>NC_142095.1:28564677-29814677 GCF_054644295.1 Miniopterus natalensis | reverse complement strand
GAGCTTCTTTTCTCTGCTGGGCCGCCTGGGGTTCAGGTGTGGGCTGCTGCAGGTGGGGGACCGTGTCCTGTCCATCAACGGCATTGCCACCGAGGATGGGACAATGGAGGAAGCCAACCAGCTGCTGCGGGATGCTGCGCTGTCCCACAAGGTCGTGCTGGAGATCGAGTTTGATGTGGCAGGTGAGTGAGAGCCCCTGCTTCCTCCTGACGCTTTGGAACCCTGCACTCCCTTCTCTCTGGCCTGCTCTTGCCTGGTGCAAAGGTGCATGTGGAGCACTAACCGTGGGAAGGGAGGCATTGGCCGGAGGAAGGTATTCCACACACCAGTGTCAGGTTGATGAGGGATTTTGCACCGAAACTCGGGTTAGAGTTCTGGTCCTATAATTGCGACAATCTATGACCTTGGACAGGACACAGTTTCCTCAATTATAAACTAGTAACTAGAATCCTTTCATTATGGGGGATGTTGCTTGTGTTAGATGAGAGAAATCACGTGAAAACACCCAACTAAGGCCTGGCACATAATAGGTGCTCAGGAAATCGTCACTGGATCCAAATTGGGTTGGATTTGGCTGTGGGGAACCCCTGGCTGGCAGTCGTGAGGTCTGGGTTCCAGTCTGAGATGCCGCTCTGATGGGGTGGATTGGTTATCTTGGACCAACCTGTCAGTTCACCATGCCTCGGTTTTCTCATCTGTCAGGTATAAGAAGCAGGATGGGGTTAGGACAGTGACTTTTTGGGGTCCCTCCCAGCTGGACTAAAATGGATGTGGGGCTGGGTCTCACATGGGTCCACGTCTGTTTGTACCCAGAGTCTGTCATCCCGAGTAGCGGCACCTTCCATGTGAAGCTGCCTAAGAGGCGCGGTGTGGAGCTGGGCATCACCATCAGCTGTGAGTCCCCTCCCCGCTTACTGTCCCCTCCTTACTGTCCCTGCCTACCCTGGGAGCAGAGTGAGCCCACCTGCTAGGAGAAAGAATACACTTATTGGCCCAGGGGAAAGGCTCCCAGTGGGAGACTTGGGGTCCCCATTCCCTGCACTGCCCAGCTCTGTCTTCAAGCAAGACTGGAGCTTCTCAAAGCCTTAGTTTCCTGTTCTGCACAATGGGAGTCCAGGCTCTTTGGGTCTCCCCGTGGTGTGAAGTCCTTTGTGACCTGGTCTCCATGACCTCTGACACTGCCTCCTGCCATCTCCCTTGGTCACACTCCTCCAGCCACTGCTGTCCTCCAGGCTGTTCCCCGAACAGGCTATATTCCTTCCAGCCCAGGGCCTTCGCACTGGCAGTTCCCTCTGCCCTCTTCCCCACCCCCTTCAGGTCTTTGTTCACCTGTCACCTTGGCAAGGCCTCCCCCACCACCTGATTTGAAATTTCACTGCTCTCTGCACCATCCCTGTCCTTTGTTTTTCTCCACAGCATGCTTTATCATCTGACAAACTACTTTTAAATTTTGTTGATTTTCTGTGACCTCCACTAGATTGGTAGCTCCAGGAGGGCAGGGATCTTTATTTTCTTCACTACTATTTTCCTTCCTGGCACATAGTAGGGACTCAGTAAATTTTTATTGAATGAATGAATGAATAATGAACGAATGATTATAGGATGAATTGATGAGTAGAGAAAATGAGGCTGACTAGGGCCTGGGAGTCAGGAGCCTGGCTTAGCCCAGCTCTGTCCTGGGGATCCTGAAGGGAAAGAAGTTGGGGTGAGGAGAGTGGAGACCTCACCCACTTGGCCACATCACCACCCCCCACTGCCCTGCTGGGGTGACCTCCTGGTAGATGTCCACCCTGGCCAGGGTAGCACACACGTTGTTGCCAGGTGCCAGGTGCTGGGGGATGGGCAAGAGAGAAAAATGGCTGATGTGGATTGAGCACCTACATGTGCCAGGAGCCTTGGTTATCTAATTTAATCTCAAGGCACCCCTAAGAGGTCTGTGGCATCATCCCCATTTTGCAGAGGGGAAACTGAGGCACAGAGAGGTGAGCTGATTTGCTCACAGCCACCCAACTAGGCAGCAGTGGGAGCAGAGCTTGTGGCTCCAAGTCCATGCCCCAATCCTGGGTCTCCCCTGCCCGAGGCTGAAACCATCAAAGGTCAGAGTCATGGCCTCTCTCCCTCCAGCGGCCAGCAGGAAGCGAGGGGAGCCCCTGACCATCTCTGACATCAAGAAAGGCAGTGTGGCACACAGGTAGGGGTGCCCCTGGGCCCCGGGGCCGGGTGAGTAGGCAGTGGGGGTGGGTAGGGCACTGGCATGTGCCAGGCTCCATCCTGCACCTCACCCCTGCTCATGCAGGACTGGCACCCTCGAGCCAGGCGACAAGCTGCTGGCTATTGACAACATCCGCCTGGACAACTGTGCCATGGAGGACGCTGTGCAGATCCTGCGGCAGTGTGAGGACCTGGTGAAGCTGAAGATCCGGAAAGATGAAGACAACTCTGGTATGGCCCCGCCCTGCCCGCCACCTCTTGAGGTCTCCTGGACCAGCAGGTTCCCAGCTTGCAATCCAGGGTTCCCTGTCATTGAGGAGGGATGGTGGTGAGTGCCACCTAAGGGCTGGCTGGTGGAGACTCCTTGAACGGACAGATGCGGGGAGGTGCAGCACCACAGACTTTTCACTGTCCCTGGGGCTTGAGGCCTGGGGCCTGTGGCCCTCCAGGACCCTTAGTGAGTGAACAGACAGAAGGTAAGAAAAATGGCACAGGTTGGGAGGCAATAGAGAGGGGAGAGGACTGTGGCCACTGAAGGGCAAATCCCTTATTCAGAGGGGCAGTCACCAGCTCCTATCCTGGGAAAGAGGGTCACTTGTAGGCAAAATTTTTTTTAAGAAAAGTTGTAAATCTTGTTTCTTACTATGATTCGTATTGTCACCATCATTATTGTTGTTTTGTGTGGTGTGTCAAATCTACATTTAAAAATTTTGTTGCACAGTTCTTTTCTTTCTTTTTCTAAACGGTGTTTGGGTGGAAGAAAACATTCTGGAGGCAGCAGATGGCCTCAGGGTCCCCAGGTTGAGCCATCTGAAGTCCCGGCATGGTTGACTGTGTGAATTAATGGATGAGTGACTGGATGAGTATGAAAGAGTGCACCAAGGTTTCGTGGGGCTGGGGTGCCAGCTCTTGGACCTTACTATGCCAGACCCTGCCCCTGATGGGTGTCACCCTTGCAGATGAGCAGGAGACCACGGGTGCCATCAGCTACACAGTGGAGCTGAAACGCTACGGAGGCCCCCTGGGCATCACCATCTCGGGCACAGAGGAGCCTTTTGACCCCATTGTCATCTCAGGCCTCACCAAGCGTGGTCTGGCTGAGAGGTGAGCCTGGGCTCCATAAGGACACACACAGATGGGCCAGTGCCCTGCAGACCTTCCAGGTCCAGATCAGTGCTGGATAAATGTGTGCTAATCCCTCTGCTCCTTCCCTGCCTGGAGAGTCCACCCTTCCTGGGAAATCAGCACTGTGAGCCTTTTTGGAGCACCCTTGTGCCTTCATAATACAGGGGCTGTGTCTGGTACCTGGGTCCCAGCACCTGGATCCTGGCACAGCCTGGGGCTTTTCCCTGCACATTGGGGGCCTGCCCCCTGCTGTCCTCTTCCCTGGAAAGTGGCAGCTGGGGGAGCTGTGAGAAGGAGAGGGTGTCCCAGATTCTCCAGTTGGTTGGGGGGGTAGGTATATCTGGGGCCTGTAGATGCAAAGGGCCCCACCGGACTCACAGGGAGGCCACCCCAGTGTGGGTGAGAGGGAGCATTCTCCCTCAGCTGTGCAGTGAGCTCCCAGCACTGAGAGGAGCTGGCTATGAAGGGCGAGGCTGGAGGGGCAGGATGGGCCCCAGAGGACCACACAGTATAGGAAGGGCCACAGGGTGGTAGGGTGGGAGGGATTCTGGGGCGGAAGCCCCTCAGGACAGCTCCCTGTGGGTGTTCCCGCTCCTTGAGCTCCCCCTGCTGGAAATCCAGAAGACTGCAGGGGCCAGTGAGGACCATTCTGACTTCAAATGTCTTCACTCCCGTATTTGCTGGGTACCTACTGTGTGCAGCCCGTTCTGGGTGCCCAGGAACACAACACACAATTCCCCCTTCCTTCATCGAGCTGATCTAGTTTGGCCATCCAACTGCAATATAATGTGAGCTACCAATTTATTTATAAACTTTCTAGTAGCCACATTAGAAAGGTAAAAAGAAACAAAGAAAATGAATCTTAAATATTCCAACATGTAATCAACATAAAAATTGTTAACAAAATATTGTATATTCCTTTTTTCATACCACGTCTTCAGAATCTGGTGTGTGTTTTACATTTTCAGCATGTCTCAACTCAGGCCAGCACACTTCAGGGGCCCAGTAGCCACCTGAGGCTAGTGGCACAGCTCTGATCTTCCTCCCTGAAGCTGCTGGACCCTGACTCACTCACTCCCTCTGGCCCCAGGGGAGCTTCTTGAGCAAAGCTAGAGATAAGGGCACTAGGGATTGGACCCTATATGAGCTCCCACATGGGGAGCAACATTTGGGATTCAAGACTCCCAGCCCCAATCCTCTGCCTCTTTCTCCCACAGCTGGGTCAAGTGCATTCTCAGCAGATGCTGCAACTTTTCCCCACCCCCTCAATCCTGGCTGCTCCTCAGAATCAGCCCCAGTCCCATAGATTTAATTGTTCAGGGGTGGGGCCAGGCATCTGCATTTTTAAAAAGTTCCTCAGTTCATTCTACTAGTATCTGGGTAGAAAACCACTGGGCCCCGGGATTATGCTCACTCTCTAGATGGGGAAGCTGAGGCCCAGGGAAAAGCAACAGCTACCTGTGTATTTTTGCTGGATGGAAAGATGAACCCATTCCACTCATCCATCCTTCAATAATAATTCAATAAAATAAGTATTATCATCCCTACTTTACAGATGAAGGAACTGAGGGAAGTTAAGAAACTACCCCAAGATCATGTGGCTAAAATTTGGCAGCTAGTTTGTGTGATTCAAACCAGGCTCAAAACTCATGCTTGACACTGGTTCCAGATCCTAACTTTACAGTTAAGCAGGATAATCCCCTCCCGGATTCTAGATTTTATACTTCTATTAATGCAATTCAAGATCACACTTGCTCTTTTTAGGCAGCTGGGTTTAACTGAGATCAACCAGGCTAGTGCCTTGGGGTTCCTGGTTTCCTGAGGACAGACCCCACCACTCTGAAACCCTGAGTGTCTAACTCCCATTCTCTGCTCTGTGCCTCCTCTCCAGGACTGGCGCTATCCATGTTGGGGACCGTATCTTGGCCATCAACAGCGTTAGCCTCAAGGGCCGGCCGCTGAGTGAGGCTATCCACCTCCTGCAGGTGGCCGGTGAGACCGTCACACTGAAGATCAAGAAGCAGCTAGACCGTGAGTCTCACCTTACACCTTGGGGCCATTGAACCCATTTGGGAAGAAGGTCTCTCTGTGCCTCTGTGCCAGGCTTTGTGTGCCCCATCTCACAGAACCCTTGCTAGCCCCTGTGGAGGTGGAAGGGTACCTGAGACAACTGAGGAAACAAGACTCAGATCGGGAAGTGAGGGGCCCAAAGTCATACAGCTGGTGTGGGCAGAGTCTGGGTCTGAACCCTGTTCTTCATCACCTTCTGCCTCTTAAGGCTGCTTGTTGCACCTTGTGGTCATAACCTGTGCTTTCCTCAGCTTCCCCTGAATTTGTCCCCCATGTCTTGGCAGGGAGGCCACCATGTAGAGTGGAAGGAGCCTGAGCTTTGGGGTATTCCTTCTAATCTGGGCGCCAGTGTTGCTCACCATGTGACCCTTGGGCATGTTGTTCAGCTTCCCTGAGCCTCAGCATTCCCATCTGTGAAATGGGTTTGTCTATCAGTGTGGCACCTCCCTCATCAGACTGCTCAGCAGCAGGCTTAGGGGGCTCAGTGCCTATGAATTCCCAAACCAGACTGAAGTGGGGAAACAGACTTACTGAACATTTCTGTATCTCCAAGATCAGAGGCCAGTGGCAGTGATCCCCCCTTTTCCTCCTAGGCCCGCTCCCACCCCACAAATCAGGCAGCTTCAGCGAGCCCAGCGATGCAGATGAGGACCCGCCAGAGGCGCTCAAAGGAGGACAGCTGACAGCCCGGTTCCCGCCCCCTGTGCCCAGTGTGGACAGCGCTGTAGAGTCCTGGGACAGCTCGGCTACAGAGAGTGGCTTTGGGGGCTCAGGTAACACCTTGGGACCCTTGGACAAGCAACATGCTGTCTCTGGCCTTTGCAGGGCTTTTCCCTCTGCTAGTCCTCCTGCTCCTCTCTAACTCCATCCACTAGGGACACTTTCCCTGAAGGCAGATCTGATTGGGCCCCATTAGCCTTTCTCGGGGTTCCTCACTCCTCAGACCTTCAGACCTCAGGCCACAGACCTTCACATGCCTTTTAATTAGCATCCACAGCACCCTGAGAAGAGGTTAAGGGACCGAGCTCATCTTCTGCCGTCTCTCTCATGCTAGCCTGGTGCCCAGCACACAGCAGGTGCTCAAGCAATGCTCATTGCATCCAGCTGAAGATGGGAAGGCAGAAATCCCCTTCCCACCCCATCCTACAAGATCCAGCCTGGGGTGGAAACCTCCAGGATGCCCTCCTAGGACACAAATTCCCTTGTCCATGCATGTCAAGACCCACGGGTGGCCTCTGGAGGGGCAGGGGGCATTTGAGTCCTGTGGCTGGCCTTCTGGCTTCTGTGACCCTGAGCCACAGGGACTCCCCAAGGCCCAGCTCAAGGAACGAGTGGAGTGAGGCCTCTAGGTGGCCTTGGGTGGCTCCCAGCCCTGGCCCTCACTCTCTGGGTCTCAGCTTTCCCATCTCAAGCACTTGGTCAGCATCTCTCAGCCCAACACCAGGCAGGGCCTTCAGAGCTCTCAAGGGCAGGGAGAGAAGGGTGGTTAAAATATTGACCCTCCCTCTCAGGCAGGGGATCAGCCAAGCAGAAGCCAGTCGAGCTGGGACAGGGTCCTGGAGCCCCAGGCATTAACTCTTCTGCCAGATGATCAAGATATCTGGGGGTTTCTGAGGTAGGGACCTGGGTGGCAGGAGCCCTCAGGGCACTCTGGGTAGTCATGCTGACCCAGAGAGGGCAAAGACCTATTTAGGGTCACCCAGCACTACTAGAAATAGATCAGGAAGGAGGGCAAGCTAAGGGCACAGAGAAGATGCAGACATCCCTTGTCTCCACCTGCCAGGTTCCTACACTTCACAGACGACAACCCGGGGTGTGAACCCCCAGGAGTGGCAGCCCAGCCGTCTGAGAAGCAGCCCCCCACCCACCAAGCCCCGGAGAACAAGCTATACCCCAGCTTCTGCTAACAAGAGCTTCCCCGAGGAGGAGGAAGAGGAGGAGGATTGGGAGCCACCAACTAGGTCTGTGGTGGGAATGCCATGAGGAAGGAGACAGCCATGGTCTCTGGGCTAGGATGGGTGTGGGTAGTGGTCCCTGTGCCACAGTGGTGGAGGCAATGCAAGAGTCTTGTCTGGCCCCCAAGGAGCACCTCCTGGGAGAGGAGAGGAAACGTCAAGCACACTGAGGCAGGCCGCGATGGTGGAAAAGCTGGGGGGAGGACTCAGCAGGCGCAAAGTTGGGGTGGGGGGAAGCAGCCTTCCCAAGTCTGTTAGTCTCCTGTTCTCAGAAGAGCAGCAGCAGACTCAGAATTCAAACCCAGACCTTCCCGACTTAGCCCAGATTGCTTGATGGCCTCCTGAAAGGACCCTTTGGGTCATGGGCACCAGCCTTGGGTCATGGATATGGTGGTTTTTGTAATGTTGGCTTCGAAGGTCTCCCTGAAGGAGGAGGCCCCTGCAGAGAGCTGGCTTGTGGAGGAATGCCGTTCCTCATCTAGCCCTGGCCACCCCTCCCCATGTCTGTGCTTTTGGTCAGGCAGTTCCTTCTGCCCAAAACACCTTTCCCTCTCCTCTCCTGGCCAACATCTACTCATCTTCAAAACCCAGCTCACATTTCCCTGCCTCTGGAATGCTTGGCTTTCTCAGGCCCATGCCATTGCTCCCTCTGCTGGTACTCACAGCTGCTCGGGTGGGCCTCCTAGTGGCACTAGTCACCTTGCGTCTACCTGGTTAATTACCTGAGTCTTCTATGTCTCTTCTACGTGGCACCCCTTGCCCAGTGCCTGGCACCCAGTAGGTGCTCATACACACTTTGTGATTGAATCCTCAGTTCCCTGAGAACAGGGGCCACACCTTATTCTACTCGATAGCCCAATTGTTTGTACAATTGACTTAAACGGAGAGAATGTCCTTCAGCCTCAGCCTTCTCATCTTTAAAACAGGAAGGGAGAACTATTTCGCATCATTGTCCCTGAGGCTCCCTAGAGGGAAGCCTGCATACCTTTGGAGGAGAGAAAGCGCTTTGCAAACCATTGCACACTTTATAAACAGTCAGGATTTCGTACATGGCAGATGGCTTTGTGAGCTCTGCAGTGTGAAAACCTGACTTGTTACCTTTCTAACAAGACTCAGTTTTAGAGCTGATGATGAACTCATGCAACCTGTGATGGAAGTTATGGGGTGGCCTCAACCCCTCCCCCAGCACAAATACTCTATCATCTCCATCCATCTGTGTCCTTGTCACTGTCTTCTGGTGCCATGTGTCTGGGTGGGGCCAGAAGCCGTCCTCTGGGGCTACACCATGGATCTTCTCTTTGTCTGTCTGTCTGTCCTTCGTCTGTCTCTCTTCCCAGGCGTCCTGTGTCACTGCTCTCCACCCCGTCTCATCTGACCCTGTTCTAAGACTGGCAGTCTTGGAACTGCGTCTTCCCCCCATTCCGTGTCACCTACCACTGCCCCGGGGCCCCGGCACTGCCACTGAGGATGCCCGCCTGCCCGCCCGCCTGCCCACCCTCTGGCCCCTCGAGCCCAACGCTGATGGCCATTTAGAAGACTCCTCAGGCCCCAGCCTGCCTGCCTGCCCACCCGCCCGCCAGGAGTTGACACTCTCTGGTTCCTACGTTACAGCCCGGCCCCCGGCCCTGCCCACAAGGAGGGCTTCTGGCGTGTGTTTGGGGAAGCCCTCGAAGACCTGGAGTCGTGTGGTCAGTCAGAGCTGCTGAGGGAACTGGAGGTAGGGCCACCTGCCCTGCAGGCCTGTGTGGGGGCACCTGCATCTGGGCACAATGGTGTGTGTGCCCGTGGGAGGCAAGCATGTCGCTGGGATTGTGTTCACGTGTAACGTGTATGCATGCACTCACCCAGCACCCTCTGTGTAAAGGTGTCTTCACGCGTGCAGACTGTGCATGGACATGTGGATAGGTGTGACTGAGAGCATCATGGTTGGCACATCAGGGTGTGTGCACATGTGAGCATGTCTGGCATCATCGCGTGTGCATTGGGACCATGTATGTGTGCATACTTGTGAGCAGGCTCATGCATGCACAAATGCTGAGTGTCTTTTTAGACCACGTGTGTCAGAGTATACACAGTTGGATGCAAAGGGGCAGTTTTGGTGTTTGTGTGTGCATGTGGTGTATATGTGGACGTGGCTGTGGGCATGCCCTGTGGAAGCGTGTGGATGTTGACATTTATAACACAGGAGGTGAGGAGCCAGAGGAGCTGAAATGCGGCTTTGTGTGAGGTCAGCATTACCCGTGATGGAACAGGCTGCCCAGAGGAACCTAGGGGAGATCTGATGGGGTCACTTCTGAATCCCTTCCCACTCTGAGAGCAATCTCGTTTACATTTCTGCTGTGCTTTCACATTTACTCTGTGCTGTGTTCTAGTTGCTTTCCTTAATCTGTCTTCCAATTTGCTAATATTCTCCTTGGCTTTATTTAGTCTACTGTTTAACCCATTTCCTAAATATTGTATTTCAACTTCTACATTTTTTATTTCTTTAATTTCTCATTATTTTTCATCTTTTCACAGTCTTTTTTCTTAATGTTTCATTTTCTTATTTTTCTGCACATTTTAAGCAGACTTATTTTAAAGTTCCTTTAGATGTCTTTTCCTAGTTCCTTGGGTGCAAATTCGTTGGTTGTGTTGTGAGTAGGTGGACTTTGTATTTCACATTGTGCTTACTTTCGGCAGCGGTTACTCCTGGAGGCATCCCGCGTGTGCTCTGTGTCGTTGAAGCATCGCTAGGGTGGAGCCTCATAGGTCTTTGCTGGGGCTTTTGAACTTCATTGGTTCCAGACCAGTTTTTCACATTAATTCCTCAGCTCGGTGTTTCTATTACACTATTTATGGGAGGCAGATTCTGGCCTCATGCTTATATAGTGGTCACCTGAAGCTCCTGGTTTCTCACAAATGGTTTCTCCAGCTCCTGGTGGTTCCTTTCTGCGCCCCTGTGCACGCAGGCAGGCATTTCTAGTCCCCACTTAATGGGATGGCACTCTACCAGCTCTCTGCTTTTCCCTGAATGGGCACCCCAGCTCCTAACATGTATATCTGGTCCCATAGGCCAAATGGTTCTACTCCTGCTCATGTCTGTCTCTATCTAAATTTTTCTTTCTTATTTTGAAAGTGTTTATTTAAAAATTTAAAATTTACTACAAGATTTGGAAGTAGATGAAAGCTTTCTGTATTAGTTCAGTCTCCATCTTTTTAAAAATATGTTTTTATTGATTTTAGAGAAAGAGGAAGGGAGAGGGAGAGAGAAGCATCAATGTGAGAGAGAAACATCGATCGGCTGCCTCCCGCATGAACCCTGACAGGGATTGAGTCGCAACCTAAGCATGTGCCCTGACCGGGAATCAAACCCTCGATCTTTCAGTGCACGAGACGACAGTCAACCGACTGAGCCACGCTGGCCAAGGCTCAGTCTGCATCTTAATTGGAAGTCCTAGAATTCTACAATTCTAGGCGTCCAAGAACCTATGATATACCCTGATTTTATTTTTTACCGATTCTATCACCCCAAGATTCTGAGTCTCTGGTCTTTCCTTTTGGACCCTGGCTCTCCAGGCGGGTGAGAACCAGTTGTAAGAGTGGAGAAAGGTGCCTCTGCCTCTTTGTTCCATGTCCTTTCCCATTCTCCTCTCTTCCTTCCCACCCCACCCCAACCCAACCCTTTGGCCCTAAGACAATAGTTGTCATAATCTGCCTTCCCTTCGGGGACCACTAAAAGACCCAAACTCCGAGCCCCAGTGTCGGAGAGGACTCCCACCCCACCAACTCCCAAAGCCCTGCCCTTACTCCCATCTATGGATTTCCTAATCTGAATGTGAATAAATTTCCCTCAGGGCCACACACTTGCTGCTCTCAGTTTAGGGCACAGCATTTATGACTCTGCTCTACTTTCCATGAGCACGCGCCTTCCATTCATCTCTGACACATGTCTTATCTCTGCTCCTTTTGTCCTTCCCCACTGTCGCCATCCTTGTCCAGACCGCAGTCATCTTTTGCTTGAACAACTACATGGTCCCTAACAGGTCTCCCTCCTGGTTTCCATGCCCACCTCCGTAGTACAGTCTCCACTCAGCAGCTACAAGATGCTGCTAAATCCACAAATCTGATCCTGTCCCCCACTCGTTGCATAAATCCTTCAGAGTGTCCCCATTGCTCTTGGAGTAAAGTTAATGTTTCGCACTGTAGTCCCTGGGGCACACAGGATCAAGCCCTCCTACCAGCCCCATTCCATGCACCCCCTCCAGCCTTCTTCCAGATTCCCATGGCAGAGGCTTTGCACATGCTGTTCCCTCTGCTGGCTGGGGCCTCTCTTCCTCCCCACCCCCTTTCTTGCTCAGGAAGCTTCACACTGCACCGGTTTTGTTGTCCTAGGCCCTCGCCTTCCATGTACCAGGCCTCTGTGACTTTTGCTGCCATGTGTAACTTTATCATATTTGTTTTTGCAATTAACAAGGTATAGAGTGGTTAGGACATTCAACTTTGGAGCCAGTCTCTGAGTTCAAATCTTAATCTCTCTAAGCCTCAGTTTCCTCATCTGTAAAGTGGAGAAAAATAATGGTATTTGTTGGTCTCAAATATCGTGCAGGATAAAATGAGTTCTATGTATAAAGTGCTTAGAACTGAACCCAGCACAGAGTTAGAGCTAATTCAGTGCCAGTGAAGATTATTCTGATTGCTAGTGTGACTGGTCAGTTCTGGGCGTCCCAGGAGGGCAGCTCTGCATCTATGCCCCTCACCATGGTGACCTTGAAGGCTGGCACACAGTAAGTGTCCAAAGATGCCGACTGAGAACAGTGAGTGTCTGAGTGAAGGGTTTGTCCTCACAGGCATCCATCATGACCGGCACCGTGCAGAGCGTGGCTCTCCAGGGCAGGCCTGGCCACCGGCCCTGGCGGAGGGGCCGGGAGGTACGCGCCTCCCCCGAAGAGATGCGGCAGCTGCTGCTGCCGACAGCCCTGGAGATGCACAAGGTGGGTGCTGGGGGTGGGTGCAGGAGGCCGGGGCCTGTGCCCTGGTGCCATGAAGACTCTCCATGGGCCCCAGATGGGCCCGCCTCTCTCCAGGCTTCACTTCTCCACCATGAAATGGGGATTTTGTACTGGTTTCTCAAAACTCCCATCACACACACACACACACACACACACACACACACACACCCCCTCGTAATGCACACTGGGCTATTACTTATATTTTTATTTAAGTAGACTCACTTTTCCCAAATTAAGTTAGTGTGTATACACACACACACACACATATGCTTCTATATATTATATGTGTGTATATATATACATAGGCTTCTATATATTATATGTGTATATAGTAATACTACCTTAAATAAAAAGCCAGCATTTTTGCCATCTATAAGTTACTATATAGGAAAAAAACACAGCCCAGCCAGTTTGGCTCAGTGGTTAGAGTGTCAGCCTGTGGACTGGAGGGTTCTGGGTTCGATTCTGGCCAAGGGCACGTACCTTGGTTGCAGGCTCAATCATCGGCCCTGTTCAGGGTGTGTGCAGGAGGCAACCAATTGATGTGTCTCTCTCACATCGATGTTTCTCTCTCTCCCTTCCACTCTCTCTGAAAAGCAATAGAAAAAATATCCTTGGGTGAGGGTTAAGAAAAAAACACAGAGGAGAAAAAAACCTCTCACCCAATAGCCCTCAAAAACCTCTGAGCCTGAAGCGGGCTCTTTGGTAAACTGGGAGATGAGCAAGTGTTAGGGGAGGTGAAAACACATGGGCACCCCCCCCCCCAAGACCTTCTCCTGGGTGGAGGGAGGGGACTGAAAAGAACTGAAAGGAGCTCCCTTCCTCAGGGCCCTGCTGTGATTGAGCGCTGTGACCGGGGACTGGCTGAGGTGCGGAAGGGGAAGGGGGCTGCATGGGCACAGGCAATAAAGGGTGGGGAGTACAGCTGGACAAGGGGCTGCGTCCCAGAGACACTGAACGACAGACCAAGGGATTCCGGCTACTGTGGGAAGCTGGGGACAAAGCTCAGTACTTCAGGGACCTCTTCCTCCTTCTGCTCCAGGTGACCCTGCACAAGGACCCCATGAGGAATGACTTTGGTTTCAGCGTCTCTGATGGCCTCCTGGAGAAGGGTGTCTATGTCCACACTGTGCGCCCTGATGGGCCTGCCCAGCGTGGGGGCCTCCAGCCCTTCGACAGGGTCCTCCAGGTAATGCTGCAGCAGGGGCACCTCAGATGGAGTGGTCTTTCCTAGTCCTGGGCTGGCTGAGTGGCCTTGGGCAGGTTAACCTCCCCTCTCTGAGCCCCAGCTTCTTCATCAGGGGAAAAGCGAATGACAACACCAGTTACATTAGTCAGGTTAGTCAGTTATGTTGCAGTAACAAGCGACCCTGAATTTCAGTGGCTTAACACACATGAACAATTACGCATTGCTTACACTGTGCGCCCAGCTCCGCCTGGGCTGATGGAGGCTCCACCCCATGGTCGGTCATTACCTCAGACTTCACAGCAGAGAAAACCAGACAGGAAAATCGGATATGGGTTTTTTTCTGCCTTTACCAGTCACTCCCCTTCATGGCCTATTGGCCAGAATTAGTGGTGTGACCTCACCAACTGCAAGGGAGGCTGGGAAATGTAGGCGAGCAGATGGACGGTTATGGGCATCCTGGCTCAGCCACCTGGGCTGCCTTTCCCATGCCCCAGCTACTTTTATTCCCTCGGTGTGATTTCTGCCATATTTGTGCTAAATTTGCTGAATACGTGTTTTCTCTAAATTGATGAAGTTTTTTTCAAGTTAAATTTATTTTGAAAGGAAAATTTTCTACTCAGGAATGAAAACCCAGCACTGTTTGCTTGAAATAGAAGGCCAATGTAAAATATAAATGAAATAGAAATGAGGCATGGTCACAAAATTCTAGGCAGGAGGCTAAGTGTGTGTGTGCTCTTTCATGATAAAAAGGGAGAAGCAGGTGTCAGAGGGGTGTGAAGGGTGTATTGGCACCTCCCTAGGACTTTTCTCTTTGATTAAACTCACCAGAGGGATTGAGAGAGTTAAGCGAAGAACGACTTCCCCTGTGTGAGTGTTCTAGATTTACCCTTCAGCCCAGGCTGGGCTAATGCCAGTCTGTCCCTTTGCCTGTGCACGGTGCAGGTCAACCACGTTCGCACGCGGGACTTCGACTGCTGCCTGGCGGTGCCACTCCTGGCTGAGGCGGGCGATGTGCTGGAGCTGGTCGTCAGCCGCAACCCACTGGCACAGAGCAGCCGGACCCCTCGAGCACCAGGCCCCAGCAGCCCCCAGATGCTCTGAAGTCAGTGTGGTCCAGACACCCAAGGGGCCACTAGGGCAGATCCTGGCTCCCAGACCTGTAACTGGGCTGGGAAAGTGGCCACCCACGCGTTCATCTGTCTATCTGGCAGGCTCTGTTCTCCGATTCTGTGGAACTGGGGTGCTGGGCACTGAGGTCCCTGCCCCAGTTGGAGTGGCATCTGGTCTTTCTCCACATTGGATCTCCAAGATGCCCAGAGGTGCCAAGACCAACAGAGATAGGCTGCTCAGCTGGGAGAAGAGGGATCTGGACATGGCCCCAGGTCCCTACAGGGCTTCCTCAGAGGGTGTCTGGTGCGGGGAAAGCCTAGCTCAGTGTAGGGAGCACTTTCTCCCAGCAGAGCTATGGAGCTGGAATGAGCTGCCACAGAGGAGTGAACTCCCTGTCACAGGAGGTGAGCAAGCAGGAGCTGGATACCCCAGGGGGGGTTTTGAATGAGGTGTGAGGCATCCCAGTAATGCAGTCACACGTACTCAGAGGGTGAGTTTCCCGACATGGGGAGCATTGGGTAGGAGCCTTCTCCAGAATTCTGGTGTTTGGGGCTTTCTGGTTCCGAGATTCTCTGATTCCAAGCGTCCCCACTTGGAAGGTTCTAAGCTGGGGTGTCTGGAATCCAGGAAACACCAACTCTTTGATATGAAAGTGGGTGATTGTTTCAGTTTGGCGTCGCTGGTCTGAAGCTTCTGAGGTTTGAGACTGCGGTTCTGGACCCACTGGGCAGCTCAGTGTCTGGCTTTGGGCTCTCAGCCCCTCCTGCTGCTTTTGCAGGACAAGTAGCCGCTGATCCATCTGCATACACCCCTCTGAGCCCAGGCTTCTCCATGTGGAGGGAGTCAGTCATTTGGGGACAAAATTGGGGTTCCATTCACCTGTCATTCAGTGGCTAAGGGAAGCCATGGAAATAGGAATATAAACTGATGCAGCTACTCCCCCATGTCCAACTCACTGGAAGAGAAGGAGGGAGAAGTGCAGAGGGGGAGAGATAGACAGGAGAATGATAGGCTGGGGAAACGGCCATTCTCTCTCACATCCAGTGGTGAAAGTGTCCAAAGTGGTCATTCAAGGAAGTTTCTTCCCACTTGAAATCTGGAAGCACCAGCATCTCTTAAAATCGTTTTCCTCATTTTCCACAGACCAGACACCCTTTTGATTTTGAGAAGGGCATGGGGCCTCCACCTGGTGGTCTGGGTGTGGCCCCTGGTACGGAGATGGGCAGGCAGGATGCAGTGAGGTTTGGGGCTTTGCTTTGCCCCTACCCAGCTCTTAATGGGGGTTTCAGGAAAATGGGGCACCCACTCCCACCTGCACCCTCCTCCACCTCTGTTCCCTGGAGGCCCAAAACATGTTCTTCCATTCAAGAGACCAGATGGGAAGTCAAGAGGCCTGTTCTCCGCCCCCCTTTCAGTTGCTGCTACACCCCCTATGAGTCTGCCGCCTCCTCTGGACAATCAAGGGGCAAACAGTCTCTGGGCAGTTACAGGCCTCCCTGTCCCCTGTGGTCCCCTCAGCACTCTGCCACACTCTTCCTAAGGGCCTGCCTCCCCTTCTCTCCCCTCCCCCTCCCCCTCCCCCTCCCCCTCCCCCTCCCCCTCCCCCTCCCCCTCCTGTACCCTGCTCCTCTGCACCCTCCCTGGAGAGCTCTTCATGCTCTGGCTGGACTGCTCGGTGCCTCTACTGTCTTGGATTCCTGTGTGAACATCCACCTCCGAGCGAAAGGGCACTGCCCACCTGTTAAAGCCAAGAACCCCCACCTTGGAGTGGGGGATACAGCAGAGACATGGCTTCTTGCAGCCTCAACTGTGTGACCTTAGGAAAGTGGCCCAGTCTCTCTGGGCCTCTTGCATTCGACAGAGCTGGACAGAACACACTCCCACGGGCTCTTGGCTTGGGAAAGCTGCGCTGGACTGCAGGCGAGGGAAGGCACATCCTAACCCTGACCAACGCTCCCCTCCCTCCTGGGGCTGGGGCCTCTGCCATCCCCCTCCCCCCTCCACGTATGCAACGAGGCCTGTTGGCCTGGGGGCCTGGGGGCCTGGCGGGTGGACCTCCTCGCTGTGGCCGGCCTTCTCATATGCAATATTTCTTCTGGCTTCTCATGGGGATTTTTCATCCCCGACTTGATGTTTCCTGACACCCGTCCCCAGTGAGCATCCTGCCTGCCTATGCATTTTGGGTACAGCCCTTGCAACTTGCCCCTTCCACCCCTAAAAGCTGTATTTTTCTCTGGCTGAGATGAGAGCATATTCCTTGTAAAGTATTTTTCTACATGGGGTTTCTTAGGGCTCTCCGGAAGCACTACAAGCCAAGGGGCTGCACTGCAAAGGCCGTTTGGGGTCTGTCTGCGCCTCATGTAAATCTGTCCCACCAGGGGCTGCAATGACTTGGGAGTTGGGGGTGGGGTGCTGTTGGGATGATTTGCATTTTTTTAAATAAAATTATTTAAATGCACTTAGAGTAGGGTGTCTACTTTTTTTTTTCTTTTAAATCATAGGCTGGCAAGAGTCCGCCTCTGTTTGGCTCTTGGGATGTCTCACCTGCTTTTGATTCATTCATTATTATCCATTCAAAAAGCCTTTGTGTTCTCGGCATCACTCTAGCCCCTGGGGAGAAACAAAAGGAGAGTGATGACACCCTGTCTGAATGGAACTTATATTCTAGTGAAAGACAGTTGACAAGTGAAAAAATCACAAAGGATTTTTTTCAGGAGGAATAAAGAGCAACGAAGAAAACAAAACAGTAATGGAGATGACTGTGGTGGGGACCGTTAGCTCAGGGAATCAGGAAGGGCTTCTCAGAAGAGGTGACTTTTGTGCCAAGACCTGAAGGACATGAGTCAGCCCTGTAGAGATATGAAGGAAGCATGTCCCAGACAGAGGGCATAGCAGGTGCAAAGGCCCTGAGTTGGGAATGAGCTTGATGTTTCAAGGAAGAGAAAGGAGGCACAGAAGGGAGTAGGGTTAGAGACCAGACTGAAGGTCACGAGCCCAATCATGAAGGCTTGGGTAGGGACTATGGATTTTATTCTCTGTGGTGGGGGAAGCCACTGAGGCAGGTGATTGGAGGGTCTGTTGCCTGGGGGGAGAAGGGGTCAGGAGGGCAGCCTGGGGGGTGGTGTCATGGGTAGGATGAGCCCAGGGGGCAGGTCTGGGTCCCACTGGGGAGCCAGAGCTCTGTGTGGACAGAGGAAGAGCTTCCCATTAGCTATGCCAGATGCAGTGAGCTCCCCCTCAGGAGGGGTATAAGCAGGGGCTGGATCACACCGATTACATTTATGTGGCTGGGCTAAGAAAATTGGAGGCTGTAGTAGTGTTGCACAGGGCTCTGCTGGTCTTCTGGGAGGCAGCATCGGTCCTACAGTCTGGCTGAGTACCAGGCACTGTTCTGAGAGCTTTGCAAGAATTCCCTGGATCCTCCCAACAGCTTTCAGAGGTGGCTCCATTTCCATCTCAACATTATAGATGAGGAAATGAGGCACAGAAAGGTTAAGTAGCTTGTCCAAGGTCACATGGGTAAGAAGGAATAGTCAGGATTTGAATACAAGTCATATGGCCAAAACACTCAGGGAGGCAGGGAGGGAGGGAAGTGGACAGAGGCCAACAGAAAGGCAGATAGCCAGAAAAAGAGGGGAGAGAGAAATTTTATTCTAGCATTGTCTATAAATAATGAAATACTGAGAAAGATTCCTTTAGTCTGGGAAGTTGGGGAAAGGACTCAGCAAGCTCTCCTGACCTTGCCCACTCACAAAAGGTGATGGGACCAGTGGGCTGGAAGGCTGCCCCAAACACTGACCCTCTCCTGTCCTGTTTCCCCATCTAGAACAGTGTTGGGCTTATGACCCTAAAGCTGAGGACATCTGTGCCAACCACTGGCCTTTTGGGGTCCTGAGTGTCCTCCCTGTAAGGTCCCTAAGTGCATACCTCCAGGATTTGCCACTTACCCATCTTTCAGCAGCCCTCTGGCCCCACTCTTGGACTTGGCAATCAGAGCCCCCGTGGGACGGCATGGGATCAGACTTTAGTGACTGCACCTGGTGGGAGGCTGAGGGGGCAGGGAGGGCACCAACCTCAGTTAGTGCCCCCCTCCCTGCACCCCCTTCCTGGGTTACAGCAGGATAACCCTGTGCCAGGAAAGAAGGAAATGAAGCCAGGGCAGGTCAGGGCCTGATGCATTATGAGCATCACCTCTAATCATTCCTAAACCCTTAAAGGGGACTGTGGTTTATTCCAGATGGGGAAAGTGAGGCTCTGGAGACTGTGAGAGATCTCCCAACTGCATGGGCTAAGCGTGTAGCAGGTGAGCTTCACTCAGCAGGACCGGTAGACCTAGCCAGAGCTGGCCCAGGAGTCAGCGGACCTGAGTGAGAAGGACTTTTGCACAGACTTGCTGTGTGCCTGTGAGCAAGCCTCTGCCTCAGTGTCTCCAACCCTGAACCTCTGAGGAGCATCCTGGGGTGGGACTGAAAGCGCCTTAGGAACTGTAAAGCACTTGCCAAATATAAGAAAAAACAACCTCATCGAAAGAGAACCCACACGTGTTGGATTTAAAAAGGAAATGTTTATTTTCATGTTATAAGGTGATTACAAACTCCTCTAAAAAAAAGCAAAGATGGATTTAAAATATTGATATACATATGTATCTAAAAAGCAAAAGAGGAAAGGAAAAACCCTGCGAATACAGGGATTCATATCATAAAACATTTATACACAAAAGCTTGTATATTGCAAGACTGAATTACACACCAAGGATCTTATTCAAATACAAATGTTCCTCCTCAGAACAGTGTCTTGTTGGTTGAATTTTTTTTTTTTACAAAAGTTTAAAATATCTTAAAAATATTTTGAAGTTTAAAAAAAAAAAAAGTCCTGATGAGCCAGACATATTTCTGGAAGGAGGCAAGACCCACGTTCCCAGCTTTCTCTTGTGCTAAATACAGAGTCACAGTTGGTAAGGATTTGAAAATTAATTGGGTAAAAAAAAAAAAAATGGAGCTAATGTTTCAGTTTGAAGCCAAATGTATCACAAGATGCTTCATCCTTCGGGATTTTGTCAGAACACGTCTGTAGTGACACCCACAAGAGAACAATGAAACGGCTTCCTATTAAAACAAGATGCATTCCGAGAGGGAGGGGCCCACATTCCTCTCCAATTTTGCTATCTGGGTTTTTGTTTTGCGGCTTTGTGCTTGTTGCATTTTTGCACAGTGGTATTTACAGCATCCACATGGAAAGACCAGTTTGGAGTCACCTGACCTTGGGTCTGAGGGCTGGTGAGGCCCTCTAGCCACCTAGAGGGGCTTTCTCTTGGGCCCCTTCCTGGCCTGTGTCTGAGGTATGGGGGCAGGGAGGCACCTCTGCCTTTAGCACTGGCTTCCCAGAGCTTCCCCATCCAGAAGGACAGTGTTGCGAGGTCGGCTGGGCCACTGGCCACTGTGCGGTGGGACCTGGTGGCACAAGATTGCCCTGTGCTACCGGCTGAGGGGGGCTGGCTTCCTCACTGTCTCTGGGGCTGTGCAGGGGACCTGGGGTGAGATCAGGGGACCAGAGGTACAGAGAGGGAGCTGTGTACCACCTGGAAATCAGAATCCAGGGCCACTTCCTGCTGACTGGGAATGTCCTATGTGGCCTCGGGCTGAATTCTGCCTCAGAGTTCTGCCTCCGGCACACCAGCTGGCTTCTCTGAGCCTCAGTTTCTTCATATGCAATCAGGATCTCAACACCTAGCTCAGGGAGGGCTGCCGGGTGCAGGGCCCAGGTGAACAGGGGCTGCCTCTCCTTCTCGAGGCCTGAGTCACAGCTTGGGGACCAGTTGGCCCAAGGATAGTGAGGGGATGGAGGATGCTGCTCATCTCGTCCCTTTTCCTAAAGGTTCCTCTTTGGTCTTCAGGGAGAACACTGGGGAGCTGTACTCAACACTCGTCACACACGCCTCAGAGGACCTGCAGCTGGAACTGACTGCAGACAGTCTGGTTCCATTCCCACTTGTTGTGTCAAAGTTCCTCCCCCACCCCAGGCCTCCATTTCCCCATTTTACAAGGGTGTCAACTGGGGGGCCTGGAAGCCTCTCCATCACTGACCGTGGGGCTCCCCTGCAGGAACTAACATGGCCCAGGCCCAGTTTGATGAAGCATCTCCCTTTCTCCTGGGACCCCTACCCATTTCTGCATCCTAAAAAAAAATTCTTTAAACACCTCCCTCGCATCCCTTCCAGGTCTGGTTGGCTGGACTATGTGCGGGCATCCGAATTTCTGACCCATCCCGGGCAGAGAATAAGCAGATTGCCCCCTCTCCAGAGACAAGCGGACCAGAGTCATGAGCGCCAATGACAGTTTCCTTTATGTGGAGATATAGAAAAGTCACGCATCATTCCACATTGTACTCATAGAGCCAAGTTCTGCGGATACACCAGAGCTAGGGGATTAGACACGAGGGTAGAGATTGGAGACAGGTGCTGGGGGGAGACTGTCGAGGAATGGGCTTGGGGAAAGTGGCTGACCTTCCAACCAGGTGGGACCTGGGGACTTGGTCTGCATGTGTCTTTGGTCTAGAATTTGGTCTGGGAATCTTTTAAGAAGAGGCCTTCCTCGGGCCATTTTTAGAATGTTGCGATTTGCCCGCCACCTTGTGGCCTTTCACTGGAGGTCTGAGCCCCAGAGGGGAGATAAATGTGGCCTGAAATGACCACAGATGCCCAGGTAGCCACAGCTTGCCAAGCCCCCCTCGCTCCACACGTCACCTGTCCCTAATCACTGACAGTGGTTAGTTTACTAAAGTTCCATAAGACAGAAGGAAACAGGTCACATCGCTACTCAGTAAAATTCGGGGGGGGGGGAAACACAATAAAATCAAATCAGACACAGTGGCAACCATAAATACATAGAAAAACAGGAACACACTGGAACTGTGAACGGTCTGGAATAGGTGTTGTTTGGCAGAGTGTATGCTTTGGAAACAGTGAAATGTGAAAGTTTACCAAGACAAGAGGTTCAGAATGGCCTCTGCCCCTTGGGAGGGGGACACCAAGGCTCCTCCCTCTCTTGGATTTGGGGAGGGGAGGTTTTCAGGATTCAGAGAGGCCCTGCTCTGAAAACCTGAGCTGGACTTCACTCCCTACCCCCCACCCCCCTGCTAGGCAGTCACTGCCACTTGTGACGTTTAGACTCTGAACTTGGAAGTGACTTTAAATGGCACAGTTTAGGTCCAAATGGGGGCCAGGGTGGAGCTGTGTTAAAGGTAGAGTATCTTCCCTCTGGTTCAGAGAAGACGCCATTCTCGGTAGAGCCAGTTCTGGGGTGCCAGCCCCCTGAACAACCCCAGCTTCCTAGAAAACGCTCCCTCACTGCCTCCTCTCGGTCCACATAGTGCATATCCGACACCAGCTACTGCAGGGATGAAATGAAGAGTTTTATTATTGCCGGGCTCTACCCTGCGTCGCACTTGTGACTGAACTGGGAGGAAGAGTTTTGAGAGCACTTCATAGATTCAGATATTCAGTGAACCTCCAAAGACGCTCTTGGTTCTTCCTGTGAGGAGCCAGCATGGCCTGGGCTGGGATCTTCCACAAGAGCTTGTCAAGAGTTTCTCCCAGCCTCTGGGAGACGAGGGTAGAGAGATGAGGGGGAAAAAGCACCCCTCCCCAACACCAGGCCACCGAACCCTGGGGCCCACATCCTTTGGTCCACTCACTCACCCCTCATCCCTCACCAAATACACTGATCTCAAAATAAAAGGTGGGATTTTGTTTTTTGCTATAGGGCCTCACCTGTCAGCTTTAAGTCAGTGCCTTTAAATTCGGGTGGCTGGTTCATTACTTTGGCATCTCTCTTCTTGGCTGCAAGTGTAATGAGACAGCTCTCCTTTCTCCAGCCCCCGTGGGTCTGGCCAGTGGGTGGGGCCCTCTCCCTGCTGTCTGCTTCTACTTGAACCAGGTCTGGGAGGTACTACACCTTTAAAATGGGTTGGCTGTCCCAGGAAAATTCCACCCTGCGTTTTTTTGGGGCAGAACTTTCTGCCAGCTACACAAGCACCAAAGAATTGCTTTTGAAAACGAGATCTATTGCTGGCAAGATCAATTCAAGTGGTAAAAGTGTATGACAATCTCTAAGTGTATATATAATTATATGTAAAAAAGAAAATACAAAGAAAATTTACCAGTTCCCATAAAATACATCTAATTCAGTATGAAAGCTCTGCCTTGCCCCGGACTTCTGCCCATGGGGTTTTTTTTTTGTACAAAATATCCCCAAATCAAAACAAAATACACATACGCACAACACCACACACACGCACACACACACGCACACAGTAATATTTTCTGTGACAATTAAAAAAAAAAAATCCTAGTGCAAATATAAAGCTCTGTAAACCTGGTCCTATGAGAATCTAATGTTAGTAAACAGCAGGAAAGCAGCCCCGTCAGCCCGAGAGAGCTCACATCATGGTCTCCACTATGATGTGGGTGGGTTTCATGAGAGCGCCATTCATGCTCGAGTGGGAGCTATAGGGTGTGGCCCCCTCTCGATCCATGGCCCAGCGGTTGGGTTCCCTCGGGGTCAGCAGGTACTTGAGTCTCTGGAGAAAGAAGAAGACAGGAGCGGGAGGAAGTCAGGCAGTCTGGTTCCCTTTCACCAGACTCCTACCCCCTCTGCGTCCTGCCAGTGCGCTGTTTGGCCTTTGACTAACTACTATCCTCTCTGGACCTCCCATCTCATCCACTGGCAAATAAAGAAGCGGACCTAAGGTGCCCCTGAGGCCCCTTCACCCTCCCAGCTGGCTGGCCACGCATGGAACCAGTGAGGGAAAGAGCCCTCCCCAAGGACCCCAAGAAAACCAACGGCAGAACTGGGACACAAACTCAGGGCGCCTGCCTCCCAGCCCACCTCTGTCAAGTGTCCGCTCAGAAACTTAAGTAGAAAGCAGTTGCGAATAAGAAGTTCTCTATCTAGGCATTCAAGTTAGGTATATTATAATGTTTCAAAGTTGCTTATTAAAATCTACAATATTTCATTTCAAAAATCCAGATTTCCATCTTCTCTTTAAAAACTGTAAGATCTGGCAACTGCAGTTCCCATGTCCCCTCTTGGTGCATGAGCTGAGCGCATTGCTGCCGGCTGCGGATTTCCATCACCTTCTCCTGTTCACTCCTGGGCCCGCCCCAGTGGCTTCCCTCATCTGGGTTGCCTGACTGGTCCCTGGAGGATTGGCTGGAGGCCACAGGTAAAGGGTGAGGGGTGGGATGCCAGCAAGAAGGGCATCCTGCTCCCCTTTCACCGCTCCCCCTCTCTGTATATCTGTACAGTGGGGTGAGCACACAGCAGGGGGACAGGAGGCGAAGGCCCCAGCCAGCCACCCGGCTCTGTTTACATGGGGAGAGGGGCTGAGATGCAACTGGACTCCTCCCAGGACAGACCTGGGTTTGTAGAACATGCCTCTGAGATGTTCATGGCTGGGAAGATACCTGGGCCACCTGTGCAGGTGGGAGCCCCGGGGGGCACATAACAAAGACAGATGGCTGGTGGTTCAACGGCCTTCCGAGGAGGGAGTTAGGTTTGTAAGTAAGGAAGGGGTGCAAGTTTGGGGTGGAGTGGATTCCTCACTCACCCCTTCCTCCTTCTCCCACACTAACCCACTCTGACCAAACCTCTAAACGGGCTGGAACAATGTTTTAAAATTAGACTTTGAAGCCCTGGCCGGGTGGCTCGGTGGATTGGAGGGTCATCCCGTGCACCAAAAGATGGCAGGTCCGATTCCTGGTCAGGGCACATACCCCAGGTTGCAGATTCAGGGTGTGTGCAAGAGGCAACCAATTGATGTTTCTCTCTCTCTCCCTTCCTCTCTAAAAAAATATATAAAATTAGACTTTGAAGAGACACAAGTTAGTGACCTGTTGGGTGTACCTGTGTCCCACTCCCCATGGTTGAACTAGGTAACTACTGTGGGTACTGACCAATCAGAATAGACATCCAAACCCCTCTGTTATGTATCCAATTAGCCCTTCAGTTTCTGGATGGTAGGGACATTCTAGAAATGCCTGGGAGGGACTGGGTTGGCATGGTGTATTTGTAGGGTGGTACCTGGAGGGCTCAGGGCAGCAGCTATTGTCTACACGTCCCTGGGTTCAGTATTTCAACCTTTTAACAAATGATAGGGCCAGTCAGCATTCTGGCTGAATACCGGGGTCTTTCCTTGTGTCCTCTGAGAAAATACAATGAGCCTAGTGCTACAGGAACACCCCAGGGCCGAGCTGGCTCAGACAGAGCTTCATGTTTTCCTCCCTGGCACACCCCTGCCTACTTCCTCTGTCTCGGGAAGGCGGGAAAGCTGGTCCCTTTCAGCCCGGCCTCTCTCCCCCCACCAACAACACCTCCAAGCCATTCCCCTGCCCACAAGGAAACCCACCCAGCCCACGGGGGAGCCACGGCCCCAGGACATCCTGGCTCCAGATTTTTAAGAGAATAACAATAAAAACAGCCCAGAACAAAACAGTGCAATCTTGGAGCCCGCCCAAGCCCAAAGGTTAAGGAAGATTCTAAGAAAAGGATTTCTTGGAAAGAGCCCTGGAATCTACAGTATTGTCAGAGGAATTTCTGAGAGGAGGTGGGAGACCAGGAGAGGGCCACAGGGGAGGAGCCTGGCATGCACAAAGGCCTGGAAGCAGGAGGTTCTGCCTAGGACAGAGGTGGCCTCTGAGGGTGGGGCAGCAGACAGGACCAAGATCTGGGGAAGGGGACACCAGCAGGAGCTGGGCTTATCTGCGATTTGGCCCCAGGGTAAGGGAAGGTCTCTGGGTGGAGCTCAGGCTTCCTCCCCGGCTCCTAGTCTCCTGTCTCCAGGCTTTAGAAATGCAGCCCACACGGCTCCCAAGATAAAGCCCTAGCTCTTAGTGTGGAGTCCACAGCTGCTGCCACCTCTCCAGCCTCTTCACCCCACCCCCAGAACGTGCCACTGCTGCACCATGTCCACACCCTCCCGTTTGAATTCTATGAGTGGCAAATTCCTCCTCCTGCCACAGCCCTGCTCTGAATGTCACCACAGAGCCTTCTCCCAAGTTAACTGTACTTTGTTCTAGTTTTCCCACAATGTACCCTCTTGCCCACAATCTCAACCACTCCATGGGGCAGGGAGGGGTGTAGGACTCAGGGCAAATGACATGCCCAAGGTCACACAGCAAACTGACAGCAGGCTGGTCTTCAGCCTCCCGCCATACCCCCCAATCCAGGCTGGGGCCCTGAGTGCTCACCACGAGGAACGGCCCTTCTGTCTGGCAGAGGCGGATGACCATGACCAAGGGGACACACACCATGGAGGACAGGGCCAGGCTCCAGCCCAGCCCGATGGCCCAGGTGGGGTACACGTACACTTTGTTGTAGGTCAGGGGTATGTACTTGACGAGAGAGAAAATGAAACATCCCTGTGGAGAGATGAGGGCAGTCAGGGGGGGTCCTGTGCATTGGGGGTAGGTGGCTTCTGGGACCAAGGCAGGTCCCACCGATGGGGCCTCACACCGTTCTCCACTCTGCAGCATAAGGACCTCCCCCAATGCAAATCTGACCAAGTCACTTCTCTGCTCAAAACCCTCTGTATCTCCCCAGTGCCTTCAGGATGCAGCCCAAGGTCCTCAGCCTGGCCAGAGCCACCAGGAGCTGTATCCCTTCCCTTCTCACCTGCCCCCACCTCTTCCTCCACATCTACACTCTAGCTACCTACCAAGAATCCCTTCCAGTTCCTCAGCCACTTGCCCCAGGGCCTTAGCCCAGGCTGTTCCCTTTTCCCCTAATCTCCTCCTAATTTAGCTCTAATGGTCCTGCCTTACTTGCCCAGGCCCTGCCCAGACTCAGTTAGGCACCTATAGTTTTCCTTCCCAGAAAGCATGTGGTTACAATCGCTTCTTCAGCACACGTTCCCGCCCAACCTGAGTCAGTGAGGGTGGCAGGTATGTGTCTTGTTCCCCAGTTTCTCTAACACTTGGTGCAGTTCCAGGTGCACACAGCAGGTGCACAATAAATGCTAGCCTTTCCTCCTTTCTCCACTCATCTCTATCTCTGAGCCCCAGGCTCCACTCCCAGGACAAGGTGTAGACCTGGGCCTTGCCCGGTTGGGTGTCCACAGCCCAGCCTTGAGCCCATGAAATTGGCCAGCAGCCATCAATGTCCATGAGCAGTGGGATGGGATGAGGAGGGGTCAGCTCTGAGCCCCTAAGCCTATGCAGAGGTCGCCTTTTCCATATTCAGCTGTCCTGTTCTGGACAGAATGACAGCACCTCAGAGTCTAACTCAGGTTATCCTGGATGACCCGTAATGTGAAAATGACTTATCCTCATGATCTAATAACTGGGGTTTGATGGGAAAACAAATCCATCTACATTAGAACTGATGACAGGAGCATTAGGCTGCAGATGGGGCATTAGGCAGTAGATGGCTTCCATTGGGCACCTGCTGTATGCCTGGCACTGTTCTTGTTTCTGTTCTTATGTGTGGGGCTGTTGCTTAGACAAGGAGAGTGGCCGGGGGTAGCTGCTCCGGGCTCCCCCAACATGAGGAAGCTCTGTACCTGCCTGAGACCCATACCTGCCTGTCACATTCCTCTTCCTATTAGGGTGACTTCATCCTACCACCTTGGAATACAGCCTATCTCTGATCCACAAACTCCTCAGGGGGGGAGAAAGGGAGAAACTGACGGTCAGAGTGGTGAGAGGAGTTGCCCCCACACACACATTCAGTAAGAACGAGAGCATGGGTTTTGAACCTAACAAAATCCATCTCCAAAAATAAACTTGCCAATTGTGGTTACTGGCTGCTATAGTTTACTTATTTTTATGGGGAAAATAAGTACCTCAGATGGAAAGGCCACAGCCACGTTAAACAATAACAGTAACAACCTAAGGGTGCCAGCTGCCACTCGCGTCCCATGTCAGAGTCTCTTCATTTTACAAATGGGGTGGGCAGGGCCCGAGAGGGAAGGGGCTCACCTAAAGTCACACAGTGAGTTAATGGCAATGTTGACTTATTCTGGCAGAGTAGCCGAGGTCACTGAGGGGACCATTTATTCCTCAGCCCCTGGTCCCTAAATGCAAGAAACATTCCTGCCATTTGTTCCTCCCACGGAGTGAGCCGAGATGGCAGAGCAGATGTGTCCCCTGCAATTAGCTCCAGAGCTCACGGCTGGTTTTGAACCCTGGCAGGAAAGCAGCTCTGCTACAGAGGACTTCCCCCTTGGCCTCTGAGGGGAACCTGGAAGCAGGCAGGGTGCCTGGGTGCCTGGGTGTACTCACTCCAAGGCCACATTCCAAGATGGTGGGAAGAGGAAAGTGTCACCTCACTGTCCTTGGTTCCTGGGCCGGTACACAGTTCCCTTGTTCTTGGGAGAGGCCAGAGCATCTCTTTGCTGGGAAGTCTCCTCTCTAGTCACAATCCCCACCCTGCCATGGAAACCATATTCCCCATGCCTGTGACCTCTCCTTTGGACATCCCAATGGCTCCTAAACTGAATCAGCGACCGGAAGTGGGCTCATGGGCTCTGGAAGGGTTTGGGGAAAGGTTACATGCTCTATCTTGGATCCCTGAATTTCTCAACATGCCCCAATCCGTTTTCCTCTTTGAGAATGCTTTGCCTTTTTGCAGGCTAGTTCCTTTGCCAGGAACACCCTTCCTGTTTTCTCTTCCTGACAAGCTCCTACTCATCCTTCAAAACTCATCTCAAGATAACCTTCTGGAGCAGTCTGCCCCACCTCCTTCCAGGCAGAGCTGTCACCAGGCTTGTTACAGGACAGTGCTCAGGAGATGCTGAGTGCAAATAGTTCAGCAGAGGAGAAAAGGCTACTACCCACAGCCAGGAAAGAGGAAACTCACAACACAGAGAACTGGAGTGACTATGGCCCAGCTGTACTTCATCCATGGCCCAGGCCGATAGCCGATCATGTCCTCAATACCGTCATACAAGTTATCACTGCCTGCAAGAGACAGAGGTAGACAGAAGGTGACATGGTGTCCAATGCCAGCAGCCACCCTGGGAACGGCAGAGCAAGGGCTCAAGGGCCATGAGGGGTCTCTGGGGCCTGATCCAGGTCCTTGCCTCTTACACCACATAGACTCAAGTGTGGCAGACGTTTATCTGAAACTATCTAAAATTCAAAAGTAACTGGACATCCTGTATTTTTTTGGCCACCTTAGGCATACCCCACTCAAAACCCTTTGACCAATCCAAGGTCTCAAGGAGGTCCAAATGGACCATTCCTGAACCCCAGAGTAGTTATCAGAGATAAACCCCTACACAGTCAAGTTACGTGTTGTCAAAAAATGCAGTCACACCTTGTACCTTTAGCACAGGAGAATCTGTAGTGTGGCTACAACAAGATTATTTGCTTAGGGAAGAGACAGTCTTCAGCCTTCCCCAGGTAGAGAAGGCCTTTGTGTTCAACTCAGAATGAATTCCCCTTAGAATTCTGTTTCTGAAGCTACTAAATAGAGAGGCCCAAAGAGAGACTTGAGAAAGGATATGCAAAAACGGGTACTCACCATATATCCAGGCAACAACAAAACATTCAAAGAATGCAACCCACAAGAGGCATACACCGCTAGCTGCATAGTAGTCAAAGAGTTGAAACACATACATGCCACCCTGTGAAGAAAAAAAGAGAATTTTTATTTGTTATTTGGTATCTAATTCCCTTAATAGGTAAGTAGTTCTGGCATATCAATAAGAAGACATAAACGAAACTATATAACCCAAAAGAAAAATTGGCAAAGGCTATAGTAACCAGATACCTGTGTAAAAAGATTCTCCACTTCATGTTTGACAAATTTAATTACACACACACAGAGGAAAGCAAAGCAACATGTCTTCCTTAGCAAAAAATGACGAGTTCCCTGAAGCCTGCTTCCAAAGGAGGTGCTTAAAAACAGCCGTGGCCAACACAGAAGGCTTCGGCAACATCCAGCTGCTCAGTGTGTGGACCTGTGATCTACCTTTTGTGTGCGTGGGGGGGGGGGGGGGCAGGGGAATTCTTATAGACACTTCCAGAAAAAAACATTTACTTTTACTTCTAGTAAGGAAAAGTGGTGATGGGAAACCCTGAAGTGAGTTAAAATGCAGCCCTTTGCTGGGGAATATGGGGAGGTGGGTGGGGAGAGGTACAGGTCAGAGCATGCCCTGGGCCTACGCTAAATTTACATGCTTACGTTATTTAGCACAAGAATCTTTTCTTCTCTGGCCCACCTCTTGCTAGACATGCTGATCCACTGCTGCCTTAGTCACTCTTCTCCTTTCCTTGTTTCTTGGTTACATTTTAAATGGACCCTCTTCTGGACCCTGCCCCTCCTTGCCTCGGCACCGCCTACAGTATTTACCCTGGGGAACCACCTCCCCTCTGGGCCTGCGAAGGTGGCTGCAGAGTCATGGGGGAACCGAGATGTTGTTAAATGGATTTTAGCTGAAACACCCCTCCCCGCCAGGCCTTCCAGAATGAGGGAGAGAGCCGGGGAGCTGCAGTGTTGCCATGGTAACAGGAAAAAGGTGGAGGAATTTGGGTCAACTGGGTTCCCCTCCACAGTGTAGGCTGAGTCCCCTGGGGAGGGAAGGACCTCTGAATTGGAGATTACCCACCCTGGTCCTCTCATCCAGCTGTTGGGGGGACCACAGAGGTGATATGGCCTTGAATTGCTCTGAGACACGTATTAGGGGCGCCAAGGGCCCTATAAGGGGAGGCCCCTGGTGCCAGGTAAGAGAGCCACCTACCTCCGTCACCATCGTCAGCCCCAGCAGGTAGCTGATGCTACATATCAAGGCGATGAAGATTTCCCGACGGAAACCCTTCCTTAGGAAGGATGGGTAAAGATCAACCAAGGACGTGATCTGTCCTTCAACTTCAACAAACTGGGGGGAAAAGAGAGAGGTTGAATGGCAGGTGCCCAGCACCTCCCCTCTGCTTAGAAAGAGGAGCCTGGGGCCGCAGTAGGCCTGCGGGGTCAAGTTCAAACATGTGAACCAGTTTTTAGGCTCAGCCTGCGGGTCAGGCTACGGTGGCCCATGCGGTTTCCCCCACATTCCATGGCCCCCATCTCTGCTGAGGCTCGTCCCGCCACCAGAACGCCTTTCCCTCCGCATTGAAAACTCAGCTCAAGAATGACCGCTTCTGGGAAGCCAGTGCTGACCCTCCGCCCTGGCACATGTGTTGGCGCAAGTGTGTCAACAATACAACCTCTCCTACTTTGGTCTTGGTCCTCTCTGAAGCCAAAGGTGGTGCCCCTCATTTCTAGGCCTCTAATGCCCACCTGGGCCAGGCACATGTGGTTGCTCAACAGACCCATGCTGAATGGGTGGGTAAGCCAGGGCAAGTCTGGGCCTCAGTTTCCCCTTCAGATTCACATGGTGGTTTTTAACTCTCTGGGGATCATAGGCCCACAAGAGAATTTTGCAAACATGCGCTCCCACCTACATGCCCATCTGTGTGAGCTCAATGCAGCTACAACTCCAAGGCTTATGCACTCTGGGAACCCATCCCTGGGCTCCCAAATGTGAGGTAATGATCTAGAATGACTCTCAATCTTTCTAAATCTTCCCATCTTTGCACCTAACAATGTATCTTGGAGACTTCCATATCATTATGGAGAGCTGCCTTGTTTTTTAAACAGCATCATGAAACTCCATCCTGTGGACAGGTATCTTATGAGACCTAACCAGGGCCCAACAGACGGCTTCCAGCCTCTGCAGCTACTGACCTAGGCAAGGGCTCTTCCCCTCCATCTGTCTTTAGGCGTATGTGCATAAGTAAAACTTCAGGATTAAAAGGCTCATAGCCTCATTTTACATTTGGATGGCTACAGTCAAACTGCCCTGCCAGCCAACACCCTCTGAGGCCTATCTGACTTCTTTAAGTTGAAAAGCTAAAACCCCCACCCGTCAGTTCTGTTCTTTCATCTGGGAGAGGCTTTTAGGAAGGAATGTTTCCTCAGCATTCCTAAAAGACAAATCCAACCACTTACTCCTCTGGGATGCATCACAGGAGGATCAGGGAATACAAACAAGGAGCAGATCCCTTTCATGTGCTAAAGAGGGCAGGAGAAATGACTCTTTGTTGCCAGGGATTCAGGAAAAAGATGACCAAAGAGGCTCTTGAAAGAGGCCCAAATACAAGGTGCTGATGTTTCGACCTCTCATTGATGTGTCAGCTAAAGGGGTTTTGAACCTAAATTGCTACTGAATTATAGCAAACCTGCAGCTCAAATGCTAGCTTCAAAGGGAGTTTAAAAACAAAGGTTCCTTCTTTTCTTGAGCTGGGGAAATTACAGGCAGGAAGATCCAGTGTCACTGTGAGTCAGGGCCAAGACTTGCACAAGCCCCTCATTTCCAAGTTGCCCACATTTCCGGAGAACACCACCCCCTCACCCCCCTCCACCCGTCTCTTCAGACCTGCTTCACTAAATAGCTATGTGACCCTAACTTCTCCAAGCCTCAGTTTCTCCCTTATAAAATGGAAGGGTCTTGTTTACTCAGCAGGGATACTGAGAGAGATCTGAAATCACCAGAGTGACTTGGCAATTGGGTGATTAACTGGTTTTAACCCATATCAGGGGGGCTGGGATGGGTGAACTCCTGGAAGAGGGGCTCCAGCTCTCTTCTTGTGATGTTTGTTCACAAACTGTGTCCCCCTTGGGCAGGCCAGACACCTACAGGCATCTGTCTCCATGTGGGTGACGTCCCTACTCCATTTCACCAAGAAACACTCAGCAGTACGATGGCTCCTAAGCCAGAGACTGGTCCCCCAAATGCTGGAAATTTTGAGAAAACGTTTCCTGTAATGAGCAAGCATCAAGTTCCTCCATCAGCGAGAGGCCCCACTTAAGGCTGACTTTGGGTTTCTGTACTTCCACAGCAGGAAGCTATTTAGGGGTAACTCAAAGATAAAGCAAGGGAGACAAACCAACAGGTCTGGGAACAGGCAAGCCCAGGGCTGAATCGTGGCTCCACCTTAACCAGCTGTGCGTGGCCTCTGGGGGAGTCCTCGTCTCTCTAAACCTCAGCTTTCCTGGCATCGGCACAGATTAAGGAGCTAATGCAGAAAAAAGCCAGGCCAGGAAGAGGGGGGGAATGGGGAGTTAGTGTTTAATGGGAACAGAGATTCATTTTGGGGAGATAAAAAATTCTGGAGATAGAAGGGTGGTGAAGGTTGCAACAATGTGAATGTACTTCATGCCACTGAACTGCACACTTAAAAATGGAAGATGATCGGTTTTATGTTCTGTGTTATTTTACCACACACGCATGCACATAAGAAGCTGCCATGGAGCCTGGCCCGTGTGACCACCTGGCAGTGCTTCGACCCTATCGCAGTGCTGGTGGTGTGGGAGGTGGTCACCAGCATTGGCAAAACCTTCCCCCATGTTCCCAAGTTCACAAAGCACATAGTGCAAATGGGGGATCCCAACCTATGCCATTGGACTCGAGGCACCAGGCCCCCCCAGCTCACCAGGTATAATCGCACCACATCCCTTGCTGGTATATCAACAGGCAGGTTATTTAAGGGCTCTGAGCAGAGTTCCATGCTCTAAAGTGGGAAGAGAACCATTCCCTCTGAGGCTGGCTTTGAGAGCTCCCTGAGATTCCCTAAGCACCTTGGCCACTATGGGGCTGAGCTCAGAGGCGCAGGTCCTCAGCTTGCCCCACCTGCCTCCCAGGGAAAAAAACACTGACAAATAAACCCACCTCCACTTGCTCAGGAAGCAGTTTCTGTAGCCCAAGAGGCCTATTTTGGGCCCATGGAGATGTCAGGCTTCATCATTTATTAACCTCTCTCTATTTTTGTTTTTTGCTTTCACTTAGAGGTCTGGAAGAAGTTATAAAAGCCATTTGCTTGGGGCCTCTGAAGGCCAAACTCATTAACTAGGAATGATTAATGGAGTCCTCCTGCTGTTTACACAGCTCAAGCCCATCAACAACTGTGTAAGTATTTTGTTTTCAAACCCCCAAATATTTTCATTCTGTCTTTTCTGCTAATCCTGCTTCCCTTTCTGCCAAATCCTTCGCTGTGTTCTTGACCTTGCTGGTGGACCACTTCCTCTGCTCTGCCTGATCTTTTAAGACTTTCCTCTGAATTTTAGGGGACCCACCCTGGGCACTCGCTTTTCGGCTGCTGCCCTCAAGTGCGCGCAGGCCCCCACCTCCCACTGGGTCTCAGATGACCAACGACCTTCCATGAGGCAGCCAGACCCCCAGACCACACATGAGGCTGCAAAATGACTGCTTTCCGTGGCTGACCTCAGATGCTGGCCCCTGGGTGACAGGCACCACATGTAAGGCTCAAATCTAACTAGCGTGGGCACAGGACCAGCCTGCCCTGCACACTACAATTCCCCACTCTGGAGTCATGCCTGTACTCAAAACTGTCGTCTTGTAAAAACCCCAATGAAAATACACATATCTCCAGGGACAGGTGACCGAGAGCTCACGCTATTCATCCTCCAAGTACCACTGACTGCTTTGTACCGGGCACTGTACCTGGTGCTTCATGTAAGGTAATGGAGATATAATCATACCCATTTACCAGATGAGGAAACTGAGGCTCAGAGGGGGAGGAAATGTGCCCAACGTCACACAGCATCTTGGGGGGCTTAGAACTATATTACTCCAAAGGCAGACACAGCCCCTGGTTGGCTCTCACTGAGCACCAGGTGGAGGTCGGAGCCCTGGAGGGGTGGGACATGGCAGTGATGTGCCGGAAACATCCTTGATGGAATCCTGCCTCTGGAGGGCAGAAACCAGGCCAGCCAGAGGACAGGGTGGGTTTGAGGGAGGCTCCCCAGTGCTTAGCTGTTTAGGAAGCACTGGAGGATCAGGGTTTCACTGTGGAGACAAGCTCTCTGACTCCTGGGCTCCAGGAAGCACAGAAGTGTTTGGCTCAGGCTCCTCGGGACCCCCTTAGGGCTCTCAATGCTGACCCGGGCAGGGACCACCTTGTGCTTTAAGCAGAGATGTTGGTCCCTTAATTGCTCTTGCACTGTGTCACTCCTGGGCCCCTGTCCAGCCACTCCACAGGAGGGCACTATTCCTGTTTCAGCCTTGGCCTTTAATTTCCCACCTATCGCTTTGTTTTAACCACACCCCTGGGTTGTCCATTTCCCCTCACTGAGATCAAAGACTTGAGCTTTGGGGCAGAAGTTCTGCTTCTGCAGCCCTGAGGCCTTCCCCACTCCCGGGCTCCCAGAGGGACCCTTGCTAGCTGAAGCTGTTGCAAGTCTGCCGTGAGGGTGGGAAGGGTGTAGCCACTTCACACACAGCACAAAGGAGGCTTTTCCAGAGCCAGGTTCCCCATGGGCAGGCCCACCTTGGGGCCAGCCCCTCAATCGGTACATACCTGGCTATCCAGTCCAAGCAAGAGAAGCATAATAAAAAAGAGAATGGACCAAAAAGTGGGCAGCGGCATCATTGTCACAGCTTTTGGGTAGGCAATGAAGGCCAGGCCAGGACCTAAAGGGAAGAGAAGATGGGGAGGGACAGACAGGGAGACACATCAGTGGCCGAGCACCCGGAGCACCAGAGCTCATACAAAGACACCTGGGTCTAAGGCGGGTCTCCCAAACCCAAAATGCAAGAAAGAGCCAGGCCTGAATTCCTGCCTGGGGAAAGAGACCAGGCCTGTCTCACTTTTGGGTGGGACGCACGGAAGCTCAGGCAGGGCCCCGTTTTAGCATCTGTCTCCTAAGCAGCAGCACGAGTGGCCTCCTCACACACCAGACTCCGGTTGGACGCTGGTTATTTGGGGTGGGAAATGGGACTGAGGTGGACTTAGCCTGCTGGCTCAGAAAAGGAGCACCTCTCCCGCCCCAACCAGAGCAACCATGCCAACATTTGCTCGAAGGAAGCAAGGGGAAAAGTTATGGTTACCTGACTACTAAATCCCCGTTTGCAAAGAAAAGGTTTCTACTAAAACATTGCATGAGTGGAAAGAAAAAAGAATAGAGAACCATGCCCCGCAGGGCAAGGGTCTCTTCAGGGGCGCCTCTGCGCACCCACCTGAGCAGAGCCAAGGCCCAACGCTGAAGGGAGGAGTGTGCAGGGCAAGCCGCCAGGCCCGGGAGAGCCCTGGCCTACATTCAAGTCCTCACCCCACTTTCTCCTCCATCTATTCTTTACATCACTACATGCCCACTCAGGGCCTCAGTTTCCCCTCCTGAAAAGCGAGGGGCAGGTTACCATAAATGGCTCCCAAGGAGCCCTCTTGAGTTCAGATTCTCAGATGCTGACACTGTTTCCCTAGCAAAGGGCTTCTGGTTTCTAAAGAGGGGACCCTGACAAAATCTGGTGGCTGGGCTTGGGAGACAGGAGCCCCATCAGCTCAGGGGCACCGTTCGGACAGGAAACATTCTGAAGACGTGAGAAATGTGTGCCCCTGTCTCCCCCCGACCTGAGAGCAGATGTCAGGGGGAAGAACTGGGTTGCTGGATTGTAACTGAGACCTGTGGGTCCAAGAGATGGGAGAAAAATAAAGTAAAATCCACAACTTAAAAAAAAAATACACAAAATGCCAAGAAAAGAAATGAGAAACAAAAAGGGCTGGAGGCAGGATATTTAAAGCAGATATCAGAACCAAATGAATGGTTTAAGAATGGGAAAAAAACAACTTTGAAATAAACTGGAGCCAGAAACCACATCCCACAGCATTAAACACAAATGTGGCGGTCAAGGGCGAGTCCTTTCATAATCCAGAATCCACCGGACCTGAGGGAAACCTGACCACGACCAAGCATCCTCGGGTGGCTAGAAAACCAGCACCTGAGAAGCGGTGGGAGGGGTGCTCACACTAACCCCAACCAAGGCCCAGGTTGGGCTCGGAAACCACACTTCTGCTTAGGCTGCGGCCCCCGGCCCCTAACACGTCAGTTCTGCGTGAGGAGTCAAGTCCAGCCGACTTTGAGACAGATGTAAAATGGGGCCCCCCCACTCCTCGTCCCCCACCCTCCGGGGCCTGCGACGGTTCTCAAGGCATCGTTTCTGTATTTCAGTTTTGCCTTTCCCAAGCCAGCCTCTGGGAGAGGGTCTGGGCGCCCGTCTAAAGCGCACGGCGAGATCCAGGGAAGTCCGTGTGAAATAATGCGGCCGCTCCGAGCATTCCGCGTGCCTCTCCGCTAGCAGGACGCACCTCTCTACGTTTCCGTTCAGCTAAATAATGATCTCGTTCAAATGTACTTGGCTCAATATGGTGCTTGTTAAAAGCTTATTAGAGAAATAATCACCCTTGATGTGTCGGCTGTTCAGACATCACCGTGGGGAATAAACGCCAAGGTCTTTGAAGTGGACGGGAGGGAGCAAACAGCTTAGGCTGGCAATGTACACACACGTCAAAATACCTCTTTGTCCACAGAGAGCTCTTACATAGCGATACCTATCTCCCACCAAGTTCACTCCGTGCTCCTGCAGATTCCCGATCAACCAGAGTCAGTTTGCAAGCCCTCGACTGAGAAAAAAGCCACCTGCGAAGAGGTGAATACTGTCTCCCTTCACCACTCTGCCAACTCACAGGTGGGGGTGGGTATTTCTGGATTTACTTTCTGTGCCCTCAGTCTCAGGCCTGCTTTGGGGGGCTTCTCAGGGCAGGAAAACTATGCCTGAAGGTCTGATTTGGAACCGGGGTCAGTGGAGAAATGCATGGGGCCGAAGGGTGGACCTGCCACCTTGTCCCCGCACATGTGGACGTGAGGATTGGGCTTGGCAGCATCTTTGCAAGTGAGGAGGAAAGCGGGGCCCAAGGCTCAGAGAGGTCAGGGGAGATATTCTCATACAGGAAGGGCCAGAGGTGGTCACGTGTCCAAGGTGGGCTGGAGAGGCAGGAGAGGAGACACCCTCGTATCAGAGGGGCCCTGTCCTAGAGACCCCAGCTCTCACCCTGAGGAGCCCAAGGCTCTCAGGCTGTTGGTTTCATCTGTGGAGCAGACATCTGAATGCACAATGCTGAGGTACCCCTGGCCCCCCAACTCTAGGGTCCTATGGGCAACGTGACACCTTAGCAGGGACTCCAGGTGTGCCTAACCCTGGTCTGTGGCGGTCCCTGGAGTCAAAGCCTTACACTTTCCTCGGGACTTGAGGCACCTTGGCCCAGGACCCCCACCTGCCTCCAAGAGGCCCCACAGAGGTCATGAGAAATCAGGAGGTCGGGCGGAGCAGAGGGAGGTGTGTAAAATAGCAAACCTTCCAGGCAACTGCCAGCCACCTTGTGAACTGGGCAGGACCAGGAAAGGGCAGAGAAGCTAGAAAGGTGGACTTGAGGATCCTGGAAGCCTAAGGTTCTCTTTCCCACGTCTAAGTCACTGCAGTTTTAAAGCTGCAGGTCCAGGACTTGGCGCATCATGGCCAGTACTGGAATTTAGACACCTGAGATACTGTGGTTCTGAGGCTCTAGGATTCTAGCAATCTAGACCGCATGATTTTCAGATTCCTGAACTGTCTTGCTGGAGCTCCAGGATCCCAGTCTAGGATCCCAGGCTGTGCAAAGTCTGTGATTCTAAGACTCTTTTCTTCACTTCCAAGTGTCCCGGGGGGAGTACACTGTCAATAAGGCCCACACCCCGAGAGGGTGAGTATCCCCACAACCCACCCCCAAATCAGATCTTTCCTGTCCCAGAGGGCAGCCTGCCACGCCAGATGGCTTCCCCCACCCCAAGCCTACGGTGGTGCCTGACACAGAGGAGAGACTCAATAAATCAATAAACATCAGTGGAATGAATTAATGGGTTTGCTTAGAGGAGCGCGCTAGGAGCAAAGTGCAAAATACAGAAACCAAAGCTGAGAAGGTGGCGATGGAATGCCGATTGGTGGCTGACTTGGGCCTGAGTTAGGAAAGTAGTTTCTGTTTTGGAAACCAGGAGTTTGCTAGGGAAGGAGGAGGAAGGGGGTAAGACCACACTTAAGTAGCTAAATATGCCCCAACTTAACCAAACCCATGTTTCTGCCGCCCCTTGGGCCAAATTGCAATGAAAGTGTTTAAAATTTAGCTTTTGTACTCTTTGGTACTTGGGGGACATCTTGGTGGGGGGGGGTCCGTTTTGGAAACCAGGCTCATCCCCCCCCTCCAAAGCCCCTGGGGTCTGGCTTCATGCCTGCAGTACTTGGCTTACACACTAGGTGGCAGTGCCCACCACCACTGCCACCGATACCACCATACCTGACTCAGCCACATCAGCAATGTCCACCCCTTGCTCTTGTGCCATGAAGCCCAGGATGGAAAAAATTGCGAAGCCAGACACAAAACTGGTACCACTGTTCAGGCATCCCAGCAGCATACAGTCCCTAAGTTACACATATGTCAGGGAGCAAGTTAATTCACAACACAAGGAAGCCACGCTCCCTACTTCTCTTTTTTCTTTAAACATCATCATTTCTAAGGTCCACCAGGCCCGCTGGCACAACACTTGCCTGTACGAGTTGTACTTGTACTTGTTGTAGCTCCCCAGTGAGGTCATGGCTCCCAAGCAGATGGCATAGGAGAAGAATATCTGGGTCCCAGCATCGATCCAAACCTATGGGAGTGCGGGGGATGGGTGGCAAGGAGAGAGAGGAGGAGCAGTTAGAGCTGGCCTCCTGGGGGGGGCCGTGTGGGTCCCTGGCCACCTGATCACAGAGGACTGCACCTCAAAATGTGCAGATTCTCAATTGCAATTGGAGTGTCTGTGGTGAAATCCAAGGTGCCTTTCAAGACAACCCTGAGCTTCAAGGAACCCCAGAAGTTGAAGAAACTGCATAGTCCCTCAGCATCATGGTTAATTCCAACCATGGAATCATTGTGGTCAAGTAAATATGACTCCCTAAGCTTCAGTCTGTACATCTGCAAAACGGGCTCCAAGGTCCTGCCCAACAGAGCTATTTTGCAGGTTCAAAGAACAAAGATTTAGCCAAGTGCCACTGGCAGGCAGCCCGTAAGTCAAGGCTGCTGTCATTACTGTCATTACTGTCACTGTTACTGTCTGGGGACCCTGAGTTGGAATAGAGAAGAATCCTCTAATGGTTAATGCAGTCGAAGCTGCTCCCCAGGTACTTCATTAGGGAGATCTCCTTATGGCCACAAAGCTCTTCCGTGCTGTCGTCTGTTGCTGGCCAAGCCCCCTCCCATCTACCTCCTGCCCAGGACAAGCAGAGAGTGGGGAAGAGACCCAAAGCAGCAACCTGAAGGCTGAGGATCCTGGGGACAGAAAGATCTTGAAACAGGCCCATAAAATCTCCAAGGGTTTTCTCCAACCCCCTGTGGCCATGTGGGGAGTGCCAAGAGGTGAACGTTCAGTACTGATCCCTCAGCTTTCCAAGAGGTCACCAACTCTGAATTCCATCCTTGGCCAAGGAAACCAGCAGCTCTCACCCCCACGATGCACAGCTCTTGGCTGGTGCAGGCTGAGGCCAGGTCCAAGGAGAGACTAGCTCAGAAAGATTTCTCTCTCCTCCCTGGCGCAGTGCCTGAAGAAGACTCTATAATTGGCCTGCCTCAGGAGTCCTCGACATGCACAGATACACACACAGTTGGAAAAGCCCACAAGCGCTGCAAATGATCCACCACCGCCCAGTGGAAAAATACTAGGGGGTGATGGCTCGGCTAGATTTGTGCACCCAAGAACCACAGCCCTGGGTAGAAGGGAGGACAGAGTGCCCAGAAGTACCTGTGGGTCCTCGAGGCGACTGATGTTAGGGTACAGATAGAACTTGATGCCTGCGCCTGCACCAGGCAGCGTCAGTCCACGAACCAGCAGCACCAGGAGCATAGCAAATGGGAAAGTGGCCGTGAAGTAGACAACCTGCGAGGAACAAGAGGGATTCAGGGGGGCCTGTGGCATCTCCTACTGCTGTTAAATTAGAGCACCTTTTCCGAGGCAAGAGTTCTGTGGCTAAGCTTGCCATTTCATGTGCTGTGTGTCTTTGGGCATATCGCTTAAACTCTCTGGGCCATAGTTGCCTCACCTGTAACCTGGGTATAAGTACCTACCTCATAGATTTACCGAGATTCAATAAAAAAATAGTGGTGGACAAGACAGAGAACAAATCCCTGCCCTCACATTCTAACAGTAAAGACGGAAAATGCAAAATAAGAAAGTAAATTAAGTGTGTATGAAAAAGGCATAGTCCAATGGTTGGCTCATATTAGTTCATATTAGCTTACATTACAACTATTAGTATGACTCATGGTTAAGAATCAGATAAGTGTGGCCCTAGCTGGTTTGCTCAGTGGTTAGAGCATTGGCCCTCGAACTGAAGAGTCTCAGGTTCGATTCCAGTCAAGGGCACACACCTCCGATTGCAGGCTCAATCCCTGGCCCGACCCGGGCCCTGTGTGGGAGGCCACCAATCGATGTGTCTCTCTCACATTGACGTTTCTCTCTCTCGCTTCCACTCTCCACAAAGCAATAGAAAAAATATCCTCGAGTGAGGATTAAAAAAAGAAAAGAATCAGGTAAGTGTGGGTTCAAATACCAGCTCTATCCCCCCACTTGCAGTGTGACCTTGGGCATCATGCTTAACCTCTCTGGGCCTGTTGACTCATGTGTCAAATGGAGATAGGAGAAATAGGTCATCATCAAGAGGTGAGGTGAGGCGAGGATTCAACAGATGATGCATCTAACATAACCAAGAGAGTGCCTGCCTGGCTCATAGGTGCTTGAGAAATGGGGCCTGTTGTTAACATTGTGATTTTGCAGGAAGCACAAGGGAACCTCTGGGAAGGAAATGAGGCCTCTAAAGCCCCTCAGCCAGGATGAAGGCCCTCTACTTCCTTGGAGCTATGGGAGGCCCACAGCCTTCCCTGGGTCACAATGCATAGCCCAGACAGGCCAAGGTCAATGCAAGGTGTGGACCAGAGATGACCCAGGCTGGGCCTTCCCATCTGACAGGGTCTGCCCTACTTTCTCTCCTCTCCTGTCTTGAAAGCACTGGCCTCCAAACATCCTGAGGCCTCAGTTCTAGTGGATGGATTTCCCATCTTTTTCTTCACAATGAGGAGTTTCCAGGCAGGGTTTATGCCTGGAAGGAGCTCAAAGATGAGTGGCTGAATCGTTCACAGAGTCTCTGGCTCCCTTTGAGAGCCCTGGGGGCCAAGACACTAGGGAGGAACCACCATACAGCCAATGCACCCATTTTACAGGTGAGGAAACTAAGACTGAGGAACAGGATAAATGTGCCCTGGTGTTGTAAGGATGAGGCAGTGCCAAGGTACCACAGAGCAGTGCTGGGGTCCAGGAAGGTAAGAGACACTGACAGAAGGTGACAGAGCCCTCAGACCTCATCTGGCTAGCACAGGAACCCTCAATGAAACGGAATTCTAAGGCAATCACTATCCTTTTGTGTAAAAATAACCAAGAAGGGGCTTTGGAAAAGGGCAAAAAGAAAGCTCTCAGGGCTTGCCTGACTCAGCTGCCCTCAGTCAATACCACCAAAGAGCATTTATTGAGCACTTACTATATGCCTGGCACTATTCCAAGTGTGATAACTTCTGTATGCAGTGGGTCCTGCCCTAGCCCTTTGAGATATGTTTCACTACTATCCCCATGTTAAAGGTAATGAAACTGAGGCCCAGAGGGTCCATCACTTGCCCACACAGGTCATACAGCACTTAAGTGGCAGCGCTGGGTGTGCCTCAGAGCCTGCCTCCAGCAGACAACACAGCAGTAAAAAGCCTCTCCAGGTCTGGCAGGTCAGCCCATCCTCTCAAAGGCCAGAGCGGGGCTGGAGTCCCTGGCGGCTCAGGCCTGGCAGATTTCGAGACCTTGACCATGTCACTGTCCTTGACCATGTCCTGTGAGGTGGGGCACACTCAGACCAGATGAGCTCTGAGGTGGGGTGGCCGAGAGTGTCAGCTCGTGGTCACCCAGACTGGGATTCATACTCACTTCTACCACTTCCCAGCTGGGCAGCTGGGCCTCAGCTCCCACATGTAAGATGAGTGTTTATTACATCGCTTAACACTTGGCACGTAGTGAGCCCTCAAGAAACCCTAGCAGGGAGCCTGCACCTGATGATCCCATAAGCCGGGTGGGCCTCCTCCTGCCTCAGTTTCCCCGGCCACCCTATTTTCTTTTCCTGAAGCAGAGAACACTATTTCCCAAGGACAAGGCAGACGTGGAGGGTGGGAGCAGCGCAGGAAGCCCCAGAAGGGGTGAAAGAAGAAAACCAGCGAGCTGCTCCTCCCTTCCTGCGGACAGGCCCCTGACCAGTTCCCACCTCTGGTCCCCCGAAGTGGGTCACACCCAGGGCAGCTGAACAATAGCTGCTGACAGCAGGCCATCCCCAGAGGGCGGCCACTTCAAAGCCAGCTGGGCTCCACTGGGCTGGACAATCGGGCAGTGGCCAGAGGGCTTTGTGTCAGGGACACAGGACACCACCAGGGGATGGGGGTGGCTTCCCTTGTTTTCCTGTATTTAATTTGTTTAACAAGCACTTATGTAGTGCTTGCTGTGTGCCAGGCAGTACGCTAAAAGCTTTATGCATGTTAACTCATTTAATCCTAACAACTTGAAAAGGTCAGTGCTATTGTTACCTGCATTTCCTAGATGAGGAAACTGAGGCTCAGAGAGGTGACATCAGCTGTTAGTGGGTGGCAGAGGTGGGATGCAATCCAGCTAGTTTCTGGGTCCTGTGTCTTGTGTTTATTGTGTTCTTCCCCAAATCCAGAACAGGACAGCCTCACCTGCTCACAGCCTCACCTCAGCTGCCTCTTCGCAAAGCCACCCTTGTTTTGCAGAATTTGCCGCTCTGAGGACAAGCCCCTGAGAGCCATTCTCTCAACTTTTCCATCACTCCCGCGGGATCCTTGTGGGAGAGGCTGGTGCCAACCGCTGCCAGTGGGCCTCTGGCGGTGGCCCAGCAGGCCTTGCCACGGGACATGGTAGTTTTCCACTCTTGCTGGCAAACCTCTGTGGCTCCACTGAGCCCTCGACCCAAATGCCCTGTGGCCTAATTGCCCTGGAAACTTGCAAGGACAACTCTTCCTCATTCTCTAGTGACAGTGGGGAGAGGGTGGCCCGTGAGACAGGGGAGAGATGGGCTAGTCTCCTGCTACCCTGAGCTTCCTTTGGGGGTGAAGGCCTGGGCAGGTGGGGCGGTGGGTTGGTGCCCAGTGCCTAAGCAAGCCCTGAGGGTCCTCACAGCACCCTGTGTGCTGGGGGGAGGGGAGAATGGCATTGCTAATTCATTTCATACCAGGGGAAAATGAGGCTCAGAGAGGGAAAGGGTTTTGCCCAGCCACGTAGCTTGTCGGGGGGACAGAGCTGACACCCTAAACCTGGTCTGGCTCTGACTGCAACCCCTGCTTTATTTCTAAGCTCTGGATGGAAGAGCTGCCCTGGAGGCTCTTGGAGCGATGGAGTGGCACAGCCTTAGGACACGTGTGCTCTGTCCCTCCTTTGGGTCCATAGGACTGTACCCCCTGTGTGAGGGTTTGGATTTCTATCACCTGCCTGGACCACGGTGGCTGTGAACTTGGTCCATGGCAAGGGCTGGAAGCCATGGCTGATGGTGGGTGGGGGGTCGGCAGGCAGGCAGTGGAGCGGAGCTTGAGCCTAACTTTTGTCTTGGCTTCCTCGGGCTGGCCCAGACCCTGCTATTGTTCTGGGAGTCACGCCTGCCCCTCGGGGGCCTGGAGTTGCCTGAGGAGGAGGTTGTCCCTAGGGAGACCTTTGACAAGTCACGTCTTCAACTGGCCACAGTTGCAGCCTGGAACTATTTTTTGCTTTGATTATATTCTCCTTCCCCCTCCATTGTGTCTCAAACATTGCTCACTGTTCCTGGTAGACACTGGCCTCCTCCATCAGACTAGGGGCTCCTCAAGGGTCTTGGTCAGCCAGACCTCAGGGCCTTTGCACTAGCTGCTCTCTTCCCGGAATTGTTTCTCCTCTAGATAGCCACATGGCTCACCCCCTCACTTCCTTCAGACCTTTGCCCGAAGTCCCCTTCTTGGTAAACCTTGCCTTGCCCCCCTATTTAACACTGCACCCAGTACTCCCTGGTCACCTTTGCCATGTTATTCTTCCTTATAGGTCTTGTCACCATCTTATTCCTATATACAGGGTGGAACAAAAGTAGGTTTACAGTTGTTCGTATGGAAAATAATACAATAATTAATAAATAATAGAAAAATCTGTTTTGTATACTCACAACTGTAAACCTACTTTGCCCCAGCCTGTATTTCTTACATTCCCCTTGTTACAACCAATGAATCTGTCAGCTTGGACCACAGGGACTTTTGTCTGTTTCCTTGACCCTTGCATATCCCCAGGCCCCATTCCTACAACAGTACCTGGCAGGTATAGAGGCTCAAAGCTTATGATCATGTCTCCAGCATTGCTCGGGACCAGTGCTCCACAGAAACTTCTGACCTCTATGTGGGGAAATGGAGGCAGGGTGAGGAAGGGAGTGGGGCTTACTGCAGTCTATGCTAAGCACTGTGCTGGTGCTGAACGCATCTCAGTTTTTGTTTGTTTAATTAATTTCTTTTTTAATCCTCACACGATATTTTTTCCATTGCTTTTCAGAGAGAGCGGAAGGGGGAGAAAGAGGGGAGAGAAAGAGAGAGAAACATCAATGTGAGAGAGACACATCGATTGGTTGCCTCCCACATGAGGCCCAATCAGGGCCAGGGATTGAGCCTGCAACCGAGATACGTGCCCTTGGCTGGAATCGAAACCGGGACCCTTCAGTCCGAGAGCCAATACTCCAACCACTGAGTCAGACCTGCTAGGGCTACCATCCATTTTCTAGATGAAGAAGCTGAGGCTCAGAGGTGAGGGAGTGACCTTGGACAAGTCATTTCACCTCCTCGTAGCTCAGTTCCCTCACTGTTTAAGCGGGGAGGTGATAAAATGGGGTAACACAGGTGTATGAGCTACAGGGAGCTGTAGAATAACTTGAACTGTCCTCTTCCTGCCCATCCCGGGGGATGATGTTGGCTGAGTGTGTGCAGGTAGAGATTCCCGAAGCCTGGCCTGCTTCCTTTCCACATTGGGTTTTAGGATCACAGGGTGGTCGTGCCCTGAGAAAGAGGCACAGAGCATGGGGCCCCCCCACTCCAAAATCATTCCCATTCTGCCTCTGCAACCATGGGATCCTAGATCTTGCCCAGCTGGAATCTGTTCAGAGCCACAATTTTGCTTAAGGGGCTCTTCAGCCCTAGAGAACACGGTCCTTAATTCCAAATTCTGGTGCAGCCAAAGCCCTTTCTCCAAACAACTTCACCACCTCTGTGGTCAGACTCACACTAATCACAACAGACCCCTCTGCGCTGATATTGTCATTAGACTGACCGTAATACCAGTCAGTTAGCAGGTGACTGTTCAGCTCTGTTAACAAAGAACATTTTGGTTATAGGCTAACATTTTCATTATTGCCAATATATATCAGTGTATACCTAAAATCTTCATTATAAGCTAACGTTTAATTATCCACTACCACCTTTGTTAATAGCTAACATCCCAGTCATCAGGTAACATATTAATCAGCAGCTCAGTTATGGCTAACATTCTGGTTAACAACTACCATCCTGGTTATGAGTGAAAGACTTAATCATCAATGAAAGCTTTCCTTAATAAGGAACATCTTAGTTCCCAGCTAAAATGTTAATAGCAAGCAACATAACTCAGTTCATTCGACTTAGCAAAAATCCAAGTCAGTGCTACTCAAACCTCAGTGTGCATTTGACTATCTTGGCTACTGCTCAAGTGCAAATTCTGATTTTGTAGGTCCAGGGCGGGCCCACAGGGTCTGCGTGTCTAACAAGTCCTAGGGGGTGCTGACACTGCTGGTCAGGGAAACTTTGCAAAGCAAGGATCCATTAAGAACTGGTAATTGACAACAGAACTGCAGGAAACCTCATTACCAGCTAACTTATCAGTCACAACCTCAACAACAGTTATCTGCTAACATCTGCCCTACTGCCAGCACCTCGGTGGGGAACCAGTGGTGTGGGGGAGCTTATCCAGAGTCCAAAGAGAGCCGATGGTTCAACTTTCAGGAATTTTGCAAGCTGGTGGTTAAACCATTAATAACTAGAAATCAGACATGGTGGGAATCTTTATATCAAAAAATGAGGGAATGCTACAAGCCAGGGCTTTACTTGTTTTTTGAGGACTGGTTTATCAGCCTACAACCCCACCCCCAGGGCAGGGCCAGTTTCAGGCAAGAAGGGCTGTGGGGCAGGAGATGCTCTCTGGCAAGGGCCAATCTCCATAAGGCAGGGGATGGACAGGAGGACGGACAGAAACACAACTCACTTTCCCGGTGGACTTGACGCCCTTCCAGATGCAGAAGAAACAGACCAACCAGACGAAAAGAAGGCAGAGAGCAAGGTCCCACTTCAGTGAGCCGGGGCTATCAATTCCAGAAGACAAGCTCAGCACGTTGCGCCTTGAAGCAAACAGAGTCACAAGTCAGTCGGGCCAAGGTCAGGGGTTCAAATCCTAGATCATGTGCTGATTTGCACAGGTCACCTGTCTCTCCAGGCCCTGGAACCCCTGCTGGTCTCAGGACATAGTTAACACCCTTGTCACAGAGTTGTGGGGAAATCAACCAGGGGATGAATTCAGACTCCTAAGTCAGGTGAACCTGGGTTCAACCCAGCCTGGCTTTGGACAAGTTAAGTAAACCCCTAAGCCTCAGTTTCCTCATCTGTAAAATGGGTACTGATTCCTGAGTGACTGATTCTCAGCAGAACCTTCTGACTTTAGGCTAGTTACCCAGCCTCCCAAACTCAATCTCATCTATAAAGTGGGAATAGCTACCATCCCCCAACATGCTGTCCCATGCCTCTTTTATTTTATTCACCCGTTTATCTGGATCTCTCACTAAAATGTAAGCCTCAAGGGGCAGAGTATCCCATCTGTGGCTGTCGAACACCTACACACCTCCTTGCATGGATTGTTGTGAGGAGAAAACTCATACAAAGTACAAACTACAGGGTGAGGGGTTGAAGCCAGCCCTCGAGAAGCCTAGTAGCTGTTACTGTCATGGTGCTGAGAGGCCCAGAGCAGCTCCTGGCATCTAAGCAGTGCTGTTCCCCCTTCCCTTCCAGGGTTGGGAAGGTCTCAAAAGGAAGCAGGTAGACCATTTGAAGGACAATCAGCAAGGGGCAGCCACCAACCCTGACCAGCATCACATGGCATGGCCTGGGTCTTTGTAGTCCGAGAACCTTGCTGACCCACATAAGCACCTAACTCACAGACATACTCCTAAGGGGCAGATGCCATCTGAAGCCAGGGCAGCACGGGGTGCTGATGGCTGAGAAGACCATGCAACTTCATGCCCAGAAAATCCCCATTGTCCCAGAGCTCTCACTGCTACAGTACTGATCAAGGGCAGCCACACTGAGCAAAGGGACACTGGCCCTATCCACCAGTTCACTGGAGTCACCTGCCCACCAAATCTCCAGGCCATGAACCATGGGAGACACAGCGCTCATGTTCCCCTGGGATATGCTGGGTTCCTTCTGACAAAAGTCAGCTCCCTATCTGAAGGCCACACTCCTGAGCAGGAGAGGCAGAGAAGGGAGTGTGACTTTGTGCTTCAGTTTCCTGATCTGTAAAACATGAACAGCTCCTGCCCAGGATGCCTCTGGGAAAGCCCTCCAGACCACCCCTAGCTCTCAGCCAGTTATGGGATGTCCCCCACGGTCAGGGCTCTAGAACACTTTTTCATTGCTTCCTTTTTGCCCCAGAGAAGCTTCAACATGAGGACCTTGAATAAATGCAAAATTCCCACTCAACTGGCATTCAAGCAAGGCCTTTCTTTGCTGTGCTCCCAGCACCTAGAATAGCACATGGCACATAGTAGGGCCTCAATAGGTACATGTTGAGTGAATGAAAGAGCTTAACTGGGGTGAATGGAAAGTTTGCATGTCACTGTACCAATCCATGAAATATTTCCACTAACAAATCTTAAGATGGGCAGCTTTCCTTTGTCTTTTTCTTGCTGGTCAACTCAACATCAACGAGCTTCCCACTGGCACCTAGGATGGTGTGTGCTCATGGTAACACCAACAAGGCCTTTTTAATTTATCTCATCTGATCCAAGGCCTAGAGGTCATTTGCCCCCTTTTACAAATGGGGAAAACAAGGCTTGCAGGGTCCAACTGCCCATGAACACCAAGACAGCAGGGGGCAGAGCTGCCACCCTATACCCAGGCTCGTCCATTTCCAAAAGCCAGCACCCTCTGGACTCCACCTAACTGTCCCTCTGATTCACAGAGAAAATAAAGCCTAAGCTTTAAAAAGAATCTCTCCAGTCCCTGCTATAGGCCGGGGTGACCTGGAACCTTGGGGCAGGGGAACATGGACATCCCCATAAGGCAGGGCTGGCGGCCAACTGCATCCCAGCTGGGGCCCTGCCAAGCACGTGGATCTGGCGGCTGCAGCAGCTTTAGAACAAAAAGCCCTTCCCCGGGCAGCCTCCAGAGCTTGGTGCCTTCAATGAAGGCCCAGGGCATGCTGGGCAGTGGCCCAAGGCTTTCTTGTGGATGGGCCGTGTCAGGGAGAGCACTTTTCCACCTCCACACCGTTGCTCTCTCTCCAACACCAAGCACACCGTTCTCATGCTTCCAGAGATGCCCTCCTTTTGCTCACAGACGACTAACCAGAGTCCCCCGCTGTCCTCTCACACTGGGTGTCACCCTGTGGTGGCAAGTCTGGCTTGACTACCAGATTCTAGACATCCCAAGAACCTCACAGACAGGCACACAGTAGGTGCTCAGCTAGAGGAGGTGCCCAGTCATAAGACAGCCTTTTTTCCTCCTTAAGGGCAAGTTGGCCAAGAAGCTTGAAACTCCAGAGCCAGGATTCCGACCAAGCCACGGTCAGTTCACTGACACCTTTCTACCTTCTCCCACCACTGTTCTGGGAAAACCAGCGGTGCCCTCCACGAACGGGAGGCTGCCACATTGGCTTGCTCTGGGCAACCGACCAGCCAGGCAGGCCACAAGGAAACGAGAGTCAGAACCTGCTTTTTCCCTTACTGGTGGCAATCTCCTTGTGTGATCTCACTGTCTCTAGTGACACTGTAAGGCACGTTTTCTTTGTCTCGGCAATTCCGTTCCCAAGACTCTCCCCCTATAGTTATACTTGCACGTGTGGCCAAAAGCAGGTCCACCCCACAGTGCTGTCAATAAGAGCAAAAAATTGGAAACCACCCAAACGACCATTAATAGGGTCAGAGCAGGCAGAGACACAGTGGAAAGCTATGCAGCCCATGGGACACGGGGAAGCTCCGGGGTACTGATAAGGAACTCCATCCTGGAGATAAGTAGTAAGTGAACAAAGCAAGGTGAGGAACATCGCGTATGGCTTGCTCCCATTGTGTACAAAGGGATGAATGTGCATTGTGCTTGAACACGCACAGGCTACTTTTGGCAGGACATACAAGATGCTGGTTGGGTCATGCTGGTGCGGAGGGGGATCTGGTGGTGGGGATGTGGGGGAAGGGGGGTGATTTGGCATTAAATATATATTTTTCATTGTTTGAATAGGTCTTTAATGAGCACATATCACCTTTAAACAAGTTATTTTAAATTCTAGAAAATGTTTATAATGGGCCATGCAGACATTCTAGGAATGGAATAAATATGTCTCATCAATCAGAGGTTGTCATAACAGAGCCTGACATGGGCTTGGGGCCAAAGTGACCAACATCCTCTCCAAGGATATCTCAAGGGTAGCAGTGGAGGCCGGAAAGTGTGTGGGTCTATCTGAATCCCTTTCTGAGGGGCCCAGTTCAAAGGACCCTCCACAAGTCCCTTCCCTGTCAGACCCCCATAGCCTCAGCCACAGAGCAGACCAGGTTCATTTGGGCCTTCCCTGTGCTGGGTGGGAAGGCTCAATAAACCGCAGTGCACTGCCCCTCACAGGTGCCCCCTAACCACACCAGGAGATAGTACAGGTTACCCCAAATCTGGCCACATCTCCCCAACACCGCCACCACCCCACTGCTCCCAGGCGGTCTTTCTGCCTCCACCCTCAGCCCCCAGTTTGTTCTGATCAGCCTGCCAATACCCAAGTCAGGTCACCCGTCCTCCATGGCTCCTGCCGACCTGGCCAGTAAGGCCTCTGACTTGCCCTCCTGCTTTTTGCCTCACTGTGACCAAATACTCTATCATTAGACCCAGACACCTCAGAGAAGGAGGGTGGTGCCTACTGAGACCGGGGCCACAGGTGTAAACGGGACATGTCCAGGACAAGCTGCATGTATAGTGGGCAGCCCCATCTCGAAACTCATCACCATATATGGCCCCTTCACTTCCTCCTTTAGCCACACTGGCTTCTGGAATGTTCCCAGAATAGGTGGAGCACGCTCTTGCCTCACGATCTGTGAACTGGCTGTTCCCTCAGCTGCTCTTTACATGACATTGCCCCCCCCACTTCAGGTTTGTTCAAATGCCACTTGACCAGGGCACTCTTTCCTGGCCACCCTCTGTAGAAAGCATCCCTGGTCATTCTCTTTCCCCTGCCCTGGCTTTATTTTCCATCACTTATCACTTTTCTATTACAATGTTGTTTGTGGCAAACCTTTGGCAAGTCATTTAACCTCCCTGGCAAGTAGTAGCCTTTGGCAAGTCATTCAACCTCCCTGGTCCTCAGTGTCCTAGTCTGTCTGTCCTACTAAAACGACATCTCCATGGAGGCAGGGCCGGTGTCTGTCACGGCTGGATTCAGAATAGTGCCCGGCACATAGTAGGTGCTCTATTAGTTGAGTAAATTAATTATACCCATTTGGTTGATGTGGATACTGAGGCTCAGAGACGTCCAGAAATTCACCTGAAATTACCCAGATAAAAATCAACCCTGGGCCTGGTTCTTTTTCTGACGCCACGCTGGGGACCAGCCACCAGTGTGCTGGGTCCTGCACTACCTTTCACGAGGGTCCCCAGCATCCCAAACTTCCCTGCATCTCTGATACAAAGGGAGGAGATACAGAGGTGAGTTGCATTCTTGTCCAAGAATAGTAATGATTCATTCCAGGGTGGGATCCAAAAAAGAATTGCCTGGACGTCTGCTTTGAGTCGGCCAGCCTGCTGCCGTCCAGCCGGCACTCAGAGATGTAAATACGTCCTCCGAGTGGGCCAAATCGTTTCCTTTTGAATGCCGGCCAGCCATTTATTGGCGATGGCTCTTCCCTGGAGACTGATGGAAGCAACAATTATAAAAGAGCCCGTCCGCCCTAAGCATGGGGCCACACAAGGCTTTCTTCCCCCGCCTCCCCCTTCCAACAGCTGCAGGGGAAGATTGGCTGAGCAGGGCTTGTTTGCAAATATGACTCATTTCTTTGATTCTAATAAAGTCTAATGATACGTGCTGAGCTCCCAGAGGGCTCTGGAGGAACTGGGGAGGAAGGCATGGCTCCAGCCTGATGGAGGGCATTTGACCAGATCTCGCCCTGCCTGTCTTCCAGGGCTGGAGGTGAAACAGGACCCTCAGGAGAGAGGTGACCCCAGGGCAGGGATAAGCAGAACGAAGTTGACTGTGAGGAAGAAGCTCTGCTTCCCCATTATACAGTGACTTAGAGTTAAATTATAAAGCCAGTGTGTAATGATTGTCACAGGAGCCCAGGTGTCTTGCACAGGGATCTGGTAAAGGGTATCTCACTGGCTCCGCTGAGCATGGTGTTTTAGCATTGCAGATGGGGTAAGAAAAGACCCCATGCATAACCTCAGAGAGGGGAAACACACACGGCACAAGGTTACCTGTGACCTCAGACTTACAGCTAATGGAAACACAGACACTGGAGGTGGCATCCAGTGTCTGAGGTCAGAGCTGGGAATTCTGAAATGTCTAGCTGCAGAGTAGCAAGCAACCTTTGGTAAGTCATTTAACCTCCCTGGTCCTCAGTGTCCTAATAAGCCATGCCCAGAGGCCCTCTAGCCCTCAAGCCAGGCTGTGAGGTGTTGGGATCATGTTATCTCTGAAGTTTGGACAAGTGACTGACCCAAGGACATGCAGATGAGACATGCGGGAGCCAGAGTCAATCTCCCCGCTCTCAGGAATGGGAGCATCACCCACTGCTCTCTACTGTCTCCTCTTGTAAAACTGGAGGGGGCAGGGATGATCTATAAGGACCCTTTGTCCAGGGCCAGGGGGAAGTATCGGGTCCCATGGTGCCTTGTTATCTTGATTCCCAGGGAGCTCCTGAGAACCCATCAGGCATCATCTGCCCAAGGAAAAGTCAGGTCAGGGACCCACACATCTGGTGCCAGTGAGAGAAGTGAAGGGAAACAATAGCTAGGGTTGGGCTTCACCTCAAGGGGCATAGACACCAGCCTTTGAGAGCCTCACTGCTCTGCAGCCCAATAGGGGCACCAGCCAGTGACACCTCAATAATAACTCAGCAAGCCTTTCTCAGTGAAAACCCCGAGGCTAGTCACTATGGAGCTGGTGGTTATTTTCAGGGGAAATCATATAAGTTAAGTTTCCCTCCAAAGGGAACCCAGATCCCCGATGACTAAGCCCTCTGAGGCCATGTATACAGTCTGTGCTTAATATATGTCCCAGCTTTTTCCCCACCAGTGTGTTGCTTAAGTGATGTCCAGAAAATACAGATTCAATCATGTCACTCCCCTTCTCATATACCTTCCATGGCTCCCGCTTCTAGAGAACAAAGCTCGAAATCAGCCTAACATTCGCAGCCTCAGCCCTTCTCCCTGTGCTCTGGCCCAACCAATGACTTGCTATTTCCAAAACAGTTGTGTGCTTTCAGGATGCACGGGATGTTCCTTCTGCCCAGGTGTCTTTTCTCTCTCTTTTTCAGCCTAGTGAGCTTCTACTCATCCCTCAAAGCCCAGCTTATACAGCCATTTGCAGATGGGGAAATGAGGCCAGAGAGGGGTAGTGACTTGCTGCTCCAGGCTACACAGTCAAGTGCATGCAGATGTGCAGTTAGTAAGAATCAGCAATCAGTGAGCACTTACTGTGTTGAAACACTTAAAATCCTCTCTGGCTAGGGGAGATCACAGTATGGCAAAAGCCATGAGAGGACTCTGAGCTGAGAAATGACATGCCTGGATTCACAACTGATTGCAGAGATGCAAGAAAAAGGCAGGGAATACAGTTAGAGGCCAGTGCTGGGGTCCGGGAGAGTGATGATGGCGTTCCCAAAGCGGAGGGAGAGCGTTGCAGTATAAGTGGGGATGATCAGACTCTGAATATACTTTAAGGGAGAGCCAGGAGGACCTGTGAATTGCGTGTGAGACTTGAGGTAGAAAGCAGTTTGCGAGTCATCTGATTTACAGGAGCTCTGCAAAGATGAAAGGATAGGGGCAAGTCCCTGGCACAGTGCTCATGGGAATCAGTCATTCCACATTAGTTCTCTTTCCCCTTTTTTATGACCAAGAGAACGGGAGACCCTTGAAGGCAGGCACCAGGCCCTTCTTGTCCACTGTGCCTAACTCAGGGTGGCCCTGAGCTGAAGCCCCTGGCCCAGCTCACTGGCAGCAGGTCGGGTCCTCTCACCTAGGCCTGCTTTCCAGGCTTCTCCTCTATGGACTCCAGTCCTCCAGTGTTCTGAAAGGGGGCAAATTATTTATGGACGTTCAGGTGGGCTTACAAAGCTCTGCTGGAACGCAGGAGGAGGGGGTGCAAAGGCCGAAATGGGATAGGAGGCCAGAGCTGTCTGGACTGAGCAAACCCATCTGGATCATGTGGCACTTGGGAAGGTGTCTGCAGGACCAGGAAATTTGCAAATATAAACACTTTCTTAATGTCTTTGGGGCCAAGAAGGAGAGCTGGGGCACTCGGAATGGAGACTCTGGAAGGCAAGAGACCCAGAATCCCCCAGTAGTGCCCAATATGGGTGACAGGCAGGAAAGAAGGCATGGGTGAGGACTGGACACCCTGAGGACCTCATCGCTCACCTGAGCGTCTTCTCAAGAGCCCTCAGGCCTAAGATGGCAGGGAGTCAAGCAAAGAGGAAGCCCTTTGCAATATGGGGGCAATATGGGCATTTGAGAGGGGGCCATTCTTAGTCCTTCTGAAGGCCATATCACTGAGTTCCAAATGCCCCCGAGGAGCAGTTTTATCCACTATGAAGACACTAAATAAATAACAAAGGACCATATTTAATCACACAGGTTCTCAGGTTAGGGCAACCCTACATCCCTGGGAGGACAGTGCTATGATCTCTCCAGGTACAGGTGAGGACACCAAGGTCCAGAGAAGCAAAGGCACCTGGCCAGGCCAGAAGTGACAGAGCTGGGGTTTGAACCCAGGCAGCCAATCTATGCCTGACGGAATGAGGCCCCAGCAGGCGCCCGGGTGGCTGGTTGACTGCCAGTGTCCTGGGTGGGGCAGGCCCCAGCTGATCGGGCTGTGCCAGGAACAGCAGAGAGCGGACAGGGCTGTGGTCTCAGGCCCCATTCAAGTGAGAAGAATGCAGTGCTGAGTTTCTTTGTCTGTAAACTCAGCTCTCCAGAGGGTAGGGAGCCGAGGGGGTGATGAATGTGCTTGTAATGCCCTCTTTGTCTGTAAGTGGAAAACACGTACACATAAAGAGCCCCAGGCCAAGCAGCCCCAGGGACCGGCGGGCATATACTGAAAGGCCCATGTGTCATGACAGGGACATGCACTACTCAAGTGAGGACTGACTGACCTTGCCTATTATATCCCAGCTCCAGCCCCAAAGCATGCCTGGGACCAACCTCTTCTGTGGGCCTGTTCTTGGGCCAGGTTCTAAGAAGTGGGGACACACCTTGGAAACAGCAAAGCCACACACGAAAGAGAGGGAGAATCATCTTGTGATGATTAGGGTCCACTGCTTCCTTAACTGCATTCCCTGCTTCTGGGTTCTCAAGCTTCCTCCAAGGCTTTATCTCAGTTATTTCCAGATAGCGGGGGCTGCACCCATTTAATAGCTCATAAAGAGCACGGAAAGCGATGCACTAATATATTTTTAATTGGACTCCAGGGACTATTTTAGAAGAACTTTCCCATATATCAGCTAAGAGGTACCCGAACTTCAAGTCCCTCCACACTCTGCCTGCCTGATGTTCGTCCTATGTGTATACACCTATTGACAATAGTGTGATAAATGGTTAAAGTGCCCATAATTCTCCACTCCTCTCATAAAGAGACAGAATCTATTTCTCCACCTCTTGCTTGAATCTGGGTTAGTCTTGTGTTTTTTTTTGGCCAATGGGACATTAACAAAAATGACACAAGCAGAGGCTTAAAAGAGTGCTCCTACACTGGGACTTTCCCATTTGCTGCTTTGGAATGTCGAGCTGCCTCTGAATAAGCTCAGGGTAGCACCTGCTGGGTGATGAGACCATATGGACCCTGGTAACCCAGTCAATAAGCAGCCAATCCCCTGGTGCCCTACAGGTGACCTATCCATGAGGGAGCCCAGCAAAGGCCAGAAAAACTGCCCAGCCAAGCTCAGCCCAAACTACCAATCAGCAGAACACTGAGGCAAATAAATGGCTGTTGTTTAAAACCACCAAGTTGGGGGTGCTTGTTACACAGCAAAAGCTAACTGACACATAATTTTTACTTTATCTACTCACCTCTTAACTTGTTTAACTATTTCAGTTTCATATATGCATTTTCTCTGTGCAATAACAGGTTTGATATGCTAACTACATTTCTTCTAAAATACATTAAGAAAACGATATCATTTTCAGACAATATAAGTATACCTGCCTTTGGGGAAAAATCCTCATAGAGATCCCATGAGTGTTGGAACGATTCATTCCCCTCATTTGACAGTTAAAGAAACTGAGGTTCAGAAAGGGGCAGAGACTTGCTGAAGGTCAAACAGCCAGTAAAATGGCAGAACTGGGACTCGATTCCAGGCCTGTCTGAGACCAAAGGCATGGATTTATCTCCAAATCTGTACCCACCTTCTCCCCAATCCCACAACAAGATACAGACTCCCACATTGCTGGGGAGAAGATGAGGGAGCAGGATGTCCTCTCTGCCCCCACCCATCCCCTCCTTCCTTAGTGAGGCAGGCCTTACTCCCAGAACTCGGTGACAGGGGAGGTGAGGTTGCTGGTGTTGAGAGAGATCCACAGGCTCTTGTTCTTGCGCATAGTGTCCTCCATACAATAGGGCGTGTTCCAGGTGTGGTTGCAGTGCGCCCAGGGCAGCTCCGACTGGAAGGACTGGAACAGGTAGTACGTGGCCCAAGCCAAGATGATGATGTAGTACACATTCAGGAGGGACACGATCACAATGGAGGCATAGCCAATGCCTGTGGGTGTGGACAAGCAAGATGGGCATCAGGAGCAAGGCCAGAACCACTATGTCTACATACTACAATGGAAGGCAGTGGCACCCCCACGGGACCTTCAACAGTGACCAGCGAATATTTGTAGGATGAATGGATGACTGGAAGGATGGATAGGTGAAAAAATGGATGGTTAGATAAATGGGATACTTGGATAATTGAAGAATGCATGGAGGTAGGAGAGATCAATGAATGGATGGTTAGATGGTTCAATGGCTAGATAGATGGTTAGATGGACCAATACATAGCTGAGTGGATAGATGTTGGATGGATGGATGGACATCTGATTTGTTGGGTGGATGAATGGATGGGGATTGACTGAAAGGTTAGGTAGATGAATAGATGGATGAACGAGTAGATGGGTAGATAGATGGATGATGGATAGATGGAGAGACGAATGGGTGGATAATCTAACTAAATTGACTAGTTTAATGAAGAAAGGTTTGACGGGTGATACAGGGATAGGTTTATCTGGATGACTAAGTAGACATATATCCTCCCATCCTTGGCAATTATAATCATAACAGTATTATCTTATGAATGCATACTGGATACTAGACATAGGACTAAATGTTATAATAATAAAGTACCATTAATTTGGGGCTCATTACGTGGACAAAGCACTTTTACATGACTATGTCATTTTGTCTTCATAGTAACCCTGTGAAGTCGGCATACTGTTTCCATTTTACAGATGATTAAGTGTGGCTGTCACAGGGGCTAAGTGACAAATAGATTAAGTGACTTTCCCAAAGTTACAAGTTATTAGCAAGAGGAAGAGGGACTCGAACCCAGACAGCAAGGCCCCTGAATCCGAGTGCTTATCTTCTGCATTATACTGCTAAGCAGCTACTAGCTTCTCTAGCCTTCAACAACCCAGAGAGGTGGGAACAGCCAGTACGTATTGAACAGTATCACACATATCATGTACTGGCTGCTACCTTGTGTCAGGCACAGTGCCAAGTGACTTGCATGAGGCTTCAATGTACCTGGCAAACAGCAGGTGCTCAATAAAAATTTGCTGAACCGATGAACACCAGGCCCCGGGTGACCTTTGTCCCATACTCACCAGAGAACAAGGGGCAGATCTTTTCCCAGCAGGTGATGCCCCCTTCAGAGGTGTACTGGCCTATGATTACCTCCAGGAAAAACACAGGCAGGCCGCCCCCAAACAGGAAAATAAAATACGGTATGAGAAATGCACCTGAGGAGAGAGCAGAGTGGGGTGAGGGTCAGGCTGTGGCTGTCACAGGGGCCAAGGCTGCAGGTACTCGCTCCCAAGCCCTCCCAGCCAATGGAACCAGAGAGAATGAGTGAGGGATGGGAGGGTAAAGGCCAAACTCTTGGGCGTGGTTGAAAATTCTCCAGGCCCTGCCCACCTGTCCCACTGGCATTGCCTTTCCAGTGTGCCCTCTCACCTTCTTCAAATCTACCAGGTGCTTTCAGTCTCTGAGCCTCTGGTTAAGCTGTGCCGACTGCCTGCCTGGCTTCCCCACATTGTCCATCTGAAGAAGGACTGCTCAGCCCTTAAGACCCACCTCAAATATGACCTCCTTGTTGAAGCCTTCACCTACCTGTCCCCAGGCCTTCCCAGGGCAGGAAGCTGAGACAAACTAGCTAGGAAGGGCGCCTCCAGCTAGGGGTGGGAGCCAGGGGAGAAGTGAGGGGCAAAGAGTTGGGGCGAGGGTTCCTACCTGGTGTCCACTAATGGCTTCAGCGGGTCCATAAACCCTTTGAAACTGTGGGCAACTTGGGTCTATGTGTATGCGCTTTGCTCTGGGGAGCGTCTAGGACACTCATCAGAGTCCCAAAGGCGCCTGAGACCTACAAAAGGTTAAGAAACCAGACTCTAAGGCAGAATTTCCTGAAAGGTCATTCTCCTAACACGGGCTGTATGCAGCACGCCCATCTCTGCTGGCAGATAAGCCCTCGATTACAGGCAGTTCTCCCTACCCAGTGCTCTTCAGGCCCCTCTTACTGCACAGCAAGAAAGTCCCCAGCACGTGCTGCCTGACCTGGACGCCTCCAACGGGAAAGATTCTAGCTCACAGCCTTCAGGTTAAAAAAACAAAAACAAACAAAACAAAACCAAAAAAAACTGCAACCAACCAGATGAGACCTTACATTTAAAAAATATCTCCAATGAGTGAAGGTGGCGAAAAAATACAAACTTTCAGTTACAAGACAATAAATTCTGGGGGTGGAATGTACAGCATGGTGACTATAGTTAATAATACTGTATTATACTTGAAAGATGCTAAGAGAGGAATTTTAAAAGTTCTCATGACAAGAAAAAATGTATAACTATGAGGTGATATATGCTAACTAAACTTATCATGGTGATCATTTAGGAATATGGATATATATCAAATCATTATGTTACACACCTGGAACTAATACAAGGTTATACATTAATAAAGCTGGAAACTACTTTTTAATTAAAAAATAAAATAAAAAAATATCTTCACTGTATTTTTTTTTTCCTGGATACCTTTCCGTTATGGCAAATGATACTGCTTTTCCATTTATGGGAGGAAACGAAGCTTGTTTTTGAACTATATTTGGTTTAAGTTAGAAAAACCAAAGCAAATATTAGGAAAGATATAATGTAAGGAGGAGTCACAAGGCATGGACATAAGAGGAAATTTAAGATGGGAACGTGTTAGTGTCGGAGGTTGGGGGATATGGGCCTGGCTTCATCATCACCCCTCTTCAGAGATGGTAAACTGAAGGATCAGAGAGGGTAAGGGGTCTTCTCAAGGTAACGCAGTAACACCCTGACAGAACACCACCTGATTCCCAGGCATGCTCCTCTCCTGCCTCTGAGGCGGGATGCAGCGGGCGAGGGTGCCGCAGGCTGCCCGAGGGAGGTTGCGGTGGGGACTCGGGAAAGCAGGGCACGAGAGGCCGCTCCCACTCTGGCCCTACCCTTCTCTCTGCCCCGCCGGGACTCACCTCCACCATTTTTGTAGCAGAGGTACGGAAAACGCCAGACATTGCCCAAACCAACGAAGCCACCAGCCACGGAGAGCACAAAGTCGATCTTGCTGGACCACTTCTCCCTCTGTGGAGGCTTCCCCTCAGCCTCATCCTCAGGCCGCGTGCCAGGGCTCTTCCCTGGGGATGGCTTCAGGATGTCCTTGTGAAAGTCTTTCAGACACTGCAGCTTCTCCTTGGTGGCCATCTCCTCCTCGCTTTCTATGGGGGACAAAACAGAGCCCAGTGTGTGGCTGGTAAGGAACAGCCTGTGTGTCTTCAACACAACCTCTCCCTTCTCACACATGGGCCAGCTCTGACCTGCCCAGGCCTGTGGCAGGGGGCCTGCCATCCCCCTGTCTGTCCACTGATCTGACAATATCCAGGGTGATTCAGACCCACCTCTAGGCAATAACGGACCTAATGATTCAAAAATTGACAGATTCCATTCCTCCAGAAACTGTTGAAAAGAAGCACCAGGGATCCACCTTTGTCATGCTTGAATGTCATACCTCATCCTGCACTTGCAGGCAGATAAGCGAGAAGCCACCCCTGCCTTGGCATCATCTCTACAAAATTCGACACATCCCAGGCACTTCTAAGGTACCTTCCAAATAACACCTGCCTGAATTTTCTAGAAATGGAAACTCGTTCTAAATTTCGGATTTGCATAGAAATGATAGCTCCCATTTCACTCGTGACTCAGCACAGTGCCTGCTGCACAGGAGGTGCCTGCGCCTAACTGTTTAAAGAATGGATAAACATGAAACGAATGAGGAATGGGGTTTCAGGCCGGAATGGAAACAATATTTGAAAATGGGATTTCCATCAAAGTATGGAAAATGGATGTTTATGAAATATATTTGCAATGCATTAGTCAGTCACATCTCTGCAGCATAAAAAAATAAGGGTTTTGCTCTGGTGAGGATTATGTAAGAAAGCCAGTTAATCTCCATTCTCGCCCCTTTCTATTCATTCTCTGGCTTGCTCCGACCCCTGTATCATCCAGGCTCCCTGTCCTCTGACTCCTGATGGGTTTGACAATGGAAGGCCCCAAACGAGGTCAAATCCCTACTCCTCCAGGAGCTGTTTGTGGTGACTCTCAGCCCACCCCTACTTGGACCCCATTCTAGAGGACATCTGCCACCAGCCAGAGGAGGCCCTTTTTTCTGTGCCTCCTCAGGTCTCTGAGTTCTCACTCTCCCTGGTAGCTCAGCCTTGAGGGCAAGAGCATCGTGAGTCCCAGCCCAGAGGGAAAGGGTGCCTTCAGGGGTTTACCCCTGCATGGCAGAGGGCCGCAGAAGGCAGATGAACTGGAGGACCAGAGCTAGCCAGTCTACCCACCCCTCTCTGAGCCTATTTCTCCACCTGCAGAATGAAAAGGACAATGGCAAAGGTGACCAGCTCAGAGCTAAGCAGCCTGGGACACAACTTGTCTTCATGATCCAAATATTGGTGGCCAACTCTGAAAATATCAGATTTCAGAGAAAAGTCAAGATTTCTAGGTTCTCTTGAAAAAATGGAAGCTCAGGCCATGTTTAGCTCACACTCTTTTGGACAACCATCAGCTGGACCAGATGCGGCCGTATCACATGGGCATACCCGGGCCAGCTCACCACCCAGCTTACAGGACATCTTCAGTGGGCATCTGAGTCTGTCTTGTCAAACTGCTTGGCACTATGTGAAAATGTCTTGATTCATGCCCTTGCTTTCTTGTTAACTGTCTCCTCCTCAACTAGAGTAGTGCCTCCCTGGGGACAAGGACCTATCTTGTCCACTGCTATCTGCCCAGAGTGTGGTGCACAGTAGGTCATCAAGCAAGAACCGTTGGGTAGATGGTTCCCAGAGTAGGATCTGCTAGCAGCTGGTGCTTAGTGAGAACCTCGGCTCGGCCAGTTCCCAACCACAGTACTTGGTGAGTCCCTGGGCCTCAGAGCCTTGCATTCCATGCTGCCTGGCTCAGAAAGCTGTCCAAGGCAGAGCAAGGTGGGGGTTGCCCAAGGACCTGGGGTGTGGAGAGGGGACGTGTTGGCCTGGTCCCAGAAGCCAGGCCCACAGGGGCCGTGCTCTGAGGAGCAGAGGCACAAAAGCACAACAGAACCCCTGTTTCCCCCACACCTCCTTCCTCTCCCTGGCTCGGGGTGGGGGACCCCGATTGTTTTGCTATCTGGTGGTGAGCAGACCAAGAAAAGGCTTCCTGGAGCCGCCGGGCAGCTCGCTGAGCCCTTCCTCTGTCTCCCAGAGCGCAGACTGGTGGCGGCATCCGCATGGCCTTTCTTTGCCCTGCTCCCTCGGGGCGACACGGGGGTTCGGCCCGGCGTACGGCTACTGTAAAAATAGCCCAAGCAGCCAGCATTGTTCCAGGGTTAATTTGTGCAGCCCCCGATGGTTATCTGAGCGACCCATTGTGGGCTGGCTGGATGGGAGCATAATTGGAGGATGTAGGACTCACCTCCCTCCTAGTGAAGATGTTTTTCAAGGAATGACCCCTGAGCCTCCAAGAAAGGTTGGTTCCGCCCTCTTGGGCTCTCCTTGGGTCTCAGAGCTGGAAGGCACTTCACAAGGTCAGCCAGATGGAGGGGGAGGTGGCCAGCTTCTGCTCACATAGGCAGCTGAGACTGACAAAAGCTCTTCCCCACTGGGAGCTGGGGTCTGCTTCCCCATGGCTACCCTGAGGGTCCTGGCTCTGTCCTCTGGACCCCCAGCCCCACTTGCCACACTGGCACTCAGAGAACCTTCTAGAAACATGGGAGGGGAGAGCGGTAGCAACAAGTTCCCTGAGACCTTCTGTGCTCCAGCCTCTTGTTTCCTACAAGGCGAGGCCTCCAGGTTGCTCTCCACACTCAGGACCCCATCTTTCCAACCCCTGTGGCCGAGCCTAGATGGGAATAGGGCCTGAATGGGGCAGAGCTGGGACCTGTCATGTGCCTGGTGTGGTGGGAGCTTCCCCATCCTCATTCCTGGGGTGTATCCAGAGATGGGTTCCTCCTTCACCATCACCTGTCCCACCTGTGGCTGCTACAATCACAGCCCACCTGCCCTTCGAGAACACAAGACCAGCAGCCCTGCCTCTGGCTCCCTCAGGCCAAGCCACCCTCCATGGCCTCATCCAATGCTCACTCAGGCCTGGAGGAGGTCATGCCCAGGGGCAGGCACCCCAACTCCCCCTCAGGGGGCTCATTCTGAGCCCTTATGGGTGTCTGACCAGCCCTGCACCTACAGAAGCCCACAGGAGAAAGACAGTGGAATCTGGCTCATACATTTTTGGCATCCACCCACTTCTCTCTGTCACCATGGCAACCACCAGGCCCCAATAGTCCTCATAGGGCATGGGAAGCAGCCTCCTCACAGGCCTGCCTGCCGATACTCTGCCCACCCTCCCACCCTCCAATCTATTCTCAACAAGGCAGCTAAAGGCAACTTATAAAGTACACTCAGATCATAATGCCCTCCCACCCAATCCCCCACCACTCCCCGAAGAAAACACCAGCTCCTCCCCACGGCTACTGCGGCTCCCAGTGCAGCCCCTTCTCCTTGGGACACTAGCCCCACACAACTGATTTAGTTCATCCCCACTCAGGCTCAGATACCCTGCATGGACGCTCCAGGCCCTCCAATGATAGCCTGGCCCCTGCCAGAATCAGAGCGTGAGCCCTGGCCTGGAAGCTGACAGACACTTCTTGGCTGGGTGACCTCAGGCAAGTTATTCAACCTCTCTGGTCCTCAGGGCCCTCATCTGTAAAGTGGGGATAATTGTCCCCACCTCACAGGGATATTATGAGGACTGAATGAGAGAGGTGCATAGAAAGTGCTTACAACAGTACATGGCATGTGGCAAGTACTCCTTAAATAGTAGCTCCTAGTATTACTGTTGTTATTACTGCTATAATTATTAGCAAGGCCAACCTGACCTTGGGGTCAATCCTACTCAGGGTGAAATCAGAAAAGCCCAGAGAGGCCAAGTGACATTCCCAAGGTCATGAAACTGGTTGTGACAGTGACCATGATGTGCCTGAATTTTTGGCTCTGCTTCCTGCTGTCCCTCTGCCAGCCCAGCCTGATCCCAGATGACACTCAGGGAGGCCCACTAATTCTCCATCACCCCCAACAGCCCACCCCATAATTCAGTGCTTAGGACCGAGCTCCCTCCACAGGCGTCCCAGAAGGCGCTGCCTTGCTGGCCTGTGCCAGAGCTGTTTTCATTGGCGCCAGGCCCAGGGCTATTTTGTAGCGAAGGTGATACATAATTCCCCATTTTAAGAGCTTCCTCTTTGATTATTACAGCTACAAGCGATTAGGACTGGCTCTGATAAAGAGGCTCCAAGATGAAGGCTCCCTCCTTGCCCAGCTGAAAGCTCCTTGTCTCTGTTCCAGGAGCTGAAGCCAGAACCTGCTGTGCCCTTAGGCTGACACGAAGATCACCTGGTCAGCTCTGGCACATACTTGGACAGATTCAACCTGGTGGCAGTGACACTGTGGATTCAGAAGAGGTTCCTTTGCTCCCCCTAATTGAAAACTACTAAGATTTTACTTTGTGCTGAGCTGTCTGAAACAGTTTTCTATTCACTCTTCAAAGGTCCTCATTGTAGAGGGGCTTTCAGCTTTACAGATAGGGAAACTGAGGCTCAAGCAGGGAAGGGGACTGGAGCCAGGATTCCAGCCTTAGTCTGGCCAAGGTCTTAGGCATTGGAGCAAAGCTCAGAGAGGAGGAGGCCTCTGTACTATTAGCAGATGGGGACACTGAGGCCAGAGGGGAAAGGACTGCAGAGGTACAGAGGGAGCGGCAGTGCAGGGCTGGGGACTGGGCATCTTGCCTGCCTCCGGTGCCCTCCTACTCCCTCTGGGCCCAGGTGCCCACGGGCCAGCGAGCTGGGCACTGAATTGAGTTGCAGATGCTGCTGTGGCTGTCTCCCCCAGCATCTGCCACCTCGGTCCAAGGATGTGGGAAAACCAAGCCCTCACCTCTTTTTCTAGGACAAGCTGCCCAGCTGCTGGCTGGGGGGTTCTCTGTCTCAGCCTCCCCTGAAGAACCTGAACCTTCTCAAGTAAAGAGCTTCTCACATAGCTACACTGTAGACAACAATGACTTAAATCTCTAATTGTCACTGACTTAACCACTCAGGAGCTTCTGCCATGTTTTTAAATAAGAGGACAGGCACCTTTTCTATTTCCTCTTTGGAATACTGCCTCCAACTTCAAAAGGTCCTATCACATCGCTGGCCTCTAAGATCGATTGGACAGTTGCTGTTTCTCAGCAAACCTCTGGGGGTTAAGCAAGCAGCACCCAGCATCCCAGAACTGGGGAAGGAGACCTGGGTGACAGACCCATTTTACAAATGGGCAAACCTGAGGTCTGAGTGCCCCCCACCCCCGGACTGATACGCTCACCGTAGAATGAAGCACACTGCTGACATCCTTGTCTGCCCTCCTTTCCAGTCTCCCTATTCACTCCAGGGCCAGTGTTCTCAGCTGTCTGAGGTCATGACTATGCTGTGTGACCAGGGGCAAGTGACTACCTTCTCTGTGCCTGTTTCCTCCGTCGTTAAAAAGATGAGGGTAAGGCCCGGTTGGGAGATCGCGGTTCGGTTCCCGGTCAGGGCACATGCCCGGGTTGCAGGCTTGGTCCCCAGTCGGGGGCGTGCAGGAGGCAGCCGATCAGTGACTACTCTCTCATCACTGATGTTTCTCTCTCTCTCTCTCTCTCCCTCTCCCTTCCTCTCTCTGAAATCAATAAAGATACATTTTTTAAAAAATGAGGGTAAAAATAAAACTCACCTCACAAGAATTAAATAGGATGATTCCTATAAAATTTTCAGCATAGGGCCTGGTACATACTAAGTGATTCATAAATATTAGCTATTATTGAAGAAAATAGCTGACCACATTGGGACTCTATTATGCTATGTGGCAGGCATTATATCCTGAGTGTTTAAAAAAGAGAAAACGAAATAAGGCTGCAGTTATTGGGCACTGACTGCACACATTTATTCAGCACCGTGCTAAGGATCTGCAAGCATTTTCTAAGCCCCTCAATGTTATTAGCATCTCTGTTTTGATGATGAGGCACTGAGAGGTGAAGTTACTTGCCCAGGGTCACACGGCAAGTAAAAGGCCACTGGAGCTTCAAATGGCTCCCAGGTCTGTTTTATCTTCTAAATTCCATGTTCTCAACCACTGGGCTTTAGCAAATTCACAAAGCAAAACTGGGTCTGGCACCTTTAAGCCAACTTCAAGCCACTGGACAGGGCTGACAAATTAGGGAAGTAGGCAAGGGCAAACAGGGAAATGAAGGGCCACATGACAGAGAAGGGGCAGGGCCTAGGGACCTGGGGAGCAGTTAGTGCCCAGGGCCACAGGGGTGAGCTGGGCAGGCTGATGAAACCCCATGGACTAGGGCAGAACGGATAGTGCTATGGACGGGAGGCTTCCTCTAGAAAACAGAGAGAGCTCCCAGATTTCTCTGCCGGATTTGAAGGGGTTCTTGCGAGTACTGTCTCCACAGATTCCAGGCAAGGGACAGGCTCAGTGAGAAGGAGGTCTGGGATCAGTTAGTAATGTCTGCCACACACCATCCTGGCCGAGAAAACATTTAACAATTAAGCACCCTTCCCCCCAAAAGTGAGTTGTGTTGTTAAGAGCACTATTTTACTCTCTGCCTAGGTAGCTGTTTCTGAAAAGTAGAAATTAATCACAGTTGTTTTTCTTTTTCTTATAAAGGTACATCTTTAAAAGACTTAATCATTTGATTGAGTCATGTGATTTATATCCTTCTATCTTGTATTATTTATTCTTAACAGGCTAACAGGTATGACAAGTTTAAGGTCTCAAAGCTCAAAGGCTCCAGAGGCCTGGCAGGCAAAGGACAGGAGTACAGTGGGGAGGCCACAGGGAAGAGTGGGGACTGTGGCAAAAGGGAGCCCGGGTTCCAGCCGCAGGCAGCTCTTCTTAGCTCCAGCTACTGGGATTGGGGCCCACGGGGGCCAGCTCCTCCAATTTCTCAAGAGAGGTTGAAATCTGAGACGTATGGGCATACACATCTTCCAATTTCTAAAACACTGTGTGGGCAAAATACAAACACGGTTTGAGCTCTTTGCTCATATCATTGCCCCAGGTCACCCAAGGCGGCCACAGCAAAAGGCATGCTGACCAGCCCAGCCTCATAGGCCCGATGGCTGGCCCCAGTGAGGTCATCCAGGAAGCCTGGCATTGTTTTGCCCGGAACAAAGCCAAAACAATGAGCGACAATATTCTGGTCCTAGTGAAAGTGAATTGTTTGGGGAATTGTTTTCAGCATGACATCTCTGGGGACAGGGCTTGTCATCCATCTGGGATTCAGTGTCTGTGGGCAAGGTCCCCCCCTCCCCTAATCTAACTACAACTCCCACCCTACAAAAGTTCAGGTCTACCCTTAGAGACCCCCCACCTCCGCTGAGAGCACCCGCCTGGCTCAGGCTCAGCCTTTAGCCTACAGAAACCTTTACTTCTCCCCAAAGCCTCAAGAAGCCTCCCCTTTCACAGATCAGGAAGCTGAGGCTCAGAGAAGGGGAAGATCTGGCCCAGCTCACACAGCCACTAGGCAATGGTCCAAGATTTGCATCCAAATCCTGACTCCACACTATCCTAAGCAAGTGTGACCTCTATACAGGGACTCACCACAACAGGTCATATATCTTGTTCTACGGTTTGCAAAGGAAAAAGCGTGTAAAGGTAGACAAAATCTGCAAACCACTGGCCTCTGGGGCAATGCTGGTGGGGAGCAGGGCAGGATGTGAGCCTGATGTATATAGCCACCTTGTCCCTGTCCCCTCACAAAGATATTTGCAGGTAAAAGGTCTGGGGACTGGGTCCAAATATTTTTCTTATCTCCTTGCAGATGGCAGGCCTTGACCCAAAGCCCAGAGACCACAGGCGGGCAACAGAGATGAAACAAAGGGTAGGACGTGCAAACTGCAGGGCGGGGAGGCGGGGGAGGAAGGCCGGAGGGGGCTCCCCTGTGGCAGGGCTGGGCCTGGAGAAGGGCAGGGAGGCCAGGACAGAATGGTTGGGCGCCCCGACTCCAGGTGAAGGTGAGCTGGCACAATCATGCCCCAAACAGGAAAGCGGGCTAGGAGTCAGAGATCTGGTCCTATTTCGGTTCCGTTGGGTCCCGCAGGGCAGGTACTTCCCCTCTGCATCTCAGATGTCCGGAGGAAAATCAGAGCGAGGGGGCTTTAGCAAGCAGCGAATGCTGGATAAACATTTACTGAGAACCTACCCCAGGTGCCAGGCACGGCTCCAGGAACTGGGGGTGTGGACATGAGCCTGAGGAGCTGACATTCCAGAAGGGGAGACGGACACTAAACACGTACATGAATTAATAGTTCTGATTGGAGCCAGCCCGTAGAAGACAACCAAGCAGGGTGAGGTGTAGGTGACGGGGGCACGGGTGGTCAGAGAGGCCCCGTGAGGGGGTGACGTTTCATAACGGCAGGCACTCACTGAGGACTGGCTCTGGGCAAGTCCCACGCCATCCCACTCAGGCACCAACTCATTTATTCCTCTTAGAAGCCTGGATGAAAGAATGAGGCCCAGAGAGTGATGTCACTTGCACAAAGTCACGCCACTGGGATTCACTTGAACCCAGACGATCGGCTCCAAGGTCTGTGCTTCTAACTATACTGTAGCAAACATCTGGGGGAATGGTGTTCTCAGAGCAGGGAACAGCATATGCAAAGGGCCACACTGGGCACGGTAAAGGAACAGAGAAAGCCAGGAACAAAAAGGGGGGACAGGGCACGAGGTGACCTGGAAAGGAGATGGGCCTGGAGGCCAGGGTTAGAACCTAGATTTATCCAGAGGGTGGTGGAAGCCCCTGAAAGCTTTGTTCTGCCCCACTGAAGGCTCAAGACATTCGGCTAAAAGTCCCAGCTTGTCCCTGACCACCTGGCCAACCCCTTCCCTCCCACTCTGGGAGGGGATTTGACGGCGAACGGTGGGCTTTTCCCTGTAAGCAGCTGCTAGTGGGAACTTTATAGTGGGGGCCTGTAGAGCCTGGGTTCTTACCCCGGACAACCCAGAGCCATCCAGCTTCCTCTTCATGAGCCAAGTCCCTTGGGATGGGCTGAAGGTGGCTGCAAAGAGGTACCAGCCAAGGACAGGCAGTGGAACTCCTTTCCCTGGGCCAAGGGCCACAAGACTGATGACACAGAGAAGAAAATGTTCTCGTGCATCAAGTCCAGACCCCTCACCCCTCCACAGGTGAAGCCCAAAGGTTGGGAAAGAACAGGGTCAGCCTTAGATTCTATTCGATCTCAGACAAGTCAGTTCCCTGCACTGAGCAGGCCTTTACTCACCTGCAGCTGGTCAGGAGGAAAAGCCCCAACTGTCCCACGCTGGCTGTGCACCCACTGCGAGGCTGGCCCACTGCAAGGGGCACAGGGCCACCTTCATGCCCTCAAGGTGCTAATGTCAGAGACGGGGAGGGGCTCGTTTTATCCAAGTAACAGAAATTATTCTACAAGTTCCTAAGGACAGGAGCATGCGTCTGAGTCAAGAGGGAGGCTTCAAGGAGGAAGTCTCATGACACCGGCTGGCTGGGCCCCACGCTGCAGGAAGGCCGGGTCCAAGGGCAGTCAGGCTTCTCGGATCCTGTCTGAAGGGGCTCAGACCCCAAATGCCACTTAGTAGATTTCCAGAATATGCCGCACACCAACGCCATAACCAAAGCTCAGCTAAAGGAAAGGATCAGGGAGACCAGAAAGGCCGCCATGAGGTCTACTGGGCGCTCAGGGGCTGGTTTCAGGCACCAGGCGGTGAGTCAGCAGGCAACAGCCTCCAGGCACTGACTCACCAACCACAAGGCCTGTCACTCTTCTCCCTGTCAGCTTCCCCACCACCCCAGGCCTCAGCCAGGTTCTGGCGGAAGTGGGGGTGGGGTGGGGTCAGCCATGATCCTGAGGCAGGCTCTGCAGAACCCAGGATTATTTCTGGAGGCCACAGAAAGAGGCAGGAGAGAAAAGAAAAGCTTGGTTTTCATTTCCTCAAACTTCCCTTTTTGAGCTGTAAGAACCCTAAAACCACCCGCCTCTCACTGGCTGCGCAAAACAAACAAAGAGCAGCCCCTCCCTCGCTGTATAGAAACTGGAGAGAGACAGGCCCTGGGTGGCAAGGCCAGCTAATGGCATACCTGTGGCCCATGCCCACTCAGAGCCCAGCCACTCCCAACCAACTCTACCACCAGAGCTCTGTGGGAAACACAGCTCCATGGACACTAGCCAGGGCGCTCTGCTGTAGGGCCTTGGGCAAGTCGTCTCTCTCAGGCTTTGTTACCCTTTGTAAAGTGGGCATAATCTCATCTACAGTGTGTAAAAACTCCTAGCTCGGTAAATGTTTGTAAACAAGCCCCCCCTTTTTCATTGTTCCTCTTTTAAACGTTTCTCCTCAATGAGGAAGGACCTTTTTCAGCTCCCTTCCAAGCTCCACCCTCACCTCACCCTAACTTAGAAACTGAGCTCAAGGGGAGTTTGGTGCCTGCACAATGAAACAGTCTGGGATTTAGCAAGACACAGAGGGCGATGGACTAGCAATGTCTGCAGCCGGCCCGTTTCAGAGCAAAGGAGCTTTGGTCTGGACTATTGTTCCACTTACCTGGAAGTCAAGTTTCAGATTGTCCTCCACCATCTGGAGCCCACTCAAGATCCCAGGGACTACTAAACCACACCTTGGCTCATGCTGTTCCCTTAATCTGGCACACTGTTCCCCAAGTAACTCACAGGCAATAAATACTCCAGGACAAAGGCCCCAAGGACTCCCAGTGCCACGCCTGGGCTCCATGGGCCAGGCCACACTCACCAGCCCATAATTATCTGTTTGCTCCTCTGTTGCCCAGGGTCAGCTTCCTGACAGGGCCTGGCACTGTGAATATTCGTCAAACAGAACATCTAGGGCTCAGGACTCTGGGGACACTCAATAATATAGGAGTAAGTATCTTCTACCTTGTAGCTGTGAGGGCTCCTCAATCAGGGTAACAGAGTAATGGCAGGCGTTTAGGAAACAGGCAGGGAGGTCGACAGAGGAAGGATGGGCCTTACATGTTCTCTGCAAGAGAGCGGAGATGTGTTCCCAGCATCTGAGCAAAGTTCCCCCCAAATGGTATAAAACTCTACAAACCTTTGCCCTTTTTTTGAGAGGTGAGCTCCCAAGTTTTAGAAAATCAATTTTTATTAAACAATGTGTTCCCCGAGCATCTTCCAGAAATGACTTGGAAGTGAATTCTTCCTGGTCCCCTAAAGGATTGCTGAGTGCTGGGGGAGGCTGCTGGATCCTGCACAAAAACCAACAGCTCAAAGTGGGTCCTGAGAGGTCTCGGCATGTGCAAATGCAAGCCCACTTTCGAGAGGAGGAAACAGAGGCCAGGACCCAGAGCAAAGCAACGACAAGGGACACCAGCCTCTCTCACAGATGGACCATCAGAGCTGCAGGGAACTGAGCTCACAGAAGGGAAACTGAAGCTGGAAGGAGAGTCGAGGGCAAAGACAGTCCTGACATCCCCAACCGGTGGAATACAGTGGATGCCAGAGGCCAAAAGTGAAGCTCTTATTCCAAAGCTGGGCGGGCTGGGTTCCTATCTAATTCTGTCAGGTTGGCAGATGTTGGGTCAGCAGCAGTGGCGACTTCCAGGGCTACAAGATGATGCCTAACAGCAGTTACTGCTCTGCTAGAAGAAAAACTCAGCATTACAATCTGCATCAGTGTTAGGGCTGAGCTAGACGGAGGACAGACATTTCTCATTCGTGGTCTTCTTACATGTGCAGACCATCCCCCAGGGCAACCCAGACAGCCTCCATGTCCCTCACATTTTCATTGCAATTCCACTTACACTTCGACAGAGTCTGCACAGAGTTGGGGACATGGCACTGCCTCCTAGGGCCCTGTCACTCATGCAGCATCACAAAACAAGGCGGCCCCAACCACTGGAAACTCTCTACAGAGGCATGCCCTGAACTCTGCCAGTCGTGTTTCTAGCAATCCTCACTCCTTGCTGTGTGGCCCTCACCTCCACTGCTAGAAGAACTAGCAGTGGCTCCCAGCTGCTTGAAGAATCTCCATAAATTTTCCCACCTGGAATCCAAGGCTCACACTTATTTGCCCCTGTCCTCAATCTCTGCCACTTTATGTCTCCTCTTTCCCTGCATGAGTCTTGGGGCCTCCTTGCTCTCCCTAACATTACCCCATTCAACCCTATGCTTTGTGGGTTCTTTCATGTTGAGGTGGATCCCACCTACCTTGAAGACCTGGCCCAAGTGTTGCCTCCTCCAGGAAGCCTTTCCTTCCCACCCTACTGTCTCCCCTCTCCTCCTCTGGCCTGTATCATCGCACTGTTCACCAGGCACTGGGCTCTTGCTCAGAACTGTAAGTTCTCCTTGGGAAACCTCAGTTTCTTCATCTGTAAAACAGTCCCATAATCTGTAAAACCATCCCTTGCGGAAGTTTCTGGGTTCTTGGGCAGAGCAGGTGGATGGCCCAAATCCTCACATGTGCCTGAACATCAGCATCGCCTGGGACTCTGGCTGAGATGGCAGGCTCCTGGGCCTACCCCAGATCTACAAAATCTGAATCTTAAAGGCTGTTAAACCAGCCCTCAGCCCCCCAATGAATCTTAAAATCAGGTGAGGTTGGGAACAGGGGTGCTAATGAACTGGGAGACACTTGGTAAAATGTAAAACAAAATAAACCAATAAAACTTGGTGACTGATAATGGCCATGAGTGTGTGTGTTGTGTGTGTGTGCACCCATGTCACAGTGGCCGGTCTCCCCAGCCAGGCTCTGAGTAGCTGGGGGCTGCGCCTAGCTCAGTTTCACTTCCCCCAGCACCAGTAGGTCCAGGGCCTGCCCCAAGAACCATTTGCGCAGACTCGACAGTTTTCCATTGGTTCTCCTATGCCATATTGCCACTGCTCCTCACAGCTCCCCTGGGGGGGCACTTCGGCCCCCAGTTTGCAGACAAGGAAACTAAGGTTCAGAGAGGTGATAGGACCTGACCCAAGGTTACCCAGTGAGTGGCAGAGTCAGAATTGGAACCCAGGACAAAGCCAACACTCCTTTTATCTGCTTGATCAAAGAAAAAGAAGCTTGAGAAATACAGGTGAGGGCTAGCAAGTGGACTACCTGGGTTCTGGGACAAGGAGTTGAGTGGAGTATGTGGGATCCATGCATCAGAGACTCCCCCATCCCGCAGGGAGCAGGAGGGAAACCTGGACCTGGCTGGCTCTAAGCCTAGTGAGGCCCCAGTTCAGCTGAGCAGGCCTCAGGCAGCATCTCCAAAGACAGGAAAGAGGAGTAGGGTATATTGCCTGGGACTTGGGGACCTCCCTGGCTGTCACCCTTGCAAGGGGGGGGGTCACTTTTTCCCAAAAGTAGAGGCAGGCTGCAAGTAGGGTCTTCCCAAACAGCGAAACACCTGTTCCTAAAATGCCAGCTCCCCAAGCACAAGGAACAGCAGTAAAGGCCCCAGGAGGCCTTGGTGAGGCCCTGGCTCTGCCAGTGACCACTGCTTGACCAAGGCAAGACCTGCACTCTGGGCTGTGCTTTAGACTAAGTGACCAGGAGATCCCAACAACGTGGAGGTATGCGTGCACACACACACACGCACACACACAGCCCTCCCTCTGTGAAGGCAACCATCCTGGCAGAAGAAAATGTGCACCAAAAATAAACCTCTGTGCCTCAGTTTCCTCAAATATAGAATGGGGATAGTAATAGCACCTATCTCTGAGGGTTACAGGGGTTAAATGAGCTAATATGTGTAGATTGCTTAGAATAGCACTTGGACAAAGTGTTAGATATCAAGATGAAGGCCAACTTCATTCACTCTCCCTAGACCAGTGACAGCCTGGACCCACAGCCAAGGCCCTGCTGGGCACTGCCAGGCCTGCTGGGCACCTTACAGATCATCTCACATAGCCAGAACCAGGGTTCAAATGCAGGTCAACCTTCTCTACGATGAGGGCCATCACCCTAACACCCACCCCGGCCTCCTCCTGGCTGCCCCTTCCTCTATTCCAGCTTCCTCTCCCCTTCCTCGGTGAGTGGGATTGGGAAACCCTGGGGTTGCCCGCCCTCAGTAAGTTGTTGACTGAGGGACAATGCAGGTGCCATGGGCTAGTGGCTTCCTAGGGATCTGAACATGAATGTGGGAGACTCCTGTCACCTCCCCTACCTAGCCTTGGGGTACAGTTGGGACAGCATCTCAGGCAGCTGCCCATGGAAGGAAGGAGGGCAGGAGGAGGGGCAGGCAGCTAGACCAGGGCCTGCAGCCCCCATACAAGGTGTTGGTACCATTCTGGCCCTCGGGCCTGTCATGCCTGCCAAGCTGGGGAGGTAGAAGTTTCAGGGCTGGGGCCTGGGCTTGAGAGCAGACAAAGGCTTTGCTGTGAACACTGCTGGGAAAGGGGACTGCACAGCGGCTTCCACAACCCGCGGGGGCAACTGCAGACCAGCTACTTGGAGCAGTGGCCAAGGGGCCTCCCTCCCTCCTTCCTTCCCAGCTTGAGACTCTGGGAAGAAAACCTTCAGGAGAGGAAGGTGGCCTCACTGGTGTCCCCCAGGGTGGCTGCAGCTGCAGGAATCAGATACTGTGACCCCTCAACTACTCCTGACAGCCTCAAAACCCCAGAGGTGCCTGGCCTGAGACCCCTCACCGGGCCATTACTGAATGACATAGAAGGGCAGGATCCCATGCCCAGAGTTCACAGATAAGGAGACGGAGGACTGAAGGTGAGGGAGCTTGCCAGGAAGCTCTAGAGTGAGGCTGCTAGGGATCAAATCCTGGCTCTGCTGCAAGACTCTAGGCAGCCTACTTACTATGCCTCAGTTTCCTCAGCTGAAAATGCAGGTGATAGTAGCATCAACCTCCCAGGGCAGAAGAGTGATCACATGAACTGATACAAGTAAACCATTCAGCATAGAGCCAGGCACACAGACAGGTGCATATTAGGATGTTATATCTGAGGGCAAACATCTATTCACACTGGACCAAATCTCAGAAGAGAAGTGCCTACTACTAGGAAGGCAAGACAGCAGTCATCATTGTGGTTGCTCTGAGAGCATTCCAGAGCTTTATCCCATGGCTGTCCAGTGCCAAGCTTCTGCCAACCTGGGTGAACTTTCACCAGCTCCAAGTGCAATGAGAAAGCTAAGGGTATGGAGTCCAGGCCCATGGTGGGGGGCTGCCTGGGTACTCTTCTGAAACCCAATTAGCCTTAACTGATAACATTGCAGTCTTCCTACTTTTTTGGGGGTATTAAAAATGTCATTTCTTTCATAGCATCATAATGAGAGCAGATGGTATCTTTTTAAAAATTGCATTAAGTGGTAAAATATAAAGTTTACCAGCCTGAGGGTAGGCCATTCCACTCCTCAACCCCAGTTTGTTTTTTGAATGTGTACTAGTTCATGAAATTCAATACCATCATCTGGTCTAATGTGCCCATTTTACAGGTGGGAAAACTGAGGGCTAAGTCTAAGAGCTTAAGTCTCCAGTGTTTCAATTCTGGACTCTGCACTCCAGTTCCCTTTCCAGCCTGCTCCAACTTTGGATGCTTAGGACCAACTCAACTCCTTACTTATTTGTGGAGCTCTTTTCCAGGCCCAGGGAAATTAGAGCCCCAAATCCCAAGGAGGTCCATGACCCCAAGAGAATGCCCTTCCTGGTCACCCAGCAACCCATCTTCAGTCAATTCAGGGGCTGAGAGGCTCCATCAAGTAAAGATTTGGACAGGGGTCCCACTGATGGTCTGGGGTGGGCAACCCGGGCAAGCGGTTCCCAGCACGGGGAGCCATGACCTACTCTGAGCTGGATGCCTCTAAGAAAGACCTTGTTCCCACCAGGCCCCCAGCAGGCCCACTCAGGTCAGAACTCAGAAGCACTTAAGGGCTCCCACATTTGTCCCCTGCTCCCTCTCCCATCCAGGCAGACTCCCTGAACACTGTTTCCTAGGTAACTGCAGCTGTTAGAGACCTTACAAGCTTGAATCATAGAAGGCAAGCCTGGTGTGGTTCTCTAAGGGCACAGAGGTTCCATGAGCAGCCAGGGACACAGGTGGACAAGCAAAAGTGACTTATGCTGGGCACTGGCAAATGGGGCACATCAAAGACCTGCAAGGAAAAGAAGATGCCCAGCACCTCGACTCTGGGCCTCAGAATATTTGCTCATGAGGTCACAATGCCCCTTCCCTCACAGCCCAGATGCCCAGAGGCTGCGATCTCCAGAAAAATGCCCCTGATTAGAAATGTCCCTTAGCAGAAACTAAAGCCAGAGAGGGTTCCCAATCACAGAACTCACTGTCTCTATACACCACTGCCTGGGAGGCTGTGGGCTTTCACAGCTCAGTGCATTTTCACAGGTGGTTCCAGGCCCTGGAATGCACATCCCGGCTCTTCTCATCTTCAAATGCCAACTCCTCCAGGAAGCCATTCCCTAACCACTCCTGCCCCTCTCCCAACTGAACAAGTTGCTTATTACTCAGCTGCAAACCTCAGTCTTCCTCCTGTGCTCAAATCTGCATCACAGGGTGCTCTAGGGCAAGGGGCAGGCCTCCGCCCAGAAGACAGCAAATGAGGACCCTGGACTGCCGTTGTCATAGCAACCCTTGGTTCTATTCTAACTGTTCTTAAATCCTGGAAACAATAATTACAGCTAACACTGTGTGCCTGGCACTTTGCTGGGCACTCGGTATAATTCTAGCTGATAGTAATTTTTTAAATTGTGCTAAATATTTTTATTTCTTTAAACTACTGATTATGGCTGCTCACTTTTCTCCTATAATTAGTCCAAGGTAATGAGACCTCATAGCATTTTCAGAGTCTGCTAGGACAAAAAGCACACTTGAAATGCCTTAAATGTACAGAAAATCCTCCAACTGCATGGCCAGTTACAGAGAGAAATGTCAGCTCCCTGGGCTAAGCACCCATGTGTGCCAGGCTCAATGTCTGGCATTTGGGTGCAATAGTTTATCCAGTCCTTACCAACCACTCTATGAGATGAGGGACCTTACCCTATGAGGTTCAGAAAGGTTGAGTGACTTGACCAAGGTTGCACAGCCAGTAAGAGGCAGGGCTCCAGAGTCCTCGGTTCTCAGCCACTGGGTTTTGGGACATTTCCTGGCTTTTATACCAGAAGTCCCCCTTTTCACCTGACACAGAAAGAAACTGAGACTGGCAGGAGGCAGGAGTGTCATTTTGCAAATTAACCAGCTGGATTAGAATTCACGTCTCTTGATGGGTCCAGATCACTGGTATTTTCGCTTCTTCAAGGACTGGGCTGCAGCCAGTATCAACCACAGAATAGTAGCCACCACAACATCCACTTAGCTGAGGCTTTGTACTAAGTGCTTTACAGAGAATCTTCCCATTTAATTATGTATACCTGCTGGGATGACTAATAGTGGTCTCTCCGGTCAGGAAGAACTTTTAACTATTTAAATTCAGCCCTCCCAGAGCAATTACGTAGATATGTGGCTAATCTCAAATAATTGATGAAGGAAAGGGTGGAATCCAGGGGTTCTGTCTCCAAGCCCATGACATTTCTGGAAATGTAACTGCCCGGGTCCACCTTACTCCCTCTTGGCCCTGAGAACATCGCCCACCCCCACACCTCCCCTGAGCTTTCTCTCACCCTGATCCTCCCAATAAAGTGTCCCAACCAGGACTTAATCAGCTTACTCATCCTATAGATAGCCAGCAATCAGAAAAAGTCTCCTTTTACTGCTTGAGGGCAAGGATACCTGAGGTTTAGGCCACAACTATAAACAGTTGAGAAATCCGCCCTTTTTAATTGACTTATCTATATTTGTTCAATCAGTTCCAGCTGACCCCCAGATGGCCAAGCTCTAAATAATTCCTGCCCAATACTGTCACTGAAGAGGAGGAACCCTAATTGGCCTCTCCAGCTTTGTTCTCTGAATTCCCCAACAGGCACCCTCCATACCTTGAGACTCTGATCCCCAAATACTCTCTGCCTAGTTCCACTTTTGCCTGTGCTGTGTCACCATAAAAGATTTTAGTTCGAACCTAACTCTGCCATTTGCCAGCTGTAAGAAGTACTGGCCTCAGGAATGTCATTTCCCCTGGGGCCTCAGTTGCATCACCTTTAAAATGAGGCACCTCGAATTACACAAAGGAAGTTACAAGGAAGTGCCTCAATACAGGATCGGATTTGCTCCAAGGAGAAACAATACGGCCCTGAACAGAAAAGATGGGCCACCTTTCATTTCATGTAGTTAATGAACGCTGACTAGACCCCTTCTCAGAGTCACCCAGTGCTGAGAAAGGCAGACAAAAACTGTTCTGTATGGCAGGGAAAATACCAAATAAACAGCTCCATTGGTGTTTTGTGTCAAACAAGCAGCCAGTTTGCTGGCACTGCTGTCCCCTCCCAAGGCACTTCATATGCTCCCAAAACCACGTGAGTCAGCAAAACTAGGTTAGACATCTCATTAGAGTGGGTTTCCTCCTGGGACCACTGACTGTGCCTATGATTCTCCTACAAGTGTGTTTGGGTGAGGGCTGGGCTTTGTTTTTCTTCCTGAGCTAGTAGTCAAAACAACGAAACAGTCAATACCTTTAAGGGCACCTGGAAGAATTAAATAAGGACTTCTGGTTTTAGGCTGGTTCTCCAAAGTGAATCAAGACCAACCACTCAGCAGGGCACTTGGGGTCAGCAGGCTAGACAACTCTGTCCAGCTCCTCTCCTTTCCCCAGAATGGAACACCCAGCCATACCACCCCCTTATGGCCCAGGGAGCTCCCACTCCACACTTTCACTCTGCCCTGCCTTTTCATGGGCGGTTTCTCTACCAGTAAGGCCCTTCTGATCTTGTGCCCACCTGGCATGAGCCTGCCTACTCAAGGCCTCTGAGAAAGATTTTCAAACTCTGTGTTCCCAAAGCATCTTCAAGAGGCCGTGCCCACCAATGGATACCCGATTTGTCTCCCAGCTTGCCTGGGAGTTCCCAGACTGGACAGAGTGAGATTCACTCATCTCTGGGTCACCAGGACCCTGCCAGAACCTGAGCCACAGGAAAAGTCCACAACTCTTTGATGACAGAATGAACAGACTTTCAATTCTCAGTTTTCAGATGTTTAAAGGTTTTCCCCAAACTTCCCCTGACATCAAATAATTTGCAGTAGGCCTTTCCCCAACTCAGCCGGGCTGGAAAGGGGTGTGAAACTGAATTTCTCGAATGGATTGGAAAGGCCACAGGGAAAACAAAAGGTCTGCAACCTGTGACCTTAAAATGTAGGGGCTACTGTATCTATATGACATGATGGATGTTAACTAACCTATGTGGTAATCATTTCAGTCTATGTAAATCAAATGAACATGCTGTACATCTCCAACTTACACAGTGACGTATGTAGATTATTTCTCAATACAACTGAAATAAAAACTCACCAAATTTTAATGTAATTTATATGTTCACATATTAGTCTCACCCATTAGACTGTAAAATTCTTTATTTTTTCAAAAAGTTGGGGGCAACCCTTCCCCCAGCTGTACCCAAGCAGGCCCAGTGCTCAGCTGTGACACTTTCAGGCCTGGCCACACAGAGATCAGCTGGCCCAGAGGAGGTCACAGATGTGGAGGAATCAGTGCCCAAAAGCAACCCCACCACCAAGCCCCAGCCCAGGGCACCTTCAAGAGCTTCGGCTTTTCAAGTTTTGTCTTTTAGGGAGAGAGGCTTTGCTGACTCTCTGGACTGTTTAATGTGACTGAATTATCCCTGAAAGCACTTTATTATGGCCATTAATAATAAGACACATTAATAAGAAATATCTGCATCAAGCTTTTTAATATACCAAATTGCTTCCTCCTATATGTGCCAGTTAACCCAGTGGGCATCACAGTCTCCCCATTTTGCAGATGGGGCAATTGAGATCCAGCAAGAGATGGGACTTGACGGAGGTCACATAGCCAGGAAGCAGCAGAGCAGGGACTCTTCTGTAGAGAGTGCCAGGACGGGAAGGGTGGATCTGAGAGGAGCAGAGGCCTGACATCTCAAGGTGCTGTGTGACCTTGGGCAGGTCACTACACCTCTCTGAGCCTCTGGAGGCTCATTATAAGGAAGGATGGATGGGAAGGAGGAGGGAGACAGGATCATGAGAAGGAGAGGGGGGCTCCATTCCCAGACCACTTCCCTCCTCCACCCTGAACAAGGCTGTCTCCTGGTTACACACACTGATTATTTGGGGGGGACCCTGTCCCGCTTTGCAACCGAATAATGGTTTATGTAATCATTTATGTCTCTCCCTTCCTGCCTTGTTCCCTATTCTATTCCCACCTCCCAGCACTGTGCCTGGTATACAAGGGGAGCTCAATAAAAACTGAGTAAATGAATAAATGACTCAGTTCATTTAGGTGTGAGATCATCAGGGGACAGGAGAGGGTCTGGAAGGAATACACCAGGAAGGGCAGCAGGGCCTCCTGGGTAGCACCCCAGGGAAGGAGAGGACGGGAGCCCGAAAGCCCACCAGGCCTGTCTCCTACTCTGTGGCCGCAATGGCATTACTGGGCACCTCTCTGAGCCCGGCTTCTTTATCCACAAAGTGGAGAACATCCTCTCGGCTCAGATGAGTTAAGTTCTGGGCCATGGTAGGTGCTCAGTAAGCATCTCTGCGTCAGAACTGGGCTTCGTAAATAAACGAGGCTGACCCTCTGGTGCCTGCAGGAGGAGACGGAGGCAGCAGGGTCTCAGAGTCTCACAGCAAAGAGGGTCAGAGCCGGGCGACAGCCACTGTAACTAGATTCATGGGGACAATCTGAAACTTCAAGAAGTAGTTCGTCATAGTTTCCGTGGGAGTGACCTCCCTGGGCTGTTGGATAAATGAGGCTGCAGAGGTAAACTTGTCAGATTTAGCAAATACTGCACGGGACATACTTAGACTAAAAACATGACGCATTGTTTATCTGAAATTTGAATTTAACTGGGAGCCTTGCATTTTATCTGGCAACCCAATCTCCCATGTCCCCATGTGTTACCCACCCCCAAAGTCGGCACAAAATATGAGCCCCAGGAAATGAGAGGAATCGAAAACTCTAGCTGCCTGGTCTGAAAACCTCCACCGAAATACAAATGAAGTGCGGGGGACTTAAGACCACACACTCACGTAGGCATCTCCTTCCCACCCAGACAAGGCCTCTCCCTGGTGGCTGCACAGACCTTTCACCATCCTCTTGGCTCCTCTGTTTCCATATATTTTCCAAAGCAGGTGTCCACAGCCAAGGGCGTCATATCACGTAGACCATCCCATTCCACATTCTCCCAGCCTGCCCCTTGACAGGCACTGCTACTGGACCACGGCATCCTTCCTACTATCGGGACCCAGCCTTAGATTCCTCATCAGAACCCAGTCTCTCTCTGGGCCCCAGTATCTTAATGAACAAGAGAAAGATCTCATGTTTGAGAGATGGTCAGGGTGGGCAGGATACCCAGAAGAAACTAGGGGGCCAGCAAGACAAGCAGAGAAGCACAGCACCTTTCAGCCCTGAAAATATAAATAAGAACCATATCCCCCTCACTGTGGCAACACAACAGCCCTGGTGGGACCCCGCAGAGCAAGAGCTCAGGGACGAGGTGAGAAGATGGGAGGATTTGGGGATGAGAGCACCCTCAAATGTGCAAGGTGAAGCGGGAGCCGAGTCAGGGCTGAAAACGAGGGGCAAAGGAGCAGAGGAGCAGATGACCCAAAACTACCCATGGCTGTTGCTAGGGACAAAGGCAGGAGGGTGAGAAGTGATTTTTGGAAGCTGAGATGTCGATACAGAGGGCCCCACAGAGGTATGCCACTGAGCTGCCAGGCTGCGGAGGGGGCCAGCCCTTTTTCTAAGCACACACAGAGGGGTGTTGGGGGAGACCCAAGCACTGTTGTCCGTTTTATAGTAAACACCCAGCTCAGGGAGGGAGACTCCTCACACCAGGGCACCCAGTTCCTGCATGCAAAGCTGAGTTTCACATCCGAGATTCAGCACTGCTGCACTAGCAGCTACCCTGGGGAAAGGATTCCAGACCTATGTTTCAGGTGAGCACACCAGATGTTGTGAAAGGCTCTAGGGACCTTCCCTTGCTGGGTCTGAACACAGATTGTGAACAAAAAAGAGATTCTATGGAAAGTAACCTCATAGAGTGCTCTGATCATCCATTCACAACCCAGGCCTATAACTTTAGTAGAAGGTTTTTAAGCAAGCCCTGTCCATTGTTAACACACCTTTGAAATGCCAGAAGTAATCCTCTTTTCCAGACCCGTCAAAGATGTAATCACCTTCAAGGGAACACACAATCTTACCTGCTCAGTACCTTGCTTTCTCCCACTTTGGTCCATCCTTAATTCCAAATGCATAAAAGTAACTGCAGAACTGCCCTTCTCAGGAGCATTTGAGATTTGCTTCCCAGCGCTGATAACAATTTGGCTCAAATAAAATCTTATATAAATTCTTTACAACTTTGGACATTCTTACATTGGCATGATTGAGGGTCCCCTCCCTCATGGGTGCCGGGGTGAGCCAGCTCCCCAGGCCCAGAGGCTATCTGCAGCGCCAGGGATCCCGGAGGCTCCTACTTTTGTGAGCCTGGGTTTCTGGACACAGATGGGAATATGTTCCAGAAACTTCTCTCAGGTTTCACCATGGTGGGACACTCTGGTCTCTGAAAGGCCCTGTCAGCTTCTGAAAAACACCTCTGTGATGGTGTAATTTATAACAAGAAATATATATTTAATCTTCATCCCTATTTCTGGCACAGAGCTCCTAAAACCCAGGAAATTTCCTCTGATGAGATGACAAAGGTGTCTTTTGTTATGTTAATAAGCTGACCTTTAGAATGGGGCCTGAGATGGGGGCTGGCTGCCTGGAGAACCAACCATGTGATTAGAGGGTTAGAACTTTCAGTCCCACCCACAGGACTTCCAGGGAAGGGAGAGGAGCTGGAGGTTGAACCAACAGCTAATGGCTAATGATTTAATCTGCCATGCCTATGCTATGAAGCCTCAGTAAGAAACCAAAAAGATGGGTTCCAACAGCTTCTGGGTTGGTGATTCTGAGCAAGTGGCATGCTTGGAGAGCATGGATGCTCTGTGCTCCTTCCCCAGACCTTGCCATATGCATCCCTTCCATCCTGCTCTTCCTGAGTTATATCCTTTTCTAATAAGCCAGTGATCTAGTAAGTAAAATGTTTCTCTGAATTCTGTGAGTCACTCTAGCAAATTAATGGAACTCAAGGAGGAGGTCATGGGAACCTCCAATCTATAGCCAGTTGGTCAGAAGCACAGGTGATAACCTGGACTTGCAATGGCATGTGAACGGGGGGGAGGCAAACTTGTGGAACTAAGCCCCTAATCTGTGGAATCTGACACTATCGCCAGGTAGATGGTGTCATAATTTAGTTGAATGATAGGACACCGAGCTGGTGTGGGAGAATTGCTTGGTGGTGTAGGAACCCCCCACATATTAGAATTGTAATCCCTTTCCTTGAAGAAGTCCCTGGCTGATCCCAAGACAGGAGGATACACCCAAGGAATCTTCTCTCCACCTGAGACCCAAGCTTTCCTGACACAGGTGCAACCAGAAAGGGCGGCTCCAGACTACCCTGTCATCCAGAGGCCCTGTCATCCAGAGGCCCCATCTCTCAACAGCTGCTGTGTAGAAGACTACAAGCCAAAGAAGTGTGGCTGACCTAAAGTTGGCCACTGTCCTCTCGAGCCTCACATTTCTCACCTGTTACGTGGGGACAGTAATAACTATGTAAGATAATATAAGTATTAGAGATGGAAAACTTTTTTGAGAATTGCAAAGGGCTATTCATGCTATTATTGTCCATATATTCAGACTACGCTGAGCTAGAGGTGTCAGAAGTAATTACAGTAATGGTAGCAATACGAATAGCAATTATAATAACTACCATTTATTGAGTAATTGCTATGTGTCCATCACTGTACTGAGAACTTACATAGTTTTTCTTCCCTGATTCTCAGAACAGCCAGAGAAGGGAGATTCTACATCACTCTGTATGTCTCCTTTGGCAGAGGACTCGGGCCCAGAGAGGTTAATTGACATGACCTGAGTCACACAGTAAGGTAGAGCCCAAATGACATTTACACCCAGACTCACTGGACAGCTGAACTAAGATCATAACCACAGCTCTCCTCTCTCTAAAGGGTGTGTTTATCAACCTCTAGTCTATTCATAGTATTTCTTGTTTACTGAGTTTTTATTTTCTTCCTCAAATGAGGGAGGCTAGCAGATTGAGAGCTACTTGTCTGGGGTGGATAGTTTTACATGCTTGGCTCCCTAAAGCCCTGAAGGCAGGGACCTCCAAGGGAGGTGCCACCACTTCCTCTTGATGCCTGAGGGCTGTCATTTAGGGTAACTTCTGGAAGGTCAAAATTTTGGTGACATTGTGCCCAGCATCTTAAAAATGCACGGCCCCTTTAGGCTAGCAACTCCAATTTGCTGACCAGACCCATGTGTAATATGTTCACTGCATTTGGTTTTGCAAGACGAAAAAGTTCCGGAGTTTGGTTGCACAACGCTGTGAATATACTTAACACTGCCAAACTGTAGACTTAAAAATGGTTAGGATGGCAAATTTTATGTTATGTGTATTTTACCACAATTAAAAATAGAATGGAAAACAAGATGTTCACAGCAGAGTGGTTTAGAAAGAGAAACTGTGAAAAGGCCGATCCCTCATCAGTAGGGCATTAATTAAATAAATGATGGTTTACCCAACAAATGAAAACCAATCTGAACAAGGAGTCAACAAACTTCGGCCCCTTGGCCAGATCCAACATTTTTGTTTTTGTAAATAAAGTTTTGTTGACACAAAGCTACACCCATCGTTTGCATACTGGCTTTGCATTCTAGCTACAATAGCAGAGGTGAGAACACACGGCCCATGCACAAAATACACACTATTCAACCCCTCAAAAGTCTGTAGACCCCTCACTTAGAAGGCCCAAGACCCAGAAAAATGCTCAGAAATATATGAGGGGGACAGGGTTGGCTGCTAAACATAGCCACCCTGAGAGTTCAATTTTGAAAGAAAATTTAAAATTTTTAAATAACACATGGCTAAATGGTAGGCAAACAGACATGAGCAGGGCAAAGACGGTGGGCCAGGTACAGAAGGTCACAAGGGTGAAAGCCCCGGGGTGCCTAGCAACAGACAAAACTGGGAAAACTAGGACCTCAGCCCATGGTAACCTTTCCTCCCTTGGCATATAGCTGGTCATATGGTTTGGACCCTCCCCTGACCTTTCCTCCCCTGGAATGTCACTAGTCAAGCCGAAGACCCCTTGGGGGAGGAACAGGGGCTAAAGAGTGGCCTCATGTGACTCCCATGAGGGCCCTTGCATGCCCACTCCCTTAAGCATTAAACCCTAGGGATAACATCTAGGCCTCAGTTTTGTTTCAGCTCCAGGCCCAGAAAAGCAGTGAAACCAGACAATCAATGCCATGGCAGACTTCAGGACCAGCTGCATTGAATAATTACCCCTGCCCTGGTGCCAGCCAATCAGTGGAGACCACGACCCTGAAAGGACACACCGGGAAAGCGGATGAGTATTCCACTGGGATCCTCTCCTGGGATCTCCCCTAAAATCCCAACCCTTAAAAGTCCTTAGAAGCACCCAGCACAGCTCTATCTATGAACCACACCTGCACCTTTCGCCACCCCTTTCCCCGAGGTGAGTTTTCCTTGTCTCTCTCTCCTAAGCTCCAAGGGCTCTTCTTTCGCCTTTGTAACTTGCTCCCTGAGCCCATACAGCTCAGCTGGCTCACTTCTTCTACTTCTGTGACTTTCTAAATAAACTTTCTCTTATAGTTGAGTCTTGGCTCTGAATTCTTTCTTAGTCAGAATTCAAGTACCACGGTTGCTGAATAGAGGTCCAGTCTGACTCCACCGGTCTAACACCTGGTGCCATTCTCCCAGCCAACAGCTATCTCTGGATGGTGGAAATTGGGATAAACTTTATTTTCTTCTTTTGACTTTTCTGTGCTCTCCAAATTTTATGCATTAAAGATATTATTTCCCAAAACTAGAAAAAATGATAATTATATGACACAATGAAAGTATTAGCTAACGGTATAATGGCAATCAATACTGCAATGTATCAAAGGTATCAAATTAATGTGTGCACCTTAAGCTTACACAGTGTTTTTCTGTCAAATACATCTCAATTTTTAAATCAGATAACAAACAATAAATACCATTCTCATTGCCTTGGCCTTTACAGGTAGCTAGTGCTGACTTTGAAGCTTTTAATGGGTCACAGGTCTTTTTTCTTTTTTTTTAATATATCTTTATAGATTTCAGAGAGGAAGGGAGAGGGAAAGAGAGATAGAAACATCAATGATGAGAGTGTCATTGATTGGCTGCCTCCTGCACGTCCCCCCACTGGGGATCGAGCCCACAACCCAGGCATGTGCCCTGACCAGGAATCAAACTTCAATCTCTTGGATCCTAGGTTGATGATCAGCCGCTGAGCCACACCAGCCAGTCATAGGTCTTGATATATAACAGTCTTTCCCTGCCAGCTTACAACCTGGAAGAGTAGGGGGAAGGCCCCCTGGGAATTCTCATGACAAGTCCAGACATGTTTCCCTCTTGCTAAAATTACCCCAGATACCCAGGAGGGTGGATCTGATTTTCAGCTGGGGTGAGGTAGGGGTGGGGATGGGGGCTGCTCCAGTCTAGGGAATCCTGCCAGGGAGATTAAATGTGAAAATGTATTGGGGTTCTTGGAACTGATTTTGCTAGGCTGTTCAGTGATTCAAAATTCCACTGTGATGACAAACTCACAGTTACCCCTGATCCCACACTCACTGTTTTCTAATCCTCCTGGGTGCTGTTATTTTTCCATGTTACAGTTTAGAGGTAGGGAATCTGAGGCTCAGAAATTCAGTGACCCTCCCCTCAAGGTCACACAGCTGGCACAGGGTAGAGCCAGGATTTGAACCCGGAACTTTCTGACTCTCCGCCTCCTTGGACTTTCCACTGCATGGGTTGCCCGGTCAGGAATAAGTATTTTGGATGGTTCATTAATAACTCAGAGTCTGCTGAATAACTGACAAACATCCATACATCATCTCCCCCCAGCTGCGCACAACCCTGTGAGAAGGCTCCTAAGTGATTATCGGTCCTTTTCTCCAATGGGAACCTGGAGGTCACAGCAAGGAGGGCTGCAACCCAGTAGTGCTCAGACTTCAAGGATGACAGCTTCTGTTTTCTAAAGACAACCTCCTCTAAATCCCATTGCCTGTCAGGTCAAATGTAAACCCAGGAGGGCTGCTTGGAGGAGGCATCAGACTGGCCTGAGAGCAAACCCACCTGTTAAGGCTCAACTGCCTCTCCTGTAAAATGAGCTCCCATCCAGTGTTGATGGGTCAGCAAGCCTTGGAAGAGAAGAGCAGTGGCTGACTTCTATCTGTTCATTTCCTATAAAGTCACCAACCCGGGTGGGGGCCAGCCCCTAGCACAATATTCTCTTTATCTGAAAGCAAAACTCACATTCCAGCTTCTCAACAGCAGGCACCTGGCTTCCAGCTGCCCTGGGCTACTCATTAACCAGGGCTGGGCCTCAGGAAGAGGCCAAAGTGGGAGTCTGCTCCCAGTTTGGGGGAGGGAAAGGGGAAGGCAGTGCCAGATGATGTTGGCACTAGGATCAGCTCAACCGGGTTCAAATCCTTCCTAGCTATGTGACCTTGGGGGGAGTCAATTCACCTCTCTAAGCCTCAGCTACCCTATCTGTATAGGGAGATCGTATTGGCGCCCACCTCACAGGACTACTCTGAAGGTCGCATGAGCCTGTAAAGTGCCTAGCAGTGCCTGATCCGGATAAGCACTCAATGAGTGTTACCTGTCATTTTTACAAAAATGACAGCACTCCAGTCGCAGGAGCGCTATAGGATAAAATGCGCTAGTGTACGCTAAACCTCTCAGCGCCATATGCAGCATGCCCTTAAAGAGGTAAATGTTAGCTAGTCTTCTTATTGACATTTACAATGTTTATGGAGATGACTCTGGAGGTGACACGGAGTGGGACGACTCCATGCCTACTTGGCAGCTGGTCAGGGAGGTGTCCTGAGCCACTAGAGATATAACTGTGATGGTCCACATCTAATGTCACAGCATGAAGAACAGGTCTCCATGGGGTCAAGTGGACTGTGACAGAGCACCCGGAGTTGGGGGGGTCTTTCTGAAAGTACAGTATCAGGACCACCACTGGCAGCAGCAGGCAAAAGGGCTTTGGGCCTTTTTTCCTAGTCCTGGCTTCCTAGGTGACCCCAAATCAACCAAAACCCAACCCTGGGCCAATAGGAGCTTGGTCAGGGGCATTTACCTCCCCTCCCCACCCCCACCCCCGCCAGGAGAAATGACTGCCCAGGGAGCCAGGATTTTCCAATTCCAGAGCAGAATCTACTAGTGGGTTATGAAATCAACTTAAGAGGGTCAGGGCTATCGTTTTTACACAAGAAACCAGAGCCCCGTAGATGGTGAGGACATGAGTTATTATTTCTGAAACTGTGGTTTCAGTTTCATGCGTGTGTGCGTGTGTGAGCACATGCGGCATCCTGTCGTAAAATGCATTACTTACCGAGTGTCACACTAAAAGACTTTGAAAGCCCCCACACCAAGGTAAAGAAGACATCTGCAGAAAAGTGACTGAGTCAGGTTCCTGCCCCATTAAACCCCTTTTAAAAACAGTGTCATGATCCTGGAACTAAGGGGGCGGAAAGCTTCTGTAAATATCAGGATACAATCAGCAAAACCGAAATGTCATTAAGGTATGTAGATTAGATAACAGAACTGTGTCAGTATTAAAAGTCCTGGGGTTGATAATTATGTGTGCTTACACAAAAGAATGAATGGCCTCGCTCTTACGAAACACGTGCTGAATGAAGGGTTAGGGGTAAAGGGGCATCTTGACTGCAAAACCCCCAATGACTCAGCCAAAAAAAAAAAAAAAAAGAGAATATTAAAGGGACTATTTTTTATAGAGAAAGAGATGAAGCAAAAGTGGCACATGTTGACAATGGGAAAATCTAAGTGAAGGGCATACTCGAGCTCACTATAATATTCTTGGAACTTTTCTGAAGGTTTTCAATTTTTTAAAAGAAAAAGTTTAATGAAGAGAAAACTGGGATAGCAGCCCCGATTCCTGGAGCATCCTGTCTGTGCCAGAGGCTCACCCTCTCACATGAGAGTCTGACCCCAATCCTCAGAATCAGCTCACAGAAGCCCCCAGCACTGCTTGGTGGCAAAGCCAGGATGGGAGCTAGGCCAGGACTCCGAATCAGTGCTTGGCCCATTTGCAGGGCTGCCTCCATGGCACAGACTGACACAGGTAGCCAAGCTGGGCTATGGACCTGCTACCCAGAGGTGACAACCTGTGGACAAGGTCCTGGGGCCTGGGTCTGTCTCCTCCTCTCAGAGTCTGGAGGAAACACCAAGCTACTGTGTGCCACACCCTTGGGTCACTGCCACGTTGGTGAAACCCATTGCTATGGGGAGAGCTCAATGCCACTTACGTTTGGAGGCTCCTCAGAAAGGGCTGTTGTTCTGGACCTATTACAATGAGAGGAAGCAAAGAAGGAAAGATCTGGTCAGGTTGTGACTGTACACAGGACTCAAAGTCTTCTTCCAGATGTGACCACCCAACTCATACATGCTAGGAGGGGCCCCATCAACACCCAGCAGGGAAGGGAAAGCTGGGGTGCTAAGGCACTCGTGCACACTCACAAGCTCACACACAGACACACTTGCTCACACACCCCTCTCCAGGATGCAGTGTCCCTGAAACTGTGCACAGGCAGCCTGTGCTAGGAGGAGTAGATGGCCCAGCCCAGGCTCAGGAGGAGATGGTTCTTCTTGTTGGCTAAGCTGGCCCCCTAGCCAGCCCCGACCCAAATGACCACACTCCTGTGAGTACCCCACCAGCCCAGTCAGGCGCCCAGGTCTGTTCCCTGAAAGCAAGGGGACAAGCCAAGGCTAGATGAATGGGCTGTGGGAGGCCCTAGGGACCCCAGATTCTTGAAGAATATTCATTAACTGTTTAGAGGCTACGAGATTCATGTGCCAGAAAAATCTGTTGAACTTTGCTAAGCCAAGAAGTCCCTAAATGTGACTGACCCCAGAAAGCTTTATATATACATACTTATATATATATAAAATCACACCTGTTCTTTGGAGCTCAGTTTGGGAAATAATGCAAGTGAGGACAGATCACTTCTGCCTCTCATTCCACCAGCAGAGCTGCGCTGGAGGGCTCTCCTGGTTTGCTGGAATATAAAAATGCAGAAATCCAGGAAATGGTTCCTTAACAACTAAGATCTTACATTTAAGTGGATTAGCAGAGAAGTGAAATGGCAAAGGGGCCTCCAGGCTGGGTGCTTCCCATTCCTCACTGGTTCTGCAGCCCTGCCCTTAGAGCCTCTTCCTTAGACTCAGAAAGGCCCCAGCAGTCTAGAGAGCTCCCTGTCCCCCCAAATTAGACAACCTCGTTGCTGTTAGGGCTCCCATGGTTTAGGCACTGAGAACACAGCAGTGAACAAGACAGCCAAGGTCCCTGATCTCATGGAGCCTGGAACCCCATGGTAAAGGCCAACATGTGACAAAGATGTCATGGAGCCTTTATTTTCTGGTGGACACATGTGAAGGCTGGAGTGGATTAGTAATGTCTCCAACTGGTGTGGGTGGTGGAAGTGGCAACGTGTACTTTGCTCTCCTGGACAATATCAAGGGAAGAGGGACAAAGTGAAAGATGAAGGCAGCGCGCTTAATGCACAATCACAAGCACAACACTGAGGAACTAGAGGAAGGAGAGTATGATTCTACCTGGAGTGAGACCTTAGCAGTTGCATGAGGCCAGCTCAGCTCAGAGACGATAAAAATGACATTAAGTCCCTGTGGGTCTAGCGGGCTGGAACCCAGGTCCCTTCTTCTAGGGACAGCCTGTATCAATTCCACCAGGAAACCCACATATGCCCACTCTCGGTCTCTGGGGTTCTGGGTGGGCAGACTCCATTTCCTACTTTCAGGGGTGGGCATGTGAGCCAGGCCTAGTCAATCAGAAGGGCTGTCACAATTGGCTCAAGGACAGGCACATGACCAAGCCTGGACAATAAGAGTGATGACAGGAGTTATGCTAAAAATATTGGGGGGAAAGAAGGCTCTTTTTAAGCTGAGATGGCTATGCTGGGAGGAAGAACACCCTGTGCATCTGGGGGCACCCCAAGGAGAATGGATCCAACAGAAGAGGGACATGCAGCCCAGAAATGGAGAGAAAGGAGTCCCAATGACAGGTCCAACACCTGGATCCAGCCATGCCTGAACATGACCTGGGGCTTTTCAATTAAAGGAGTTAGTAAATGTTTGTGTGTGTGTTTAAGTTAGTTTGAACTGATTTTTGCCACTTGTGCCCTGCTTTGAACGTGCTGTGTAATTTTATGCATGCCCCCTTCTCTGACACTCAGGCCATCAGAAAAGTGGGGTACAGAGAAATGACATCTGAGGTCCCCCTGCAGCAGTGGTGCTGTAGCTACTAAGGGAGCCTATTGCGAAGGTTAGGACTGCAGTACGTTCTCCATGCCAGAGAAATCAGCCCTTCTCAAAGTTAAGGCTAGAGGGCTTGTTAAAATAGATAGCTGGGTCTAAGTTAGCATTCTTTTTTTTTTTTTTAATTTATCTTTATTGTTGAAAGTATTACAGATGCCCCCCCCCCCCCCCGCTTTTTTTCCTCCATTGCACCCCTCCACCTTGAGTTAGCAAGCTCCCAGGTGATGCCAACTGCTGGTCCAGTGGCCACATTTTGAGGACCTAGATTCTAAATCTGTTCTACTCTTCCTAGTTGCTTGGGACAGGTGCCAGTGCAAAATAAAGCCCCAGCCAGGCAGGAGATGAAGGCCACTCTCGGTCTTCAAAGCAAACCCCCAATTAAGGAAAATGCCCAAGTGGTTCAAGGAGGAGCAAGTCTTTAAACAACTAAAGCACCAAGTTCCAGCTTACGCCTATTCCATTGCCCCCCCTTCCTGATAGCCCTCCATCCTGGGGTTTATCTAAATATCAGGGAGGCTGTAAGAGCCATGGAGCCTCCTTGGGCTCCAACAGGCTCTTCCAGGAGCTGTGAGCATCCCCCAGTGGCTCTTGACACCAGGCAGCACGCCAGCAACAAATCCCGCTGCAGGCCTGGGCCTGACACACTGCCTCGGCTGCCCTGCTGTCAGCACGGCCTGGCGGCCTGGCGGCCCCTGGGCTCTCCCTGATTTACATCCGACTTGGCCACCTTCAAAAGCCTCCTGTGGCTTTTGGACTAGGGACACTGTTCAGTAGAAAAGGGCTTCCCCACCAGCATCCTTTCCAAGGTGGCACTGGCCCAAAGGGTCTGGCCTGGCTCAGCTGCCTCCCAGCTGTGTGACCTTGGGCTAGTTACCTGCTCACTCTGGGGCCTCAGCTTTTCATGTGCAAAATAAGAATGATACCTTTTGTGACGATTAGAGAAATGATGCTTACAAGGCCCTAGGCCTGGTCAACAAAGGCAGCAGGGATCCCACTGCTGGGATATTTCCTTTACTTAGAGTGGTCCCAGACCAGCAGCGCTAGCATCGCCTGGGAGCTGGTTAAAAATGCAGAATCTCCGGCTGTACCTTAGTCCTCCTGCATGGAAAGGGATATTTTAACAAGATCCCAGGTGAGGTCTACAGCTTCCAAGTCTAAGGGGCGCAGGCATGTTATTATTGTGGTTGCAGCACCCCAAGACAGAGCCAAGACGGGGGTGGGGATAGGGGAGAGCAGGCAGGGGTCAGAGGTAATGAATGTTGAGAGGGAGAAAAAAAGGAAAATTCTCCGAAGTCTCTCAGCCTCCCCTGAGCCCCTGAATGGCTCAGAGAGCAGAAGGGATGCAAGCAGGGTGTGTCCTACAATGAGACGTAGCGAGTAGGTATGGATCACAGGACTCAGCCAAGGTAACAAAAACTACTGAAAACATTCCAGGTCTCAGATTTGGGGCTTTCAGCAGAGTCTGGCTGCCTCTGTTCCTCTCCACAAAAGGCTGAACCTTTTGCATTCAGGAAGGCAAATTAAATTACCCTCTGCCTAGTGCAAGCTGCCCTGAAAGGTTTGTGCCGCAGCCTGGGGGTAGAGGGTAGGGAAGGCTTTGAGCCCCATGCATATTTCCCCAGCTCTAGCCTTGAACTGTCCTAGGAAAGTGCTAAGGGCCCCACCTCAAGGGCTATGAATGGAAAGGCAGTAGAGATGAAGCTCCTGAATCCCCTCCCCTCCGCTGCCACTGGGACCCTCTGCAACACACAGCCATACCTGCCACACCTGCCATACCTCCAGGGCCCGGCGCTGCTGGGGGGGACAGCACTGCCGTCAGAGAAACCAGAGGGCCAGATGCAGAAGCAGAAAACCCCAGGTTGAAAAATACTGGCTCAAATTTATAAAACTCTGTGTGGACAACACAAAACACACCTGTGGCCCAGAGCTGCCCCTGAGAGACCATTTTGCCAGGATTGGTACCATTTTTCTCAGGCCTGGCACACAATCCATTTAAAACAACCCACACCTTCGGCTGTGAGAGGTGGAAGACAGAAAGGAATTCTGCTCAGTACTGGTGGAGAGAGGCCAGCAGGTTTGGGGAGAGAGGGGGTTCATTTTCTGTCTTTTCTTTTTTCTAAGGTTTGCTCTAATCTATATTCTTCTACCAATGGCACAAGACAAATCCACCTTGTTCCCCAAGGAAATGTTTTTTACTAAGAGCCCATTGCCACAGCTCTGTTCAGAGCACCTCAAAACTCCAGGCCCCGCCCAGCCGGGCATGGCTCGGCAGTTGAGCATCGACGTAGGATCCAGGAGATCAGGGTTCGATTCCCAGTCAGGGCACATGCCCGGCTGAGGGCTAGGCAGCCGATCAATGACTCTCTCATCATTGATATTTCTATCTTTCTCTCTCCCCCTCCTTTCCTCTCTCTGAAATCAATAAAGATATGTTTTTAGGAAAAACACAAACAAACAAACAAAAAACCTCCAGGCCCCAAATCGGGAGGCTCCTTTCAGAGGACTAAGACATCGTGAAAACCTATAAGGCGGCAATAGCATCCTTAAAGGGAGCCAATCAGAGCAGCACTCTGCGTAGTGATGACACAGGCTCCCCAACAGAGAAAAGAAAGGGACGTTTCCCCCTTTTACTCAGCAGGTATTTTTCCCCCAAACATGAAGTTTCCTTACAAGTTAGGACTGAGGGCCAGAGAAGGGAAAGGGCTTGCACACATCATACAGCAAGCCAGCAGCCAAGGTCACCCAAAGCCTAGTATCCCGGTGCCCCTGTGATAGTTCATTAAATTATTTTGTGCTCAGCTTCATGACGGCATGATGTGTTCTGTCTTGGTCACCTGCCACATCGCCAGGGCCTAGAACAAATAAATATCTGTTGGGTTGGTAGATGGTGATGGGTGAATTTAATTTCCAAGCCTGGACCCAACTCAGATGTTTAAACTATAGGGTTCAGGGAGTCAGAGGGATTTTTTGTGTGTGCTGAGCACCTGCGGCACACCAGGCCCTATGCTGGAGCATCCTCCGCCCCCGTGTTCCTCCAGTCAGGTGGTGGATGGATTAAAGACAAGACCACAGAGGCCTGAGCTCCACCTCACAGGGGCTCAGAGCAGGGTGAGATTATATCTACTCTGACTCACATAACTTTTTTGAGTGCTTACTATGTGTTGGGCATGGTTCAGGGGTTCAAAGAAAGCTTCATGAAGTAGGTAACAGTATAGAGGCGTGCCCAGGAGGCATGGAGGCTGGTGAGGAGGCTATTGTCTTGAGCTGTGGTTACATCGACCCAGAGATGAGATACCAGATGCCATCTGGTAATAGAATGAATGTCCTTGAAATCATGGCCTGAGTGCTCCATGAGGGCTGAGCCACCATCATCTCTAGGTGCGGACTGGCTATGCCGCAAGACAGCAGAGCCTTCCAAACCGCCCCCTTCCAGTGCCCTTCACCCACTAAGCATGACTCTGCTGATATCCACCCTCCATCCCCAACCAGGCAGTGGGCAACCTGGCCCCCAGGGTTAAGGACTTTCTGCTGGAAAGGGGATGGTGAAGGATGGCAGTAATTCACTTATCACTTTTATTTTGTGCAAAGAAAAGCCAGGGGACAGGTGGGACTCTCAGAACTTCGTTGGATCGACCTTGCGGTGATGTGGTCTGAGCCTCCACTTAATGGAGAGGCTGAAGCTCAGAGGGGTCAAGGGGAACCAAGGTGGGCAGAACTGAAACTCAGTTCTCCTGCCCTTGAACCCAGGCCTGCTCATACACCTATTAAGCCTCTCAAAACTGCCTCAGTTCTACTCCAGTGGCCAGAGCTGCCCACCAGGAGCCAGGCTCCACGCTCCTCCCCATGCAGGTGTTCCTGCTTTCCAGGAACCTCCATTCCAGATTCTGCAGGCGTCTCCTGAGCAGCCAAGCCCTAAGGAATCTTTCAGATCAGTACTGGCTTTGCCCTCTCGCCCCCTTTCCCGTTTCGCTGTGATAAAATCAGGATCTGAGAGTCTTGACAATGGCCATTGAAAGTTTGAGACTGAAAGTTTGAGACAGAGGTAAAAATAGCCCTTAAATTCACCTGTTTTACATAATCACTGAAAGGCTGGCGGGGCTGGGGAAGAACCACAGGTTTGTGAAAAATGGCCCTTTTGATGGCCTACCTTCCCGAGTTGATCTGTCTCACTCAAACCTCAGTCAACTCATCCATAAAGTGGGTGGACAGGAAGGGTTAACTCAGTGATCCCAAAGTCCCTCTACTCCCCAGCCAATGGCCAACTCTCCCTCAGGCCTTCCCAGGTATTCCTTGACATAAACTGCCTGGGGTTGTTCATTAACTCTTCCTGATAGAGATCTCCTCCCCTCCCATGAGGCTAAGAGCTCCTTGAGCACAGAGACTGTTTGATTTATTTAATCCTGTCCCCCAGGCCACTGCACTATGCCTGGCACCCAGTAGGTGCTCAATAAACATTAGAACACCAAGGGCTCTGGTTCCAACACTTCCCCCCATTTCCCAACTGTGTGAGGTGGGGGGGGGGGGCAAGTCATTTTTCTGAGACTGGAAGAACTCATCTAGAAGATGGGTAAAAACCCCAAGTCAGGTGCAGGGCTTAAAATGCAGTCAGGGTGATAAGGCAGAGCGGGAGCTCAGGAAGTTTCGGTTCCTTTCCATCTCAAAATGCTGAATGGCCTCAGGTTGCTTCTCTGCCCACCCGTTAGGACAAGTTCAAAGTCATTGGTAGGAGTATTTCATTCACTGAGCTGGCAGCCCTTGGGGTGATTAAGACAGGCCAGCCTAGGGCAATGATTCCCAAATGCACACTTGCTGTGCAGAATGGCCTGGCAGATCTGTATGTTCTGAAAAGCAGCGTTACTACAATGGTTTGTCATTTGAATAGAGTATGTGGCAGAACCAAGAACAGTGCGATGCCACTTTCATTAACAAAATCACATCTAGCTTAAATAACACTTAGATGGAAGAGGAAATGAAAGCTGACGTAGAAAGTAATAAAAAGGAGCATATGTCCATGTAGACATCTGAGGGATACAGTTAAAACTGCAGGCAGAGAAAAATGCATAATCTTAAAGGCCTTAATTGTTACAAAAAGAGAGATAGATGACAGGTTGTCAGTCAGATGGATTAATGATCTTTAAGGATCACTTTTAGCTTATCCAATTTTGTATTGCTTGAAGTGTATTATTTTTTATAATTAAAAGAGATTCCTTTGACAGTTGTCACTCCTAGAAAAATGAAAATCTATACCCACCAAAAAACTTGTACACTAGAGTTCATATAAGCTTTATTCCAAATCACCCCAAACTGGAAACAACCCAAATGTCCATCAACAGGAGAATGGACAGACAAACTGGTGCATCCATACAAAGAAATACTACTCAGCAATAAAGGGAATGAGCTATCGATACACACTGAATAGCATGGACGGATCTCAAAAACATCAGGCAGAAAGAAGCCAGACACAAAAGAGTATATGCCATTCAAGTTCATTCTAGGCTTGGCCAAACTCATTTATGGTGATAGAAATCAGAAATTGGTTTCTTTTGGGAGGAAAAGGGCACAAGACAACTTTCTGGGGGAACTGGAAATGCTCTGTATCTTGAGCCAGGTGGTGGTTACACAGGTGTAACCACCTGTGTAATTCGCCAAAACTCATCAAACTGTAACAGAATCTTTGCATTTTACTACATGTAAATTATATCCTGACTTAAATTTTTTTTTTTTAAATCATGAGAAAAAAATTTCAAATATAGATTCCCAGGCTCTACCCCCGGGAATTCTGATTCAGTATCCAGGCTGGGCCTGGAAATCTGGATTTGTAAAAAGTAATTCAGGTAATTTTGATACCTGACTAGAATTACTGCTGCTGCCCCCCGACCCCTATACCTCTCCCCTCCTTTAACTGTTTTGAGTGATTTGTATGTTGTTGTTTTTAAGAGAAAGCTGGTTGATCACCAAGCGTTAGAAACATAATTTTCATTCTCTCTGCCCTCTCCCTGCCAACCCTAACCCCTGTCCCTTAGCTTAAGTTTCCAAATGAAGCCTCTGACCAGGTGAGGTGAAAAGGGAAACCCTGAAGCCTTGTTTAAGATAGACATACTTCACCCTAAAGAGGCCAGGGCTACATGCTCCCAGGGAGGTCTAAGCCAGTAAGTTAATGGCCTGTGTACCTGCTAAACAGCATGTCCAGGCCTTCACCCTGTGTTTACAAAAAAAGCTCAGGGCAAAATTCATTGGCACAGAAAATGCTTTGTGCCCTGACCAACAGTGACTGGGCCACCCTTGGTTTTCTACACTCCAGCGTAGTTCTTCACTCACCATCACGGGTCTCCCAGGCTTGGGGGTTTAACTGGCTTCTCCACCACTGTCTCTAAACCCAATCTGATGCTATTTCTATCTCAGCTGCCCTCAGAATAAAGGCCAAGCCCGTTTTACCTAGCACTCAAGGCCCTCCACCAGTTCTTCTCTCCAGCCCGGTCCCTGGGGAGGGTGTTTGTGCCTTTGCACCTGCTGTGCCCTCTGCCGGTAACACTAGCCCATCCTGTTCCTCCATTCAGATGCCAACTCCAAAATCACCTCTTCTAAGAAGCTGAAGTTCCTTCTGCCTACAACCCTGCCATCAATGCACACTGAGTCTTCACAGCACCCCATGGGCAAAATGATCATAGCAGCCACACTGTCCTTTCTCCTCTGGGCTATGAGCTCCTCAAAAGCCAATGTTCTACTCTAAATTCAGTGCCTGACCAGAACTAACCTTAGCAAGGTTTATTAACCAACTAAATGAGACACATTTAAAAAGAGCTCTCATTCACATTTGAAGGCTACTGAGCATTTCCACATCCACGGCTCCTCCCCAGATCCTATTAATTCACACAATCACTTTGGTCAAGGTAAGCTGGCCAAGGCGGAAGAGTGAGCCGCAGCTCCAAAGAATCTGACTCCTGCTTATGACCTTTTGCAGAAATTGGGGATCAGCCCACATCAACCGAGGTGACCCTAGGGCTCCATTACCAGCTCTAATTCTCACCCAGACCCCCTCCAGCTGCAGCCAAGCTGCATTCCAGGTGTTCCCTGTAATTTATTTTTCAGCCCTTTCCTACATACAGGAATATGTCCAATGGCTCAAGTGTCATAATTTCAGGACCTTTGGAAAGACTTTCAGGTAAGTACAGTTCCCAAGTCCTTTGACAGGTTGAAAGGTGGACAAATTGGAGTTAGACAATGCCAACCGTGGGGCCCAAATTGCATTGGAAAAGTGGCAGGGCTCCCACTAAAGGTACAGAGAAGGGAAAATGGGTAACTAGGGACAGAATCAAGGTGCCAATGAGTCCCACACACTCACCCTCCAACCGTTAGGGCTGGGGCACCTTTGACCCCTGTTTTTCCCAGTCCTTGTCCAATTTCAACTCCCCAAGGCATTAGTTACTAAAACTCCACAGAGCCAAAACTCAAAACTGGCCAAGGGAAGGCCTCTGAAGCCTAATCCTACCACTGTCCAGTCAACCTGCTGTCCTCTGGGTGGCCCTCAGTTTGCTCATCTGTAAAATGGGCACTACCCACTAGGGCCTCTCAACTCTGCAAAGCAGATGTGATTCAATCACAACAAGATGAGCTGAAAGAGAAAGGTCAGGGGAGGTCGACTGAAACTGTGTCACAGGTCAGTACAAGGGTATCCCTGAAGGTCAAAAGCTTGAGGGTATGCCTTAGCCCTCACCACATACCACAGTGACCTGGGACCTCATGACACCCTCTAATCAGCAGCGCTGAAGCCTAGCTCAGCTTTACAGCTTACCACAGGCTTATTCAGCCTCATCTCCCTCAATCCCCTCAAGGACACAGTAAGGCTAGCATTCATGTCCTTGCTGCCTGAGGCCCAGGGACTCACCCAAGGTCACAGGCCAACCAAGACAGAGGCACAGTACTTGAACTCCGCTCCCTGGGGACAAGCTCCTCCTCTCAGATTCTGCTTACTCCATAATCAGTCTACTCCATCCGTTTTACAGATGAGTTAACTGAGGCCCAAAACAAGGTTGTCCAAGGTCAGTGGGGCTAAGCCAGACCTAGGACCTCTAGGCATTTTACCAATCCCACCCTATGATGGGTACTCATCAGCCAGTGCCCTCAGACTCCCTCTAATCCCCCCTCCCAACACCATCCTGATGAAATTCATCCTTCCCCACTCCACCCCCACACCTCATGCCCACCCCACACTCCCTGGATGACTCCCTGGTTGAGAGGGAGGCAGGCGGTTGCTAAGTGCTCACCCGCGCTCTCGCGCTCTCTCTCTGTCTCATAAAAATAAACTCCTTCTGGCTAGGAGACTCTGGATGAGATCCCCTCCCTTCCAGCCAAGAAAAAATTTAAAAGAAATTTTAAAAGATCTCCTCCATGACATTTATTTGAACGTCAGCAGTGCCGAAGCATGGGCCAATTTACCGAAGTCCAAATGGAGCCACGCACCGCTAAACCTCAGAACCTCAGCCTGAAGACCCTCCGTTCAAGCTTCTGGGTGGTTACTGAGCTGATTTATCTCACCAGGCAGGAAATGGGGGCCCGGGCCACCTCCCAAGCCTTTGGGGCTGGTCCTGGGGAAGGCCAGGATCTGGCAGAGGCCTGGCAGTGACCAAAATAGCCAGGCTGGTGGCCCTGCCCAGCACACACCTCCCTCTGAGTGCCCAGGAAGGCGGCCCACAGGTCCTCTCTCCAGTCCAGGCTGAAGCTTTGGGGCTGTGGATTCTGAGATTCTCTTTGGCTTCCCTGGTGGGAGCAGTAGAATCTCCTGCCCCAAAGAGGAACCCCCAGAAGGAAGGGAAAAAGTCAAGAGGAGTGTCTTGCTGTCCCTGCCCACGGCCCACTTGGCCTCCAGCTGTCCCTCAAGACGGCTGGACGTTGGCACTGCCACCTGCACGCCGCACACGGGCAGTACCCTTGGAGCCATGCCGCCCTATCACCTCTCCCAACTCAGTGCCTGCCCTGAAGAACCAGCTCCTCTGTTCAGCCCTCCAGACACCAGAGACACTCCCTCAGGTACAGCTGAGGACACACAACTGCCCGCAACCAGAGACCCAGAGCAGCCACACTTGGGGACACACACACGTGCACAGCCAGGTACTTGACACAGTCACACACCCACAGGCTCTCACGCACTCGCAGGCACACACACACAAGTTCACACAGAGACACACCGGGGCACACAAATGCAACCGTTTGAAGACACAACCACACTCAGGTATCACAGACACACCAGAATACGCGCGCGCGCGCACACACACACGCACGCACACAGCCCTGGACACAGAGAAAAGCAGGCACACATTAGGTCACACAGTGCATGCTGCTGGGGACATGGAGAAACAGTCACCCTCAGAAACACACACTCAGGGACGGCGAGATACATACAGGCGCCCAGGGAGACTGAGACACCGACACACACACCTGCCGCCTGCACCAGGAGCCCAAGCCCTTTCGCCAGGGAAACAATAACAGCCCCGCCAGCAGGTCTGCGCAGGCGACCCTGCGTCCCTCCCTCGGTGGTGAAAGGGGCGCGAGAATGGGGCGCACTGGGCGGGGAGGGGGTCGGGACTAGATGGAGCCCGGGGACCGGGCGGGGGCTCTGCGCCACCGGCTCCCTCTTCCTCGGGTACCTGGGGCGGCCGCGGCGCTGCGCTCCCTTCCACTCGCCAGGGGCTGCCCGCCCGCCGGATCTCTGGCCCGCGGGGTCCGCGCTCCGCGCTCCTCGGCGTGGCTGGGTCTCCGAGCTCGCAGTCCTCGGGGCTCGGCGCCTGCAAGCGAGCCGGGTTGCAGCTAGGGCCCGGAGCTCGGCGCTGGCGGCGGCGCGAAGGAAGCAGTAATTTATAAGCGGCTTCTTCCTGACCTCGCGTGTCTGTTGTCTGAGCAGGCAGCTCTCAGCATCACCCATCCTGCTGGGTGGAAAAATACCAGCTTCGCCGGGCCGGGGGCGGGGCCGGGGCGGGGCCTGGGCGGGGCCGCGGCCTCCTGCCCCTCCCCACACGCGGACACACACATATGTACATGCGCGCGCGCACATACACGCACACTCCACACGCGCGCGCGCGCACGGGCTCGGACACACAAAGAGCCCGGGCTCGCCGAGCGCGCGCGCACACCTCAGGCGGTGGTCGAGCGCTCGGCCGGCCGCTGCTCGCGTTACAGAGCGTTCTTCTGGAAGCCCTTGCTCTGCAACCGCTGGTGCCAAGTGGTACAGCCGGTCCTCAGCCCCTCCTGCTAGGAGACGCCCCAACCTCGACTCGCTGCGGCTCCTAACACCAGCCTCCCCCGAACCCCACCGCTGGCTCATCCACCTGGCTCTTGGGAGGGGCCTGTGGCGCCTTGAGCAGCGAGCTCCGAACCACTCCACAGCGTCCTCCTGCACGATCATCCAGGTTCTCAGCCTTGATATACTCCTTCAAGAAATGGGCACAGCAGCCCTCCCTTGCTGCCTCCCCCAGGCATGAGGGCAACCTGAGATTGATGTGAAGCCGGCAAAGAGCTGGCGGATTCTTGGCTTTGCCCCAGCTGAGTGACCTTGGGGTAGTGTTACTTGGGCTCTTTGTGCCTTGGCTTCCTGATCTGTAAAATGGAAATAAAAATAGGAGAACTTATCTCCTCTGGCTGCTATGAAGATCCCAGGTTAACAGTGTAAAGCAATCAGAACAGCACCAGGCACTTAAGTGCCAAGCGAGTGTCAGCTACTGCGACTATTTTTAAATGAAAATGGGGAATGTGCCATTATTCTTGTCCTTATTTGCATGAGCGGGTCCTCAGAGACCATTTTCCAAAACCAGACCCTGCCTGAGCATGAGGGGGAAGTGCTCTGTGACTTCCAGCAAGGGCTGTTCCCTCTCCGAGCCCCAGTTTTTTTCCTCTCTCTTTCTCTCATTCCCTCTCTGCACCTGGAAGGCTCTGTGGCGAGCTCCTGGATCCTTCCACCTTTTAGACTGAGAATAAAGGAAGAAATATCAAACAGGCCCGGCAGACAACCACCCCCCACATCAGACCTGGCCCAGCTGGGACCCACTGCCTGGAGGAGCTCCATAACACCCTATTCCTGAGCAGTTTCAGGGATCAACCAAGGATGCTGAATTCCAGAACTCCAGAGATGACACTGCCTCTCCCGGGCTTCCTCACTGGGGCCCCCTGCTGTCTGGCTCCATCTTTTCCTCCTGGCAGGCTACCCCCACCCAGCTGCAGTCAACCCAGACACTGGCCACTCCTGGCACATACCCTCCCTTGCCTTCCTCTCTCTGCCCTTTTCTACTGGCCCCAGGTGCTCCTTTCTCTATGAAGCACCCAGGGACCAGCAGTGTCTCCAGCACCCCAGCAGCCCTCTGCTTCCAGTCACCTCATCTCTTTCCTTTGAGTTCAGGGTACCTGCACCCCTTTTTTTATCGGTAAGGAAACCAGAGCTGGAGAGGAGAAGTAGCCGAGTCCCCGTCTAATGGAAGTGAGGTTTCTCCATGAATTGAAGGAGCAGACGCAAACAGAAACCCCCCAGACTCTTCATGCGTGCGACACTGCTCACGGTGCAGAGTGGCAGGTCGTAGTGTGGAGTTGATTCTGGAGTTGAGGTTGGAACCAGGAGGTTTTGACTAAGCCAAAGGGTTGAGGAGAACAGAGAGGGAAGTGTGTTCTAGGCAGAGGAAGTTGCTATGCAAAGGCTCACTGGCAAGAGTGGTGGTGGCTCTAAGCAAAGGTGATGTGGGCCCAGCTGAGGGTGGCAGAGAGTGAGTGAGGGCGTGAGGCCACGGGAGGTATGAAGGGAGAGACGTGTCCAGGGCTACAATTTGAAAAGGTCCATTGGATTGTCTGAACCTCAAGCAGGCCAGTGTAGTGCAAATAGTGTCAGCACAGAACACATGGACAAGTCTTGTCCAACCCTCTATCTTCCTCCGCTAGACCATTAACTCCACGAGGAATGGAACCTTGTCCTTTGTGCCCCTGTTGAGTCCTGGGCCTGGCACACACTAGGTACTCAATGTTTGTTGCATTTTTTAAATTTAACAAACCCTTATATAGATGGTACTTAGCTACATGTTGGGGACAGTTCAATGCACTTAAATATCTTAACTTGTTCAAAACTCACAATAACTCTATGGGATTGGTACTATTAATCTTCTCATTTTACAGAAAGGAAAACTGAACCACAGAGAAATTCAGTAACTTGCCCAAGGTCACTCAGTGGTCACATAGTAGAGCTGGAATTCAAGCCTAGGCCATCTGGATCAGAGAATACACTTTTTTAAAAAAAATGTTTTTATTGATTTTAGAGAGGAAGGGAGAGGGAAAGAGAGAGAGAAACATTGATCAGCTGCCTTCCTGCACGCCTCCTACATACCCCTTACTAGGGGCTGAGCCCACAACCCGTGCATGTGTCCTGACCAGTAATCGAGCCGGTGACCTCTTGGTGCATGGGACGACACTCAACCAACTAGGCCACACCAGCTAGGCCGGGGGACACACTTTTAAATGAGGGAATTCCTGGGCTCTTAGTGATTGTCCAACAAAAACCGAGCCCCAGGGGACAGGAGAGAGATTGGGAGAGGAGCCAGGAAGGGCTACAACCTCAACCCAAGGACTGGTGGGTGAATAAGAGGTAGAGAAGGGCAAAGGTAGTGAGGGAAACAATGGGGAAAGCGGGGGTGGAGTGGGGAGAGCTTGGCATGGAGCCAGAGACCCCAGTTTCTATCCCCCTTTCTGCTGCTTCCCAGCTGTGTGACTTGGGCCTGCCTGCCCACTCTCTGTGCCTCAGTTTCCTCATCCATAACATGGGACAGTAAATCCTGTCTCATTGAGCTGAGAGGTCTCAAACTGGGGGGGGGGGGGGGGGGGGGGGGAGTGCACTGAATCCAGCTCCAGGATATACTTCTGTGGCTTCCACTGGCCTTTAAAATATTTGAGTTAATTGCCATGAATAAAAGCTTGGGAGAGTTCACATTTTAGAAACTTGAATGTCTGCTTTCCCTGGAAAAAATCTGTCTACCATCACTTGGAGCTGAGTTATCTCAGCCACACCCTCACATGGCTAGTTCCTTCATTTATGCCGCCTACCTGTCCCCTGCAAGGGGCTGAGTTTGAGACCACCTATGGTGTACTTTGTGCACCGTCCCTGTACCCTTGCCAGGGCATGGCAGCTGGCAGTTCTAGGAAGAGACTGTGAACACCAAGGAGCCAAAACCATTGGCAACGACGAAGGAACTTCAAGGAAACCCAGGCAGCGGCTTCCTTCAGAAACCACATGCCAGCCTGAAATTCCGTTGGGACTACCTCTTCCCATTGCAAAAAGGAAAATCAATAGCTGGGAGAGCTCACGGAGGACACGTGAGGAGAGATGGCCAAGTGTCAGGCTTCATTCAGTCTGTAGCCTTGAACTTAAAGACAGTGAATGAGATTGTGAAAAGGCGACTTGATTTTTTTTTAAGCTGCTGGCAATAATAAAATAAAATTGATCCAGAATTTTAAGCAAAACCCTTTGTCCCTTGCCACAGAATAGTTTGTTTCATCTTTCAGGTGACCAACAAAGGTTGTTAAAATGCTAGCTGGAGGTCCATCTGGCCAGCCTCCTATACCTCTCAGAATGTCATTCCCTAAAGGGACAAAGTGACAAAGCTGCTGAGAGGTCCCTGACTTGGTTGCTTTCTCGTGGGCACACCCCACCCCATATGTCCTCATGTCTGAAGGTATACAGACAGATGGCTGTGTTGTAGGTGGCAGAACGACACTGGGTGTCAGACTGGTGGGGTCAGACCGGACCTGGGTTCAGCAACCTTGGTACTCGAGTTCTGGCTAGGAAAGAATTCAGAGCCAAGACTCCAGCTATAAGAGAACATTTACTTATAAAATCACAGAGGTGGAAGAAGTACAGTGGTGCCTCGGTTTTTGAACATCTCCGTTGACGAACATTTCGGTTTACGAACACCATAAACCTGGAAGTAAATGCTTCGGTTTTCGAACACACCTCGGAAGTCGAACATGCCACGTGGCTTCCGCTGAGGGCGAGATCCTGAGGCCCAGCTGTCGGCTGTTGATCCCTAGAGTTTCGATTTTCGAACATTTCAGAACTCGAACAGTCTTTCGGAACGGACTACATTAGAAAACCAAGTTACCGCTGTAATTCATAGAAGAGATGGGCTTAGGAAACAAGTTATAGAGGTAAAGGAAGGGCCCTTGGAGCTTGGGAGTGAGGAAGCTAATGATAACTTGCCTGGGGGAGGGGAAGAGAAGAGGGAAAGGGGCAGGTGTGCTCCCAAGAGGGAGAGTGCACTGGGTCCTCATACTAGGGGTTTTAAGGGTGGAGATTTTAGGGGAGATCCCAGGGGAAGATCTCAATAGAATATTCAGCAGTTTTCCAGGTGTGTCCTTTCAGGGTTGGGGTCTCCACTGATTGATTGGTCAGTGCCAGGGCAGGGGGTCATTATTCAATGCAGCTGGTCCTGAGGTCAGCTGTGGGGTCACTTGTCTGGTTTTGCTGCTTTTCTGGGCCTGGAGCTGAAATACAACTGAGGACTAGATATTATCTCTGGGAGGAAAGGTCAGGGGGTCCAAACTGCATAACCAGGATATGCTAGGGGAGGAAAGGTCACCCTGGGGGCGAGTTCCCACCCTACAATTGTCCTTTCCTAGGTTCCCAGGGCTTTCCACCCTGGTGAACTTCTGTACCTGGCCCATCATCCTTGCTCTGCTCAAGTCCGTCTGTCTAACTAGGTGGTACAGCCTACCACAGCTGTACCACCTAGGCTTTGTCAGAAATCTGAGCCTTTAGGAATCTACTTCTTGCCTCTCACCCTCCTCTTGCCTGCTTGCAAATCCCAGCTTCATCTCTTAGCTTACAGTGAGTCACGTGACCTCTCTGTGACTCAGTTTCCTAATTTGTAAAGCTAGACTAATCCTGACCCCAGGTTGTTGTAGGGATTAAGAGGAGTTGATTCACAAAAAGCACTGAGTCTGGAGCCTGGCAGGACACTTGATGACCCTCCTGCATGTGTGCCCTGGGCTTTTCCTCCTCCTCGACTTCCCCCATGCTGTTCCCTCCCCCAAAGTATTTAGCCCATTTCCCTCCTGCAGCCTGGATCTCAGGCACACTTGGAGCCCCAGAGTGGGAGCACCCAGAAGGCAGGGATCCCTAGCAGTGCCCAGCAGTGCAGAGGATCCCAGGAAACCTTGCTGGATGTGATCTGTGGGTGGCAAACCTCCAGAACTCACTTTCTCCTCTCCCTTGCTGGGTACAGCAAATCTACCCCAAGGAAGGGGAAGGTAACAACGCAGGAGACAGACTTGCGGGGGGGGGGGGCATACATGTGCACATTTATACATTCACTAAAGCTGTAGCCACTCTCTAGCTCCCCGGTAAGGCCATTGTCTCCCTTCTGGTGCCTTCGGGGGAGGGTGCGGTGGGGCTCCTCCCTGGACTCCTCTCCCACCCCCCAGTCCATCTCCACTCAGCAGCAGCCAGAGGGATCCTGGAACTCTTCTCTATGGCTGGTGGCGGCATGGGATGGCACAGCCACTGCAGAAACAGTTTAGCAATTTCTTAAAGGTTTAAACATCCACTTAACCTATCAGCTAGCAATTCCATTGAAGTAAGAATGTCCAAACCTGTAGAGAATTTTTTTTTTAAATATTTTTAAAATTTATCTTTACTGTTGAAAGTATTACAGATGTTTGCCATTTTTCCCTATTGACCCCCCCCCCCCCCCAGGCCTCCACTACACTATTGTCTGCGTCCATGGGTAATGCATATATGCATATAAGTTCTTTGGTTAATCTCTCCCTACTTAGAGAGAGGGGAAGGGAGAGGGTGGAGAAAGAGAAACTTAGATGTGAGAGTGGAACATTGACCTACCGGGAATCCAGCCTGCAACCCCGGCAAGCACCCTGACCTGGAACTGAAACAGCAACCTTGGTGCACGGGACAACGCCCAACCAACTGAGCCACACTGGCCAGGGTGAGAAGTTTTATAATTCATTTGAGCCAAACAGAGGATACGTCTGGCAGCAAGATCTCAACAAACTGAGAAAACAATTCCAAGAAATGACAGTTTGCAGCTTTTATGCATTTGGATTTAAGAAGGGAACATAAGGAAAATTCTATGAAAGCAAGGCGGGAACAGATTACAGGATTGTTATCTGGCGGGTGGTTACATTTTAGAAGGAGAGGTTTGCCCTAGCCAGTTTACTCAGTGGTTAGAGCATCGGCCCTCAGACTGTAGGGTCCCAGGTTCAATTCCTGCCAAGGGCACGTACCTCAGTTGCAGGCTCGCTCCCCACCCCACCTCGTGTGGGTGGCAACCAATCGATGTGTTTCTCTCACATAGATGTTTCTCCCTTCCACTTTCTCTGAAAAGCAATGGAAAAAATATCCTCTATCCCCAGGTGAGAGTTAAAAAAAAAAAAAAAATACAAGGAGGAGTTTGAAAGTGTGGTCACAATTTAGAAGGAGGGCCTTGAAAAAAGGTTAACAAAGGTGTGTTAACCTAAATGCACAGAAACTATGGACAGGGCTTGCTTAAGGCAAAGATAAGCCTTTTACAATGAAATGATAGGCCTGGGGTGTGACTACCCACCATGACCTACCCAGTTAGGAATTTATGATCAGCTCAACCTCTGAGGTCACTTTTCATAGGACCCCTTTTTCATCCATAATTCTATGCCTAATGTTAAAAAGAAAAGCCACAGGCCCCAAATGCTAAAAGCCCACGATCCTAAACCTAGATTTAATACCTAAACCAATTGTAGTTTTGACTTTTGACTTTCCCAGAAATGTAATCAACGGGTCTGGAAGTTTCTAGTCAACAGCAATGAGGTAACCTGTCACATGGGCCCTCCTACATTTCCCAAAAGAAGAGGCAATCTGCATAACAAAACCCTTCTTGCTCTCTTCTCTCAAAAGGAAGAAGTCCCAGCCCAAACAATCCTTTCTTTTCTCTTGCTAATAGCTTCTTTGCCCCCATCCTACTTTTCCTTTCCTTTCCTTTCCTTTCCTTTCCTTTCCTTTCCTTTCCTTTCCTTTCCTTTCCTTTCCTTTCCTTTCCTTTCCTTTCCTTTCCTTTCCTTTCCTTTCCTTTCCTTTCCTTTCCTTTCCTTTTTCCAGTTTTTATTGATTTTCAGATAGAGAGGAAGAAAGAGAGAGAAAGAGAAACTTGAGGTGAGAGAGAAACATCATCAATTTGCTGTCTCCTGCAAACCCCCAAACCAGGCCAGGGAATCAAACTGGTGACCTCTTGATGCACGGGACGACATATAATCCACTGAGCCACACTGGCCTGGCCCCACCCTTCTTTTCTATAAAACCTTCCATTCTGTACAACCCCTCAGAGGCCCTTCTACTTACTAAATTGGATTCTGCCCAATTCATGAATTGCTTAATAAAGCCAATTAGAACTTCAAATTTACTGGGTTGGATTTTGTTTTTTGTATAAGACTTACACAAGACTGTAAATAGCAGCACTATTCATAATAGCAAAAAAAGGGAGGGGGTGGGGACAGTCCTGGTTGTGCACATCCACAGGAGAAAGGAAAAACAAGCAGATGAAGGACTCCTGAGAGGCACAAAACCCTGGGGGGTCTCTAAAGCACCTGCCAGGTGAGAGAAGACCACACGCTGTGCTGTTTGTCCCATTGACAGGGACTTTTCAATCAGGGGAAGTGAATCTGCGATCCTGGAAATCTGAGCAGTGATTGGGGTGGAGGGGGCAGTTGGCCCAAAGGACCCTAAGAGACCCTTCTGAGGGTTAGAAAGGTGCTATAAGCTGATTTAGGCGAAGGCCACACAGGTACATACAGATACAAACACCCAAGGAGCTGTATACTTGGATTTGTTGCCTATCACAATAGGCATGCCATGAACACCCCAGCAAAAATCAAAAGAAAGACCTTCAGACCCACTCAGTTCTCCTTTCTGCTTTGAACCCCAGGGACAGCTCCCACCATGCTGACACTAAGCCCACACTCTTCACAGCCTCTGCAACATGCGCCCCCATCTCTGTCACTCACCCCCCGCCCCCTCCAGCCACGTTTCTCTCCTGGCTTTCCTCACCCCCAAAATCCTTCTGCTACGAGGCCTTTGCTCTGGCTGTTCCTCTGCCCAGAACACTTTCTCCGCAGCCCTTCCCTGGGCTGGCTCCCCCCACCCTTTAGACCTCAGCCAATGCCTCCTCCCCAAAGACTTCCCGGACTACTTCGCTCAGATAGCCACCTGCCCCTCCCCCAGTACTGTGCCTCAGCTTGGTATTATTTTCATCCTAACTTGGATAACCTTGTGAATGTACCGTGATCATTTTTATGTATCTGTTTCCACATCTAGGCTGCCTGCTTCACACGGGCAGGGCTGAGTCAGCAGGGTCTAGCACCATATCCCCAGGGCCTAGAGAAGTGCCAGGCCCATGGTAGGTGCCCAACAAATGTCTGCTGAAAGAATGAATGAATGGCTCTGTAGCTGTCTACAGTTGCCATACACCCCCACACTTGGGAGCACCCTTCTACACACACACACACACACACACACATTGCAAAACTAACTATTCATGTAGCTGGGGGGAAAGGGGACTAGCCTTGAGGAATGTGCATTCAACCACGGAGTCACCTCCCCTCCTCCTCTGCCCTAGAGAGATCAGATCAAAGCCCTGAGGGATCCTTAAAGGCTCTGTAACCCTGAGTAGGCTCTCAAAGTGTGGCCCTCTAGGCCAGCAGCAGCAGTGCTTGGGAACTTGTGAGAAATTCGAAGTCCCAGATCCCACCCAGATGTCCTGAATTGGTAATTCTGGGCTGGGACCCAGGGATCCTGTTTTACAAGCCCTCTGATAGGCTGCTGTAAGGCGGCACTCGTTCTCAACCTGGGCTGCCCATTGCAATCACCCAGGAAGCTTAAAAACGTCTGTCTGTCTAGGTCCCACCCTCAGAAATCCTAATTTAATTGGGCATGAGGCTTTTTAAAAAAGCAAGTTCTTCAGGCAAATTGAATGTCTCATCAGAACCGAGCATCCTTGAACTAGAGGGTGCTGGGCCTCTGGGAGCATCACCAGCTCCCAGACATACCCAGGCAGGCCTAATTCCTCTGCATTCCTGTCCAGACCTCTCACTGGCTGCCTTCTTATATTTGGTTATTTTTCCCCTCCCTCCCCAAACACAACAATTCAAAATATTCCCAGCTCCCAGACAATAAACAAAGCCAGGGAGGCAAGCTCCCTGACTGTTTTGTTCCCACTTATGGCCTGATCCAAGGCTGGCCTGATTGGGCCCTTGGGACTGGTCATCTGAGCCAGGCGGGGTGGGACCTGGCTTGCACACAGACAACCCCAGCTCCACTCCCGGAATCCCAGAATCCCTCAGCTCCTGGTAACCCCAGGTGCCCTCCAAGGCCACTTCCCCAGGGAAACAGAGGCTCAGAATGGGCGAGTGATTTGTCCCAGGTCACACAGCAGTGCTCAGAAGGTCACTCTCATCTGTGGTGTCCAGCTGTAGGATAGGTGTGTGGGCTCTGGAGGTCAGAGAGACGTGCATTCAGTTCCAGGTTCTGACCCTTACCAGCTGGACCTTAGATAGGGACCAGTCCCAAACTGAGCCTCAGTTTGTCCATCTATAAAATGAAGATGGCACTCAAGCCCCTTCTAAGGTCACTGTGAAGTTTAGGGACTACACAAGGTGAGTGCTCATAATTATTGCTGTCATTCTGGTTATTTTTGCCATCTTGGAAAAATGAAATGAGCAAGTGAGAAGTATGTTGGGGGACAGTGGGAAAGAGGGACATAGGGGGTTATCCATCCAGGTCTCAAATGCCTGACCTGAGGTAAGGGGCTCATTTTGGAGGATGGGAAGGAAAGAGACAAGGCCAAGGGCCATCTTAGACAGGCACTGGGGGAGGGAAGCAGCCAATGCTTTCTCTGTGCAAGTGGGAAAATAGGGGCGCCGAGGGTGGAGGTGGCTTGCCACGTGGAACCTGAAGCTGATCTCCGGGGCCATTATCTGTACTGTGTGCCTGGACGCTATTTGCAGGTCTTAAGCCTGATCTTCTCCACTTGTGTATTAAAAGGCTTGAGTCCAGCACATTCTTTTATTTGATGAGTGCATTGTCCTCTGTGGATCAGTGTTTGAGAGAGCAGGGATGACACCAAGCCATTCCTTGCACTGGCAGGGCCCGCCCCAAGACAACAAACGGAGGGCCACACGCATCTGTCTCATTAGTGGAAAGTTATACTAAATAAAACCTAGCCTGCCTTTCCATCCTGGCAGGTATATTTTCATGGTGAGCTGGAGGCCAGTTTTGAGTGACAAATTCTCCGTCTTCTTGGAGTTTGATACTGCAAGTGGGGTGGGGTGCGGCAGGGAGAGCCATCCCTTCCTCTGTGGCCCTGGCTAGTGCCCTGCCCCTCACTCCTCTCCTGCCATCCCTGGCTCTGACCTCGCCTTTGAGCAGCTTTGCACACATGCACATATGACAAGACAACTGGGCCTCACATTCCAGCTCAGCCACACCGTGCAAGCCCTCAAACAGCCTTGTTTATCTGGGGCCCTGGGGGCACACCAGTGGACCTTTCCACCTTCAGGTGGGTGGATAGGGGAAGAGACCGGCAACCAGGCAGTCTGGGCTCTAGGGGGGCACTTCTCTCTGGCCCTGAAGAATCCTCACCCCCAGGGGTCCTCTCAGGCACAGGCCCCTCTGTTTGGGGTAGTGACAGTATCTTTTGCACAAGGTTGATGGAAGGATTAAATGAGTTAATACAGGAAAGGGCTTAGCACAGTTCACATTATTGATGGTGATGTTGAGAAGCCCCAGGGCACGCTGTGGGGCAGAGCAGACAGGAGCTTGCGGCCTGGTAGGAAGAGGGACGCGATATTCACTGAACGCCTACCATGTGCCAGGTACTGAGTCAAATGTTCAGAGGCAAGATCTCATTGATCCTTCCCAATGACCTGGGAGGAGGGACCCATTTCACAGAAGAGGAAACTGAGGCTCAGAGATGATGAGACACCTACCCGAGGCCACAGAGTGGAGTTGGGATTTGAATCTTAGATATGACCTTCCTCCTTTCCATGGGCCAGAGCAGGCGATGGAAGCAAAGAGAAGAAAGGGCAGAGGGAGAAGGAAGCCGATGGCCGCAGGGTCCGAGCAAGGATGAGGGAGATGCCTGTTTTGGAGATGGAGCCATGACCTCTGTGGTTTAGCATGTGCCCATATGTGACAGGATGTGAAACAGCTGCCTGTATGAACCCTGGTTTTCAATCTAGATGGTCCAGTGGAGCAAGAAAAAAATCCTTTGTTCATCACTTGGATTATAACCCTCAGTGTGAGTCAAATTTTGCCCAGGTCCAGTTGCCTTGAAGCATAGTAATAATTCTACCCAGCCTTCACTTGGCTGTAATTGCTACGAGATTAGGACACGCGGGCTGGGCTGTCTGTTTGCACAGCCTTCAGAGTTTACTGCCCCTGCTCTGTGTCCGTGCGCTCAGCCCATGGCCACCCGGGCACCACCCAAGGCCACTGGACAGACTGAGAGGTCTCCAATGTGTGATTTCCTGGAAAGCACATAGGAGTTTGGTTCAAATTCACACTTGGCCTCCAATGCTGTGTGACCCTGAGCAAATCATTGAACCTTTCTGGGCCTCAATTTCTTCAAACACAAGGGAAGGATGGGAGTGGGGGATGAGAGAATGGTTACCCTGAAGCCCTAATCATTGGAGACATTTCAGAATGAGGCATTTTCAGCTAATAAGGGAGTTTTTTTCTTTTCAGTTTGTTTCCTGATCCCTCTGATAAATCAAGAAGTCTCAGCTAGGTGCTTGTGTGTCTTCAACACCCTTGCCACTTGCTCATCTCCTTTTTCAGCAAAGGCGTCCCCAGATCAAAGCCCTCGGGCAACTGCCTACGGCTAGATTGTCTGGTTTTCATTGTCTTTATTTTTAAGGTCCCTTTTATTTATGGAAACATTGTGGTCTTCCATTTATAGTAGTGATGGGAGATTTACTTTGTAGCAAAATGTGTGCAAGTTGTTTAAAAACGAGTCCATTTGAAGGAAAAAAAATTAAATGAGTAATGATATAGGAGGTGTATGAGTTTCCTGGGGTGACCGAAACAAAGCACCACAAACTGGGGGGTTAAGCAACAGAAATGCATTCTCTCCCCGTCTGGAGTCCAGAGGTCATAGATTAACGTGTCACAGGGCCACACTCCCTCTGGGGCTCTGTGGAAAATCCTTCCTTGCCCCTTTCCAGCTTCCGGTGGTTTCCATTCATCCTTGGCGTTCCTGAGTTGGCAGCGTCATCATTCCATTCTCTGCTTCTACATGGCATTCTCCCTGTGTGTCTGACTTCACATGGCCATTCTCCTCTGTGTCCAGATTTCCCTCTTCTTATAAGGACACCAGTCACATTGGATTAGGGCCACCCTAGTGACCTCATCTTAACTTGATTACATCTGCACAGACCCTATTTCCAAATAAGGTCACATTCACAGATGCCAGGGGTTAGGATTTCAACATATCTTTGGGGGGGACACAGTTCAACCCATAACAGGTGAGTTGTGGCAAAAGAAAAACTTGTACAGGGAGACTTAACAAAGGTTTGGGGTACTCTGCCCAGGCCAAAAGACCATGGGAAAGGGAGTCAGGAGGTTGGGGTTCTGCCTTAGCCCTGCCCTCACAACCCGGGTACCTTGGTTGTGAGGTACCAAAGCTCATCCCTCTCTGAGCTTTGGTTCCTGGGGTTTTCAAACTGCCTGGGACCCATTGGAACAGCCTCTCCAGTGAGGTCTGCCTTCCAAATTTGAAGGGGTACAGGCCTGGGTCTGTGGGAAGGGCACTGGATTTGGAGTCCTTCTGGCTGCTTTGCCTACCAGCCTCCTCTATAAAATGAAGATTGTTCTGGTGGCAGATTAGGACATGGCCATGATACTATATAAGCCTCCCATCAAAAGGAGGGATCTGTTCCTACTGCCCTTGAGTCAGGTTGGCCTGTGATTTGCTTGGGCTAATTGAATGTGGTAAGAATGACACTGTGCCAGTTTCAGGCCTGGGTAGCAAGAGGCTTTGCAGCTTCTGCTTTTGCTATCTTGGAACTTTTCCCCTGCCACATAAAAAAGCCCAGGGTAGCCTGCTGGTGGATAAGAGATCATGTAGAGAGAGGCCTACCAGCTGACCACAGACTCATGAGGGAGCCCAGCCAGGCCAGTGGAGAACCACCAAGCTACCCGGCTGGCATGGCTCAGCAGTTGAGCATTGACCTAGGATCCAGGAGATCGTGGTTTGATTTCCGTCAGGGTACATGCCTAGGTCGCGGGCTCGATCCCCAGTGGGTGGTGTGCAGGAGGCAGCCGATCAATGACTCTCTCAAGATTGATGTTTCCATCTCTCTCTCCCTCTCTCTGAAATCAATAAAGACATATTAAAAAAAAAAAAAAAAAAAAAAAGAAAGGAAAAAAAAGAACCACCCAGGTGAGCCAAGCCCAAATCACCAACCCACGGAATTTTGAGCCAAATAAGTTGTATTGTTTTAAGCTGTTTAGTTTGGGGATGTTTGTTATGCAGCTGAAACTAACTAATACCTTCCACTCTAACCCTCTCTGGACTGGGGAGGAGTGAATGAGGTTACACTTTAAACAGTGCCTGACACAGAGAAGATGACCACTAAATGCTGGTGTTCTCCTGCTTCTGTGTCAAAGTGCTTTTTAGTGATCAAAGGCAAAAGAAGGGAGGTGAGGCCTCTTGTGGGTTCTGTGATTTTTGCCACTAATTTCATTTCATCCGTAACTGGTCCTCTTCTCCATGTCTTAGTTATAGAAGGGCTCCTGTTGGTGATTTGGGGTTAGGTGCCCTTCACGAAAGCCCTCCTTGACTAGCATTTTAGTTCTTAGGGAATTTATAAGAACACTTAGAGCATGGGTGGGGAATGTCTGGCCTGCAGGCCATATCTGGCCCACAAAATTATTTGATCTAGCCCTGCCAAGGCAACTGCAGGGAATATTTGAAGTTCAATAAACCCAGGAGCTTTTTTTCATAGCTAATTTTTACGTTGATAATTTTGTATGCCCCCTCTCCCAATGATGTTATAAATATTCAAATGGCCCTGGCAGAAAAGAGGTTCCCCATCCCTGACTGAGAGAGAAGAAGACCCAGCCTTGAAGGAGCGGGCCTCCGAAGAGGATCTCATCAAGGGGCCTGAAGAAGAATGGTGGGAGGCTGAAGAAAATCAGAAGAGGGCATATCACAGGAGCCAAAAGACGAGCATGGACGTCATGAAGGAGGAGGGGTTAATGGGGTTAAAGGAAGCTCAATGAAAGAGGGTTGACAAGCAACAACTGGATGTGTCCACCTGGAGACCAACCTTCAGTACCCCTGACAAGATGGGATTCCACGGAGTGCAGGGGATGGAAGGCTAAACACAGTGGCTCAAGGAATAAGCTGGATGAGCAAGTAACAGTATGGAGTGTAGACATAGCATATTCACAAGTGTCCTCTTCTGGATGTATTTCTTTAACTTCCATCTGGAAGCACCTCATATGCTCCTGGGGACTGGGGGACACAGAAGTAAACAGAACAGTTTACATCTTTAAGAAATGTGAGATTGAGATACAGAAAACAAACTGATGGTTGCCAGATGGCAGAGGGTTGGGGGACTGGGGGACAAGGTAAAGGGGCTAAGACGTACAAACTGGCAGTTACAAAATAGTTACGGGGCGTCAAGTACAGCCTAGGGAATACAGTCAGTAATATTGTACTAACTCTGTGTGGTGTCGGGGGGATCACTTCATAAGTTATATAAATGTGTGACCACCATGCTGAACACCTGAAATGAGTACAATATTGAATGTCAACTGCAATTGGAAAAAAATTATTTTAAAGAAATGTGAGATCCATGAGGAAACACAGATGATGATGAATGAATGAATAAATGAACAAATGAACGAGTAACATATCCTTGGACAGAGTGTCCCCGAGGGCCCTTCCCCAACACAGCTGGGGCCCAGCGCACAGGCTCGGGTGTTGGACAGCCCTAGCTCTCGTAGTTCCAAGCTGTGTGACCTTGGGCAAGTAACCTCACCTCTCAACACTTTGGCACATTCACTGGTACTGTGGAGCTGTGAGAGCTGCCAACACCTCAGGCTCTCTGGTGAGAAGAGGTGAGACCCCCAAGGTGGGAAAATTCAGTGGATAGCGGTGTGAGTGTGAGAGGCTCCGCTCGGCTGGCCAATCCCCTAGGGAGCTGTGAGGCTGATCTTTTTTTGTTTTCATAAAACACACCTGACCAGGTGGATGCCTGTTTGTTTTAGAAGGGAACAAGAAAAGGAGGGAAAGGGTTGTATGTGGGAGTGGAGGCAGGAAGGAAGATAAGAGGAGGGAGGAAGAAAGGCAGGGAAAGGGAGGTAACTGTGGCAGGAATGCACTTGGGCACTCGCTGTGTGCCAGCCCTTCCTCTTAGCTTTTGTACCTGTTAATTCGTGTAATCCCACGGTAGCCCAGTGAGGCAGGTGCTATTACCATCGCCAACAGGGAAATGAAGCAATCTACCCCCATGTGACAGAACCTGGGGAGCAGAGGCAGGATTGGAGGCCTGATTCCAGAGCAGGCAGGGAAGAGGGTGCCTGTGCGAGCAGACAGAGCTTGCAGCGCTGGGTTGAGGCCCTGGCCCTCTTTGATCCTTGGTTACCCCATCTATGCAATAAAAGGCTGATCCCTGCCATTGTGGGTTACCCAGGGGCTCCTCTCTCTTGGCCTGTTCCTGCTCCTAACTGGGGCTTAAATGCCCTACCCGGTCAGCCCTAAGTCACTCTAGGCCCCCAGGTCTATGGCACCCTAGGCGACTCTCAAATAGGGGGAGCCCAAGACCCTGTCCCTGACTTAAGCTCTGCCCCTCTGCTCAGCCCCTGCCAGTCCTCTCCTCACTGGCTTTGCCTCCACTTGAGCCCCTGGGGAAAAGCCAACTCACATGTCAGAATCTTCAGTGGCTCCCTACTGTCCACCAAATGATCAAATCCCTCAGCAAGCCCCCCAGGTCTCCCAATCCTACCCCTTCGATTGGACTGCCAGCCATCTCCCCTGAACTCTCCCACCAGCCACACAAAAGGATTCTCTTTCCTTTGGATTTTCCCATTGTGTGTCTTTGTGTGAGCAGTCCCTCTGTAGGTCCACCTCCTGTTCCCCGGGCCAAGCTAATGGCTCCTCCTAAACCAGGCTACAGAGGTTGTTAACCTGTCTTGTCATAGTGCATTCGGTGCAATTATTCCTGAGCTCCTTGAGGCCGGGGCCAGAGTCTAGCCCTCTCTGTAACCCCTGTACCAGCACCACCTCCCCAGCCTGTACCCCTTGCACCCGCACCACCTCCCAGGGGGAGAATCATGTGGTGCTGGGAGCTTTCAGACTAACAAGAAATAGGAGATAAAGCCCAGTGGAGGCCTGTGTCCTCATGGGGGAATGTCGGGCAGCAGGGACTTAGTACCTAGGCCTAAGGGACCTCCAAATCTGCATGAACTTGAGAAGCCATAGACTTGAGTCCTCCCTCTCCCACACCCAGAACACCTCAGAAGATGTCAGCCAGAAGGCTTTCAAAAATTGGCATACCTGAGGTTGTTGTTGCCAACCGTTCGTTCTGCTATAAAAAGCTGCCACCCTGAGCCCATTTTAATGATTCATAGAACTCCATCAGTCAGCAGTTAAAGGAAAGCCTCAGCTCACCACGGACCTCCCTGGTTCCCATCAGGAGGACTCTAAGTGCTTCTTCCAAGTGTAACATTTCCTTGAGACCAAAATTGCATCTTGGCTTCACCTGGGGGGTTGGCAGGAACCAGCTGTCATTGGGCCTATTTTCTTGGCCTCCAAGAGGCTCAGATCCTTCTGTGGGGCCCTAGAAGGTAGCACTGTTGGGAGGGAGGTGAAGGTTTGGGAGATGAGGCAGTGCTGGGACAGAGGCAGGGATGGGGGACCCAAGAGGTAGCCCAGGAGTGGGCAGGAGGTGAGATGGGGTCATCTGAGGCAGGCCACTGCAGGTCCCAGGAGTCCTTGAGCTGGGTGGGACTAAGGGGGGCTGAGAACCAGGAGGTCACATACAACTAGTGCAAAGGCCCTGATTTCAGGTCACTGTGGCTAGAGCCCCCCTGGTTTTGTGCCTTATACAAGACCCTTCAAATAATACAGCCCTCACAGGTGGCTGTGGGAAGTCTGCATTGTGAAGTAAGTGCAGTTCTGGGCATGAGGCCACTGCAGAGGAAGTGTTCAGACATGGCCGTAAACAACAGTGCCCGAAAAGGCGTGGGCAGGGGAGGGCCCCTTACCAACGGGCTGTGCTGAGAGCTCCAGTCCTCACAAGAGCCCTGAGGGGCAGTGGCGTTGCCATGATGCCACTTCACAGACAAGGCCCAATCACTCAGGAAGTAGAAATATCCACCCCCCCCCCCCCAAGAAGTGCCCCACGAGCTCCCGGCACTGAGCCACCAGAGTCCCCTCTCCATGTCCACAGCTCTGCCCTGGCCTCTTGCATTGTCCCCTGGCCTCCATCCCACCCCTCCAGTTTTCTCTCAGCTTGCTCTGTAATGTTTCTGCCCCCTAGAACCTTCGGTAGCTCCCCGTTGCCTGCAAGGCAAAGGACAAGCCCTCATTTGGCATCCCAGGTGGTCTTGAAATCTGGCCACATGTTCCTCTCCAGCTCTCCTCCATTCTCCTCGCCCAGGTGGACAGTGTACTCTGCCTACCTTGTCCTTGCTCACTCTGTACCCTCCTCCTGACCCTTTGTCTAGCCTCCCCTTCTCTCCAGGCACCACCGACTGCTACCCTCCACGAAACCTAGCTGCATTTCCCAGTCTGATGGAGTCTCTCCCCACCTGGATCTCCCCTTGCCATTGTCTCCTCAGAAGCCATCTTCCTTCCTCTAGGCCAAGAGAACTCTGAGGAGAGGGGGCAACTCACCCCACCCCAAGGGATAATCTTGATTGGTCTAGACAGTCCCGGCCATTCCTTTCCCCATCTCCCTTCCCTTCCCTTCCCTTCCCTTCCCTTCCCTTCCCTTCCCTTCCCTTCCCTTCCCTTCCCTTCCCTTCCCTTCCCTTCCCTTCCCTTCCCTTCCCTTCCCTTCCCTTCCCTTCCCTTCCCTGCCCTGCCCTGCCCTGCCCTGCCCTGCCCTGCCCTGCCCTGCCCTGCCCTGCCCTGCCTTGCCCTGCCCTCCCCTCCCCTCCCCTCCCCTCCCCTCCCCTCCCCTTCCCTTCCTTGGACCCAGGATCTAATAAAGGTTTACGTGTTACACTTGATTGCTCTGTCAAATTCTTTTAAACTAGAATAGACTCCCACCTATTTCCCTGACACTGACTTTTAAAAAAGTGTATTTTTTTGATTACCTTATTAAATTATGTCACCCATTTAGTGAACAAATCTTAAGTATGCAGCTTGGTGAATTTGTTCATATATAGTCACCACCCAGATCAAGCTACAGAATGTCTCATCCTTCCAGAAGTTTCCCTTGAGTTCCTTTCAGGCCATCCCTACCCACGCCCGAGGCACCCACAGTTCTCATTTCTATCACCTTGGATTGGTTTGGGCTGTCCTAGAACTTCATATAGATGGAATCATACAGCACTTTCTCATGTGTCTGGCTTCTTCACTCAGGATGATGTCTGAGAAGGTGCCTTCCTGTTCTCCTGTGGAGGGGCGTTGGGGTGTGTTTGGCGATGGTGAATATGACATTGACTGTCTTGGAGAGACCAGTACAGTTGTGGTGTCTGTTGGTTTCCTTGTGGTGTCACTTAGCCTGTTCTCCCCCTTGATTTTATATGAACTGAAGCACCTTGAATAAGTTGAGTCACGACTTAACAAGTGGGGCTGTGCCCCTCATGTCACATCCCACCAGGAGGCTCAAAATGTCAGGTGTTCCCATTGTGAGTGATCTCAGATTGGTCAGGTAGTAAGCCCGGATCATTCCACTGGTAAGGTAAGTTTCCATTTTTACGTCAGAGGGTTTTGAGCAGGAATTGACATGATCTGATATACCATTTGTAAAGACCTATTTGAGCTCCATTTGGATAATAAAGGATAGGGGATTAAGGAGAAAAGCAGGAATACCAGTGAGGAGGCTACTGCACCAGTCCAGGCAAATGATGTTGGCAGCAGCTGAGGGCCTGAGAGGTGGCCAGATTCTGAGTAGAGCTGTGCTAGCCTCGCACCTACATGTGGTAGGTGCCCAGTCACTGTTATTTGGCCTGAGCTGAGTGTCTGGAAACTGGCAGAGAGGATGTCCCAGTCATACCTGGGTGTGCCTGAATTCGGGGAAACTGTGACTTCTGTGGTTTGATGCTGCAATTATAAAAAACCCAAAAAACAAACATCAAAAAACAGAACAAGAGTCTGACCTGGTTACCCAGCAGGCCTTGAAGCAATTTCTGATTAACAACACTCTCCTCCCTGAACTCTATGAATTACCGGGGAGAACTCTCTGCCTTTGGGGACACCATTCACATTGTCACAGAGTGACAAAAATGTCCAGAACTATTAAGTCTGCCTCCTGGGGACAGAAAGTTCCTAGCTTGGGGCCGGGGACAGAGAGCTTACTCCCCTTCCCCAAGTCTCAGGCTCCCACATCCCCAGACTGGTCCACAGGGTAGGGTCAGGCCCCTGTGTGTCATCTGCACTTGACAAGTAGCAGTCCCCCAGAAACTTGAGGGCAGCTCCTGCCTGAAATCCCATTGGTCCCAAGGAACATGGTGGGAGCCCAGGTTGCCTGTATCAGCTTCCATCACTGTGTAACAAATTACCCCAAACAATAATAAACCCTGATTCTATCTCATGCTTTTTGTGGGCCGGGAATTCTGGGGCTGCTTTGTTGAGTGTTTCTGGCTCAGGAGGGGGGTATGTAGTTGCTGTCATCAGAGGGCTTGACTGGGGCTGGAGGCTCTGCTTTCAAGGTGGCCCACGTACAGGGCTGGCAAATTGTTCCTGGCTGTTGGTGGAAGGCCTGGGTTTGTCTATGTAGGCTGCTGCCCCCATGATGGCTGGCTTCCTCCAGAGGAAACAGTCCCAGCATAGGGAGGAAGCTGCAATGCCGTATGACCTAACCTCAGAAGTCACACATGGTCATTTCTGCAATATCTTGTCGGTTACACTGGTCAGCCCTATTTGGTGTGGGTGGGGACTGTGTAAGGGTGTGAATAACAGGAGAAAATCACAGGGACCCATATGGAAGCACGTGGCCAGTCAGATCACAATGAACAGGGAAGAACCCTTCCAACCCTGTGGTCTATTTGCCCATGCCTCAGTCATCCTGTGTGCCAGTTACTGAGTCAGGCCTTTAGCATGCAGGGTGAAGTAAGAAGGCTTGGCCTCAGTCAAGAAGGGGAAGAACTCCATCCATTCAGAGGATTCATTAGGGGAGCAAATCCTGTGGGCCAGGCAGGGGCATTGAATCCTGACAAAACCTCCTTAGCAAAGACATCACACACCACCCAGAGCCTCAAATACACAGCCAGATGTTCCAGGAGAGCTGGGATGAGAGAAAAATTGCCCTGGCCTGGAATCAACCAGGGAAGGCTCCAGGAGGTGGTGGTGGTTGTTTTTTTCCAAAAAAAAGTTATTTATTGATTTTTAGAGAAAGAGAGAAAGGGGCAGGGAGCAGAGAGAGATATTTGTTGTTCTGCTCATTGGTTGCCTCTTGTATGTGTGCCCTGTGCAGATATTGAACCCAAAACCTTGGTGCATTGTGACGACGCTCTAACCAACTGAGCTACCTGGCCAGGGTCTTGAGCCGGTTTTGATGTCCAGAAGAAATAGGCAGGTGGGAGACAGTGTCAAACAGAGGTCAGAGCAGTTATGGGGCTCAGGCTCACACCAGAGACTTCCTGAGACACTCCCCCAACTCCTACTTGACACAAGGTAATTGATCACATACTATGCCATGTGCCATGGCCTGTGCTGTCCAGTTTGGCTGGCAGTGGATGAAACAGATCTCACCATGCTTAAATTATAGTATTGGATCAGGATCAGGGCCTGGAGACGACCTTGAGATTAATACTAACAGTAAAGGTAGCTCTATTCCAGTCAAGCAACGGAAAATCATGATTTTATTGCAGTGGGCACCATCATATCCCTAGTTGACAAATGAGAAAACCGAGGCTCAGAGCTGTAAGGATAAGCCAAGATCACAGAGCCAGACCTATTATTTCCAGGTTTTTAAGTGGGCACGGTGGCCCTCAGTCTGGGTCTCTGGAATGCTCTCTGCTGCAGGTGCTGGCTGGGCCTCTCTTCCCCTCCAGGCCCAGGGCTTCACAACACTGGGAGGAGGGAGGTGTGGACTTTTGTGGCTCCGCTTTGGATTTCAAGGTCAACCATATGACTGATTAGCAAGGCCTGTGGGTCACGTGGGGAGGGATTTTTAGGGATTGCTTAAAGCAAAGGTCTCTGTGCCTGATCTGCCACCTCGGAGATGGGGGGAACTGTGGAAGCCCTGGCCAACTAGCAGGCTAATGGGAGCCCCCTCATCCATCCCCCACCTCACAGTGGTTAAGGCTCTCTATTTTTGGACAAGAGCCTCAGTGAGCAGGCATTGTGCTGAGCACTTTATGGGCATTGACGCACTGAGTCTTCTCGAACTCCATGCAGGGCTGTCCCCATTTCACAAATGAGGAAACTGAGCTCAGTGACGTCAAGTCAGTTGCTTAAAGGCACATGCAACCCTAAAGCAAGTCCTGTCAAAATATGCCTTCAAAACACCACTTGGCCCTGCCCTGGCTCTCCCTCTCCTTTAACCCCTTGTAGGTCCCATTCACCTTTATCATTTGCCTGGACCTTGCCTGGACGATGCACAGATGGACAAGTGATGCCAAGAAAGGTCAAAGGTCAAATTTTAGCAAAACTGTACCTTAGATAAGTTGAATACCTCCAGATACCTCTCGGTCTTCACAGCGGTAACCGAGTCTTATTCAAAGTGTACTTTTATTCTTTCACTATTAATACTTATGTATGTATCTACAAATAATATATACCAAATATTATGCATCTTTAATCTCTAGATAAAGAGAACCACACTGAACACTTTCTTCTGGAACTTGCCTTTTCTCCTTTTTGTCAAGTCAGTACATGTAGCTCCGGTTCATTCATTTTTCATTGCTATATGGTACTCCACAGAGAGTCTCTAATTCAATCTTTTGTTCCCATGTTAAAACTCCCATTGGTCCCGGTGTGTATGACTTTGCTTCCAATATTACAGGTGGGAAAGTGGACTCAGAGAGGTTAAAGGCTCATCTGGGATCAACTGGCTTCTAAGTGACAGAAAAACCCCCATTGAGCCTCAAATGATGTTCACATGCTCTATCTATATTAAATTCTGTGAACAAAAAGGGAAGAGACCATGAAGCCAGGCGAGTCCTAGGATCATCTCAGCCCTCGGGGAGGGTGGCCAGGAGAGGGGCCTTGACCTGGCATGGATTGGGAATGTTGCCCAGTGGTCAGAAACTACCACAGCCCCAAATCCACCTGTGGGCCTCAGTCCACTCCAGGAGGCGTCTGGGGACACAATACACAAGTCACAGGGATAATCATTGTACCTACTGAGAGGAAGACTCACACATTGTTTAGAGCATCAATGATTCAATGATCCTGAGGTGCTTTATTCCTGGTTTTTCCAGATTCATTCATTCATTCATTCATTCATTCATTCATTCATTCAATAAACATCTGCTATAGGCTGTGTTAAGTGGGGCACTGAGGAGTCAACAGTGACTGAGAATTAGGAGTCAGGTTGGGCCAGAGGACAAAGCCACAAGCTATGGCAGTTGGGGCTCTAATCAGATCAGCAACTGTCCGTGTGATCCTGTGCCACCCCACTCTCTGCACCTCTCTTTCTCCCCTGTGGGATGGGCTTTGTGAGGTGCCTCGACCCCCATGTGACTACAGGGAGGTGGGCCGTGTCATTCCCTCCCTGGCCTGGGCAGAGCACAGCCTGAGCCCGCCAGGCAGAGGCAAGCCCACAAGGGCCCCCAGTGAGCATCCTGGAGCCCAGGGCTCTGGCTGCTGGCACCACCCCACACTGGGTGGGCCCTAGGATGCTGCTGTGGACACAATCAGGCTGTCAGCTCATGCCTCAGACATGCAGGCACGTCACCTCAAGGACTGGGGCCCAAGGAAAACCCCCCTCCTCGTCTCCTCCTCCCTCCCACTCCCGGGGGAGAGGCAGCTGCTTCTCTCAGAGTTTCCACAGCCACCCCTGCCTGCCCACCGCTGAAGAACATCAACCCTTGGCACCTGGCACAAGACACTGCCCATCCTGCCAGGGTGGCCTCTGCCAGGGGAGCCTGCCCACCCTCACGTCATCACTCAGGCATGAGGCACCTGCTTGACACGAACGCAAACTTGGCAGGAAGAACCAATTCAGGTCACCCTCAGGGACTGCTCGGGCTCAGGCCGCACAGGCCCTGCTGGAAAATCTTATCTGGGGTGTCACCAAGTACCAAGGGTCCTGTTGGTCCCTTCTACTGCTACCCTATTGGCTCATCTATGTGGAACTTTATCTTTCTCTGCCTCCCATGACCCTCGCTGCCTTCAGAAGGACCCATCGTGAGCCGATTCGAAGACCCCATTCTCCATGGAGATACAGCAGGTCGATTTAAGAGCTTGGGAACTGGGTCAGACAGCCTGGGCTGATCTTGGTGCTTCCACTGTCGGGCTGTGTGACCCTGGCTCCCTGCATGTTCTGTCTAAGCCCTGGTGGGATTAGATGGGGTGATGAAGGAGGCAGGGGCCCTGCTGAGGGGAGGTCCTGGACAAGTAGGAGAGTGTGTCTCAGGTCTCTGCTGGAGGGGGTCTCACCCAGGACTCCATGGTTAACACTGACAGTCAGAGAAGGGAGGCCAGGGCCGGGGCTATGGCTGGTAAGTGCGTGGTTGGGGACATGGCAAAGAGAAGTTAGCCAAAGAGTGCTGGGGACAAAGAGAGAAAGGAAGAGACGGGAGCTGAGAAAAAGGCAACCAGCAGGAGAACCAGAGAGACAATGGAGGGAAGGACGGGGAAAGGGGATGACAGTCACGGGGGTGGGGAGCCCAGAACAATCTCTCCAAGAAGGGGCCTTTGAGCTGAGCCTTGAGGATGCCTGTGGAAGAGTTAGAGTTTGGAGCTGGGAGAAGGCCCAATGAGAAGTTGATCTGACCAAGGATGGGGTGATGAGTCCCGCCCATTAGGGTCCTTCAATGCCAGTAGGCAGGGCCCCTTTGGAGCGTTCTGGCATCAGAGCCCACTGTCTCATCACAAATAACTCAGGCTTCTTCTTTCCTCCTTACTCCCGCAGCAACGGTCGTGGCCTCCTCAACATCTCACACTTAAATAGCTGGGCTGAGCTTTGTGCCAAAAATTCCCAGATTTGAATCATGGCAGAGCTGGAAGGAGCTTTGGAGTGAAATCATTTTCCATGTGGGGAAACTGAGGCACAGAGTGAGTCCTGGACTTGCCTGTGATCACCTAGCAGAGGCGGATGAGTGTTCAGGCCTCCTGACCTCTGGGTGGCATTGTTAGCAAGATCACAGCATCAGCTGGTGGGAATTTCTTAAGCTCTTTCTCCAGAGCAAACACACGTAGATTTGGCATCATCTCAGTCAGACAAACGAGAGCTGAAGCCAGGTTCACCCTGCCACTTGCTGTCATTGTAACTGTAACAACACTAACAAGCGAGAGGAAAGGGACTCTGGCATCTCCTCTGGGCCAGGCACCATTCCAGGCACTCACAGACATGAACTAACAGTTTACAGCAGCTCTACAGCAGGTGCTGCTATCCCCATTTTATAGATGAGAAAAGTGAGGCAAGAGATTAACGGCAGGAACTCGACACCGATTGTCACCAGAGGAGGCTTTACTTGCCCAAGGCCACACAGCAGGAGGACACTGTGTCCCAGGTTTAAAGAGGAAAGCTGAAGAACAGGAAATGTGGGGCCTCTGAGGGTACATGGCAGAGAGGAGCTTGGGCCTGTGGGTCCCCAAATAGGGACCCACAAAGCTCTCCTCTCAGAGGGCTGGAGGGATCACAGAGCAGAGAGAGACAGGCAGAGAAGCCATGGCACACGCGGGACTGCCTCTCCTGAGTGTCCCCTGTGCTCTCCCTTGAGCTAACTCTTCCCTAAGCGGGGTCCTTGGCCCTTGGCAAGCCTAGGATCTAACTGCTGTTTGAGAGCTTAGCAGTCGTGGGAGCTGGAGAGAAGGGCCCCAGCCCCAGAGGCTCTAGGAATGGCCCACTCCCGAGCCTGGGAGTAGGGGTGTTCCTTACCCCCTCTCACCTGCTGAGTGACCCTGGCAAGACTCAGGCTTCAGTTGTCTGTCTGTTGGACAAGGTGGTCTCTGGGATGTTTCCAGCTGGGTAGTCTCTGTATCGGGGGTGCTCCAATGTCTGGGTGGCAGAGCCATTGATCCGTGCATCATTTATCTCAGAGATGGAGAAGGACCAAGAGAGAGGGAGAGAGTCAAGGACAAAAGTGGAACAAGCAGAGAAGGCAAACAGGTAAGGACATGGGGAGTGGGGGATGAGATAAATCAGAGCGTGGGGGTGGGAAGCACAGGGAACCCAGCCAGGCCAGTCTCTCCCTGACAAAGCCACAGGGCCTCGAACTCAGAGGCAGCTGGAGGCCGCAGCTAAAGCAGCCCCGCGGCCAGGTTTCATTCTCTGGCCACCGGCATCTGACTCGGGCCTGGCAGGTCCCTGGGACTGGGGAAAGGTAAAGGAGGAACAATGTCAACTGCAGACCACCCCGTTTCCCCGAAACCTACCTGAGAGTTCAGAATCCAGCGAACGCTTCCTGCTGCACGTCAGGACAGGGCCACCCCACTGCCCTTGCTGCCCCCTTCCTGCCCACATTCTTTATCCTTAAAGGACTGTCCACTGTCCCAAGGCCACATCCCACCTCTGGACCAATGCAGGGATTATTTCCACTGCCTAGAATGCTCTGAACCCCTGTTTCTCCTTCTCATATAAGCTGCTGTGATGTTTAATTTTGTGTCAACTTGGCTGGGTCACAGTGCCCAAGTATATGGTCAAACATTATTCTAAATGTTTCTGTCAGAGCGTTTTTGGGTGAAATTCACATTTAATTTGGCGAACTTTGGGCAAAGCAGATTGACCTTTTTAATGTAGGTGGGCCTCATCCAATCAGTTGAAGGACTGACTAGAACAAAAAGACCAGCCTACCCTGAGCAAGAGGAAATTCTGCAGCAGATGAGTTTTAGACTTGAACTGCAACATCAACTCTTCCTGGGTTTCCGGCCTGCCGGCCCACTCTGCAAATTTCAGACTTGCCAGCTTCCATAATTACATGAGCCAATTCCTTAAAATAAATCACTTTCTCTCTATATATACTTTTCATTGGTTCTGTTTCTCTATAGAGCCCTGACTAATACGGATACTTTTTAAAGAGCACCTCCTCCAGAAAGTCTTCCTTGATCCCTAAGCAGGTTCCTCTACTTTCTCTGGTCTATCATAGCCCTTCATGCTGCCTCAGTCACATAGCATTTGTCACTTCATATCCCCTAGAATTATAAATTGGCCTCCTTTACTGGGGAGAGAGTCCTGGATATTATGGACTGGACACAATTCACCCAACTCCTCAGCACAGCACAGCACAGAGCCTAGCACAGAACAGGTGTTGGCCGTCTGTCTGTCTGGATGAATGAATAAATGGATTAAAGGATGGATGAGAGAAGGAAGGAAGGAAGGAAGGAAGGAAGGAAGGAAGGAAGGAAGGAAGGAAGGAAGGAAGGAAGGAAGGAAGGAAGGAAGGAAGGAAGGAAGGAAGGAAGGAAGGAAGGAAGGATAATGGGTAGATATGTGGGTAGATGGATATGTAGATGGGTGGAAGGATGAGTGGGTGGGTAGGTGGGTGGGTGGATAAATGAGGCAAAGTCCCCATCATCAAGAAGCTCCCAGGTGGTAGGAGAGTTATCCTTGTTCACAACTTACTGCTACCACAGGCAAAAAGGCTCAGGGGCCCCGAAGGGGAACCTACGGATTCCCAGGGACAGTGATCTCCCCTTAGTCAGCAGGAGCCCCATTCAGTCTCCTCTACAGAGGCTCTGCTGTGTGCCTGGCCTTGTGCTAGGCCTAGGATAGGGCAGTGAGTGTGGGGTTTGGCATGATCCAACCTTGGGCTCAGTTCTGCTGTGTCATAGCTGTGTGGACTTGGACAAGTCACATTTCCTCTCTGGGTCTCAGTGTCCTCAATGGAAATGGGTATATTTAGAGATCACATCACCAAGTGGCTAAGTACCTATGTTCTAGAGCCAGAGTGCCCAGCTCTGTCATTTGTTATGGTGTGACCTTGGGCTGGTCGCTTCACCATCATGTGACTTAGTTTCCCCATATGTAAAATGGGAATAATATCAGTCCTTCTCCTATGGCATTTTTTGAGGATTAAATGAGTGAATACTCATAAAGTGCTTGGCCCAGAGCCATTGCTCATAAATGTTAGCTGCTACCCACGTCACAATGCGGTTAGGAAAAGAAAATGAAATCATGCTGGTAAATGCTTGGATGGGTGCCCAGAGCATTGGAACCTCTCCATAAGCTGTTATCTTTAATCTCCAACATGATCCTGTTTTCCAGAAAGGAAAACTGAGGCTCGGAGATGAAAGGTGACTTGGCCCAGATCAAGCAGCAAACAAGTGGTGGAAGCCGAGGTTCAAATACAGACCTGGCCTACCTGTCCAGCTCTGCTCAGGAAGGTGGCAGGCTGCAGGCCTTGAAGTATGAATACGATTTCTGCAGGTGATGAGACGGGGCTGGCCCAAGAGGCCTCTGGGCTGGAGGCCCAGCTGGGAAAACAAGAGGTATAACCAGGGAATCATGCGTCAGGGGTCTGGCCAGGGCACCAGCGGGGGCAGCAGGAGAGTGCCAGGAAGGGGTGAAGGCAGTGAGGGGGGCTGGCTGGACGTGCGGCCTGGAGGCCAGGTGCTGGCTGCGGTGGAGGTGGAATGGATGGGCTGCTGAGAGGGGCAGATAAGAGGTGCCAGTCACCTTGCCAGGGTAGCTGTGTGTGGAGGGCAGGATTTCCTCCCCATTTCAGCCTCAAAAGGATGATACCAGTGGACACAACCAGGGGAGGCTGACCACGAACCAGGCACACAGCTTATGAAATCACCACCATCGGCTTAGGAGGAAGCTACAGTCCATTTTATAGATGAAGAAACTGAGGCGTGGAGAGTCCACTGACCTTCCTAAGGCCATACAGTCGCTAACCTCGGTCTGACTGGACTTTGCTATTCTTCCTCGCACTGGCCGACCAACCAGGTGGCAGGTGAGGCCCTTGGTTCCCCTACTGTGAGACATTCAGAGTGGCAGGGAAGAAGGGTGGACAGTCAAGCACGGGAGAGGCATTCTGGGTGAGGTTCCAACTGAGGAAGAGGTGAGGTGGGAGTGAGCAGGGCTGAAGCAGGCCACAGGAGAATCCTTCGGGGCCCTGCAGTCGCGTGTTTGAGCCAGCCAGTGACAGAGAATAACGCTAGCACACATGGTAGCAGCAGCTCCATTTCTCATCACGGCTTGAGGTAAGAACAGTGTTATGCCCATTCTGTGGGCCAGAGGTAGATGCCCCTGCCCATCTCATAGACGAGAAAACTAAGGCACAATTCAGGGACAGACTTAGGCCTGGAAGCTAGGGCTTCAGGAGTCAGGGTGGTGGGTGGTGCTGGTGGGAGGAGGGTATAGGGCCTGAGAAGTGCTCCAAGGAACAGGACAAAGCTGAGAAACCTGATCGCATGTTTACCAGCTTGGAGATTAAGGCTATGCGCTGGGGGCTTACCAGGAGGCAGGCAGGTAGCAGCAGGTTGTGAGGAGTGGGGTGGAGCAGGTGGCCCAGGCCGGCGTTTCCCAAGCCATAATGTCTGCCAGTCACCAGGTTTGTTTAACGCACTTGCTCTGTGTCAACTCACTTTTCAAACTTATAGCAGAAGGTGACCTTGACTATGCCACTGTTCCGGGTCTAAGCACCTTTTACCCATCAGCCCTCATAACAGCCCTCAGGCCAGACAGGGGTTCTAGGGCTATCCTTAAACTGTACAGGTAGGGAAATTGAGGCAAGGAGAACTGCCTGAGAGGACGTAGCAGTGAAGAGGCAGAGCTGGGATTTGAACTTGGATCACTTGACACCTCCCCCCCTCAAGTCCCTGGGTTTAACCCTTCTGCTACCTGACTGTTGCTTAGGTCAGCATACTTAGAAAGGAAAAGCTATACCACATCTGAGAAATGGCTGCTATTATCAGACGGTGTCAGAAAAACAGACATAATAAAGACAGAACACAGTTTTATAATTTTTTTGGATGCTGCTCCTTGGGAGAGTTCAGAGCCAGGGATCTACTTCAGTTTGCTAACAGGAACAGCGAATGGCAGTGGGGATTTGAAGACACCTGGTCCTGTGCTGAGCCCTCTCAACTCAGTCAGAAGGACTGAACAGAAACCCTCTGAGCAGGACCCTTCAGTGCCACACTTCACTGTCTCCAGTACCTCAGGGAGCCCACTTTCCCTTGGGGCCTGCCTGAGAGGAAGCAAAAATTGGCCACTTTTGTCAGATGAGGAAACTGAGGCTCGCAGTGGGAGAGCCTGCTCAGTAAGAACAGAGCAGAGCCAGGATTTCTAATCTGCGTGGTTCTTCCTTCTCTGTGCTTTTCTCAGCACATCCATCCCTTCAGGCAGTGTCGAAGATCCGTAGTCTTAGGTGGCCTCCATGCATTCTTTCATTTACTCATCCACTAATTCATCAAGGACTTCCAGTGCCTACTGTGGCTGGCACTCTACAGTGCCAGGGACACAGCAACAGGTCATGTCCAAGAGAGTTTATCTGGAAGGGAGACAGACCCCAAACCCAGCCATCTCATTAGAGGGGGCCCTGCGGAGGCCTACAAAGGCAGCTAACTCAGCTTGGGTCACAAAAGGCTTCCTGGAGGAGGTGGAGCCCAACCTGAATGTCAGAGAAGGAGGAAGAGCTTGCTTGGTACCAAGAGGCTGAGCTTTGCCGAGCACCGAGAGACAGCACAGCTCACCTCTGGAACTCACAGCCTGCTGAGGGGTAGGAATGCACAGGGAAAACCAAGTAACCAGCAAGACCCAATTACTCCTCCAAGAGACTGGGAGCCCCAGGGGTCCCAAGCCCCCTCCAAATCTGATATCAAGGCATCAGCAAGGGTTGGGCCCACAGCAGCTACCCCTTTCCCCTCAACATTCTAGTCACAGAGCTGCAGAGCTGAGAGGATCTGCATGCATGTCTGTGTATGAACAAGGGGGGAGATAGAGGCCCAGAGAGGACACTGGACTTGTCCAAGGTCACACAGCAAGGTGTTAGCTTACATGGGCTCATAACCAGCTCCCTCATGCTCCAGCCCCCTGGTACCACCTCAAAGAGACTGGCTATGTTTCTCCTAGATTTACTGGGCACCTGCTCAGGCCCATGTACATCTCGAAGACTCAAGGGTGAATAATGATGGTAGTTAACCTTCCTGAGCACCTACTGTGCTAAATGTTTCACACGTATTACCACTCACAATACTCACAAAAACTTGAGGTAGGTACTATTACTGTTCTCTTTATACCTGGAAGGAGGCCCAGATAGGTAAAGTAGCTGGCCCAAGGCCCCACAGCAGGTAAGTGGCGGAGCCGGGATCATGATTCCGATGCTGAATCATGAGCTTCTTTGTCCCCCTAAGTCACAGCAGACTCTTCGAGCCCACAGTATGTCAGGGCAGACAGACACATCAACTCTCTAATTATGAGAAAGATGTCCCAATGGAGGAGAGTGTGGCCCAGGTGACTATGGCCAGCCCTGCCATTGGTGTCATTTCCAGGCATTGATGGCATTCTGTCCTCAGTTGTTCCTTTTCCTTAGTAACTCTTGGCCCTGAACTTCTAGGTGCGTCAGAGAGAAAAGACTGACGCCCTTGGCCGGGTTCAGCTGGCAGCCCCCTGGGCTGGGAGGGGCCGTCCCCCAGCCAGGGCCTGGCTCCCAAAGTCGAAGCACAGAGCACGTACCTTCCAAGCCACCTTGCCTGGTGATGGCCCAGGGGTTGGTAGGTGGGGTTCTCAGCCTCCAGGTGTGCTCTGCTCACACCTGCCTCTATCAGCCTGCTGGAATGTAGAGCCCTGGCAGGGCCAGGAGGCCCAGGTGTGGTGGGTGAGGCCCACAGGGTGGGGAGTGGGGTCTCCATTGGGGAGCTGAAATAAGTAACTGCTGTGTTTGAATTCTGGTGCCAAATTTCTTAACTGGAAAATTCTGGACAAGTCTCTGGACTTCTTAAAGTCTCAGTTTTCTCATCTGTGTAATGATGCTGCTGATGCCAGCCCCATAGTTTGTGTTGTGAGTACTGAAATGAGATAATTAGAAAAACAACTAGCAATAAAGCTAGAGATTAATTAATTTAAAATGGTAATAAATAAATAAATAAATAAATAAATAAATAAATAAATAAATAAATAATTCAACTAGCTAGTGCCAGGCACATGGTAGTATCCACAAGTAATGGTTTCCATGCCCCTGTGAGCCTAGACTGTTTTCTAGCCTCATTCAGTCTTGATCAATGGAATGATAGCTTATAGGTTTGGCTTGAGGAGGTTTCTGAGGATCACTCTCCTCTCCTCTCCTCTCCTCTCCTCTCCTCTCCTCTCCTCTCCTCTCCTCTCCTCTCCTCTCCTCTCCTCTCCTCTCCTCTCCTCTCCTCTCCTCTCCTCTCCTCTCCTCTCCTCTCCCCTCCCCTCCCCTCCCCTCCCCTCCCCTCCCCTCCCCTCCCCTCCCCTCCCCTCCCCTCCCCTCCTCTCCTCTCCTCTCCTCTCCCCTCCTCCCTTCTCCTCCCCTCTCCCCTCCCCTCTTCTCCTCCCCCCTCCCCTCCCCTCCCCTCCCCTCCCCTCCCCTCCCCTCCCCTCCCCTCCCCTCCCCTCCCCTCCCCTCCCCTCCTCTCCTCTCCTCTCCTCTCCTCTCCTCTCCTCTCCTCTCCTCTCCTCTCCTCTCCTCTCCCCTCCTCCCTTCTCCCCTCCCCTCCCCTCCCCTCCCCTCCCCTCCCCTCCCCTCCTCTCCTCTCCTCTCCTCTCCCCTCCTCCCTTCTCCCCTCCCCTCCCCTCCCCTCCCCTCCCCTCCTCTCCTCTCCTCTCCTCTCCCCTCCTCCCTTCTCCTCTCCTCTCCCCTCCTCCCTTCTCCTCCCCCCTCCCCTCCCCTCCCCTCCCCTCCCCTCCCCTCCCCTCCCCTCCCCTCCTCTCCTCTCCTCTCCTCTCCTCTCCTCTCCTCTCCTCTCCTCTCCTCTCCCCTCCTCCCTTCTCCCCTCCCCTCCCCTCCTCCCTTCTCCCCTCCCCTCCCCTCCCCTCCCCTCCCCTCCCCTCCCCTCCCCTCCCCTCCTCTCCTCTCCTCTCCTCTCCTCTCCTCTCCCCTCCTCCCTTCTCCCCTCTTCTCCTCTCCCCTCCCCTCCCCTCCCCTCCCCTCCCCTCCCCTCCCCTCCCCTGCCCTCTCTTTCTCCAGTTCCTATTGACTCCACTTTCAAATCATATCCAGAAACCACTTACTTCTTGCCATATCACTGCTACCACCTGGTGCAGCCACCATAACATCTATTGTTTCCTCCCTTGCCCTTTCAGTCTCTTCTCACAGGGCCCAGAAAGATCCTGTTAAACCCTAAGTCAACCCTCATCCCTCCTCTGTTCAGCAGTGCCCCCACGGCTCCCACCTCATTTGGGATAAAAACCAAAGTCCTCACAGTGGCCCACAAAACCTGTACAGTCTGACCCCCATCACCTCTGAAGCCTCACCTTCTATTACCTTCCCCTTGTCACTCTGCTCCAGCTGCACTAGTTGTTTGACTCTCAGGTCTCTGCCTCAGGACCTTTGCACATGCTTCCCCCAGCCTAGAATGTTCTACCCTCAAATATTCACGCAACTATCGCTTCTTTGGCCTCTACACAAATGTTCTCTTGTCAGTGCAGTCTTCCCCCTATTTAACATTTTTTAAATGTTTATTGATTTTTAGAGAGAGGAAGAACAGGGAGAGAAAGAGAGAAACATTGATTGGTTGCCTCTCAGGGACCACACTGGCAATGTGCCCTGACCAGGAATTGAGCATGTGACCTTTCAGTGCATGAGACGATGCTCCAACTAACTAAGCCACCCTGGCCAGGGCAGTCTTCCCCCTATTTAAAATGGCAAACCCATTCCCACCCTTCAACACACTCTCGGTCTCTCTTGCTTTAGTTTTCTCTTTAGCACTTTCTACTTCCTAACATGTTGTGTATTTTATTTTACTTATGGCCTCTTCCCCCTCTAGCTCTGCCTCTGTGCTCAAACTCTATGCGCCAGAAGCCCCTGTGCTCCCGGACCCCTGGACCCTCACAGTCTTTCCTCTGTCAGGAAAGCAACCCCTCTCCCCTCCACTCGGTTAATTCTTCTTCGCCTTTCAGGTATCTGCTTAGACATCCTCCATTTCTGGAACTGTCTAGATGACAAGCCTTCAAGGGCAGGGACCACATCTCTCATACGTGCCATGTCCACGGTGTTGCCCAAGGCCTGGCATACAGTAGGTGCTCAATAAATGCTCAGTGAAAGGTTCATTCACACTAGGAAGCAAAAGAGCTCATACCTTCTGATGCTAAATTCCTTTCTCTTTCCACACCCTGCTCTAACCTGGGAGGGGGAGCCATTATTATCAGCAATGAGTGCATCCTGTACAGCCCATCAGTTTGTCTGAGGAGCATTTCCTTTTGTTATCCCGCAACTGCTCCGTGAGACTAGAGGCTCAGAGGTCACTATGAGGAATGGCTCATAGAGGTGAGGGGATGTGCTCCAGGTGACAGCTTCACTTTTCCTGGCCAAGAAGATGTCAATGCTGGAGGCTAGGAGATGCACATGGTGCAACTAAAGGCATCAGTGCTGGAGGCTAGGAGATGCACATGGTGCAACTGAAGTCCCGAGGATAAGTGGGGGTCCCCTCAGGTAACAGCCAAAATAGGGTGTCAGCTGCTAAACTATGGGATCTGTAGGATTCCTCAAAATCTGGAAATCTGAATCATACGGGGAGAGCTGGTAAGAGGAAAGGGAAAGCAGGGCCCAGGGTTAAAAAAAGAAGAGGGATGGGACCACATCTGGGTTGGTTTTCCCTCACAAGCACCCTCACCCCCACCCCGCAGTTCTGTTCTGTAGCCTCTGCATGGAATATGCACACGCCAGATCCCATCGGAGCATCTCCCAGAACATTCCAGGCTTTTCTCGTGGTCAGAAGGATGGAGGCCAGGCAGATTCTTTTCTCCCGATAACCTTCGGAAGACATGACCCTTAGCAGGCCAGGCATACTTGGAAAGTTTCCCCATTTTCCCTGCTCCAAACCTCTTTGAAATAATTTGTGGCCCATCTTACTTTTTCAGTGTCACTGGAGAATTTTCAAGATCACTAACATTTTGAGCTTCAAAATTCAAAGCCTGTTCCATTGTAAAACTTCCGAGCACAGACAAAACACACTTTGCAGAGGGGCTAACATAGCCAACTTTCCTACTGAGTCAGGTCACGCTGTCTACCAAAGCACCAGCTGTAGGACAGTGAGGGCCACAGATAGCTGTCCCCGCACTGTGTCCCAGCCGCTGTGCTTATGCAGTTCTTACACTGACCTTCCCTTTCTTTTTTTGAAATATGTTTTTATTTATTTCAGAGAGAGGAAAGGAGAGGAAGAGAGATAGAAACATCAATGATGAGAGAGAGTCATCGATCGGCTGCCTCCTGCACGCCCCCACCCGGGGATCGAGCCTGTAACCCAGTCATGTGCCTTGACCAGGAATCGAACCATGATCTCCTGGATCATAGGGTGGTGTTCAACCCCTGAGCCACACCAGCTGGGCATTGGCCTTCCCTCAGTGGCATTTGGTTTTCCAAGAATGGCCACATCTTTCATTGCACAGGCTCGTTCTTATGATGTGACTGGGACACTCCTCTTTGAGAAGTGAGGTCCATATGTTCTCTCTCCTTTGGTCTGGGTGGGCCTGCGACAAAGATAGAACGATGCTGCCTGACTTCCAGTGCTAGGTCACAAAGGCAAAGCATCTTCCACCTGCCCTTTTGAGATCCTTACTCTTTTTTTTTTTTTTAATATGTCTTTATTGATTTCAGAGAGAGGAAAGGAGAGGGAGAGAGAGAGAGACAGAAACATCAATGATGAGAGAGTCATTGATCGAGCCCGCAACCCGGGCATGTGCCCTGACAGGGAATCGAACCCCAATCGCCTAAATCCCAGGTCAATGCTCAACAGCTGAGCCACGCCCAGCTGGGCGAGATCCTTACTCTTGAAACCAGCCGCCATGCTGTGAAGAAGCCCCAAGCAATCTGCTGAGACCCGCATAGAGAAGATCCAGGGCTCCAGACACTTGAGCTGAAGGCTGAACGGGAGCTGGTCAGAGGAGATAAGGAAAGGGTGTTCCAGGGGAATAGCATGTGCAAAGGCTCAGAGGCAAGAGAGAACTTGGCACATTCAGGCAGCTCCAAGAGGGGTGGGGGAGTGGATGGAGCATACAGTGGAGCCAGGGATGATGGAGGTGTTGTTTATGGCCAGGTTACAAAAGGCCTCCGGATGTTGGCTGAGATGGAGGGATTAGGGAACCATGGAGGATTATAACCAGGTAATCACAGTGTTGCTTTTTTTGTTTTCTGTTAATCCTCACCTGAGGATATTTTTGCCATTGATTTTTAGTGAGAGTGGAAGGGAGGAAGGGAGTGGGGAGAGAAAGAGAGAAAGAGAGAGAAATCAATGTGAATCAGTTGCCTCTTGCATGCATTCCCAACCGGACTGGGGGATCAAACCTGCAACCCAGGTATGTGCCCTTGGCCAGGGATTGAACCCATCCATGACCCTTGGGTGCATGGGCTGACTCTCTAACCACTTGGCCACACCACCAGTGTTTTAAAATGATCTACATTGCTTCAGCTGGGTGGAGAACCCACTTGAGGGGCAGAGCCTGTCTGCAGGGTGAGAGTGAGGAAGTGTGTACCATTGGGGGCCTACGCAAGAGTGGGGCAGTGGGGCTGGAACTAGAAAGCTTTAGAGGCAAGTGAGGGGCGCAGTTTTTCAGCCCTGTGGGTTCCTCAGCCAGGCTCAGGCTCATTATATTAATTGTTAAAGTCAATGTGGATATTGACCTGGGTGGAGTGGAGCTGGGGAGTACATCAGTAGGTGCCAGCCTCTGACCCATAGGATGGCCACCTGCAATCAGTCTCTGACAGCAGGACAGTGACGTGGGGACAGAGCTGCGGGCCACATAGGGTATAAATCCCAAAGGCCTGCAGTGCAGGCTCTGAGACTCTGGACTGCTCGCTATCCTTCCCTTATTATAATCCATAAAAATAACAAGTCATTATTGAGTACCTCCTGCATACCAGTCTCTCACTGAATCTTGGTGGCCTTTGTATGAGTATGAGGTAGGTGCCCATTTTACAGATGAGGAAACTGAGACCCAGAGAAGTTAGATGACTAGCCCAAAGCCACTCATCTGGAAGTGGCAGAACTGAGATTAGAACCCAGAGTCCTTTAGGGGCTGTGGAGTCTGCCAGGCTCTGGGAAGATGGATGAGCAGACAGGACTGGCGTTTGTAAATCTGAGAGGAGATTTGGAAGGAGGATGCGGGCTCAGAGACATTTCATTGGAACGTCAAAATGAATGGGTCTGAGTCAAAGTCCAGACAAACTAAATTCCCAAGATTTTATTTGAAGAAATGATCCAGGCCAGATGGGGGTGGGGAGGGGGTCCGGGCAGGTGATGGTCCAGGGTCAGGAGGGGCGCCTGGAAGAAATTCTGCCTTAAGACCTGCTGCCTCCTTGCTGACTCCTTGTGGAGTTGCAGCATTCTGGAAGTTCCAAGCCTGCATTTGGCTGGGGTCTGGTCTTTAGTGATTAAATTGTCCCTGGGGGGCTGAGAGGAGCTGGCTCAGCAAGGCACAGATGGTCACTCTGTTCTTGTGGGGGGGCAAGGATTAGAGCCACACAGGTTACATCTCTCCCATGGGGCATGTCTTCCTTAGGGGTGCTCCTCTGTCCCCTAGACCTGTTCTGCCACCTGGCTGCCAGGTGGATCTCCTGGGGACCTTTATAAAATCCAACGCCCAGGTCCACCCCAGAATCAACATTTTCCAAGCTCCTCCATTGACTCCAATCTGTAGCCAGCTGAGAAGCAGTGTTAAGAGCACTGCCTTGGGGTCAGGCATAGGTGGGCTCTGTGTCTAACTGCTTCCATGCCAGGAGACTTTAGGATTATTTGGCAATATCTCTGAGCCTGTCTCCTCTTCCTTCCACTGGGAATGACGTCACCAGGCTAAAGGGATTAAATCGTGTAATTTGGCCAAATCACCTGGTACTTAGAGCTGAAAAAGAATAGCAACTGAAATAATCATGCTCAGACACTCTGATCCGAGACTTGAAAGGAGCATGTTGAAAAGGCGCTTCTGGAGCGGAGCTCGGGCTGAAGCCCATTCAACTGAAGTCCCCGCGCAGTGTGACTTGCTTTGTATTGTCCGCCTTCACGGACGCTTCTGAAACGAATGCCATTATTGTTGAAGTGGGCGGTTAATTTGACATCTGTGTGGGAGAACAGCAGCTCCCGCAGTGTTTGACCCACTGCTGTTTCTGCAGAGAGGGCCTGGGCCATGACAGCCGATCAGAACCCTCTCTGCCCCTGGCCCTGGCCCTGCAGCACCCTCCCTGCGCCACAGGATGGAGGTGGAGGAGGTGGGAGCGCAAGAGCTCACCCCGAGCAAGCACACACCTTGTGTGAGACACTCTATGTAGACTGCGTGAAACACAAGTGTATCTGGCACTATTTCCACATTCTGTTGTACGCATGTTACATACATTTCCTCATTTGGTCCTTAAAATCACCTGATGAGGTCAGCACTATTATTCTCCACTTCACAGGTGGGGGAACTGAGGCACAGAGCAGTCAAGTAGCTTGGCCAAGGTCACAGCTAGAAAGTGGCAGAGGCAAGATTTGAACCCAGGCCAGCTGGCTTCACAGAGCACAGGCTAAAGTACTTTACCGTTCTGTCTGTTATCAGTGTTACCAAATGTGCTCTCCAGGCCGCACACTAAGAATGATTGCCAACACTCTACAGAGGCAGAAACTGAGGTTCTGGGGGCTGAAGCCCCATGGCCACCCGGCTGGCAAGAGGCAGACCTGGAATTCGGTCCTGGTGTGTCTAGCTTCAAAACCTATCTTTGACCGGCTGTGGTTCTAGGGTGTGAGCATCAGCCATTTCTTGATCCACTTCTTGTTTGTTAATCCATCTCTCTTTCTGCTCAGCAGTTTGGTACCTGCTGTGTACCTGGCCTTGTTCTGTGTGCTGGGGAGGCAGAGATGAGACAGGTCCTCTGCCCCCAAGGCCCTCCTGGGTGGTGGGGCAGACAAACAAGCAACCTCCCCAGGATTTGGAGAAGAGATTCTGTCTGCAGCAGTCTGGGAGGGCAGCCCGGATGAAGTGGTTTTCAGTTGGGTATCAAAGGATGAATAGGTGTTCACCAGGAAGAGTGAACTAGGCAGAGAGAATGGCAAATACAAAGTCATGGCCATGTGAAAGTGAGTGCTCTATTTGGCGCCATCAAACAGTTTGGTGTCGCAAAGGTAGAGTGCATGGAGGTCGATGTGATGGGGAGAAAAGTGCTCAATTGTGCGGGTGAGCAATGATGGGGCCTAAACTAGGACAGTGGTGGGGCTGGAGAGGGAGGCAGGATTTAGGTTGTATGAAAGCAAGAAGGGAGGTTGATCCCTGAATTTCCCAAAATGGGCCCCACAAAGAGTGGAAGGGGAGATAGAGACTATGGGGAGGAGTGGGGCTCACTGCAGAGCTGGTGGGAGTGAGGGTGTTGGGAAGAAATGGGGGTGGAGACATGCCCCTCTGACCAGGACTTGGCTGGGAGGTGTGACTCACCTCAGAAATCACAGCCATAAGTGTCAAGGCGTTAAACTCAGCCAAGGGGCTGCAGTAGAGAGAAAAGGCCCTGGACTTGGAGCCCATGGTGCCAGCTACATCACTACCTAGACAAGTGACCTTGGGCAAGTCACTTCCTTCTAAGCCTCAGTTTTCCCTTCTATAAAATGGGGGCCCTATATCCATATCTGTCAACCCCACAATTGCCAGTCAGTTACCTTACCTGGCCTGTCTTTTTTGTCTTTTGGAGGTGCTAGGTTGGTCACTTCCTCTGCACCCCACTTGGGCTGGGTCTTCACTCCAGCTTCGTCCCTGATCTCTTGGCTCTCACGCTCTTGCCTATCCAAGCCATTGGTCGCTGGCGCCCCTCCCTTCCTGAGAGAGTTTTTTGGGGATACATTTCTGACCCTGGCATTCCCCTGCCCAACTTTCATGGCTCCCTATTGCTCTAAGATAAAACACAGTTCCTCAGTGCTCTGGGCCCTCAGCAGGCTGGCCCACACCTACCCTGCTGTCTCATTGCCCACCCTTTGCTGGGCAGGAGCTGTATGCTTCAGCCACAGAGTACATATGCCCTTCTCCAAGGAGGCCACACTGTCGTCATGCCTCTGGGCTGTGGCACACGCTGTTCCCCTGCTGAGATGCTTGTCTTCACCATGTCTGGTAAAATTCCTGTGACCCAGGTTAGCATCTGTGGAGATGAGATCTGAGGGAGGGAACAGGGGAGGCTGGAGGGAGGGGAAAGGAGAGGTGGTGGGATGTTGCCAGCACCTTTGGCCGCCAGCAGGGTTCTCATCCAAGCTGGCAGGCAGACCCCAGGGCCTTAGGGGTGGGCAGCAGGCCACCTGGAGGAGGCAAAGTGACCAGACAGGACCCATAGTACAGTTTCCCAGTTGCCAGGAATCTGGAATGTGCAGTCCCATCCCATGTCATCTGCGGTTGGGGAAATATTCAGCCAAAAACAAACACTTTCATTTCTGATTGAGGGCCATGTCAAAGACCCTCTGACCCATATGGGAGGGCCTTGCCCTGAGGGTAGACCCTGGCCATATCCCTTCTCCAGGAGGCCCACCTAGACTATGCTATGTGACTCCCAGTCATTCGTTCTCCCTCTGTGTGCTACTGCGTCGTTGCCTCCTACTCAGAAGAGAGACAGGACTCTACAGAGAGGTCTCCGCACACTAAGGACTTTTACTCCAGGTTCTGTTTGGAGGCTGTTTTCAAGGTGCTTGAAACATCTGAAGAGGGAAACCCTCTGGAAGCGAACAGATCCCTCCAGCAGGCCTTGCCTCTTCTGGGAGCTTTATTCAAAGACCCTCTCAATTGCCAACAGCCAAAAATGGCTTTTTGCAGGAGAAGTGGGTGCTCCCAAGAACTCAGATGTGCAGTTCTCATCTCAGGAGAGACCTAATCCAGAAATGCCTTCTCCTGTCTCTCCCCTGCCTATATGCCTCCCAGGGTGGGATGCTCATTTCCTGTCCAAGAAGCCCCTAGTTCAGCTGAAACTGGCTTCCCCTCTCCCCTGCCACCATGGGTCTTGCCCCCACCCCCAACCCCTCTGCTTCCTCACCCTTGGAGATAGCCCTGTGGAAGCCTGAAGTCTAAAATTGGCTCCCTGCTGTGCCCTGCACCTGGGTGAATTGACCCATCTCTCTTCCCCTCTTCCTGGAGATCCTGATGGTACCCCACTCGGGCAGAGAAAGTTGCAGGGGGAGGGTAGTGCAAGAAATAAGCATATTTAAGAGAGAAGTTTTGAACCCTACAGAAGTGGTTCCTAATCCCAGCTGTGTCACTTTCTGGCTGTGTTGCTTTGGGCAGATGTCTCAAATTCCCTGAGCCTCGGTTTACTCATCTGTCAGGTGGGAACAATGAAAGCATCTAGCTCACAGGGCCATTGTGAGGATTAAATAAGATAAGCGGAGACTTTCCTGTGGCTCCCCCTGCATATGGGGCTCTTTGCTACCCCATCACTACCTCCTCCCCCAGCCCTACCCTTGCACCTACAGTCAGCCCCATGGGATGGCCCCTTCCTCCCATTATGCTATGCTCTTTCCAGCTACCATGCTTTTGTACGTGCTGTTCCCTATGACTGGTATGCTCTTCCCCTTCTTGGCCTGGCCACCTCCAACTCTCCTTTAGAGGGGCCCACTCAGGATCCTTCCTTTCCTCCCTCTCAGGCAGAACAAACCTCCCCCTCTCCTGGTCGCCCACAGTCTCCACACTGGAGAGGTTTGAGGTAGGATAACTGGGATCTGGCACTTGATGGTAGTCCAATGTCCGGATCACATGACTCTGAATGAGAAGCTTTTGCTCCCTGAGCCTCATTTTTCCTCATCTGAGAAACGGGGACAAGGACCGAGTTCTTGTTCTGTGCTCTTTCATGACCTATGACCCACAGAGGCGCCTGGTGTGCAGGTACAGCTGCGCAATATGTGCATTTTGGGCCTAATCCTCAGGTCCAAGCAGTGGGGTTACGTAAGTTCTGAAACTTATTTTTCACTGTAATTATGACAAGCTCCTGGAGCCCAGGGTGAATGGGCACGGGCCCCCACTCTTGCTTTTGCGCTTGTTGGGACACACACCAGAATTAATTTAATTACCATCTTGGGCCTCCTTCCAGGTGGGCTCTGCCAGGGCACCTCCCTCTGGATTTCATTAAGTCTCCTGTCAACATCGCCCGCTCGGTGCTGCTGCTGGTGGAGCCACAGGAGGACCGGGCGCCTGCCCCAGCCCTGCGTGATGGATTTTGTTTACCCGCTTCTTCCCACAGATTCTTCCTTAATAACCCTGGAGCCAGGAGGCTCCCTGGCAGGAAGGCAGGAGACAGGGGTCTGGGTGGAAGCACTGAGGCAGCTCCCCTGGTGGCATGGCAGGATCAGGACAGCATCTGCTAGAAAGAAGCTAGGTTCTTAAGGAATAGAAGGAAAACTCAGTCAGCTCCAGGGGGCCTGAATATGAGGAAGGGGCTAAGTGGTTCTGGAAGCTGTGTTCACTCTTTTCGTTAGGAATCCCCAAAGGAGCTTCTGAACAGAGATGTAGGCTGAGCCCTGACCATGGTCTCAGACTGATTTCTCACCCCAGTCATAGCCCAGCTATAAACAGCTTCAAATATATACTGAGCCCTGATCCTGATCAGAACTGGAACCTACCCTGGTCACAGATTGAGCTGTGGCTCTGACTCTGGTTGCAGACTAAGCCCTGATCCTAACTTTAGCCTATGGCCTCAACTTGTTCCCAAACTAAACCCTAGTTCTATTCATATACTTTCCCCTGATTTCAGTCACAGACTCTAGTCATAGCCCAGGCTCTGACCCTAGAAACAGACTGAGCCCCAATCTTCGTTCCAGGCTAAGCCCCGATCCAGGTCATAACGCGGCCCTAACTGGTCACAGACTGAGTCGTGGAATGAACTAAGCCCTGATCATGACTGTGTACTCAGACTTGTCCTTAGTCCTTCCTGAGCCCAAACCTAACCCAGCTGAACCTTAACTCAACTTATAGACTGAGATCTCAGTCTTGACTCTGACCCCTAGCTTCTAACTGAGCCCTGACCCTGGTTACAGACTGAGCTCTAATTTCAGCCCAAGGCTGAGCCCTAATCCTGGATGCTGCCAGACCACACAACAAGTTCTCAGATTCCGTATTCCCAAGACTATCCCTTGGAAGGCCAATGGCTGCTGGTTGAAAGTCTGGGCCTCAGTTTCCCCATCTGTAAACTAAGCCTTCCAAGTATAAACTTGTTCTGTAGAAAGGAACCAAGGCAGCCCACTAGTGCTCATTCCCCAGCCAAGAAAGAGATGTCCTTGAAGGAATGAATTATGGGACTAGGTTTGAGAGGCAGGAGATAAAGGGAAACAGAGACAATTATTTCCAAACAAGAAACTGAGCTGGGCAGGTGGTTCCCCTGGAGGAACAGGAGAGGGGGGAAGAGAAAATACAGTGTTGAGGACAGGGGAACAGATTGCTCGAGGTTCCTCCTCTATGGACAGTGGCTGGGAGCCTTTTAATGTGTCCCATTGAGAATCATCCATTCATTCATAGATTCATTCACTAAATAAACACTACAAAGCACCACCCATGAGTCTGGCCTTCATCCATTCCACCATGCATTCAGTAAGCATATATTATTTGCAGTAGAGCCCACATTCTGTTTGGTGGGAAGTGGAAGGATTCTTAGTGGTTGTCTGCAGGGTTACAAATGACCCCCCCTCCCCTCCCTTACACCACTACCCCTGTTGTAGGTTCCCAGTGCACTGGGAAATGAATCTGAGTCAGGAAGAAGTGGCGAGCCATCTCCCCTCTCAGAGCCCCAGTTTCCCCTTCTGCTAAATGGGCATTTGTGCAGGGTGAAGAAGATGACAGTTAAGAACACACCTAATGCAGTCACTGAAAGGTGGAGCCTGGACTCACAGGTCTGGCAGCTCAGAAGCCCTGGGTTGGCCCCCAGCCCTCTTGAAGCCTGATGGTCAGAGTGAGGCGGGGCAGCCCCTGGACGGTCATCTCTGCCCATATATCACCCCACACCTCATGTGCTGCTCAGAGGTGTCTGGGTTGGGGGGAGGGGGGCTTGTTTGTTCCAAATTTGTTTCCTTGCAGGTATTTTGTGGCCAACTCCAACTTGCCTTTGTTAAGCCAAAGGAAAAAAAAATTGTGGCTGGTGTTTGACCCAGAAAACAGGGTGAGCAGGCATGAATGAGGAGGAAGGGACACTCAGGTGGGAGGAGGGCGTGAATCCGTAAGGCAGGGGAACTCATGCCATGGAGCACTTACCAGGTACCACGCTCTCAGGCGGACATTATTTCACTTAGCATGAAGTTCTCCAGGTTCATCCATGTTGTAGCCTGTGTCAAAATGTCCCTCCTTTTTAAGGCTGAATAATATTCCATTGTATAAATATACCACATTTTGTTGATCCATTTTCTTGTCAATGGACACATTTTAGCTGTTGTGAATAGTGTTGAGATGAGTATGAGTATACAAATATCTCTTAGAGTTTCTGCTTCAATAATTGGGTAGCCATCTAATTATTGAATTATAGAAGTCTTGCTTTTGAATTAACATCATAGTTCTCGACCTCAGCTACCTGTTAACTGCTTAGCGTTTCAGCCAAGGTCTCAGTGATCAGCTAACACTTTAGCTATTAGCCAAGTCTAACTTTTAGCCAAGGTCTTAAAGATGAGCTTACAGGTTGGCGATCAGGGATGCTTTTTGGCAACTAACATCTTTGTTTTTAGCTAAACACCTTAGTTTTCAGTTAACACTTTGGTTATCAGCTACCATCTTCTTTTTCAGCTAACACTTTGGGGACACTAATAGCCTCATTATTTTATCCAGGACAAGAGCAGACTGAGCTTGGAAAGGAAAGTGAGGGGCTTAATAAGAAATTGTGAAGACATTAAAGGCAAAACCTCCATGTTGATGAGGGGTCCTCAGTGTGTTCTTTCCTCATCTGAACTATAAATTGGGGAGGAAGATGAGCCCATTGTTCTCTCTCTTTTTTGTTAATTCTTGAGGATATTTTTGTTAATACCCGAGGATATTTTTTCCATTGATTTTTAGAGAGAGTGGAAAGGAGGGAGGGAGGGAGAAAGAGAGAGAGAAACATCAATGTGAGAAAGACACGTTGATTAGTTGTCTCCCACAGGCGATTGACTGGGGATTGGGATCAAACCTGCAACCCAGGTAGCGCTCTTGATGAGGAATGGAACCTGCGGCCTTTGGTGCGCTGGCCGATGCTCTAACCACTGAGCACACTGACGAAGTCCCCATCTTGTTCTCTTGACGTCACCACAGGCACTGAGCCCCTCGATGGGCCCAGCCATATTTAAGTGTAGGAATGCTCCCAGCCCCAGCTGCCCTTCCCAGCTTTGCTGGGGCAGGACAGGCTCATAGAAGTCTGTGAACAATATTGGTCTCAATATGTCCTTCCAGCAAATGGGTCACTCCAGGCCAAGCACGTGCGAGGTTATATTCCCACAGTAAAAAAAATAACTCAGGGACACCCTGGCCAGTGTGGCTAAATGGTTAGAGCATCGGCCTGTGCGCCAAAGGTCTCGGGTTTGATTCCCGGTCAAGGGCACGTACCTGGGTTACAGCTTCCATCCCTGGCCCTGGTCGGGGTGCATGTGGGAGGCAACCAATTGATGTCTCTCTTTCTCTCTCTCTTCCTCCCCTTTCTTTCCTCCCTTCCATCTCTCTAAAAAATCAATGGAAGAAATATCTTCGAGTGAGGATTTACAAAAAAATAATAATAACTCAGGGATGAGTAGAGTTGATTTATGAGACTGGTTGTGGAAAGAGGAAAGATACACCCCTGCCTTGGAACTCCTGGAAGGGCCAGAGGGGGAAGCAGAAGCGGCAAAGCTGCTGAAGGGAGCGAGGGTCCCAGGGTCCAGGAGCCAGCTCAGCCATGGCCTGGAGTCAGAAGCCATTGATAAATCCCAGGGCCATGGCATCAAGTCCCTCCAGGCCCGTTCATGGCTCTGCCTTCCCCTCCTAGTCCTCCACAGCTCCCTGCACCCTGTGATGCAATCATGCTCAACAGGAGGCCCTGTCCCTGCCACTAAAAGCCATGTGAGTTCACTGTTCTGCCTTTGCAGTCATACTTGAAGCCCAGAATGTCTTTTCTTCTCAACAGACCTTCTGCAGCCTTAGTTCAAATGTCCTCACCTCTGGGGACCTTTCCTGGGGCCAAGTCTCTCTTGAGATTTTTAAAACTGCAATGTAATTTTTTTTTTTTTAAGTGTCTTGATGGGATCTGAGGCTCTGTGACTATAGATAGGATCTGACTCAGAGCCTGGCTCTCATTAAAGTTTTCTGAATGGATGAATGAGTTGGGTGAGTGGTAGGTGGTGGGTATAGGACCACATGTCTTCTTTAGGGACAGCAGAGTCTCCAGAGGCAGTGACCTTTGCTCTCATATCTTGCTGACACACCATGTGTTACCCAGAAACACCTGGAACTCAGTCCCCAGGACCCAAAGGGCAGCTGGCCCTTCTGATGACTTCCGTCCTCCAGATCCAGGGGATCTGAAATCTGCTCCCTGCTTAGGCTGCATTGGGATCCTGCATCCTCTGGTCCATGGGCACCAGAACAACAGCATCCTCTGCTGGGCCCAAGCTGCAGGGTTCTGAAGGTGGCTCTGAGGGCCCACCCACAGCTTCCCACCTCAGCCCTGTACTCCTGAGGTTGCCATATGACCCCAGGTGTGTCACATGACCTTTCTAGACCCACATCTGTTTCACTCACACATCTGCATGACTTAGCTCACACAGGGCTTCCTAACCTTGTCTCTGCAGTTGCCACATCTGCCTAGGACACATCCAGTTCTTTCTCACCCCAAAGACTTTGCACTGGCTATTCCTTCTGCCTGGAATGCTCTTCCCTCAGACCTTGGTTTCTCCCTTTCTTTGTGTCTGAGCCCAAAAGTCATCACCTCAAAGAGGCCAGAGAGGCCTTTGCTGACCATCCCAGGAGGCATGAGGTCAGCCCAGCCCTGCTGTACCTCCACTGTCTGGGTGGTTTCGTTGCGGAGGGGTGGGGTGCATCTCTCTGTTGGGCCCAGAGTCTCACACCCAAAGTGTGGGAAGCACAGGGCACTGGACTGCAGGATTCTGGACCCTCCATCTGCTGTGAGCTGCTGGTTAAGCCTGGTAATGATACCATCTGCCATTATTGATGGCCCTAAAAGGATGGTTCATAAGGCTGATTTTATGAATGGGGAAATTGGGCTCAGACAGGGGAGTGTGGGGTGCTCCACACAGCACTGAGGGGTGGAGACCAAAAATCTACACTCTGCCTGCACCCTTGGCTCCCTCTCCTGGCTCAGTCTCTGCCCCTCTGGCTTCCTGAAGATTTGCCCCTTGCTCCATAAAATAGGCCACAGACTCCATGAAGCCAGGTAGTGGTGGCAGAGGGCAAAGGACAGTTTGTGCCCAGGGGGGAGACTGTGTGACTGTGGACCAAGGAGCTGGGACCAAGGTCCACTTAGATTGTCTGGACACTGAATTTCTATTCCATTCTGTGTCTGTGCCCTACCGGAGTCCCCCAATTTGTCCGAGACATTCCCAGCCTGAGCACTGAAGGTCCTGTATCCCAAGAACTTCAGTCCTGGGCAAATTGGGACTATTGGTCACTCTTGAGAGAAGGGAGGACACGGCAGGTGGGAGCCCCAGCCCAGCAAAGGCTGGGAGGTGGGAGTGTGTGAGTGGCAGACAGGGCAGCCTTCGCTTGTGGCTACCCTGCTGGGCTTGGGGAGCTAAGATGAGAGAGAGGAAAAAGAGAGGAGGGAGAGAGGCCTTCCAGGGGCCATGCAGGCCAAGCACTTGGGCATCAGAACCTGCTGTAACATCTTGGTGGCTGCCTCCTGGAGGAAGGAGACCTTGGGAGAAGAAAACTAAACCCCTGGAACTCTCTCTACTCTAGGCAACCTGCCCTGGCAGGAGGGTAATGGGGCTGATCCTCTTGCCCTGCCAGCCTCCAGGCTTTGCCAACACAGTGGGTTCTTTCTTGAGAAAAATTCAGTAACAAAACACTGAACAACACCCCGTGATTCAGCCCCTGCCTGAGGGGCTTTGTAAGGGGTGGGCAGGGAGATAAGCAAACCCCAAACAGCCTCTGCTCTGGGAGATTTTGTAATTGAAAATAGTCTCCAGTTTGTCCCAGAGCCAGAGGCCAGGGGGTCCTGGGGGCCGGATTAACCCTGGTCTGTACCTCCCCAGTGGGGGCGGCACATGCCTGTGGTTTAGGGCGTTGGGGGCCGAATCCAGCTGGAATCTTGGCTATGAGCTCCACAGGCCTACGCAGCCGCCCAGAGGATGTAGGGAGAGGCCCTAACAACGGAAATGCTGACTGCTCTCCCCACGGTAGCAGCTTCGTGCCTGCATACTCCCACAACCCATTTCACAGACGAGGAAACGGAGGCCCAGAGAGAACATATAGTCAGCTTACCCAAGGTCACATTGTCAGCGGCAAACCACGCCTGAAGCCTGATGTCCCCAGGGCTAACTCGGGGCTACTTTGTTCCTCACTGGTGGAAGAAAGGAGGCAGAGCAAACAGCGGAGTTACCACTTGCTCTGAGTGGGTGATGGCATCAGTGCTCTCCACGGTGCCCTCTTCTCTTTTAGAGCTCCCTGTAGGGTTTCCTGAAGACAGGTTATGTGGTTAAAACAAGGTTTGGAAACACTTACTTGAGTCTACTGGTTCTCAAAGTGGGGTTCCCGGACCACACCACTAGCAGCATCTGGAACTTGGCAGAAATGCACCTTCCTGGCCCCTCTTAGACCTACGGAATCAGACTCTAGATGTGAGGACCAGTCATCATGTGTTAACAAGCCCCCAAGGAGATCCTATGCTCCATCAAGGCTGGGAATCCTGCTCTAGTCTAATTCAGAGAGGAAACTGAGGCCCAAGAAGTCTCACCTTGCTTAGGGCAGAGCCCAGAACCCACCTTGGGCATCTCCCAGCTCCAAACTCCCCCATTTCGGGCTCGCCAACAATATGAACTTCTCTCTGAAGAGAATGACCTCCTTTGCCTCCAAAGTAATTCACTGAGGCCTTTCTCTTCCACAAGACAAGAAGCTCCTTGAGGACAGGAGTGACACCTGACTGTCTCTCTCTTCTGAGAACTGCCTGGCAGTTCTAAAGCATGTGCTTATTAAACTAACAAATTTAAGGAGCTCTCTTTTATACACTTGAGATATTGACCACTCTGCTCTTCCTCCAGGATCTGGCAGGTTACTCTCCCTTCCCTCTTGGGCGCCCACTGGTCAGGGAGGACAGCGTAGTTAGCTGAGCCCCTTGGTTCACAGCAGGATGGTCTGGCCCATGGTCTCCAGTCCAGCCCAGTATGTCTCCCTTGGTCAGGGTCCCTTCAATCCAGTAAGTTACTTGGATAAACTCAGCGATCTCCGATCCATCACCACTGACTTCTCCTGGCATGCACACCCCTTGTGTTGGTCTCCTCCCCACCCCCTGCATTTCCTCTGGTCTAGGATGTCTCTGTTCTCAGAGCAACCCTCCAAACAATCCTGCAGACAGGACTGCACCTCAGATGCTCCTGGAATTATCACCTAATCTCCTTGGTTGACACCTGTTCCTCTCTCTCCACGCGCCCTTTTCCAGTGGCCAACAAGATCTCCAGTGTTCTCATTTCAGGAGCGGAGTTTCAAACTCAGAGCTAAATCTGGACCCTGGGTCAGGTGAGAAAAATCCCATGGTAGCAATGAGAGTCAGAGGTGGCTGCAGTTTGGTGAATGTCCTTGCCTTCCTCAGGGCCCAAGAAGTACACAAAAGAACAATAATCCCATAGCTTGGGGCTCGGCTGCCACGTGACATTTAAGCACCTCATTGTAACCTGTGCCAGAAAAAGGATTAGGCTTTGAGGGACCCAGCGCAGGGGGCACAGCGGGCAGTGGCTAACCCTCTCTGCTTGTCTTCCTCCCTCACTGCCCCTGGTCTGGGCAATTATGCCAGCCTCCCCCAGGTTCCCTGCCTCCAGTTGTACCACCCTTTCCAATCTGCTTGTGGCACCGCTGTGGCCATACTACACCATTGCTAGACTCCTCTCGGAGAGCCCTGCCCTGACCAGGGCACAGTCTGAATCCTTAGCCTGGTATTCGAGGCTCTTGACAGTCTGATCTCAACTTGACACTGTGGCCTCTCCTCCCACCAGCCCTTCCCATGCCCTCTGATCCAGGGCGCCATTCTGCCAAAACACCAGGCCTATCACTTCCAGGCCTTTGCTTCGCGGTCCTCACTGCCTGGGATACACATCCTCCCCTCCCCTCCCCTCCTCCCAGCCATTCATTCAGTTAATAACTCATTCCATACTGACGGAGCCCTTCTGTGTGACAGGCCTGGGTATCAGGCGCTGACTAGCAACATTCTGGGTCCTGCTCTCATGGGCCTCCAGCCTGAGGGGGAGGGAACAATGTGGGCTTCCCAGGGAAGCAAAGCCCCGAGGCTGTGAACTGGGGGGGGGGGGGAGGGCAATCCAAGCAGAGGGAACAGACTGTGCAAAGGCCATGAAACAGAAGGGAGCAAGACAGGCTGCCTTTACAGGTGTGACACCAGAACAGTTGCTCAAAAGAGCCCGGCACTTGGGGCTTAAAACTCCCAGTTGCTGCCTTGAAATTCATAATTTATCTTTGAATGTGTGTTGCTGAAGTCCAATGGGACAATGGAGCATGCACCGGGGACTTGGACCATGACTGGTATGTGGTATTGCCTCTTATTACTTTTCCACAACATTAAGGTCCCACCTACGGTCCTGCCCCTGGCATCCCAGGCCTTGCCCAATGACCCCTGCTGCCTCCTACCAGGGGCCCGGGGACCAACAGGGTCAGGGTCGAAGGCCTGCAGCATCTCAGAGAAGGACAAGGCAATGGGCGTCTGCACCCCAAGCTGGCAGCACCAGGAGGTATTTGGCGGGCTATTCCAGCAGAGGGATCAAGGTACTTAATACGAAGGGACCCTGCCCCAGCAGGAACGGTACAATACCCTTGTGGGCTGCCTGTCGCTGTGGGTTGGGGCTGCAGGCCAGGGAAGGGAGATGCCTGGCTTGGTCCACCACTGCTCTCTGAAGCATGCATTGGTCCAAGCTCAGTGGGCATGTGAGTACTGAGTCGCGGGGTGAGGTCCTCCACAAGTGACCCCACATCAAGGGAAATATGACATTAAGTAGCAAATACAAAACAGCATTACAGGTTGAGAGGGAGAGGCAGAGGAGGAGAGAGAAACAGAGAGACAGAGAGAGAGAGAAGCAGAAGAATGGAAAAGGTTTATATCTTGTTCCCTTTAGTGATACTTTATTCCTGCCTTTTGAATGGGGCCCTGGGCAGTGTGGCTGGACAGAGGGATGTGGACAGAAAACAGATCACTGCACTCCAGGCTTATGCTGGAGGGCTTAGAAAATCCTCTCCCAGCGGAAGTGGTCAGAGGAATTAATCATATTTCAAGGTTGAGGAAAACAGGGCCCTAAGGAAGAAGGGCCTCTTTCCTGTGGAGTGCTCAGAGATACCGGTCAGGCTGCAGGCTAGGTCCAGGGCACGGCCCTTCCTGGGAGGCAGGTGGTCCTCAAACCCAGCGTGCTCTTTGGGTTCCAGTCGTAGTAGGGGAGTGGAGAGAGGGAGGGGGCTGGCACAGAAAATTTGGGGTCCAGAGCCTGCCAAGGCCCGGAGCTCCCTGCCCCACCCACCAGCACCCTGGCCTCAAATGCCCAAACAGCCATTCTGAGCTTGCCCATCAGATAAAGGCTAGTCTTACATCACACCTCTCGCAGCCTCCAGAGCTGATGGAGCCAGTGCTAGGCCAAGGGCAGGGGTAAGTTTCAAAACAAGAACAGAAGCAGGGAGGAGGCTGGAGGGAGAGATATGTTTTCCCTCTGATTTTTCTACCCCCACCCCACAAAGCCTGTGGCTTCCTGGGCCCATGTTTTTCTGGTGAATAGACCAAGACCAGTGTTTTACAGGCAGACATTCAACTTCCCTCAACTAAGGCTGCTAGATCAGACACAGGACGGCCAGTTAAATTGAAATTTCAGATAAACGAGTACATTTTTAAAGTATATGTATGTCCCAAATATTGCATGGGACATAGTTGTATTAGAAAAGTATTTGTTGCCCTGGCCGGTGTGGCTCAGTTGGTTAGAACAGCATTCAGTGCACCAGAAGTTTGCGGGTTCGAATCTCGGTCAGGGCACATATCCGTGTTTCAGGTTTAATCCTTGGTCAAGACATGTATGGGAGGCAACTGATCGATGTATCTCTCTCACATTTATTCTTTTTTCTCTCTCTCCCTTCCTCCCTCTCTAAAATAAATTTTTAAAAAAGTATTTGTTGTTTATCTGAACTTTAAGTGGGTATCCTTTATTTTTATTTGCAAAATCTGTCAACCATACTCCCAGTCAGCCTGCATGCTCTGCCTCCGGACAGTGACCCTGGGACTATCTAAGAGCTCCCACAGTTCAAGCCCAGCTGAACATTTTCAGGAAGCTGCAGATCAGAGTGGCTTAGAAATCACATTTCATCATCTATGACCTGAGGCCCAGAAAGCTTTGCCTGAGGTCACAGAGGCAGAGCGTGTCTGTCCTGGACACTTGGATGGTGCTTGGCACTTTCAAATGCATCTTGGGCCATCGGGGAGGTGAGTTCAGTATTGCTGTTCCCATTTTGCTGAGAAGGAAACTGAGGTCCAGGGAGGGAGGCTTTCTGGGGCTTACGGGAGGACTAACCCCAGCCTGACGCAAGTCTTGATTAATCCTGACCCTAACTCAAGGCTTCAGCCTCCAAAGCCATTGCCCTCTTCCCTGGTTTGGGGGCTAAGGATGTGGTGTTCAGGAAAAAGGATTAGGTTTGAACCTCGGCTGGGTGACCTTGGCCAAGTGCTTCCTGTCCCAGAGCCTCAGTTTTGTCATCTGCAAAATGGGGATAAAGATATGCCCACTTCAGAGAGGTAGTGATGGCAGAGTGAGGGAAACCCATGAAGCCAGTACCTCCCTTCTGTCTGGACCCTTAGCAGCTGGCATCCAGTTCTGTCCCTGGCTCCTCTCTACCCACCTACACCGGCCCTTTTCCCCTGGGCTGGCTCAGGAGGCCTCCCCTGAGTTCAACACTGTGAGGCTGCTTGGGACTTGGAAGAAGAGGCCACCAGCCCGTCAAAGCAGACACAGGGCCAGCGCAAAGAGGGCCAGGAGTTCCAGGGATCCACAGAACCCATCCCATCTCTCATCCTTGCCACCACCTCTTCTATGCATTCAGCCCCTCGATCGCTCTGCCCAAGCTGTCCCCTCTACTTGTCATGCTCTTTGCCTCCCCATCACCCGACTAGCTCAGAGCCTCGTTCAGGCTGGAACTCATAGCCCCGTGGCTTCCCCCAGACTAATCACACCTGGTGCAGCTGTAATGGTGGTGGTAGAGCTGACCAGGCACTGTTCCAAGCACTTCACAAATATCGAATCATTTGATGGTCACAGTAGCTCATTTTGCAGAGAGGTTCACCGGCTGGTCAGCCACGGAGCCAGGACAGCGCAGCTGTCGTCTGTGCACCCAGGTCACGGCTGTGCGGCTTCTCTCACCCGACGATTCCCAGCCCCTGACACAGGCCTGGTATGTAGTAGGTACCCAGCAAATAATCGTCAAATACACGAGCAGACCTGTCACATCAGATCATACTTTGCTCTTTCTAGGTCTGTTTCCCTGACAGAAAGTTCATTCCTTGAGGGCAGGGACTGGATCGTATTTGTTTCATGACCAGCACCGAACCTGGTCCACAGCAGGCACTCAATAAATGCTTGACAATAACAAAATAATGAATGAACTAGAGAGATGATTTGGGAGCCTAAAAAATACGGAAGATGGCCAAGAATTTTCCTGCAAACAGGCCACGGTGAGCGAAGCCTAGATGCCAAATTCATTCCTAAGACCCTTTGTTATGTGCTCAAAACAGTTGGCAGCACAGGGTGGCAAGGGACATGTTGACCAACTGAAGAGGCAGGCTGTGGGGTGAGGCAGTGCTACACCTGCAGAAAGCCCTCAGAGGGTGTCCTGTCCTCCATACTTCACGTTCAGCCACTGTCAGTTTTTTAAAAACGGCTTTATTGAGATATAATCATAGGCCGTGAAATTCATCCATTTAAAATGTGCAATTCAGCATTTCTTAGCATAGTTCCAGAGTTGTGCAACCATCACCACAATCTAATTTTAGAACATTTTCATCACTCCAAAAAGAAACCCTGCACCCCTTAGCTGTCACTCCCCATCCTTACCTCCCTGACCCCAGCCCCAGACAACCACTAATCCACTTTCCATCTCTATGCGTTTACCAATTCTGCATATTTTGCATGAATGGAATCATAAACTCTGTGGCCTTTTATGACTGGCTTCTTTCACTTAGCATAATGTGTTCAAGGTTTATCCATGCAGTGACAGGTATCAGTACCATGTTCCTTTTTATTGCTGAATAATGTTCTAGTGTATGGCTATAATGCACTTTGTTTATACTGTACATTCATCAGTTTATGGGCACTGTTTTTCAACCATGTTTTAGTTGTTATAATAATACTGCTATGAACGCTCATATACGAGTTCATTGTGGACATGTTTTCATTTCTCTTGTGTATATGCCTAGGAGTAGAATTGCTGGGTCATATCGTAACTCTATAGTTAACGCTTTTCTCCCTCTTAATTCAGGGTTGGGAAGAGCAATAATCTTTCTTGAACAATTTAAAAATACATTTTAACACCTAAGCAGTCCTACAGCTTCTGCAAAGCTGAGCCCCAAATAGACGGTCTTTGAGGAGATCGGGCATCTCAGTGAGTCACATGAATTCAAATCCTGGCTTTGCTATCCATGGTGTGACTTTGCCCAAGTGTGTCCACCTTTTCTGAATCTCAGTGCTCTCCACTCTGAGGGGGATTTTCATATACAGCTTGAAGGGATTTTGTGAGGATTAAGTGAAATCACCTGGCACACTGTAGGAGTTCAACACCAGATTGTGAGTGTCATTTAATGCAGCAAACAAGTTTATTTGTGCCCTGTGTTGGGCATTGTCATTTTACAGCTGGGAACACTGAGGCCTGGCGAGGACTCGAGTTTCCCTAGAATCAGGGCATTGATTGCAAGCTAAGCCTCACCTCCTTTTGCAAGAATGCACACTTCTGTGGTCCCTCAGACACCATCCCCCCAGTCCAATCTGGTTACTTTAGGCAAAGGTCAGGTCAGGTCAGAACACCCCTAAGTCACACTGAAGGTTTTCACTTTGACTTCCGCTGCCAACTGAAGTGGTCAGCTGGGCTTAGGGAGGGATATTCCCATCTCTGTGCCTCAGCTTCCTCATCTGTAAAATGATACCTCCCTCATCCGGTGGTAGCGAGGATTAAATGAGATAATAGATGCAGAATTGAGCTCTTGGGTCTGGCATATATAAAGTGTTTAGCAAATGGGATCTGTTGCTTCCAGCTATTCTGACGGATGCAGGGGAAGCATGGGGAGGGGAAAGTAAGAAATAAAAAGAAAACTATGAGGCAACATAATTTACCAAAATCACAAATCCAGGTCAACCCGTTATAATGGCTGTGATGAGAAAGACACACTAAGCTGGGGGGGAAGCGGAGCAGCCGGGACTCTCCTACATTGCTGGTGGGGGTGCCAAATGGGGCAGGCATTTTGGAAAGCTCTGGCAGAATGTACCAAAGCTGAGCAAACACGTCCACCAGGACCCAATAATCCTACCCACAGCTATTTACCCAACAGAGACACATACAACAATCACCAAAAATCTTGTTCAAGAAGGCGCAGCGCTGTTTGTAACAGCTCCAAGCTGAAAACACCCGACATGTCCAACGAGAACGGCACAGAACAACTGTGACCGTTCCATACAAGGGCATTCCAGGCAACAGGGAGAACGGATGGAACCTACCCCAGCACGGATGAGTCTCACAGACGTGCTGCCTCGCAGGGGGGCGCACGGGGCGGGCGGCATTTGTATGAAGTTCAAGTGCAGGCGAATGGACTCTACAGTGTCAGAAGTCAGGAGGGCGGCCCCCTGGGGGGACGTGCGGGGGCGTGTGGAACTCCCATTGTATCCTGCTTCCTGATCTGGGGGGCACAGCGTGTTCAGGTTGCGACAACTCATAAAGCTCTCCGCGTGTCGGTCTTGACCTTTTCTGTATGAGTGTTTTACTCTGACCAAGTTTACTGAGGAACAGAAGCGTTCTCACTTTACGAGAACGCACAAAGTCCCAGGCAGGCCACGCTTTAGAAGCGCTGCCCGCGCTGGGGGAGACGGTGGAGGGAACTGAGAGGAGATGATGAAACAGGCCTGGGGGGCAGCTTGCACAGGCCAACGACCGCATGTGTCTGGTTCGGGGTGGGGGTGTATGTATGAATTCAATGCTCAGCACTGCCCCCCAATGTTTCCTTATGACTGTTATTATTTTAGGTCACATGGTCTCTAAACTTGAATGTGCACACAGCTCCCGAAGATGTATATTTATTTATAAAGTATAGGTGGGCTATTGAACTAACATATTATGTCGATTATGAAATATACTCAAAATGGAATTTTTAAAAGGATCATGAGTGGACACAAGCATTCTGATCTTTCTTTGCTCATGCAGTGACTGCTGCTCAGGAGACCCCCTGTCCAGCCCCGAGTACACCTTCCCCCTAGAGAGATGGCTGAGGGGGGCTGGGCCAGGGGCCAATGTTCCAGATCCCCAATCCCATGGGCTCTGGGCCTACCCCATGAACTCTCTAGAAAGGAAGGTATTAAACCTTCTTTAGTGTACTGATCAGAGCAAGGAGCACAAGGTGGGCATTTGTGTTTTATTTAACCTGTAAGTCTTGCACCAGATCCTGTTATAAGCACTTCACAGGTATTAACTTATTTCATCCTCAACAAGGAAAGTTGCTATAACTTTGTTTTAGCAGATGGGGAACTGAGGCACAGAGGAGTTAAGTAACTTGTCCAAAGTCACACAGTTGAGAAGGAACCACGCTTTGAACCAGGACAGTCTGGCTCCAGAGCCCACGCTCTCTCCCACACTCACCATGGCCAGCCTCACTTCCAGCTTCCCAGATGGGGGAGTATCTATTATCCAGACAAGGCCCAGAGGGACCAAGTGAATCTCAAACCTCCAGCTTCTCCAGAGGGTCTGCTGCAAGAAATACCCAAACAACAATATAATTATCATCCCCATTTACAGATGCAGAGATTGGGGTTCAGCAAGAAGAAATAACCTGCCCCAAGTTCCCCAGCTGGTAAGTGGTACAGTTGGGATTTAAGCTCAGGGCCATCGAATTTCCAAAGTGTGCTGAGCTATCTAAAGAAAGCCCTGTTTTGAGAAGAGCACTGGAGGAGTCTTAAGGCCCTAGTTCTAGTACTGTCTCTGCCATTGGCTCACTGTGTTATCTCAGGCCTGTCCAAAGAGAGGTCTCATTTCCCCTGGACAATATGTGAAGGGAGTAGTTGAGCTCGGTGATCACTTCTAGCTATTCAGCCCTGATGTTTCCCAGGACACGATGGGCATAGGTCAGAGACAAATAGGGAGAAGCCATTTGGGATTTGGGATCCAGAAGCCTAGGCTGGCTTCCTGGAGGACATGAGACTTTAGTTTACCTTGGGAGGGACCCTCACAGTTACACCCTGAATGGGCTGAGTTGTCAGCCCATTTTACAGAATGGGAAGCAACTGGCCTGAAATTACAGAGTGAGTTAGTGGCAGTCTTAGATTTGAAACCAGGGCTGTCAGAGCCCTTCTCTCTAACACAGTGAACGGAGGAGATGAGGCTGCCCTCACCCCTGGAGCTTTAAGAGATGAAACTGAGAGATGAACACCAAGAGTTAGGACCCAAGGCAGAGTATGCTTGGCAAACACTAGATGCTTAATAAAGGTCTAAGAGGAAAAAAAGAAGGAAGGGGCCCATGGCAGACTCCAGCCTGACAGGCACCAGGCTTCCCACAAAGCAGCCAGGCCCAGCTGGGCCCCTGTGGGGGACAGGAACCTGCAGCATTGTGGGGCTGTGTCAGATGAACACGCACAGAGTGCACTTATTAGACTAATTAGAGCAATGTTTTCCGCTTTGCTGGCTGCCAGGCAGCTCCATGTTGTGCCCAGCCCTGGCTCAGGAGAGGTCACTGCCTTCCGAGGGCAAGGGCAGGGCAGGACCAGCCCTGTGGAGCTCCCAGAATTCAGGGCTCAGCCCAACTGGAGGAGCCAAATCTCCGATGCACCCTGGGCCAAACTCTCCTTTCGTACCCCAGCTAGTAGCCACTTACCCACCTAGACTGCAAAAACCAGCAATTGGGGGTCAGACTGATTAGGTAATATGGACACCTCCCCTTGTACAGCATGGAGAGCAAGGGGCATAGGCCATCCTGGGTCCCATCCCACAGCATCCTTCACCTCCTTGGCATACACATCTCCTGAGACGGAAGGTTTGTCAACTTTAAAGGTGGTCTCGGTGGTACCCTTCAGGGCAGGAAAACAAGTGTAAGTTGGCTGCCTCCGAGCATCTGGAGTTGTGCCATGTATCTGGCACATTACAGTGCAGGCTCAGGAATCAGATAGACCTAAACCCCTGTCTTCGTCAGTTTTCTGATTTGTAAAATGGGGAGAAAAAGTAGCCTATATCTCAAAGGGTGGCTGTGAGAATTAAATAAGTTAATATATTCAAAGCACTTGGGACAGTGCCAGGCACAGAACAATCACTATATAGGTATTAGCTGTCACTGCTACCACGGCTATTTCTACAAGTGTTATCATTCTGATTCGACGGCTTACCACCTTTTTCTTAACCTCTCTGGCCCTCAGACTTCTCTTCTGAAAATTAAGACAACTACTCTACCTGCCTCACAGTGTTGTCATGAGGATTAGATGTGCGAATACCTGCACATGTAAATTGCCACACAGTGCCTGGTACATAATTGGTGCTCTGTGTCATGACCCTGGGGCCTGGTGTCAGAAGAGCTGGGTTCAAGTCTCCCTAGTTGTTGCTGTGTGACCCTGGGCAACTCTCTTTGAATCTGTTTTCCTCATGGCTTTGGACAGCAGGTCCATTGGGATAAATATGGTCCCTTTATTGCCTTCTCAGGCATGTTCCCGCACACAGCCTGCAGAGGTGCCCCCAGAGGTGGCCCCCAGAGGTCACTGAGCCTGCAAACGAGTCACGTGATCCACTGGGGATTTCACAAGGGATAGGCAACTCTTATCTCCGCCAGGAAAGCCCACTGGAGTGGCAGCAGCTCAAGCTCAGAGTAGAAGCCCCTCAGTATCCTGAGGAGAGCATTTTAATTAAGTCCCAGTAGGGTCAGAGGGAGATGGTACACCATGAGGCCTGTGTGACACCTAGGTGCCCTGGCTCCTTCCTGGGTCTCAGCCCCCTGTCCCCTGCCGCCCCCCCCCCCCCAGCTGCTTACCTGGCTCCAACTCACTCCCTTCCACCTGCTGGGAAGGCACCTCCGTACCCCACACCCCACCACGTCCCCAGACTCCACTCCTACCTCCTGGTCTTGCATCATCTGGCAAGAGTTGCAGTTGCCACCAAATCCATCAGAGCTTTGATCAATTTCTTTCACACACAGGATGGTGCTGATTCTCCCCGACTCTGGGAGGGAGGGTATCCGTCCCTCTTCTGCACCGAGACTTCCCACGGCCACACAGCTGGGATCCTGACCCTGCATCCAGTGCTCATCCGCCCCTAAGTCGTTTCCACTCTGCTAGACTTTGATCACACCTCTAGCTCTATCCAGGGAAGAAGATTAAAATATTTAACAACTGTCAGGGCACACGGCAAGCAATTGGAACAGATGCCAGCTGCAAACAGCCAACCCAGCCGTATCAGGACATCTTGACTGCACCTCTGCCTGTGAACATTTCCCGCCTTGTACTGTGGGTGATTCTGCCTCTTCTCCTAGGTCCTGTCTCTCGGAAACCTGGGCTACAGTCATTTACTCTCTCATTCCACTATGGCCCCTAGCACAGGGTCCTGCAGGTGGTAGGGGCTTCACACACATCCATTCACTCAGAAGCTCCTTACACGCCAGGCCCCACACCATGGCTGGGAACATGGTGGTGCCAGGTCCCTGTCCCTCAGGTAGTCAGCAATGAGAAAACCCATGTCTAGGCTGATGGCAGATGGTGTGTGTAAAAGATGGCTTTCTCAGGGGGCTGAGTGAGAGCATGTGCTGTTTAGGTAAGTGGTCAGGGGAGGCCTTTCTGGGAAGGTGACATTTCTGCCAGACCTGGAGGCTAAGAAGAAACAAGCCATGGAAAGATCAGAAGGAGGGGAGATCCAGGCAGACAGAAAAGCATGTGCAAACATCCTGAGTGGAAACTGAGTGGGAGCTGGGTGGGTTGAAAGGGAAGCAAAGTATATGGCAAAGGTGCAGTGAAGGGCTCTTGGTCAAGAGTCTGGGCTCTCTCTGAGTTTCATGAGGATCAATTGAAGGATTTCAGCAAAGAAAGTGACTTCATCTGATTTCTATTTTGAAAGGCTCCACCTGGCTGCTGGGTGAACAAGTTGCAGGAGGGGCTGCGGGGATGGAGGAGGGAGGGGTTTCCTCCAGTAGCTTGAAAGGAGTAAGGTTTGACTGCACAGCAGATGAGAGCAGCACCTCATTACCCTCACCCCTCTGAGACTCTGGCACTTCTGGAAAACGAAGCTTTCTGAGTAATAAAGCAGGAGGAATGCTGGACTCCCGCCAGTGAGGCACGGTAATCTATAGGGCACGAAAGCGCACGAGCCATGGAGAGTTGCGGTCACCTGCCAACGTTCCAGTAAGTTCCAGAAGCTATAAATTCAATTGCATTGAGTTTTAATGAAATAAATCCACTAGGAGAGTTTGAGCTTGGCCCAAAAATGTACTTGGTACAATACTGAAATCGCTACTGACATTCCAAAAATCAGGTGTTACGTAAAAATCTGGATTTCTGGCTTCTTCGGAACGCTCCAGAACTCTGGCAGCCCTGGGTCTGCCTTCCCTCCTGACCGCAGTCAGGGAGCAGAGCCGAGGCCACCTATTTCAGACAGGACACGTGTGTTCCAGTTTGCCGCAGTCCCCACCTCTCCCTACCATTCCCCCAGTCCAATCTCTGGTCACTTAAATGGCCTCCAAGGCATCTGAGTTTGTTATTCCTGCCTTTGTTTTCAAACATTTAAAAGTCCAATAATTCCAAGGTCTGGTGCGGATGTAGAATTTCCATCCTCTGCCGTAGCAAAGCAAAGTGCAGAATCGTGCAGGTTCACTTTGGAAACCAACCAGTAATTTCTAGGAAAGTCATTATTTTGTAAATTGGAGACATGCATTTGCCATAACCCGGCAATTCCTGACCTGGGGTTATACCCTAGAGGAACTTGTACCCGTGAGCACCAGAGGATATGCACAAGCACCATTTGCCCTAACCTAGAAATAACCCCATGTCGGTCAACAGGAGAATGATAAATTGGGCCACAGCCCCACCCTGGAATACTGCGCAGTGCCGGCGGTGAGCCAGCTGCAGACGCACACGCGGGTGAGTGCTGGAGAGCGAATGTGGGTGACAAAGCAAGTCTCGGGGGAATACAGGCAGAGCGATCCCACTTACATAGGTGCCCGAACAGACACACGAAACGATAAACGAAGGAAATGGGCGGAGGGGGTACCGTTAAAAGGAAAATCAAAGGAATAATTAACACGAAATCCCCAGCTAGTGCTTACCTCCGAGGGAGGGAGGAAAACGCGACGGTCCTAACACAGCGCTCATGCTCTATTTCTTAAGCATGATTTGCTATATTATTATTATTATTTTAAATTATCATGAATAATATGAATTATTTTAGAATTTTTTTATTTTTAAGATGTATTTTGCTGGAGGCAAATACTAATATTTAACATTTAATTAATATTAAAATTCTATAATTAGTATAGAATAAACAACATACATCTTAGGTGTTCATTTCAATGCATCTTTACATTTGCATTCGCCCTTGTAATTATCACTTGAGCAAGATATGGAACATTTCCAGCACCCCAGAAACTTCCCCGGTACCCCTTTGCAGGGGTTCCTTGTCTCCAGAGACAGCCGCTGCCCTGATTTCTTTCACCATAGGTCAGCTTTGCGGGTCCTGGAGCCCCACAGAGATGGACCGCGCAGGATGTGCCCGTCGGGGCTGGCTTCGTCCCCTGGGCGCACTCTTTGGAGACCCACCCCTGCCTTAGCAGCGGGCGACGTGTCTCGATTGTTGAGTAGTATTCCATTGCGAGGATGTTCCGCAGCTTATTTATCCACTCCCCTGGTGACAGACGTTTGGGTTGCTTCCAGTTTGGGCTGACACGAAGAAAGCTGCTATGAGCACTTTCACACCAGCCTGGGGATAAGCATATGTTTTCGTTGCTCTTGGGTAAATAGCGAGGGGTGGAATGACTGAGGCATTCCTCAGGTGCGTGCTGAATTTAAGGTAACTCTGAAGTCCCCTAAGCTGCCCAACTGCAGAGGAACTTCCCTATGTTCTCCAGGGCACCTGTACATTTGATATTTTCCCAAGCAGAGGATGAGATTCCAGTTGCTCCACATCCTCGTGGCACTTGGTGTTGTAAGTTCTTAAAATGTTAGCCATTCTGGTGGGTATAAAACGGTATCTGGTTAGAATTTTAATTCTAATATTTTGTATTTCCCTGGTGTTGAGTATCATTTTGTGCGTGTACTGGCCATTAGTATATCTTCTTTTGTAGTATCTGTTCAAGTCTTTCGGCATTTTTTACAATTGGATTGTTCATCTTGTTACTGTTGATTTGTAGATCTTTATATGTTCTGGGAATAAGTCCTTTGTGGGAGACACACACACACGCACACACATACACACAGTGAATACTTTCTCCCAGTTTTTGTCTTGCCCATTAACTTTGTTAATGTTGCCTTTTAATGAGCAGAAAGTTTGATTTTGGATGAAGTCCAATGTTCAATATATACATTTTTAAGGCTAGTACTTTTTGTCTCCTGAACAAGGAACCTTTGCCTTCCTAATGTAGCAAAGACATCTCTGTGTCCTCTTGGCTCTGCTCTTTACATTTAAGTCTATGACCCATTTCAAATCGATTTTTTGACATGTAGAAAGCTGTCCATATTTAATGTATAGAACTCGATGAGGTTGAGGATAAGTGTATACCGTGAAACCATCACCATCATCAAGACCACAGAAATGTCCTTCACCTCCCAAAGTTTCTTCCTGCCTTTATTATTTTCCAATTGGTTTTTGTGCATGGAGTGAAGCAGCAGTTGAGATTCTTTTTTTTTTTTTTTTTTTTAAATATATCTTTATTGATTTCAGAGAGAGGAAAGGAGGGGGAGAGAGAGAGATAGAAACGTTAATGATGAGAGAGTCATTGATCGGCTGCCTAGCCCACAACCAGGGCCTGTGCCCTGACGGGGAATCAAACCCCGATCGCCTGGATCCTAGGTCGATGCTCAACCGCTGAGCCACGCCCAGCGGGGCCAGATTCTTTTTTTTCTGATACACATTTTTCCATTAAAGCACCGGCCCGCGGACTGAAGGGTCCTGGGTTCCATTCCAGCCAAGGGCACGTACCTCGGTTGCAGGCTTGGCCCTGGTAGGGGCGCGTACATGAGGCAGCCAGTCGATGTGTCTCTCTCACATTGATATTTCTCTCTCTCTCTCTCCCCCCGCCCCCCACTATCTCTGAAAAAGCAATGGGGAAAAAAATATCCTCAGGTGAGGATTAAAAAAAAAAAAAATCTCCTTCAGGCTCCCCTTCCTCCACGCCAAGCTCCTCTGCCATTAAAGGAAACCTTTGTCCTTGAGCTTTGTGGTTGCTGGTCAAAGCCCTGAGATGCGGACCCAGCCCTTCCAGGCTATTTACTGAAAGGACGCTTGGTTCCCCTTCAGGCCCTGGCACCGAGCGGGAGGGCCCAAGGAGGCTCTGTGGAATGTGCCACCAGCCCCCTGGCTCTGCCTGGAATTTCACGGGGACATTTTGCAGTCACTAAACTTAGCACCGGAGCCTGTGGCCTCTGGGTAGTCACAGGCATGCCAGGGGCTAAGAATGAATCACAGGGTGAGTCTGCAGGAAAATATTCAATGGGCTGGGCTCGGGGGCACATCTCACCCCGGGTGGGGGACAGGCTCCTGAGAAGCAGTCTCGGGGACCCCAGGTCTATCCTGTCTTTTTCCCCTTGATCCAGAGATAGAGTCCCTCCTCCTGAGAAAAGGGTCTGTATTCCACATATTCCACATGTTTATTGAAGACCTTCTATGTATCAGACACCTTGCTACTTCTGAAGATATTGTGGGGGATGTGGCAGAAATAATCTTGTCCTCTGGAGTTTGGAGTCTCTTGAGGCAGACAGAGGTTCAGAAAAAGAGGGCTGAGGGAACTGAGAGGAGGAATTCAAACCTGGGGAAATCAAGGGGGGCTTCCCAGAGGAGACGGCATCTAAATGGAGACCTGGGGGTAGAGGGAGAGCTTGGCTGAAGAGAGGCAGGAAAGGTGGTTAAAGCAGATAGCCAGGCCTGGCCATGAGGACTTTGGGGAACCAGGGGCGGTTCTCTGATGCCCAGCCCAACTGCTTCCTGTGACACCTATTTTGACTTTGGCTTGCTCCCTGGAGACTGTCACACAGGAGAAAGAGACCACTCTTTGGGGCTGGACAGAGTTGGTCTGGTATCCGGCTTCCACATCCTGACTATGTGACCCTGGGCAAGCCAGCTCATCTCTCTGAGCCTCAGTTTCCTTGTCTGTAAAATGAGGATAACAGGACCTCTTTCCTAGGGTCTTGGTGAGCAATACGACATTTACATGAATGTGTGTGTCACACTGCCTGATGCTTAGCAGATACAGATAAAGGGAGCTCTTCTGATTTGACCTGTACTCTCTATCCCCCATTAGTCAGGGAGTGTTCTGAGGGCAGGGCAAGCCCTTCTCTGAAGCCCTGGCCCACGGCCTGCCCCTGGAAGATGGTGGTACATGCCTGCCATGGGCAGGGAGCTTGTTTTCTGCATAGCCCTTGGCCTGCAGCTGGGGAGGGACCTCGAAGTATGCAGGGAACACCTAAACACTTGAATTGGAACTGCTGTTCATCCATCTAGCCCTGCCCAGCTCCAGGGAAAGGCAGGGAGAAACAAAGAGAAGGTCAACCTCTCTTCCATGCCCAGCAGCTGTCACTGACAGGACCCATGTGTTGCCCTTGGTTTCTCTCTTACGTAGATGTGGCCCCGGTGGCTGCCAGCCCTCAGATGGACAGGGACAGCTTTCTACTGCCCTCCCCCTGGGGACTGGCATGTACCACTGACCCATATCTACCACCCAGTCCCATGAGCTTAGGCAGGGGTCTAGGAGACCCTTTGCTTGTCCCACTCCAGCAGAATCCCTGGGCTGAATCCCACCCTGTGCCCCACCTCCTCCTGGATGGCTGGCCTCAGGAAACTCTGCCTATAACTTGTCATACATTCCCTCAGGGCCATTATATTTTTATTTTTAGGATTTATTAAGCACCTCCTGTGTGGCCTAGAGTTATGTCATTCTTGCCCCAACAACCAAGGAGGCTAGGATTATCTCTTTGGTTTACCGACGGGGCATCGGGCACAGAGAAGTGAGACAGCTGCCCTGAAGTCACACAGTCAGGAAGGGGCGAAGGGGTGGGGGAATAGAATCCAGTGTGCTGACTGCAAAGCTCACTGACGCTAAGAGAGAACTCGGAGCATCAGGAAGTCCCAACCTGCTACAGATGAGGAAACTGAGCTGCATTGGGAAATGGTCAGTCACCCCCCAGTAAGAGACAGAGCCCAAGTCTGAACTCAAGTTTGTAAACTGAGTCCAATGGTTATATGGAGCTAGGCTACCCTTGGGGGTTAGCAGTGGAAATGTGCCAGATCGTGAACCCACTTCAAATTCTGCCTTGCCCCAGCACCAGGTAGCACACACAGTGAATGCGTAATAAGCACAGTGGAATGAACGAAAGCTAGAGGGGCTGCCTGGAGATGAGCTGATCAGTGCCCTTGGCTGGGTAACTGGAAGAGACACTGATAGATCCGGATCCTCACAGAATTTCTTACTGTCTTGTTCAAATGGCATTCTTCCTACTCCTATGCTGGCCAATGCTTATTGGTCTAGGGCTTGGCACCAACTAGACCAATCATAGTCTGCCCCCCTGCCAGTGGTGATTGCACTAGCCAGAAGCAATCTAAACTGGGTCAGTGAGTCCCAATCCAGGAATGTTCTTTTGAACATGGGATTCAGAAGGTTGAGTTCAGATGCTGTAAAATGTGAAACTCAGGGGCCAGGGGTAATTACGTTTCCATTTATGCAGCTGCAATGAAAGTGACAGCAATGGTCTCCATTAGGATAGTCTTCACCTGCAAGTCAAAACAAATCTGGCCATCAATGGCTTAATAAATAAAGCTATATTTTTCTCATGATAAAAAATCTAGAGGGAGGTGACCATGGCCATTGGTTCAGTGACTCAATGGGGTCAGAGCTAGAATTCTGTGATTTTCTTGCTTTTTTCTCATGGCTATAAGATGGCTGCTCCTGCTTCAGCCATCACATCTGCATTCAAGGAAGTATAAGGGGAAAAGGGTTAGGCTAGTGTGTTTGACATTTTTTATAAAAAAAGAAAAAGAAAATAAATAAATAAATAAATAAATAAATAAATAATAAAATCCTTTCCAGAACCCACAGCAGATTCTGCTAATATCTCACTGACCAAAACTATATTTCATGGCTGCAGCAAAGAGAGCTGGGAGAGAATATTTAGCTGAGCACATTGCTGAACAAAATTAGGACTATTTTACATGAGAAGGGATGCTGGGTGGGCAACCACCCACCTTTGCCTTGTGACAGTCCTCAAGATGCAGAGATGAGAGATGCAGAGAAGGTTGTAGTGGTATTTAGGTGCCTGATTTCAGTGTTGGTTCAACCTACCCTTGGATTCTGTGATGCCTTAAATCTTACTTTTGTACTAAGCTGGTTGAAATGGGTTTCCAAACTATCCTAGGAACTGCTCTAGATACCAGGTCCATGTCCCCCTTCTGAGGACAGTGGCTGCCTTGGAATCTGTGCCCACCTGGGGTCATGACTTGGGGGTTATGGGATCTCTTTATCATGCCAACAGTGGTTGGACCAGTAATCTAGGCCCGAAGACCTGGCACAGCAACAGTCCCCCACGGGAAAGGAAATGAGATATGGTGTCCTAGCCCTAGGCTACTCTGAAGACAAAAGAAGAGGTCTCCGGACATTCCAATGTCTTGGGTAACAAAAAGCAGCCACTACCCAACAGAGGAACAAGAACTATGAGGAACTGAAGGGACCTTCACTAGGAGAACACAGGAGATTGGGCCATACTCAACTCTGAGAAACTGTGTCAATCTTGGTGCTCAGAAAAGGGTTGGCTCCATGCCGGGGGTGATGGACTCTGGAATTTAGTGATTTGGGTTAAAGGTCTGGCTTGCATGACCTCTGTGAACCTGTTTCCTCACCTGGAGCCACTAATAGTTCTCATCTCTGTTGATTAACAATTAAATAAAGTCATGTAGTAAAGTGCTTGGCATGGGGTCTGGAACATGGTAAGTACTCAATAAATAGTAGTTTTAACATTACTGTTATAGTAGGTACTCAATATTTGTTGAAAGAGAAGAACAAAAAATTATGTCCCAACATTAGCCTTGCTACAGCTTAGAGTTCAAAGTCTGGACCTGACAGAGTGTGTGTGCTGGACTGGGAAGGGAGCAGGCAGTATTTCCCCTGACCACGTGGGTAGGCTCTGGCCAAGGGCAGGATGATGGCTCCACAGACAGAAGCTGCTTGTATTCTCTCTCCCGTGAATGACACGTGGCCTTCACCACCATGATGTGCCTCCAAGAGGAGCTGCCAGACTGTCTTGGGTTGCACAGGCCAAGAGAAGAGCCTCTTGACGTCTCCACTTGTGTCTCAAACATACCAAACTCAAGATCAACCACCTGAGGGTCTCCTCAGAGTAAAAGGCACCTCCATTCAGTAAGAAAATTGGGCATGGTCCACAATGCCCCCTCGTCCCTTACTGCATATCCAAGCTATCACAAATCCCATGATTTTACCCCTGAAGAGCTCTTAGGTCTGCATATCTGTCTCCGCTTCCATTCCCCCCACATTAGTCAGGTTGGCTGCTTATAACAAACAGCCCCAGATTTCATGGCTCAACCCAATAAAGCTTGGCTCCTCTCAGCAGTCCAATGCAGGGAGATAGATGGCAGGGCTCTGCTCCATACAGCCATTCATCCACCCAGGCTCCTGCCAACTAGTGGATCTGCCAACTTCTAGGCCTTGGAGTCCTACATTGGATCCTTGGGCTGAGGTGTGTGAGGAAAATAACCTGAAGCATTGTTTGGGAGGTTTTTGCACCCAGGCCTGGAAGCGGCTAACATCACTTCCTCCCACACATGGTCCCTCCTCACTGCAGAGGAGGCTGGGAAATGTAGTTCAGCTGAGTACCCAGGAGGAAAAGGAACGCATGGTCTTGTCTCTCCAGGAACATTGTTATCCACCCCCTATTATCTCTTGCCTGGTCTCCTTCTATCCATGTTGGCCCCCTCCAGGCTCTTCGCAAAGCAGTGGAAGAATCTTTTCCAAGATCAGAATCTGTTTATATCGGTTGTTTGCTTCAAACCCTCCAATGATTTCCCACTGCTATCAAGAAAAAGGCCAACAAACACCCTTTCCTACAAAATCCCATATGAACTGGCTGCCGCCACCCTCTCATAAAGGGCGCCCCACACCCCATTTTTTCCAATTAAGAGAAATCTCCTGATTTTTCAGTTTGAGAAATTAAGTGATTTTCTGATTCAAGGTTTGCATATTCAATGAAATAAGTGGTCTTTAAAAATTAAGCTGAAAATTATTGTTAGAGTTATGTAAATATAAAATGGTGATATGTTTGGAGTTTCTTAGGAACTCAAAATTCGGGGCTTTTTTCATTCTAAAAAACATATTTTTTTTAAATGTCAGGTAAGTCCAAACTATCTTTTTGAAGTTCTACAGCAAACAGAGTGAACAGAACATCTACAGGTCCTGTTGTCTAAGGCCCCTTGAAATCTAACCTTACCTCTCTTCCCAGCTACAGGGAATGGTGTGCTGGTAAACTGGTTCACTGGAGGGGGGAAAAAAGCTCTGACCTGTAATGTTTGCTAATTTCCATGGTGCAAAGACTTCCGTGGTGGTGGATTCCAAGCTACTGAGGTAATATCACTGAAAGCAGAGCTGGAAAGAGATGTGCACTATTGGCTCTCAGGAGCCAGTGAGATCAGGCTCTATCACAGATTCTGGCATGAAGACAATTCCCCAAACATGCCATGCTCGGTCTCATTGCCAGACCTTGCTTTATGCCATCCCCTCTGCCTGAAATATCTATTCATTCACTCAACAAATATCCATAGAGTGCCTTCTGTAAGTGAGGCACCGGGCCTATACAAGAAGTGTTCTCATTGAAGGCTGAGCTCAGCCCTTTAGTAGGTGCTAGAGAAATTCCCATTATACTGATGAGGCAACTGAGGCTTGATGACACGAAGTGCCGGGCGGGTGGACAAGCCAGGATTCAAACTTTGCCTCTGTGGCTCCAGTCCCTATGCTTAAGCATGCTGGTCTCCTGCTTCCTCCCTTCTCTATCTGACAAACTCCTGTTCACCCCCTCAAAGCCCTGCTCCAGTGTTACCATGTTTCCGAGGCCTTCCCTGGCCCCTGAAAGACTTTTTATGTCAGAATATGTTTAGACATGATGTAATAGGGAGATAAGTAGGGGTAGGGGATTTGCTGAGGACGGAGGAGAGAGGGCAGAGGGAAAGAATGGGAGATAGGAGAGTGAGAAACCAGGGAAGGAGACAATGAGAAGCAGCAAATGAGATGTAATGTGGATGTCAAAGGTGAGTAGAAACCGAATAGTGGGTCCTCACCACCCTTGTGAAACATACCACACCAGAGTCACAAATTTAAATTGCTACAAGGGCCTTGAGGAAGATAAACATGAGGAAAACTGACCAGATTTATAAGGCAGGAGGGGTAGTGGGGCGGCGCCCTGTTCTATAGGAGGACGCCCTTGATCGAGTCTAACTAACTGTGGCCAGAAGAGCCCGTTTCAGTAATGAACACAGTTAATTAGACTCCCACCCCTAGCACACTCATCTCCGCTGGTCTGTTTATTTTTTAAAAATCTTGTTTGTTTTAAAGAATAGTTTATTGATCTCCAGAGAGAGAGGAAGGAAGAGAGAGAGAGACATCAATGTGAGAGAGTACCATTGATGGGCTGCCTCCTGCACAACCCAACGCTTACAGAGGATCAAGCCTGCAACCCCGGCATGTGCCCTGAAGGAACTGAACCAGCAACCTTTCGGTGCACAGGGCGATGCCCGACCAACTGAGCCACACTGGTCAGGGCTGGTCTGTTTATTTATTTCCTGAATCAGGCTGCAGGCTGATTGCAGCAAGCGGCATGATGGGGTGAGACCCTGAGGTATCTAGGGCACAGAATTTGAAGAGGCACTCACCTCTCACTCTCTGATTCTGGGGGGAAATTCAGAGAAATTCAGGGTATTCTAGGGTGTGAGTAGAATCAGAGAACCAGAAGGCAACACCTTCCTACTATACATAGGTACACACAAGTCCATATTTGTCAGATAAGGAAACTGAGGCCCAGACTTTGCTGTTCCCTCTGTTAGGAATGTTCTTCCCCACTCATCGCCTGGCTTGCTCCCTCTCATCACTCAGTGTCACCCCCTCAGAAGCCCTCCGTTACTGCCCTGCCCACACTAATGCTCAGTACACGGCCCCAACCTCAGGCATCGAGAGAGAGTTCAGGGCTGGGGATTGCACTGGCCCTTTGCTGCCTGGCTGTGCGACATTGGGCAGGCCGCTTTAGCCGCTCTGGACCTTGTTTACCTTGTCTACACAACAGGAAGAACATCTTCTTTAAGAACGCCCATCAGGATGAAACAAGACGATGCTTGCATTGCACTTAGCACAGTTCTTGGCCCAGGCTAGATGCTGGAAACACTCTGGTTAAGTTAAAACACGGAGAAGTAGTGGGCATTAAAATTAGCCAGGAATTAGGTCAGACTGTGGCCAGCTTGGAGCACCAAGCAGAGAGTGAGTTGGCAATGGGGAGCCATTGAAGGTTCTTGAGCAGGGGGGGGGGGGGGGGGAATGGCTGGTTGGCAGGGGAGTGTCATTAAGCACATCTTGGCACCAAATGTGTTGTTTATCAGTGTCTGGGTGAAGACTTTGGCTCCAGTTGAGACAGGAGAAAGCTGCCAACAAAAGGGCCCCATTAAACCCTAGAACAATGGCTTTTCAGCAGCCTTTGTGGAGCCAGATTCCTGCTGTCCAAACCACCCAACTTCCTGCTCCCAACCTGCTGGGAACCACAGGAGGCGCCTTTATCCACCAGTAATGAGCCAGAGGAAGAAATGCTAATTCATCTGTAATCCCTGGGCCACTCCCAAGCCCCATCTCCTCCCAGAAACCTCTGCCAAAGGTACCTGCAGAGGCTAATAAGATTGGCTCTGAGTTCATCTAGGCAAACAAGGTCCCTAAAGGTCCCCTTTAGATGATGAAATATAACTTTTACCCTTTGTTTGCCATTCTAGTTCAAACAAGGTTTAGACATTTAAATCTGACATTAACTCTTTGTCTGACCTTAAGGCTCTATATCAAAAGAGAGGACTCCCCATCCACCCATGGGCATATAGGAGCTATCAAAGTACAGAGATTAGTTTGATTTAGAAGCTTAATATCCTAGAGCCTCAGTCTTATCTGACCCTTCCCTATTAGGCAAACCATCACCTGGTGAAGATAAGAAATGTTCTCAAGGTCATCGAGCTACTTTAGTGTCAGGATTGGGAGAGTTGACCTCACCTGGTTCTCAACTTTTAAGGCACGCCCTGCAATTAAATTGATTTTTCAAAACAACTTTGTCCAGCTAGAATACAACAGGAACAAAGTTATTGAGGTTTGTTTTCACTGCCTGTCTTTGAGTTAGCAAGGTGGAAAAAAAAAAAAGACTTTCTATCCATGATACCAAGTTGATAATTCAAAATGATTATTTTTGTTAATCTGGCTGGTTTTAAAGTTGCAGAATTCCAACTTCTTGAAATTTACTTTTTTTTTTAAAGAGAATAATTAAGCTCAGTCCTTAACATTTTTGGAGACGTATTGGCAAAGGATCTAGTTTCTATAACTGGGTCACAACATCCACACAAAGTCATCATCTGGCTGGTGAATTAGCTGTTCTAGTCCAACATATTCAAACTAGAAAAGCTCAGTAAAAAAGCAAGTCTACCTCTGGGTCTTCTGATCTACCCCTTTCCCCAACACATACACCAGGAACCTCTGCATGGGTGCACCAACATGTCCAGAAGAACAAGGGATGGAACAGTCGCCTGCCGGTTCTCTTGCTGGAGATAAGCAATGTTCCCTTACCTGAGTGTGTATCTGCAGAAAATGCTTCAGGAAGGCCTGGAACCAAACAAATGGTGGTCTCTGGGAAGGGAAGAGAAAGAGCCTGGCTCTTAGTCGTATACTTTTCCTACCCCTGACAATTTTGTTTACCGCGTGTAGGCATTATCTTTCCATTGAAAAGAGTTACTTATTCAAGAGAACCTAAAATAAATGTCCATGCAAAAAACTTGTACACAAATGTTCAGAGAAGCATTATTTACAAAAAAAAAATGGAAACAATCCAAATGTTCACCAACTGATGAAGGGCAAGTAAAATGTGGTCTGTCCATACAATGGACTATTAGTGGGTCATAAAAAAGAGTAAAGTACTAATATATGCTCAACACGGAAGAACCTTGAAAGCAGGATGCTAAGGGAAAGAAGCCAGACACAAAAGGCTACATTCTGTATGAAATGTGCAGAATGAGTGAATCCACAGAAACAGAAAGCAAATTAGTGGTTGTCTGAGGAGCAAGAGAAAGTGGAGAGTGACTGCTAATGGATATTGGGTTTCTTCTTGGGGTGATGAAATGTCTTAAAATTAGATAGTGCTGGTGGTTACACAATTCTGTGAATATACTAAAATCCATCAAATTGTACACCTTAAAAGGGTGAATTTTATAGTATATGAATTGGAACTCAATAAAGCAGTTATTTAAAGGAGTAGTTTTTCTAGTTATTAGTGTCCTAAGTCTGCTGTAACAAAATACCCAAAACAGGGTGGCTTAAACCAACAGCAACTTATTGTCTCACAGTTCTGAAGGCTGTAAGTCCCAGGCCAAGGTGCCAGCAGGGCCATGCTCAGTCTAGGGAAGAATCCTTCCTGCCTCTTCCCAGCTCCCAGTGTTAGTCGGCCCTCCTAGGTGTCCCTGTCTTACAGATGCTTCAGCTCAGTCACCTCTCTTTGGGTGTCTTCACATCATCTTCCCTTTGTGCATGTCTGTCTCTGTGTCCAAATATCTCCTTTTTATAAGGACACAGTCATATCAGATTAGGGCCCACACCAATGACCTCAGGACTGGGCTAAATCTATATTTCCAAGCTAGGTCACATTTATAGGTATCCAGGGTTAAGACTAATGTATATTTTTGGGGTACACAATCTAAGCCATGACACTATGTTTCTAAATGCTTTTAATAAAGAGACTGTATCTGCCTAGCAGAGGAAAGAGACCACGTGCAGAGGAGAATGTCGGCTAGAGTGTGATACACTCAGGAAAGGGACTTCGAACTGTGCAAGTTCAGGATAAAGGAGACCTTTCCTCTGGGAATCAGAGGTGGCTTCCTGGCGCAGGCACTTGAGCTAGACCTCTGGTCAGGTAATTAGAGAATCTGTTGTCTGAACCAGAATATTTAAAAAATATATATATATATCTTTATTGATTTCAGAGAGAGAGTAAGGGAGAGGAAGAGATAGATGAGAGAGTCACTGATGGGCCGCCTCCTGCAGGGCCCCCTACTGGGGACCGAACCTGCAACCCGGGCATGTGCCCTGACCGGGAATCAGACTGCGAGCTCCTGGATCAGAGGTTGATGCTCCAGGGCTGAGCACGCCTGGCTGGGCTGAACCAGGACATTTCTGAGAGTGAAAGGGGGCACTTTTAATATCACCTCAGGATAACAGCTGTAAACCAAGACTGTGGGAGGTCAGTGAGATTCTGTGCTCACCTTGCTCTCAAATGAGAACTTGAATACACAAGATTGGGAGGAGGGGCAGTGAGGGTGTATCAGATGGGGGGAAAACAGCTGCAAAGCCTCAGAGGGCGAAAACCACCGGATGCATGCTGGGAGGGGCTGAGCCTGAAGGGACGGAGTGTGGGAGGCTGGAAAGAGCATCAAATGCCAGCCTAGGAAGTGAGAAGTCCTCAGCCACAGTCTACTGAGACTGGCCCCTTGTGGTCAAACCAGGGGTCTCCCAGAGCAGGGGTGAGCCCACTGTGGGGAGAAACACAGGCCCTCCAGACCCAAACCAGGAGGCTGCTAGCAGAGAGTCACTTCGCCCGTCAGCCCGGGAGCATGAAGCCAGCTCAGGAGGCCTCTGCAGGACCAGACCCACCACTGATGAATGTGCTGACATGGGCCTGCAACCCAGGGAAAACATGCCTGTCTTCGCTCCATTGTTCAGCTCTGATTAGAGTCTGCAAGCCAAGGGGGGTGTCAGTTTGGTTGTTAAAATCTTAGACAAATATTTTTTTATTTTTCTGGAAACCTTCCCACTTTGGTGTCTAATAGACCTTGTTTGTGCTTGGGTGTGAGTTTTTTTTTATTGTTATATTGTTGTTTTTGGAAAGGGATGTGTTGAAGATATTAACTTCTGAATCACGTAAAAGCTGGGTTTTAGTTACCTAATTCCTTGGGAAGATATTAATCATCATTTGTTTTTGTTTTTGTAAAAAATTTTAAAGGAAAGTTTATGTATGTCGAGGAGGGTGGAGGAAGGATTTTATGGCAAATGCTGAGGTCTGTGTACCAAAAGGAGGAAACTGCTCTTTAAGCCTCTACAATCCACAGGGGCTGTATGCTCCTCCAGGGAGGGGACCCAACTTCTTGCAGCCCCTTCCTCAGCTCCCCATGCCTCCTGCCGTCTGAAGCAGCTCAGCTCCTCCCTGCTATTCCACCTAGCTCTGGGACCAGCTCCTTCTTTGGTTTCTTCTCCTGTCCAGATCCCCTCTACTCTACCCCCAGATGCCAGACCCATGTGTCCAGCTGCCTCCTGGACACCTCCTTTCCTTGTCTAACAAACATCTTAAATCTTAGTTGGTTCCAACTACCCTAAAGACTCCCTGCCCCTAAACCTGCCCATCTTAATTTCTCAGGTAAAAATTTTGGAGTCAACTTTGACCCCTCTACTTCCCTCTTGGACCAGCTAATTCATATCCAGAATCTGACCACTGGTCACCACTTCCACAGTGACCACCGTGTCTGAACCACCACCACCTCTTGCCTGGATTATTCCAACAGTCTCCTCACTGGCATGGGACTGAAATTCAGAATAATCTGGGATCCAGTCCTACCCCTGAGTGTCCATGGAACCAGGTCGATCTCACTATACCTCCACTTCCTTGTCAATAAGATGGGAAAGGCACCTATTCTGGACAACCTCTACCCAAATAAACTTTGTAGATTATGAAACCTTGTGTAAATATAGCCTGTATTCAAATAAAAAAAGAGAGAGGGGAGAGGGAAGTAAGGAGGAAGGAAGGAAGGAAGGAAGGAAGGAAGGAAGGAAGGAAGGAAGGAAGGAAGGAAGGAAGGAAGGAAGGAAGGAAGGGAAGGAGGAAGAATGGGTAGGAGGGTAGAAGGGGCAGGAGGGAGGACAGTGGTGAAACTCAACCAAAGTCAGTCGTTGGATCACCAAGGATTCCCCAAATCCATTGCATCTCTATCACTATCTCTAGTGTACAACACAGAGATCTTTTAATATGCATACATGCCCAGAGGGCTGTGAGAGACAGTGTCCTAACTAGAAGAGCTGTCTAAGAACCCCCACCTCCAGTCCTCAGCTCTGCCACTCTGGTCCCAGGCAGTTGTCCAGGTTTAGAGCATGCCTTTGTCCCTGTGTCCACAGACCATATTCACCAGGAAGGATGGTGAGGCATCAAATTCAGCTACATGGACTCCAGAGAAGACTACCCCAGGCATCCCCATGTGAGGAGGTGAGCCTTGGACACTGCCAGGCCAAAACCTGAACCATGATGGACCATGTCACATGCCTGTTTGCAGCTCTCCCATAGCTCCCTAGTGCCCTTGTGAGAAAACCCAGACTCCTCAGCTTGGCTCAGCCTGCCCCCTGAACTCGCTGAACCTGGCCCTGGCCCACCCCTGTGGTCTTGCCTGACCAAATCCAGGGTTCTGCAGAGTCTGAGATGCATAAAACGATGCTGGATGGCACAGCAGCACTAGGTCACAGCCTCACTCTCAGACTGCCAGACTGCAACAGGCAGAGGTCTCCCATAGCTGCTGCTATGTCTTTGATTGCAGAACTATTTTAATGGAAAAGAGGGCAGGACTCGGGCTCAGAGCCTAGCCAGGCAATAGCTTTCAGCTAGAACTTAGTAGAATTTTTACTTTCAATCATTTTTCTTTTTCTAGAAAAATGATATTTATTTTTTAGTTGAGGTAATAATATGAAGTTTCCTTTTGAAATAAAATTATTTAAGTTAAAAGAATAAATGAGTACTTTAGAGAAAACCATTAAGTCAAAAAACAGCCTAGTCTGTGGATCAAGTCTTTCCCAAGACTTGCTGAAACCAGTGTTTGTTGTTCTTTGCTGGGTCCTGCGTCCCTACCTTTGCTCTGGCTGTGCCTCCTGCCTGAATCACCCTTTCCATCTCTTCACTGGATAACGACTCCTCATTCTGTGAAGCTTTCCTTGACCCCACCTTACTGCCCAAATTCTAAGCTGACTGTCCTTGCTCATGTCCCCCAGCCCCAGAGCCCCTACTCCTTCAGGAATAGTCAGGGAGGGGTGGCAACCGCCCTTTCCCTGTGTCATTTATTGCTCTCAGGGGTTCCTAATGGTCTTTTTAGAATGTGCCTTTCTAGCTAGACCAGGTGTTCCTTGGGGCAGGGCCTGGTTAGGCTTCTCTGTGCCACCCCCACCCCCAGCAAGGCTTAGAGGAGGAGCTGGCCCAGGTGCTTGGACTACACTAACCTGGGCTGGAGGGTGGTTCCAGCTCTCGGGCCTGGGTCCGGGAGGCACCACTCACTGGGATGGCAAATCCCAGAGGGGAACAGCCTGGGCTGGTGGTGGTCTTGGTCTTGGAGGCAGTCTTCTCAAATCTCTGTCCTTCCTTAAAGTGTGCCCTGTGGCTGGCCCACTCCTGCATCTCCTCCTAGGCAAGCTGCCTGCCCAATGCCACTGTGCCCGGGAATGGGCATCCCGCAGGGCAGCCCCACACCCTGACTGTGGGTGCAGAAATGTGCAGGCCCAGAGACCCTGCCTCCGGTCAGGCAGGCTTGCAGTGTGCCTTACCCTCCAGAGCTCCCAGGGGAGCAGGCTGGAGCCTTCCTCTGTCACCTGGCTGGACTCCCCCCCCCTCCAGATCCTGCTCCAGATCCCCTCCATCTTTACCAGCTTCTCCTGAGAGCTCTTCCTACAGCCTCCCTTGAGCAGTACTCTTTAATACAGGAAGCGCAGCCTGAGATGGGTGCTTGGAATTGGGGGTGCTCGAGTGGAAGTATCTGGCAGATGATAGGATTGGGGGCTGGGGATTGGGAGAGAGATCTGGGTATCGGCGAGGCCATAGGAACCAGCAGAAGGGGTGAGGTCACCCAAGGAGAAGTGAGGCTGAGAACAGACACCCAGGACTCAGGCTTCCAAGGCTCACTCATCAGGGAGGGGGAGCCTGCCCAGGAGAGGCTCCAGGGAGGCTTTCATTGTGAGTATTTAGGATGGTGAACAAGGGGCACATCCAGTGCTTGTGGGAGGGAGAAGGGAGATGCAGGGGGCGAGGAGCATGGGGGACAGAGGCTGCGGGGCCCTGGGGACCTAGGGGCTGGCTTCACGGTAGCAACAGGGCCAGGACAGAGAAATGAAGCCCCGGTGGGAGGGCCCTGGGTGGGTTTGGCGATTAGGGTGGAAGGCTGATGGGCCTCTGCCCACGCTCCACACCAAGTCTCGTGCCAGGAGCTGGGAAGACAGAGGGCGGAAGGTGTGTGGAGAGAGGTGAAGGCTGGAAATGGTCACCGCAGACAGCAGGAGACAGGGCTGACCTTAGAGATGGCACTAGTGATGGCCTCATCCACTAATTTCACAAAGGACTGAGTCCTGACCAGCATCCAGCGTGGCTGAGAGCCAGCCCAGGGCTGGGGCTGGGCCCTGAATTAGAGGTAGTTACAGAAACTCTGCCAGGGCCGGATTAGGGTAAGGAGAGTGAGGCACCTTGGATGTAAAATTGAAGGAGGGTCTGCCTCACCCTGGTCCTGGCCTTGTTCTGTAGACTGTCCTTTGACATGGGTTACACTCTGGCCCCAACCCACCTCCATGTTATCTCCCTGCCCCTGCCCCAGACACAAACACGGTCAACACACTCTTCCCTCCACCTTCTGGGAAAGTGTTTCCGCATTTTGTCTTTGGCTCGAAACACCCTTCCCTCCTTCTCTGCTTGGCAAACATGTGATCATTCTTCAGGTCTTGAGTCAAATGTCTTGGAGATGCCCTCCAGCAGAGACCACCTTGCTACTCACTGGGAGAGGGAGATCACACCCCCGGGAAGCTGGGGCGTCAGTAGGGGGTGCCAGCATGATCTGGGCTTCCTTGGGTGGTTGCGAGGAGGCTCTAATGTAGCAGGCATAAGGTAGATCGACTGCTGCCAATTCTGCGATTAGGGATCCCGATAAATCTCATCCACAGAAAGGGGAGACTAAAAACACGCTAAAGCTGTAACTGGTAAAGATGCAGTAAGTATTCATTTTAGCTGAAAGAGGGGCCTAAGAGAAAAGGTGTGCCTGGTATTTTGTGGGTCGGCATGGGGACCTTGTTTTGTCTGGGCTGAGACACAACTGGGAAGTGGCCTCGCTGTGTCTCACCGTCTCATGGTCCCCAAGGGACCTTATCTGAAGTTGGTGTTCTGTGCGTGCATGTTCCACAGGAAACAGCAGGGCCCTGCTGGTGGCCAGGCCAGCTTCCCGATGGCAGGCGCTACTGTTTTTTTGTTAGTCTCCATCTCTGTGAAGCCTCTACACAGCTTCTGCAACAAACACCTCTGTTTGAATGCAACTTTTCCTCTTTCGGGCTCTGAGAACATTCTTTTAAATTAGCATATAGCATGCAAACAGTTCAGTGAGCTCATCTTACGGCACAGCTTGTGGATTTTTTTCATTTGCACACACCTGTGGATAAGCCACCACACCCAGGTCAAGATACAGAACATTTCCACACTGAAGGAGGCCCTCCCATGCCTCCTCCCAGGCAACACCCTGCCCCGGGGTGTCCACAGTCACCCTATTTCACTGCAGAGGCCTCTCTGGAATGTGTTTCTGTGTGTCTGACTTCTCTTGTTTACCATAAAATCTATAGACTTCACCCAGCTGTCACATGAAGCAGCCGTTGCTTGTGTTCATTGCATGTAGCATTCCATACCCAAAAGCCCCACAGCAACTCAATGGGAACAGGAACGACTTTCAGCACATTGTGTTGACATGATTGGATGTCATATGGAAAACCACAGACCTGACTTTCTAGCCAACTTCGTGCACAAAAATAATTTGAGCTGGAAGATGGACTCGACTGTGGAACATCGGAAGCAGTCTTCACGGCCTTGGTGAGACCAGGATTTCTTAAACAGGAGACAAGGTGCTAGAAAAGAAGAAATAGATCCATTGTAATTGATTAAAATTAACAACTTTTTTGTCTCAGAACACACCCTTAAGAAAGTCAAAGGGCAAGCCCCAGGCTGGGAGAAAATGTTCTGTCCATGCCTCCAATGTTGGCTCATCATTACCTTGATGGTTTCCTACATACTTCAGCATGTATTCTTTAAAAACAATCCCCCCCAGCTTTATTAAGATATGCAATTGACACAAAATATTGTGTAAATTTAAGATGTACAATGTGCTGATTTGTTGCACTTATGTATTGCAAAATGGTTATCACCATAGCTTTAGTTAACACCTCTTTCCTGTCACATGGTTGCACTTACTTTTTTGTGGTGAGAACATTTGAGATCTACTCCCTTAGAATCATTCAAGTATATGATACAGTATTAACTAATTATTACCTATATCTATATTCATATCCATATAAATATATTGCTATACCATTAGATCCTCAGAACTTATTAATCTTATAGCTGGAAATTTGTACCCTTTGACCAATATCTCCCCATTTTCCCCACCCCACCCCAACCCCTCATAACCAACATTTTCTCTGCCTGAGTTTGACTTTTTAGACTTCACATATAAATGATATCATACAGTATTTGTCTTTCTCTGTCTGACTTATTGCACCTAACATAATGCCCTCAAGGTCCATCCATGCTGTGGCAAATGGCACGATTTCCTTCTGTCTTACAGCTGAGTAATATTCCATTGTACCTGTATACCACAGCTTCTTCATTCATTGATCTAGCGATGGACACTTAGGTTGTTTCCATGTCTTGGCTATTGTGAGGAATCAGCATGAATTCTTTTTCTTCTTTTCTTTCACATATGAATTTTTTATTAAATTTATTGGAGTGACACTCGTTAATAACTCCCACATGTATTTTACTCCGAAGACATGTGGGCTTCAGTTTCAATTCCATCCAGTTTATGACATGAAATCAATAAAAATATCCTAAGATCTGGAAAATCCAAATGATTTAATTTGCACAAACCTATACAGGCCTTAGTTCCTGAGTAGGGTTTGGCAGCTGGAACAGCCCCACTCGAGGCTTTGGCGTTCATCCTAATCCGGGCCCACAAGATTGTGAGGCAGTCCTCTTATTTCCATCTTCCAGCTGTGGCAACTGAGCTTCAGAGAGGTTAAGAAGCTTGCCAAGGTCAAGTGCAGCACACTGTGGCCAGTGCGTACCTCGTATAGAGTAGGTGCTGAATAAGTGCTTCAGGAGTTGCAGGATTCCTCAGCTTTGGGGCTCCCCAAAACTGTGTGTGTGTGTGTGTGTGTGTGTGTGTGTGTGTGTACGTGTGTGTGTGTTGCTGGGAGGTAACTGTGTGTCCAAGTAGTATTACCAGGCAGAAGACCATGACATTGGCATTGGTTGTGAATGCTGGCTAAATGCTGCAGGATCCCCACATTCTACCTCCTGGTGCCAAGAAGCAACCAAATCCTGAAGCCATGTCCCTGCCCTCATAGCCATTACCCAGTCCCAAAGCTCAGGGACAGCAAAGACAGATGACAAGACTCCAACAGGGCAGTTATTTTTTCCTCCTGGGACTCTGGCCACTTTCCACTTGTAAACAGTGCCTAGAGTTACACCCAGTCCACAGTCAACACCAGACCACCGCAAAGGTGAGGCCCCTCCCGACTTCCCAGGTCTCCAAGCAACAACACAATACAGACGTGCAGGAAGGCATGGAGGTGCTGACCAATTCTCAGCTCCCACCTTCAGCTCAATGCCAGGCATTTCCTGCTGGGCACTGAATGTCCTGTTCTTTCCAGCACAGCTGCCACTCCAAAAGCTGCATCCAAAGTCCCCACAAGTAGGAAAAAGGCCAAAAGAAAGAAAGAGAGGGAAAGAAAAAATTCCTCTCTATTTATTATCAATCAGCAGCTGTCTGGAGACATGTGAGGAACACGGAGATGGTCCCTAGATTTGGGGTCAGGTCCTGCCTCTGTCAATCACTGGCTGTGCATCCATTTACTTGGCTATAAAATAGGCATGACATTGCCCACCTTACAGTGTCATGGTGAGGTCTGAGGAAAGTGCAAGGGTTTACGCTCAGGACCTGGAATCTTCAGACCCAGGTTCGAGTGTTGGCCTTAAGCAGGTCCCACAACCCCTCTAAATGTCGGGTAGGGGTCTCTCCAAAGCGGATGACCAAGCCCCTCCCACTCAGGCTTCCTGGCTCAGCAGTGCCCTTTTGCACACGTGCAATGAACGGATGCCGATAAGAATTTCCATGAGGACAGAGCACAAGAATTTGCGCAAGTATAAGCCATAAAGTACAGCCTCTGTACATGTCTGTATATATTTGCTGAGAAGATGCTATGACCTGGGCACTGAGAGGAATCCAGAGGTCACTCCAGCACCTCAGGGGGCCCAAAGCCAAGGGGAGGAGACAGACAGGTGTGAACCATGTGCTCCCTGCTCCTCCCTGTGCTCGGTGCCACCGTATCCCAGGCTGTGGAGAAGGAAGCCGAGGGCCACGTGCATACCACATGGTGCACACGTCCAGTTGGGCGATTTTCAACCGTTTCCATCTCATGACAAGCATGAACTGATTACCAAAATCCTGCAGCACACCAAAAAGTATATTTTTTTTTTTTGCCGATCTTGAGCCTGGACCCAGAAAGATGTACAGCCAGGTGAAGAGGGTTGGGGAAGACATGGAGGCAGAGAGAAGTGTGTGTCAAGGCTTTGAGGCTGGAGGGAGGTGCCTGGGGGGGTAGAGTGGGATCCAGAGCCCAGGGAAGGGATCGGCCTCGGACAAGGGGACCGGGCAGAAGAAGAAGGGTGCAGAGGCCGGTTTGTAAATGGGGAGGCGGATGCTGAGGGCTGCAGAAGGGAAAGAGAGGGCAGGAGACACCTTGGTCTCATCCTCGCCACCCCCTCGCTCGCTCGGCCTCAGCCGCACCGGCCCCCCGGCTGTCCCGCGGCCTTTCTGCGCACTGGCTCCCGCCCCTGCACGGCCCTGCCCGCTGCCTAAGCCGCCTTCCGCCCGCCTGCAGGGCTCCCTCCTCGCCGTCACTCCAGTGTCTGCTCGCACATCCCTCCCCGACGGGCCTTCCGTGGACACCCCTGCCCACCATCACCCTGTCTCTTTAGCTTGCTTTATTTTCTTGTGAACACTTATCACTCCCTGACATAGTACATGCTCATGAGCTTATATGCTTATTTTTCTGTCCCACCTGTAGCATGGAACTTGCAGAGAGCGTAGCAGTTTTGCTCATGGCTGCATCCCTAGCACCTAGACTCATGCCTGGCACGCAGTAGGTGCTCAATACAAGTATAATGAGTGAATGAAAGACCAAGTAGAGCAGGCGAGAGGTGATGAGGGGCAGTCTTTGGTGACATTCTTACAACTTTCCCCCCAAGGACATGTTTAGAAAGACTGCTCTTCCCTGGCACACAGATTGAGCAGGTATATATGGCTTTGTCTATAAGCCCTGAGCCCCTAGCCCTGCTTCCCCCACCTCTGGAGAGCCCCTCAGCCCTGGCATCTGGTCACCAGTGTGGGCAGAAATGGGCAAGCCTGGGAAGCATGGAGGGACTGTGATTTTGCTGCGGATGCTGGCCTGGGGGTTGGAGTTGAGAGGTCCAGGTCAGAGTTAACAGAGATGCTATCTGCTTGGTTCCCACCACCATTCTCTACATGGCCAACCCCCAGGATTGCTTTGTCCAGCAAACTGGCCCTGGGAAGTGTAGGTTGAACCTGTGTGGAAGTCATGATGATGATAACGACGATGACAATGACTACGACTACGACAACATTATCTCATTTAAGGTGCCTAACAATCTAGGGCGTTATTATCTTCCTCCTTCATCAGAGGGGGCAAACTGAGGCCCAGAATACGAGGAGCTGTTTCTAGACAGCATTATACCAGTGCGAGAAGACGTGTGGGGAAGTCTCCATCCATCAGGTTCTCCATCTATAACTAGAGTAGTAGTTAGGGCTGGTCAGGTCCATTTCTAAGGCTCCAAATGAGGGCAGGGAAGCTGTTAGAAATAACGAAGAATAAATAAATATTTTTTAAAAAAAAGAACTACTGAAGCAGAAGAACACTTATGTGGGGGGATAGAGTGTGTGCCTATGTGTGTGCATGTGAGTGTGTGTGACTGTGTGTGCATGTGAGAGAGTGTGTATGACTTTGTGTGCATGTGAGAGAGAGTGTGTGTGACTGTGTGTGCATGTGAGAGTGTGTGTGTGACTGTGTGTGCATGTGAGAGAGAGTGTGTGACTGTGCATGTGAGAGTGTGTGTGACTTTGTGTGCATGTGAGAGAGTGTGTATGACTTTGTGTGCATGTGAGAGAGAGTGTGTGTGACTGTGTGTGCATGTGAGAGAGTGTGTGTGATTGAGTGTGCATGTGTCTCTGGAAGTGCTGAGTTCCCATAGTCAAACATGCCTCCCTCTCCTAACCCTAAATCCAGCCTAACCATAGGCTAATGCTAGAAATCCTCCCACCACAGCCTCAGGCCTCTTGCTCAGACAATTTGATTTCTAAGCTGTAACTTTCAGCCATTGACAGAAAACCTGTATCTGGGTTTCCTTCTAACCCAGACATGGGCTCAGAATCCTGCTCAGTGCAAGCTCTTGGGAGCACCTACCAGGCAAGCAGGTACCGAGCCAAACCTATCTGCCATTCCTGCCTGAGTGGGGATTGAGCGACAGGAAGGAGGGAGAGAAAAAGCAGGTGCCAGGCCCTGTCTAAGCTTCAGCCACCATGACTGACCCCCCTAGGCTAATTCTCACAAATTAACCTCAAAGCAGGGTTTTCAGTCCCACTTCACAGATGAGGAGACAGAGGCACAAAAGCAAAGAAAAACCCAAAAGTCCACCAAGAAGGCATTGGAAAAATAAATCATGGTACCTCCACACAAACCAAATGCTTTGCAGCTACGAGAAAGGATGGAATGGAACCAGGCGTCTGTGAGGGATTCATTGTATCAGTGGCCTATCACCTTGACAAAGCTGCATAAAAGACCCTCCCAAACTCAGTGGCTTAAAAAACCTACTCATTTAGCTAATGAGCCCGAGATTCTGAGGGTCAGCAGTCAGGCTGTGCTCATCTGGGCAGTTCTCTGGTCTCTGTTGAGCTCTTACAGGCACCGGTGACCAGCTCTGGACTGGGAGGCAGTTTTGCTGGGTCTGGCTGGGCTCATTGCTCTCTGGGGCCTCGGCTGGGGCAACCGGGGTGACTCTTCCCTGCTTTCCATGTCCTTCATCCTCCAGCTTATTCACAGCGGGCAGCAGGGCTCTGAGTTAGCAGAAGCATGCAAGGTCCCTTGAGGCACAGGCTCAGACCTGGCATATCATCGCTTTCGCCACATTCTACTAGACGAAGCAAGGCATGTGACCAGGCCCGGATTCAAGGCAGGGAGCAACAGACCTGCCTCCTGATGGGAGGAACTGTGTGATCACATTAGAAAGGGCGCAGAAGCGGGGAGGTGTGAAGGACTGTGGCCATTTTTGCAATCAACCACAGCCAGTAAGCCACACAAGCAAGCTGTGAAACAATATGAAACAGAGATCACTTCCAGAGAGTAGTAGCATCTATATGGACAGATTGGGCCTTCTCTTTTACTTTATTATACTGGGAGGGGCAAAAGTAAGTTTTCAGTTGTTTGTATGGAAAATAATGCAATAATTAATAAATAATAATACACGAATAAACTGTATTTCACCTACACATGACTGTAAACCTGCTTTTGCCCCACTCTGTATGTCTCAGTGCCACCACTTCCTGGGCGGCTGGCCTCAGGAAACTCTGCCTATGACTTGTCATACATTCTCTCTGGGCCATTAGATTTTTATTTTTAGGATTTATTGAGCACCTCCTGTGTGGCCCAGAGTTATCTCATGACTCTTCTTACCCTAACAACCTAGAAGGTCAGGACTATCTCCTTGGTTTATAGACTGGGGATCGGGCACAGAGAAGTGAGGCAGATGCCTTGAGGTCCCACAGTCAGGAAGGGGTGGAAGAGTTAGTTTTGTTTCAAATATGAGATATTTCAATTAAAAAAAATAATTTATCCTTCAGGTGTGTTTTTCAGACTTGTGAAATGAAACATGCAAGGGAGTTCATCTAGCACTGTATGCTCTAGTGAGAGATCGGAGCACCCACCGTGAGCACCAGCGAGTCCAAGGCCTCCATATAATAGAATTCTGTTCACAGAAAAACAAAGAAACAGCCCAACGTGTTCAGTTATATCGCAGGGCACGTAAAGTGAAAACAGCAAGGATGCACCCATTTGTGTGAGAAGTGTGTAGGCCATCTCTGGAAGGGCACACAAAACAGCAGCCACGGCTGCCCAGGGTCGGGGTGCAGGGGGAGCAGCCTTCTCTCTGTGCTCTTTTGTACCCTTAAGATTTTGTATCATGTGAATATGGCTCCTCTTCAATAATAAATACAAAGATAGAAGTTTGAAAATGATTTGTTTTTAAAGGAAATCAAAGTTTTAAGAAGAAAGAATTCTTTTTGAAATGCCTGGGGGAAGGGAGATAAAGGCTGACACAGATTTTGTTCCAATCACTGACTCACTCTGTGACCCGTGGGGAAGCCAGTCACTGGCTGTCTCTGAGCATCAGTTTCCACCAGCTCTAAAATGGGCCAAGTCTCCCTGGCTCACGCCCAGGTCGCTGCAAGAAGGGACCAGCGCCACCGTGTTAGACAACTCCGGGGTGTGCCATGCGCATCACAGTCCATGTGACCGGTGCTTCTCGCAGTTGTGCAGCACACAGCACAGGCAACTAGAGGAGGCAGCCCTGATGTGAGCCGCGATGAGATAATGGACCAGAGAGAGCTCTGGATGTCACGAGGGTCAGGGTGTGCATGTGTGAGTGTATACAGTACAACGGTACATTCCTCCGCATGGGTGTGTGTTTTCTGCCCACATGTCCTGTGGACGTGGACTTGGGAGATGAAACAATCAGTCCCTCGCCCCAGGCCCAGGCGACAGGGTCCTCCAGGAACCATGCCTGAGAAGTGAAGGAGCCACACTGCTAACTGCTGAAGTCCCTCTCTCCACCTTTGGGGGCCCAGCCACCAGACAAGCTGTTTCCTCAGGCCTTTCCCATGCTGGCAGAGCCTCCATCCCCAGGGTCATGATGCAAGAGCGGAATTCCTCACACTCCAAGATGCTTTCTGTTTTCCGAAGTGCAGAGATCTTAGCCTAGTCAGAGAGAGATGGGCTCAAATCCAAGCTCTGACACTATCCCTGGGACCGCTGAGCCTCAGTCTTCTCAGCTGTGAAATGGAAACAAAATCATGACTGCCTCAGGGGGGTGCCGTGAGGATTAAAGGTCAGGCACGCAGTAGGCACTTAGTCAGTGCCAGCTCCTGGTTTTGGCTCTCGAGACTTCTCGTGTGATTGACCCTCATAATCACAGGGTGCTCTACATTTACAAAGACATAAAACAAAGAGAATGAAGCACACACCAGGGCTCCTAGCAGTGGTTATCCCAGGAATGGGAGGGTGCCATTAACAAGGGATTTCTATGTATGATTTTTAGATTGGCAAAAAAAAACCAGTAAAGACATTTCCATTCTCAAAATGGAGAAATAAAGTTAAAAAAAAAAAAAGAAGAAGACTAGATGGAGCACAGAGGATTTTTAGGGCAGTGAAACTGCTCTGTATGATACCATAGTGTAACAAATGCACCGCTCTCATGGGAGAGGCAATGCGTGTGTGGGGCAGGGGGTATATATGAAATTTCTGTACCTTCTTCTCAATTTTTCTGTGAACCTAAAACTGCTATAAAAAATAAAATCAACTGACACCCCCACACAGGCACATGCGTGCATTATACAGAAGGGAGCCTTCAAGGCCTGGGAGATATTTCCCTTGTGTGGGACATGCAGTGCAGGGAGAGCGCTGGTAGGAGGCAGAGGTCTGAGTGTGACTTCCAAATGTTTCTGCCCCTGGCCAGCTGAGTGCCCGGAACATGGCAGGTGCAGATAGACATTCAAGAGCCTTTCTTGCCAGGCCCCGGCTCTCTCATCAGCCACACTGCCTCCTCCACATTCAGGGATTCAGAGCACAACCCTGAAGAAGAAGCCACCACCTTATACCCTCAACAAGGAAAAAGGTCAAGGCCATGCAGGGAGAAAGACATCCACATGCAGAGGACCCCAGCTAGCAAGTCCCAGGCGAGTCCCTGAGGGCCTCAGCTGATCCCCAGGCTGATCTTCATGCATATCCCAGCAGCCCAGCACAGTGGGTCAGAGAGAGCCACGTAGCTGACATCTGGCACACAGAGGCTGGGCAACACTGTGGGGCCTCGCAGCCCTCATCAGGGGTGGAGAGGCCCGGAGGCCCACACCCACCTCCTTCTAAGTGGCACACAGCAGCCACAGCCTCTTGGTTGCTGTGTGACTTTTCCTGTTCCTCCCCCCAATCTGCCCCATCAGATTCTGATGATCCAGGTCTCTGACAAGCTCCAGGGGCTTTCTAGGTTGGGGTCTGCATGGCATAGGAGTGAGCAGGGGTTTTCAGGATACACTTGGGCCAAGACTGGGAGACTTCTGGACAAGTGGGCAAAGTGACCACCTAGCAGAAATGCTCCAGGCCTCCCTACCAGCCTCTTAGTCGAGGCCTCCAGAGCTCATGAGGGGTAGGGCCAGTAGATCCAGGGGAGATGGCAAGACCACCAGGCACCTGGCAGGAAAGAAAGATAGGTGTCTCCTGGAAAGCTGGCCAGCCCAAAATGCACAAGAGGAGAACATTTATAAGAAGTGGCTTTTTGGGGCTCCTTCACCTGAGCCCAAATTCAGGAAGCAGGCTCAGATTAGTGTATGGTAAGTGGGTGGGTCCTGAGGCTCGCTTTCAGTCCAGCTTCTCCTGGGCCCAGCTGAGTGCCCTTGAGTGAAGCAGCCACGGATCGTTGGAGCAAGAATGAGCCCCCTGTGGTCAGAGGCCATTACTGCCTTACACAATTTAGGGACAGGTTCGGGGCAAAGAGATGGAGAATCGTAGGCAAAAGACTCCTTCAGGAATGACAGGTAGTGATCATGGCTGAGAGTTTATTGAGAGAGTCATGGGTTCAAGTCCTGACTATTGCCCCTTAACCAGCTGTCTCCATGGGCAGATGACTTTATTTCCCTGAGACTCAGTCGTCCCCTGTAAAACAGCGATGATGTAAAAGCCCCTCACTGGAGAGATGTAGGATTTAGTATGATCCTGTGTGTGAAAACAGCAAGCCCTCCCTCCTTAAGCCCTAGCCCCACCAGTATCACTGCTGTTGCTAATAGCCATTGTTTTATGACTATTAGCTGTAATGACAATCATCATGTGCATCTCCTGCTGCCTTAATTTCCTCATTTGTAAAATGCGGACAATACAGGGGCTGAGATTATGAGGTTGTGCGGGTGGGGTGGGGGGGAGTGGGGGTGCGCGGTGAGTAAGAGCTCCTGGCACGGAGTAAGCACTCAGTGAATGTTTGTCAAGATTGTTATTACAGTTTTATCATCACTGTTGTTGTCATCTTAGCCCTGGAAAAGCTCAACAAGCCAGCACAGGCTTCTCCAGGCAGGATACATTCATGCGCCTCAAACTGGAAGCGAAGCCACTGGCACAGGTCACAGGGCGGGCTGGGCGGCAGAAGCGGGACGGGAACCGGCTGCCCGCTCCCCCGGCCCGGGTCCCCTGGGAGCCGGCGCCCCCAGCCCGCAGGGAGGCAGAGGCGCACGCGGGGCTGCACGGGGGGGGGGCCGCACCAGGGGGAGCAGCAAGTGTTGCTGGGCAGGAAGGCGGGCAGGCTGAGGCCGGCCCCCCGCGCCCCCCGCGGCCCCCGCCCCCCCTCGCGCCCCCGCGCGCCCCGCGCCCCCCTGGGCGTCCTGCGGTCCCGCGAGGGCGTCGGGCTGCGAGTCGCACCCAGCGGGTCGGTGAGAGGCCTCTCCCCCTTCCGCCCACAGGAGCCTCCCCAGGACCCCGACTCCCCAGGTCACGGCCCCACAGTCCTCGGCGCCTTCCTGGCCCGTATCGTCAACTCCTGTGGACTCTCTAGAACCGAGTCCAGTCCAGCCGCTTTCTACGCCCCTGCCGCTTGCTCTCCGGGTGCCCAGCCCCCAGCCACCATCCTCTCCCCTCAGACCCTCACCCCGCCCTTGTCCTGCCGCACCCCTGGCACGGCTGCAGCTGGCAGGGTGGTGGCCGTAAGCTACCTTTTGTGTTAAAAGGGCAGAAAAAGAATGCGGATTGCACGAAACTGTATTTGCGCGAGGAAGCCACTGTGTCCTGGTGGCTACGGTAGGGACAGTTTGGAGGTGGGGTCTGAGCCTGGAGAGTTGTTGGTCCCTTAAGAAAAAGAATTGGAAAATTAAATACAAAAGGTGAGATTTTAGAATGAGACAAGGAGTCAGAAAATTAGAAATTTTAGAAAGCTGAGAAATGCCCGAACATCACAAAATCCAGAAAAATAACACAATATTATTTATTTTTAAAATTGATTCTTAGAGAAGAAGGGGGAGAGAGAGAGAGAGAAAGATCAATGTGTGAGAGAAACATCAATGGGTTGCCTCCCACAGGCGCCCAGACTGGGGACGGAACCGCACCCTGGGTTATGTCCTGACCCAAAATCATACCCACCACCTTTTAGTGTATGGGACCATGCTCCAACCAACTGAGCCACACCAGCCAGGGCCACAGTATTTTTTATTAATCAACTGCCTGACATACCTTTATAACCCTTTCCTTCAACAGTTCATTGACCACCTTCATATGACGACAATTTTGTTGCTTCGTTTATAGGGAATTAAAAGATAATTCAGTCTTTCCTTTAACATGGCTTGTTGCATAAAGCTTTTACTACTACAGACTGTTTAGGAAAGTTTCAGTTTCACAAGCTGTACTTGAAAATGCTTTATATAAACACACACATTTTACCACCATTGTTAAATTTGGAAAAACTCCTATTAAATTTTTTAATATATGACCTGTTACAGAGACCTTGTTTTTAGTACAGCTATAAGTTTGTGCCCTACAAACACAGAGGTCTGATCATTGCATTTTGCATGATCTTCCCCAAAGAAGAAAAAAAAGTATTGTGTTTTTGATTGTATAATCTGCATTATTCAGTCTACTCCCAAAGGCTAGAGCTTTGGTTTGGACCAGGGGTCGATGACAGCAATGAGAAGCAAACCCTCCATTTACAATTTTCTATGTCTGATCGGTAGGCAGGCCTTTCTGCAGAATAGCTTCTGGCTCCTTACATTTCAGGCCTGATTTTCCTTCACTTTCTGCACACTTTCTGGGCTGGGTGATATAGAGCATAGTCATATGGTGATACTAACTCTGGACCGGTATCTCTGAATCACTGTCCAGGTGAGTGGGCAGGGTGAGCTGCAGGGAAGTCGTCTTCTACACCAAGATGGCTAGCATTGAACCACATGCATTTATATCAGTAAACTCAAGTTAAATGTATCCAGTGCTTCACTCCCCCTAACCTGGATCCCCTTAGCTGCTTGCAAGTGCAATATTTTTCTTTTGAGACCTTTGCACACATGACCAATGAACGTAGGGCTGGGGCTCCATCCAGCAATAAGGAAGGAGCCTGTGCACAGAAGAAATCCTAAAAACATTTGCCTGCTTGAACGACCAATGAGAGGCTCGTAAACTAAAAAGTAAATGCCATTCAAATTCTTTAGTCCAGTTAACAGTTGGCATAAGCCAAACCAATTTATCGAAGCCCTTGCATAGCAGGTTTGTAAAAGCCTGGTTATAAAAAGAGAAGTAAATTTGTCTGTAGTAACAGCTGGGGCTGAGGCTCTCCCCAGAGGGTGGAGCCAGGAGCATCTTGAAGAAGTAGGCTCTTCAGCCTCACTCAAGGCCTCAGGGCTGAGGATCTCGCTCCCTCTGGAGGCAGCAGGCTCTTTATTCATCCAAACCCCCTCCCACCCGAGGTGCCCACCCTGGCCAAGCACCCCCTCCCTCCGCCCTTAGGAAATAGAAGACCCAAGCTGATAAGCAGGGACTCCCAAAGGTGAGAAAATCTCCCTGACCTTGAAATCAGAAAAAAAGAAGGTGTTTTAAGCTCTCTGTAAGATACACAAAGGACTCAAGAAAGAGCATAGGAAGACATCTAGCCGAAGAGGAGACAAATGTAGACAAAGAGAGAAGCCATCCCCTGAAGAGGGGGGAAGAAAGCAACACGGCAGGGTGAGGTGGAGAGAGGGGCTTGGTGAGCTTGGAAGGGGCTGACCACGCTTCATTCTCCTCACAACACTGTTCATGCATCATCACTTATTAGACACCTGTGCTTTGTTGTTTTGTTTTTTTTGTTTTTGTTTTGGTGTTTTTTTTTTCAGAGAGAGTGGAAGGGAGAGAGAGAGAAAAAATATCCACGTGAGAGAGACACCTCGATTGGTTGCCTCCCGCGTGGGCCCCAGTCGGGGTCCAGGGATCAAGCCTGCAACCAAGGTACGTGCCCTTGGCCGGAATCAAACCCAGGACCCTTCACTCTGCAGGCTGACACTCTAACCATTGAGCCAAACCTGTGCTTTGGGGGACAGTGGTGAGCAAGACAGAAAAAAAAATTCTCTGCTCTCGTGAAGTTTAGATTTTGGTGGTGGAGAGAGAAAATAAACAAGTGAGCAAAGAAATAAAGCATGAGAAAGCAATAAAGGACAATGCAGTAAATTAAGACAGGGTGAGGTGATAGGAAGTGCCAGGTGCTACACTGAGGCAGTGACATTGTGCTGAGACCTGACCAGTGAGAAGGAGCCAGTTATGGAAAGATGAGGGGAGAACATTCCAGGGAGAGGAACAGCAAGTGCAATGGTCCTGAGGTAGGGATCGGGGCTGGCACAGTCAGGGAACAGCAAGGAGTGGAGGGGTCCTGGGGAGTGTGGTATGGCAGGGGACAAGCTTAGACTGGTGGGCAGGGAGTCAGCCATAAAAGATAATTTTAAGCAGAATATTGAACATGACTTTTTTTCTAAGTACATGAGATTTCAAAGAAAACACCACATTCTAGTGTTCAAATGGCCTTTTAAAGAAGAGTTGAGAGAGAAATCAAGCATTTATGAAGCACCCAATGGGAGCCAGGCTCTGGGATGGGGCCTTTCACAGCCATTTTTCCATTTGATTCTTAAATGGCAATGGGCCACCTGACTTCCATTTTATAGTGGATACAACTGAAGCCCAGAAAGGTAAAGTGATACATCCCACGTTACAGAGCTAGAAAGTGACTGAGCCCAAGCATGGCTCATGTTTTACTATGACAACTATGTAGCACTTCCTAAAATGGGTGTGGGTTCTTTATAGTTAATACTGTATTTGTTATCTGCACTTTACCTCATGTGCTATTACTGAGTGTTGCCTCCTCTTTGCAATGGCCTGGGAAATGTTTCTGAGACCTTGAATGACTAGTCTCAGCTCTGAAGCTGCTTTTTACCCTCAGTTTTCAGCAACTTCTCTCTGAACAGGATCACTGTGACCCGAAGTCAGAGTTGGGTCCAACTAGCACCAGTCTTTGTGCAAATCAGACAAAAGTTTCCTTTGCTCAAGACACCAGACTTCCAGCTTCCAGAAAAGTGTTGTAATAACAATTCTGTTAGAGCACCCTTGGAGGCCCTCTTTAAGAAATTATCCTCACACATGCAAATCTGTGCTATCTCCAATGGGAGGGGCTCACTTAGCTATGGTGCCCTTATGCAGGGCACAACCTGGATGACTGCAGTGATTTTCCACATCCTTGCATAAAATGTTTAGAAGGGGAAAGCTATGAGCCCTGGCAGAAAGGAGATCCGTTTGGAAGTGGCCACAAGAAACCACACGCAAACACATGCTGTGCCCCAGGGGTAACCATGACTGTCCAGGTTTTCCCAGAACTGCCTTGCCCATCAGAACATTGGATTCCAGGTCACTTCATCATCATGATGCTATCCACCCTCAGTGCCACCGCTCCTCCTCACCTCCATTGTATATTCACCTGTTCCAGGGTGTGAAATGTCCTAGGGAACACTGGCTGCCCACACAAGTTCTCCTGTCACTGTGAGATGAAGTCCCTGAACTGTCCCCCTGCAAAGAACCCCCCCCCACTTTGATTGCGGGTACCATGGGCTCCAGCACTCACTAGATGCACGTTCTCCGTGTGGTCAGCACCACCTCCAAATGCCAGGGCCTCATCTTTGCAGTCTTCTAGTTCCTAAATTTAGAAGCGTAGATTTAATCCAAATAAATGGAGAGTTATATAACTTCATGTCCCTCTTTACTGTCCCTCCCCTTGGAATAATCAGCCTTAATCAGCTAATGATGGGGCCCTGAATGAAGCCCCAATCCTCAGAGAAGCTATTAGGCTTACATAAGGAGTGACATTGGCCCGGTGTATTCTGAGGCTTTAAAATACATTCTTACTCTCTTTCCTCTCTCTCCCCCTCACCTATACATTCTAACACACACACACACACACACACACACACACACACACACACTCACAAACTCCCCCAAACATGTCCATCAAATGCTGAAGCTGCTTAGCTAGTCTGGGATCAAATACATGCAAACTGAAAGGTTTTACTCTTTGGGTAGTTGAAATTTATCACCTAAAAATAAATCACCTCAATCCGCAATGGCTGCTAACCCAGGAAAGAAAGGAGCACTTTGCCATAGAATTATAGACCGAGGGAAAAGGGAAATACAGGGAAGGAAATCTGAGAACTTTCTGATCATCAGAACTATCTAGCTACAGAACGGCCAGCCTGAGGAAGTAGTGAGCTCCCTGTCACTGGAGGTGAGTCAGCAGAAGTTGGGGATAATGGATCAGGATTCCTGCACTGAGCAGAGGCTGAATGGTAATGTGCATTTGTACAGGGGCAATTACGTGCAGGGAATTGTGCTCTATAGGCATTGTAACACAGATGGCAAAAAGGTTTAATCTCAAACACCAAATCATCTATTGGTAGTGGCTGCCTGGAGTTCTAGACACACAGAAAGATTCTGACGCTCAGGGAGAAAGACTATCTTGATCAATTCATAATGTTTTCCATGGTGCAAAAGAAGAAAACAGATATCTTGACCTGGTAGCAATGTCTGCCATTGATGTAAGATAAGAAAACAGCAGGTAAGCTATTTGCCAATGATGTATCTTGTCATTTATTAATCTCTTAATAGATGAGGAAACTAAGGTGCAGAGGTTCACAGTTGGTAAGTGGCAGAACCAAGAGTTGAACCCAGACGTGGCTCCAGTGTGTGCTCGTGACCGCTATACTCTGCCTCGCAATGATGAAAGGAATGGCGCTGGGGCTAAATATCCAACCACCAGCCAACGGTGTACCTTCATTTTCAAATGCCACAGGCATCTGAGTTTGTAACCTCTGAGTTGTAGGCTCAAGGAGATGACTGGATCTGCAGGATGCCGCCCAGACCCTGGACAGATCCACACTCACTACCCATCTCTGACTCCCAGCAATACTGGAGATGATTGTCCTCATTGCATGGATGAGGAAACTGAGGAAACCGATTATGGACCGTCTGTCCTCCTCAGATGCTGTGCTTGGTGGCACACCAGAGCCCAACAGTCCTGGCCAGAGAGCACATTCTACAGCATACACAGTGCAGAAGGCCTGGGAGGGCCAGGGGGCTCTGGCAGGGACTCAGTAGGCAGACCATGCCTGCCTCTTGACCCAGCTTAACACAGGAGCTGACTTCTCAGCCCCACCTGCACCAAGTCAGCTCTCTAAGACCTTTAGCACCAAGCCATGAACTTTCTGATAGTCTTTCATGGCAGGTGGAAACTGCCCCTTCTCAGCACATGACATCCCCTATCAGCACCTTCAAATATCACCCTGGCCGGTGTGGTTCATTTGGTTCAGCACTGTAGTCCTATGTACCAAGAAGTCGCTGGTTCAATTCCCACTGGGGGCTCACGCCCAGGTTGTGAGCTCAGTCCCCCGTAGGGGGCGTGCAGGAGGCAGCCGATCTAGTCATGGTTCTCTCTCTGTCCCTCTCCTTTCCTCTCTCTCTCCAAAATCAATAAAAACATATTTTTTTAAAAAATTGCTAGTATCAGGGCCAGAACATCATCAGTACTTCTGCTGCTGTCCCTGCGGGCCACTTTTCAACAATTTCTCCTTCCCCTCTCATCAATCATCCATTCTTCCTGTCCCTGGGGCCTCTCTCTCCAGCCCTATTGTTCAGCTTCTGTCCCTACCACTTCCTTTCCCCGTGGGACTTTTACCCAAATCTTCACTAAGAAACAAAACCACCATGAGAACAGAGATTTCAAATGCGGCCTTGTCCAGACCTTATGCATATAGTCCTAGAAGAAGAAGGAGCATGTGAGGCTGATTCTGGTCCCAGTGATCCACTCTCCTCTTGTGAAGTTGGGGGAACTGAGATGACAAAGGCAAGGCACACACATCAAGGCCACTCAGGACCTTGGCCAGGACCTCAGAGTTGCATAAGTCGGAGGGAGTGGCTGCTTTTGTATTTTGTGCAGATGGTGTTCTGGGACTGTGCAGGCAGGGGGTAAGGACTATGGCTGTGGAGGTTGGAATCGGAGACCTGGAGACCCAGAGACCTGGTGTCGCCTCCCCTGCTGACATTTGACCTTGGATCGTATTCAAAGTGGTTAAAGAGGTTTACTGACACTACAGAAGTGCCCCCACCTTTAAGATAAACACCAAAGTTCACCCTCCCAGACAGCTAAGTCAGGGGATGACGTTTCTGGTTGCAAAAGGTGGACTCTGAACCACTGCTTCTGGAGTGGACCTGGACCTTTCTTCATAGCTCATTAACTGGGAGCTGCCTGAAAAGTCACCAAGACCAGTTGTTTCCAAATTCTTGGCATCAAGTTGCTATTTGCAAACAAACTCTTTCTTGGAACCCCAGTCCACCAGATGGATAGAAAACATGAAATGTTGAGGTGGGATGGCCCCATGACCCCTCCAAAACTCCCTGCAGAATTATGTGTGCGTGTGAGTTTTTCCTGGGCAGGAGTCTGTAGTTATCTTGATTCCTAAGGGCTACTTATGCCAGGAATGGTTAAGGGGGCCTGGAAGCGCCCGCTCACAGTCTAGGATACTGTGATTGTCACATCTATTTTTGTCACCTGTTTGCCTTTCTAGCTGAGTGTTGCTCCAGCTGACATTTAAATTAGTTTGCATTTGCAGAGCCCACACCAACTGGTGCTGTGGGCACGGTGGGGGGTGAGCAGGAGGGCCCAAGCCCAACAGATGGAAGGGGAGTGGCTGCTGGAGATTAAAATGTGGTCCCGGATGATCAGGAGTTGCCTGGGAGCATGTGAAATGCTTTCAAGAGAAAAAGCACTGGTGCTACAGAAAAAGCTGGAATGTGGGTGGGATAACCCCCATTCTAGTCTCTCTTCTGATGTGCTGTGTAGCCATGGACAAGAACCTTTCCCTCTCTGTTTTCACCTGTACAGTGAGGACCAGTGTTTCCCAGAACGTGAAGCATGCGCACACAACGCAGCCTGAATCACGTCAGTTCCCACACAGCGGAAGCAATTCTTTTCGGATTCCCTTTGAACCCTTCTTTCTGATCACATCCAGCGGGGAGGCTCAGTGCGGGGCTGGGCATCTCCAACACCCAGCTAACCCCTGTGGCACTCCCTGGCAAAGACCTGGCTGGCTCGGCGCCCAGGGCAGACTGCAGTGTCTAATTGGACTGTGATGTACGTGGTTTTCTGGGCATTGCTGTATTCTATTTATGCACAGTGTCCTTTCCAGCCGTCATATGAATGAAGTCTTTTAAAGTGTGCATATGTGACAATTTAATACAGAATTTTAAGAAAATGATAGTACAGGCGGGTATGACAAAAATGTGGAGTTGAGTGAGAACACCCAAAGCTGGGGAAGGCTTAGGTAAGTTGATCTACTGGGCTCTAAGAAGCACTGTCATGCTGGACCCCCATCCGCCCCGACCACCAGAGAGGGTCCCATGGGCCCAGGCTCTGCCAACGACCAGGAGCAGTGGGGGTAAGGGATGGGGAGGGGGTTTCTGAGCAAAGGCCTGGGGTGCTAATGAGGAGCCAAATACCTTTCAGGTGAGTATCTCTTACTGGGATGCATACATATACCTTTTGGAGTACAGGATCTGGTCTGTGGAGTTTGTGAAGCCTGAAGATTGAGGACAATGAAAATCACCTTCTGCGGAGTATAAGACATCACCCTCTTACAAAAGCAGTGCGGCCGATGTGGGAGAGCATGCAAACTTCACAGCCACTTTGGGCAATGTCCCTGGGTCCCAGGAATTGTTTGTTCCCTATTTCACCTGAGAGGTGCCATCCCAGACAGAGGCTAAGCTGGACTCCGATGTCAAGCCATCTGGGTTTGAATCCTGCATCACCTGTGTGAACTTTGGGAGCTCCCTCGGATGGCTAGGATTCCAGCATGCAGGCAACAGAAGTGGGCTCAACTAACTGCAGCCAAAAATATGGGGCCTTATTGAAGGATGGGAGGTCACTCTTGGAATCCGAGTCTCAGAACCAGCAGCACTCAGACGAGGGGCCTGGAGCAAGGACAGCAGACAGAGTCTTTGAGGTGAAGCTGTGTCTCAGGATCCAAGAGTCAAAGTTCCAGGAGAGAGTATCTGAGCCTGGGTCCTGAGCCTCCCCCGTAGTCAGAGGAGAGTCTTGACCAGACTGTCAACACTAAGGGGAGGGAGGTTCCCCAAAGGGAGCCATTAACAGGGGTGAAGAATGCTAAGCAGGCAAAGAAAGCAAATGTCTACTGTGTCACTTTGCCTCAGCTTTCTCTGCAAACAGGGACAAAAATGATCTGGCCCTTTGAGGGCGATTAAGGGGATTAAATGATGTCACCGTGTAAGGGCCTGGCTCTCAGTAACTGACACTCCATAAATGTCAGTGATTGGGGTTTTTTTTTATTGTTTGTTATAAAAGGACACAAAAACAAGCCACTGTGGGCCAGATGTGAGCCTAACGAATGCCACATGCTCTTTTCGGTTACAGCCACAGAGGCCTTGGGGTTGGCAGACATGGGTTCAAATCCTGGCTCTATCCACTGAGTAGCTGTGAGGCCCTGGGCAAATGACCTCAGCCCTCTGAGTCCCAGTGGTCACATCTGGCTGCCAACAGCTGCTTGGGCACAAAGCCCAGGGTCTGGACAACAGACATCAGCACCACCAGGCCTAGGGGCTCAGGGGCAGGTGGGCAGCCCAGCCAGCCTTCCTCTCACAATGTTCCATCCCTGTAACTTTGGGAGCCCCACCTTAAGGGGAGGGCCAAGGGCTCTTGGGTAACTTTGACTGATCCTGGCCTGGGGCACAGACAGTTTCCTTTTCCAGGAACCTCAGGGTTGGGAAAACTCCCAGATGCTCTGGGGCCAGTGGTTCCCATGGGAATTCCCTGAGGCACTGTTTAAAATACAGATTCCCAGGCCTCCCAGAGACCTAATAAGCCTCAGGTAATGTGCAGCAGAGTGATCAAGCTCTGGCTTCTCCAGAACCACTTGTACAGCACCCTTCCCGAGTCCACATTCCCTCCCAGGAGTCAGCCCATCTAGAACAGCCCTGATCTCTCCCAGAGCTGCCCTTCCTCATGGCCTTTTCGCCCCTGAGGGCCTCTTCTGAGTGCTCTGACCCAGCACAGCTCTCAGGGCCTAGGAGACAGGCTCTCCCTCTATCTGCTTTTCTCCCAGCTCAACCACCTAAATGTGGCTAAGGCTGGGTGGATGTGGAGTGTGAGGATACGAGAGGTAGGGGCCTGGGACGCTGGAAGGAGGAACACCATGGCCAGGCCCCACTGAACCTAGAGAGACAAAGGCAGTTATACAGGAAATCAAGTCAGGAGTAGGAAGAGATGGGGTGAGGCCTGAGGTAGGGAACTAGGGGCTTAGGTTCATGAAGCAGGGAGATTATAGGCACAGGTCCCAGGCAGCTCCATAAGCCCAGACTCTCACGGCTTCAGTCAACAAACATGCCCTGAGCTGTTCCTGCTTCTTTGCCACCCCACTCCTCAGGGGGAGGGAGCTGCTGCAACACCCCTGCCCAGAACTCCAGCCCCGTCTCCTCAAAGCCTGGAGGACTCAGTTGGTTCTGCCTGCCCAGCACCCGGTTCCCCCCTTTTCTGACTACAGTTCACCTCACTCACCCCCTCTCCCTATTTTCCTCCCAGGAATCAGCCCTTCTCTCCACCACTGTGATTTAACGGCACGCTTCACCCCCAGCTTCAAGGGGGCTCTGAGACTCAGGTCCAGTCAATCAGAACCCCATCTTCTCTGAGCCACAATGATTGGTCCAGGGATGGGCATGTGACCCAAGCCTGGGCAATGAGAGCCTTCCCAAGCCATTTGCTGGACCCAGGGATGCTGCGAGGACTTGTCTAAGTTGTGCACTGGGCAAGTGCACTCAGGTGAGCGGGAGGCAGAATCCAGGTTATATTCTGCTCAGGCCCCTTGCCTGGTATAGAACTGTGTCTGCCCATTTTCTCTAGTTTGCACCCAGGTGCTGTGTGCGCTGGCAGAGGCCCTGGCTGAGCTTTCAGGAAAAAGGCTGTCAATCTTCCTGAGGGTTGCACAAGGGTGGGCTGTCAGCCTGCAGCTGCTGGTGCTAGATTTGCCTCCTCAGGGGAGAGCTTTACCCCAAGCCATTACCTAGGACAGAAGAACTGAGAGAGGAGAGATGCCTGGTGACATTTTTTAACCACCTGAAACCAGCTGTACTTGCAATCCGCTCTGTCCCTGGATTTTCTTTTCAGTGACGGGACTCAATAAATTCCTTTTTTACAGTTGAAATCAGTTTGAGTTCGTTTCCTCTCACTTAAATCCGAGATTCTCCAGTGGCTTGCACCAACTCCAGATCTGCAGAAACCTGGTTTTTAGAGGTGGGAGGGGATCCCAGGCCCCCACAGGCAGAACGCATGTGCTGTGCTCTCTTTGGCAGCACATGGTTTCAGTATGTAACCCTCTGCCCCCTTATTACCCTCCCCCCAGGACTGAGTTAAATGGATCTCTCCAACTCCACATGGCCTGCTGTGCTCTCCAGGCCTGGTCTTCTTAGTCATGCTACTTTAGTTGATGGCTCCTCCGTTTTTTCCTACTGCTCAGGACACAAATCTTGGAGTCATCCTTGCTCGTCTCTTTCATAATCCACATTCAATCTTTCAGCAAGTCCTATTGGCTCCACCTCCAAAAGATGTCCAGCAAACAACCACATCTTTACCATTCCCACTGCCCGCCACCATGCCCCAAGCCCTATCATCTCCCATAGGTATAAATCAGTGTCTTCCTCACTGCGGCCTCATTCCTGTCTCCTTTCCCTGTTAGTCAGGACAGGCTAGGCTGTGCTGTGGTAACAAACAATCCTCATATCCCAGTGGTATAAACACATGGTCTATTTCTTGTTCTGCTACATGTCCCTCTGACTGTGGTGTGGGACCCAGGTTGATGGGGCAGCCAGTCTAGAACTCGACTCTACAACACTGGCAGTCACTATGGAAGGGCAAGGAGAGAACATGGCCTAGAGTATGCTCATAAGTATTCCCCAGAAGCCATGACCGCACTCTGCTCACACTCCACTGACCAACCAAGCCCTATGCCTCGCCTAGCTCTAAGGGGGTCGGGGAAGAGCAGTGCTCCACTGTAGAACTGAAAACACACAGTGAACAGTGCTGACAACAGCACCCCTTCAAATCCTCCTCCACACAGCAGCCAGAGGGGTTCTGTTAAAGCATAAGGCAGGTCACATACCTCCTCTGCTCAGAACCTTCTGTGGCTCCTTAACTCTAACACCACCATGATCTACGAGGTCAAGCACAATCTGCTGCCTGGGACCTCCTGGACCTTACCTCCAACTCTCTCTGCCTCACTTGTTTCACTCTGCTCCGATCTCCTTGCTGTTTCTCAAACCTACCAGGCATGCTCTTACTTCATAATATTTGCTTATGTCTGGAATGCTCCTAAAGGCATCCTTGGGCCTCCCTCCAAGCTCACTGAAGCCTCCCTTTTATGGGCTGAATTGTTCCCCCACCCCCCAAAAAATTTGTGTTGCAGTCCTAACTCTTGGGACCTCAGAATGTGATCATAATTGAAGATAGGATCTTTACAGAGGTGATTAAGTTAAAATGAGGTCACTGGGGCAATCATAATCCAATACGACTGATGTCCTTATAAAAAGAGATTAGGACACAGACATACACAAAGGGAAGACAGATGTGAGGACACAGGGAGAAGGTGGCCACCTGCAAGCTAAGAAGAGAGTCCTCAGAAGGAACCAACCTTGACAACACCTTGATCTTGGACTTCTAGCCTCCAGAACTGTGAGACAATAAGTTTCTGTTGTTTAAGCCACCCAGTCTGTGGTACTTTGTTACAGCAGCCATAACAAACTAATATATTTCCCTTGCCATATTTTTAAAGATTACAACCCCTCCTTCCACTTGTACTTCAATGGCCTCTGTCCCCTTTCCTTGTCTACTTTTCTCTGTAGCATTATCACCTTCTGATCTTCTAAATGTCTTCCTTTGTGTGTGTGATCTATTACTCTCATAGGATATAAAATTAATCAAGGAAGGGGTTTTTGTCTGTTGTATATATTGCTCTGTCCCTAGGGCCCAGAATAACACCTGGTACATAGCAGATACTTAATAAATATTTAGTAAATGAATGAATGAGTGGATGGATAGATGCTATAAAACACTCAGAAATTCTCATCCTTTGCATGGTACTTCCTTAAACCACAAGACACTCTGTGCCCTTTTTCTTTGGTGGATTCAATATTGGAGGGTAGCTGAGGAGTTTTGAAAGTCTGACCTTTAGAATTAAGTGGCATCTATCAAACCTTGAAATATAGATATTTGATCCTCAAGTTCATGGTGAGGATCCCAGAGGTCTTTATGTACATGCTCAAAGATGAATGCACAGGATCTCAATGCAAAGGCATTTATTATACTGAAAATACAGTAAGGACCCAAATGCCCATCAATAAAGGATTGAGAATAAATTGGAATGGTCCTGTAGATGGTGATCATGCAGATATTAAGGAGAGGATGGCTGAGTCAGTATCAAGTGGAAGACTGATCTACAACTAAGATAGTATAAAAGTTATGCTTTCGCATGTGCAAAAACCAATAACCAAAAAGATACCTGAGGGAGCAGAGTGAGGTTACTGTATCAGTTATCTAGTGCCACAGTGATGCTGTGTAACAAGCAACTCTAAAACTGCCAGTAGCAAACAATAATAAGCATTGATTGTTCACTACCCTGGGAGCAGCCACTCCAGGTTCAGGTCTAGGCTGCTCTGTTGATCTTGGCTGGGCTTAATCAAATGTATGGAGCTGGCTGGCTAGAGGCTGATGTAGAGTGGCCTCAACTAGGACAACTGGATTGGCTGAGCTTGGTGCCATTTGTCTCATCTGACAACCCACTAGCCTGGACATTTCATCATGGCAATGACAGAGGCATAAAAGCAAGCAAGCTTGATTGTGCAAAATGCTTTCGAGCCCTGGCCTGGTAGCTCAGTTGATTGGGGTATCGTCCTGTGCACCAAAGGTTGCAGGCCACTCATAGGGCAAGTTTGTCCCCACCACATACAGACCAAGAAGGTGATATGGGTCCTGGGCCTCTACATCCTTCAGCTTTTCTGTCCTAGCAAGGAGCTGAGAGTCCCACTGCTCCTGCCACTAGCCTGGTCTGGTCAGCAGGTGCTGCTGCTACAGGCCACTTCCATGGGGACCTCAGGCCGAGGGACTCTCTGACTTGACCCTTCCCTCCTCTCAGCACCAATTACTTCCCTCCACTCTCCACGTTTTACCCCACAAATGCCCAGCAGCTTCTAGGTCCCCACACATTCCACACACTTTCACATCTCTAGGCCTTTGTCCATGTTCCGGTGCAGTATTATTAACTCCAGGAACTATAGAGCTAACACGTCTATATCACTTACTGTGTGCCAGGCCCTGTCCTAAGTGCTTTCACACATATTTACTCAAGAATTTCTCTCTCCCAGCCGGGCGTGGCTCAGCGGTTGAGTGACCTAGGATCCAGGCGATCGGGGTTCGATTCCCGGTCAGGGCACATGCCCGGTTTGCGGGCTGCAGCCGATCAATGACTCTCTCATCATTGATGTTTCTATCTCTCTCCCTCCCTCTCCCTTTCTCTCTGAAATCAATAAAGATATTTTTTTTTTTTTTAAAAAGAATTTCTCTCAATAGTCCTATGTGTAGGGGCTCTTCTCATCCCCATTTCATAGATGGGGACACTGAGCGACACAGGGGAAGAGATTCACAGTAGCAGGTTAGGCCTCAGGCCCATGGGCAAGGGAGGACTGGCCTGGGAGGGAGTGCCTGGTCCCATGGCCCACCTCATTCGGAAAGTGAAGGGTGGGCTCCATCTAATCAATCAGGCCGGGAGCCTGAGAGGAAAGTAGGCACAGGAGAGGAGCCAAACATTCACAGGAAAGAAGACACAGGAAGTGCTTTAAAAGAGAGCTAAACTAATACCACATCGAGAAATCATTCCTCACTTTTCAAATTGGTAAAGACCAAAATAATCCAATGAAATCCTCTTTTAAGAGGTGGAAGGAATAGTCAGCGCTCAGACATCATAGTGGGAGGTCCAGGAGAAGATACTATCGATACTACAAATGCTCGAAGCCTTTGACTAGCAACCGCACTTCTGGGAATTTATCCCACAGGCGTGTTGAAGCCACAGACTGAGTACAATGTATGCTCTAGGTTATTTATTACAGCACTGTTTGTAGTACCACAAGTTTAAACAGTTAGGTCCCCAAACAGGAAACTGGTTAAATCAATTATGCTTTATTTATACATTGGCATACTTGCAGCCACAAAAACATAATAAGGAAGTTCTTAACATGCTGATATGAAACTGTCTACAAGATATATTAAAGTAAAAGGCAAGGTGTCTAGACATGACACCAAAAGCATGATCCATAGAAAGAAAAAATGGGTAAGTTGGACCTCATCAAAATTAAAAATGTTTGCTGTGTGCCCTGATCAGGTGGCTCAGTTGGTTGAAGCACCTTCTCCAACACCAAAAGGTTATGGGTTCGAGTCCCAGTCAGGGCGCATTCAGGAGGCAACCTATCTCTCCCCCCCCTCATCTCTCTAAAATCAATAAACATACCCTAGGGGTGAAGATTAAAAAATAATAATATATAAAGAACACTCCAAACTCAATAGTAAGAAAACAAAAAATTAATTTGAAAATGGGCAAAAAAGTTGAACAGATAGTTCACCAAAAAGGACATAGGAATAGCAAATGTAAAATAAAGTTCTGACAAAATAGCGTTACAAATCTATTAAAATGGCTGAACAGCCCTGGCCCAGTAGATTAGTTGGTTAGGACATCGTCTCAATATGCCAAGGTTTGGGGTTCAATCCCCACCAGGGTGCATACAAGAATCAACCAATGAATGCATAAATAAATTGAAAAACAAATTGATGTTTCTCTCTCTCCATATCTTTTTAAAATTAAAAAAAAAAAAAAGAGGCTAAAATACTAACAAAATCAAGGGCTGACAAGGACACAGGGCAACTGAAACTCTCAAGCACTGTTGGTGGGAATGTGTAATGGTGCAGCCATTCTGAAAAATGATTTTTCAGTTTCTTCTCCAGTTAAGCATACACTTACCATACAACTCAGCAATTGTACTTCTGGGTATTTATCCTAGAAAAATGAAGGCTTAGGTTCATGTAAAAACCTGTATATGGACATTCACAGCAGCTTGAATTGTAATCACCCAAAACGGGAACCAATCCAACTGTCCTTAACAGGTAAATGGATACACTGTGGTGTGTCCATTAAGTGGAATACTATGAAGTAATAAAAAGGAATAAATTATCGATAAACACAGAACATTGAATTTATCTCAAGAACATTAGGCTGAACAAAAGAATGTCAATCTCAAAAGGTTGTATACTGTAAGATTCCACTTATATAACGCTGTCAAAGTGACATAATCCTAGTGATGGAGAGCCAATCAGCAGTTGCTAGGGGATAGAATTGGGGAAGGGTGTGATTATAAAGTGTTAACATGAGGGAGTTTCTTTGTGGTGATTGGAACAGTTCTATATCCTGATGGTTACAAAATCCATCCATGTGATTAAATTTCATAGAACTATGCACTGGAAAACAAAACAATTATTGCATGTAATAACTGGTGAAATCCAAATAAGGTTTGATTTTGAGTTAATAATACTGTACCAATGTCAGTTTCCTGGTTTTGACAATGCACTGTGATTATGTAAGATGTTATCACTGGGGGGAACTGGGGGAAGCTGGGTAAAAGGTCCACGGGAACTCTGTACTATTTTTGCAATTTCTGTGAGTCTTAAGCTATTTCAAAATAAACAATTTTAAAGTAGCAATGATTTGGGGCTGCTTTGCTTAATTTGATATTTTTTGTTGTTGTAAAAAATAATAATAATGGCAAGGTTAAGAATGTGTGTGAAGAGAGTTCCATTTGCGTAAAATGTAAATATAGGAGTGATTCCTGTCTATGACAGAATATTCCTGGAAATATACACAGGAACTGGGAATATGGGAGCCACAGCAGGGGCACAGGGATAAGAGAAAGAGAAAAAACCTGGTTTTCCAGTTTTTCTCTTGAGACTTTTAAGTTTTATACTGTGGACATCTATCACCTTTTAAAACTTTTAATTTAATTGATTGTAGGGAAACAGAAGAACTATCTGTTTGGCTCAGAGATCCTTAAAGGGCCAGAAGGGAGAGAGGCAGTGTCCTAGGCACAAAGATTCTATTGGGAAGGCAATATTTTACTAAGCTCAAGGGAGGCTAGAAACACAAAAGAGTAACTGAGGTGGCAGGGAGGGCACCAGCTCCAGTCGGCAGGCCCAGGAAACGACGCCTCCTATGTCTCTACGACAACAATAAGCAGGCCAATAATCACAGTTACAGGACAGTGGATACTTACCCAGCACTTCCCAGGGACCATCTCACATAACTCTCTAAACAACATCACTGCATGAAAAAGGAAACTGAGGCACGCAGTGTAGTAACTTGCCCAAGGTCCCACACAGTTTGCAGCAATGTAACCCCCGGGACCTCCTGCGGGAACCACACTCGTCCCCACCTTGGATCCCCTTGCCAGAATCCCACACAGCAGATGCCAGGCAGGGGCTTGGAGTGTGGAGGGGGAAGGCTCCCAGCCTGGAACACCCCTGCCGCCCCCACCCAGGCTGGTGGGGAGGATGGAGGTGCGGGAGTGGAGTCAGGCGGGCAGCACACTCAGGCACTGGGGTTTCTCATGGATCTTGCTCGGGAAGGGCAGGCAGACAATGAACATGCCACGTGAGGTTGGGAAATTGTGAAAGAGAGTATGAGCAGGCCTGAACTGGAGCAGGGGAGGCCTCCAGGGCAGGCTGATCAGCTAGTCATGAGCGGAGCTCCAGCTCTGGCCCTGGTAGGTGATTCTAGTCTCTCCTCATATCCTCAGATGGGGGGCATAATAGTGCCCTTCTCCCAGAGCCCACTGTGCGGCTCTACTGGGCACAGGCAGGGGATGCCTCATAAACAGTAGCTCTAGACAGTCAGCAGCTTCAACACCTGGGGATAGCCCAGGTATCAATCAACAGGTGAAAGGGTAACTTGTAACAAACCCATTCATGAATATTGATATTTCATTGACATAGAATTTAAATATAGCCCAGCTGGTGTGGCTCAGCAGTTGAGCATCAACCTATGACCCAGGAGATCACGGTTCGATTCCCTGCCAGGGCACATGCCCAGTTGCAGGCTCGATTCCCAGTTGGGGGAGGGCAGGGGGCAGCCGATCAATGACTCTCTCATCATTGATGTTCCTATCTCTCTCTCTCTCTCCCCCTCTCCCTTCCTCTCTTTGAAATCAATAAAGACATATTTTTTAAATAAATAAATATAGGCTAAAGTAATCTATGTTATTAGAAGTCGGGGTCCTGGTGACTTCGGGGAAAGGGGGAAGGAGGAGGGACTGGAAGGAGGAATGAAGGGGAGGGACCTTCAGTCACACAGGTGTGCTCGCTTTGTGATAACCCATCAAGCTGTATCCTTGTGTTCCATGCACTTTTTTGTATGTAGGTTGTACCTTAATAAAAGGTTTATTAAAAAACTAAAGGAAGGCAACCTACAGAATGGGAGAAATCATTTTCAAATCTCATATATCGCAAGGGTTTAACATCCAAAATATATAAAGAACTCCTACAATTCAACAACAATGAAAAATCAGACAACTAGATTAAAAACTGTGCAAAGGACTTGAATAGACAGTCCTCCAAAGGGGATATGCAAATGCTCAAGAAGTATACATGAAAAGATGTTCAACATCACAATCATTAGGGAAATGCATGCCAAAACCACAATGAGATACCACTTCATATCCATTAGGATGGCTAATATTAAAAAAAAAAAAAAAATCAATAACAAGTGTTGGTGGAGAAATTGGAACACTTGTGCCCTTGGTGGGAATGTAAAATGGTGCAGCTGCTGTGGAAAACAGGGTGAAGGTTTCTCAAAAAATTAAAAATAGAACTACCATGTGGTCCAGCAATTCCACTTGTGGGTATATACTCAAAAGACTTGACAGCACTGTCTTGATGGGATATGTGTACGCCCATGCTCAGAGCAGTATTCACAATAGCCAAGAGGTGGGAGCAACCCAAGTGTCCACGGACATGCTATGGAATAGTATTCAGCCTAAAACAGAAAGGGCATTCTGACACATGTTGCAACATGGATGAACCTTGAGGACATTATGCTAAGTGAAATAAATCAATTATAAAAGGACACATACCTTATGATTCCACTTACATGAGGTACTTAGAGCAGTCAGATTCATAGAGACAGAAAGTAGACTGGTGGCTGCCAGGCAGGAGGGGAGGGGCACAGGGAGTTGTGTTTAATGGGTACAGCCTCACCTTGGGAAGATGAAGAGTTCTGCGGATGGATTGTGGTGGTGGTTGCACAGCAATGTGAATGTAATTAATTCCACTGGACTGTACACTTAAAAATGGTTAAGATGGTACATTTTATTATGTATGTTTCCCACAGTTAAATACAAACAAACAAAAGCAAGGAATGTGGTCTGGCCTGTAACTGGATGGGAAGTGGTGACCTGAGTCTGCACCTCACCGGGCCTGTGTTTCCTCAGCCAACCAGTGGATGCAACCAGCAGCCATGTCTGCCAAGGGTGTGGTGCCAGGCCGGCCACCTCATGGGTACGAAAATACCCATATTCTCATGACTTCATGAGAGGCCATCATGGGGAGGCATGGCCTGTGAATTTTCCAGGCCTAGCTCCCTCTGGGAAGATCATCGGTCGGGGAGCCCCGCCTGAGAGCCACCCCCACCCCAGCCCAGGTCAGGGGAAGGCTGCTGTTCCCAGTGAACCCCACTGATGCCAGGCAAGAAGCTGAAAGGCACTCGGAGGGTGGCAGCGAACTGAAGCAATTCTCTGTCTTCACAACTTTCAGAGGAGGTCTGTCAGAGGTGCTGCCCCACCTCTCAAGACATCCAGCAGGCCTCTGAGTCTTTCTGGTCACTTCTGGGGGTCATCAGAGCTCTTGTTTTAGATATTAGGAAGCCATTGCTGGTCCAAATTTAATCAACATTTGGATTTTGTATCCAAATTGAGACCTGCACCGCCACCCAGCTGAGGCCAATTGGTGATTCCCACAGGCCAGGCCAGGACCGTTTCTCCTGGGTGGGGAGTGCACAGAGCAACAGAAAGGGCCCCCAGGCAGTGCTGCTGTCACCTGGCATCCAGACCTCTCTGTGGCAGCTGCCTCCACCTAGGTGCTCACTCTCAGGGGTGCTTTGTGTGTGCGCCCACCCTCCAAGCCAGCTTGGGCATTCCTGAGGCTTCTTGACACCTACCCATACAGGACGTCCCACACAATTCACTTCTACCTGGGTCACCTCATACCAAAAGCAATTCTCTTTGGACAAGTCCCTGAGGACAGGCCCAGCCTGGCCATGTTCCCAGCCTCCTCTTAGCCCACGTGCCTGCCAACTGCCTCTCTCTACTCTGCCCATTCTGGCCTCTGGACCCCTTTAGACTGGTCTGGGCAGGGCTAGACTCCAGCTCTATGCTCCTCACACTCCAGGAGGAACTGGTCACATTCTCCTGGGGATTGTCACCCACGCACACCCCTGTTCCCTAGAGATCCTGGGTCAGAGGTGCTTGGCCTGGCATGAGGTGGGGGACATGTCCCTTCCAACCCATAGCCTCCAACCTTGCTCTTCCACTCTCCCTCCTTAATCTGAGCCTGCAGGTGGACAATAGACCGCTTGTGCAATGTTGCCTTACCCCTCTCCTTAGAATGTGGGGGTGCTTGTCCCCATTATTCTCAACTTTCCAGCCTCAGCTGAGATGAGGCAAAGAAAGCCCCATCTCAGCAGACATTTCCCTGGCAGTCTCATAAGGCCACTTGCCTGGCCCTAGTGACCCCAAGAGGTCAGTTCTACTTCATGAAGAGGAAACTAGGGCTCAGAGAAGCAAAGCAACTTGCCCAAGGTCACACAACCAGGGAGTGGTGGGGTCAGGATTTGAGAGCTCTCTCCTCTGGCCCATTCTTCCTTGAAGGCTAATAAGGCAAGATCTGGCGGGTAGAAGCAGGACCGTCCTGGGGGCAGTAGTCTTACAAAGCAGATTTCTCCACCTAGTCCCAGTTTACTGTCAACTCCAGGCTTCCTCCACTCTGTGTTGAGGGGGTGGGGATGGCAGGTAGGAGGGGCGGGGAGCACTGAAGTGAAGGAGTGCTCTAACTCCTCCTGCTCCTCCCCTGCACCCTCTTAGTGGCCTGGCTTCAGGTCCAGATGTCACTCATGACCAACAGGGGGCCTTGAGCCTTGAACCCGAACTCTCCAGCCTCAGCCTCTTCATCTGCCTAATGAGGATGGTCGGAGCCCAGCCTCACAGCCACTGCGAGGACAGGGCTGTGCCATGTGCTTGCTTTAGGGTGTTAACTCGGGACCAGAATTTTTGAGATTGAGAATTCTGGCTTGACTGTTCCCTGGCTGTGTGGTCTGGAGAAGGTAACTAACCTCTCTGTGTCTCAGCTTGCCACCTGTACAATGGGGGCAAGTATAGGACAGATCTGGTAGAATTGTTGAGAGGATAGTGTTAACATGCGTAAGACTCTCACAGGGGCACTGGCTGGTGGTAAGTACTCGGCAGATGTGAACTGTTATTGATGTTTTGAAGCAAGGGAGGCAACCGGAGGAGGCCCACAGCACTGGCCAGAGCTTGTACTCAGATGTCTGCAGCACTTTGAATCTGCAATTTGCTTAGTCTTCTGCACACTACCCTACTTCTGAGGCCAGGGGCTGTGGGCAGCCGTGGTGCCAATGGGTCTGGCATGCGTAGGACCTCAGGCCCTCCACTGGCTGAACCCAGCTTCCCTAGGCCTGGCTCCCAGAACTTCCAGCCAGCCAAAGTCCATCTGACCCAAGCCCTGCCTGGCCAAATCTTCCTAGGGAAGGATTCAGGCCTTGGTGGGGATCCAGAGACTAAGGTCTGAGTAGGAGGAACTGTGGTCAGGTGGCTGGAAGGCTGGGTGGGCAGGGGCCGATGCAAAGGCAGCCCTCTTCTCTCCACTCCTGAAAGCCCCAGCTTCACTCACCTCCACTGCATTTCCCTGGCAGGCTACAGGGCCTCTCTGACCTCAGGTTCCTCATCTGTCAGAGGTCTGTTGTGGGGACTCAATGACATAACCACCCATCAGTTGCTCAATACATGGTGGCTGCAATTGTTATTTTTATTATGATCTCATTGGTGGGGGTGGCTGTCTAGGGCATAGAGAGTAAAAGGATGCCAGAGCCCAGAAAGAAACAAGAATTATGGATGTCCCCATGCACACTCTTTGCAAATGAGAAATCCAAAACCCAAGGTTGCACAGCAATTAGGCGACGGAGCCAGGGGGATCACACAGGGATTCAGGCTCCTCAGACCACGGAGCCAACGTTGTCACATAGGTGGCTTCTTGCATGGCCCTGGGAGGGAATGTGCAGAGGACAGACAGGCCTCATGACTTGGATATGGGTAGAAGGAAGGAAGACTCCCTGAGGTGCATATGAACATAAACAGTCTCTCTCTCTCTCTCTCTCTCTCTCAACACAGCCATGGTGAGTATCCTGTATTAGTTATTCAATTCTAGGATTAGGAGAAGCAATGCAGAGCCAACATGTGCTGGACAGAGGGAGGACACAGATGCACCATCCAAAGGTGACTCAGAAAACTGGAAGAACCCTCAGCATTGACCTCAATCCCTCATTTATGAATTCTGCTCATTTCACTATGGAATATTTCCAACATATAGAAAAGTACAGAAAATAATGTAACAAGTACCGTGGATTCCTCACCCAGTGCTTTTAAATGCTAACATGCAGCTGCTCCTCTCCCCCCACTCCCCTTCAAGGCTCATGTTAGAGATACAGCAGGAGCTCCAAGAACCCTCCCTGATTGCCTTACCCTCCCTCTCTCCCTCCCTCCCTCCCAAGGGAAATCGCTCCCTGAATCTGGAACATATCCTCCCCATATTTGTTTTCACACATACATCTGCATCCGTAAACATGACTGGTTTTTGCTTGTTTTCAAACTTTATATAAATGGGACTTCACTGTATGAGTCACTTGCAACTCATTTTTTTGATTCAACATCAGTTAGTGAGGTTGCTTCACATGGCTCCACAGAGCCCTGGTCCGTTTGCTGGCAGGCTGCACAGAAACCTCGATTCATGAAGCCCCTTCCCACTGATGGACGGCTGGGCTGTTTCATTGCTCGCCCTCACAATCAGCAGGCCTGGGTGCAAACGCTGATGGAAGGGAGCTGCGACTAGGGTGCAGGGCCTGAGCATCGTGGCTTCCCCAGGTGGGGCCTGACTGCTTCCGAAGGTGGCCATGCCACTTCTTCATCCCCCAGCTGCACATCAGATACTGCATCATCCATGTTCACACTCTCGCTGGGTGGCAGACCAGGTCCTCGTCCTTCAGTGAGGAAACTGAGGTCCAGGGAGGAAAGGGACCCGAGATCCTAGAGCCAGTGACTAAGGGAGGCAGGGCCCCATGTTTCCATGTTTGTTGCTATGAAACAAACAACCTCAGCACTTAGTAGCTTCAAAAAAGGCAGTTATTTGTTTTGCTCATTAATCTGCAGTTCAGTCAGGGCTTAGAAGGCAAGGCTGGTGTCCCTGTTCCATGGAGCGTCAGCTGGGGTCGCTTGGTGGGGAAGCCTGGGAGACCCATTTCCAAGATGATGCAAGGGTGCCAAGTTGGTGCTGGCTGTTGGGGGGTGCTCAGCTGGGGCTGAGAGTGGGGTCTGGGTTCTTCTCTGCAGGGCCTCTTTGTGAGCTGCTTGGGTTTCCTCGGGGCAGACTGGCTGGGTCCCAAGAGCTGGTGCCCCAGGAACTGGCAGTGTCACGTCTGTTCTCCTCTATTGGTGAAGCAGCCACAGGGTCTGAATCCTGCATTTTGATGGAAGGAGTGTCAAAGAACCAGGGAGTCATGTTTTAAAACTGACACGCTTGACCTCTGCAGCAAGCCTTCAATAATGTAGAGTCCAAGATGCTCTAACAGGCAGTGGATAAATAAACGAATGGCAAAGCAGCCATCATGGCTGCCAAGAACTACATTGTTATCTGTGATACACCAGCTACAACATGCTCAACAAGGACCTGAAGCAGAGGTCCTGAACTATTGCTCAAAGGCCAGATCTGCCCGTGTGCTTTACTTGGCCTGATGGGGGAAGTTTTTATGTAAAAATAACAATCAGTGTTTTAAATTGGTAGATTTTACTTCAAAAATCCAGATTTGCAGAAAAACCAGAAGATTTGGCAACGTTGGGCCCTCATTCCCAGGTGGCCTCTCTGGCTCAGCTGAGGAGTGACCACTCTGGTAAATCCTCTGGTTTTCTGCAGTCCCCAGCCGTTAGAACCTGTGGACCTTTGAGTTGGCAAAGTCTGGGTCACTAATTCTAAGACATTAGGGGGGCACTAGAGGGATAATTATTCCACAGGGATTATTAGTGAACACAGTTTGGAGAATACACCTGGAAGACAAATGAGGGATATAGTTCGGGGGGGGGGGGAGTAATCCCAGAAGGCTCCCCAGAGGAGATAACACCTGAGTCATGAAAGGTGGGAAGAATTTGTAAATGTTCAGGACTCTAGAAGCTAATGAGTTTGATCTCCAGTTGGAACATCTGAACACTGAGATTAGGAAGGACACAACAGCAAGATTTCCCTGGGTGTCCAACCTCCACAGTCCCAAATCCAACCTCCTCATTCTTAGGTGGGAATGAAGAGCAAAAACTGAGGCTCTACGTAGGTGGTGACTTGAATGAAGGACACCCAAGATGCCAGACCTTCAAGATACTGTCCTCGCTGGCTGACCACACTGCCTCAAATGCCAGCATCAGCACCACCCTGTAGACGGCAGCATTCTGTAGGAGGCACACGCTACTTGCAAAGAAGGACATGTTTACCTACATTACTCACTTGCCCGTTAATATGAGGCTGTATGGATTAATTAACCTCTGAGATTTGCCAGCACAGAGAAGGAGTTCCTGGGAAGGAGACAGGATGAGTAAGTGCTGGTAAAGAGAAAAGAAAGAGCTCATATGAGGCTGCTTGGGAGGGAGGGGGGCACAGTTGGAAGCCCTGAGCATCCTGCAGTAGAGGGAGATCTTAGGTCATCAGGGAAAGTGGAGGCAGAAGGTGGGGTGTAAGAAGGTAAAGCCTCGAGGGTCACCATTCAGCAGGGCTTCCTGCAAGTCACTCAGTCTCCCTTTTGGGACTGTGATTTCCTCCTCTGCCAAAGAAGCGATCTAAAATAGCCTCTCACATTAGGGTCCTAGGAGTCTATGATCCCCTCCGTCTAATCTGAGATCCCCAAGATGCCATGATCCCAGGTTCTCATGGATTCTAAGAGCTGTAAGATTATTTTATTAAATACTGTCTTTCCACGGTGTTTCTGAGAATGCAAACAAAGATATTATGGTTCAAAGACTACTTCTGGGGCTCCAAGAGTCTGAGATTCAGTGTTCTCCAGGGTCTAAGTTTTCATATTCAGTCATTATTATAAGATTTTATGAATCCATTACACTTTCTCATCTAGAGCCATTATTGGAAGACCATGATTTGCAATGAAGCCAGTGATTTATCTACGTGCTACCTATATGATGTTTCCTCTTTAAATTATAATTTTAAATCAAATTGTAAAACTTTTTCTTTTCACTTAACCTCATTCTAAATAATAACAGTATCTGTGAAATCATGGGTTTGAAGGATAAACACCATTTTTCTAGAAACATACCAAAGAAGCTTTGATAATATAGGTCCTGGCACCCTCTCAAACCATCTCAGGCACCATCAGCAATTTGGAATACATTTCAGAAGCCATTGCCCAAGGGGCAAGAACATGCCCAGGGTAGGAGCTCCCTGGGCACTGAAAATGTGAGGTCCACTCACATGGGTCTGAGTTGGGAGGTTGGGTGCCCTTCTCATGGGCTCCCAGCACCGAGACTGGAGTGGGCTGGAACCACGCAGGGGACACTATGCAATACTCCCATCTAGTGGCCAAAATGCAAGAAACCGCGGGCAGAAGCACAAAGAGGATGCGGTTCCTGGACTTCGGTGTAGATGAGACAAACGACTGAGATACAAAGCAATGTGGCAGCGAATCAAATACTAAATGGGCAGCACAGAAACAATTTAAGTGTCCACCTGTGGGATATTGATTTTAAAAAGTATAGTGCATCATATGAAATAGTATGCAGGCATTGCTAAGGTTGCTATGAAGATATATTATTGATATGGAAAAATGCTCAGTTGAGTGGGGGAAAAGAGCACCAAGCAATTCCATGCAACTTAGTAAAATGTGAGTATAAACCCATTTTGGTTGTCCATCTAAAGAGAATGTGTGCTACATTCTGTCTTCCCCAGGACAGTATATATAACCCATCCACACAGCTACTCAGGCCAGAAGCCTAGAAATCACTCAAGCCCTCTCTCCCACCTTAACCCCCACACTATCTCCCTGCTTCTCTCCCTCTCCATGGCCACCACCTTGGGCAGAACCAGCATGATTTCTAGCCTGGGCGACTGCAGTGGCCTCCCAAGTACCAACCTTGCCTCTCTGCCTTCTCTACTCCACAGCCGAGAGAGCTTTCCCTAATACCAGCCAGATCACGCTGTCTCCTTAATTAAAATCCTCCAGTGTGGTTCAGTTGGTTGGAGCATCATCCCATACACCAAAGGGTTGCGGGTTCAATTCCTGGTCAAGGGACATACCAAGGTTGTGGGTTGATCCCCAGTTGGGGGCACCTATGGGAAGCAACCAACTGATGCGTCTCTCATATCAATGTTTCTCTCTCTTTCTTTCTCTCTCTCTCTCCCTTCCCCCCCTCTCTAAAAATCAATGAAAACATATCCTCGGGTGAGGATTTAAAAAAAAAATCCTCCAGTGGCCTCCTGTCTTACATAGAATAAAAGCCAATCTCTTCACCGTGGCCCTCAAGCCTCTGCCCACCTCCTCTCGTACCCTGACCCTCTCTCACTCCATGCCTGCTCGCTGAGCCTCTGAGTCTTTGCATGTGCTGGTTCCCTACCCTGAAACACTCCTGGCCCTGCTCCTCTCCTGTCTAATTTCTACTCCGACTTCAGCCTGGGCACACTGTCACCTCCCCAGAGAAGCCTCTGTGGGTAGCAGGATTTCATCTTTGTATTTTCAGAGACAGGAAGGGAGAGAGAGAAAAACATCAATGATGAGAGAGCCATTGGTCGGCTGCCTCCTGCATGCCCCCGACTCGGGATCGAACCCGCAACCCGTGCATGTGCCCTGACCAGAATCGAACCCCGATCACCTGGATCCTAGGTCAACGCTCAACCGCTGAGCCACGCCCGGCCAGTCTGTATTTTCTAATTTATCTGAGGAACAAGTATTATGTTGATATGATCAGAAGAAAGCAATCCAATCATATTAATTTAAAATCAAATCAAATGCATAGACCACTGGCACATGGTGAATTCAAAGAAGGAGGCAATCTATGTGAGCTGGGAAGCCAGAGAAGCCTCCAGGGAAGGTGAGGACTGAAGGAAGGGAAGAATGAAGCCTGGGAAAGGAAACATTGTGGAAAGGGAAACATTTGAAGGTGTGAAGGTGGACAGAGGCAGCTGGAGGAGGTGGCACGTGGTGATTTTGCCTGCCTGGCACCCTTAATTCTGGTTGCAACACCCTTTCCCCACCTCTCAGGGTCTACTCTTCCCACATTCTCAGACCACATGTTTCCAGTGGGGCTGGTTCTCGGTAGGGGTGTGTGAATTGAGCCTGGCCACTGAGAACCTTTCCTGGGCTTTTGTCTCATCTGTTGAAAAGGGGTGTTGGCTTTCCAGTGGAGTTACTGCAAGGATATACGCCTGGATCTTCTCTGCCATTGCAAGGGAAGACTTTGCCTCGGAATAAAGCCCATACAGAAGAAACCAGAGCCAAAGATGAAGTCATATTCTTGATTGACATTTTTTAAGCACCTGGATTCAGCTGCACCTGAAGCCATTTCCCCCTAGACTTTTCAGACCTGTGAACCAGTAAATCCCCCATCTTTTGAGGATTGGGATATTTGCCATCCATTTCTGTCCCTTGTAACCCAAAGATTCCTAATGTCCACACTAGTCCGGCTGGTTCAGAGACTTGCTTTGGGAAACAGTGAGGGAGGCCAAGCAGAGACAGCAGAAGCAATACATATTCTGGCCATTCTTTGGAGGCAAAGCCTTTAGTCCCAGGAGACTAAAGCATCTAGTGTGGGAATTGGAGAATTTGAATTTTTGAGCCAAGTCAGAAATCTGAACCGATAGGCCTTCTCCCCTGACTGCCCACAAGCCACAATCGCCCTCATCAGCCCAGAAATCCTATGAAAGGAGACCCAGGGACAAAAACGGCCTGAGGCAGCTCCTGTTCTTGGCTTCCTGGGGCTCTGGAAAAAAACTTTCTAAGTCTTCCCAGACCACATTGGGAAGGCCAAGAATCCACAAGACAACTCGGCAGGGATGAAATGGGCTAAAATGGGAATCACTGGATGCATTTTCCACTGTTCTTTCCCTGTTTATGCATGGCCCAACTACTCCCAAGGGCCCTTGGTCCCTGGCAGGGAGATGCTGTGGGGGTGGAGGAGAGAGACACAGGCCCACTGGTTCTAGCCCAAATCTGGTTCCTCCTAAGAACTGCAAGATGACATGATACATGGGGACCCCTGAGGGCTCTGGAGAGTCAGTACCTGTGTCATGATTCACCCCCACCCCCACCCCCACCCCGTGATTCCCAGTGCCGGGCACAAGATTATATATAAAAGGGACTGGTTTCCATTCAGAAAATAGATCCCAAGTCCTTCTGGGGAGTGAGCAGGCAAGGACTCCTAAGATGGGTGATCATATAAGTGTCACTGTCTTGTCTCTTCAGGGGTACTTAACGCTCCTGTCCTGCAGCCATGTCGTCTGGCCCCCACTAGGACACAACTTCCTCTGAAACCTATGGCCTGAGACCAGCCACAAACCGCTTCCTAGCTTTTGAGAGCTACATCTGTAGGTGTGAGCTAAAATCAATAGATACAGAAAAAGATTTGTTAAAATTCAACACCCATTCATGATAAAAACTCTCAGAAGAAAAGAATATCAAAGAGAACTTTCTTAACCTGACCAAGGGTACCTGCCAAACACATACACACAGAGAGAGAGAGACAGAGACAGAGAGAGAAAGACAGAGAGAGAGAGCACGCAAACACCACCATTACTGATAAAATATTAAATGCTTTTCTCCTGAGGATAGGAATAAGAAAAGTATGTCCATCACTATCTTATCTATTCAACATTGGACCTAGTCATTTCAATAAAGCATGAAATAAATATTTTAAAAATAAAGATTGGAAAGAAAACATACAAACTATCATTTCAGATGATAATCCTGTACATAGAAAGGTTCAAAATAATCTACAATTAGAATGAATAAAAAACATTTAGCAAGGTTGCTGGATATAATCAACATACAAAATTTGAATTTCTACATACTATCAACAATTAGAAAATGAAAAATTTATTTTATTTTTTAAAAAATTTTTACTGAGCCCTAGCCGGTTTGGCTCAGTGGTTAGAGCATCTGCCTGCGGACCGAAGGGTCCCAGTTTTGATTCCACTCAAGGGCACATATCTTCCATTGCAGGCTCCATCCTGAGCCCTGGTCGGGCACATGCCGGGGGCAACCAATCAATGTGTCTCTTTCACATCGATGTTTCTTTCATTCTCTCTCTCTCTCTCCCCCTTCCACTCTCTCTGAAAAGCAATGGAAAAAATAACCTCTGGTGAGGAGTTTTTTTTTAATCTTTTTAATTGAATTTATTGGAGTGACACTGGTTAGCAAAATTACATAGGTTTCAAGTCTACAATTCTATAGTACATAATACGTATATTGTGTCATATGCTGCTACTTTACTGAATTAATTTATCAGTCCTAGTAGTTTTCTGGTGGAATCTTTATGGTTCTCTGTATCCAGTATCTTGTCATCTGCAAATAATGACAGTCTTACTTCCTCCTTTCCCATTTGGATGCCTTTTATTTCTCCTTGTCTGATCGCTGTGGCTAGGACTTCCAGTGCTAGGTTGAATAAGGGTCATGAAAGTGGGCATCCCTGTCTTGTTCCTGATTTTAAGGGGAACACTTTTAGTTTTTGCCTATTGAGCATGACGTTGGCTGCGGGTTTGTGGTATATGGCCTTTATTATGATAAGGTAAGTTCCTTTTATTCCCATGTTGCCAAGAATCTTTATCATAAATGGGTGTTGGATTTTAGCAAATGCTTTTTCTGTACCTATTGATATGATCATGTGGTTTTTATCCTTTGTTTTGTTTATGTGTGTGTCACGTTTACTGATTTGCAAATATTATAATAACCTTGCACCCCCTGAATAAAGCCCACTTGATCATGGTGTATGATCTTTTTAATGTACTGCTGGATCCAGTTTGCTAATATTTTGTTGAAGATTTTACCAACTATGTTCATCAGGGATATTGGCCTGTAACTCTTTCTTTGTAGTGTCTTTATCTGGTTTTAGAATTAAGATGATGCTGACCTTGTAAAATAAGCGTGGAAGTCTTCCCTCCTCTTGAATTTTTGAAATAGTTTGAGAAGGATAGGTGTTAGTTCTTTGAATGTTTGGTAAAATTCACCTGTGAAGACATCCGGTCCAGGACTTATGTTTATTGGGAGTTTTTTTTTTTATTACTGCTTCAATTTCATTATTTGTAATCTGTCTATTCAGGTTTTCTGATTCTTTCTAATTCAGTTTTGAAAGATTGTATGTTTCTAGGAATTTTTTCACTTTGTCCAGATTGCTCAATTTGTTGGCATATAGTTGTTCATAATATTTTCTTACAATCCTTTGTATTTTTGTGGTGTCAGTTGTTACTTCTCCTCTTTCATGTCTGATTTAATTTATTTGGGTCCTCTCTCTCATTTCTTGATGAGTCCGGTTAGAGGTTTCTCAATCTTGTTTATCTTTTCAAAGAACCAGTTCTTCATCTCATTGATCTTTTGTATTGTTTTTTTAGACTCTGTTTTGTTTATTTCTGCTCTGATCTTTATTATTTCCTTTCTTCTGCTCACTTTGGGCTTTGTTGTGTTTTCTTCTAGTATACCTTTAAGGGTAAAGTTAGATTGTTTATTTGAGATTTTCCTTGTATCTCAAGATAAGCCTATAATGCTATGAATTTCCCTCTTAGGACTGCTTTCACTGTTTCCCAAAAATTTTGGGTTGTGGTGTTCTCATTTTCATTTGTTTCAAAGTATTTTTTTATTTCTTCTTTGACCTCATTGTTAACCAATTCAATGTTTAGTAACATGTTATTTAGCCTTCATGTCTTTGTGTATTTTTCAGTTTTTTTCTTGTGATTGATTTCTAGCTTCGTACCATTATGGTCAGAGAAGAAGTTTGATATGACTTCAATCTTCTTAAACTTATTGAGACTTGTTATGTGTCCTGACATGTGGTCTATCCTAGAAAATGTTCCATGTGCACTTTAAAAGAATGTATATTCTGCTGCTTTGGGTGAAATGCTCTGAAGATATCAACTAAATCGATCTGATCCAGTGTGCCATTTAAGGCTACTGTTTCCTTGTTCATTTTCTGTCTGGAAGATCTATCCATTGATGTCAATGGGGTGTTAAAATTCCCTACTATGACTGTATTACTGTCAATCTCTCCCTTTTTGTTCATCAAAATTTGCTTTATATATTTAGGTGCTCCTATGTTGAGTGCATAAATTTTTACTAGGGTTATATCCTCTTGATGGATTGCTCCAAAAATTATAAATCTCATTTAAATTTTACCAGAAATCATCATGTACTGATGAATAAATCTGATGAAAGAGATGCAAGATCTATATGCTAAAAACTACAAAACACTGCAGAAAAATTAAAGAAGAGTTAAAGAAATTGAGAACTAATTCATGTTCATTGATTGATTGAACAACAATAATACTGAGACGTCAGTCTCCACGGTTTGTTTTGTATCCTCAATGCAGACCCAATCAATGCCCCAGCAAATACTTTTAAAGAAATTGGCATTTTAAAATTTATATGAACATTCAAAAGACCTAAAATACAGGTGAGTCAAAAGTTGGTTTATAGTTGTGAGTACGTGAAACACAGAGTTTATTCTTGTATTATTATTTATTAATTATTGCTTTATTTTCCATAGGAACAACTGTAAATCTACTTTTGACTCACCCTGTAGTCAAGGCCATCTTTAAAAAAGAACAAAGCTGGAGGACTTACACTACTAGATATCCAGAGGTTTTTTTTTATAAATCTGCAGTAATACAGTATAGTATAGCATAACAAGAGTCACATAAACCAGAATAGGGAGCCCAGAAGGAGACCAACACACATTCAATCACCTGATTTACAATAATGATGCACCACAATTCAGTAGAGAAAGCTGGTCTTTTCAGTAAATGGTATTAGCTCAATAAGATATCTATATGGGGGGGAAAATGAACTTACTTCATACCATACACAAATATTAATTTGAGATGGATCATAGACTAAAGTAAAAAGATGAATCTTCTAGAAAAATACCCTGGAGGTAGGCAAAAATTTCCTAAATAAAACAGATTGAGAGAAGAATCTGTGGTACATCTATGAAAAATAACTCATACCTAGAATACATAAAGAACTTTTATAAATTAATAGGAAACAGATAAGCATCCCAATTTTAAAGACAGGCAAAAGATTTGCACAGCCATTTGCACAAAAGAGGACATCCAAATGGCCAATAAGCACATAAGCATTTTGAGTCATTACAGAAATGCTGATATAAATCTCAATAGGATACTATCACACACCCCACTCAGTGGCTGGTGGACTCGGAGAGATCTCCCTTCAAGGGAAGGCTTCTGGCCAGCTGCAGGGAGTGCCATCAGCTCCTCAGACCTCTGCCTGAGGCCATGGCCCCTCCAATGCAGTCCACATCTGGGGACTGAGGGAGGCAGGGTTTGATGTGGGTCACTGTGATGGGCAGCACTCATCCCAGGGCTCCCTGCCTGGTTGACTGGTGCTTCAGTGGCCTGCATCACAGATCAACTTCACTTTCTACCAATCCTGCTTCTCCCTTTCTCTCCATAGGTGCTGATTCCTCACGGACAACTTGCAACCCAAACTCTATCACAGTATCTGCTTCTGGAGAAACCAACCTGCGGCAGCAAGGATATGGCAGCTGAACTCTCAATTATTCCTGTTTGGATCATAAGTTAAAACTACTTCAGAAAACTGTTTAACAGCATCTATTAAAGCCAAAGGTGCACACACCCTATGACCTAGCAAATTCTCTTCTGGGTAGGGACCCAACTGAAATCGCCACATACCAAACACCCACATACCAAACATACACCAATACACATACACCAACATACCCCAATACACACATATACATACACCACACAGACACACAGGCACACACACCACACACCCAAACACAAACACCTTCACCAACACCCCACCACCACCAAACACACAGCACAGACAACCCAACACATGTACACACACGCACACTGCCTCCAAGGTGCGGCTGAGGGCTGAGGGCTGAGGGCCAAGCTGTGGGGGTGACCACAGGCAGAGCTGTTGGCTAAACTCTGTGCTTCAGTCTTCGCATCTCTGAAATGGGAGTGACCAGAGATGTGATCACACACACACACACACACACACACACACACACACACACACACACACACACACACACCCCTCAGTGAACACAGGGCCAGGTGAGCCCAAACTTCTCTGAATATAAGGATTGGTCATTACAGCTGTTGAGGGAGGACACATCTGAAGAGCACAGAGTGTTGTGGGGGGGACAGGCAAACAGATGACACAAGATAGCCTGTGGTACCTGACAGAGGATTGGGACAGATGCTCTAAATATCTGCGTCACCCATTTCAGTTTGCAAATCCCTTCCAAGCCTGTTACTGCATTTCTTCCTCTCTACAGCCTGGGAGGGACCATCACGTTAATTCCAACTATAGAGAAACCATGGTGCACACTGTCAGGAAGGGGAGATTGCATATTGGTTCTTGCCCTTTGTTTCTGAAAAACAATGAAGATCGTGATGTCTTTCATGTGACTGGCAAGTTTGAAGCACAGAGAAGCCTTGAATCACTAAGTTGGAAAAGGCACAGCCAGGTGAGGAATCTGAGGCACAGAGATGGCAAGTGGGTGGCCCCAGGTCACATAGCGAGTGAATGTTGGGATCAGAACCTGCTCGAAAATAAGATTTGAACTACACCAAGACAGGCTGGTAATGCAATGGCATGAAACAAAGGTGGGGATGAGAGGAGTAAAGCCCAGGTCTGCTTCCTCCCCCAATTCTTCAAAGGCCCACCTCCCTGTCACTAGACGCCCGTGCAGCTCCTATTAGAACGGACACTGAGTCCTGGCCTCCTTCCTTGCTGGAGGGATGTAAACAAAAACCATGCTCAAGACTTCCTCCACCCACACTCAGAACCGCATTCCAGCCAGAGGGAACGGAAGGGAACTCAGACCTCATTAGTGTCATCCCCAGCACCCAGGCAAAACACATTCCTAAAGGTCTAGGGCTTCAGATGAGACCATCTGGGAACAGAAAGATGAAAACATCCTGTATCTCAGGACTGAGCTGTCAGGCAAACACCAGTCCCTAGAAGGGGCCCAGCCATACTAGACAAACACACTGAGGCCTGGCCGACATGTGGGCAGGGCAGTCCTCAGAAGAAACTGCCTTGGCAATGGATAAGAGAGCTTCTAGCACAATCCAGACTTGGTACCATCCCTTAAGTCTTAAATTGGGCTTCTTATGTGATGATTTAGTAGTTAATCAACTCAGCTGAGACCCTGAGCCTTCAGGCTACTTGGAAGGAAGGCGGGGGAAGGAGGATTTTGGTTTTGTCACTTGGCTTAAGTTCAATGACCACTGGGAAATTGAGCAACAGACACACACCACGCCGCCCACAGGTCTCGTCGGCACAGCCCCAAGAGGTCCTCCCACACCTTTGCTTCATTCACAGTCTTAGCCCTGCACCTCTTGTCCAAGCGAGCTTCACTTTCCAAATGCCTCCGGGCCACTGGGTGATGGATCGTTTAGGACCCACGGGCTTCGAACAGCACACAAGGCACCCCCATCGCTTCCTGCCCTGGGCTTCCTGATTTCGCCTCCCCTTCTGCCCTGCACAACAGCACAGCTCCCCAGCAGGGGCTGACAGTGCCACACCAGTATCTCACTTGCCTCACAAACAGAATAATGGGAGGCCCAGAGGCTGGGGCCATTGTCCCAAACACAAACCAAGCGTGTGAGCACCTTGCAGTGCCCTCCAAAACTTCCTGGTAGGAAAACTGAACTAATGAATCATCTCACCCAAGCGGACCCATGCCTGCTGGGGACAGGTGTGGGAGGCTGGAGGACAAGCCTGATGACAGCAGGTTGCTGCTCTCCAGTCCTTGGTGTGAGGCTGACTGGCAAAGAAGAAATAACCACATAGCTTTGGGGATACTTTTAGGGTTGCACAAGGGAGTCAGCACAAGGGAAGCAGGTCTTCATTGGAAGCAAGCACAGCCAAAGTTCAGGGAGATTAAGGACAAGTGCGGCGTCTAGACGGTCCTTACAGGGATACAGAAGTAAGTGCTGAAAATCCAGCAAAAGGCAAAATGCAAAGTGGGGCCACAGGCACTAATGTGTCTTTGTGTTCCTTTCCTTCTCTCTCTCTCCTTTGTTTATCCGATCAGCAAACATTTATGGAGCCAGCTCTGTGCTAAGCACTGAGCTATATATAGGTGGGGAAACCATGGGTAAGCAGGATCTGTCTTTGCCTTCACAGAACTTGCAACGTAGTGGGAGATGGAAAGATGGACGCGTAATCCCACAAATAGCTATGTATAAGCCAGGAGCTCTAAGTGAGAAGAGGGATTCTGGAGGAGGGAAGGGCCAGATGTCAGTGACTGTCCTATTTGGGGGCAATAGGCTAAGGCCACAAAGGTTTTCATTGCTTTCAGCTCTGTGTGCTTCTCTGTGGAGATTCCCTGCTGCTGCCCAAATGAAATCTTCCAGATGTCAGATGTCCACACAGGGGCTGTTTGTTTGTCTCTGATCACAGACTCATTTATGAAGCAAGGCTTGGGGAAAGCATTCCGTGTTCAAATAAACGATTAAAACTTCCAGAATTCTGTGTCCTAGAGGTTGAGGAACTCAATGTGCCACATCATTGTGGGTCTCTCCTTAAGGACCTTCTGTTCAGCCACTGGGGCTTGTGGAATGGATTATTTATTGGCCAGATTGAATGTGTCCTCCGGCTATAAAACTGGTGCCAACATCCTGGGCAACACTTCCAGGGCAAGACCAACTTGTCTAACCAGGGAAGAGCTCTATGGATTGGGCTCCGTCCCTATGTCATTTCAGGATGGAGAGATTCATGGTTGAGCATGGAGAGTCTGCCCCAAAGGATGGTCACTCAAGGGCATCCGTTCATTTTATAACTACTTTGTTCACACCTGGTACACAGCAGGCTTTGGATCCAGCTCATGAACAAGACAGACCAGCAGAGCTTACGGTTTGGTGGGGGAGACAGATACCCGTCAAATCATCACTCATAAATTACATATGTAAGTCTAATCATGCTAACCGCCACAAAAGAAAAGCACAGGGTTTTCAGGTGGGTATATCAGGGTGATCTGGCTTAGATTAAGGATTTAGAGACATGTGAGCTACAGAGATCTGAAGAATGAGCCCAAGTGACACAGGAAGGGAGGGGAGGCAACACAGCAGTATGTGCAAAGGCACTGAGAGAAGACAAATTAGGGCATGTCTAAGGAACGGAGGGAGGTCAACGTGGGTGGAGCAGAGTAAAAACAGGGGAGAGTGATTCAACAGGGTGAAGGGCAAGTCACACCAGGCCCTGCAGAGTCTGAGGATTCTGGAGTTTATTGTAAGAACCATGGGAAGCTATGAAAGGTGTAAGAAGAAGGCTGGCATCATCCGTCTCTCTTCCTCAGGCCATCTCTCTCTGATCCTTCCTGCTAACTGCAGGATCTTTCTAAAATAGCTCTTATCACATCACTCCCAGCTTAGACCCTGTCAATGACTCTTCACAGTGGACAGGAAATCAAATCTCCTGGCAGATATTTAAGGTCTTCATGATTAGTCAAAATTTTGAAGAATAAATAAGTGGGAGTTCATTGGAAGTAACTGTCGCCTTTCTCTTCTTGTGCACAATGTCATGTCACAAGCTCCTTTAGGGCAGAAGTCATGAAACCACCTTTTCTTATATTCCCAACAGTGGCCTAAGCATAGCCACTGTCGTTGTCATCATCATCATCATCATCATCATCATGGCTTCGATTAATTAAGCTGTGATTACTACTGTGCTAAGCATTTTACACAACGTATTGGTTAGCTGTTGCTGTTTAATAAAACAGCCTAAATTTAGTGACTTTAAAAACACAACCATTTTTTCTTCTTTTTTTTTCACCCCTTTCACCCATTTCTCCCACCAACCACCCCCCCCACCCCACTCCCCCCCCCCCCCCCCCCCCGCATCCACCAACCTGCTCTCTGTATCTATGAGCTTGGTTTTTGTTTTTCTGTTTTATGCTTTTTAGATTCCACATACAGGAGAGATCACATGGTATTTGTCTTTCTCTATCTGACTTATTTCACTTAGCACAAATGCCCTCAAGGTCTATCCATGTAGTTGCAAGATTTCCTTTTTTTAAATGGCTGAATAATATTCCATTTTATATATATATATATATATATATATATATATATATATATATATATCACAATTTCTTTTTATTTCTCTATTGATGGACAATTAGATTGTTTCCATATCTTGGCCATTGTAAATAATGCTGCAATAAACATGGTGCATATATCTTTTCACATTAGCGTTGTTTTCTTTGGATTAATATCCAGAAATGGAATTGCTGGATCATATGTTAACTTTTTTGAGGAAATTTCACACTATTTTCCATATGGGCTACACCACAGTACATTCCCACCAACCACATACAAATGTTTCCTTCCCTCCACATCCTTGCCAACACTTGTTGTTTCTTATCTTTTTGATAACAGCCATTGTAACAGATGATATCTCATTGTGGTTTTGATTTGCATTTCCCTGAGCATCTTTTCATGTATCTGCTTGGCCTTCTGTATGTCTTCTTTGAAAAAAAAAAAGTCTATTTAGGTCTTCTGCCCATTTTTAAATCAGATTGTTTGTTTGTGTTTTATGCTGTTGACTTGTATGAGTTCTTCATATGTTTTGGATATTAGCTCCTTATCAGATATATGATTTGAAAATATTTTCTCCTATTCCATAGGTTGCCTTTTTATTTTGTTGATGGTATCCTTTGCTGGGCAGAAGGTTTTTAGTTTGATATCATCCCACTTGTTTATTTTTGCTTATGTTCCTTTTGCTTTTGGTATCAGATTCAAAAGATAGTCACCAAGACCTTTGTCAAAGAACTTACTGCCTATGTTTTCTTCTAGGAGTTTTATGGTTTTGGGTCTTACATTCAAGTCTTCCATCCATTTTAAATTAATTTTTGTGTATGGTATAAGATAGTGGCCCAGTTTAATTCTTTTGCATGTAGCTATCCAGTTTTCTCAATGCCATTTATTGAAAAGATTGTCCTTTCCCCATTGTATAATCTTGGCTCCTTTGTTGTAAGTTAACTGACCATATAGGCATGGGTCTTTTTCTCTATTCCATTCCATTGATATATGTGTCTGATTTTTTATGCCAGGACCATGCTGTTTTAATTACTAGAGCTTTGTAATATAGTCTGAAATCAGGGCTGTAATGCTTCCAGCTTTATTCTTTCTCAAGATTGCTTTGGCTCTTTGGGGTCTTTTGTGGTTCTATACAAATTTTAGGATTGGAATTTTGATAGGAATTGCATTAAATCTGAAGGTTGCTTTGGGTAGTATGGACTTTTTAATAATATTAATTCTTCCAACACATGAGCACAGAATACCTTTCCATTTACTTGTGTTTTCTTCAGTTTCTTTCATTAATGTCTTGTAGTTTTCATTATACAGGTCTTTCACCTCGTTTGTTACTATATTCCTAGGTATTTTATTTTTTTTGATGCAGTTGTCAATGGGACTGTTTTCTTAATTTCTCTTTTTGATAATGTGTAGCAAAGCAACAGATTTTCGTGTATTGATTTTACATCCTGCAACTTTACAGAATTAATTTATTAGTTCTAACAGTTTTTTAATGGCATCTTTGGCTATCTCACAATTCTGTGGGTTGGTAATACAGGCTGGGCTCAGTTGGGCAGTTGTAGTATTGACTGGCTCTCTAATGTGTCTGTGGTTAACTGCAGGCCAGCAGGCTGTCTCTGCTTCTGGGGATCGACTGACTGTTGGCTGGATTGATAGAGATGACTGATCCTACGTAAGTCATCATCCTTCAGGTTAGCTTCGGCATCTTCACATGGTGATGTCGCAGTCCCAAAGAGAGAAGGTATACTCAGTCAAAGTAAAAAGGTATATTCAGTTGACCGAATCAAGTTACAAAGCCATCCCATTTTCAGGAAAATGGAGAAAGAAACTCCATCACTAAACAGAAGGCATGGATACTGAAGAGGGTGAAAAACTGGGGTCATTTTTTGCAACAATCCATCTCACAAGCGTTATTTCATTCTGAAAAATGCAAAATAAAAGTCCCATTTTACAAATGAGGAGGCTAAGGCACCGAGAAGATAATAAATATCTTGCTCAGGAAGTTAACAGTTAATAGACTTGAGATTTAAGCACAAGAGTTTATGACTCCATAGTCAACATGTGTTCTTAACTCAGGATGTACTTCCCACTCCCCACTCCCCACTCCTCACTTATTCACATAAAAAACTTATTGAAGTGTGTTTCCAATGAGGCCAGTTGTCTTCATCATCGATGTCATGATGATCAGCAGCATATTTATTCAACATCAATGATATGCAGGCACTATCTGAGTGCTTTACATGTATTAACTCATTTAATTCTTTCAACAGCCCTATGAGGTAAATATTAATGACTCTCCCATGTAATATGGGTCAGGATTAGAAATTTCATGAGGGCAGAGACCATTGCACTCATTTTGGTATTCCCCACAGTTTGTACAATGTCTGGCACACAGTGCACTTTTACCAAATGTTTGCTGAGTGAATGAGTGCGTGAGTGAACAGAAGCCCAAGGAAAATGGTTATTAGCCCATTAGCCCAAAGTCACACGAGGAAACTAGACTTCCAGATCTCTGACCTCCTTCCTGTGGCAGCCTCATTATCTGGACCTCCTGCCGCTTCACTTCCCCAAAGTGGGTGGGGGGAAAAAATGAACACAAGATTTGAGATGCGCTGCTCTATCTTACAGAAGGTACCCCCAAACCAGATAAACCAGATATAGCCCCCAAAACATACATCTGAAAATATTTGGAATTCACGCAATACATGGAGAGAGCACAGGGCCTGGAGTCCAAAAGCCAGAGTGTGATCCCAGGCAAGTCACTTGAGTAAGGCCTAACTTTCTTCATCTGAAACACAGACATATAAATCCCTGCCTATATCCCAGGTCCATGTCAAAGATCAAAGGAGCTGATAAATGTAAACCATTACAAATTAGTACATTGTACTCACCTCAATCTACAGACCTCTCCAGGTTTACTCAATTTCACAACTGTGCCACCACCCCAGCCTCTTTTGCTTGTCCAGGGGAGCCCTGGCCCCACTGCCGGCTTGTCTCCTGATTACTATGGGCTCAGCCTCCCACAGAGCAGTGGCCTCCCTTTACTCTTCACTACAGTGCTCTGGTCAAACACTACTGGACACACAGAAGCTCTAGTTTCTAGGTTCAGATGAAGTACTGTGCCTTAGGGTGTCCACACTGTGCCCTAGTATCAGATCTGGCTTCCCCAGCAGCTGCCCAAAGGTGCCACGCAACACATTCAGGGGAGTTAAGGCTCCACAGGGCAAATCTGGACCAGTTAAAGACAGGAAATGGAAAACTGTCAGTGGATGCTTTCCCTTCCTCTCCCACACACTCTTTCAAGGTGTTCCAGCTCCATACGTCTTCTCCAGAGACATGGCATGGCTGAGTGACCAACTGTGCTTTCTTGTGTAGCTGTGACCAGCTCAGCAATGTACCACGTTGTCTTTGCTTTCTCTCTTTCCTGGCCTCACTTCCCATTTCCCTCAATCTATATCCCCCACCCTCACCCTGCAATGAAACATCAGTACCTAAGCTTTGCCTCCAACTCTGTCATCTAGGCAACACAGCCTAAGTCAAAGAGAAGAAATTGAGAAAGTTGTCATATTGCAGCCACTCAAAAACTCCTAAGAGGACCTGCCACAATACCCCTGGTGTCGGCGAGAGTGTGGAGCACCTGGAACTCTCATACGCGGCTGGCAGGAAGTAAAATGCACCAGGCATTGTGGAAAACAGTTTAGTAGTTTCTGAAAAAGTTAAAGATCCCCCAGATGGCTCAATCTTTCCACCCCTAAGTATTCATCCAAGAGAAAAGAAAAACATATGTCCACACAAAGACTTGTACATGAATGTTTATTGCAGCTCTAGGTATGATATCCCCAAACTGGAAACAACTTGAATGTCCCTCTGCTGGTGAGTGTACAGACAAATGGTGGTGTATTCATGCCGTGGAATTCTACTCAGCAATAAAAATGAATGAACTATTGATACACCTGACATGGGTGAATTTCAACACAATTATGCAGTGAGCAAAGCCCCACAAAGAAAGAAGGCATACTGTTTTACTTCTTTACATAAATTCAAGAACTTGCGAACTAATCTATAATAGCAGAAAGTAGGTCAGGTTTACCTAGGGACGGGGGTGGAGGAGATGGGTTGCCAAGGGGCATGAGGAAATTTGAGCAGTGATGGGACTGTCTGCCATGTCGGTTGTGGTAGTGGTTTCATGGGAACACCTGAATGAAGAGTCAAAAAGGAAAAGGGCGGGGGGGGGGGCAGAGAAAAAATCACCATGCCCACAAGTGAACTCAACCAAATCCTTAGAGAAACAATAACTCCAATGCTATTTAAAACATTTCAGTGCGTAGAGAAAAAAGGAACACTTCCAAATTCCTTTTATGAAGCCAGTATAACTTTGATACCTGAAACCTGGCAAAAATAGCACATTAATGAAGAGCATGATGCTCTCTGCACACACTTGGGGGGTTATTATTAACTCTGTAAATCAGCTACACTACACCTGACCTAGTTGCAAGGTTTGTCTTTGTCTTTGGTTTTCAGAAGTCTAATGACAATGTCTCTTTGTGTGGATTTCTTTGGGTTATCCTGTTGGGGGAAATTAGCAACCAGATAAGATGGGGAGAGGAGGCACATTGGTCTCTGAGACTGATGCCAATAAGGGGGCTTCTAATGGGTGGGAACCAGAGCTAGAAAAGGGAGTCCGGACATCTCGGTGTGGTCTCCCTGATGCCCTTCTTGGGACATCTCTCCCCCCCCTGAGCCACCCCTGCTCTCTATGACCATGGCTCCTGCCTTCATTTGTATCTTGAGCACCTCTTGCTTTTTCTTTAAAACAAACAAACAAAACAAAAGTAGCAGTCTCTGAGCCTCCTCTCCCTGCAGTCCACCCTCCACTATGCACAAAAGTCTAATTATGTGACATGGCTATGATCCTGTCGCTCCTCTGCTCACTGACTTTCACGGGCTCTGCTCCCCCATGGCCCACTGAACAAAGTGCAAACCGGGACATGGCCCAGCACTATAGCCTCACTGTCCACAACGCCGTCACTTGCTTCCAGCCAATGTTCCGATCTGCTGAAGGCCTGCACCATGTTGTTTACGCCTGTGTCTTTGCAATGCCATTCCCTCTGCTGGGGTGGTCATCCCTCCCTCTCATCAGTGGCGAGACATGGGCCTGCTCCCCAGGTCTGACTTGGGCCTCCATTGCCCAACTCAGGATAGGACATGGCACCAAACAGATGCCACTGAGAACTTATAGGGAGGAAACGCCCTCTTCATTCTGCTGGTCCTGATCAATAACCTTTATAATACAACTATAATCGTAAGTATAGCATTTTCTTGAGTTCCATGAATCATTCTAGCATATTATCAAACCCGAGGAGGTTATGAGAACCTCAAAATCTGAAGCTTAGTCATAACAGTGGGTGACCTGGGGGCCCCTGAAATGTGGCTGCCATCTGAAGTAAGGGCAGTCTTGCTGAGGGATGTACCAGTCAACTGTGGAGCCTGCAATCGTTCTAGGTGGTTAGTGCCAGAATTGTGTTGCAATATTACAATAGACATTAAAATTTCTAAGTAAAAAAGAACAAAAAGAAACCACATCCTTGTGACAGGATGCCAACTAATAATGGAGAATGGATGGTTGAAATGAGAAAATAACCTTTTTGAAATCATCACAGTCACAATTGATTCAGGCAAGAACCATCAATGGATGCTAAAACTTGTGGGTGAAAATTTGATGAGGTAGAAGATACTGATAGTCTCAAAGTGTCACTTCACAAATTATCTATTGATTGCAAAGGAAAAAAGAGTAACTTTATGGTGTAGAAACCTGTAAGACACCATTTGACCAAGAGATAAACGCTAATATTGCTAATAATGTGACAAACCTACATCAAGTGCCTCCGTAAGACACACAGAAAAGAACACAGCATCATTTCAGTGGTATTCCTGTTAAAAGCATCATCTGCCCAGCTGGTGTGGCTCAGTGGTTGAGCATCAACCTGTGATTCAGGAGATTGAGGTTCAATTCCCGGTCAGGGCACATGCCCTGGGATGTGGGCTCGACCCCCAGCAGGGGGCATACAGGAGGCCGCTGATCAATGACTCTCTCTCTCTCTCTCTTTCTCTCTCTCTCTCTCTCTCTCTCTCTCTCTCTCTCTCTCTCTCGTCATTGATGTTTCTATCTCTCTCTCTCCCTCTCCTTTCCTCTCTCTGAAATCAATAAAAATATATTGTTTTTTAAAACAGCATCATCTGAGTCTAATCAGGAGAAAACACCAGACAAACCCAACCCAGGGGCATTTTGTGAAACACCTGGCTTGTATTCCCAAAAATGCTAAACTCAAGAAAGACAAATAAAGGCTGAGAAATTGCCCTAGATTAAAGAAAACTAGAGAGACATGAAAACTAAATACAATGCAGGACTCCATATTGGATACTAACCAGAAAAAAATTGCTAAAAAATATTATTGGGACAATTGGTAACAGAAGAGCAAAGAGATAACAAATGTTGGCCAGGCTGTGGAGAAAAGGGAACCCTATGCTGGTGCAGCCACTATGGAAAGCAGTATGGAAGTTCCTCAAAAAATTAATAATAGAAGTATCATGTGATCCAGCAATTCCACTTCTGAGTATATATCTGAAGGAAATGAAGTCACTCTCAAATACATGCACTCCCAAATTCATTACAGCATTATTTATAATAGCCAAGACCTGGAAACAGCCTAAGTCTCCACTGATGGACAAGTGGATAAAGAAAATGCCACACACACACACACACACACACACACACACACACACTATGGAATATTATTCTGCCATAAAGAAGAATCTTGCCATTTGCAACAAAATGGATAGATCTTGAAGGCATAATGCTACATGAAATCAGTCAGACAAAGACAAATACCATATGATCTCATTTGGAAACTAAAAAATCCCAAACTCATAAAAGCAGAGAACACATTGGTGGTGGTCAGAGTTGGGGGGTGGGGAGGTGGGGGAAATGGGTAATATATGCTAACTAAACTTAATGTAGAACTCGCTTCACAATATATCTACATACCAAATCATTATATTGTACACCTGAAAGTAATACAATATTATATCTCAATTACATCTCAATAAAAGGGGGGGTATTAATAAATACCAATGAAACAAAGATCTGATTCTTTGAACAGATAAATTGTCAAACCTCTAGCAAGACTGACGGGGGGAAAGAAGACACATTACCACGTAGGAATGAAGCAGAAAGTACTCCTACACACCCCAAAGACATCTGAAAAATAATAAGGGCATGAGTAGAGCAAGGACTACGGGCCAGGTACAGAAGGTCACCAGGGAGGAAAGCCCGGGTGCCTAGCAAAGGACAATTGTAGGGTGGGGCCTCATCCCCAGGGTGGCCTTTCCTCCCCTAGCATATCCTGGCTCTGCAGTTTGGACCCCCTGACCTTTCCTCCCTAGAGATAACATCTAGGCCTCAGTTGTATTTCAGCTCCAGACCCAGAAAAGCAGCAAAACCAGACAAGTGACCCCACAGCTGACCTCAGGACTAGCTGCATTGAATTATGACCCCCTGCCCTGGTGGAGACTCGACCTTAAAAGGATGCACCTGGAAAGCTGCTAAATATGCTATTGAGATCTTCCCCTGGGACCGCCTCTGAAATCTCCAGCCATAAAACCCCTGGGACAGAGGGCCCAGTGCACTCCCCTCCCTCAGCGCCTTTCCCTCCCCTCTCCCCCTCCCCATCACCATCCCCCAACCCATTACCTTCCTGGCTCCCAAGCTCCAAGGTCCCTTCTTTGCTTCTGTAACTTGTTTCCTAAGCCCAGTTCTTCTACAAATTACTTCTTCCACCTCTGTGACTTTATAATTAAATGTTCTCCTATATAAAATTTTAAAAAATGAATAATAAGGGAAGAGTACAAATAATCTACATGCATAAATTAGCCAGTGGGCAAACTTCTCAAAAAAACACAAACTACCACAACTCAGTATCAAATACATCATCTCAATAGCACTATAACTATTAAGAAAATCAAGTTTATAATTTTAAAAACTCTCAAAAAAGAAATCTCCAGGCCCAGATGTTTCACTGAGAATCTACCAAACATTCAAAGAAGAATAAATGCCAATTCTCCATAATCTCTTCCAGAAAACAGGAGTGTATCAGTCAGGACTTAATCAGTGACACAGAATCAGTAAGATATATATTAAATAAACAAAAGCATTTACTTCGAGGAATGGGCCTGTCGTGGCTGCCAGGCGCTCTGAAACCCACAGAGCAGGCAGTCAGGAAGAGCAAGCTCAACTGCTTGGCCACAACACCAAGCTGCAGTCCATACTCGGAATTTCAGGAAAATTTCAGAGAATTTCAGGGAAAACTTAGTTCTGTTTGTAAAACCTTTCAAATGATTGAATTAGGGCTGCCCAGATAATCTAGGATAATCTCTTTTACTTAAAGTCAACTGGTTATAAATGTTAATCCATCTAAAAAGTACCTTCGCAACAACACTTAGTGTTTAATTGAATAATTGAGGACTGAAGCCTAACCAAGCTGACAGATAAAACTGATCATCACAGTCCACCTCTTGTCAACTGGGCACCCATCCCTGTCTCTTTAAACCATACACAATCTTCAAAAAAAGAATAGCTAGATTATATGTCCACCTAACATGATATAAATATTCTGTACACGACAGAAAACACACTAACCTTTCCCCAGAAGAGAATGCAAAGTCCTTGATACCCTATAACTTAAATACTGTGATATAAAGTCACCTATTATCAATACATCTTATGTTGATGGTAGAGGGGGAAGGGAAGAAAGAAAAAAAAATTTGCTTAATATATATGCACAAACATATTCATAAAAAACAAGAAAGAAATACTCATAACTATTGCAGCGTCCTTTCTGCAACTGGTCATGTGGTTGTTATAACTACCTACTTTTACTACCATAGTTTCTTTGCCCTCAGCTGTCACGATTCTTTATCTGGTGCGGTCACCCAAACCTTCATTCCTGAAGGGTCTGGGCCATTGGTTCTGTCTGAACTGTGTTGTCGTTTTCATTACCTTTAATCACAGGAAATGGTAGAACCAGGAGACAGCCTAATGGATCTCTTGTACTCCAGACATACTTTTCCTTATCTTATCCAATGGCCATATTTTGCATATTTCTATTGCCACATCATACCATGGACTACCAGCTTTCTCTTTACCACTGAAAATAGTGTCATTAGTGTCTTTAAACCTAGTTATGTCAAAGAACCAATTCCAGAAAATACAGAAGCAATTCAGAAGACTCTCCCTTAAGGTTCTGTTCCTCCAGAGCCACTTCTGGCACCAAAGTCTGTGTATCAGTCAGGGTTCAAGCAGAGAAACAGAACCAGAGGGATATACATGTGGATTTACTGCAAGATGTTGGATTATGCAAGTGAGAAGGCTGTCCAGGCAAGTCTGACATCTGTAGGGCAGGCAGGCTATCAGGACTCTTGGGCATGAACTGAAACTATAGTCCAAAGGCAATTTTTTATTTTTCTAAGAGAACATTCATTTAGAAAATCACAGAGGTAGAAGAAGCAGTTCATAGGAGAAATGAGTTTAGGAAACAAGTTATAGAGGCAAAGGAAAGGCCCTTGGAGTTTAGAAGTGAGGAAGGTAGAGCGACTGCCTGGGGCATGAGGAGCAGGGAGGAGGCAGGGAAGCAGGACAGGGGCTCCGAGGCCTTTCAACTGACTCAAGCGGGCGGTCCAAATTATCTAGGATAATCTCCTTCACTTAAAGTCACCTGATAATGAATGTTAATCAGGTCTACAAAGTACCTTCACGCCACACCTAGTGTTTGGATAACCGGGGACCGCAGCCTAGCCAAGTTGACACGTAAAGCTGATCGTCACAAGGAAGAAACATTTCCCAATTCATTTTTTAAAGCTGATATTCCCCTGATACCAAGCCAGATAAAGACAATACAAAAATTTCCTGGGCAGAGCAGGAGCCCCGTGGAGCTGGACTCCATCCACCCAGCAGCCTCTAGGGTGGGGTCATATTTTTCACCTGAACATTTGGCTGCCCAGTTTCCATTTCATGGGGGGGGAATTTAGCACATTACGTCAGTTCCAAATTATTTGTCTAGTTTGGGAACTCCATGCTATGAAGAAGAGGGCTCCATGTGTGTATCCATTTACTCATTCATTCATTCATTCATTCATTCATTCATTCATTCATTTTAGTTAACATTTATCATGCTAAGCTTATCTCTGCACTGGATAAAGAATTTTATGCCAGGGAATTGTTTTATCTTCCCAATAATTTGACACAGTGGATCGCTTGACCCCATTTACAAGTACAGGAACAGAAGGTCAGCAAGGTTGTATCAATAGGCCTGAGGATGCTAAGCTGGTAGGTTTTTATTTGACCCCAAAGCCTGCCCTCTCCACCTCTCCACTAGGGTTTCATCCCAGGGCTGCAGATTGTCACCTGAACTTGGACACCTAGGAGTTTTGCCAGATCTAAGTTCCTTGAATCTCTGGGAAAGGTGCCTAGAACTTTAAGGTGGCCAAGAAACGTTAGTAATCTGGCTGCCCCCAGGTTCTCAGTCTTGTCCACTTCTAGGCCTCTGCTCACGATGTTTCCTCCTACTTTCCAAGGGCTGGGTAGCGGTAAGAATGTAGGCTCCAAAATCAGTCAGAATCCAAGTGAGGCCTGAGTCAGGCGGCTTCACTTCATTAAACTAACTATCTGTAGGATGGGGATACCAGTCTGTACCTCATTGGATGTAGTGGGAATTAAATGCCACGGTGCAGGGTGCCTCAGTCATTAAACAAGCCTATGAGTCACTTGGCCATCTTGTTAGAATGCAGATTTGGTTTCAGCAGGTCTCAAGAGGAGCTAGAGATCCTGCATTTATGACAATCTCTCAGGCGATGCCATTTCTGCTGGTCCACGAGCCACAGGTTGAGCAACAAGGAGATTATTCATGTGATGCACTCAGCATGATGTCTTAGTACATTATAAGTGCTCCACGATAGCAGGCATAATAAAGTTAATAATAAAAATTTGCCTGTCTCTGGACATCCAGACCAGGTATTTGCTCTGCCTTCATAGGTTTCTCTGATATAAAGAAATGTACCAGTTCATAAGGAGGGACAGGTTTTTTTCCCCCCTGGCACTGACTTCTAAGAGAAATTTGTCTCCTGGATCCTCAGATACGGGAATCTGATTAGAACAAAGGATTGTGTCTTCTAGAAACAATCCTGCTGCTAGCTAGAAATGTGTAAGGGAAGAAAACTTGTCAGACCCAGGTCTCAGACCCAGTTCTGCGTCTGCGTGACCAGCGGGGCGGGATCCACCTCTCTGACACTGTTTTCTTGCTGGCTGGCACAGGGTACATGTTCTTCTACTTTTTGCCTGTAACACAGGTATAATAGCACCCTCCCCCTAAGATTGTTGTGAGAGCCATAGACAACATATGTCAATAGTTAACACTTACTTGGGGTCAAGAACTTTAGGTTGAACCTATGAAATTGCTGCTAGAAACCATTTTTGATCTATAGAAATGGCTTGAGCTAATACATGACTTGTGTAATCCTTAAAACAAACCTTTTCGGCAGATACTATTTTTATCATCACCCGCTCTGTTCTACAGATGAGAGAAGTGACAGCCTGCCCAGGGTCACGTGGCTGGTGACTGGCAGAGCCAGGATTCAAATGCGGGCAGCCCGGCCCACAGTCTCAGCTTCCCATCACAATCCCCCACCTTTCCCTTAATGGTGCCACCCTGAAGACCCTGAATTTGCATTTCCTCCCACTCAGCTGTGTTTAATGTCCAATCCCCACAAATGCCAAGGGCCCATAGCTAATTGTCCTTTTCTGGCAGCATTTCTGCAAGGAGCTAAGCCAATTCATTCTGGGAATGTTGCTTTCTGGTGATCTGGCTGGAGCTTGAGGAGCTGGAGAGGGAAACGGGCTTGGCTGGGCCTTTACAAACAGCTCTTGTCCGAGTGGCCCCTATCCCAGGAGCTCAAAGGGACACTCAGCTTCTGTCATGCAGCCAGACCTGGTCTCATTGCTATCACTGTGGCCCAATCACTGGCCACTCACCCACATGTTACCCACCCCTGCATCCTGGTCCTGAGATTAGCCCAGGCTGTCCCATATCTCCCCTCACATAAATCCGTCCCTGGGGGGTGTCGGGCATCATTTTCTGGGCCAATCACAGTAGTGAGCACCAGTTTAATTAGGCCTGCAGCCAGCAAGTAAGGTGCTACGAATACCCAGTTTACGAATGAGGCTCAGAGATAGGAGGGTATTTACTCAAGGTCACACAGTGAGTGACCAGCTAACCTGTTGAACTCCAAATGCACCCTCCTTCCACTATGCTGGCTACTACGACCTCCCATCCGAAGACCCCGAAGGGTCAGTGCCTTTGGATCACTGGGAGGAGCAGCACTGAGGAACCTCGGGACTGCTCAGTCTTGCGGTTGGGTGGGTTTACTTAATAAGAGTACCACATTCATGGCTGCAGGGGTTGGCTCCGAGATGGGGAAGGGGCTCAAGCTAGGCCAGTCAGAGTTAATCCTGGGACTTTTGCTGGGACCCTTGGGAAAACATGCCATTTTTGTGTTGGATGGAATGTTAGCTGGAGCTGCTGGGGGCTCCCTGTCCACTCCATAGGGAAGAATCTACTTGATACAAAAGCCAAATTAGGGGAAAGTGGAGCCAAGACGTGGAGAGGGACAACTTTCTAACAATATTCTTTGAGGCTCTGGATCCAGCCACATCTCCACATGTTTCTACCTACACACTGCCTTTGACACATAGCTCATCACCTTCTACGCCTTTTGTTTCTGAGCTGAAACCCACCTCAGATTGGTCCAGTTCTACCAACCTGAGGGGCAGCAAAAGGCTCCAATGGCAAATGGGCATGGCTTCAAATCCCAACCCTGGCATTTACTCTCCAAATCTCAATTTAAATTTGGAATAATAATAACTATGTCAGAGGGATGTTGTGGGGAATAAAGAGCTTTTACAGTGCTTTGCTTCTGTTACCATGCTATATCATCACTGCTATATTTGTTACCAGATTGTGAGGCCCGGACAGGAGGAACCTCATTTTATTCAACTTAGGTTCCCCAGCACACAGCAATGGTTGGCATAGAGTAGGTGCTCAATTAATGCTTGTCGAAATAAATTTGAAGTACATTTTGACTTCTCAACTATAGTGAGCTGTGTGGGGACAGCTGCTCTGTTACCCGAATCTTCTCTTCTTGTCCCTGCCTTCATCTTCACCATTTCTTTGCATAACACAAATGGTTTTCCTTCTAAAAAAAAAAAAAAATGTACTAACTCAATTATTCTGTGAATATTTATCAGTTACAACCAAAGGAATGAAAATAAGCTCCCATGGTACAAAGAACCCAGATGTTTGGGGTTAGGTTTTTTTTCTTTTTTAACACAATACTCAACTATTTTACTTATTTCATGTTTTTCTCAAGAAACAAAACAAAACCAATCTGCCCTAAAATTTGGAAATGAGATTCCTTTCTCACAGTGTCTCTTGCTGTCTGTTGGGAGTGATGTGGGCATGCTTGGCAGTCACAACGGGCTGCTGAAATGGGACAAGCAGGTAATGGGAAACAGCTGCTTGGCCTGCGCTGAATCTAAGCTCCAAATTGGTGACGAGGTGCCGCAGACAAAAGACAGGCAGTCATGGTTTGGGTGGAGGCCCCACAAGCAGCGATTAATTCAGCTTGCCAAGTTCACCAGGAGAAGTAGAGTGTGCTGGGCTGGCCACAGTGCACCAAGAAACTTCCCTTGCACAGATACTGTCTCTGTCTTCACAGCAATGTGCACCCAAAGAAATGAACCCACTGACCAAAGAGCAGGCTCCCTCTCTCTGAGAGCGGAGAAAACATCAGCCAACAGGGACTGGTGTAAGAAAAGGCCTCACCTTCCTCTGTGTCCTGCAATAGCTCCCTAGCTCTACTCCATGACACTGGCCCACACAGCAGCCAGAATAACCTTCTGAAAACATCAATTAGATCAGGGGTCAGCAAACTACCTTGTAAAGGGCCAGGGTATTTTAGGCTCTGTGGGCCAGGTGGTCTCTGTCACAACTACTCAGCTCTGCTGTTGTAGCATGAGAGTAACCATACATAATGTGTAAATGATGGGCAAGATTGGGTTCCAATAAAACTTTATTTACAAACAACAGGCGGCAGGCTGGATTTGGCCCACAGGCTATTATTTGTCTCTTATTGGTGCCTCTGTTCAAAACCTTGGAATGGTTCTCATCCCCGCAAAGTAAAACCCAGATTCCTAACCATGGGTGCCTAGGCCTAGGCTGTTCCCTGCTGGCTTCTCCACCCTTGCTTGGGACTCGAGTCCCCACTCACCACCCCACAGTCACTGTGAAGTTCATTCCTCCCTCAAGGCCTTTGCACTTGCTGTTTCCTCTGCCTAGAACACTGCCCCCAGCCCCACTTCACATTTTTACATGACTCGCTCATTCCCATTTTTAGGTCTCAGCACAAATGTCACTTCCTCAGAAAGGCCATTCCTTCAACCCTCTAAAGTGACGGTCACCTCTCCCCTGGTCACTCGTTATCACAGCATCTGGTCTTACTTTCTGCATAGCACTTATCATAGTTTGAACTGATCTCTTTTCTTTGTTTACCTTTTCATTGACCTTCTCCCCCTTGAGCTCCAGGAGTGTAGGGAAGCACATCTTATACCCATGGAGTTGGAGTGCAGCATGTATTTGGAGAATACATGAATAAATGAGTGAATGGCTACTTCGGTGGCCTCCTCCTAAACAGTTTCCCTCATCCGCTCATCCCCTCCATCCCATTAGCCACTCTGTTGACAGATATAGCTTTGAAAAATGAATATCAGATCATGGCCTGTAACTGCTTTCAACTCTCTGATAACTTCTCATTGCTCAAAATCCAAATTCCTCACCATTGCCCCAAAGGCCCTGCAAAAATGAATGCCTGCCTGCCTCTCCCAGCCCATCTCTCCCATTCTAAAAAGCAGGCTGCCTGGAGGATCCATTGATGTGACCCCAAAGGACACCACTTGGCATTGGAGGTGTTTTTGCATTGATATCAGAAAATGGGTTATGTTCCAGGAATTCACTTTGAACAAAAGAATGAGGCCATGAACACCTGACTCATGAGAGGCTGGGAAGTCATCCAGTTTCCTCAAATCACCCCACCCAGGTCAGGCTCTCTCCTGTGACACACTCTGGGTAGAAAGAGAGAACACAACCTTTATAGACTAATGCCAAAGCCTAGTGGGGCTCCAGCTTTTTTTTGGGGGGGGGGGGCAGGACATAGAACATAGAGCTTTCAGTGCTCTTTCTCGCCCAACTGAAAACTACATGCAAATCTGTGAAATAAGACAGTTGGAGAAAGACAAATAGCATATGATCTCACTTACATGTGGAATCTAATAACCAAAATAAACTAATGAACAAAATAGATACAGTAGAGGCATGGATGCATGGGACAGACTGACAGCTATCAGGGGGAAAGGGGGTGGGGGACTGGATGAAAGAAGGTGAAGAGATTAAGCAAAAAAAACATATATATAACACACAGACACAGACAACATCGTGGTGATAGCCAGAGGGAAAGGGGGGTGAGGGGTAGGTGGAGGTGGGCAAAGGGAGGGGAAATGGGGATGGAGAGAGACTTTGCTTGGGGTGATGGGCACATGGTGCAGTGTGCAGATGATGTTTTATTGAGTTGTACACTTGAAACCTGTATGGTTTTGCAAACCAATGTCGCCCCAGTAAATCCAATTTTAAAAGAACTGCATGCAAATCAAAGTGAAGAAGATTGGAGGTGGAGCTGCCGAGATAGTAAGTAAGCAGCGGGCAGTGTCAGAGCTGTGGACTCCTCGAGCAACCGCATAGTTTATACTGCTTTTCCCACTGCTGCGATTCAGCTAGCTGAAATTCTTCAGCAAAGATAAGATCACATGGACAGCCCATGGGTCTCACACAGCGTATTGCTTGGGCTATATTGAGATGAAAGATTAGAAAGCTGTCACATTATGGCTTCTTCTCAAATGGGCCCAGAGAATAACGCCCAAGTGGCTAAAAGCAGCACTGATTATCTAACTGGTGTGTAAAGTGTGTAATCGGAGTTAGAACAATGCCTATTTTTGTCATGGGAGTTAAAGGTAGTTTCACTTTAGGTGGGTGTGGGTGTGGTAATGATCCTTAAGCATCTCTGCTTTTCTGCATTGGCTTTCCTGGTGCTCCACAGCGCAGTGTTATCAGCAAGACACAGGAGCAGCCTACTTTGGGGCATTTTTAAGGCCAGGCCAATGCACCGGGCTGTCAGGCTTATAAAAGTGGCCACTTAGCATCTCTGTCCTCTAATACTATTTGATCTTGACTTGTTTTCACTTTATCTCCTCTCCCCCTTTGTGAATTCTTATCTCCCTGCCCTGAATCCCTCCCCTGGGTCCCTCCTCTTTCTGATTATCTCTGGATTTGGCCCCTTCTTAATACTTGGGACCTAGCCTACCTGGCTCACCCACCTCTCTTTTGTTCCACTGTCCCTCATGGCCCTGACTGGTGCCCAGAAAATAAGCCTTGGCCCAGAGCCCCTGAGCAAGGAGGAGAGGTACTGTGCTAGATGACAATGATGTATCGTGGAGAACAGGACAGACGCAGTCTCCCCGCTCGACACATCTGCAATCTCTTCTACAGCATCCCATCCGTCGGCTGCCGTCCTCTACCAGAACACCTCCCAGGCCAAGAAACTCTTGACTTCCTAGGACTGGCCTTTTCACTTTCTGACAACTTTATCAGAAAGCTCGAGCTGTCAACAAGCTTGAGAGCGGCCCTGAAGTCATCTGTTTCCTGCAGAGTGCTGACGGTGTGGCGTGAACTCCAAAGCAGCTGTCAACGTACATTCTGCCTATCACTTGCTGACCCCAGCACTGCAGCATGCGACATAAATTAATCACTTCCACTTCTCACCAGCACCCGCTCCTTGTGCCTTTTCTGCCTCTGGTCATTCATGCTCAGTAGATAAGTGATAGCCACAGCACTCTGTGGAACATGGGCAGGGTTCCGGGACAGCCGGATATAGCTCACTATCACTGCAGTTACAGTGTATGGGCTCATTGAGATGTTAGGGGACACTTTATCAATGAGGGAGGCTGTCCCAGAAACTCTTGCATCGGGTTTTACGTGGAGGAACGGAGGTGAAGATGAAGGTTGCTGAGATAGCAGGGCCTGCTTATCTGACACGTTTTCCCAGTGAGGTCAGACATCAGTGCCACAGCCATCTTCCCAGGTGGAAACAGACCATAGGATGCCAGAGCTGGAAAACCTCCGAGCTTTACAGAGGGAGAAAACGAGACCCAGCCAAAGGACAGGACTTGTCCAAGGTCCCACAGGGAAACAGTGTTGAGAGTCACGTCTGCAAGAAAAAAAAAAGGGGGGGGTGCCCCTTTGCCCTCTGCAAGTAGAATTGGGTTTTGAGAAGAAGGAGCTGGATCTCTGAGGGTGTGAATGTTTTGCTTTTCTGCCTTTAAAACATATAAAGAAGTCAGTAGGGAGTTAGAGATAGCATTTCTTTAGACTCCCAGTTGAAGCATGACTTTTTCATTTATAGCAAATATCTGTATTTTTAAAGTAATTGCACTCATTTCCAGTTTTCAGTTTTGTGTACATATGAAAATAAAATAACAACGAAAAGTATTGGTTCCATTAGGAGAAGAAAGTTGCTAACTTTTAAATGATGATAGTTTTATATCAATGACATTACATGATTCAAATGGAAAATTGGCTAGTTACAATGATGTTGATTTTTTTAATCCAATTCACTGAAGTTCATTCTGCCAAAGATGATATGCCTGACATTATTGTAAAGGCTATTGTAAATTCCACTTAAAGTTCAACTCTAAAGAAAAAAAAACACTTGTTTTGAGATGATAATATACATACAGTTTTATTGGAGCACAGCATCATGAAAATACAATGTACTTACTAAATAAAAAGGGCCCTGGAGAAGGCCTTTCTGAAGAAATGGCTTTAAAGCTAAAATCTGAAGGATGAGTAATAATTCATCAAATGATGAATAATGGGAAGAGCTCTGCAGGTGGAAGAGCATGTACAAAGGTTCTGCAATGAGATGAGGCAAAGTATATCGTGAAACTAGAAGGAGGCTTCAGGGCAGGGTCCAGCAGGTGAGGGGCACAGAGGCCTAAGGGGAGAATCGGGGGAGGCTGGGTCAGATTTGCAGGGTCCTGTAGACTGTGTTAAAAAGGCTTTGGGTAGTTGTTTTTCATTCCAACTGTCAGCCAGTCAATGAGCAAACCATATGTCCATGTAAGTGCCCACTATTTTATGCTTCAGAGGGCAGGAAAACAGTCAGATGCAAGACATTAAGCTGCCTTGAGGGAAAGAAGACAGGCACAGTGTGCCTTACCCTGGGTTCCCAAAAAGCAGATCACAAGCCAAGGACTGGAGTGCAAATAGTTTATTTCATGCCAGGAAGCACTTGCAGGAGAGTAGGAACTAAGATACAGAGGGGAGGAGCCAATAAAGCAGGTGCTATCACACAAGTTACCACTGTGGGCAGTTGGAGCTTAATTCCACTGGGGACTCTGGGAGCAGACACAGAATACAGTGATATCCCGATATCTTCAGAGATATTCTGCCCAAAAAGAGTAGTGATTGAGGGCTGCTATTGGGGATAAGGCATTAATACTCGGGTACTTCTAGACTGACATGCTTGTGATTAGAGGAGGCTCCAGCAGCCGGAGAAAGCCCTCAGGTGAAAATGCAGGTGTTGGCAGATAGAAGTCAGGCCTGTGTTGGATTCCACACATGGACTAACAGACTTTAATTAGCTTGGACACTGAACCACACCCCGCTACAACATGGAACAGAAACTCTGGACACTGGCTTTGTTTCTGGTTCTGCTGAACTCCCAGCTACACTTTTTCCAGGACTGGCTTAAAGGGCAGGGGACTTAGGAACCTGAGGAGTGTAACTCCAGGCCAATAAAATCCACCACATCCCATCCTCCTACAGGGGCTTCTGAAAATGCTTATTCAGTGGTACCTCAAGAACCTCTACCTCACTCCCACTCATGTCTGAAAAACCTGGCCCATTAATTCCTCCAGCCCATTAATTCCTCCAGCCAATTTGAATCAATACTATATCCAAAAATTAACTCAAAATGGATCACAGACCTAAACATAAGAGCTAAAACTATAAAACCTTTTACAAGTAAATATAGGGATTCATTTTCATAACCTTGAATCAGCAATAAATTCTTAGATAAAGCACCAAAGCACAAGCAACGAAAGAAAAATAGAGAACTTTAACTTGAACAAAATTAAAATTAAAAGGATACTATCAAGAAAGTGAAAAGGCAACCTACAGAATGGAAGAAGATATTTGCAAACCATATATCTGAAAAGGGATTGATATCTAGAATACATAAAGAATTCTTACAACTCAACAACAACAAAACAACCCAATTTAAAAAAATAAACAAAGAACTTGATTAGACATTTCTCCAAAGAATATATAGAAATGGCCAATACACATGAAAATATGCTCATCGTCATTAGTTATTAGAGAAATGCTAATCAAAACCATAATAAGATACTACTTCACATTCACAAGGATGGCTATAAATTTTTAAAAATGAAAAATAACAAACATTGGTGAAACATCAAGAAACTGAAACCCATTATACATCACTGGTGGGAATGTAAAATGGTACGGCTGCTGGGAAAGAGAGTCTGGCTGTTCCTCTAAAAGTTAAACATAGAGCCCTGACTGGGTAGCTCAGTTGGTTAGAGCGTTGTCCCAATATGCCAAGTTGTGGGTTTGATCTCTGGTCAGGGCACATACAGGAATCAACCAAAGAATGCATAAATAACTGGAGCAACAAATCTCTCTCTCATCAATAAATTTTTTAAAAAGTTAAACATAGAGTTACCATATGATCCAACAATTCCACTCTTAGGTATATACCCAAAAGAACTGAAAACAGATGTTCAAACAAAAAGTTCCACAAGAATTTCATTGCAGCACTACTCACAATAGCCAAAAGGCAGAAACAACCCAATATTCATAAATGGATGAATGGATAAACAAAATGCTGTACATCCATACAATGGCACACTATTTGGCAATAAAAAGGAATGAACTATTGATCCATACTTCAGCATTGTGAACCTTGAAAACACTGTGCTAAGTGAAAGAAGCCAGGAACATCTCTTATTATTTCATTGATATGCATCCCATGATTAATCATATTGTGATCATGTGCCCATTGTCATACATCCTTTGCAATTAAGGGGGTCTCTTGGTGGAAGAGATGGTATGTGGGATCTTAAGAAGATAGGTCAGACCCTTTGTAAGTTCTCAGATGGTGGTGCTGGCCGAGGCACTATTGGCAGGAAAGGCAACAAGAAGCAGATGCTGGCTGCTGGAAGTTGGGTCTGGATACAATGAATTGTGAGGGCCTGATGGAATAAGGGTGAGAATCCAATAGTACATCTTTCAAAAAAGAAGTTCAAAACCATGAAAATGATCCTAACGGAGATGTCCTAGGCAACGCTAACACTTTTGGGAAGGAGCTCCCTGGAAAAAAGTGAGATGACTTTCTACCTGTTAAAAACTAAAGCCTCCATTTCTGTTGTAATGTGGTCACCACTTTATGTACACTGACTCCACTGAATCTTTTAGAAGCTCTTCAGGATGAATGTCATCACTGTGCAAATGGGAAAACTGTTGCCTATAACGCTAAGCCACTGTACTGTGACCACATGACTAAGAGGTGGAGATGACCATGAACAGAGCTGCTGCACTCTGTGAACCATGCTATTTCTTTAATGAGGCTTGGAAAATACATGCCGTTCTCCTGGCTAACATTATTAATCAATTATGGCTTCCTTTCCTGCTGAGTCTGGACTCAGCTTTACCATCCTCTGCAAGACAGCCATTCTTAGTCATAATTGATGCATAAGATGAAAACTCCTCTGCCATCCTAGCATCACACATCGCTTCCTTCTATCCTAACTGGCATCTCCTGAATCTACTTTTAGCCAACACAAACAGAAAGGTCCAAGTCAATCTAGAAGACATCCCTCACCCCCCACCCCAGGCCAGATGATGCGGCCATTTCTTACCTGAGGCCAGAATGAGGTGTGGTTGGGAAGCCTGGGAAGCAGTGGGTCAACTGAAGACAAAGCAAGAGTCGGGAAAGGGAAGAAAAAGGCAGGAGGCACAGGCCCAGCATGTTTCATTTCAGGAGGAAGCAAGTGAGTGAGGCCTGGCCAGTTGAAAGGGGCACATGACCTCAGCCAGGCCCATCATAATGAACCCTGGGACTTTGGTTGAAATTTTAGGAAGGAGGCGGGATGGCTAAGCCGTAGAATGTTCCCTTGGTGCTGCTATGGCCATCTTCCCACACGAAGAGAGCGCCTGGCTGAGAACAGTGTCAACATCAAGTAAATTAGAAGCAAGGGATAGAGCAAGACAGATTCCTGATGATTATCACTTGAGCTCTTGGATGCAGCCGTATCTACAGTCAGCTCTCCTTAGTCAGCTCTCCCCTAAGCCAGTTGGAATTGGGGGTAGGGGCTTTTTATTGGGGGGTGGGTTAATTGCCAATAAAATATTCCTAATTAATATAATCTATTTGTCTTCCATACTTGCTCTTTGCCTCATTTATCACTACAAAAGTGCCCTCTATCTTCTGTGTGGATTGAGCATCTCTTCACTTGTCTTTGCACAAATTACTACCCCCTTCCCCACTTACTGCTGTACACCGACCTACAGGCACCTCCTGGGATATCGGCTCAAACTCCCCAGGGCTCATGAGATAGCTGCCAGGAGAGCCTCTGTGCGTCCTTTGGAAAAACTCTCCTTCTAGGATAGGAAATATTGTGTTTGTTATCCCGAGTTCACTACGGAGAAATCATGACATAAAATCCTTTTAGAGTGCAGTGCCAGGAAAATGTAGGTGCTATTTTTATCCCCTTTCCACAATGAGAAACAGAGGTCCTGAGAGATAAAGTTTCTTGTCTAAGATCACACAATCTGTGATGGGGCCAGGATTCAAACTCAGGGTGTGTGGCTCCTGGGCTCACTGTCACCACTGAAGTATCTTGTCCCCATTCAGTAAGTGGCTATGATTGTTGTTACTAACAATAATAAGCAGTCACTCCAACAAAGCTGATGACATTATGGCCTTTTTATCCCTGATCACTGGTCCTTCCCCACCTTCCAGCTACTCCAAATTTACTTTATAAGAAGTCATCTAAGCTGGATAATAGGTAAAGTTACTAAGCATCGGAGAGATGCAAATTAAAACCACAATGAGGTATCACTTCACACCTGTCAGAATGGCTACCATCAACCAACAAACAACAAGCGCTGGCGAGGGTGTGGAGAAAGGGGAGCCCTAGTACACTGCTTGTGGGAATGCAGACTGGTTCAGCCACTATGGAAAGCAGTAAGGAGTTTCCTCAAAAAATTAAAAATTGAACTATCATTTGACATAGCGATCCCACTTCTAGGACTATATACTAAGAAACCCAAAACACCAATTAGAAAGAACTTATGAAACTCCATGTTCATAGCAGCACAATTTACAATAACTAAGATCTGGAAACAGCCCAAGTGCCCATCAGTAGATGAGTGGATAAAAAAGCTGTGGTACATTTACACCATGGAATACTACACAGCTATAAAAAAGAAGGATCGAAGGATCTCTTATCCTTTGGGACAGCATGAAGGGAACTGGAGAGTATTATACTAAGTGAAATAAGCCAGTCAGAGAAAGACAAGTACCGCGTGATCTCACTTATATGTGGAATGTAATAAACAAAATAAACTGATGAACAAAATGGATCCAGAGACATAGAAGCATGGAATAGACTGAGGGGTCTCAGAGGGAAAGCAGGGAGGGGTTGTGGGGGGGGAGAGATTAATCAAGGAACGTATATGTTTATAAGCATAACCCATGGACACAGACATTGGTCTGGGGAAGGCCTGGGGGTGGGGTGGATGCAGGGTGGAGGGGATCGATTGGGGTAAAAAAAGGGCATCTGTAATATTTTCAACAATAAAGATTTAAAAATTTAATAAAAAAAGAAGAAGAGAATCCTTGATGATAACTACAACCTCACTAATTCAAAGAAACCATGGCTAGAAGACAGAATGCAAATGTATCCCTAAGACAGAATTCAGATTAAAAAAAAAAAAGAGGTAAAGTATCCATGTTAGGATCCTGTTGTCCCGGATGGATAAAAGTCACCTGGGACAGACTCAAAGTTATCTTGTTCCGTAATCTTTTTCAATACAATAAGCTTCAGAACCAGCTTATTTCGTACAATAAAAGCTGGATCAATCCACACTTTATTACCTAGCTATCTCTGTTCCAGATATTTACAATCTTACCTGGGCATTGTAGCTGATAAGAATAGTGAACCTAGGGGTTAAGAAATGTGGGGATTCCAGACCTAGCTCTGCCATTAACTATGCACAACGACAGGTCATTTTTGTCCCCTTCTCTGAACCTCACTTCCCACATCTGTAAAATTGATAAGTGGGGGTGGAGGTGCTTGACTAGAGAGGTATTTCCCATAGTGTTTTCCAGTAAGCATTTTTTCAGAAGTTAAAGTTAAAAGTATATTTAACTTCAGGACTTCTTGGAAACTTCAGGCAGCTCTTGTGCATTGTGACTCCAGGGCAGGGAGATAGAGCACACAGCAGTTTCCAAACTTACTTGACAAAGGAAAACTTTCTGGGTGCACTGTCTTGTGGGGAGTGGCTCTGTGAAACAGAATTAGGGAGAAGTTAGATTAGGGAATCTGTAGGAGCCCTTTTAGCTCTAACAAGTTTTAATTCAAAATCTATTCTTTTGATTTAGGGCTCTGAGATGCTAAATTAATCCTGAATCATGAAAGAAAAAAATAATTATGGGCAGTAAAGCTTAGATAGAGTTCAACTGTAATTTATAGAATTCCAGTTGCTGAAAATGAGAGTTTATGAGTGGGGGTGAATGGTAATGAGCCAATAAACAGAATAATTAATGAACTTAAACCCTGCTGGACAACAGAGGGAGATATATTGTAAGCTGACCTCCTATGAGTTTCCTCTTTGGAGGTTCGAGGACGCACAGATTCCCCTTTCTGTATCACCAGAGTCTGGGTTAAATATAAAATCAGAAACTCATAGCTTGAGGAAAGTGACTTTGATACTCTGAGCTATAAAATCAAAATGGCTTTGAACTTTTGGAGAGAGCAAAAACAAATACCTGTGGGTGTGCACATTGTCTGCAGGAAAGCAAAAAAGCAAAATGAACTAATGAGCATCTCATTGAACCTACCCAGGAAGAAATTCCATGGCATCCTTCATTACTAATTGTAAAAATGTAGACAATGCAATTGACATTCTATTCAGGGAAGTTTCTTTATTGTCATATTTTGGTGAGTATAAAAAGTACCCATAGAAAAGAACTTCATAGATTCATTCTTGAATAAAGTCCTCTGTGTTCACTCAACACTGAAGTTTCCCATCATGGGGGTTTTCAAGCGGCAGAGTGGTGTGGGACAAGGGGCATAGCATTGGAATCAGACATTTACTCGGTGACTGTGTATTGGCTCGCTGCTGTGTGTCAAGTGTTGGGAGTAAAGCAATGAATGAAGGAGTCAGAAATCCCTATCCTAACAGGGCTGCCATCCTGGCTCTGATACTTTCAGCTGCATAAGCGTAGGCAAGTCACTTAACCCCTGAGCCTTATTAGCTCATGGCCACAGGATTGTTAGGAAAGCTGAATATCAGATTTTGCATGTAGAGTGTCAAGCCCAGGGCCTGGTGCCCAAGTGGCTTCTAGAAACAGCAGGCAGGATTATGGCTCCTGCAGCCCGAGGGGGAGAGGGTGTAGACAGATTCAGGGAGGCTTCACACTACAGACAGGGCCTTTAAAGAAAGTGCAGGATGAACAGGGGCATCAGAGAACAATGGCTTAGCTCCCCAAATAAAGCCCTGCTTTTGTTCCCTGCCCCTCACCTGATCCCTCACCCTTCCCAGGTTCACAAGTAAGGGCATCCGCTGGGCTGCTGACTCCTTGACACCAGAGCCCTGCCTGCTGCTCCAGGTTCGCCCCCAGGGAGCCAGCTTCCCTGTCAAAGTTCAGCTCCCACTGCCCCGGTCTTTTGGATTTCCTCGGAGGTCACACACATGCCTCCATTCCAGCCTTGGGGCAGGGATCGGTGGACACCTCCAGGAGGTGGTTGACGCAGATCTAGTCCCACTCTGCCCAAAAGCAATTCGCTCAGCACATCTGGAAGTCTGGAGACAGGGGCTCTTTGCCCAGCCTGCTACTGCCTTGCCGTGTGTCCCTGAGCTGCTCGCTTCCCACCTCCGCGTCAGGCTCTCCTCTGTCGGCTGAAAGGATTGGATCAGACGACCCTATGGGCAGTCCCCAGCTTTGTCACTGTACAAAGCACAACTGTTCTTTTCACAGGATACCTGGTAGAGCTTTGGAGTCAGTCAAACCCCAGTTTGCCCAATATTACCTCCACTTTCTGAGCAAAGATTTTCTATCTGCAAAAATGGGCTTAATGATCTCTCCCTTTAAAGAAGACTACTGACACAATGGAAAGAACGTGGATCTCTAGTCAGACAGACGTGGGTTTGAATACTGGCGCTGCCATTTTGCAAGGAAAATCACTTAGAAAATCTCTCTGGAAGTCTCAGTTTCTTCACCCGTGAAACTGGGAGACAGCACCTATCTTAAAGAACCGTAGAGTGAGTGAGGCAAACCACCCATCACACCTGCGCATAGCAGATGAGTGGTAATCGGCAGCTTTGATTATTGTGGTTGTTATTTGCTAGAAAATAAGTGTCTGATTAAGCTGTGCTCACCGTCCCTGGGTCTCTGGCGCTGGGGTTCCTCCTGCCTCTCTAATGGGGCTTCTGTGGCTGAAAGCCACATCCAGAGGGATCTCAGTATCTGCCCCAAACTCCTTTTAGGCTTCAGAGTCCCGGTCCATGCAACTCTTCCTGTTGAAGGCTATGTCCTCAAATACACAGTACCCTACTTATCCTTGGAGGGGACTGAATAGTACTTAGTTGAAGTCTACCACACCCTCTGCTGGAGGTTCACTCAGCCTGTTCTTACCTCCAACGGTGGGGAACTTACTAAATGCAAAGGGGGGTCAATTCATCATCTACCCAGATACCTATAGTTAGCTGCCTGGCTCTCTTGAAAAAATATCACTTAAGAGCAACAAAAGCTCCTCTCACGGGCAAGCCGTCTGTGAATCATGGATTACAAAAAACAATACTGTTTTCTTGTCCACCCCGCTCCCCAACTCTGAACTTTGTGCCCACAAAAAAAAAAAAAAAAAAATGGAGATTTGACATTTTTCTCTAGAATAACAAAACTGTTAATGTGTCTCTTTCAGTCACCCACCCACTAGACATTCCCGTAAGGAATCTACTTCAGATGCCCACGAGAATGCATTTACAATTCTAAACATAATTAGCTAGCTTCCAGAAGGAGAAGAAGCATTTTATGGGCGTAGATAAATCGTATCCTTGGCCAAATACCCTCTTCTACTTTCCAGTAGGGATCCCAGAGCAATTTCTGGACACGACTCAGGGGGTAACATTGTTTTCCTCTGTAGCTTCAGAAACCGAGACACAGAAAAGCGAAGGTCAACCAACAAATCAAGAGCAAAGACATGCACTAAATCCCAGGAATCCAAGACCTCCCAGCATAGTAATTGATCCTCTAAGAAAATGTTTGTCTTGCTAACCAGGGATTAACTGTGGTCCTTACAGAGGGATTCTTTTTTTTTTTTTTTTACAGAGGGATTCTTGAGGCTCAAAATTATAAACAGGGAAACCGCCTGGTAATAAATTGAGTGATTAATTGGCAGAGAAAACTTTCAAGGAGGGAAAGGATCAATGAGCTGAAACAAAATTAAACATCTTTTAGGAAGTTTTCCCACTCCCTTACATTGTTTTAATTCTTCATGCTCAGTCTCTTCATTAAACATTTTTAAAGTGGGTTTTTATTTTGTTTCTTAGCTTTTGCTTTTTCAGTTATTTTTCTGGCAAGGTTATTTGATCACATCTCCAATGTAGATTAATTCTCAGGCTGAATTAAACCCGACCTTTGCCCAATGAAGCAGAACAGCCTCTTGCTTATCTGAAGTAAATGGGACCAGGAGTCCATGGAATAATCAAAACGTAATCAGCAATGGCTGAGATATAGAACATTATGTTTCTCTGCCGAGGAAAGGGGCACAGTGAGGATTAATGTCAAGGTCACAGGACACAGGTGGTGTGACAGCTCTGAGGGAGCCATCTGAGGAGTGGACCACCTCACAGTAGCTTCCCTCCTTTGAGCCAGCTTGTCGCCAGCAGCGGAAGAGCATGGGCTTTATTGTTAGATTCCCAGCTCTGCCATGTACTTGCTGTGCAACTTCAGCATATTGAGCAACCTTTCTGAGTCTTGGTTTTCTCAGCCAACTCTTGCTAACCCAGAAAGCTCCACGGGGGTAGGGGCTGTGTCTGTTGTTAACTCATGTTTTCTTTAGTGCCTAGTAGAACAGGCACTCAGTACATATCTGCTGAATGAATGAATGAATGAATGAATGAATGAATGAAATAATGGTACCATCACCAGTGTTGCAGCATCATTGTGAAGATTAAATGAGAGATTACAAATCAAAACCTCAGACATTTTAGATGCTCATTAAACAGTAGCTCTCAGTGTCAGGGCTGGGAAGGAGTCTGGGTGTTACATTGTAGAGCCCCTTGTCCTACAGATGAGAAAACTGAGACTCAGACATGTGAATCTGTTTGTTTGTTTCTTCATTTAATATATACACCAGAGGTGCCTCCTAGATATTAGGCACTGTACTAGGGGATATATCAAGGCAAAAAGTATCTCTATGCAAATGAAGTTTACCTTCTAGTGGGAGGAGATAGTAAAGTAGACAGATATATAAAGAAGAATTTTACATGCTAACAAAGTGCTATGAAAGTAAGAAAGCAGGTAACTTGGTAGTGGGGGGCTATGTTAGATGGAGTGACCAGCTCAGGCCTCTGTGTGGAGGTCACAGAGGAGCAGAGACCTGAATGACTGGATGGAGAGCCACACTCAACAGGGAAGCAAGAATGCTCTGGAACACTGCTTCTTCCTTGATTTATTTTATTTTTATTTTTTAAAATATATCTTTATTGATTTCAGAGAGAGGAAGGGAGAGGGAGAGAGAGAGATAGAAACATCAATGATGAGAGTCACTGATCGGCTGCCTCCTGCACGCATCCTACTGGGGATCGAGCCAGCAACCCAGGCATGTGCCCTGACCGGGAATCAAACCGCAATCTCCTGGATCTTAGGTTGATGCTCAACTGCTGAGCCATGCAGGTGGGGTTCCTTGATTTATTTTAGTATTTGTTCTCACAGGTCTTTTTTGAGGGGAGGGAACAAGACTTTCATTTTTATATAATTACAAACTTATTAAAAAGTTCCAAAATAGTACAGTATTCCAAAATTGCTCCATTCCCTCTCACTCTCTCTGTCTCTCTCTCTCTAATATATGTTTACTATATATTTGTAATATACATATTTTACACATATACTCCCACACACATACTTTTCTCAGAACCATTTGAGCATATACAATGCAAACATACTGCCACATTTTACCCTACAGTTCGGTGTGTATTTCCTAAAATAAGAAATTCTCTTACATAACCACAGTCCATATTTTAAAAATCACTCCAACAATAGCCTTTTGAAATTACATATATTTTTCCAGGTCCAGGATCAAATAGTGTATTTAGTCCCCATGTCTCTTTAGTCCCCTTTAATCTGGAACAATTCCTTAGTCACTCTTTGTCTTTGTTGACCTTAATATTTCTTAAGAGCACAGGCCAGTGATTTCATGGAACATTCCTCTGTTTGGGTTTCCTGATGCTTCCCGAGGAGTGGATTCGGCTACTGCCTTTTTGGCAGGAATGCCGCAGAGGTGATGTTGCATCCACCTCATGCGTCAGAGCAGAAGGCGCCTGGTGTAGGTCTGTCCCAATATGGGTGACGTTAACTTTGTTGGGTGAAGGTGGTCTCTGTTGGGTTCCTCCACTATAAAGTTACTATTTCCCTTTTGTAACTTAATTAGTCCTGTGTGGGGCAGTACTTTTAGAATATAAATATTCTGTTTCTCAAACTTTCACCCATTAGTTTTAGCACTTTCTTGCTCCATTTTCCTTCTGTACTTATTGGTTGGCATTTTACTACAAGGAAGAGTTTTTCCTTCTCTTTCATTTACTTATACAATCATTTCTTTCTTTGTAGCACTATGAACTCATCGGTTTTCACTTTACTCATAAAGGTTATATTCCGCTGCTATCAGATTTGTCTTCGGTTCAGCCCCTTCGAGCTGGCCCGTGTCTCTTTGACACGAGTCTCCATCATCCTTCGGGCATCCTCTTGCTTTCTGGCACCAGGTTTTTCAGGCTTATCTTACACTTTCCCTACACGAGCCCTGGAATCAGCCCTTTCTCCACTGAGCCGGATTCCTTTTGGTGTTAAAAGATAATTAGAATCCAAGATATAGATGCCAGGTGGGGTCCTGCCACTATTGTATTATTGCTTCTAGGCTTTCTCAGGGGACAGAGATAGAAAGCTTCCCAAGCTTTAATGCGCATCTGAGTCACTGGGGATATTATTAAAGTGCAGATTCTGATTCAGTTGGTCAGATTTACCTGCTGGGGTGATGTCATAGACTGCTGCTCCAACAAGCTTCCATGCTGACACTGCTCCACAAGTCAGGTCTTGAGCACCAAGGACATAGGACAATGGTTCTCAAACTTAGGCATGCATTGGAATCACCTGGAGGGTGTGTTAAAATACATATTCTGGGGTTTTCTCTCCAAGTTTCTGATTCCGTAAGCGGGGACTGAGAATGTGCAGTTCTAACAAGTTCCCAGGTGATGGTGCTATTGCTGATCGGATGGGTTCTCAAACATGCCCGCATATTGGAATTCTTGAGGAGTTTTTTGAATTTTTGTGTTTGTTTTCAATACTGACTGACCCTTAAGGCCCCAGAGATTATGATTTAATTGGTATAAAACGTGGCCTGAAAGTTGAGAACGTTATGAGCTCCATAAGTGGTTCTATTCCTCAGCACAGGTTGAGAAGATTGTTCTAGGAAAAGGTAGGAGTGAAATACAAAGTCCTTTAAGAGGGAATGAGCTTGACATTTTCCAGCGCGAGCAAGGAGCCCAGTGTGGCTGGGCAGAAGGAAGTGAGGTCAGAGAGGTGGGGGGGGGGTGATCACGAGGGAATGAGATGGGTCAGGTGTGTAGAGGTTACTCTGGTGAGATGGGAAACAACTGGAAGCTCTAAGAGAGGATTGCGTGACCCGAATGCCTTAACCATGGCCCTCATCCAACAGTCTCAAGGCCAGCTCTTGTCTGCTCATCCAGAGGCTTTCTACCCAAATGAGTTTGAAATGTGATGACTAAAGGATGAAATAACTTCACAGCCTTCTCCAAATGCTCCCCACATTTTAAGTATGAATTTTATTTAGAATTACTTTCCAAAGCTTGAAATCCTTGAAAAGTAGGTTTAGTCATAGTAATAAAGCTATGTCATGGAAGAAAGACTTGGTGGATAGGGGACTCCAGTTATTGATGAAGACATCCAGGAGTGCTTTGCTTTAAAAAAACTTAACATATATTGCACAATAATTGAATATACTCAGCACCACTGAACTGTACACTTAAAAGTAGTTAAGATGGTAAATTTTGTTATGTTTTTTTACCACAATTTTTAAAAAAGATAATATTCACATATATAAATGATAAATCTGCAAAGCACTAAATTCTTTAATTTGTTAAATTTTATTTGTTTCTCAGGAATGTTACTATGGGTATTTTACTACCATATAGAAAACTACATCATACCATTAAGAATAATGAAGGGCGCTCTCCCTCTCAGGAGCACACCTGAGCCTTTCCCTTCCCTCTCTTCTTCACCCCAGGTGCATGACCTTTGCTTTTCTCTCTTCTAAACTCCAAGGGCCCTTCTTTTGCCTTTGTAACTTGCTCCCTGTGCCCACACAGCTCAGCTAGCTCAATTCTACTACTTCTGTAACTTTCTAAATAAACTTTCTCTTATAATTTGGGGGAAAATGAATAATAAAGAATCTCTGCCAAGAATGAAAAAAGTGTATAAAACCGTGAACTTGGGAAATGGGCAAAGTTGGTACAAGCGCTCACTTTAACAAAAGGATACTTTATGTGAAGGTTTTTACATAAGGCTCACCTAAGTAATAACGTCCCTCTAGGGCACTAAAAACATGATTCGTTTGACATGTAACTGCAGAAACAACTAGCCTGGAGAGAGAGGCCAACCAGAGGCCTTCTGCAATGTCAGTTCCAACAAAGTGATAATAACTTTGAGATTTTGCTATCTGCTTTATCCCCTCAAGGCCATTGCACAATATGAGTGTGCTTGGATTGGACAGGATTCCTGTGACACGATTCACATACTATTTTGATTCTGGCAGCTGGTAACCTTTCTTCTAGGAAATGGGAGGAAAAAAACCTCATTGGTGATATTCTATTGCTCTGAGCATGCGAGGGCCGCAAGGCTGCCCAGGGCAAACTGAGCAGAGGCAGGTGTGACACCTGGGTAATTTTTAGCAACACTCCCAGGCCTGATATTTGATGGTGGCCTGCAACCATCTGTCAACCTGCCATAAAGATGACCTGCCCTTTCTCTCAGTTATTTGAGCCCTGGGTTTTTCCTGGGCAGAAGCTGACAGTGATATCATCATCTTGTGATGCTGTTGGGTGACCTTGTTCACTGAGCTGGTTCCACTCATTACTCTTTTATCCTAGAGTTGAACTGAGAAAAACATTGCAAAGAAACAAGGAGGGCAAGGGGACTCTGCAAAGGGGAAGCCCCCGGGCTAACCTCGTCTGATTTCCAAACCCTTATCATGATAAGCTTTAATCTGACCTAGTTCCTAGGAGTCCTCAGACTGGAAAAGTCATAAAGGAAAAACAGTGCAAGAAGAGATCAATGAGATTATTTTTTAAAGCCTTGCAGTAGATTCAGCTTTGAACTCATAAAGAACAGCTTTGATCCTTGTTATAAGGACAGATGAATATTTAAGAGTGGCCTTTCATACTAAGGACAAAGTACAGAGGCCGTTATGTGGAGCTACTGGTTTAATTAAGGGAAACAAAGATACACTGAGCTCCTCCTGCACGCCAGGCCCTGAGCTAGATCCTGTAGGACATCATTTAACCCTCAGCCTTCTTCATGAGATGGGCACTGCCACTACCCTCATTTTGCAGAGGAGGAAACTGAGGATCAGAGAGGCTATTATCCAGCTAGTGAGCTCTGGTGCTGGGACATAAACGTGAGGCTTTTTGACTCCACGTCTGTATTCTTTACCGAGCACATACAGTCATTGGCTTTCACATACTATACCCAAGAGTTTTTCAAGAATACCATATTTAGGCTCTTTTAATCCATAACAGAATGATCCCAGGCCTTTCCCCCACAGCACATAATGTTTAAACTGAAAGGACATCGTACAGATGAAGATACAGAGGTCATAAGCAGGTAAAAGGATCTGCTCAACGGAATGGAGGAATCTGGCCTCAAACCCTGACAAAAGCTCTGACCACCAGTCAACTACATGCACAGAACAGAGTGCTCTCAACAGCCATCTTGCCTGGAATGTGGCCTTGCTGACAATCTCATGTTAGTTCAACAGGATGTGGACATAATTAGAAGGGCATTTTACCTTACAACTCGCTCACTGAACAACACACTATGTTTTCTTTCCTTTTTTCCTCCTGGCATCAATAGATATTGTTGGGTTGGAGTTTCTCAAACTGTTTGGGTTTAAGAAAATAAATAACACAGACTTTGCCAGCCAACATTAATATTCTGTATGTTGACTGAAAACCAAGAAAAGTTGAAATTGAAAAGCAAAGAGCACAGCACCACCTGGTGTTGACAATTAGGACATACAAGTTTAGTTGCCCTCGGAAGCATGGATTAGTAGTAGCACAAGCCCCTTAGGGGTAAAACTCCCTACATTTCCCTTCAAGTGAAGAATTGAGGCCCGGAAAGGGTGAGAGATTTGACAAAATTCACAAACCTTGGGGGAGAAAGCTGAATCTAGAGTGTCTGATTTCCAATTCTGTGGTCTTTCTGAGGAGGGGAGAGTAGTCATTAACCTGTGAACATGGAGCTTATTATATATGATCCAAGTGGCAGCTGGAATTCACAAGACCCCTTCCTGTGAAAAGGGAAGGAAATGTTAACATGCAATCAGATGGGACTGTGTGGCAGCGTAAATACATATTGCATAGCTCTGGGGACTATGGTGTGAGCAAGGAGCTGCTGGAGTCACTCAATAGCTCCAATCTAGATTTTGTACTAGATTAGCTTGAACTTGCAAGTCTCTTTCACCCTCTTAGCCTTTTCCTCCCCATCTGTTCGAAGAAGGTGCTGAATTACACCTGGACCTGTGAAGTCTTTATGATCTGGCCCCTCTCTGATCTCATCTCCCACTGCCCTCCCTTGGCTCAGTCTCCTCCAGGCCATTGGCCTCCCTGCTGACCCTTAATCAGGCAAAACTGTTCTTGCTTCAGAGCCTCTGCACAGGTTCCAGCTGCTTGAACAAATGCCATTTTGCCAAATCCTCACAGGGCTGGCTTCCTCCTGCTGTTCAGGTGTCTGCTCAAAAGTTACATCTTTAGACAAACTCCTGCTGAGCTCCTCTCATGTGTCCTGTCCCCAGCTGCTGCCACAGCCTGTCAACTTACCCTCCATGTCTTTCATAGCACTTGGCATTGTTTTCTCAGTTTGTTTTGTTCAGTCCTCTGTTGACAGGGCCTACACTTAGTAGACATTTGATAATCATTTTTAATTGACTGAGTTAAATTATTTCATGGTCCTCCTGAAAAATATCTGGGGAGAGAATGAGTGTGGATAGTTGGAATAAGATAATAATGACCTTAGCAAACTTAACTGGCCTCCCAATCCTGCCTCCATTTCTGGGACTTCTGAACCTGGTGTTCATGATATATTAGTAACATTGCAGGCACTGTCCTAGACTCCCTTACGGCTGAACTTAGGGCATAAGTAATTTGCCCAGCTGATAACGTGGCACAGCTGGGATTTGAATCTATGTTTATCTGACTCCACCACATTTCCAGAATCTAATGGTCAGTTTCCAACCCAAAGGCAACTAACTCTGAGGGTCCTGTCAACACCCAGAGCCCAGAGCCCCACAGCACTGTAGGTGGGTGGGATGAGTGCCAAGAAAAAAATTCCTCTGGAGTAATCAATATTAGAAACCACAGTGGGGCATGCTGCTTCCACATCCAGGAAGCTTCTAGAAGCAGCCAAGAAAATAAGAATCTACATGCTCCAGGTATTAAAATTGAGCAATGGATCTAAAAGGAATTTAAAACACTTAGCCTTGGCTTCCTCACTTCCTGGTGTTAATTTTCCATGTAAATTGATAACTAGTTATCTACATTTGGCAAATACTGTTATTCTCAGGTATATATGGTAAAGGGGACAAGAGAGAGAGGCAAAAAAAGTGGGGAGCATTGTCCAGTTGTGGGAGGACATTGCAAGTACCTGGAAAACAATATGCAAAGTTCACCTTTGACAGTACCATTTGCCCTGGATGGGTAAAGAAGTTACTAATATATACAATGGAGTATTATCCAGCCATGAGAAAGGAGGAAATCCTGCCATTTGCAACAACAATCCTGAGGGCACTGTGCTAAGTAAAGTAAGTCAGACAGAGGCAAATACTGTATGGTATCACTTATATGTGGAGTCTGATTTTTTTTTTAAAGACAGGCTCTTAGAAACAGAGTAGAAAAAAGGGCGGGGAATAGAAAGAGGCTGGTTAAAGGGTATAATCCTTCAAGTATGAGATGAATAAGGTCTGAGGATCTAATGTAAAAATCATGGTGACTATAGTTGACAGCACTATATTATACAGTTGCCGTTTGCCGAGGGTAGAACTTAAATGTTCTCACACAATTAGAAAAGATAAATACATGAGTTGATGGATGCATCAACTAGATAGTGGGAACCCTTTCACAATGTATATCAAATCACCACAATGTATACTTTATTTTTTTGTTAATCCTCACCCAAGGATATTTTTTCCACTGATTTTAGATACAGTGGAAGAGAGGGAGGGAGGGAGGGAAAGAGGGAGGAAGGAGAGAAAGAGACATAGATGTGAGAGAGACACATTAATTGGTTGCCTCCCACACTCGTCCCAACCCAGGTACATGCCCTTGACCAGAAGTCAAATTTGCAACCCTTCAGTGCACAGGCCGACGCTCTAACCGCTGAGATACTTTAGATATCTTACAATTTTATCAATTATACTTCAAGCTGAAGAAAAAAAGTACCATTTGCCCCTTACATCCACAGCATTGTTGCTGATTTTCTCATAGCTTAATTACTCAGTCATTCAGCATTTATTGAGGATAAACTCTTGGCCAGGCCCCATGCCAGGGGTTATGAATACTGTACCTGCTCATAAGCAACAACTTGTCTGGAGGAGTTCAGTGCTATTCACTCACAGCATGCAAGTATTCTGCCCTCCTCAAGAGCTCCGAGGACCTCAATACCAACTCTCAGCCTAACACCCTCCTGTGTTGCAGGTCACCCACTTAGTCCCCCACCCCCACCCTCAGAGGACTCCAGCTACCATCAGGCCCAGTCATCAAACAAATCTAAGTTCCAACCACACTGATTCCCCCTCAGGGTGCTCCAGGACCTCCTACTAGATTCCAGAGCAATGGCTTTAAGTCAGTGTCTCCACTATGAGGTGTGTTTCAAGAAACTTGTTACTAATAATCCAATACCAAAGGGGTTTATTTTTCTATAGAGGAGACTACAAGTTAGCTTTACATAATAGGCACTTTTTGTCACCAGCTCCCATCCATCATTTCCTCTAATTCCCTTTGGAGAACTACCCCTCTCCAAATTCAGACCATATAGCTCAACGGAAATAATCTTGCTCTTAGTTCCAGGATAGGCATGTGGCTCAGGCCTGGCAAATAGGAGCCCTGCATTTACATGACCATAAATAATGACTAGATGTGAACTGGCACATGAACCAATCAAGGACAATGAGACCATTGCAGTTGGCAGGCAGTAGGTTGTAAAATCAGCTACCAGGCAGGGCTTGCCCAAGAATGAAGCCCACATAGTTCAACAGAGCTGAGTGACAGGAATATCAATCAACCCTCTTGGTCCTGCCAGGATGACTCCCAGAATTTTCAGTTACTTTCCAGGTCCAAAGCAGGTGAGCATTGCTCACAGCTGGCAAATAAATGCTCACACAATAGAACATTCCTCCCTCCCCCCTTTTTAAAAAATATATCTTTATTGATTTCAGATAGAGGAAGGGAGAGGGAGAGAGATAGAAACATCAATCATGAGAGTCATTGATCAGCTGCAGCCCGCAACCCAGGCATGTGCCCTGACCGGGAACCGAACCCTGATCGCTGGATCCTAGGTCGATGCTCAACCACTGAGCCACGCCTCCCCTTCTGACCGTGGGCTGAAAGCAATGTGGGCAATATAGGTATTATATGTTATAAAAGTTGTGTGAAACCAGTTTCATAATGTGCAAATACGTCTAGTTTAGGAAGATCTTCAACAAGCACTTTTTGAAATTTGTGGAAATTGACTATCTGTAGCTAATGATTTTAGTCTAACTTGGAACACTCAAATTACTTGGTTAATTTGGGCATATTTTATCTCAAAGATGAATGTGTGGTCCTGCATTTTGTCTGTCCATCTTTCTTTGTGGAAGACAATAATTCTTAAAAATCTCTTTCAGGAAAGCACCAAGACAGAAATCCAGTATGGCATCTGCTTGAGAGGATTCCAAAGGAGATGGTCAAAAGGCTTCTCTTCCGCTGTATGACACCGTGTTGCAGAAACCATCAGCCACCAGCTCTAATGACCACAGGCAATCCAGATGGCCAGAGCTCAGTACTGTGCAGCCTCGAGGTCCAAAGCATGGTTCCTCCCAGGGACCCTCTGACTGCTTAACTCCTGAAGGCAAGACCCTTACAGACCTGTAGAGGAAGTCTTGACGTGGAGGACTGTGGCAGGATGCTGCTTGCACTGCCCTTGTGGATGAGTCCCAGTTCCAGCCCTCCACACAGGTAGCCTGAGCTCCACACGGGCTCACAAAACCCACATTGCCTCCTATCTGGTAACACACAGATGGTTTTCCTGCAGTTAATGTCTTATTGCCCCTCTCCCTGTTTCTTAGCAGTCAAGAGGTAACTGGATGTTTGCACGTTGCAATTTTTATATGCACATGAAGGTAACTGTGTTAAATTTTAAGATTCATCGTTTCAAGAAATGTGTAAAAAAAGTCCTCACAGCCAAAAGTTCTCGGGTTATGTATCAATTTTAGGAGAAAGATGACCAAGACTGGAGTAGGGCAAGAGTCCAGGAACTAAGCATGGCTATCAGAAGCCATTAAAAATAAATGCAATGCTGGAATGAGCAGGAGGGTGTAGCAGAGCAAGAGGGCTGGATGACAATTCAGGCCAGGGCTGTGGTGGACATCAGGAGCCACATTACTACCCCGAGCCAGGGTCTCCACAGCACGCCTGCACCACACACTCACTGAGAGGAGCCCGACATATTCACATCCTATTGCCTTGTATTAGCTGTGTAACATTTCTGTAGGAAAGGGTTGTAAGAATTAAATAGAAATATGTATACAAACTACTTTTGCTCGGTGCACTTTGTTCAACAAATTATGGTAATTACTGTGTATCATCACCTGGGCAAGAGTCCTATTCAGAAAGTATGATCCAAAGGATGGGCCACTTGCTAGCACCAGAACCACAAGTCTCACTTTTCAATAGTGAACAGGTTGCTATAAACAGATCACCTTCTGGGACTACTGAAGCCTAAGGACAAAGTGTGGAGGTAGCAGAAGTGAAGGGAGGTTCTCTTCTGTCTACTCATGTTAGATAAAACCCCAGTCAGCTCACTCACACTTGTTTTTCCCTTCTCCATTAACTTGCAGGGACAGGTACAAGAAATAATGAACATGGAACCTTCCTACTCAAGTCTATCGAAAGCATCTTTCTTGCACATGGCTTAAAATATTGTGCATACTAGCACATTGTGCCTGATAATGGATTAACACACGTTCAGCATATTTACAGACAGACCACCACGTCAAATTTTCTATTTCCAAATGGTACAACCTACTTAATGAAGGATGTCAGGTTCTAAACCCTGTCTTAATAGTTTTAGAAATTGTAACATACATTTACTTTCCCCTTTATCTTTCATGCATTAAGTGCTCACCGACTGAAGCTAGAAATAAAAACAGCTTTGCTTTTTACCACTTTGTTTTATTGTCGCACTGAGACAGGTTGTTTTAGTCCTCTCATCATTAATGGGCTATGATCCAAGAATGGAAAAATGGTTTCTTTGAGTATTAACTATGTGTACTATTGGTAGATATGACCAAGCTGAACCACACAGGTATATAACCACTGAAGATTAACCCTAGAAATAAATCAGGCCAGACAGAAGTAACAGATATCATGCTTCATCCTTCACTGCAATGTTAATGTTTACAATGACACATCACTTCCCCCACTCCCTCCTCCCTTCTGATTTGGGTGCTCTTCTTTGTCTTATGGCATCCTATATATGCATTACTATGTCAGCACTAATCTCACTGTCCTGCAATTATTGGTTTAAACAACTGCCTTCTCAGAAGACTCGAGGAAAAGCATATTGACAGTACTCAGCCTGGTGCCTCAAACACGGTCGATGCACTACATGTGTACAAATACAATGAATGTAAGACATGTGCTTCCTTTAAAGAATTCACAAGACAGGAGACGGCATTAAAAAAAATCAAAAAGAAAGCATCGAATTTAATTTAAATTAAAAAAATCAGAAATGGTCTGAAAAAAATCAATGGAGCAAATCAACTCCTAAAAAAAGAGGGTTGTATCGTGGTAATCATATTTATTCGAAGGGTAGGAGAAAAATAAAAATTCCATTTTTAAGAATTTGTGAGTTATGTTCAATTCAACTCAATTCAGGAGTGGAAGAATCCTTGGTCACTTCTTAATATCAAAAATTACGCACGTTTCTCTTTTGAGTATCTTCTACTTTTGAAGACGCAATCATATAAAGTCTCCTAATTTCCACACAGGAAAATTCTGTGTTTCAGCCAACTCTCAATGGAGGGGCAACTAGCACAACACCATCTCCCCGGACAAAAAGCATTGGAATATTCCGTTTTGTTGACTGGAAGAAGAAAAAAACAAAAACAAACATAACACATTTATACAAATATGTAGTAGTATTGTTTATTTGTTGTTGTTGTTTCATGAGAGAAATTTGAAAACAAAAAACCAAACACAGATTCACTATAACACAAACAAATTGATTAAAAAATCTGATCACTTACCTTTGTAGCACAAAAAAAACACAGTCTTTTAACTGTTTATTTTTCCTGAGTATCAGTAACTAGGGCAGAGACTGGACTATCCAGCAATATCCATTCTCCTCTTCTGGTACACAGCCAGACAATATCTCACACTCCCTTGCAACCAGATATAGCCATGAGATTGAGTTTTAACCATGAAAAGTAAACAGAAGTGACTGAGTGATCCATAAACCTCCCATAAATTTCCCTCTATGGTCTTCCTCCCACTGGTAGAGAATCCATGGAATGGCAGAACCCTAAGATAGAGGAAGCCTGGGCCCCTGACTGAGCATCTGGAAGAAAGCTATTGTGTTGACCTAAAACCCCACTCAGGCTGGTTGTGGGGAGAAATAAAGTTCTATTGTGCTGAGTCATTACAAGTTGCTATTGCATTCATACATATGAAATGGATACCTTGGGGTGTTAGCCTAGATGTCAAGCCTTAGGCAATAATGAAACATGAACTGTTTGAAATCCTCTTATGCCTTGGCAAACACATGGTAAAACTGCCTGCAATAACTTGGAAAGTAGCCCAAGGACCTTCCAAACCTGTAGGTTCTGGGGAAGAGATTGGAAAAGTCAAATGTTGGTAGGTGTTGCTGTTAAACTGATGCACTCCGCAAGGAGTATAAGAAAATGATGAGCTCAGGAAAGAGCTCATCAAGCAGAGATTACATGAAATAGGATTCAAAGGGTTAGAAAAGCCAATTGTTTTTAGACCCCAAACTGTAGACTTAAGTAGGAAAAAAAGGTTTGATGAACAAAGCCCAGAAAAACTCAGTTAAACAAACAGCCTGGAGATAAAGCAGATTAAGGGTATTGCCACCCAAACTCACTTGAGCAAATAGCCTCGAAGTAGTGAAAATTAATAGGACAGGAATACAGTTGAGAAGGAAATAAAGGCATCATCCTGGCCGGTGTGGCTCAGTGGTTAGTGTAGGCCTGCACACCAAGGGTCACCAGTTCGATTCCTGGTCAAGGGCACATCCCTGGGTTGCAGGTTTGCTCCCCATCCCCACTTCGGACGCGTGCAGGAGGCAACCAATTTGTCTCTCTCACATCAATGTTTCTCTCTCCCTCTCCCTCCCTTCCTAACACTCTCTCTGAAAAGGCAATGGGAAAAATATTGTCAGGTGAAGATTAAAAAATAAGTAAGTAATTAAAAAAATAAAGGCATCTATAAGCTTTGTCTAGGAAAGAACATTAACTGGGGATACTGGCTCACAGAATTGATTGGAAGTAACAGATTGGAAACATATGAATTCCTAATTTTTAAAAAAATTGCACTGCCGAAGAAACCATATCCTGCCCTGGGCAGTGTGGCTCAGTTGGTTAGGCACTGTCCCGTACACCAGGAGGTTGCAGGTTTGATTCCCAGTCAAGGGCACACGCCCGGGTTGTGGGGCCAGATCCCCAGTAGGCGGTGTGCAGGAGGCAGCCCATCATCAACATTTCACTCTCAGATAGATGTTTCCCTCTCTCTCTAAATAAAATAAAATTAAAAATTTAAAGAAGAAAAGTAAACAACTTCAAGCCCTGGCCAGGTGGCTCAGTTTGCTGGAGCATCATCTTGTACAACAAAAGGTTGTGGGTTCGATTCCCAGTCTGGGCACATACCTAGGTTGTGGGTTTGATCCTCGGTAGGGGTGAGTATGAGAGGCAACCGATTGATGTTTCTCAAACCTTTCTCTAAAATCAATAAAAAACCTTATCCTCAGATGAGGATTAAAAAAAAAGGAAACTATTTCAATTGTGCTATCACATGTTTGGTGAGTATTTGTTACCATAGTCTAGCCAACATATCTATAAGGGTAAACTTTCAACTACCCTAGTATGAGTTACTCACACTGAGCTATCTGTTTATATCATCTATCTAGGAGACCAGGCTATGGACAAATAATTCTAAAAAAGGGGTCCAGTGTGTGAACTTGTATTTTCTAGGTAAAAAAATAATTCTATAAAATCAGTATTAGAAAAATGTAATGGATTTTGTAGTGATAGCGGTGAATTTCACCCAGAATATACATACACATACATGCATACATTTACATGAGTGGACTTTAGATTTAGTCTTAGGTTGAATCAATTAGTTTCAAACAGAATATTTTATTTCACTGCCAAGGGCTGCAGATCCAAGCCTTGCCACCTATCATATATAGGGGTGGTGTGTGTTCTTTCCATTATGTATCAGGTACTACGATAGACACAGGGGTGAATAAAACACAGGCCTGTCCTCCTACAAACCCCATTCTAGAAATGAAAGTTGGCAAAGAATGAATTTATCCTACAAGAATAATTACATATAAGCAAAAGATAAAATTATTCACGTCAGGATAATATGTATTAGCAGAAGAGTGGAAATGGCTACCTGTCCATCAATAGGAAAACAGTTAAATAACTTATGGTACATCTATACAATGGAGTACCATAAAAACTAAAACCAAAACTATAAAGAAGCTATACATGAAAATGGAAAAAGCTCTGAGATATATGAAGCTAAAAGAGCAAGATGTGCAACAACATGCATAATGTTATCTATTTAAAGAAAAAACAAAATCAGGGGAGGGAGAATAATTATCATTAGCATATGCATAAAGGTACTGGGGAGGATCCTGCAGAAACCAGTTTAATAATGATTATGTCTGGGGATGAGGGTGGAAAGAAGATAAAAAGAGGATGAGGTGGAAGACATTTTATTACATTACTTTTCATGTTTAGTGACTTTTTTAAAAAAATATATCTTTATTGATTTCAGAGAGAGGAAAGGAGAGGGGGAGAGAGAGATAGAAACATCAATGATGAGAGTCATTGATTGAGCCCGCAACCCGGGCATGTGCCCTAAACGGGAATTGAACCCTGATCACCTGGATTCCAGGTCGACGCTCAACCACTGAGCCACGCCCGGTGGGCGATGTTTAGTGACTTTTAAACTGTGTGAATCTATTATCTACTCAAAAAGTTAAATTAAAATGGAAGGAATTTAAAGTGGGTAAGAAAAAAATATGGTATGTGTTAAGTATTAGTGATATATATATGTGTGTGTGCGCACATATATATATTACGGGATCATAAAGAAAGAATTACTTCTGAATGGGAAAGTCTGTAAAGAGAGAAGAATTACTTCCATATGGGGGAGTTGGTCTAGAGTTACTCTGTCCAATGTGAAATTTGGACAGGTGGCTAAGGTAAAATTAAATACCTAGTAAATATACCACCTAATATGAAAAGGTTCTACTGATGAGATCATCTCTGTTCTGAGCAGAAATGATTATGGCTGTTATATTTTGATAACATTTGGAGCTTTTATTTGCTCCAGATGTCTTACAAGGTTAGGTTCCTAGTTTTATCTCTGAGGCCCTGCCATCATGACCTGCCACCATGACCACCCTGGCAACCGTATAAGGTGAGTGGTAGTATTCCTGCTTACCAATGAGGAAATTAAGCCTGCAAAATTACTTCCCTTGCCCAATGTACCCCAGGTAGGTAGTGGCGAAGCCAGTGCTGGAAAACAGGTCTGTTTGACCCCAAAGACTTTGCTTTTAATTGCTACACTCTGAGTCCATGAGTAGGTGTCAAAACATGACAGACTTTCCATAAACAAGTGTAAAGTTGTTGGATGTTAAGAACAATTAGCATTTTAAAAGCAATGATTAGAATTGCATGACTTACTTTATATATCTCTTCGTATGTTTCTTCATCAATTTCTATAGTAGTCACAGTTTCTTCCACATCTCCCAATATCATATTTAAATGTTGATCATAAGCCTGAAGTGGGAGGGTGAGGAACCAAGAAACTTAATAGTTAAGAAACAATGAACAGGGCTTACAATATGTAAATGGCTCAATTACAAGTAACACACAATACTTATGCCACAAACTACTACAGACAAATAAAAATCTAGCTGTATAAAATATACTGTTTCTTCACAAATTATTTCCAACAATAACTGAATTGACCTGATAAAAAGTACAAAACTGCCTGGATGGTGTGGCTCAGTGGTTGAGCGTCAACCCATGAAAGAGGACGTCAGGTTCGATTCCTGGTCAGGACACATGCCCAGGTTGTGGACTCTACCCCCAAATAGGGCGCATGCAGGAGGCAGAAAATCAATGACTCTCATCATTGATGTTTCTATCTCTCTCCCTCCCCTTCTCTCTGAAATCAATAAAAACCTATTTTTAAAAACCACAAAACTGTTTAAATGGCCAAAAATCAATTTACTCAAAATAACTTGAAATTAGAGTGTTCACCCTACTTGTTATGCAAGGCACTGACATCATTTACAATAATTATGAAAAACAGCAAATTCATTACTTTTCAGTCGACTTCTTTCAATTCCATCTATAACAGTGTGACAAAAAGCACATAGTAAAGGAAATAAAATTCTTTGTGTAATTGCTAAGATGATGGCATTACAATCTCCTAAAGGCATAAGAAGCTATCATTCAATCTTCCTGTCCTAAACTAAATACCATAAGGTAATGTAAATAAAGCAACACCCTGCCCATTTATAACCTAGCCAGGATTTAACTATGTTTGGCACCTGTGGGCTCAATCAATAAATGGTGCAACTCAGATATTCAGGATGTCCTCAATCCAAGCTCCAAAGCTCATGCATTTTACTAAAAGGTGAACCTCCAGGGGCCTTATTCAGAACCCATTTATGCTTACTTTTAACAAAGCATTAAATGGTTCACCAGCTCACATCAAAATAAAAGTAGCCTATGAGCCACATGGGGAACTGCTAGGCAGAGCACACTAACAAGAGCAAAAAAATCCATAGATTAAGGCTAGAAAACAAACAAAAGGTTGGAGGCCATTCAGTATAGAGACAATCCAATCTACATAGGGAACTGAAGAAGCTTCCAAGAGTTAAGGGAACATGTCTGTCCCAGGGTGACTCTCCATGTGCCACCCACTGGCCCATGTGATTAAGCTCAATTCCATTTTTCTTGGCAAAGTTGCCACTATTCCATTTCCTGGGTTCTTTCCTTAAGGCTAGCTGTATATTAAGACTACTGTCTCCCTAGGCCCCTACTTCCTTTCCAGGAACAGCAGGTTCTTTACCTTTAGGTTTTATGGGAGGTAGAATCATAGCACTTAAGAGTGAGGCTGAAGTCAAATTGCCTGGGTTCATATTCTTGCCCTCCCTTTCTGGCTGTTACCACCTTATGCAAGTAACTTCAATTTTCTGAGCCTGAGTTTCTTCAACTACAAAACAGGGGTGTTTAGTATCTACCCTCAAAAGGTTGTTATAAAGATTAAATGAGCTATGTATTATATACAAAACACTTAGCACAATTTATGCTCAATAAATTTTAGCTATTTTTAATCACTTTAGGGTAGAATGGCAGTAAAAATAACATGCTCTGAAAAGCAACACATTATCAAGAAGAGGAAAACCTTCAGTTACTCTCTTTATGAATAAATGGGACCACTTCATTTGCAGATACACACAAAGACTTGTACAAAAATGTTTACTGCAGCATTATTTATAGGAGCAAAAAATGGAAAACAATCTAAACATCACTATTACCATATAAAGAATTCCATGTATTCATTAAAACAATAAAGGATTTATATGCACCCATGATCAATGATTTCCAAGAAAAATTAATGAAATAGAAAGATACTATAAAATATGTAGAGCAAGATCCCATTTATTTTTTTAGAGGTAGTATATATAGAGCAAATATATACATTTGGATTGATATATAAATATATACATGAAAAGATCTGAAAGACTATAGACCCAATTTTTTAACAGTGGTTAACAATAGAAGAAATAAGATTTCACCTTTTACTCTATGTATTTCTGTGTTAATTTTTTTCACAAATTTATGTATGTCAGTAATTTATTTAAATAAGAATGGAGAAATATTATTTGCAAATAAACAGAAGGGGGGAAAATGAAAGAAATAAACATGTTCTTTAATAAACACATCATTTCTGTTAAGAGAAAAAATGTTAAAAATATGAATAAAATATAGTTGTATTTGACTTATAGAAATATGGGTGACCTTCCACCTTGTTCTCCTCTACATTCAAAAGGCTATTCTACAGTGGACAGTTTTTACATTTCAAGGGGTCAGGGTAGGGAGTGATGGAAAGGAAATAATCTGATTTCAAGGTAAATTAATAAATTTACTTACATGTAATCTACCTCGAAGCTCTCTGTCATTTCTCATTTTCACATAAATTCGCTCATCCAGGCTGAGCCTAATAAGATCCAGGGGCTCTTCTACAGTGTTGGTAGTCTGTTGCTGATAAAAGAAACAGGCTTAGTAATATAATTACCAGAGAGAATGTAGAGCTCAAATCAATGCTATGCTGGGTAATGTGGGCAAATAACTTAACTCCTCTATGTCTTAGTCTCATAATTTGTAAAATGTGGATAACAATAGTGCCTACCTAATACCGTTATTGTGAGGTTTACATGACATACATGAAGGGTTAGAACAGTCCCTGACACAAAGTAAGTGCTATCCAAATGAGGTCTGAAACATCCATACACAGGAAGGAGTTATACAGCAATATAATCACAACTGTACACTGTTTCCTTCAAAATTCAAACTGCCTGACCCAATTTCAGGGTATAAGGAGTCACTCTCAGGGACGTTAGCCTTATCTCAAATATCATTTAGTAATTTGAAAAACATTCACTTAATAACTACTGCACACTAGTCAGGATGCTAAGCAGAGATGAAGCTTTGAGGGAAGATTATAAGTTCAGTACAGGGCAGGCTGACTTTAGGATGCCTAATGGCCAATAAAAATAATACATTCAGCAGGCAATATAGAATACTGCCTGAAAGCGCTGGCTTTGGAGTCAGGCAGTATGGGTTCAACTCCTGACTCTGACACTTATGAATTGAGACTAAAAATTATGCAATCTCGGCCCTGGCTGGGTGTTCTGCTGGTTGGAGTGTCATCCGGATATGCCAAGGTTGCAGATTCGATCTCCGGTCAGGGCCCATACAATAATAAGTGGAACAAATTGATGTTTCTCTCTCTCTCTCAATAAATAAAAATTTGGGGGAAAAATTATGCCATCTCTAATTCTGTTTCCTTGTCTATAAAATGAGGAAGCCACAATCTTCATGATTCTTATGAGGATTAAATTAACTATGTATAGCCCTGGCCAGTGTGGCTCAGTTGGTTGAGAGTCCTCCTGTTCGATTCCCAGTCAGGGCACAAGCCCAGGTTGGGGGTTTAATCCCCAGTTGGGTGCATGCAGAAGGCAGCTGATCAATGTTTTCTTCCTCTCATCAATGTTTTTCTCTCTCCCTCTATCTCTAAAGTTAATAAAAACATATTTTTTAAAAATTTAGCTAATGTATTTAAAATAGTATCTAGCAAACATAAAGTACTTATAAATGCTTGTCACTGTTTTTATTAAAGAACCATTGGAAACAGGTCTCAGAAACCAGGGCCAGGATGACTTGGGGTCATCCATATGGAAGGGATGGTTGAAGCCAGGGGAGTTCATAAAATTGTTCAAGGAGAGCTCCTTCAGTTAGTACATGAGGCCAGCGGAGGAAGGTGACTGAACATTACAGGCTCTGGAGCATAAAAAGGCTAGATGAGGAAAGAAGAAAATCCTGAGCTCAATTGCTCATCATCTCTAGTTCAACAGGTGTTTGTTTAGAACCAGCCACCCAACTAGATTGCAATGATACAGAAGTCAGTCCCTGTCCTCAAGGAACTCATTCTAATTGAGAGGCATATAAATAATTATAATACTATAAGCATATACACATGACAGAGGCCTACTTAGCCTCACTCTGGGATGTCCACTGTCTACCCTTCTCATCCTGTAGCTTTAAATATTGCCTTTTCAAAGAGGCCTCCCTGATCATCCAATTCATTCATTCAATCAATGTGTTGAATGTTTCCAGCACTGTTCTAAACCCAGAGCACAGAATAGTGAGCAAAACAAAACTCCTGCTCTTAAGAAATTCACACTGGGGGAGGCAGGGGTGGAGACAGACATTAAACAAAGTTTATACTTAATTTGAACAAATAACATGCTATGAAGAAGGAAAAAAAACTGGGGAGAGTGCTCTTTTATGTAGGTGGCCTCTTTGATGAGAGGTGAGACCTCGGTAAAAGTTGAGGCCTGATTCACAAGGATACCTGAGGAAGAGTGTTTTGGGAAGAAGAGCAGGTGAGAAAGCCTGTAAGATACCACTTCTTCTGCATACCAGCTCCTTGCTTCATACCACATCACAGTTCCTATGTATCACACATATCTATGTTTACTTTCTAACTGTCCTCCCCCACAATACAAGCTCCCAGTGAGGACAGTGACCGTGTATGTCAACGCCGGTGTAACCACACAAAGCTGACGTTCCCGAAGTACTTGTTGAACGAGTACTAATTGTTGAGCCCAGTAACGATAAAAATCCTTAACTTTACTATCACGCTTTCTATCGGAATCCCTACAGTTCTGTGAAGCAGGCAAGGATAATTATTCCCATTCCATAGATAAAAGTGAGACTGAGAGACAGGAAATGAGAGAGCGGAGTAACTAGTTTTCCGGTAGACTTCTGACAAGGGCCTAAGGCAAAATTCAAGCCCGTGACCACCCGGAAAGGCGCGGCAGAATAGGCTATCTTCCTGTTGCCTTGGAAAAAGCAGCTCTGGTACGCAAAGCTGGGCGGGGGGAAGCCGCTCTGGAGCGAGCGCTTTAGAAGACACTTACCTGGTCCACGTCGTCCGCCATGTTTCAAACCGTGCGCCCTTTCCCGCCTCTCGCGATATCACTCCAGCCTTTCCAGGCTCCGGAAACGCGAGAACAGAATGCACCGGAAGTAGAAACGTGTTTTGCCCCTCCTTGCTTCCCACAGTGCGCGCGGGTCTTTGGGGCGGAGCTTCACCTTGGGGCCTACGGTTGGTCTATAAAAGGCAGGGGCGTGGTCCCGCCTTGTCCCGCCTTGGGGCGTAGCGGAGCTCGTGCGGGTGCCCGCGGTCTGGTGCGTCACTAGCGAAGCCAGACTGGTCTGGGCTAAATGGCTCGGAAGCGGGTGGCTCGCAGGGAGCCTCGGGGACGCAAACCATGTGGCCAGAAAGCCAAGGGCGAGGGTACAGCCCGGCCTGAGGAGAAGGAAGCAGGTGAGAGCGAGGCCACGCTAGGCTTAGAGGGAGATGCTGATGAAGATCCGGAAACAGGCCCGGTTGTGGGGAGCGGGTTGGCCGGCCCCTGGAGGTGGAGGGCGGAGGGCGCTGAGCGGACGACGTTACCGTGAGGCAGGCGGTCGCGCTGCTTGCTTCCCGGGTCCTCCCCGATGTCGCTCCGCCTTTGTCTTCTCTCGAGGAGTGATGCGTTCTGAGCGGTTCCCCTGAAACTCAACCTGACCACGCGTTCCCCTGCGTAGTCTCTTTTTTGCTCCCTGTTTGCTTACAGGATAAAGTCCAACCTCTTGGTAGATCAAAGGGCTGAATAGGCAAAAGGCCTTGCAGTTATTTTGTGTCCCCGAAGACGGTGGTCCAGGACATAGAGTGCGGAGGTGTGCTGACTCCCAGAACAATACCGTCAGCTAAATCTCACCCCAGAGCTCCAGATTTGGATCCAACCTGACTTCACAGTGATATCAAATAGGCTTCTTATGTTTGTCATGGACAAAACAAAACTCTTGGTTTTCTTCTTTCAATTTGTCTCTTCCCCACTTTTTCCCACCTCAATACCTTCACCCACTAGTTACGTCAAACACCTTCTTTTTCTTAAACGCAAACATCCAATCCGTCAGCAAGTCCAATCAGTTCAGCCTCAGAGCTATATCTCAGATCTCTCCACTTCTCTTTATTTCCATGGCCACAGCCCCTGCCCAAGCCATCACTTTTCAGGTGAACGACTGCAGTTGCTGCTCTCCTGGTCTCCCTACTTCTCTTCCTCCTCCTGCAAGAGATCACCCAAGTGATCTTTTTTTTAAAAATCGTCATAATAACATGCTCCTACTTCAAACCCTTTGTGGCTTCCCATTGCTCTTGGCGGAAAATCCAAATTCCTCATCATAGCTTACAAAACCCCACTGCTGTTATTACCTCTCCTGTTGTCTCCTACCCATATTCTTTGACAGATACTCTCCTTAATGGCCTTTCTGTTTCAAACACGCCATGTTATTTCTTACCTAGAACCTTTGTGTTTGATGTTCCTTCTGCCTAGAATGTTCTTCCACGGCTCTTGCCATGGCTGATTCTTCTACTCCTTCAGGTCTCAACTTGGACACTTCTTGAGTACCCTAAAGTGCCCTTCACCAGGTACTCCCTATCACAGAGGCCTTCACAGCCTCAGTCACAATCTCTAATGATCTTGTTAATTTATTTGCTTTCTTTTTTATTACCCATCTCACTAAAATTTAACCTTCAGGAAAGCATCTTTTTTTTTTTTTTTTTTACTGTATCCTCTTGTCTTCCCCCACATATACTAAGTGCTCAATAAATATGTTTAATAATTGCAAAATGCACTCTGTAGAGGGATTCCTGAGAAAAGGGTAATAGATTAGACTACGTAACCATCAGGGGCTCCTATAACACAAGATTCAACAATTTTGCAATTCTGTGTATATTGTTAAGTTCTTCATCTATTAGGAAATAGTCAAATGCTAACAGTTTCTAAACTTAAAAAGGTGATTTACTTCACAATTAATACTATGAGTTCCATTTAATTCATTTACTCATTGAGATAACATTTGAATATTTTCTGAGTATCAGCTGTCTGGTGTACACAAGCTAGGTGACATGGGAGATCGAGATTTCTTGGGGGAGCTTAGAGTATAGCAGTGTTGACATTTACAAAAAATATCCAGGGCAGAGTGCGATATCATGGGAGAAGGTACAGGGCATTGTGGCTTCTGAAGGAGTAATCAAGTTTGACCAAAGATACTGAGAAATGCTCTCTGAAGGAGTTGTTTGATCTGTGACTTTAAAGATAGGTAATATTTCAGCAAAAGGCTGTGAGAGCCCTGCCGGGCATAGCTCAGCGGTTGAGCATCGACCTAGGATCCAGGAGATCACGGTTTGATTCCCGGTCAGGGCACATGTCCCGGTTGCGGTTGCAGGCTCTATCCCCTCTCAGGGGCGTGCAGGAGGCAGCCAATCAATGACAACTCTCTCATCGTTGATGTTTCTCTCTCTCTCTCCCTCCCTCCCCTTCCTCTCTCTGAAATCAATGAAGATATATATATTTTTTAAAAAGGCTGTGAGAGGGGGTTGGTATTCTAGTCAAAGGGAACATGTTCTGAATATGTGACATTTCCAAAAGTAAAGTTTTAATCTAATGGAAATACCCTGCCTGGGTAACATTTCTTCCAGCTAAATACTTCACCTAGTCTCCATCTTGGTATAGCTCCAGCACTCATTTGTTATATGCACTTGGGTAAATTATTTTGGACAAATAACTTACCTGTTTGAACCTGGTCTGTGAAACAATACTGCCTTGCAGGGTGGTTGTGATTCTTCAGTGAGATAGCATATAAAGTTCCTGGCATGTTTCATGTTAGATAGTCGGTTGGGCTAGCTCATATCAATTTAGTCTAAATGTAGGTAAGGATGCACAGAAGCTTAACTCAAACTCTGTTAGCCAGAGGAGCTAGCTATAAGTTCCCAAAGCATCTTTCAGGATCTGAAGAGCTAGAATCTTTGCTCTGGTTGCGTGGAGGAGCAGGTGTGGTTTGGGCTGCAGGTGACACTAATTTGGTGACTGTTGTTTCTAATAATAGTGTAGGTTTTAACAGCAACTTAGTACATGCAGTGAAATTATAGAAATGAACATGACTGGCAAGGTTCTTGCTCACGTGATGCTTATAATCTTTTGGGAGGGATAGGTAGAACAGACAATAAGAAGTTAAAAATAAATTCACATGGTGATAAGAGCTATGAAGAACGTAAAACGGGTTACTCTCATAAAACTGGCATAAGGCTGAGGAAGAAGCAGCTAAGTCAGAACCAGTGGTCAGGGAAGACTTCTGTGAGGATGTGATATTTTGAGACAGTTAGTGAATGTCCTGAAAAAGCTATTCATAAGAAGTTCTGGGGGGAAAGAGATCCAGGCAGAGGGAATGTTTAAAGAGTCTTAGGAGGAAATGAGCTTGGTCAGTTAGCTGGAACCGTGAGTGAGGGGAGTGAGTGGCAGCAATTGAGGTGACAGATGGGCAGAGCCCTTAGTCTGGAGACCAAGCTAAGGGGTTTGTATTTTATTCTAAGCACTATGAGATCCTGCTGGCATCTTTAAGCAGGTGTTCTTACTAAATCTCAATAGATGGCCAAGCAAACCACGGTAATTCCTGTCCTGCTGAAATAACCACATTGAGCTCAAGGGGACTAGTTATCCATATTAGATTGCCCTAGAAGTTCTGGAAAATATCCTCTAGATTCTCTGGGACCAAAAAAAAAAAAAGCAGCAAAAAATAAACAAAAAATCATCTGTATTTCTACCATGCAGAAATAACCACCACTAAATAATGGTATATTTCCTTCTAGTCTACTATACTGTGTTACAGTATAGTAGAAACCATACTGTGAAAACAACTTTTCATGCTTAACATTTTATCCTAGATCATTTTCCTTTGTCTTAAAAGATGATTGAATTGTATTTCATTGTGTTACTATACTGGAATTAATGATGATCTCATGGTTGAACATTTGGATTTTAAAACTTTTCTGATATTATGAATAATACTACGAACATTTTTTTATTCAGTTTCAACCCCCCCCCCCCCTTTAACTCTTTTACCTTTCTCTTCAAAGCACAAAAATATACATTGTGCCTTTTAACCAACCAAATAAATTTGGTGAGAAAGAAACAGTGCCTCTAAAGTATTCTCCCACCTGTATTTTTAGATCATTAAAAATGAAGTATTTTGCATCTTTGCCTATTAATAGAGGGCTAAAGATCTTTGTAAGCTACAGAAGTCCTGATTTTTAAGGGTATCCTATTCAAACTGTCAAGTTATAAACCTTTAAGCATTTTCTGGCCTTGGAATAAAAAATCTGTTTCTAGATTCTAAATAACTAATTTTTAAATATTTTGTGTTTCCATTGGAATGTTTAAACCATTGGAATGCATAAATTCCTATAAAACATTTGAAAGAAACAGAACTGAAGCAGTGATTTTTATCTAGCATTAAAACAGATGCCCTTATAATGTGAAATTTATTCAAATTATGACTTTATTTAGATCAAAAGGGAGCCTTCTTCCCATGCAAAAGTGTATTCTTTGGGGATATAAATACCCCAAGAGAGTCATCAGGACAAACCATAAATGAAAGGAATGAATTCATTTGATATTTTAGGTTAATATTGCAGTTCCTTTTTGAACCTCAGTACAGGCTAGAGTATTTTTGTTTTCTAAAATTTGTTGAAGCAGAGTCAGGCAAAGGCAAAAGAAAATGATTTATTTCAGATTCAAGATTATTTTCATGAATAGATTTACAAAATAAAAACAATTTTCTTCTGTCAAGTTATCTATAAGGTATTTACTCATTAAAAATTAATATATTATATAGCTATATATGAATATATATTTTAGATACCCTAATTTAACTAATAGTTTTAGATACCCTAATTTAACTAAATAGTTTTAGATACCCTAATTTAACTAATAGTTTTAGATACCCTAATTTAACTAAAACAACAGCTTATACATTTTTATTTTTACCTTTAACAAAAAATAATTATTATTTTAAGAAAGCGAAGACAGTTAGTACTATCTTATTCCACTAAGCTCGCTGATGGTTGATATACCAAGTGCTATTTGGGTTAGCTAGGAAAAGTTTCATAAAGTATGTATTTTGAGCAGAATTTGATTTTGAAAGATGGCAGAAATACGTATTAATCGAAATAAGACGGTAAAACTTGGTTGTGTTTATGAACTCAAAACATTTCACTTAATAGGAATGGATTATCCCTAAAATAAATAGTCTTGGCAGGTAGTAAATAAGCAAAGGGTTAGTCAGTGGACTGATGTATTTTTCTTACTGGATATAAGCAGAAATTTAAGATTTAGAAGTTAGATTTTATTTGAGTCATATGGTGGCCTCTCTGTCGTCTCAGGAGGAGTAGAATAAAATGCCAATAAAGGAAAATGGTTTTTACTGTGAGCAAAGAGCATAGACTATACTGAAGGTGGGAAGAGGCTGAAAGCTGGTTATTGCCCAAATGTAGCGTGGTAAGCTGGTGATGAGATGTGGATTGGAGGGAGGATACCGAAGAGGAGTTTTCATGACCCTGCCCATGAAACTACTCTGCATCCACCTTTCCTGTTGTCCCTTTCCTGTTGCCGTCTAGATGTCTTTGAAGATGAGAAGCCCCCAAAGAAGAGTCTGCTCTCAAAAGTCTCGCAAGGAAAGAGGAAAAGGGGCTGCAATGACCCTGGGACCTCAGCAGGCGGTCCAGCAAAAAAGAAAGTTGCCAAGGTGACTGTTAAATCTGAAAACCTGAAGGTTAAAACAGATGAAGCCTTCAGTGATGTGGGAGATTTCAGGTGAGAGGTCTTGACTTTTCCTATCAGAGAAGTGTGATTAATAAAACCTGTTCTTTTTGCTTGTTACTAGAATCCATGGAAAAGATTGGATCTTTAAACTCTTCTAAATAGAGCTCAGACTGCTAGTAGGAGCTAGAAAGAATCTTAGCGATTATATACTTTACCTTCCAAACTTCATGTGAGAACAATGACAGCTTGCAGAAAGTGATTTATTTGTGGTTACACAGCTAGATAGTGGCAAAAAACAGGATGAGACCTAGGTCTTCTGATTCCTGGTCCTGTGTTCTTTCTACTACACAAAGATATTACAGTTTAAAAATATTTACCTGCCATGCCAGCTTTCTCTCATACAAGTGTCCTCCTGCACACTCTACTGCTCAGCTGGACATCTTGTCATTCACTTGACGCATGTTCATGCTTTGTTGTCTCTGAGTTGTGCTCATATTCTCCTGCTGCCTAAAAAGTTTTCTTCCACCTTCAAGATGCAGATCAGAAGCCACCTACAGACTTAATATCTTTTCAACTTAGGATGGGTATATTGGGAAGTAACCCTATCTTAAGTTGACGAAGATCTGTGTTACACATTAGCAACAATTTAGTCTTGAACTGGTATGTAGCTAGCTACTTATCTATGTAGTTATCTCCTTAACTAGCTAGGTGTCCAGGTTTGTGTTGCTATTTATGACATACCTGTATATAGTCACATTCCCACTTATCTTGAAGCTATACTTCAACTTCAGTCTCCTTATATCATGTTTCTTAAAGGGGGGTGGAGGGAATCTTCTTAGTTGGCCTGTAGCAGGATCAGCAAATGTGAATTCCTTTTTCTTTCTGGCATCCAACTGTATATACACAGATATCACAGCTTTTACTTCTGAAACTCACATTATTATTGTGTTTCTTCTAGTTTTCCTATCCCATTTCCAGACATAACTGTTTTCCTTCACACAGCTCTAGGCTGTAGGTTTATAGTGATCTTTCTGTTTTGACAGCACATCTAGTATTAAATTGTTGATCAGATCACATCTCTCTTTTTTTTGTTAATCCTCACCTGAGGATGTTTTTTTCTCCATTGGATTTTTTTTTTTTTTTAGAGAGAGAGAGAGAGAGTGGGGGGGGAGAAACACTGATGTGAGAAAGACACATCAATTGGTTCCCTCCCACATGCTTCCCAACCAGGGCTGGGGATCAAACCTGCTACTCTTCGGTGCATAGGCCGATGCTCTAAGCACTGAGCCACACCGTCCAGGGCAATTAGAGCACATCTTGATGAGAACTTGAAACTCATGCTGATGGAGGAAATGAGACTCAGAGTTCACAAATGATCTTTAAATAATTGCAACAGATTTTCAATAAATAGGAGTCCTTAAAATTCCATTTAGTTTAAATGTAATACTGGGATGTTTGCACCTTCTTCATCTTCCTTCCTGTGGTGTTTACATAGAAACCTTACACGTGCCTGCAAGAATGCACACCATCCAAAGAGGGAGTCTCCTGTGGACGAAGACAGGCACGAAGGAGATGACGAGGAAGAAAGCGAAGATGAGTGGGAAGAGGTAGAAGGTACGGCATCTTTCTTTGTTTTCAGAACTGTCTAATCCTGTTTTTCTGTTTGATTCCATTTAGAGTTATGCCACTGATTGTAATCCTATTGTTTTCTTTTGAAACTAATAAGACTAAAGATAAGATTGCAGTAGGAACTTGCTTTTGATATGAAAAACTCAACACTGGATTACTAGAGCAGGTTGTATAGTCTCTTTCTTTGCTGGCTGTCACTGGAGTAGATTATGAAATAGAGAGGTATTGTCACTCATAGGAAGAGCAGAGGCTTTGCAAGAATACAGTAAAAAAACACCGGTTCAGACAGGTGGAGTTACTTGCTCACAAAGCTATATAAGTGACAAACCTGGGGTGAGAGCCAGCTTTGCCACTAATATAGCTGTGTGAGCAAGTAACACCACCTATCTGAACCAGTGTTTTTTTATTGTTAATTTTCAGTAAACACTGTATGATTACTATGAGCAGTGCACAGTCTAGGCTCTGGGATTCTTGTGGGGGAGGGTTGCAGGTGTATTGGGCCTAGTGTATCATATACTAAAAATAAATACCAGCTAATGTTATCATCCCTGAATCCTCCTGCCTAGCATGACTTTTTCCCAGCTATCTATTTTGAAAATGTTCAGACCTACAAGAAAGCTGAAAATGAGTACATATACTCTTTTTTTTTTTTTAAATCCTCACCTGAGGCCATGCTTTTTTTTTTTTTTTTTTTAAGTTCTCACCTGAGGATATTTTTTCCATTGATTTTTTTTTTTTTTTTTTTTAGAGAGAGTGGAAAGGAGGGGGAGAGAAAGAGAGAACTGTTGATGTCGATTGGTTGCCTCCCACACATGCCCAGACCAGGACCAGGGATCAAGCCTGCAACCGAGGTATGTGCCCTTTTCCAGAATTGAACCTACAACCCTTCAGTCCTCAGGTGGACATTCTAACCACTGAGCCAAACTGGCTAGGCAGGACATGCTTTTATTGATTTTAGAGAGAGGAAGGGAGAGAAAGAGAAAAACATCCATGTGAGAGTGAAACGTCAATCAGTTGCCTCCCTCATGAGCCCCTCCCAGGGATCAAACCCACAACCTGGGTGTGTGCCCTGACTGGGAAATGAACCTGTGACCTTTCGGTGTAGTACATATACTCTTCATCTAGATCATTAACTTTAACATTTTGCTATTCTGAATATATCTTTCAGTAAATATGCATTGTGGAAGCATTTGAAAGTGAGTAACTGACATTCTGACACTTCTAAATACTGCACCCTGCATTTCCAAAGAATAAGACATTCACCTACATTATAAAATACCATTATCACACCTAATAAAATGAAAAATAAATCCCCAATTATTATAAAAATATCCTTTATAGCTGTTCCCCCCCTTTTATTCTAATCCAGGATCTATACAAGGTGTAAGCCTTATGTTGGTTGTCTCTGTAACAGTAACCCCCCACCTACCTTTTGTTTTGTTTTTCATAGCACTGCCTTTTTTAAAGAGTCCTGGCATCTTGTTTTGTAGAATGTCTCAGGTTCTGGTTGTGTATGATAAATAATCAGTCATCTCATGGTGGTGGTACAGTTTTTTCAGTATCCCATGTATTTCTTATAAATTGTAAATTAAATTCAAAGACTTGATTGAATTTAGATTAAACTTTTTTTTTTTTTTTTTTTGCGAGAATACTTTATAGGTGATGCTTTTTACTTCATATCACATCCATTAATAGACACTTAATGTCAGGTTGTTCTACTAGTGATAATAAGCTTGATTCTGTAAGGTGGTATTGCCAGATTGTGCCAATATAAAGGTACATTTTCCCTTTGTAATTAACCATCTCCAGTTGTACTCTGATTCTTGTTCCCAGTAATTTTTTACTTAATGGTTTTAGCATGCATTAATGATCTTGACTGGATCAAAATTTATTATATTGAGGATGACAAAATGGTAATAAATCTGATTCTGTCATTTTATATACATTTATTAACTGACTGATCTGTAAAGGAATTGTATTTATTTAGCAAGTGCCTAATTTTACCACCCTTTCAGGAATTGTATTTATTTATTCTGAGTATCACAATGGACTTAGAGGTTTTTATATTCTAATTACACATATTTCCAGTTATCATCATTACACTTTTTGAGCTTCAGATTGTTCCAAATTTGGCTAGTGGAAGCCCCTTTAAGCTAGTTACCCTCCCATGTCTTTTTGATATGACCTCATTTAGTTTTTTAGAACATTTATGTTTCTGGCACAACAAGATGTTCCAGGCTCACTTTATACTTTCCTTGCTCCAGACCTGGAATCAACATTTTTTCTCCAAGAAGCCCTGATTCATTTCAGCGAGGACTGTTATGTAGAAACCAAAATCTTGGCATTAGGTGTGTTCATTGCTAAACGGGCATTATTGCTTCTAGGCCCAAACCTTCTTTAAAAGAGCCCTTTGCTAATGAAGTTCACAGTTAGATCCAGTTCAACAAATTCAGTTTATTTCAGCTAGTGTTTACAAGCAGTGTAAGGGATAAAGAGATGAAAAAGATGCATTTCTTGTCATAACAAGTTTACAGCTAAGACTGAAAGACACCTAAATCATCACTTCATACAAAGCAAATTGTGCTAAGTGTTATGTAGTAATAAAAAGATAGAAAATTATTCTCATTTTGGCTTTAAAAAAAAAAGAAATATCTACTAAAACACACAAGCATCAGCTCCTTGATAGCAAGGGTCTGTATCTAATTCAAATCAATATCTTTAAGCTTAGTTTCCTTCTTTTCTACTACTAGGACTACTACTATGGGTTTCTGTGTGGGTTAAATGATACAAATAAGTATAAAACATTTAGCGCAGTGCTTGGCAATTTTTTTGGTTTTTTGGGGTTTTTTTTAGGTATTCAGAGCATGGAAGGGGGAGTGTTTATCTCTGCAAATTATCCACCTCACATCCATTCCTCACTTCCTGCTTCCCAGCAGAATCTTGATTTTGTTCTGTACAGTAGTTATTATAATTACTATTATTGATTTTTTAAAATTACTGTTGACAGAACTTAGTGAGCCTGTGCCAGGTGATGTGGGAGAAAATGCAGCCTTCTCTCAATCTGTTCTGCCTCTGAAGCCAGTGGAGATAGAGATTGAAACACCGGAGCAGGCAAAAGCAAGAGAAAGAAGGTAAGATTAAGCACTTGCTTCTAGATTCCTGTCACATTTAATTGGCAACAGCTCCTACTTAATAAAAACTTCTGAGAAACACATAGGAGGCCAGGGCTGAGTATTAAAGTGTTCAGGAACCTTGGGTGAGAGAACCCTGGCCTCACCTTTAGGACTTGAATGAGAAACCTTTGTGTCCTGGCTGGAACAGGAGATGGAGAGAGAAAACTCCTATGTATTGAGCAACTTCTGTGTGCCAAGGTTGTCCATTATCTTACTTAATTTTAGGACAGTATGTGAATCAGCAGCCAGAGGCTCAGAGAGGTTAATTATAATTTCAGGAGTCACTCAGCCACTAAGTGGATGAGGCAAGATCTAAATCCCTGTCAGGCTGACTTATAAGTCATGCTTTCCCCACCACATCACTCTGCAGGACTTGAAGCAGTGCCCCACCATGGTAGAGAACCCCCCCATTTCATCCCAATATTCCCACTCCCTTTGTAGCTTCTGGGCTTGGGAATATTGAGCACAACCCCTGGTAATTTGTTGGTTAATGGATTCCACTGTATGATGGGCACATTATTAGCCATGCTGAAGGAAGATAATAAAAGTCATTCAAGAAGCATTGAGTTTTCTTAAAGATGCATGGAACACAGACATGAAAGAGATTTTACATCAGAACAGTGTAATACAAATGAGTGTACATTAATTGAATATAAATGCAGTAGTTGGAAGGTCAGGGAGTCAGAGACGACTTCCTGGAGGAGGTGAGCTTTGATCGATGTTCATGAGGCATGATTTGGTGCAGGTTAAAACAAAGTCAGCCTGGGTAGAGAATGTCCTGAGCTAAGATTTGTAGGTGAGAATGAACAGAAAATAGGTAGCTTTTTAAAAATTTACTTGAATAGCACAGCCTTGTGCAAGAAAACAAGGAAAGTGATTTGTATGCCATTATAAGGAAAAGAAATTGGTTGGGGGGAATGGAGTCAGGTTTCAATTTCCCAGAATGACTCAGTTTTTTTAATACACATTGCAGTGAAAAAGTACAAATGGAGTTTGAGACAGCTCTTCGGAGGCTGATGAAGCGTTTCAATAAAGAAGTCCATGAGGATACACACAAGGTAAGGGCAGGGAATAAAGGGAAAGGACAGTATTCCTGTTTGTCAGGGCAGAGTGCTGTGGCGAAAAGAACTTAAGGTCTCAGTCTATGAAACCTAGGTCTCATTTCTGGCTCTCCTACTCACTATGTGATCTTGGCAAGTTTCTTATTCTCTCTGAGGTTGTTTCCTCATGTTTGAAGTAAGAGTTAATAATAGTGTCTTCCTCAGAGGGTATTTATGAGTATTACGCATACTTTACATGTAAAGTACAGAGCATAATGCCTGGCATGGAGCAGGGGCTAAAGGACAGATACCCTCCATCTCTTCTTTCCACTGTTTAGTAACATTACTTCTGATTTCAGCTAAAGTTGCTGGCTTTTGACTTCAGCTGGTAGCTCTTGAACATGTGTTATGAACCTAGCAAGGTTCTTGGCATTGTGGGAAAGATACTTGTATAAAGCTTATTTCCTACTATTAAGGGGTTTCTGATGTCACAGATGGAACAAGAAAGACCTCAAAACAGTGAAGCATAAGACTTAGAAGAAAGAAGGAGATCAGTGTGGTTTGAGTAGCTGAGGAAGGCTTTATTTAGGAGAAAGGACTGGAGTTGGGTCTTGGAGAAAGGATAGCATGTTAAGATGGGAGAGGACAGAGTCTGGGCAGACTGTTCTCCGAGTTACGGAGGGAATGGTGGGACAACCAGTTTACCCCCATATACTCTTGGAGTATATGTGTGTTGGAAACCAAACGAGAGTGAGGGACAGGAGGATTTTGATTTTTCCTCTGATCCACAGTGAGCAGCCAGAGAAGGTAGTAATGGGATGGATGGAAGAGACACTGCCATGGATGGAACAGCTACAGAAATTTAGGGGTAAAATGTGCACACAGCAAAGACAGTGAGGAGATGAGACAGGAACTGGAGTGAGGCCCACCTCACAGCAGCCATGGGGGGGAGTACATGAGATAGCTCTGTTTCTTTTACCTCTTAGTGTTAGAGATGAATGAAAGACACCAAGATTTGAAGCTTAAGTGAGGGGGAAAGGGCAGTTCCACTGAATGAAATAGGCTATAAGTGTAAAGGAAGGAAAACCTATTTTGAAGTGAAAATGATACAAAGCTGTGTGCGAGAGAAGGGGAAGATAGTCACATGATCATTTCAGTAGGTTGAGGAAAGGTGGGTTTGGGAAGATAGTCACATGATCATTTCAGTAGGTTAAGGAAGGGTGGGTTTGGGAAGATAGTCACATGACCATTTCAGTAGGTTGAGGAAGGGTGGGTTTGGGAAGATAGTCACATGACCATTTCAAGTAGGTTGAGGAAGGATGGGGCTGGAGGTCAGATGTGGGACAGGTATGGGGTCTGAAGTGGAGGAGGTTGGATTCATGCACACATAGCAATGCAGTGAGCTCTGTGCTATCCTCCAGCTTTGACAGTTACTGGCCCATGAGCAGTCTTGCGATTCTTTCCTCCCACTCATTTTTCCTCTTGACCCTCCTGAGCAAACCCCAGACATTGTAGCATTTCATCCATAGTTCCTTCAGTATATAAAAGACAAGGATGCTTAGAAGAAAATAAGTTGTGTTTTGAAGCTTCAAGATTAGTATTTTTACTTTTTCTATTTAGAAATGACAGCATGCCCTGGCTTGTGTGGCTCAGTTGATTGTTTTCCCGTGCACCAAAAGGTCACCGGTTTGATTACCTGTCAAGGCACATGCCCAGGTTGCGGGTTCGATCTCTGGTCGGGGTGCATTTGGGAGGCAGCCAATCGTTTCTCTCTAGCATCAATGTTTCTCTCTCTTTCCCTCTCCCCCTCCCTCTCTCTCTCCCCCCTTCCCTCCCTCCCTCTCCTCTTTTCCCTTCCTCTGTCTCTGAAGTCAATAAAAAAAAAATTTTTTTTTAAAGAAATGGCAACAAATATTTCCTGCCCACAAAATGTCTTTTAATTTGATAGCAAAAATCCCTCTAGTGTTTAGCTTTCTTTCCATGTCTTCCTTTTTCTCTTTCTTTCCAGGTTCACCTTCTATGCCTGTTAGCAAATGGCTTCTATCGAAATAGCATCTGCAACCAGCCTGATCTTCAGGCTATTAGCCTCTCCATCATCCCAACTCGCTTTACCAAAGTGCCTCCTCAAGATGTGGATATCTGCTACCTGTCAAACCTGATGAAATGGTATGGCCCTCTCGCCTGTGTTGTACCGCCTTAGTGTAGGATTTGTGTCTCTCTTAGAGGTTGGGTGCGGGTCACCTCCACAGATATCCCCTGAGGTGATCTTGTATGCCACACAGTGGGTACAGCATTGAAGATAGAAATATCAGGCATGATCTCTGTCCTGGAAGAGCTCCCAGGTTGGTCGGGGTGACAAATACACCCCCAGGTAATTAGAATAGTGTAACCATTGCTCTGGAAGCGGTGTGCTGGGCACTGCGGGCACAGAGAATCAGGGCACTTACCTCAGGTGGGGAGTCTGGGAAGGCTGCTGAGAGAGGTAAAGTCTGAAGTGGGTCTTCAGTGATGAGTAGGAATTAGCCAAACAGGGTAGGAAGAGTAGAACAAAGGCAGGTGGACACAATTTCCTTCCCAGACTCCCCCTTCTGATTTTCTTGGCTATAAAGGAACAGAGGTCCTCTTTGCTCTGACCTTTCACACCAAGGAATACCTGGCTTTTCTGCAGGTTCATTGGAACATTTATAGTTAACTCTGAGCTTTCAATCAGTGAGCGAGATGGCTTACAGACTACGTTGGAAAGGAGATTTGCGATTTACTCTGCACGAGATGATGAAGAATTGGTCCATGTAAGTGATTCTTCCTGGCAGTACTATTTTTATTAGTACTGTTAGCAAATGATGATAGCAGTCATGTGCCAAATACTATTCCAGGTGTTTTACATATATTTCCTTATGCAGTCTTCATAAAATAAATAATAGACACTGAAGCTCAAAGAGGCTAAGTAACTTTCTTAGGGTCACTCGGTTGGCATACATTGGAATCAGGGTTGGGATCAGTGTGTGAGTTGAAGGCCTTTCTATTATTTGGTGTCCTATTATTTGGTGTCTTTCTATTATTTGGTGTCCTAGTGTGTTAAAGCACTGAATTTTTGGTCAAGTGCTCTAGAATTGTTTCCATTAACTATTCAGAAATTGTGTTCAGAAGTTCCAAGGAAATGTTGTTTCAAATTGGCTGCTAAAATCCTTAAGAAAGTGTTTCCATGCCTTCCTATTTGGGTGATGGCATCGGCAGGCAGCCATTCAGTGAGGAGAGTTATGTCTACCAAAAGGAGTCCTGGTGAAGAGCTCTTATGTGTAGAGAGGCTTTATCAAACACTTGAAAATGCCCTTAGGTAAGGCTCTGTCTGAATAAAACAAAAATAGAGATAGATACATGGTTTTATCCTTGTATCCTTGGAAGATTCCTATGAATACACAGACTTGTGCCTGAGCCTCAGATTCCCTGTTTGTTCAGAGAAAGAGACCAGACTTTTTGTATCTTTCGAAGCTAAGTTTCAGTTTCTTGTTAAAGGTATATTCAGATTTTCTATTTTTCCTTGAGTCAGTTTTGGCAATTTCTCTATTTTTAGGATTTGTCCATTTCTTCTGGTTATCTAATTTTTAATATAGGAATTTGTACGGCTTTGTAACTTAATTTTTTTCCATTGTTAACATGTATTGACAGATTATTTATTAAAGGTACTGACCATGTATATTTGTGTAGCACTGGATTGCTTGCAGAGTACTGTCACATATGTGATCTTATTTATAATCCTGTGAGGAAGACAAGGCAGGGATTACTATAGATGAAGAAATCTAGGTTTAGAGAAGTCATTCAGCTAGTTGAATACTCCAATGAGTACTCAGTTACCCAGACACTTACATCTGTGTTCCTGTGCCGTGCTATGCACTAAGAAACTAAGGAATTACTATTGGCACAGTGATAAATATACCAATTAATAATGTGTTGTCAACTAAACTATCAATATTATTTGGACTTTTCAAGGTTTTCCACTAATGCCTTTTCTATTCCAGGATCCAACCCAAGAGACTATGTGGCATTTAGTCATCATATGTCCTTAGTCTGTTCCAGTTTGTCACAGTTTCTCAGTCTTCCCTCATCTTTCATTACCTTGATGTTTTTGAAGAGTATTGCTTAGGAGTTTTGTAGCATGTCCTTCAATTTGGGTTTCTTTGATGTTTCCCCCATTTTTAACTCCAGGTGAAACAAGGCAAAAATAATTATTTTTTTCAATATAACATGGCTTTTCACAGAAAACCTGCCTTCCTGTTTCTCATTTTCACCTCTGGCTTTCTCACTAGGGTATTACAGTAATTCATGAGGAACCTAAGATCTGTGTAGGAAGATCTTGCTCTCAGGAGCTTTATCACTGGTGCTGTTTTGGAGATTAATTTCCTGGAGTCACTTCCCATCCTTACAAGTTAACAGAATGTTTAGAACTGCAGCTTCTAGTTGAAAGATTCATTGTGGGGAAAATGGAATACAGGGCATAGACTTTGGTCATCTGATGATAATGGTGTTTTCTATATTTTTTTCTCAAAGTAATATGTCATTTTATTATTTTATTTTAATCACAAACATATAACACATTGACTACAGAAAGGTAAACTAAAAAAAACACAACCGTATGTAAACAGCTATAATCCAATATATGGGTCCTTTTCTAAATATACATTTTGGAAATCTTTATATTTGTATACAATTTTTTCTTACAAAAATTAACATTATATATTTTAAAACAAACTTCTCTTTTTCTTTAATATGTGGTGAACATTTTTCCATTTTTCTACAAAGATAGAGCTCTGCAGCATCGTTTTTAAGTGTCGAGGGTTCCAGACTCCTATGGTTAGACAGCTTGGTTATTTCTAACTTTTCTTTGTTACAAATAAGTACCACCACAACAGCATTTAATTAATCCCTTAATTCTTTTATTAGGATAAATGTGTTATCCTTTTTCATTATAGATATTTTTACTGATTCTCCGGGCCCTGCAGCTCCCAACCCGACTGGTATTGTCTCTACAGCCAATTCCTCTGAAGTTATCAGCAGCCAAGGTGAGGTTCTTAGGGCTTCCAGAGAGAAGGGTAGTTGGTCAGGAAGAAGTGGGAAATTATCAGACTTTTAAAAAATTGGTCATTAGACTGTTTTTAAGGATCGGTATTCATAGAGTGTGGGTTCCTTTGAGCCTGCCTTGCACATATATAACCTGTGCTGGCAAGATTGGACACACAACTGGGTTATCTAGCAACCTGATCTTTGTGTGTGCAAAAGGCCTTTGAGAGGTCTTGGCTCCTTGGTGCTTTAGTTTCTGTTCTATAAAACAGTACAGTGGTACCTGTCCTCATCAGTAGTGTAGAGTGATAATGGGTGAAGGACTCTCAATTCTGCAGTCATCTAAGAAAGAGGCTGAACACTATACTCACTGGGGTGTTGGCATTGTCTGATACTTGACGGTCCAGAAATTGATTTTACTAATTTCTGTATTCTTTTTTTTGAAGAATTTTAGTGAGTTTATTTAGCCAAACTGTCAACAATTGCTGGGAAGCAGAATCTCAACAGATTGAGATAATGCTCCCAATTTCTATATTCTTTTTTTTCTTCCTCTAAATATCTTTATTGATTTCAGAGAGAGAGAGGGAGAGGGAGAGAGAGAGAGAAACATCAATGATGAGAGAAAATCATTGATTGACTGCATCCTGCACTTTCCCCCACTGGGGGTCAAGCCCACAACCCCGGGCATGTGGCCTGACAGGGAATCAAACCGCTATCTCCTACATCATAGGTTGATGCTCAACTGCTGAGCCACACTGGTGGGGCAATTGCTATATTCTTAATACCTTAATTTCGTTAAGTCTATTAGTATTTGTTTTCAAAATGCATAATGCGCAAGGTGAGTATTATTGTTGCCGAGGAAACTCACATAACATGAGAAACAGCTTTGAACCCAGGTTTGTCTGTTTCTACATCCTGTGCTCTTTTCCTTGTGTTACACTTCAGAGTGAAGAGAATTACATTGTGACCTTATCTAAGATGCTGTTGATTTTAGCTAATACTTCCCAACTACCCAAAAGGATAGCCAGTGATCACTGTCTGAGCTGGGGACATCTTGTGTATGCTGGTTCTCTAGCCAGTGGTGTCACCCTGTTAGATTACAGGGTCTCTATCCTATCAGCAAAATAGAAAAAGCAAAATTTCTTTTCTATTTAAGGGAAAGAAACCTAAAGAGAAATCCACAGATGGTCCTGCAGGCTCCTCAGAAACTTCCAGCCAAGCGTCAGAAAACCAAACCAAACCAAAGACCAGCAGAGGAACCAGAAAAGAGAGCACTTCTTCCAAGGGCCCCAGCAGCCCAGGTGCCGCAGAGAGGAAGAGCAAGCCAGCTGCTCTCGGGAAGAAACACAGAGAGCCCCCCTCCGGTGGGGAGGAACAGCGGGAGGGGACCCCGAGACGGTTGTGTGGCCGGCGGCGACGGGTGGCCTCCAGGGTGTGTTACAAAGAGGAGAGTGGGAGTGACAAGGCCAACAGTGGCTCTGACTTTGAGTTCTCCAGTGGGGAAGCCCAACATTCGTCTGATGAGGATTCTGAGCCTGGCCCTCGGAGGCAGAGGAGGGCCCTGGCCCCTCAGAGGACAAAAGCAGGGTCCAAAAGTGGCTCTAAGACCCAATGTGGAAGCTACACTAAGCACCCTGGCTCTCCAGCAGCATCCACAAGCTCTTCAAGCAGTAAGAGTAAGAGAGGCAAGAAAATGTCCAATGATGGTGAGGGGACAGAAAGAGGGAAAGCAGCTGGCACGGACCAGTGGCTAGAGGTGTTCTGTGAACGGGAGGAAAAATGGGTGTGCATGGACTGTGTGCATGGTGTGGTGGACCAGGCTCTGACATGTTACAGATATGCCACCAAGCCCGTGACCTACGTTGTGGGCATTGACAATGATGGCTGGGTCCGGGATGTCACCCAGAGGTATGACCCAGCCTGGATGACAGCGACCCGCAAGTGCCGGGTTGATGCCAAGTGGTGGGCTGAAACCCTGAGACCCTACCAGAGCCCACTGGTGGAAAGGGAGAAGAAAGAAGACTTGGAGGTAAGGCCTCAGCTGCCATGGGCTCAAAGACCTAGTTGAGCTATTAAAATTATTTCCATATTTGAGCACTTTATGTGTCCCCAGCCCTGAGTTGGGTATTTTTTGTGTTTATCATTAGTTGTCACAACACTATAAAGCTGGGATGATTATTGCCTTAATTTTACCAGTTAAGAATTTAGGATCCAAGAGATTAACTGACTTGGTATTTGAACCCAGGTCTATTTGGCTTTGAAGCCTATATACTTCTAGTTATTGCCCAGTTATAAATTTTGGAGCTTTAAAATAATTTTTGCAAGTCATATGTCATGCTGAGTAAAAGAAGGAAAAGCTCATTAATATGATTGCCCTCCATCCTCCCAGTTGTACACACTCACACCAGCACATACACAAACTACCCTCCACAGATCTAGAACACTCACCTCCTGGGAACAAATTAACTCAAGATGAGGAAATACCTTCAGTCTATTGAGAAGGCACACTAGGAAGTTGACTTCTAAACTTAAAGAGACCATAGCATATCACTTGGTTTTAGGAGGAGAGCCTGAGCTGCTTGTGCACAGCAGTTGTGTTGGATAGAACTCAGCAGGAACATGCCCAGATTTGCCAAAGAATTATTCCCAATTCCTAAGATGGGTGAAGCATGGGTTTATTTAGCATTCTCTGTTTCAGTGCAGTTCATCCTGCACTGAGAGTTTCCTCTGGGGGTATTCCTCATTCGTTTTACTGAAAACTGCAGAGGAGATGGGAACTGTGTAGATGGTATTGTGACTAGCCTACGCAAGTATGTACTGGAAGCTAACCATGTGGAGGGTCTCTCCTACTGGCAACACTACATTGCCCGTCCTCACTATATATTGAGAGGTTTTCAAGAACAACTAAGGGATAGCTTAGGAAACCTTGGTGAATAGGATGTGAATTACAGCAGTGGAATTGTCCACTGAGAAATCAGATTCCTTAAAGAAGTGCTAAAAGAACATGTATGTATTATGGTAGACTAAAAATAAAGTCTCAGGGTGTGAACAACTCATTCTGGTTTCCTGTGAGCAGTTAAGGAGACCCACGTTGCGAAATAGTGACTTCACATTGAGATAAGACCTCTTTCCTGAAGAAAGCTTTCTGTTCCTTGAAGCTCCTGAATAGAGTGGGCACCCATCTGCTACCACTGGCTGAGGAATAGGTTAGATGACTTTGCAAAGTTGCCACGAGCCACAGAATTACTTGATTCTTCATAGCTTTTGATTTATCTGAAACCTACTTAACACCAGAGCTACGAAGACAATGTTATAGTCATTGGTGCCCATGAACCCTCTGCTCCATTGTTTGTTATTTAAACAAGTCGGTCTGAGGATTGTCCACATCAAACCTCACTTCCCCTTCTAAACCACATGCTCAACATTGTCTCTCTGACCTTTGCAGTTTCAGGCAAAGCACCTGGACCAGCCTTTGCCCACTGTCATTGGCACATACAAGAACCACCCTCTGTACGCCCTGAAGAGGCATCTCCTGAAATACGAGGCCATCTATCCTGAGACAGCCACGATCATTGGGTATTGTCGCGGAGAAGCTGTCTACTCCAGGTATGTGAGGCTACCTGGTGGCCTGGGATTATCAACCTTCTTCTGGGACAAGGGGCTGGTAATGTCATTTCTCTCAGTTGTCAAACAGGATGAGCTTTATAAGTGTAAGTGTGCTCTTGTGTTGGGGGGATGTGTAGAAGAGATTAAAGCTTGGAAATTAAAACAATAAGGAATAAAAGATAAACAGGAGGGGAAAAGTTATAGGGGAACAATAAAAAGTAGAACAAGGAAGGTTTGTTTAGGGCAGTATAAACACACCCCTCAAATATAAGTTAAAGACATACAAAAAGAAAAAGGATTTGGTAATGAAAGTTAGTGATTGGATATTTTAATGGGTACAGTTTCAATTTGGAAGATGAAAAAGTTCTGGAGATGGATAGTGGTGATGGTATTGCACAACCTTGTGAATGTACTTAATGCTACTGAACTGCACACTTAAAAATGATCATGATGATAAATTTTACGTTGTATGTATTTTACCCACAGTAAAAAGAAATTACCAAAGAAGGAGTGAAGTGAGTAAGAGTAGAAAATAAATAAAATATATACAAAATTAAAGCTGAAAAAATTTTAGTAATATAAATTTAAAGTGAAGAAAAAATAAAAGCAGAACTTCTAAGAAATAGCAGTAGAAAGAAAACAAAAGATGTGATTTTTTTTTTTTTTTAACATTGAAATACAAGACCAAAAAATAGAGGATATTCTTAAGAAATGGGAAAAGAGGGAAAAAGGAAATTTAGAGACTCACAAGTAGATGGTTTGAGTCCTCTGACTGAGGACTGCTTCCTTCATGTCAGTCCTGCAGGGAGTCACCTGGACCCTCTGTTCAGGGTCTCTGTTGGAAAGAATTGCAAGGCTGGGGTATAGCTCTTAGCTCTGGAAGGAGAGTGAAGATAGAGGATCTCTCCCCATAATCAGGAATTATTTGACCGTTCCTTGCTCATGAGTCTCAATTCCATGGTAATTTATTAACATAGTTATAATTTCCACGTAGTCTTTTTTTTGGTGAGGAAATGTGCCTTCGTTGCTGTGACTTTTCCTGTCCCCCTACAGGCTGCAAAGGGACTCTCATTGTGGGAGGAGAGGTGAGGGTACTGCATGAAGCCTAAGACAGATGCAGTAACTCTGTTTAGCTTAGGTTTTGTAAGTGGAACTCATACACCCACCAAGACAGGATGCCCAAGTTCACTGTTCGCCTGAGGCATGTCCCCTGGTTCCCTCAGGAGCAGAGCCTGAGAAGAGTATCACAGGCTGCGCTCTTCCTTCCGGAAGGTCATATGAGCACCTGGGTCCTCAGTGTTCCTCTCCATAATGTACTTCATCAGACAGGTTGTGAACTAACTGAGTTTTTCCTTTGTCTCCCCCTTTGGCTCTGGTAGGGATTGCGTGCATACCTTGCACTCCAGGGACACATGGCTGAAACAAGGAAGAGTGGTGAGGCTTGGAGAAGTGCCCTACAAGGTAACCAGCGCTGAGTGGGCGCCCTGAGAGCTGCAAGGAGGCTCAGGGACAAGGCCGAGTGGAACAGCTGAGGGCAGAGGAGTGGGGACTAAGTGCTGCCAAATACACGTCCAGGATAGGAGCCCAGGTCTGACTTTTCTACCTTGAGAAGGATTAGAGAAGGAGAAAGCATTTAAACGCTGTCTAACTTTAATGAGGACTGAGGACTTTGTAGGAGATGGATCTTCCAGAGCATGCAAGAAATCTAAGGCAAAAAGCAGCCCTCAAACTCCTGGTGTGTGCTCAAAGGCTGTGTAGATTGGAACTGTGTTACTGAGTTGTCCTAAGAGGACAAAGCCCTGCTTTATGTAGACGCATTCACCAGTTATCAGTGTCCTTCCACTTGGTAACTTACCATGTATTTTGCATGTATGTATTCTCTACTGAGTCTCAACAACCATAGGAGTTAGCATTATGATGCCCATTTTATATATGAGAAAACGGAAACTTGAGAAATTACTTGTCCAAGGCCTTACAGTTAGGAAAATGGCAGTGCCCAGACAGCAATCCCAGGCCCTGCCTCTACTAGATTGTGTTATCTCTTTCCCATTGTGTTGTTGCACTAAGCCAGGTCAGCTCCCCACAAGAAATACGGATTCAGTACAGTACCACAAAGGCTTGTCACAGGACACATAGCCCTGTTCAACCAGGCGAGGACAGTGGCCGGTCATAGACACATTTGTTCTTTTTTATCAGATCCCTAGAGGAGCCCTTTGGGTTGTGAGACTCTGGGGAGCTCGGCAGGGAGTGGAGAGGCCTCAGTTTGGTGGGAAGGGGCTGCAAGGGTTAGGAGTGGGTCACTGCCAAAAGCAGGCTTGAGTGCATTATGCTGCCTGCTTGGACCTGGAGCACCCTCACCTTTCTTTTATGCTCCTTATCAAATAACCAGTCTCTTCGTTCTGGTATGGCACTGTCTGACTGATATGTAAGGTGAGCCACAAATTTAAATTTTTTAGTAGCCACATTAAAAACTTAAGAAACAGGTAGAATTTTAACATACTTAAATATTTTCAAATGTATTTGAAATAATTGTCATCTCAACATGTAATATTTTAGAATGTTAACGAGATATTTTACATTTTTTTCTTACTAAGGCTTTTAAATTTAGTGTTTTACTTTCAGTATATCTCAGTTGCCACTAGCCACATTTCAAATGTCCAATGGCTATCATATTAGCACAGTTCTAGCATAATCCCAAATCTCAAGTCCTCCTTTTGTTCTGAAACCGACTGTCCCAGCTCTAACTCTTCTCTTGCTTGGATCACAGCCACCTTCAGCCCTTCAGTTCACTTTCAATATCGCTGTCATGAGATCTGAAACACAGAGTTGCATGTGACACCTCCTGGATAGCCCACCCTCACCCCACCTAGAGTTGCATGTCTTTCATGTGGCACGAAACCTGTGGTACTCTGGTGCCTGCCTCTTCTCCAGCCACATTTCCTCCTACGTAGCAGATGACTTCCACAGTCCCCAGGTACTCATGGTCCCAAACACCATTCTACCCAGCCCTTTTCGCTTGACCACTCCCTCTTTTGCCCTCTCAGACTCAGCTGAGGTGAGGCCTGTTCTGAGCAACTTGGCTTAAACTCTTCCTCCTCCGGACTGGGCAAGGGATCCTCCCTCTGGGCCCCATTCTACCTTATACTCTTCACACTAAATTGTAGTCTTCTCTGTCTCCCCAGAGGACCTTGTGCTCCTTAAGAACAAAGACTTCCCTTTCTCTGGTCCTAACGACTGGTGTCACAGTGGGGTCTATAGTACATGCTCATTGGATCTTTACTTAACAGCATTGGATAAAAAGGACCGTCAGCCCCGCAGGGGTGACAGAGGTGGTGTGCCCAGAGACCACGGCAGAAATGGTCACTAGAACAGCAGTTGGCAGTCTACAGCTCGCAGGTCACATCCAGCCTGGGTCCTGTTTTGGTGGGACCCTTAGTCTCAGAATGGCTTTTACATTTTTTTTATGGATTGTAAAAAGAGAGAAATAAAGAATATGCAACAGAGGCTGTATGTGACCCTTTACAGAAAGGTTTGCCAACCCCTGCACCACAGGCAACTCAGGCCCAGGAGCCTACGCCTGAGCCGCCATTCCTTGTAGAAGTTACACAACCTTTTCCTTGCCAGTTCTCCACTCCTTTTACCCCTTCACTCACCAGTGGAAGTTTTGGTGTGCTCGGGGTCCCCAACTGTCAGTGCTTCCTAGGGTAGGTGGCACAGTTTTCTGGGGTTAAATCCTGTCCCTGTCACTCACCCAGCATGGGCTCTTAAGTGACATCATTTTGGGTTCCAATTTCCCTTTTGGTGATGAAAGTCTAGAACAAAGTATAGTAATCCCCCCTTATCTGTGATTTTGCTTTTTGCTGTTTCAGTTAGCCACGGTCATCCATGGTCTGAAAATATTAAATACATATAGATCACTGAGAACAGTGCCTGGGACGGTGAGCAATCTATAGATGTTAGCAGGTGGTGCTAGTGGTAATAGTACTAGTAAGTCATAAAGGGGATAAAAAGCACACCCAACTCAGGTTTGTTTGTTGTTTGTTTTGTAACAGGTACAAAGCACTGTGCACAGGGCCTGCTATACAGTAAGCACTCGGGAAGTGGTAGCCCTTGTTGTAAACTGGCTGTTCCCTCTGGTGTAGATGGTGAAAGGCTATTCCAACCGGGCACGGAGAGCCCGCCTTGCTGAACCCCAACTGCAGGACCAAAATGACCTGGGCCTGTTTGGCAGGTGGCAGACAGAGGAGTACCAGCCACCTGTGGCTGTGGATGGCAAGGTAAGGGCAGTGCTCAGTGGGGTCAGGACCAGGCTGCTTCATTCTGCAGTTGGCCAGACCTGGCATGCCACCCCTGCAGGTCCCCCGGAATGAATTTGGGAACGTGTACCTCTTCCTGCCCAGCATGATGCCTGTTGGCTGTGTCCAGCTGAACCTGCCCAACCTGAACCGTGTGGCGCGTAAGCTAGGCATCGACTGTGTCCCAGCCATCATCGGCTTCGATTTCCATAATGGATACTCCCATCCCGTGTGCGTGAGGGGCCTTCCATAGAAGCTGGAAGGAGGAGCAGAGAGGTCACAGTGAAGTGGGTGGGAAATTGATGAGGGGTTGATGGAGGTAGAGGCCCAGTGGCTCTTATTTTCCAGGTTTTACTCTGAAATTGCAAATCAGCCTTAACACTTTACCCTTTACTTTTACACTTTGACACTTCTACTATGGCTTCCATCCAGAAGCAGTGATGCCAGTATTCTAACAATATTAGATTAAAACACTGCTTCCTGAGGGTAGTCACAGGTGACCTAATGGGGTCAGCATCCTTCTTGGTTGGTGACCTGTCCTGCATGCAGTGGGGGCTGGCAAGGGCTCTCATCCCAGCTCTTAGGCAGGGCCTGGGGAAGAAGCAGTGCCAGTGTCCACAGGCCTTCCTCCTGCATGAGTGGTATCTGTTAGCAGCTATGGCCAGGATTGTGGACCGGCTGACCCAGGAAATCCTTCAGTGCTTAGGAGCAGCCTGCTGTCCTCCACAACGGGAGGAGGAGAGGCCAGAGCAGGAATAAGGCTCAAGAAAGACCACCCATGTTACACCCCCACAGAACTGACGGGTACATAGTCTGCGAGGAATACAAAGACACGCTCCTGGCCGCCTGGGAAAACGAGCAGGCCCTCATTGAAAAGAAGGAGAAGGAGGTGAGCAGCCTGCCCGGGGCTGGCCTGGGCGGGGCCTGAGGTGGGAAAGCACAGGGGCAGGGGAAGCAAGCGCACAGCTGCAGGTGCCTCGCTCGCAGCAACTGTAAAAGGAGAGTCTGTGCACTCTGAAGCTCTTTCTGGCTCTGACTCCACGAGGGCACTCTAGGAGGCCAGCACTGGAAAAAATGGTCCTGTCTACACCTCAGAATCCACTATCTGCCTGGATGCCAGCTCCAGGGACAACTGCCCTGCTGCTGACACCTGCCTCTGTTAAAAGGAATTGCCTATGGTCCAGGTCTGGAGAACCTCCCCCCCTAAAAATTTTAGAGTTGGAAACAATAAAAAAGAGGCTTTTGTTTTTGATGCCTTTTATAAATCACTCCAATTTTAAAGCTGAGACTTGGTAAACTTTTAATCTAAAATGTGTGTGTGTGTATCCATAATGATACTTTTCCTGAAAATGGCAGTACTCAACATTTTATGCCTGTTTCGTTTTTTTGCTGCAGAAAAGGGAGAAGCGGGCTCTAGGGAATTGGAAGCTGCTGGTTAAAGGACTGCTCATCAGGGAGAGGCTGAAGCTTCGCTATGGGGCCAAGGTCAGTGTGGGTCCTTTGTAAAGAAGACAAGCCTGGGGTGGAGAGGGGGGAATCAGAAATCACTGGCCACCATTCTGCCTGGACATCAAGTCCTAGATCGATCAGCTTTAAGTTTTGATGTCACAGACCTGTGTCTCCCAGGCCCTGTGCCCTTACCTTATTGGGAAAGGTGTCCCTAGAGTCAGCCTCAGCTGCCTCTTATGGCCCCCCGCCCTGCCCCAATGTCCCCTTTTCTGCCCATCTTGCACAAGGGAGGAAGTTCCTGCTCTGGTGCTAAACCCATACAGAACGAGAGTTCTATATTTCTGTGTTTGATCCACTATTCTTGGCCCAGTGCCTGTGATCATCCCTCGGGACAGGAATATTCTTGCAGCACCTGCCATGTGGCAGGCCATCCTGTGGGCACAGGTGCAGATTTGACATGCAGGCCCCAGACAGTTAGGTGGTGTGATCAGTACTGGGTCAGAGACAGCAGAAACATGCTCTGGGAGCAGCTAGGACCACACATCTCCTACCACCCGTGCTGCCTATTTGCCTTCAAAAAAGTCTTGTCATCTTGTCATGTCGCTCCCTCAAATCCCTCCAGTGACCCCTTCTCCTGGCTTCATGTCTGACTGGTTCCTTCCTAGCACTGTGCTTTCACCCTGTGCATCCAGCTCCCCGCCTCAGCCAGCCCAGGCTCGGGAGTGCCTCTTCAGAGCACTGGGCACTTTTGTTCAGAAATGAATACATGCAAAGCACCATTTAATAGTGATCTCCTAGATTTGATTGTACACTCCTTGATTGTACATGCCTAGACATCTGGGTGTTCCCTCAGCTCGTAGTTACCAGCACCTGCTTGGATGAGTCCCCAGTCTGAGGAAGACACAGGAAGACAGACCTTAGTTCTCCCCCAACCCCATGCAGCACCCTTGTCCTCCCAGAGCCACACAGCTCCAGGCAGGCTGTTGCTAGGACCTTCACTGCCTCATGTTGGTGCTTCCACACATCTATCTGGTCACTGACCTGTGTCCTGTTTCCCTGCACTGCCCACACCTCTCCAGAGTGAGGCAGTAGCTCCCCACGCAGCAGGCGGTGGACTCTCTTCTGATGAAGAGGAAGGAACCAGCTCTCAAGCAGAAGCGGCCAGGATACTGGCCGCTTCCTGGCCCCAAAACCGAGAGGCTGAAGAACAGAAGCCGAAGTGCTCTAAGAAAACCAAAAGGGAAAAGGCAGCGGCTTCCCACCTGTTCCCATTTGAGAGGTTGTGATGTGAGCAGCCACTTCATCATACCGTCTGCCCCATGGGCTTGACACCTGCTGCAGGGGATGGCCAGGCCCTGAGGCAGTGGTGTCTCCACTGAGAAGGCAAACAAGCAGCATGCACTGTGGACAAGGATCCAGGGGACAGAAGGGTCAAATTGAGGTGGTGCCGCAGTTCTGGTCTGTCCCCAGTCCTTGTCAGATTCACTCAGGGTAGGGCCTTCAAAGCTTTTTGCTCCCACACCCTATGCCTTGAGCTATGGAACCCTTCCCTGGAGACCCTCCTGCTCCTCGACCTGGTTCTTCCCATCTTTGGAAACATGAATCCGTTTTTTTAATAGAAACCACTGGGAAGTTTTCAGATGATGGTGCATTAGGAATGCACCATTCCTTTCTTCCAAGCAGGTTCTTCCTCTGTCAGACACTGGCCCTCTTGCCTTCTGCAAACTTCGGATCCTCTCTGCAGGCCACTCACTTTCCCTCCATCAGGTTTATTAATACTGCCTAATGCCTCTGTAGTATGGGGAGCACAGGTCATCTCAGATTGTGGTATTGTTCAGATCCACTTGTCAAAGTTACGTTTCATGATAGCAGAAGACTAGAATAAAAAGCCAAAATCAGGAAGAACAAAAAGGAAAAATACGAACTCAGAATGAAAAAATTATTAGTAAAAGTGGATCAGTGTTAAACTAGAATTTATTCATTACTGGATAAATTTTATAAAGCTCTATGCACTGTAGATATGTAGGAGAAATAAGATTTTGAGAAAAAAAATAAAGCATTTATCTAAAAAGACTCAGGTCTACATTTTCTTTCAGATTTTACATCAGCTAAGAAAACACGATAGCCGTGATTTGTACACATCAAGACTACATTAAAGATAAGGTTTTGTTTTCATGTAGGCTGGGAACTTATTACACACATGGATTTTTTTCTATGTTTAAGCAAGGAGGAGGTATTTCATCTTTGACAGGAGCCATTAAAAATTTGAATCAGTTTTATCCAAGGGAAACAAACAAAACACTTGAGATATGACTCATATGCACAAAAGCCTGGTGGGAAGGCTCTTGTTGAGAAACAAACTGGGGTTGCCATGGAAACTGCAGGGCCTCACACTTCCTGCACCAGAGCCCTTCTTTTCCTAGAGGTAAGAGACTTTTCTGAGAATTCAGTCTAGCATCACCCTGTCTCCGCAGAAATAACAGGTCATCTTAGGCTGATGTCAAGCTCCTAGGAGGCATTGTGGAAGTCAATAAAACTTTTAGTTTTGAAAAATATAAAAATAGGTTTTGGAAAGTTATCACTCACCTGCTTCAAATCTTATAGCAAATAAAAACTATTTAAATTGCTAACTTCAGAGTGGGCAATCAGCAGCAGTCTATTACTTCAGAGGCAAAAAGAATGAAAAGTTAATGTGTCACATGTGTTTGGCATTTCCTGGGCTTTCTCCCAGTTAGTCCTCAGCAAACTGGGGAGGGGGGAGAATGGCACTGTCCCCATTTTATGAATGAGGGAACCTGAGGCTCGAAGAGTATAGATTTCCCCAACATCACACAGCCAGTCAGTGGCAGACTTGGGACTGAAATCCATGTGTGTAATAAGTTCCCAGCCTACATGTATGCCAACCCAAAACTAATGATGCCTTTTGCACTGTGTTGGACTGTGGCTCCATCCCACGTCTTCTAGCACATTCTGAAGATGGGTGAAGTGTGAGTCATTCAGTTTAAATCCATCCAAAACAACGTAGCCTTTGGTATTTAAGACTTCTAAGTGCTAGAAATATTGAGTTGCCCTTTTTTAAGAAATTGAAATCTATTTTAATCACTAAAAAAAATTAGCACTGAGTCCAAAATTCACATGGTTTGTACTGAATTTTACAGCTGAGTTCTTTGAGAAATTTCAGGAAGAATACAAAAACAAAAGGGGTAATGGCAAGATCCTATAAAAGATAGTTAGAAATTTATTTTGATTTTTCCGTCAAAAATACAAAGATAATACAAATTTCATGATGATTTTTCAAAGGCATCAAATATTTCACAATATTTTGCTCTTAACACTTAAATTTGGCAGTAACTTAAAATGTAGGAAAAATTACACACCAAATCCCAAGGATTTTGTATGTAGAGTAAAACTTCAATATAACAGACTAATTCAGGTGAGCGTATGTTGTTTAAAGCTGAAAGTCCATTATATTATAAGTAGGTTTTCTGAATGTGTACATTAAAAAATTAACATTAGTTTACCTGTTTTGCTTATGTAGATTCATCTGTGTAATTTAAGCATGTATGCAAAGTTTAATTTCACAGAAGTTTCCTATATGTATTACTGTAATTTTAAATTTATACTGAATAGGTCTAGTAAATATGTATATTTACCTGTCACCGCAAGTAGACATGCACACAGCTGGGGCATGGCTTAGTGCATGTCCGAACCTTGGCCAGCATTAAAACTGCTGCAGAAAGTTACACCGTGCAACAACAGAACCAATAAACGTGATCAATGTGGTGTGATTACATGCTAATCATTCACCGAACATCGTTTACAAGCAGTGACCCTTGAATTTAAATACATCGACTATAGTTGTAGGTATATAACATTTATGTCAGCAAAATTACTAGTGTATTTTCCAACATATGGCTTATTTGCTAAAATGTATTAAAAATAACTGAATAACAAAAAAACCTGTTATAAGAAATCTTGGTTAAAAGCATTTTTAAATTAACTGTTAATTTTCACATATCACATACGGACCGGAAATTTTGTCCATTAAATCCTAAGTCCATTAAGTTGAGGTCCGCAAAAATTGAGGGTTTACTGTAATGTTTTTTCCAAAAGCATCCTTTGAGGAGTTAGAGATGCAATGAAACTGCTTATGGTGAACATCAGTGAACTATTTCAATCCTTAAATCCAGATAAATCATCTCTGGGGCTGGCTGTCTTTACCATGAAGAATCTGTTTGTAGCACAGATATACCAGGACTATAGGAGAGATTATTAGATCACTATTTTCAAAAGTTCTGACCCCTTAATTCAACTACCACATACTTACTTGCTAAAGCAACCACTCCCAGCAAGGCAAAAGTAGTGAAGATAAAAACATATACCAAAGAATCTTAGGACATCAAGGTTACAACATACTTTATCTTTCAAAGGGTATAAGTAGTTGGGCAACTTAGGAAATATGTGGATTAAGCATCGGTAGGTTTTATTTTGGAGGAGCAAAGTAGTAGTCACTTAACAGATAAAACGAATCACAGAAGCAGCAACTGGAGGCCCGGCCACTATGTCAGAAGTACTCCAATGATGAAAGGAACAAGGCCAGACAAGCACTCAGATCTACAGCAAGCCTGAGGTCTCTAAGTCTTGATTTTGACTGGGGGTCGCCATGAAGGAGCATAGGGCAATAAAACTTCCAGCCTTTTCCTTTAATAGCTGACTAAAAACTCAAAACTTCAAGTACTGTCTGATGCCAGAGCATGAAAAGAAATGCTTTACTCTAGAGATCCCCCACCTTCTCCCAGAGGGAAGTCAAATCCTTTTGCTAACCCTGTTTCAAAGGCATCCTGAACCTTCCCAGCGCGGCCCAGAATACTGACAGCAGTAACTTTTTTTCAGCCAGGCTAAGTCACAGCTCCAATTTAACACCTTTCTGTGCTCTGAATAACTTCAACTAACAGGTTAAAAGGTGTCTCTTTCTGTAACAGTCTGAAACCTCAGTCATTCAGGAGGTTTTCTATTTTGCTTTTTAAATCATATTTCAAACAACTCTCTCAGAGTAGGAGAGTACACATGAAGTGAAGCAACAAAAACTCAGGGCCTTTGGAAATCCTAGACACTAAAAGATTCTACCAAACCATAAAACGAGCGCAAAGCCCAATGTTCAGTTTCCCTCAGGACATCTCCAGTGGGTTTTCTCTGAAGTTCCAAATCAAGTTCTATCCACAAATGGTTTATGGTGCCCCACTTTGCAGGGTATGGGCTTACTTAGTCTGGGCAATCCAGTACCGATTAGACACAGCTATAAAGGTGGCCCTTTAGTACCAAGGGCACAGCTAGTGACTGTGGCAGAGCCCTGGCATCTTCTCCAAGGAGGAGAGGCAGTAAGGGGTAAAGCAGCAGGTCTCTGAGTGTAGCCTCCTTGATGTCTGAAGACATCGGCTAAATAAAGCATGCGAACCAGCCACACACAGCCCGAGAAGGGGAGGAAACGAGTAGAACGCTTGTCATGCTGCCAGATAGGAGCTGCCTTCTGCCCATCAAAGCTGCTCACCGACAAGAAAAGGGGTGGAGAGACGTTAACAGATGAACACCAAACCCGACGTAGTGCACGCTGCCAAGTCTGGCCCCTTGAAGAGTGGAGCAGGTGCAGAATCCAAAACCAATGCAGACTCATGCTCTGATGTGGAGCAGGGTCAGAAGAGGGGGCAGGGTGATCTGGATCCTGAAGCTCAAATGGGTGTCAGGTGGGTGCCAGGGCCTGTTTCACTCCAGCTTTTTGGCTGGCACCCGTGTCCGAGCAATAATGATGGGCACCAGGGCCAGACAGGCGATGAAGAGGGCCCACAGGGGCCGGTAGAAGAGCCAGCCGGCAGCCACAGTCAGCAGAGTCAGTGAGGTGGCCACACAGAATGCAAAGGCCTTCAGGCCAATGTTGACCAGGTCTCGGAAGACAGGAAACCAGTCCACTACGGAGAAAAGAAAGGCAGTGAGGCTTCCAAGGATACCATGCTCTATGTCTCAAAATCAGCAGATGGTTCCTGTCTCTAGACGAGGAAGGACCCTTGATGCCAGGTGAGTAAGGGGAGGAGAGGGTCAGTGGTGGAAGGCAAATAACCTCCTAGTGAGGGCTGGAAGATCCAAAAGAGGAGGAGCCCTCACTCCTGAGCTGTGTGGCTGGACACACTGACTGAGCCACCTGTTGCACAGTGCTCCGAGAAGGCATGTGCAAGTGCTTTGTAAACTTTAAACTGCATGTTGAAATCAGTCTGAGGCCACTATAAAGACATTCAATTGTCCCTGGCCAGTGTGGTTCAGTGATTAGAGTGTTACCACCACCACCACTACCCAGCACTGGAGGGCAGCAGGTTCGATTTCCGGTCAAAGGCATGTACCTGAGTTGCAGCTGGATCCCCAGCCAGGCGCATGCAGGAGGCAACCAACATATCACAGCAATGTTTCTCCCTCTGCCCCCCTTCCTCCCTCCCACTCTTAAAATTCAATGGAAAAAATATCCAAGGGTGGGGATTAACAACAAAAAGACATTCGACTGTGACAGTGGCAAGTACTGTTTGCTGTACACTCACAAAGGAGGCTGGGCCGACCCTTCTGTGGGTGCCTGTTTGGGCCCCTCAGCCATTCCTGGAGGTGCTTGTTCATTTAGGCAGCAGTCATTACCAGTTATCTGTATGCTCAGCTGTGCATGGACTGAGGGAAACGAATTAGCCTCAGCTGGCCCTGCCTCCAGGATCTCGCAGGCTCCTGGCCCAATGTGAAGTCTAGGATCTAGCTAAACCCATCTGGAATTACCCTGTCCCTGGCCTGTCTGGCCTCTTCAGGATGGCATCCCATGACAGCCATCCACTAGGGGAATCTTCACTCAGTGCCCAGGAGGCCCCAGTGGTCTGGTGTCATTGGGTCTGCAGAGGAAGACTGGTGCCCTGCCTGGACTACAGGGTCCTGCAGGCCACCTCATGGATTCTCTCTGTCTACTCTCAGCACCGAATTTGGCCCTGATAAGGAGAGTTCATGTTTTTGACTATTGACCATGTGTTCAGGCACTATGTGCACCATCTCATCAAAACCTCAGGCGCACCCCCTGTAAGGACGCTATTTTGGGGTGTGTTTTTTAATCCTCACCCGAGGATATGTTTTTTATTTGAGAGAAACATTGATCAGTTGCCTCCCGTACGCAATCTGACTGGGCATCAAACCCACAACCTAGTTATGTGCCTTGACCAGGAATCGAACCTGCAACCTTTTGGTGTCTGGGACAACCGAGCTCCAGGCTAGGGCAAGGCCGGTACTATTCTTCACCTCATTTTATCCATAAGGTCACAGAGGCCCAGGGAGTTCAACGTGCCCAAAGTCCTACAGCTAGAAAGCACCAGAGCCAGGATTTAAACTCAAGACTGTGAGCCCAGAGCCTGAGCTCTAAGTCATTACTCAGAGCCTTGAAAGGACAGGGATCTTATCTGTCCTATTCATTGTGTTGTCTCCAGGGCTTACAGCAATGTCTTGCATACACCAGGCACTCAGTAAGTTCTCATGGAATAAATGCTTTTGTGTTGTAGGCTCCTGAATCACTCCACCTGCACTTTGGAACTCTCCGTGCTTTGAAGTATGTTCTGAGTCTGGAATGTCGGCACTCCGCATGTGGAGAGAATCAGAGGATCACAGGCAGGCAGAGATTCGAAGAAGGACCCCCTGAGATAGACTCTAGCCTCCTCATCTTGACGATGGGGCAACTGAGAGGGGAAATGGCCTGTCCATTTCCACAGTGGGCTTAGTGCAGAGGAAAAAGTTGGAGGGTTCTGTTCAAATGCAGATCTCTGCTGAATGGTGCCCAAGATGTGCTGGCTTTTCTGAGCACAATTCAGCTATCCAAAGAAAACCTTGGAGAAGTGTCCCTCTCCCTGCACCTAAGTTTTCCCATCTATAAAATGAGGCAGGTGGCCCTCCCAGCTCTGATGTTCTGGGATATATGCAGCCAGCGCTCCCCAAATGGAATGGGTAAGTAGGGGAGAGGTTTCTGTTGGAGCCCAGAGAAGGCTGGACAGAATCATCTGACTGGACAGGGATACACTGGGGTAAAGGCTCAGATGGAAAGCCCAAAGCCCTATCCTCCTATTGCAACAGTCTAGACCCAGCCCTTACTCAATCAGCCTGGGCGCTCAGTCCTGAACTAGGCCGGGCCACTTGGGCAATTACTGGGCTCACTGGTGCCAACCTCAAGCTATGGGAGGAGCCCAGCAAACTCTCCCTTGTGCCCCAGAATCGCTGGCTATCCCAAATCTAGCCAAAAGGGGGTGGGGAATGAAGTATAACAATCTTTTAGTGTTTCCTATTTGCCAAACATTTCATAAAACTACAAATTAGGTGTGAGATAACTGAAGCTGAGATGGGAAAGAGGATGGCCCAAGGGTCCAGAGCTCTGACATAACGGATTTCAGATCCAGCTCACTGCAAAGGCTGGCCAGCCTCATCATCACTATTCAGTTGTGGAATGCGTGTGAGCCAGTGGGCAGATGGATGAGTAGAGCCAGACCCCCAGACCACAGAGGCTAGACCAGCCTCCCAGGACTGGCATCCACCCCATCCTCACCCCCTGGAAGCATCCTGTCTCACATGCCTGCCTGCCTGCCTTTGCTCATTCATCCCAAAGCTATGGAGTGGGGACTCAGAAATGGACCAAGTGCCCAGTCCCTGCCCCAAGTTGAATATCATCAGGCCAGAAAGGCTGACATGAGGTGTGAGAAAGCATGAAGCAAGCACAGGAGGGTGGGCAAGATTCCCCCCACCCCAGTCTCTCCTCACCTACCGAGAGTATAGAGGATCCGCGTCATGAGGTTGAGGCCCATAAACATGGCCATCCAGCCAGCAGCCCGCAGGCCCCAAGTCTTCATGGAGTTGCTCTTTTGTTCTCTAAGAAACACCTCCTACAGGACAAGGTGGAGGAGTATGGTGTCATATCTCATGTCTGGGGGAGTCACCAGCCTACCCAGCTGGCAAGGCAGGTGGCTGAGGGGACCATGCCAACGCAGGAGACATTGGCCATTTCTGATAGACCAGAGGAAAATAAGAGCACATCTCCCACCCAGGTCTCAGTGCCTCCCCAACCTCGCACAGCAGAGCAAGGTAAGCGCACACATCTTTGTGGAGGTATGGGCCCTCCTCAGGTCACAGCCGACCGCCTTCAGGAGTCCTTAGCCCACCATCTCATCTGGAATAAACCTGACCCCCCCTCATACTACAGCAGTACCTTTCTGGGGTCATTTATCAACAACCATGACAATGGGGACATTTGAATGTGCCTGCAGGCACTATGGGAAATGCTCCATGTATGGTATCCAACTTAATCTTGGACACTATTCATGTTACCTGAGACATGTTTCTCCTAGTTTCCCTCCTATTCAGGCTGCTCCTTCCCAGTCTGCAGGGCCATTCTTTCCCTCTTGCTGTTCTCTAAATGCGGAAATTCTCTGGCTACTTCAGTCTACACTGTCTCCCCAGGAAATCTATATATGTCAGTGCCCCCTCTTATAGGCTGCAGCCCTGGCACCTATCTGGGCCTCACCCCTGTGGTTCCCACTGCCTATGTGACATCTCCATGTCTTGGCACATCCGACACTGACACTGGAGTTTCCACCCCAACCTGTTCTCTGTCACTTCCATCTCAGCAAATGGTACGCCCACCCACCTGCATAAGCTGAATCCTGGGTGTCAAACTTGGCTTGTTCCTCCCCCAACCATCTCCCGTCCAGGCCATCAGCAAGTCTTGTCAACACTGGGTCCACATTTCCTCAAATCCTCTCCCACCACCGTCAACCCCTCTCACCAGGACCTCTGGAGTAGCCTCCTCCCCACTGGCCTTCCTGCTTCTGCCACCGCCACCGCCTCCTCCATGCAGCAACCTGCCAAGACCCTCAGTCCCACTGGGGCACAGGTCAAGCGTCCTTCTGCCTCGGGGCCTTTACATATGCGGGTGCTCTGCTAAGAGTATGTTTGCCCACAGTTACGCCTGTCCAGCTCCTACACATGCTTCCAGTCTTGGCCCAAATGCCATTTCTTCAGGGAGCCTACCTGGTCGTTATCTATAGTAATAACAATGCTAGCTAACATTTATTGCTTATTATTTATCAGTCACTGTCCTAAGTGCTTTACAAGTATTACTTAATCCTCAGAATAACTTGATAAGGTAGGTACTTATCTCTATTTTACAGGTGAGGAAACTGAGATTCTGAGAGGATAAGTGACACACCCAGGGTCTTACCCCAAGCAGTTAACTAAGCCATAAGCTTGAGGGCAGGGATCATGTCTCTTTTCTCCCTATGTCCTTGGTGCTCAATAAACATGTTGAATGAATAATCTTCACAACCACCAAATAAGGTAGGGATAATTGCAATACTGATTTTTTTAAATTTCCATTTTACAGAGGGGGGCAACAGGTTGAGAGGATAATCTACTGGCTCAAGGTCCCTTAGCCAGCAGAAGGCAGAGTAGGGCTTGAGATGGGGCCATCTCCAGTGTTCATGCTTGTCCTCACTGCACTCTCCTGTCCCTAGGACTGAAATCTGGAGGGCCTGACTCGCAGGGTTTGGGTTTCTCAGGGCCCCAGGCTGCCTCCTTGGCTCAGGGCATTCTCTCCTTGCTTGACAGAGACCCAGACACTGTGCTAGAGGCCCAGGGTGATCAGGAAGCTCCTGCCCATCTGCACTGTCAGAGCCTTCCCTCCTGGGGAGTTATCTAAGCTATGAGGCCCACCACTCCTCTCTGGGGAGCAGCTCTGAGACCTGGGCGTCTGCCTGTAGGAGGATGGAAGCCTGGAGACAGGGCTGGAGCTCTGGGAGAGAGAAAAAGGCCTGGACAGGGATTCCTAATGTTAGAAACTCCCCAGGGGGGCTCTGAGAGCTGCTGGAGGAAAGGGTGACTCATGCTCTGCCAGGCTGGGAGGTGGCAGCTCCACCCTGAGGTAGGTAACTGGGCTCCTGGGCTCCAGCCCAACCACACCCTAGTCCTGGCTAGAGAAGGCTGGGCCCAACACCCTGGGGCTGGGGGCTAAAGTGAAAGGATGACAACTGAGGGGCTAAGCCCTGACACCTGCCCACTGCCTTCATCCTTTCAAGCCCTTCTGGAGGCAAAACCCAGCAATCCTATTCAAAGCAAGCACAAAGTGTGCAAGTGATACACTGTGTTCATCAACAATGGAAAAGCTGTATCTTTCTGTTAGAGAAGGATTTTCTGCTTAGAGAAGAGTGGCTAATTTTTGAAGCATGCAATTGAACTAATCAGTACGTCTTTGTACCTGTACTCCTTGGGACTTAAGGTGAGGCATGACCCTCCCTCTTCCTTCTACAGATGGGAACAGGGTGCTCACACTTACCTGGTCCTGGGACTCTGCAGTTCAAGTCTCTTCACTGCCCACCTCATGCTCTTCAAGTAGCACCTCCCAACAAGGGGCCCCTTGCCTGCTCAGTAGTCTTCTTCCCCTCACCCCTCTCTCTGGGCAGTGGCCCCACACGGATACTCCTGATGCCCCCAACAAGATGAACTCTGACTTGCCTGGACTACTTCCAGCACTGACCTCTTCTCCTCACTTGGCACTCAGCAGAAATGTTACTGAGAGACCACTGTCAAAGCAGATTTCCTATTATCATGCCTGTGTATCTTTTTTTTTTTTTAATATATCTTTATTGATATCAGAGAGAGGAAAGGGGAGGGAGAGAGAGAGATAGAAACATCAATGATGAGAGCGTCATTGATCAAGCCTGCAACCGGGGATGTGCCCTGACCAGGAATGGAACCCCAATCACCTGGATCCTAGGTCGATGCTCAACTGCTGAGCCACACCCAGCCGGGCCATGCCTGTGTATCTCTGAGCATCTGCCTCCTCTTGATAACACTCGGAGCAAGGTGCCCTTACTTGTTTTACCGATGAGTCACTCTCCCCTACAAGACTGGAAGCCTGTGAAGGAGTCTGTTTTGCCCACTGTTCTATCCTTAGTGCCCAGCACAGTCTGGCACACAGGGAGATGCTTACTCCTATTTCTTTTTCTTGTCTTGTTGCACTGGCTATGACCTCCAGTAGTAGGTGCTCATTTAATAACCTTATTAAAGTGGCAGGGAGGGAGACACCAGTCCCTCCATCACAGTGGTAGGCAGCAGCAACTCACCTCTGGTGAGAAGTCCCCATGGTGCAGGAGAAGCAAGGTGTCCCCAGACTTGGTGGAATATGGAACTAGCTGGTCACCTCGCTGCCGGGCAATCACAGTGACCTGGTCAGAAAATTTAGTGTTAGAGCTGAGGGGGTGATCAGCTCACCCAGTCCCAGCACACCTCTACACTGTGTGCCTACTAGGGAAGTGAGTGAGGAGACCCATGCCATCCCTGAGCCTCTCTCTCCATACATCGGCCTAGAGTACAGCCGCTCCCAGAGCTCCTGCTAAACTGCTTCACTTGAAGCTCCAGGAAGGACCCTAGGCAGAAGCAGGGGCTGGGCTGGGGGTGGGACTATACAAGACAGGGTCAGAAATTCAAGATCAAGTATTTAGAGAAAAAATTGGGGGCTAGCAGAGGAGGGGCTGCATGTGATTGGAAGAACTCTCATTAGGCATAATTATGAGATTCCCCTAGAACTACATTTCTTAACCTAGGTTCTACTGATATCCATGGATGTCTTCAGGGGACACAAAACTCTGACACTGACCAAAGGCATGCCTAACTGAACACAGATCCTAGAGGGAGGGTCCAAAGCAATATTCACAATGTTGTCCACTGCATCCATGCCCAGGGAGATTAGGAAGCCTGCCTTAGTATACCCTGGAGAAGCTACATTACCACATGAGCTGGGCCCAGGTCAGGGTCATCACTGCTCAGCCCCGCGTAGGAAAAGGAAACTCGCAGGTCCCCGACCTGAGGGGTGGAAGAAAAGTGGGGTGAGTGAGGCCAGGACCAGTCAGCCTGGGCCTGAGTCCATGGTACTGTTAAACCCCTACACTCACCCTCTTTTCCCACCTCTACAGTTTTGCCCAGGTGGCTCCATCACCTAGAATCCCCTCCCTTCCAATTTCATTTGGCCAAGTGCAGCTGTGGATTCCACTGAACCAAACCAGTCTTAAACGAGAATTTGCTGTGTGCTGTTGAGAGAGGGTACTTCAAGGGCCCTGATCTTTGCTATGTGAACTGCCCAAGCCCCTCTGTGCACCTCCGGATACTTGGGGTTTTCACTGTGGTAGAAATAGTCTCCCCGGCGAATGATGTCCACGTGCGGATCCTCCAGCTTGGACAGGCTCAATGGCTTGAAGTTGTCGACTTTGTCAATGAGACCTGAGAGAAACAGGGTGGTTAGAGACAATGGTGTGCAATTTGAAACACCCCTGATCTGCAAACCTCTCAGCTTGACATCCTTCCCACTGCACCCTCACACAGCCCTGCTGCTGCCCCCTCCTGGCTCATCCCTCTTGGGGCCTTCGAATGCACAAGTCCCACCCAGAGTGCCCTTCACCAGCTCCATCTCTTCCACAGCTGCTCCTTGCCAGCCCCACTGCAGTCTCCATCTCCTCCTGGAAGCCTTCCCTGACCCTCTCTCCATCCAGTCAGAGCAACCACAGCTCTGGGAATGGTCTTAGCTCTGTACCCATTACATCTTGGGTCTGGTTATCCATGTCCAAGGCTGGATACCATGCCACAGGGAGACCACTTGAGGCCAGGGCTGGTTGGCACAGCAGGCACAAGCTGAGCAACAGAGCAGATGGCAGACAGGCTGAGCCATGAATCCCAGGCCTCTCCTCTTTCTCCCTGGTTATTGGGGCCCTCAGCGTTTTCTCTCCCACCTACCTGGGTCAAGCTCAAGGACCGGGCCCTGGAGTTACTGTGGCCAGTGATACTGCCTTGTCCCTTGAAATTTTCTCTTTGGAATAACTTGGGGTGGGGGGGGGGTGGGAACCACCCACTACCTAGCACAGGGCTAAACGCTATATGGGGCTCAGCGGTGGAGCCCTCAGGGAAAGGTTTGTCTCTACTACTGGCTCAAGGGCTGCTTGAGGAAGGGCTCTCAGCTTTGGTCAGAACCAGCACCAGCACCACAGCAGTGCCTGGCAAGTCATTCTCTGGAACAATCTAGGTGTCAGAGGAACCTGCCCAGGGTGGGGGTGTTCTACACAAGTCCCCACCACCTAAAGATTTGCCTCCCCCGACCCCCAACCCAAAACATGATCCTTGGGAAGGTGCTGGTTGATCCCATGCCCAGGGTAGTGGAGTCCTTTTAACCACCTAAGGGCTGAGCACTGGAGGCACCAGTTCCTGGGAGGTGGCTAAATGGAAGCACAGAGCCTCTGGGTTGGCTCACCTGAAGGCGCCAGAGACTTACCTGCTGAGAGGAAAAACCTGCCAATTTGGACAAAGGGAGCTGTTGCCGTGAATGACTCCACGGCCATTGCACTGTGGAAGAGAGAGAGCTGTCAGTGAAGCAGGACACCAGGTGGGAGTTATCTGTGTTCCTCTGGGTCATGCTCAGCAGGGGCCCTACCTAGGGGGCTCCTGCAAGTCCAGACCAGCCCAGGCACTGCACACATCTTGTCTTTACCAGCAACTCCAGCCCCTGGATGTTCAAGCCCTCCTTCCCCGGGTGGCGTATCCTCATTCTGTCTCCTGTTCCCAGAGCTTCATACCCTCTTGCCTAGACCCCTACCAGCCTGTTCCTTCCCACCCCATCAGATGAACCTTCCATGGACTTCACACCCTCACTGACCCTTCCCAGCCCCAGGTAGTATCTAAGCCCACTGTGCACATTCAAGGCTCTCCTGGCAGCCCTCCCCTCACTCCAGGCGTGCTCCAGCATTAGGCCTGTTCCACCCCCATGTTCCTGAGCTAACCTCTGTTTGCCAAACACTTATAAAAGCCCAGATCAAACGCCACTGTCTCCTGAAAGCCCTTCCTGATTGTCCTCCCATCCCCATGGCTAACTGTTAACAAATGCTTCCCTGGTACTATACATGCAAACCCCTTTAGTACTCAGTCCAGGCCTCATATTCATGACTTATTCGAGGGTAGTTTGTATGAGGTCATGGAAGTTGGGTCTTGCCTCTGTGTTCCTGGTACCCAGCACAGGAGCTGCCCCACCCAGCATCCAGACTTGTGCCAGGGAGGGGGCTGTCATCACAGACCACAGTGTGGTCCACATGTCCAACACTTTAATCAACTCATGAGATAAAAGTAACTCAACCATTACTCAGATGAGGAAGCTGAGGCTGGAGACATGCCAGTGGCAGCCAACGCTGCACTTGGGCCTGGGGACACAGCCCTCACCTAGGGTTTTTGTGGCCAATCTCTCGGTCGAAGTTTCTGCTGTTGACGATTTCCGACCTCCATTCAGTGTCTGTTGTGAGAAGAGGGAACAACTCAGCGACCATGGTAGGAGTGGTCACATGTCTAAGGCCCACTGACCCCTTGTCCTCTTATCCAATCCTGTAACCATCCCAGCACTGAAAGAGCAGCTCCTGGAGTCTCGCTGGATAGATGGGAGAGCAGGGCTCTGAGGATTGACATCCAGGAATCTCGACACCTGGTTCCATGCCCTTCCCCACTGCAGGGATATGCCCAGAATCTGCCCACAGGCCTGGGGTGTGGCCCTTTAGAACAGGGGGCCTATACTCACTGTAGGAGTACTTCCTCTCTGTTTTCACCTGCCCGTCCTCGGTATACTCCCTGTGGGGAAAGCACAGCAGTCCCAGAGTTAGCCCATCACTCCTCAGGCATTCCCATCTCTAAGCATCTCCAGCTGGAAGCAACGTGGGGCTACCTGGTCAAACTGCCCAAATGGAAAGGACCTTATCTGCACCAGCCCAGAGGCAGGCTGCTCACTCCCTGACAGATATCCCGCTCCGACCCTTGAAGGGCCTGACCGGAGAAAATTGCTTTCTCATCCGGAGCTGAAATGTGCCTCTGCCTAGCTCACACCAAGGGTCACAGCTCTGCCCTCTAGGCTCAGAGATCTGGTTACACCCTCTGCTCCAGGACAGCCGCATGGAGACCCTCTACAGGTGCCCTTCTCCACGCTGAGCTTGACCTGCCCTGGCTCCCCCAGCCACCTCTCCACCCCTCAACTCATATCCATGTGGCTCAGGTGAGGCTGACCACACCCCTAGCTCCAGGTGACTCCCACCCTGGCCAATGAGTCCCTCCCCTAAGACTTCTGTTAAAAGTAACAGTATGTTGCCCTGCCAGGTGGCTCAGCAGTTCAGCATCGACCTATGATCCAGGAGATTGAAGCTGGATTCCCAGTCAGGGCACATGCCAGGGTTGCAGGCTCAATCCCCAGTTGGAGGCGTGCAGGAAGCAGCCGATCAATGACTCTCTCATCATTGATGTTTCTCTCTCTCTCTCTCCCTTCTTCTCTCTGAAATCAATAGACATACTAAAAAATAATAATAAAATAAAAAATAGAAAGGTTGCAGGTTTGATTCCCAGTCAGGGCACATACTTAGGTTTCAGGTTCAATCCCTGGTCAGGGTGAGCATGGGAGTCAACCAATCGATGTTTCTCTCTCACTCCCCCCCTCTCTAAAATCAATAAAAACATATCCTCAGGTAAGGATTAAAAATAAGAATTTTTTAAAAAACTGACAGGATGTGAGTCAGGAGGCCACTTCTGTTCCCTCATGGGAGAGAAGATGGAATTAACACATGGGAAAAAATGGTTTGTGGCCTGGAAATAGTAATTCCTTAAGCTCGAGCATCTGTGGAACTCCCTAGATAAGGGAGCTAATCAATACACCTTTCTTTGGGCCACTTTGCACTAGACTTCTGCCACCTCCAAACAAAAGATCATTCACTAGTAACTTCGGGATAATTTGACATTTCTCTGATAGGAAGATTTTATACTTTAAATTTCAGAAGTGTCAGAATGAAAGCCACCTGCATTTTATCTTAACATCTGCACCTCCTCTAACCCCAGCTGATTTTCACTCTCTGGTACCTCACCTGGACTCCTCGGTTTCTACCCACTGGTACATCTCCACGTGCCGCCGCAGCTTCACAGCCGGAATATGGACCCCATAGTTTGGATCAGACAAGAGCTTCAAAAAAAAATCAAACAAATCAAACATAAATAAATAAAAAACAAAACTCACACCAGCCCAGAATACCTGCCTCAGGGGAAGCTGGACTGGAAAAGAAACAGACAGAAGAAAGGAACAGAACGGAGAACTTTATGGCTGCTTCATGTGGGAGAACCGAGTGAGGATGCCTGTCCCAAGTTCTAAACACCCAATGTCTGTGACATTTGCCTCACAGTGCAGGCTCAGGCTGCATGGGCCAATTGCATGGTGCTGGCAACACCGTATTTGGTGTTCAAACAGGAAAGATTCAATAACCAGAGTACCTTTGTAGCCTTGCACATGCTAATCATAATCATTAAAGGGCCTATTTGTAAAACTCATGCCGTGTGCCAGGCACTGTGCAGAACATTAGCTACCCACCAAATCTTTAAAACTGGGCCCCCCAATTTGTTATAATTTTTCTCCCCATTTTAGAGATGAAGATGTTGAGACTAAGAAGTGATGCGTCCACACAGCTGCTGAATGGTGGGGTCAGTAATCACACCCATCTATGTCCATCTCCTAGGTCCATGTTTTCAAAATCTTCAACCAAACAATATCTAGTGATATGCCCCAAGCCTCTAGCGAGTCAGCAACCATTGCCAAATGTACCTTGGAAGTCCGCAGGGCCCCAATGATGTGCACCAGCCTCCCCTCGTTCTCCGGAGCCACACTGTGGATGCTGTCGGGGGACACCACGAGTGAGAGCCCCTCAGCCAGGGAGCTTGCCGTCTTCAAAGCGCGGCCCTGTGACCAAAGGGGAGTGAGGATTTCAACAACTCAGGCATAGCCTAATACAGTGTCTCAGGGCAGCATGGGCCTCAGAGAGCACTGAGACTGATCTTTCCATTTTGCAGTTGGAAAACTAAGGTCTAACAAGTGGCAGTGTTGGGAGCAGAACCCAGAATTCCTGCTTTCCCAGGCAGACCTCTTCCCACCACTCCACTGCACCCATACTGGAGCTAGCTGCTGTTTTGTCTGCCCTGTACCCCTTCCCCATTTTCCTCTCCCTTCTCCTCCCCTCCCCTACTCTCAGTCCATGGGATTTACATGGGCCAAGCTGTACTTCAGTCCAAATCACGTGACTCAGGCCTGGCCAATCAGAACACGTGTTCACTGGCCACAGGGAATGGTTCAGAGAGAGGACTCAGACCCAAGCCAGGACACACAGATCTCCCTGCAACTTTTGCTAAAATCATTTAGAAGGAAATGGTTCCTTTGTTCTCTGGGGTTGCTAAGCTGATTGGATGTAACCCTGGAATTCCTTTGCCACCACAAAGGAAGAGCCTGCCAAAGAAAACCCACAACAGAGAAACACAGGCAAGAGATGGATACATGCAGATTCCTGGTGACCCAGCATGAATGCCTGATCCAACCATGCCTAAAGCTGGTGCTACTCCCAGGATTTCAGGTGTGTTAACCTATCCACTCCCTTCCCACTTATTTCAGTTGGGATGGGGGTTCGGGGGGGGGGTTCACAACACAAAGAATTCTGATGAATTCAACATCTCACTATTGTAAAATCTAGGCCCTTATTACTAAATCCAGCCTCTGGACTCACAGCCTTTGCTCCCTGACGCTACAGGGACCCTCACTCTGCACAGTGGGACCCTGAATATTTTACCTCATTGGTAAAAATTAAGTAGAAGGAGAGCAGGAAGGTCATGAGCCCCACAAACATCCCACCCGAGGTCTCGCTCAGCCGCTCCAGGAAGCCCGGCTGGGACTCATTCGTAATTTTCACATGTTCTCTTCTATTACTCGTATTAGAATACTGAAGGGAAAAAAAGAATAAAAATTAGGTTTTTAAAATAAATTAAATTTCATTATTTATACTCAGTTTTCATTTTAATTATATATGGTAAAAATACACAGATATTAAGTGTACAGTTTGATGGGTTTTGACAAATGCATACCCCATTTGGCCAACATCCTAAACAAGATACAGAACATGTCTATCACCCCAGAAAGTTTCTTTGTGCCCCTTTCTGGACAATACTCCCCTCTCTCCACCTCCCAGAATTAACAACTATTTGTTGCTAGGGTGGGTAGTGACATGACAGCCCCAGTCCACACCACATTCTGAACCAAATTCCCTATAAACAGGAGGGAGACTTGTCAGTTCATTCCTCATCACCCACACTTACAACTCCCCTAGCCTGAGGAACACCTTCCTGAGCCTTTCTTCCTTTCCTTCAAAGCCATCTTGATGTTGGCTACATAATATGTGTTGAATACCTATATGTATCCTCAGTGACACATACCTTCCCAGTCCCAGCACTCTGGGCTCAAAAATAACGAGAGGTGGAAACAGAGGTCAACACATAGGCCCTTAAAATTACTTGCTGTGAAACCCTGGATAAGTTACTCTACCTCTCTGCTCCTGTTTACTCACTTATAAAATAGTAAACAGAACCTATGGTTACAGGACAGTGGTTACATTGATTAAGAAATCTTGTCACCTCCCTGCTCCACCCCCAAGGGCTTGGTGGCTCCTCCTTTAAACACACATGAGGCTACTAGATGAATCAACAGACTTGGCAATAGAGGATACCCAAATTCATCTACATTCCTTCGCAAAGGTCAAGTCCCAACATACCTAAGATGGTCTCTGCCCACCAGGATGGACCATCCATGCTAGACTGAAGAATTTTTTCATGTATTAAGTACCTACTGTTGAAAGCACAATTTCTCTTAAGCCAGAAACTGTTGAAAGCACAACCTCCCTTAAACTTCCCAGTAACCCATCCCACTAGAGATTAGGGCCACACAACTACAGAGAAAAGGAAAGTGGATTTGCCCTCAGGTCTGCCTGACTCCAAAGCCTGCCATTTTCAGCACCTTCCCCTGACATAACCTGCCAAGCTGGCTCTGAGACCTGGGCAAGTGCCTTCGTCTGCTGGGGAAATTCCCCATCTGTAAAATACAGTGGTGGTGGTGGTGGTCTGGGGGCAGACAGGAGTCCGCCTTTGGGGGCAAGCCAGTCTCCTGACTGCCCTCTCCTGGAAGGCCTGGGTCTCATGGACCACCTCTGAGGCTCTTCTAGGTGCAGCATTCAAGGCTTCTAGGACTCAGAGACAACTCTAACCTGGGGCAGAGAGTGCTAGGGCTGTGGGTGACACAAACCCTGCCTCTCAGAGGGTGTGGGAGGTAGAAAGGACCCTTAGAGACAGGGAAGGGATTTGGAAAGAGTGTGTAACAGGCCAGGAGAGAGTGGGTAAGACGCTCCACCAAAGCAGGAGGGACGGGGGAAGGGAGTGCCTGGGGCTGGCAGGGTTCCCCAGCTGGCTCCAGAAACACTTTCGCAGAGGAAGGGAGTGGTGAGTCACTAGCTTCTCCCATATACAGCACCCTGGTGGAGCGGGCCGCTCGGCCTGTTGAATGAATGCTGGGCTTAAGTAGAAAGGTTCCTGAGAAGGGCGGGCCGCAGTGAGAAAAGGCCAGCATCCTTTCGAAAGGAATCAGCTTCGGTCAGGACCTCTCCAACCAATTCCACGCTGGGAGGACGAGGGGCCCAGGAGTAGGGAAATGCCCCTTACTGTCACCCTCACTCCTCCGTTCCCAACAAGGCCCGCGCCCTTTGCAGCATCGCAGCCTCGGCTCGCACACTCCGCTAGGGCGGGGAGCTCACTGCCCGCGCCGACAGCCCGTCTGCCCCTTGCTGGACAGCTCCGCCCGGGCGTACCGGCTCCCCCGCCCTTCCCGAGCACTGGCCCCTCTCGGAGGTTTCGTCCAGCTCCGCAAATTTGACAAGGGCCTAGGCGGTAACTGCGATGAAGGGGGAGGTGCCGCGCACAAGATCATCCCAAAGTCCCGAGCAACACCTCCTGAGTGTCCCTCCCCACAAATGCGCCACCCTAGGATGAGGTGGACCGAAGAAGACGGACAAAGGGGTCTGGAGTCTGCAGAGGCTCCGAGAAATGAACACACGGCTTCGCGGCGGAAGGCACAGGCTCGGCAGGCAGAGGGGGCTGCGGGCCGGCCGCACAGACAAGGGTCAGGCGGACAAGCAAAATGGACCCGCGGGCGAAAGGAGGCCCCGTGACTTTGGGAAGTATGGGTGTGGCCCGGCGGACCAGGAGACACTCACATTCGCAGCCATGGTGGGACCCGGCTCGCCACCCCGTCTCGCTCAGCTCAGGCAGGAAAGCGGTCTGCAGCCGGAGTGCGGAGTGCAGTGCCTCTTATCTGCCTAAGACAAGTTGCGAAAACCCGCCAAGCCCAGAACCGGAGGGGAAGTGCTACAATATTACCGCCCCACGGTCTCCGGCTTTTTGCTCATGCGCGCCGCAAGGTCTTTTGGAAAATGTAGTGCGGGGTCAGATGCTTTCTCCACGAAGTTGCAAAATGCGCTGTATGTCATTATGCGCCTGCGCATCGCAAAGACTTTCTGGGAAGTGTAGTTCCTACTGCCCGGAGAGTTGCCCGGCGGCGCGCAGCCTGCTGGGAAATGTAGTTCCCTGCTGAAGGGGGGGCGGGGTCCCTGGGCTGAGGCCGGGAAGGCGCGGAGGCAGGCGCGCGGCGGGCAGGCCTGGAGGGGGCGGGTTCGCGCGGGCCTCGCAGCCTCCCGCCCTGCCAGAGGAGAGGTCACGGCGTGGAGCCGCTGACGCCGCAGCCGCCGGTACCACTGCGAAGTCTGAGCGCCGGGCTGCAGCCATGGCCTACTGCCGGCAGGAAGGTAGGGAGGGCGACCTGCGGTGGAGACCGGCCTACGAGGGCCTGTCCGGGGTCTGTGCTGCCGCCGCAGGCGTCGGCACCCAGCGATCCCGTTACCGGTGGTGGCAACCCGAGGCAGCCCGGGGTACCCTCCTCCGGACCTTTGGAGACGGCTGGGAGGCGGGGTTACCACCTCCGTTTTGCCGAAGAGAAAACCGAAACTGGGAGGAACGGGGCTGTTCCAAGGTCACGGTGAGGCTCGAACCCGGACCTCAGAGGGACCAGCTCGTGGGAGAGTTTAACAACTAGACCCGAGCCGGTAGGGGAAGTGCTGAGCACGTTTCCTCGGGCTCGCTATTGGGAATTTATTGTCCCTAATTACTCTCGCTCTTACCACACACCACGTGTTACCATTTGCACGCGCCTTGTAACTGTCCTGAAAAGCTGCCACTCGGGGTAGGTGTTGTGCTAGAGAGGTAGAAGTGCCAACAGCGAGAACGTTTGTGGAGTCCCAGCTACATATCAGGCACTCTCCAAGGAGCTTTACAGGGCTTATCATTGATCTCGGAGCGACCTTTGTAAGTCAGGCTCTGTTAAGACCCAGAGTGACTTGGCCAAAGCCACGTGATAGGTGAGTCGTGGAGCTGGGGTTTGAGCCCGAGCAGTCTGCTTCCAGAACTGCACTATCCAACCTGGTGCCCGGTGGATTCCAGGGAGCCCTCTTCTGGGAAGACACCCCCCACTCCCCATCCCCGACCCACACACACACACACAAAGTTGGGCGCGGTGAGTTCAGACGCCTCCAGGCCTCAGTTTCCAGACTTGTAAAATGAGAAGTTAAAAGAAGTTGGTCTTCACTCATTCAGCAAATATTCATGACGAGCCTTCTCTGTCCCAGGTGATGGGAATGGTGGACACCTGAGAAGCTACAGCGACAGTTGGAACTCACCCAGAAATTCTTTGGTGAATAGTCCAGCTCCCTCAGTTTAATTCAGGGACTCTGAAGCCCAGAGAAGATGACCTACCCAAGGTCATACATCAACTTAGGGGAACAGCGTAGCCTAAAATGCTAAGCCTTTTTCCTCACCCCACCTAGCTTCTAGAATTCCTCCTCCTTTCCTGGGTCATAAAGCTGTAATACTCACTGATGTTGTAATGAGTACTGTTTATGTTGATTAATACTTAATTGTGCCGTGGACAAAAATCCTCTGCCTTACCACTCTGTTGAACAGTAGATCTCTTGTTTTTAATTTTCTTTCTCTGAATCTCTAATTTACTTCATCATTTAGCAAGTAATTTTGAGCCTTTGGGGTATAATGAGGCTGTACAAATAAGTAAAACCCTCCTTGCCCTTGAAGATTTCTAGGAGTCACAGGTTCTCTGGGAAGGAGAGGCAGGTTCCGCATTCCACCAAAGCATGAATCCTTATCTTTTCCTAGTTCAAATATCTCTTTCTTAGTTTAGGAAGGAGAATGGAAAGCACTCTATTCTAGGCCACCTCTAATTTTCATCTTATCCTTACCCACTGTCCCCTGAATCCCCAACTTTTTAACCACCAATTTTTTTATGCTTCTCATGGGATTTAGAAAAATGATCACAAACTCCTTGCTATGTAGGGGCTTATATGACCCAACCCCTTCTTGATCTAGCTCCAGCCTGATCTCTAACCACTCTGCCACTGCTGAGCCACACTGGCCTTTTGACTATTCCCTTTGCCGGGTACATCAAGATTCAGCTCAGATGTCACCCTGACCCTCAGGGTCTTTCACATCCTAAATTTTCTGAAATTACCTTGCTTATTTTTGTCATCTTATTTCCTGTCTTTCTTCTCTCACTAAGCTAAGAGAATTGGATGGGCCGTATTCCCAGGATCTAGCACACGGCCTGGTATACAAATGGGTGCTTAAATCTTTATCGAATAAACTCATACACATACCTGCACTCTTATTGAATCGCTTGCCTGTGCAAATTTACTTCAGGGGCCCACCCACCACCTAGCCTCAGGTTAAAGGCTTTAGTTTCCTCCTTTTCTAGTGCTGAGCCTGCCCTCTCCTGTTCAGTCAGCAAACATTTATTGAGCACCTCTGACCTGCCATCCACTGCACATGTTAGTGAGCACAGGTGACAAAATCTGCCCTCATGGCGTGGTGGACACTCCTGGGTTGGATATGCTCAGAGGTTCTGATGTGTAACGAACCCATGCATGTTCATGTTCCCCTTTCTGGGGACAGATGAGACCAGCCGTCCAATAGTGTTGTCTAATGTGCTTAAAGGTGATAACAACCATTCTGTCTTCCTGCTCCTCTACTGCATGTCCTAATCCAGAGTTCAGTCTCTCCCATTTACTTTCTCAACAAATATTGATTACCCACTATGTTCTGGGCACTGCTCCAGGCTCTGGGGATACTGCAGTGAATGGAAAAGACAAACTCTTGTCCTTAAGGAGCTGACATTTCAGTGAGGTGGTAAATAAATATTTAATGTTAGGTGAGGAGAAGTACTTTGGAGAAAAATAAAGCAGAGTGGTCAAGGAAGGTGATATCTGAACAGGTTAGGTATGAAGACATCTGAGGGAGATTGCTACTGGAGGAGAGAACAGCCTATGCAAAGACCCAGAGGGAGGTGTGTGCTTAGCATATTCAAGTAAATGTAAGAAGTTGCTGGAATGGTGGGAGCGAATAGTGGAAGATGGGTCATGTAAGGGATGCAGATCTTTCTAGACGTATTTGATGATGGATGGCTGCACAGAGAGTATAACTACAGAATTGGGGGTTTCTTGGTATCCAGCTCCTCAATCAGTACTGTTCTCAGCGCCATTCTGAAGTCCTGCTTTCAGAGAGACCCCTGGGGGCCTTGGATTCCCATCCTTACCAGGGTCCTGGGGTAGGGATTAAATTTCTTCTAGTTGACTGCCCCTCAGTGTGCACTTTGGGTTCAGCATTCTCCATTTTATTCATTAGATTCCACATATGAGTAAGATCATGTGACACTTGTCTTTCTCTAACTGGCTTATTTCACTTAGCATAATACTCTCCAGGCCCCACCATGCTGTCCCAGAGGGTAAGGGATCCTTCATTTTTACAGCTGCATAGTATTCCATTGTGTAAATGTCCAAGAAGACAGGCATCAACTTTTAAAAGTATGCAAATACATGCAGTCTTGTAGGACCACAAGCATATGCCCCAGTGGCCACCAAAGCCAGGCAATCTGGAGGTGTCCCTTGGGTGGCGGTTGCAAAAATCAGGACTCCAGACAAGAGTATAAATAAGCTCTTTTCTGGGTGATACCAACAAGCTGGAGTATCGCCAAGTTGTCATCCACAGCCTACATTTCTTGAGAGCAGCTCCATAAGCCACTAGATGTGTTCCAGACCTGAGTCTTCTGCCAAAATCCAGAACGAGCAAAGGGGCCTCCTTAAGAGAAAGACTGGGGGAGGGGAGGCTTAGTCCACTGTCTCTGCAGTGCCCTGGAGATGGTAGCCTGCCAAGAACCATCTCTTTGATTGCCACAGTCCTATGGGACCCTGGAATACAAGCCCCCTAGGCCATCAGAGCCAGCAATCAAAGGGTTTACTGTGGGCCGCAGCCACAAAAACCAGAATACCAGACATGTAAAATCCCCTCCAAAAGACACTGCTTCTCTGGAGCATGGCAGAGGGTGAGCTCGAAGATCATGCCACCCTCTGAGGTCTCTGAAAAGGACAACAGTCAGCCTCTAGATATGTGTCTAATTAGAAGCCTGCCCCTCAGGCCTGTCATGATGATTAGCTACTAGGCCTCCTTCACAGACAGAGCTCCTAGGTCTGTTGCCTCTTGCTGTGCTCTGGGGTTGGTACCTATTTAAGAACTCTTTCTCCATTGGTTACAGTCCTGTGGGACTCACAAGCATAAGCACCACTAGCCACCAGAGCCAGGCGATATAGATGTGTCTCCTGATAGCAACTGCAAAAATCAGGGTGCCAGACAGGATTATGAGTTTTTTCTGGGTGACACCGGTTATAGCAGTTCCGTGGGACCAGGAACACAGCTGCCACTGCCACCTACAGGGAGCTAGGTAATCAAGAGGCTCCCCCTAGGTGGCAGCCACAAAAATTGGGGCACCAGACACACGTCAGAACTCCCTTCTGGGAGATGTTGGTGCTCTGGAATACAGCAAAGGGAGAGCACAAAGATGGTACCTGCCGGTCTCTGTCCCCAGAGTGTTCCAGCCCGCTGCTCGGTGTGTGTCAAGTTAGATGCCTCAACCCAGCACTTTAATATAAGCAGGTGACCCTCCTTCACTTTAAGTCTGGGTGTGATCAGCTGCCTCTTAGCTGGGCCATGTGGCAGAACCTCTAAGAGCAGTTTCTCAGATTGCTTAGTCTTATGGGTCTTGAATGCAAGTCCTGTTGGTTTTCAAAGTTAGATGTTCAGGGGCTCATTTCTCAATTGTGTGTCTTAAAAGCTGGGATGCTCATTGTAGGGTTCCATCCCTTTGCTCCTCATGGAGAAGCTCCAGGTTTTGAATTCACTCCTGGTTGTGGGTCACTGCAGCGGGGGTGGGGTTTATAGCGGGATTGTGTCCCAGCCACTCAGCCTCTCCTGCTCGCTTAGATGTGTTTTTCTTCTCTTTTTCCTAATGCGCAACTCAGCCAGCCTAGGTTTTTCAAAAAGAAAATTGTTCCATATGTACCTGTAGACAATGTATCCATGAGGGAAGGTGAGTTCAGGCTCTTTCTGCATCATCTTCTTGAACCCTCTTCTTTTCCTTTGGCTTTTTTGTGTCCCTCATACTCCACCCATCCACCCCCCCGCCCCCAGCACAGTGAGAGCAGCTTGTGTAGTCAGGTTGGGGTGCTCAGCAGCAGGCATTCCAAGCATCCCTGGCCGAGTAAGTCGTCATCATTCCACACGTATTACCTGAACGCTGACTGCTCAGCCTGGGGAGCAGGGGAGACATGACAAGTAGGTGAGGTGCTCACAGGTTGATGGGAAGTGACACGGACAGTCAGAGCACCATGGGAGGACTGCTCCTTTCCTGATGGGAGGAAGAAAGACATTGCACCATTGGAGTGCCAGCAAATTTGGGGACTAAAAGCAGCTGCCTTTGGCAGGATTAGGGCATCTCATCTCTCACGTGGGGGATACATATGGTGGGCAGGGTTTGCTATTCTCCTCACCCAAGACTTTGGAGTTCTCGTCCCAACCACAGGTACTCAGTAAAAGTGGCTGCTAAACTGTACATCATGCAGAGTCAGTGACTCAGCCCAGGGAGGGCAGTTCGATGGTCACCTTGCTTTGGGATTTCACTTGAGACAGTCTTCAAACTTGGTTTGTTTGACTGTTTTGGGTTTAGGGCTGATTCACTGCTCCTGAGTGAAAGGTTTCTTCCTCTGTCCTCCAAACACTAGGGAAGGATAGAATCATATTTGTGACCAAAGAAGACCATGAAACTCCAAGCAATGCTGAGCTGGTGGCTGATGATCCCAATGACCCATATGAGGAGCACGGTGAGTGATGTGGGGCCTCCCAGGGACCCACAGACACATACTGAGGGAAAATTCCAATGTTCAAAATTTTTCTCCCATTTTGTCCTAGCCAGGGCTGGGTTTTTAGGTGTGCATCAGCCATGGACCATCTTTCAGGACAGTTTGTCTCCCTAAGAGTTGTAAGGGACTGTTTTGAGCCCTCGTTCTGATGCACTTCCCTGGCCAAGAGTTTCTCCTTACTGAAGTCTTCGGCCTCTTTTTTTTCTCTCTGAGTTTTTGCATTGGCTTAAACTGCTGGTTGGATGCTTCCCAGTGATTAAGTTTGGGGGGAGGGTCTAAGTGGATCTTAGCAGTTCCAGATAAGTTAAAGTGACAGAAATGCCCCTGTTCAATCAAGTTATCAGACTGAATTCTGCCACTTCTGCAGACTATTAGCAAGCAGGCACCCAAGTGCCATATACCTGTCCTATGAGATGCTTTCTCCTTATAGGTTCTCCAGCAAGCACCTTGTAGGAAAAGCTCACTTGAGATAGAGGGTCAGTTTTCTAGCAGCAGGATTCAGCCAACCAGTTCCACACAACTCGGTTAATGGTCACTTGGGCCTAGGGCATCACTGCAAAGACTTTGGACTGTTGGACTCACTAGGATTTATCCAGCCTGTGTAAGGCAGTTGTGTGTGTGCAATATTCATAAAAAAGCCTTTTCTGGCATCCATGATGATAATTAACAAGCATTCTAGTGCTGATTGGTAATAAATATGATTGAAAAAACTTGTAGGAGCCACCTGTAGAGTATGGGCTCCTGGTTGGAATTTTTCAAATGCTAACTAAAGTGTATATTCTTAGTTAGGACACTTTATTTACTACCCTACTGCTCCTAGGGATTAGAGGAAAGCTCATTAGGCATTATCTAGCACCCTTTTGGGAACAGTGAGAATGCAGACATTATACAAAGTGTTAGATTTCTGAGAATGATGGCTACAGGTGTAATTATTTTTTTAAATATATCTTTATTGATTTCAGAGAGAGGAAAGGAAAAGGAGAGAGAGAGATAGAAACATCAATGATGAGAGAGTCATCAATCGGCTGCCTCCTGCACGCCGCCTACTGGGGATCGAGCCCACAACCCAGACATGTGCCCTGACCGGGAATCAAACCGGTATCTCCTGGATCATAGGTTGATGCTCAACCACTGTGCCACACTGGCCAGGCTACAGGTATAATCATGAATCACACTCTTACAAAGAAAAATAAGTCACATGTAAATTCTAGTCCTAAACACTAATGTGTTTAGGTCCACATTAGTTAAACACATTTCTTTAATTGATTGAGACTGTGGGGCCTGCAGGATAAATCAGGTCTTGTTTTGTTTGCCTCATAGTATTTTTATAAAAACTAAATATGTCTGCCTTGAGACTGTGCATTTCCCTCCAGTTCCTGCCAGTCTTTATCATTCCTCTTGTTTTTCCTTCTACCTGCTTGTCATTTATAGTATACCTGCTTGGACCCTATAGGTATTTGCCTTTGCAACCCCTTCTTGTGAATAATTGTGTGAAGAAGCAACAGAGAACTCTGGGACCCAGGTTCTGAGCTCTCAATTGCAAAATTACTAGTTTTAAATCACACTGCATCTGAGTTTAATGTAACATACCGAAGCTAGTTGGTGTGGTTTTACACTGTGTCCCTGAAGTACAAACTGGCTTCACAGTGTTCTCTGTGAGGAACTACCACGTTCTAGCTCACCTTCCTCTGGTAAAGATGCAAGGATTCCTGCAGACCTGAACTATGACTTTTTTTTTTTTTTAAGAATAGTAATGACTGTCTTTTTTTTAATTGACTTTAGAGAGAGCAAGAGAGAAAGAAACATCAATTTGTTGTTCCACTTATTTGTGCATTCATTGGTTGCTTCTTATATGTGCCCTGACCAGGGATCGAACCTGCAACCATGGCAAATCAGGACGACACTCTAACCAGCTGAACTACCCAGCCAGAGCCTGAACTGTTACTTTTAAAATTAGTATTATAATCTGTTATTTCTTTTGGAAACTGTTTGAGCAGGTGTGTTAGCAATGTTGAGCATCCAGGGGGCAGCATTTGTATATGCTTCCAGCACTGACAAGGCCTACAGAGTTGGGAGAGGTGGTGAGATGTGGAGCAAAGAGCATGGGCTCTGGGAATCCTCAAGCCCTGGCTCTAGTCCTGACTTGGACCCCACTGAGCCCCAGAAACCTCATGTGTAAACTAGAATTAGTAACACCCCCTGCAGCAGGTTGCCAAAAGGATTACGTGATTTACCACATATAACTTCATGCACAAGAACATGCACTGCAGCTGTCGTCGGTGCCAGTGGTGAACTACCAGCCAGTTCCCATTGCCGTCCCCACTGTTACCCTGTTTTACTAGTGAGGAACTGCAATAGCAGATTTGTTGATCACTGAAGCTTCCTAAGGTAGAATTAAGAGACAGGGTTCAGCCTAGGCCTAAGACTTTGGACACTAGCTCAGAGCACCAGACCCTAGGTATTTCCCTGGAGTGAAAAAATCATGTGTGATTTCACTGGGCACTTAAGAATCTTTCTTAAAGAGTGCTGTCAGTCTCCATAGTCAACATATATAAGAGAATTCTATATGAACCACATTTCCGTCCATGTTTGTCACAGCGCTGAAGATGAGCCATCGTCTTAAAAGCACTTTAGGGATGGGACGGGGTGGAATGGGTCATTGGGGAGAAAAGGGGACATCTGTAATATTTTAAACAAAAATAAAAAATAATAATTTCTCAAAAAAAGCACTTTAGAAAACTGGAAAATACTACTTAAATGTGGGCAACGTTCAAAGGCAAGAAAAAATGTAAAATTCAAAAGTTAGGTGCTTATATAATATTGAAATGAAAATCCCTCTGAAACCCCAGCCTCTCCCCAACACATGTACAATGTAACAATTTGGTTAATATGGTTAGTCTCCCTCTAAGTTTTTCATTTTTACATTTTCCTTATAAAACATGTCTTGGACACCTTTCCAGCCAGCACAGAAGGATCAACCTCCTCACTTTTACCAGTCCCCACGATGTGTGGGACTTCTTAGAGCAGCCACAGAGGGAGAAGGGCTTGAGGAGCAGCGCCCATGGCGGGGAGCTGAGATTGGAAGGAGGAGATCAATATCTCAGCTTCTTAAAGGGTTTGGGCCTTAAAAAGGTTCTCGTTAACCATCCAAGTGAAGGCTCCTACTTTGGACTAAGTGGATTCTGGTAGATAGTTCTTAGAGCACAGCCACAGCACTGGGATGTGGCTTAGAATAGAGATCAGTGTTGCACGTGGAGAAAGTTGCCGATGGTGGCTTCTCTCCAGCTGAGCCAGGAGTGCTGGGCTTGCTCCAGGCATTTGAACCCGATCTAAGAAGTAGGTTCACAGGCAAGTGCCTGCCAGGCAATAGTTCATACTGTTCACCTCTTAAGTGGCTGGGAGGACAGGACTTGGTTTTGCTTTTTCTAAAACCTTAGAGAGCATCTCTCACGTTTTCCTTGCCCACCTTCCTGTTCCAGGATTGATCCTGCCAAATGGAGACATTAACTGGAACTGCCCGTGCCTTGGGGGAATGGCCAGCGGCCCCTGCGGGGAGCAATTCAAGTCGGCCTTTTCCTGCTTCCACTACAGCACTGAGGATGTCAAGGGGTCAGACTGTATAGACCAGTTCCGGGCCATGCAGGAGTGCATGCAGAAGTACCCGGACCTCTATCCCCAGGACGACGAGGAAGAGGAGGAAGAGAAGAAGCCAGCAGAACGTCTAGAAAAGACAGCCTCCGCTGAGGCCGCCGCAACCAAAGAAGAGGAGGGGTCAAGCTAATGAAGACCGTGCCGCAGCACCGGGCTCCGGATCTTCCACCTCAGAGTGACATGAACCTTTTGCAAAATGCCTTTCGGTCACTCTCCAAGAAAGTGTCTTTCCTCTGTTCTGTGCACTGTAATGTACAAAATAACTTATTTTGATCATCAGGGGTCTTGGCCCCTTGATATATACACTGAAAAAAATGGGGTTGTATGTGGGTGCCTCACATAATCCTATCAGTTACCGTAGCTGGCACTTTTGAATTCTCCTCAGATTACCCCAAAGTTTGCCACTTTGAAATAATGTGCTGAATACTCTCAGCAACCAAAAATCATTACCTAGTAGCGTCTCTTGTGGATGAGCTGATTTATTCTGATTCACTATCTCCCTTTTAGTAGATTTTATACCTGTTTGGGGAATGACATAGAAACAAAAACATCTTCCTTTTAAAATGCTGGGATGGGGCCATTCCTAATACAAGAGGCCAGGTAATCAGATACTTATTTCTCAAAAACCATCTTGACCTTGAGTGTATAAGGAGGTATTATGCTTCATTTCTGATACATTTCGGTTTCCATTTTTACATTGAGCTCTCAGTTTTCTTTTTAGAAAGTGGAGCTTTGGACCCTCCAGTTCACAGTCCCTTTCTAAATGAAGAAAAGGCTGAGTTTTGCTGTTCTTGGTATTCCAGAAGCCCTGGTTTGGGACTGTGTTCACATTGGCTCTGCAGCCTGTTCAGATGTAGTATTCTTGAGAGTGGGGACCTACTTGTTACCAAAGTAGCAGCCAAGAAGAAAATATTAATTAAGTGGTCAATTAAAAGGAAAATGTGGTTTTTACCTGATTTTGAATGTATCCTTTCTTTTTACTAATTAAAAATGTTTTTGGCATAAGGAAATATAAATTATAAAAAGTTCAATTGAAGTTCCTTTTTGATACAATTTTCTTTCCTTTTTTTCCCCAGTTTATCTTTATTGTTGAAAGTATTACAGATGTCCCCTTTTCCCCCCCATTGATCCCCTCCACCCTGCATCCACCTACCCCCAGGCCTTCCCCATACCAATGTCTGTGTCTATAGGTTAGATAAAATTTTCTATGTTGAGTTCATATCTAGCTGTTTTTGTCTGTGAGCAGATGCCTTCAGATAGACATCATAGGTCATGAGGTAGGGGAGGCTCTCCCCATTTGAAGGTAAGGAACTGAAGCCCTCTCAGGTTAAGTAATTTGCCCAAGGTAACTGCTAGACAGTTTTCAAGCTGTGATGTAGTAGTGCCTCATTTGTCCCAGGAGTATTGGTTCTCTATTGCTTTGTAAATAATTACCTTAAAACATAGCAACTTCAAACAAACATTTATTATCTCACAATTTCTATCAGTATTCTGGGTATGGCTCACCTGGGTCCTCTGGCTCAGCTTCTCACACTGTGATCAAGGTGTTGGCCAGGGTCGCAATCATCTCAAGGCTTGGCAGTCTTTCCAGAATCACTCAGGTGGTTTTGAGCAGCATTCAATTCCTTGTGGTTTGTTGGATTGAGGGCCTCAGTTCCTCACTGGCTATTGATCAAAGTCCTCCCTCAGTTCCTTGGCACTCGGGCCTCTCCTTAGGTCAGCTCACAACATGGCAGGTGCCTTCCATCAGAGAGCAAGCAAGAGAGCAAGATGGAAGCCAGAGCCTTTTGTAAATTAATCTCAAATGACATTCCCTCGCTTTACCATAGTCAGTTTGTTAAAAGTGAGTTACAGCCCACACTTGAGAGAAGGGACATGGCATGAGAACCTGGAGGTTTCCTACACACCAGAAAAGGTAACAGTACATTAAAGCTGAAAGCACAGTTAGATGTGAGGAGTTAGGGAGGTGGAGAACTGTGGTATCTATAGTTGGAGCTTGTTAAAAACCAAGAACCTAGAGCTGCCCAAGTTTGGGAGCTATGACAGCCCTGTGAAGGGCCCTCATGACGTCTTTTAGCCTCAGTAAGGGCCTTGCACGTTTAACAAACATACTTCTCAGTTACAATTTTTTTTTTTAAATATATTTTTATTGATTTCAGAGAGGAAAGGAGAGGGAGAGAGAGAGATAGAAACATCAATGATGAGAGAGAGTCATTGATCGAGCCCACAACCCGGGCATGTGCCCTGACCGGGAATCGAACCCTGATCACTTCGATCCTAGGTCGACGCTCAACCGCTGAGCCACGCCCGGCCGGGCTCAGTTACAATTTTGATCACCACCAAGAGGTTACTGATTTGGGACCATGTCATAGATCCCATTCATTCGATGCCTTTCAACCTCTATAGTTCCAAGCCCTAGGGATGTGGGAAAATGAGTCATATATGGTGCCTGCCTGCATGAAGTCAGCATTTACCAGAAAGGAGAAGGAATGGATGGGTAGTGCATGATGGCGCTGGATTCTCAGAGTAGATTATTTTCTTCTAGCAATGATCACTTACAACAGACTCTCAGCTGACTTTGCCCGAGTCCACTTGGTTAGATGAAAGAGTCCATCATTTTCCACTGACCTGGCAATAAGAAGTACCACTGCATAAGCAATGGAGAGTAGGTGGAGATTATGTTTTAAAATCGGGGGTTTGAAAATTCTTTTTTTTTACTTAAAAGTATTTTGATTTATTTTTTTAAATAAATTTTTTAAATTACAGTTGACATACAATATTATATTAGTTGCAGTTATACAACATAGTGATTAGACATTTACATAACTTACACAGTGATCACCCCAATAAGTCTAGTACCCATCTGACACCATACATAGTTATTGACTATATTCCTTATGCTGTACTTTACATACCCGTGACTGTTTTTATAACTGGAAATTTGTACATCTTAATCCTTTCCTCTTTTTGACCCAACCCCACTCCCATCTGGCAAACATCAAAATGCTCTCTGTATCTATGAATTGATTTGTTTTTTGTTTATTTTGTTTTTTAGATTCCTCATATAAGTGAAATTATATGGTACTTGTCTTTTTCTGACTTATGTCACATAGCATTATACCTTCTAGGTCCATCATGTCACAAATGGCAAGATTTCGTTCTTTTTTATAGCTGAGTAATATTCCATTGTATACATGTACCATGTTTTCTTTTATCCATTTGTGTGTCAATGGAAACTAGTCTTTCATTGGAGTATTTAAACCATTTACATTTAAAGGAATCATTGATAGGTATGCAAGCTGGGTGGAGAGAGGGTCAACGAAAAAAAACTGGCTTCTGGCTGTACTTCTGTCTGGGAGAAAGCTCCCCCTTCAGCCCTCATTCTGAAGCCAGACAATGCAGTTCCTCCCCTTCTGTCCTTGGTGCTTTTCAGGCTGCTGCCCCAACACTGGAGCTCAGAGAAAGTGAGTCTGTCAGTAAATCCGTGCACCGGCCCCTAAAGGGAAGCTGGGATTCCGTCGAGCAGCCCTCTCTTCCACTCAGCCACAATCCCTGCCAGTTTTCACAGTCAGAAGTTATGAGGATTTTTCTTCCTGGCACTGGGACCCCTTATTCCTGGAGAGGGGACCTCTGCAGCCTGGCTATCCCCCCCACCATCGTTTGGGGGGTTTCACCTCATTTCTTAACTGCTACACTATAAATGTGGGATCTGCCCTTTCTGCATCTCCAACCCTTCTACCAGTATCAATGTGGCTTCTGAATATCCTTAATTATACAGGACTTCTGTTTAGTCTTCAGGCTGTTCTCAGGGGAATGGTTCTGTAGTTCAGTTGTAATTTTGATGTAGTACTAGGAGGAGGTGAGCACAGCAGTTACCTACTCTGCCATCTTGGCAGAAAGTTCTTCCTTGCAATTTATTTGTGAAAAAAATCACACCTTTTGCCAATTGCATCCCATGGTGTCATTTCACATGTTCCTCTGTTCCTTGTGTTTCCTATAAACTGGTAGCTATGGGAAGCTTTTAAAAGTGCACATGTCCAGAGCCCACCCTAAAAATGTATTCAGTAGGACTGGTGTGGGTGCTGAGAACCTCTGACTTTCCTCAGATCCCTAGGTGAGTCTGAGTCTGTTTGCCTCATGTTTGAGAATTGCCAATCCATCCGACTCTGCCAGTAGCCACAGGTTAGCCTCAGTCCCAGCAAGCATCAGAGACAAACGCTAAGGTTCTCATCTCCAGTGGTGGGCAGTGGGGGATGGTCACTGCAGGAAGAGGCACTAGCTGTCTTCTATGGGTTAACAGACTCGCAGTGGGAGCTTTCTGGGAGCCCCAGTGCTAGTGCTTCCTTCCTCTAACCCAGGTTAGGGAAACTTCTTTTTTTCTTTTTTTAAATATATCTTTATTGATTTCAGAGAGAGGAAGGGAGAGGGAGAGAGAGAGATAGAAACATCACTGATGAGAGAGTCATTGATCGGCTGCCTCCTGCACGCCCCCGACTGGAGATCGAGCCCGCAACCCGGGCATGTGCCCTGACCGGGAATTGAACCCTGATCGCCTGGATCCTAGGTCAACGCCCAGTCGCTGAGGCAAGCCGGCCGGGCAGGGAAACTTCTTAAGTGATCAGAAACTGCCCCAGCCTTGAAGGTCTGTGTCCTGCGAGGTGCAACAGTCTTGCTGCTGTGACCCCTGAGGACAAGTGTGCTGTCCACAGGGTGGGTGATTTCACCCTGGCCTAAGGTCCACAAGCTGCTGACAGTGCCCCCTTCTCTTCTGGGCCTGGGACATAGGCCCAAAGCCTGTGCTCCTTCTTGTCTGCTGATATTCCCCTCCCCCGCTCCCCAGGACCAACCATCCCCTTAACGCTGAGAGACATTCCGCTGGGAACAGCCAGCACCTCACTGCCATGACACAAGCAGCCCGCGTGATCTCTCCATCGTCTGCGTCGGATCACCTCTCCGCCCTGTCCTAAGCCCACCCGTGACGCCCAGCACACACAAGAAAAGAGCCATCAATGAGGCGCTGACCGCAGAACACACCATCGACATTCACAAGCGCATCCATGGAGTGGGTTTCAAGAAGCGTGCCCTCGGGCACTCAGAGGGATCCAGAAATTTGCCATGAAGGAGATGGGACCTCCACACATGGGCATGGACCCCAGGCTCCGCAGAGCTGCCTGGGCCAAAGGAATAAGGGGTGTCCTGCACCATATCCCCGTGCGGCTGTCCCAAAAACGTAATGAGGGTGAAGATTCACCAAAGGAGCTCTATACGTTGGTCACCTATGTACCTGTCACCACTTAAAAAAAATCTCCAAACAGTTAACGTGGGTGAGAACTATGGAAAAGTTACAATCCTTAGCGTGGTGGACAAGGCCCCCTAGAGTCCGGCCCATACCTACTTTGCCTGTCACATCATTATTTTCTCTTGCCTCCCGGCCACACTGCCCTTTGCGCTGGTCCTGGAAGAGGGGGCCTCATTCTGCCTCAGGGTCTTTGCATTTGCTATATTGTCCTCTAGGAAGACTCTCCCTCCAGTTCCTCACAGGACCCGTCACTCATGACTCTACTGAAAACTCACCTCCTCAGAGAAGCCTTCCCTGGCTACCTTCTGTAACTTAGCCCTTCATCACTCCATCTTTTTATTATTCGTAGCAGTTATCATTATTCAGAATTATACTGTTAACTTGTTTGTCTTTTCCTTTTGTTTGTGGATGCTTTGAGGGGAAAGGCTTCAATCATCTCAGTCACCAAAATGTCCCAAGCGACAAGCACAGGTGCTCAATAAATATTTGTTGACTAAATACGGGTGGTTTCCTAAATAAAAACAGCATTTTTACAGTCCCGCCTCTCTACACACACATAGCTTACAGGACCTGGCACCCCACAAGGTAATGTACTTCAAGGGAACAGGGAGGTTTAGGGCCTCATGGACAACTGGATTTCAAGTCAAACACTGGTTCTTACAGAAAATTATTTCATTGATCAGCAAGGATCCCAGTGAGGACAGAGAGGCTGGAATAAAAAAGCCCTTGGGGAAGGAGGTTGCTGTTCGACACTTTCCAGGGAGCAGGACTTCCTACGTCTCATTCTGCTCCTGAGACCCCAGACTGAAGGCTCCCTGGGTTACCACAGACTCTGCTTCTTTCAGTTTCAAGAAGCCTCCTAGTTTGTGTTGGTGGCCACTGGCAATGGCTCTGGGCAGGAGCCCATCTGGTGGACTGGGTGGGCCCCTGCCAAGGCCACTCCACACCCTCTCTTTGTTCTTGGATCCTACTGGGCTCACAGAGTGCAGATTTTTCCTTCTTCTGCCCAAGAAGGGACTCTAGAGGATTGAGCAGAGGGAACATCAGGTTTCCTGCCAGGCCAGCTTCAGCCCTGGGGTGTTCAGAGCAGCCTCCCATTGGAAACCTCAGTTTCTAAGGCTCATTGCCCATTGCTGTTTAGTATGGAAGGAGGCTCCTGACTGAGGAAGGCTCAGACTGAATGGCTTAGGACGTTTCCTCTCTCATGTCTCTCCCAGGTCATTGCTGAAGCCTTCTAACCTGCTTGGCATCCAAATCACACACTTAACCCATCACTTCTATGAGTCCATAGAGAAGGGTTGTTGGCTGCAGAAGCAACTCTGTGGGGCCAAGGGGGCAGGAGCAGGAGACCAGAAAATCTTCCCCATTCCCAGAGAACCCCAAAATAATTGCAATCAGGATCCCTTCCATTTCTCCTAAGACAGAGAAAAGATTTCTTATAGCCCATCACTTCTGAGGCTTTAAGAAAATGCCTTCCAAGTTTTGGAAAAAAATAATATAAATCGGTTTCAGAAATTCTCCCACTTTGACAACTCCTCTCAGATTCGATTTATAGGCATATTTCAACCACACTGAACTCTAGTCTGCTGGAACTTTTATCTAGATAAGAAAAAGGCCAGCCCTATTCGGTTTGGCTCAGTGGTTAGAGCATTGGCCCGTGAACTGAAGGGTCTTGAGTTTGATTCCCAGTCAAGGGCACGTACCTCGGTTGCAGGCTTCATCCCCAGGCCCCGTCTGGGCACATGCGGGAGGCAACCAATTGATGTGTCTCTCACATCGATGTTTCTCTCTCTGCGTCTCTCCCCTCCCTTCCACTCTCTCTAAAAAAAAATCAATGGGGAAAAAAAAAAATCAATGGGAAAAATATCCTCTGGTGAAGATTAACAAAATGAGGGGAGGGGAGGGGAGGGGAGAGGAGGGGAGAGCAGGGGAAGGAGGGCAGGGGAGGAGAGGGGAAGGGAGGAGAGGGGAGGGAAGAAATAAAAAGGCCAAAGGAAAGGAAAAAGAAAAAGAAAAAGGAAGGTCAAATACTAAGGCAGGGTAACCAGGAGGTTCAGAGCCAGATTCTGGGTACCAAGTCTAGGCTGACATCAACCCAACCTTCTGGGATACCATTGCCTCAGCCCTCCAGTCTCAGAATCATTTCATCACTCCCCTCGGCTCTTTTGTTCTTTCCGTGGATTAACCCCACTCTTTCCCTCAGTTTTCAACAGCTCAGTTTGGGATGTGTCTGAGGGGCCCATGTGGATGTGTACATGAGAGCACAGTGAAGGTGACTGGGTCTGAAGGAGAGGTTCATGAGCAGTGCTCAACAATTCTTGCCCAAACTTCTCCATTTATCATTTGCTAACAAAAATGTACTTGAGTTATGCTAAGAGGCCAAAGAGGAAGTTTCATTGATAAAGATGAGAACTTTTCTAACACTTGCCCAGGAATTATATGGAATTTGTCTCCGTCAGTGAGCAGGAACAGTGTGTGTGGGTCCCTGAGGGGGTGCCCAGACCACGGGCATTACGTAGAGCTAGGGCGGTTCTCAAGTTCTCAGGTGTGATGGACAAGCCCAAAAGGATCAGTGGCAACCAGGTGAGGTGTGTGTACAGATGCCCAGTCTAGGCCTACCTGGTGCGCTGCACTCCCAGGGGACAGAGGACAAGTTGCGTTGAATGTACAAGATACAGTCCATCATCTCTCTCAGGCAGCCAGACAGACAGGTGTCTTGGTAGAGAACTGGCAGGGAAGGTTCCCCTGGAATACCACATTGCCGCAGTTACCCTGCCATAGAAGCTGTGAGGTCATCACTACGCAGCGAAGTCACATACTGAATCTGAGACTTGAGGCTCTTGAAGTTTTGTGGAGGGCAGGCTGGAGGCAGAGAGGCACCCTGCCTGTGCCCGCACACCTGGCCCTCCCCACCCATGCCCTATCAAGTGGCCACTCCCTGTGGAGCACACCTGTGGACTGGCACAGCCCTAGGCACCACAGGAGGGCAAGAGAAAGTCCATTCTGAGATTAGCATGAGAAGTGAGATTAACCTAAGGCAGCTAGGTGTATGGCACTGACCCTAGTATCCAACAGTTGGGGAGGCAGAGATTTGTGTGGACTGGGGAATCAAGGAAAGCTCCTTGTTGGTGAGCCTGAGGGACAAGAGATTTGCACCCATGGAGAGGAGAGGAAAGACATTTCAGTTGGGAAGAGTAAAGGCAAAGACTAGCTTGCCTGGCCGGTGTGGCTCAGTGGTTGAGCATCAACCCAAATACTAGGAGGTCATAGGTTCAATTCCAGGTGAGGGCACATGCCTGGTTGTGGGTTCAATCCCCAGCAGGGGGCGTGCAGGAGGCAGCCAGTCAATGTTGATGTTTCTCTTTCATCGATGTTTCTATCTCTCCCTCCCCCTTTCTCTCTAAAATCAATTTTTTTAAAAAGCAAAGGCAAGCTCTTCTTGACCTTGTTCTGCTTCAAATATCAATTCATAGAACCCTCACATTTTCAGATCTGAGGACTCAAAAAGCCACGAGATTCAGTGACCCACCTGAGATTCCACAGGTAGTGGAGAGATGTTCTGCTCAAGAGGTGTAGGGCTTCGTGTTGCGGCTCTGGATTTATAGCTGATAGGAATTAAGGACAAGCTCGTCACATCGTCACATTTCAAAGTAATACTGGGAGGGATGTTCAAGGCACTTGAAGGCAAAGTGAGGGTCCTGAATGATTTCACAGAGTGGGAGTGATGGGCACATCTTAATACAATATTAAAAGCAAATTCATGACAAAATGACATAATACAAAATGACAACTCCATCAACACAGTCCTCTCCTCCTCCAAAAGGAAAAATATGACAATGCCACCGCCATGAAAGGATGAGATGTGGGTACAGAGGCAGCCCAGGTGAAAAGCACGGTCAACATTGTGAAAAGGCGTAATTAAAAGAGGACTGGGGCTCTGGCCAGCATGGCTCAGTCGGTTGGAGCGTTGTTCATGTACCAAAGGGTGGCAGGTTCAATTCCCAGTCAGGGCACATCGATATGGTGCTCTCACATTGATGTTTCTCTCTCTCTCCCTCTTGCCTCCTCTCTAAAAAAATCAATAAACTATTCTTTAAAATAAATAAATAAATAACTTAGAAAAATGGAAAGATAATTGAAAATAAAAACTCAAAAGTTTAAGATTGCCTGGCTGGTGTGGTTCAGTGGTTGAATGTCGACCTATGAACCAGGAGGTCACCGTTTGATTCCTAGTCAGGGCACATGCCCAGATTTCAGGCTTGATACCCTGTGGGGGGCATGTAGAGGGCAGCTGATCAATGACTCTCTCATCATGATATGTCTATCTCTTCCTCTCGCTTTCTCTCTCTGAAATCAATAAAAAATATATATATTTTTTAAAAGTTTGAGATCAAGTTTAAGCTGGTGATATCACTGTTGGCCAATGATTTAATCAATTATGCCTATGTACTTGGACCTCCATAAAATCCTCAAATGATGGAGTTTGGGGAGCTTCCGGATTGGTGACCACATCCATGTACCCAGCCAGCTCCGTGGGGACTGAAGCTTTTGTGCTTGGGACTCTTCCAGGGCTTACCCTATGCACCTCTCCATCTGGCTGTTCATTTGCATCATTTATAATGAAAATAAATGCTTTATAATAAATCAGTAATTGTAGATTTTTTTTAAAGTTTAAACTGTTCACAATTAAAGAAAATTAATTTGAAGATAGTACTTTACCAGACTGCATCACAGTCATATTCAGAGATTTTTTTAAAGATCAACTATTAGATATTGAAAATATTTTGGGCAATTTTGAAATAAGTCTAATATAGACCTGAAAGAAATTAGAGATGAAATAATGGGGAGAGATATACAATTCCTGAAAGACTGTCCTCAGGTAGAAGTTGCACACAAGTGGAGAAGCTACAGATAAAACAAAGATAAAGAAAAAAATCTCATATATCTATCTACCAGGGAAAGAGACTTTTCTAAAATGAATATGTTTCATTTTGTCACAGTAAAAATGACAGTGGATTGCTCATCAGCAAAACAGATGGCAAGAAATAAATTAATGCCTTCAAAATGCAGAAGTATCATAGTATGTGGTAGCTCCCAATAGAATCTATATACAATTAAACTTCTAGGGATGAAAAAGCACAGGAATATTTGCAAATATACAAATAATATGAAACCTTACTACTTATAGAGCCTGTTGAAAATTTAAAAAGAAATTTAAAAGGACATTTTTTTCAACAAGAAGAAAAATTCATTTAGTCAGAAACAGCTTCTTAGCTTCCGTGTAAGCCTATAAAACTTCTTGGCTGTAGTTTAGAGTTGGCTCTTTAGTGGCAGATCAAACCACCACCAGATGTGCGGTTTGTCATGTGGTCGGTCCCCTCAGTTCCATGTCGCACTATGGGACTAGGTGTGTGGGGACCTGACAACGTGCTGATCTGGCCTGAATCCGTTTGGGCTTCTTGCATCCTTACAGGTTACAAGCTAACCTTGCAGCTGCAAGAGTGATCCATGCGGCCCTGTGAGCCACCATGCGGCTGCTTAGGAAATGCTTGACAGCCAATAAAGGAGAACGACAAAAGGTTATTGTAAATATAATCATGTGGTGATGAAATCTGTAACTATGATTCTGGGCGCCAGGGGCTTGTGCGCAGGTCACTGCCAGTGGACTTGAGGCAGCTGTAGTGCGGGGCTTGGCGGTGTTGGATCCAAGCCTGTGCTATAGTTTTTGGCAGATGCTTTATTCCAATTGCTAATTTTTTTTTTAAAGTTTGCATTTATATGGTAGGGTTAACAATTACCTTTACTACCCGGCTCTCGTGCTATATCCACTCTCCTCCTCTCTATTGTAATAAAGTCTGGGTGAACTTGTTCATCTGTATATGCCTCAGATCAGCATGTCGTTTCATGACATCTTGTTAATGGGATCTGGTGAGCAGGCATTAGGAAGCATGCTAGATGTCTTATTAAGACAGTAAGTGTGGCATATGGTGGGAGATAAGTCCTGCAAAAATTCAGTGTCATTGTTAAATATGGTTGGAGTATCTAAGAGTCCAAGATTTTGGAGCACACGAGATATTCATTTGAAAGTGAGAGATAAGTTGCTGCATTTTGTACTATCTGCAGCAAAGAAAGACATAATTTTGGTGGGGCTCTTGGAGTTTTGGAGGCGGCATATTTCACTCGGGGACATGCAGTGCTGACCTAGTTACTTGGTAATCCACAAGGCTGCTAGTTTGGAATGGGACTCAGAACAAGAAAGTTCTCTGCAATAGGAACAAATTGCTCCAGCAAACCAAATTGTGTTAGAGATGTTTGTAGCAGACAGACTGCTGTAGGATTCCACTGGCAAATCATAAAATAGAATCATAGTGCTGACCACAAGGAATAAGTCTTTCTTTGCTGTCCCCTAATCTGCATTTTAAGTTATTCCTGCTTCCTGTGAACACTGAGAGTGACTAAATACCTGATCATGGGATAGCCTGAACTTCTTATCTTGAACGGGCTACAATGGGATCCACTGAACCACAAAAATGCGTATAAAAGAAGTATAAGCGATTTGGCATATACAAGCTAGGTCCATGCCATTTTGAAAGACATAAGTACACTTCCTGTGCTGGGAGCTCAGACAGTCAGGTTCTTCCCCGTGCTGCTTTGCCTGCTCTTCTTCGGTTCACACCGACAGTCTCATGGGAGGTTCCTTATGACCAGCTCACAGTAAAGGAAAAAGTCCAGGACCTGGTTTATAAGTAGATTTTCATGGTTTGCCAGCACCAAACTATTACCCAAATCCTAAACTAACCTTAATTTAACACTAAAATTAACACTAACCATAACTTTAACACAAATCCTACACTTAACCCTAAACCTAACTTTAACCTAAACCCTAAACCTAACTCTCATCCTAATTCTATCCTTAAACAAAAACATAACTTTACCCTGAACCCTAATCTTAACACTAACCCTAATACTAACATTAACACCAAACACTAAACCTAAATATTAACCATAACCTTAATTCTAAACCTATGCATACTTCTAACCCTAACATAAGCTTATAACCCTGACCCTAAAACTAAACTAACCCTAAACCAAACCCTAAATCTAACCCTAACAATAGACTTAATCTAATCTTAAACTAAACCCTAGCCCCAAATGTACATGTATCTATAATCTAAACCTTAACACCAAATTTAACCTTAACCCTATCTTTAAACTGAACTTTAAATATAAACATAATCCTAAACATAACCCTAACCTTAACTCAAAATTAAACCTAATTCTAACCCTAATCCTAACCCAAAATTTAAACCTAACTTTAACCCTACCCTTAAACCTGACCCTAAATATACCCCTTAACCTACCCCTACCCATATCCCGATCCCTAACAATAACCCTAAAATCACACCTAACCCTAACCCTTAACCTAAACTTAACCCTAACCATAATTCTAAGTTTAACACAAAAACTAACCTTACCCCTAACCTTAACCCTAACCCTTAATCTAACTCTAAACCTAATCATTTCTTAACCCTTAACAATAACCCTTACCCTAAATCCAACCCTAACCCGAATTCTAACTCTAAACAATAATTCTAATTTTAAACCTAGTTCTAATTATACCCCTAAACCTAACCCTAACCCTAAATCCTAACCCTAACCTTAATCCTAACCCTAAACCTAAACCTATTTGTAACCTTTACCTTCACCCTAATGCAAAACCTAAAACTAACCCTAACCATAACCCTAAACCTAAACCTAACCTTAATACTAAACCTAACCCTAACCCTAAATTATTTATACCATAACCCTAACTGTAAACCTAACTCTAATCTTAACCCTAAAGCAAACCCTAATCTTAAGCCTAAAAATAACCCAAAATAAAGCCCTAACACTGATACAAATCCTAACATCAAAACCTAAACCTGAATCCTAACCCTAACCTATACTTTAAACCTAAACCTAACCATAACTTTTACCCTAACCTTAAAACTAACCTCAAAACTAAACCTAACCCTAACCTCAAAACTAAACTAAACTAAACCCTTTATGGTTTATGGTTAAAATAAACCTAAACTTAACCTAACCCTAAAACTATTACCCTAACTCTAACAATAAGCCTAACCTTAGCCTTAACCCTAAACTTAACACTAATCTTGACCCTAATCAGCATTTTGTGTGATGATAATTTTTTATTTAGCCACTGCAATAGGTGTGTGGCTCTCTCACTGTGGTTTTAATTTGCATTTCTCTATTTAATAATGATGTAGAACATCTTTTCATGCACTTTTTGCCACCTGCTTATCCTCTTCAGTGAAATGTCTGTTCATCCCTCTTACCCATTTGCCAGTTGGGTTGTTTGCCATATCTTTAAGTGAGTATCTTTTTTAAAAACTTTAAAAAAATCAGTCCAGCGACTTAAGAAGTCATTAAGTAGGATTTTCAAATCCTTCTAGGCAAAATATATATAGCATTTGAACATGATTGCATAATATGCTGAGCAGAAGAGTTCTCATATTTCTTCTGTACTCACAGTGTGCTACTAATACTGTAGGACAGCAAAAGTTTGAAATACCTTTACTTAGATTGTTAAGTAGACTGTATGCATATGTATTACATAACTACCATAATGTTTCTAAGCTTTTTTATTTAAAATAAGTTGATTTGTATAAATGTTTCACAGTGATTTTATGGAAAATTAATTCAAAATTTTCCTATTTGTATAAGACAGTGTAGATTCCAATTCATATGCATCAGTAAATTGATAATCTTATTTCCCTGATGTTCTTTACAAAATCTATAGTTTCATTAAACAGCTCTTGAGGACCTCATAAACCATGGCTAAGATCTATCGATAAAATCTAAGATGCATAGCAATAGAAATATTTTTCATGTGTATTTTTTCCCCTTACCTTTTTGTCTGTTTTAACTTCTGAATATGCTTTTTAATTTTACCTAGAAATTCTTATTTAAAACTATTTTCTGCCTGGCTGGTGTGGCTCAGCAGTTGAGCATTGCCCCATGACCCAGGAGACTGAGGTTCGATTCCCTGTCAGGGCACATGCCTGGGTTGCGGGCTCGATCCCCAATCGGGGATGTCCAGGAGGCAGCTGATCAATCACTCTCTCTCATCACTGATGTTTCTGTCTCTCTCTCCCTCTCCCTTTCTCTCTCTGAAATCAATAAAATATATTTAAAAAATTAAAACTATTTTCTGTTTTGGTTTCTGCACATTAAGAAGGCACAGAGAAGTAAGCATATGTTAACTGCAGTGGTGACTCGAGATAAATTTGGGCTTAATATGGTTAGAGAAAAAATGTTTTATGTAACCATGTCTCTGTAGATCCTGTTTAGGCTTATTATTCTATATTCTACGTTCTTGCACAAGGAAAATTACTAGAGAAGAGGGTTAATTCTTTGCGGTGGAAAAAATATATATAACTTGTTGTGAAACTATACTGTATTTTTAAATATTTAGAAAGATTTAGAATAACTGTAGGAAAAATAATTTCAAATATCTGTTAAAATCTCTTCTGAAAATTATCATCTAAAACTATTTGGGAAACTGCAATGAAACAGTGAATGATTGATTTATACATATTGTATATTAAAGCCGTTTTTATTTAGTGTTTCTCTGCTCATTGCTTTGGGTTTGCACATACACACAGTGACCTCCGTGTGGTGGAGGATTCAGTTGGACAATTGGGATTCTATTCCCGCACCACAGGGGAGCCTATTTCTATCGCTGAGCTGATTTCTATGGTATCATCATTCCATAGTAGAGAATGTGAAGGATGATAAACATCGAGTTATTAGAATAGAGAAATGGTTTTTATTTTATTTTAGTTCAAAGTAATGTTAGTCTAATGAGGACAAGGAAGGGGGAGGCATTATGGAGATATGTGGAGCTAACTTTCCTGAAATTAATCAATTTTATAGCAATATTTTAAGAGAATCTGGTTCATGTAAAAGAAATTGTAGGGGAAAAAGTGGGGATGATATGGAGTAATGGTGGATTTTTTGCTATTTAGAAAAAGAAATAGAACCCATTAAGAGGTGGAGATTGTAAGGCAAATATAGTAGATTTGCTAAGTTCCCCTCTTCCCTCATTCCCACTTGGGCAAGAATATTAGCTATCAGATCCTAGGGAATTCTCATATCCTCTAACTAGCCCTTGTCCTGTCTCTCCCAGCAAGTCCTATTTCTGTCAGCATTCCAGCTTCATCACTAAACACTGTCAAGAACTGACAAAAGTCTGAAAGTTTACTCTTCTTGGAAACTAACAGGTTAGCCTTCCACAGTTCTCTGAATGCTGGCAGAAGATATGAGACTCCTGGGTCAGAGATTAAGGACTTTATTACTCTTGGCAAAGCAAACATCAGGATTTCTATATTTGCACTGGTTCCCCTTGCCTCTCAACTCCCTACCGGGAGCAGCCCAGGTTGATGCTGTGCACACAGTAGGTCCAAGATCCACCTGAGGAATCTCAAGCGTAGGTGAAGCAGCACCAGCACCAGTTGGGAGCTTGTTGGAAATGCAGACCCTACACCCCACCTCAGACCTACTGATTCAGAGTCTGCATTTTAATAAGATCTCCAAGTGATTGCTGTGCCCATTAAAGTTTGAGAGGTCCTGGAGTCCTGCAGCTTCACCTGCAGAGAGCAGCAGCCAGCACCAGGAGAGGAGCAGCATGTGGAAATTCCTCAGGTTTAACTGTAACAGATCTGCTGCTTTCATGGTCCTTTCTTTGTTGGCCCGCATATATACAAGTAGAGACTTTACTTATGCCTCTCCCTTCTTTCCAACTGTGCTAGGTTGTGGCACTCTCATCCATTCAATAAAAACTTACAGAACTTTTCTCTTAAGCACTAAGGATAGTGATAGGATGGCATAGCTCCAGATCTCAAGGAGCTTAGAGTCTAACAGGATACAGATACCAAATGAGTAATAACAAATTTGATGAATGTTAGGAAGACAAACAGGATATGATGGGAAAAGAGCTGGAGATGGAGAGTCAGAGGAGGATTTTCTGGAGAAAGTGTTGTTTAAGCTTATGTGAAGGCACAGGTAGGTGAGGTGTGGGTGAACTGGGATATTGTTCTAAGCACAAAGAACACCACCCATGAACAGAGTCCTTTGGACATTTATGTTTATGTTTCCAATGCCTTGCACTGTTCTTGGCATACAATAAGTGTTTGCTGAATCAATAAGTGTTCTGTCATGTTTCAAACGTCTACTCTCTGGCACTGGGGATGGTGGAAGCTTTATTTTTCTATTCAAAGGAAATAAGATCCCTTAAGGGGGAAATGAGAAGGAAGAGAGAAAGCTGACTGTTGTGCAAATTGCTAAATTGGAACTGTGAGTGGGAATGAAAAATTGATTTACATGAATTTTCCTCCCTCAAGCAACTTGACAATTTATTCTGTTCTGGAGAATTTTCAGTTTTTGGCTTTCAAAACCAAACTGTTTCTTATTCTAAATTTCTTGGCCTGCTGTGAAACTAGCATTTAGTGTCTTTTACAGCATACTCTGATTAGGTCATGGAAATTCACAGCTAGATCAAACTGGAAAACAGCTAGATCAAACACAGCTAAATCAAAATGGAAAATTTGGAACTTTCACTGCCCATTTTACTTTGTGCATAATGTTGGAAAGTGTTATGAAACATTGACTTTTAAATCATTTTTTTCAAAAGAAATATCAGATGATCAGAATAATTGTCATCACTTACTGTATGCATTGCATGGCAAAATTCTCTTGTTAACTCTATAAGAGACTAAGTCGAGGAAAATGAAAGTTGCCAAATATTAGCAATTTCATATGGTTCAACTTAATATTATCTTCAGACTCTCACCTGAGACTTATAAAGAGGTCAGAGGATTTCTGATAGCCATAGCCCTACTCCAAAATTTAGTACTGAATTTTCTTTATAGACAAAGAGATTCTGAGAGAGTTATAGCTCCTTAATACACTCCCCCCACCCGCACCCCCCCCCCCCACTGGCCCAAGGGCTGTGTGTTTCTACTTCTATTATGGTTGTTTACACATTGTACTGAGGTGGTTTACAATCCATCTCCCCTGCTAGATTGAGTTCCTAGAGGGTGGAAATTTTGTCTGTCTTGCTCATTTTTGTATTTGTGCCTAGAATGTGTGAAAAATACTTGTTACCCTGAAACCTTAACAAAATTTCTGTGGAAACTAAATAAATCCTATTGATTTGTTACTGGACAATGTAATGTAATCAGTCACTCTATTTTAGTGTTTGCATTTTATAATCAGTCCAAGGAGTGCTGCATTTGGCATTCTTGAACTCCTGGGAATTTATCTACGTACAATGATGCAGGAATTGTCTTTCCACCCCACCCCAGAGAAAGGCCCAAAGGTGCTCTCTAACCTCCCTCACCTCCTTTAGTTATTTACTTAAATGGCACCATATCTGCCCCTTCTCTGAGCACATTTAACACAAGCCATCCCTCAAACACCTTCTCTGCTTATATTTTTTCCTATAGCCCATATCAGCATGTAACATAGTTTATATCCTGCTTATTTCTTTTCCACTCCACTAGAATGTAAGCTCACACATATATCACGTAGGCACAGAATTAACAGGCAAATGCTTGAATACTGAATTAAAGGGGCAAGCATTTGGGGTTATGCATCACGATTTTATCGTCACCTTCCACTTGACATAGTGACTTGGCCTGGTCTGGATCTTGCCTATTCAAGACCCCGCACTCCCAGGGTCTCTAACCCACTCTCTGAATAATTACGGGGTGCCCCCCACTTGCCCCCCATACGTGGCCTCAGTCACTAGCCCCTGTTTCCCTGCTCGCTGCTCCCCGGGGGCGATCCTTCAAAGGCCTGTTTACTCTTCTTTCTACAGAGATGGGGTTTTCCTGCTCGGGGCCCCGGGGTGGGGGCGCCTGGGAAAGTCAAGCCTGGGAGAGAGAAGGGCGCGAAGGGCGTGTCTATAAATCTTAGGCCTCAGGCCTGCAGCCCGCCCGGGAGCCGGCCGCGGAGCCTGGCGGCGGGGTCACTGCGGGGGACTCACTGGGAAAGTCCGCTGGCCGCCCCCGGGCGGCGCCGAACACCCTTCACCGCGCGGCCCCCTCCTCTCTTCGGGAAGCCTGGGGGCGGGGTTTGTTTACTCCTCGCACGCACCGCCGACCCAGCCAATCCGTGGGGAGAAGCGCCTTACGTCGCTCATCCCGCGGGCCAATCGGCGCTCACGGTGCTGCTCCGCCGCCAAAGCTCGCGCGGGGGAAGCGGGGCCGGGTGCGGGCGGACCTGGCTGCCAGCGATTCCGCCTGCGGCAGCTGCCTCCGGGGGCTCGCGGGGCGCGCCCTGACCTTTCCTCTGGGCAGGCTCGGGGGCGCGCGCACTGCCGGCGGCCCTGGGACCTCGAACTCCAGGGCCTTGACTGGACAGGCCGCGGACCTCGCACCCCCGCCCCGAGTGTGAGTCCGCCGGGACCCGGCCGCCGCCAAGCGCGGGTGCCCCAGGCTGGGAAGAACAGCCGTGCGCGGCCACCTCGTCCTCGGCAGCCAGGCGGGGGTAAGGCACGGGGCGAGGGCGCGGGCACCCATGCCGAGGGCCTCTGGACCCGGCCCGGGGCATCCTGGGCAGGTTGCCCTCCCTGCTCCTCCAGGGCCCCCTGGTCACCCCGAGTCCTGTCTGTTTATAACCACGCATCCTTCCAGGCCTGGCGGGGTAACCCTTGAGAGTCTGGAGGAGCGCCCCCCCTGCCCCCCCGCAAACTGGGGGGAGGCAACGTCCCTGAGTCACGCCTCGGGGAGAGGAAAGGCTACTTTCTCCTTCCTCTGCCTCTTCAGGGGAGGATGGCTTCTGAGTCTCGTTTCCTGACTTTTCCTCCCCTCGTGACCCACACGCCTCCATCCGTGTCAGCTAGGTGTTGTTCAGAGTTCCAGAGCTTTGTGCTTTTGGAAGAACCTCCCTCCATAAAGGAACTTTTTCTCCAAAGTCGAGGATCACTTTTAGGGCCCAGACTCCTTTGAGAAATTCCCGAGAGCCATGGTCCCTGTCCATTGTGTGGCCTCAGTTTCTTCATCTGTAAAAGAGTAGTAACTGCCTGTTCGGGGTGTCGGGGGTGTTGCGGGGTGTTCCGAGCAGTAAGTGGACCCACGAATCTGTGGAACGCATTTGGAACAAGGCTCACAACATACTAAGTGCTATGCATGAGTTAGGCGCTTTTATTACTGACTCCCAGGAATGCTGCTTCAGAAGGGTGCCGTGTACCCGGTTCTCTTTTTCTATTGACAGTCACCGGGCTCGTCCCTTTCCATGCTCACTGCTGAAGCTCCCTGAAGCCTTTCGCTTCCTCATTCCATCCGAGGGCTCAGACTCCGTGTCCCACTTACTTGCTCTCTTTTTAAGTCAGTGGCTCATTCTCTTCCTTCCCCCTGTTCCCCAAACCAAGTTGTTTTCACTAGACTTTCTACAGCCTGAATTTTTCTGGGCCACTTTTCTCTTCAGGGCTTGAAATCATCTTCACGTGATAAATATAGTTGAATTCATCTGTTCTCTACACAGTTAAGTGTGACCTGTGTGTTCAAAATTAAATATAAAATAATTTAGTTGATCTGATAGTGCCTGTTGCTTTTCCATGTCATTGGTTGGCGTATAATTCAGCTAAACCTTGATGATTATCCTATTACTAGAATAAATCTTTCATAGCAGTGTCCATTTTCAAGTAGCCCCAAGGAGAAAAATCAGATGCCTAGAGCCTAGATTCTCTAACGCTTGTGTACTGGCTGCCGATGCTGTTGTTTGGTAGAACATCTTGTGCCTGTATCTTGAGTCTGGTCTAGTGGCGGGCATGGTGTCTGTAGTGCTGTTCTGGCAGGACATTTGCAATTTCAGCAGTGTGGCACTTATGTGTGTTCATAACAGCTCAAGACTTTTAAACTCTTAACTTTTTTTAGTTCTCTTTACTTCTAGTGGTTTAAGAGAGAAAATGGATTTTTCAAGGGTGTAATACCTTTGTGATCATGTAATTTTCCCTCCAACTCTTGCAAATGTGCAGTGCACTGGCACCTTCCACTTTTTCCTTTGCTGCCAGAATTCTTAACTGTCTGGGCTCTGTCCTCTCAATACAACTTGAAATTGAATGTAGAAAGCATTTGTGGATGAAAATTATGCCTTAAAACACACCCTAAGGATTCAGAGATTGCTTTTTATAATTAGGAATTGAAATGTGAATATACATTTGGTTTTTGTTTTCTAACATGATAGAAAGATTGGCTTTGTTTTCTTGCTGTTGATAATTTATGTTTTAGACGTGATACATGAGTTATTTATATTTACATAGCACTTAACCATTTAAAAAGCCCTTTTAGGTATATGAAAGTTTATAGAACATGATGAGAAAATGGACTTAAGCCAAAATTAAATTCATGACAAAGGTAGTGAATTAGAACCCAAGTATCTCACTTCTAGTCCATTATTTCTTGGTCTGTCAGTCTTAACAGTTAACTAGGAGCAAAGGATGGAAAGGGAGAGTTTAAGATGAACTTTTAAAAGCAAAGGAGGGAAATTTCTACTTTAGGCATTAAATATTAGATATTGAGTAGTACATTAGCATCTTGTTTTTTTATCTTTAAACTTAGGCATATTTCTTTTAAAGGTTGAATAATAAGCCATACTACCCATGAATTTACTCATAGTTTATATTGTCGCTAGGCAAACTTGACTTTTTTTGACTTTGTCATATTGAAACTCTTACTGCAATATGTACCATGATGGATCCCAGAAGAAACTAGAAAGTGTAGGGTTGATAGTTTTTTTAGATCATAGAATTTTAAGTTGTAATGAACTTTAAAGATGATGATGATTTGAGTGAAAGCAAATATTATTTAGGTAGAGAAAAGAAAGAGGCTAGGATTCGGGCTCCTGGAGACAGGATGAGGGGATAAGCCTGGGAATGACTGCTCCCAGGGTTGCAAGTTTCACAGGGCACCACCGCTGCGAGAGAATCCAGAGTGTGGAAAGTACATGTACAGGTGGACCCGGACAGACTCCTGAGCGAGTCTCTAAGGGTTATTAAACTACTTGCCTCTTTGTCCTGGCCTTTCCACTTTAATCTGGGGGACATGACTCTAGGGGTGCAGCATGAGTACATTTCAAAGATTTTTGAACCCTTGGAAATTTTATGCAAAATTACATGCATTTGCACATTTTTTTCCTGGAGAGAAGATTCATAGTTTTCATACTTTCTAAGGGGACGATTTTTAGACAGCTCTCATTTTTATGAAATTATTTCTTTTACTGAACTAGAAGTTAGTATCTTCACTAGTTCTAGTACTGTCTTCTGTATGTGAGTTTTCAAATATTTGAAGATATTTATATCCCACTGACTTTCCTTCTCTAGACATAGTCGTCTCAGTCTTTAAGTTCTAATGGGTTTGTTGTTTTGATTTGAGCCTGCTCACAGTGCTGATGTCTTATTTATGGATTTATTTCAATTCATCCATATTCTTCAAAGTGTAGTTCCCAAAATTAGATATTAACCAATAGAGAAGACCATAAATTACCTCTCTGATTTTAAAGCATGCAGTTTAAGATTAAGAATAGACTTGCTACTATGAACGAAAAAAGGAGTTCTATGGAAAGCAACCTCACAGAGTGATCTGATCATAAATTCCTAACCAGGCAGGTCATAATGGGCAGTAATGCCCCAGACCTATAACTTCTTTAGTGAAAGGCTTTAAGCAAACCCTGTCCATTGTTGTTGTGCATATAGGTTAATACACCTTTGAAATACCAGAAATAATACTCCTGGAAGGGGGTATCAACCCTCAAGAAAGCACATGTAATCTTAACGGTCCTATAATCCTATCCCTGCCTTGCTTTCTCCCACCTCCATGTAATCTTTCTTACATTTCCTCCATTTCAAATGCATAAAAGAAGCTGCAAAACCGTTATTCTCCGGAGCATTTGAGATCTTTCTTGTTCCCCAGAATATGTTGTCAGTTTGGCTCAAATAAAATCTTAGAAAAAATTCTTTACAGGTTTGGGTGTTCTTACATCGACACTGTTTTGGCAACCACATTGCACTGTTAATTCAAAAATAATGTCCTGGTTAAGAAGACGAACCCTGGGACTAGCCTGCCTGGGTTTAAATCCTGCCTCTTCAATTTATTAAAGATTATTAAATTTTATCAATTTACTCAATGACCTTGAGTAAATTATGTAAATATTTTGGGCCTCATTTTCTCATCTGTAAAGTGGGGTTTATAGTAGCACCTATCTCCTAGGGCTGTTATAGAGAATAAATGAACACATACATGTAAAGCATTTAGAATGGTCCCTGGTATTTAAGTGCTATATTATGTTACCTATTATTGATTTTGTAATCAGCTAAAATTCTTGAGTTGTTTTGTCCATGCTTTCTCAATTCTGAAAGTCACGCTCTCCCAGTTCTTTAATAGAATACTGTTTAGGTAGGACTTTACATTTATATGTATTAAATTTTATTTTATGAGATTGGTTCTAGCCTGTTGACTGTGTTGATGTAAAAATGTTCAAACCTGTAGAGAATTTTTATAATTTATTTGAGCCAGAGGACACTCCTAGAAACAAGATCTCAAGACTGAGAAAAATGTTTCCCAGAATGGCAGTTTGCAGCTTCTTTTACAAATTTGGAATTAAGGAGGGAAGGAAGGAAGATGACATGAAGGTGGGAGAAAGCTAGGTGGGGATTAGATTACAAGATACTTAACAAGATAATGTACTTTCTTGAGGGTGGTTTCTTGAGGGGGTCTGAAAACAGGAATTTCAAGAGTATATTAACCTAGATGCACAGAAACAATGAACAGGGCTTGCTTAAATCAAAGATAAACGTTTTACTAAAGAAGTTATATGTCTGGGAGGTGACTACTTACCGTGATCTGTCCAATTAGGAATTTGTGATCAGAGTATATTGTAAGGTTACTTTCCATAGAATCCCTTTTTTGTTCACAACTTGAAAACAAAATCCTCATTTGGTCTTCCAATAAATAGACTTATTTATTTGTCCATAGATTTGATAAACTGTAAGTTTGATAATGCTGACATTGCCTTCCTGCAAATCTTAATAAAATGTTGACTAGACAGAACTAAGAGCTAGAGACCTCTCTTAATGTTGATTTTTTTAAAAAACAACACAACTCATTAATTCTTTGGGTCAAGTCATCAGCCAAATTAGAAATCCAGCTGATTTATTATTATCCATTTCAAATATTTCCAAGTTTTCACAAGGAATATATAAGGCATTTTAACAATTGCCTTCCTAAAACCCAGATACTTTTCTATACTTCATTTCAATTAAAAAAATGTCAGGGAAGGAGCATTCATCTGTCATTACTTGCCTTTAATGAAACTGTACTGCTTTTCAGGGGTGTATGTTGGTTATTTTTCTTTGTTCACAGACTTATTTCAGTAATGATTCTAGAACCTTATCTAGAGTTACATTTAACTTCACTGATCAGTTGTTGGCAGGACCTCCTTTCTTTGTTTTTGAACAGCAGTACTATATTTTCCTGTTTCAGTCTTCTAGCAACTTCTCTTATTCTCCATAATTTCTAAACAATTGCCAACAGCTGCATGGAAATTTTACCTAGAGCTCTATAGCTTGTTGAAGATTCACTTAGAGAGCAGTTAGGGATTCTCTTAAATGTTCTCATCCATATTGAGCTTTGTTTGTTTAACTCGTTGATTAAATTTATTAAATGTCCATTTTGGGCAGGATACCAATGCTTGTTTTACCCCATCCAGTCTAAAGAGAACTTTTCCCGATAGAGAGCAAAAAGGTAATCCACATCCATTTCTCTCCATTCCTACTGTTGTTTCCATTAACAACAGTCTGGGCCTCCAGTCCTTTTCTGGACTATGGTAGTAATTTCTTATTGACCTGCCTTCTTCCAGTCTTTTTCTGTCTCCAATCCTTTAAGCATTGGAGCTGGAACCATCTTTATTTTTAAAATGTGTTTCTCTTAAGGTCTTTCCCTCCCCATTGGAATAATCTGTAATGATCTAATAATTGTAATGATCTGTAATGTTTTCTGTTCATTATCCTTTAAAATTCAAGTTCCCTCTCCCCCCTTTACCTTCCTTATTCTTAAGGAAGAGTATGAACTGGCAGCCAGGTAGTAGGAAGGGAGAGATCGTGACTCCCCACCAGCTGGTCTTTGTGTGCGTCACTCAGCAGACAGCTGTGGAGGGCTTACTGTGCTGCTGGCACTGTGTGAGACCAAGTTGACAAAGGGGTGTGACATAGCCTCAGCCCTTAAAGGATTCTAAGTGCAGGGGAAAAATAGGGGAAAGTAGCTTGGTGAAGCCAAAAATCTTTTACTTTTTTTTTTAGATAATCAAAAGTATAGTAAGTTTATTTAACAAATTCCTTTTACAATAAGTGTGTTGTTATTGAAGAATGAGTTTGTTTAAGTGACTAATTCAGTTTTATTTAAGTAAAATCAAATTGTTAAATAACCAACCTATAACTGTGGGAAAATAATATGTATTTCAAAACTGCCAAAATAAAATGTTTAATCAAAACTGGAAGCACTAACTTCTCTTTTATAGTCCACTCCACTCGAGGGTGGATGATTAAAAAACCCAATCTACTCCTCTGTAAAAATTTATTTAAATTACATTAAAATGATTTAAAAGTTACTTTCATTAAAAATCCTATGTATTTCTTGAGATGAATAAACCTTAACTAAAAAAACCCAGTCTACTAAAGTTTTCATTCACAGCGTCTTTGAAATTGTGTTGTGATACGAAACTACCTATAAAAAAGAAGGATTTGTTAAATGCTATTCAAAGGGCAGAGTGAGAGAGATGACGATAAGCAGTTGCTGTAACATATACAGCTAACAAATGGCAGTCAATAAAATGATTTCTAGGTTAATAAAAGTTTGGAAAAGCTGTCAGATAAATAATTCTGCACTAATTGATATATTTTTTAGTTTTAAAGCCCTTACAAGTAGGAAAAAAATTTGAACATCAAGATTATGTGTTTTTAAGTTGAACAAATTAGTATTTAAAGGTAACAGAATATATTACCTGTACACATTCTAAGAATGAATGAAAATCCATGTGAAAAATTCCATCATAAATGAAAAGCAATAGAATACCTGCTGATGTTAACATTTTGCCTACAATTTTGCCATTAACTTCATGCTCTCCAAGGCATTATACTATATCACAGTTGCTGTAAAAATAATTACCAAACATTGCCCGGCCGGCATGGCTCAGAGGTTGAGCATCAACCTATGATCCAGGAGATCGAGGTTTGATTCCCGGTCAGGGCACATGCTCAGGCACAGGCTTGATCCCCGCTGGGGGGCGGTGCAGGAGGCACCCGATCAATGACTCTCATCATTGATGTTTCTATCTCTCCCTGTCTCCTTTCCTCTCTCTGAAATCAATAAAAATATTTTTTAAAAAATATATTTGTGGGAAGGGCCCGGGGGTAGGATGGATGTGGGATGGAGGGCATCAGTGGGGTTAAAAAGGGGACATTTGTAATAGTCTCAACAATAAAAATAAAGAAACATTAAAAATAAATAAAATAAAATGTAAATAAATAAAATAAAATAAAAATAATTACCAAACATAGATCTTGAAAGAAAATAATTTGTGGAAGATTAACCATTGTGGTCAGAAAAATTATTTTAGAAAGATTTTCCAAGAATACTTGACTATTTTTTATCTTGAAAACTTACTTGAAAAGCTTTTAAATCATTAGTTTTTCAAATATAGACTTTCATAAGGGGAATTATTTTGGTTGAGAAAGAGGTGAATAAGGGCAGCTTAAATTCTTATCTAATAAAAATCAATTACAGTATGAATTCTTTTATTATTGTATGGAAAAAGAAGCAGGAGCCATGTTCTCAAAATCTCTCAAAATCTTTGTGCTGTCATAATAAAAACTTTAGACAGATAATGTGTCAGACACTTAAGATAACTTATTAAACTTATTTCAAAATTGTAAAACTGGAGAAGCAAAAGACAAAGAGAATCATCTCATTTCAATAAAGGTACCAAAATGCTAATCATTATTTAGAAGTTTTTGTCTTTTTTTAAGTGAAATGTTTAATGAAGCTTCTAGATAACTGGAGTAGGTACAGCTGTTTAGATTTCAAAATATAAAAAAATGCATGTTTCTATAGAAGTATTCTACTTCTTTCAAGTTTCAGCTTTTCAAAGCTGGAACTCACAAAGACAGCTCTGAGTGGGATTAGTGTAGAAACAAATGCAAAAACATCAAAGAAAAATTCAATGCTGAAATAGTTCAGTACTATCAGTGAGTTATTTTAAACCTAGAAAAAGCTATACCATACATTTCCATTAGGGGGTACCAATATTTATTTAGATGTTAGCGGATGTTAGATTCTTTTCTAATTCGTATCAGAATGATTTTTGGTCTGTTAGTAGTAATAACTTCTTCCAGGGACCTTGGCAAATTTGAGCAAAAGCTTGCTAACTTAATTAGTAAATTAGTTAATTACAATGTAAAAGAAGCTAAGTGTTTTAATTAATGAGCTCTCTCTGAAAGAACTAAAAAATTATTCCCTCTTCCCAAATCATATTATTTTCTTTTATTGTTTCTGTATCAGATTCAGTAGTATTATAGGATGGGTCTAGACTATCAGATGCTACCGCTTTGAGAAAGATCTGTTCCGAGTTATTAGTTTTCTAAGCTAAAGTTACACTCTGGGGAAAGAGTTCAAGACAATTGGATTTCCCCTCTTGACATAAGTGACATAAAAGAAGAATAAATTTCAAGAAACTGAAACAGTAATCTAAAGCATTTGAAACTGATGCCAAAGAAAAGACTTAAGAAAGGGGTCAGTACGTACAAAACCCTTCTTCGCTGTGATGGAAAGGAATTCTGAGATGAGAGATCCTGGTAAGTGAAGAAAATAAGAGGTTCTATTATATAAGCAGCTCATTGAAAAAAAGTGCAGTCCTGTTTACAAGGCAGTTCTTATGTAACCCACAAAATATATATATTTAAAAGCCACCAAAACCTCCCCATATTTTCTAGGATTAAGTAACAAGATAAGGATCCATAACCTGAGTGGTTTGTATTCATTATGGATTTCTAATGGCTTACTTTACCAAACACTTACTATGTGATAAGGATGTCAATCCTCCCCAAAGTATATGAGACAGGATTTATGGTTTTTCATTTTATAATTAGGGACAAAAGTTGCTTTACTGGGATCAGAGAGACAGTAATGGCAGAGCTGGAGCTCAGACGTGGATCTATAGTGCTAGCCACTCCACTGTATTGTCTGGCTAAAATGTTTCAGGCCTTTAGCATTCATGCAAGAACCCAACAATCTGTAGAGCTGCTTCTTAGTTGGGTCTAGTATAGTTTCTGTTTTATCTAGAGTGTTGTAAATTCATTCAAATATAAGTGAGTAATTTGAAAATTAACCATTGTTTTTGACTGATCACCCTTTCACTAGGGTCGCTGTCTACTATAACTTAAACAGACCACTTCTGCATAATGGATGTGGTATCTTAAATTCAGCTGTATTTCAGTTAATTGGTTAAATCGTGCTTATGAGCTCTGTGAATCTATTATGTACTGATGGTTTGCTGTGAATAGAAACAAGTATATACTTAAGATGTTAACTTCTTTGTAACATAAATATTTTAATTGTATTGTAAGGCCTATATTATGTGCTACATGTACTTTTGACTTGTTCAAAAATTAAATATTCGTAGGCTAAAAGAAAATATAACGAAATGATGCTATATCTTAAAGATGTAATGAAAGAAGAAAAAAAGGCTAAAAGTGTTCCAAAAAAGCAAGAATAATAAAAGTATAATAGCAAATAATAATGGCATCTATTGTTAGTCATAGAGTAGGAACCCCATGTATTTCAGTCAAAGATGTTGTGGCTAATGGTGCTGTTATCCACGGGGGTGTGGGTATGTCTGATAAGTTAAATATGTACAATAAAATAAGTGTATTTGAAAATAAGAATGATAGTACATATCTTGTTGTCAAAGTAGAAAATATAGCACAGAAGGATTTCTTCGTCTTCACCTTTAACTCTAGGTGTATATTGAAGGATGCTGACAAACTGCTCAACAGAGCTTGACTGGCTATCTATGTATCTATCATCAGTCATCTCTCTCTTTCTCTCTCTCTGTCTTAGTGGCAAAAGTTTCTGACTTATTTAATACTTCCCATTTATGTAAAATTCACTCCAGTATTTCACCTTGGAAAAAACAATTTAACCCAGAGTGGCCATGAGTGAAAACAAAACAGAGAATTATTACATTAATTTGACTTACTAGTTTATGTGAAACTTTCTGGTCATTTTTTATCATCTTAACTACCTTAGCCCACCATCTAGTTGTTTATTAGGCCTCCTAATAAATAGGCAGAATATGAAGCAATTTTTCATGTTGTGACTAATAGCAACTCTGATGAATTTTGCATTTAATTTACCTCTATCAGAGATGTAGATTAATGTGTGTGAATCTTATTGTGTCTGATATTCCCCATTAAGATACTCCCTACGGTCAGTCTTAGGGCCTGGTTATCTTGCAAAAATCCCACATTTCCTCAAGAGGAGTATAGGAGATCGGGTGCTAAGGATGAGAAAATGAAGTAGGCCAGTTTTGTTTTTTGGATTCTTCTGGGCCTTTTCTGACTTCTTGTATTAATATTCACCTACTAACCACCCTAGCAAGTTTTGCTCAGTAGTTAGAGCATCGGCCCTTGGACTGAACGGTCCCGGGTTCGATTCCGGCCAAGGGCACATACCTCAGTTGCAGGATCAGTCCTGGGCCCTGGTTGAGGCACTGGGGTATGTTGCCGGAGGCAACCAGTGGGTGTGTCTCGCTCACATCGATGTATGTTTCTCTCGCTCTCTCTGGCTCTCCCTCTACTCTCTCTGAAAAGCAATGGAAAAAATATCCTCGGGTGAGGATTAAAAAAAAAAAATCGGCTATTACCAATTTCAAAATTTTCTAGAATAAAAGTAATTCCTCATATTTTTAGTCCCACTCTCGAGGGGAAACCATGTTTTAAAAAATGTCTTTTATGAACAGATGATAGATTTAAAAATTGCACTTAATTTTCAATAAGTAAATAACATCTGTGTAACCAGCACCCTGGTGCCCCTTTCCAGTCATGAACCCCTCTTCCCCAAGGGAACTATTCTGACTTCTAACAGCATGAATTGGTAAAACCACCTTTAACGGTATCTACTTTTAGTTCTTTTGATGATTATCACTCTGAATGGTATAATTATTGCTTCACTTCTTTTTAAAAAAGCTTTTTATATTGAACTAATTTTAGACTTACAGGAAATTTGTAAAAGTTGTACATAGTTTAATTATATTCCTCAGCCCATTTCCCCTAATGTTAACATTTTATATAACCATAGTGTGATGATCAAGAGCAAGAAATTAACATTGGCACACTATTATTGACTGAGCTCCAGACTTTATTTGAATTTCACCAATTTTTTCACTAATGACATTTTTCTGTTCCAGAATTCTATTCAGGATCTCACATTTTAATTGTTATCTTTCCTTAGTCGTCTCTATTCTCTGACAGCCTCAATTTCTCTTTGTTTATATGGCCTTGACACTTTTGAAAAGTACTGATCATATAGAATGCCCCTCTATTTGAGTTTGTCCATTGTTGTCACTCATGGGAGTGTGGTTACGCATTTTTAGTAAAAATACCACAAAAAATGATGGTGTGTCTTTCTGTTTTTCACAGGGCATCAATCATATCAAGGGGTTCATCATGTTTTTATGTTTTATCATTGGTGATGTTTATCTTTGTCACTTGGTTAAGTTGATGGCTGCCTGTATTAATTTTTTTTTACATCTAGATCTCTAATCATTTTGGAACTTATTCTTTTGTGTGATGTGAGACATGGATCTGATTTTATCTTTTTCAAAATGACTACCTAGCACCATTTGTTAAAAAGTCCATCTTTTCAATTGATACAGAAAAGCATTTGACAAAATTCAACATCCTTTCTTGATAAAAACACTCAGCAAACAAGGAGTAGAAGGAAATTTCCTCAATATAATAAAAGCTATATATGAAAAGCCCATTATTTGCACCATTAGACTCACTGGTGAAAGACTGAATGCTTTTATTCTAAATTCAGGAACAAGACAAGGATGTCCACGTTCACTCCTTCTATTTAACATAGTATTGGAAGTCATAGCCAGAGCAGTTAGGCAAGAAAAAGAAATAAAAGGCATCTAAATTGGAAAGAAGAACAAGAATTATCTTTATTTACAGACATATAATCCATGTAAAAATCCTAAAGATCCTGCACATACAGATCTTTTTAGAATTAATAAATTCAGCAAAGTTGCAGGATAAAAAATTCAACACAACTATCAGTTGTATTTCTATTTACTAACATAGTGAACAATCTGAAAAGGAAATTAAGAAAACAATTCCATTTAGTATATCATGAAAAAGAATAAAATACTTAGGAATAAACGTAACCAAGGAGGCAGAATACTGGTACACTGAAAACTGCATAATATTGCTGAAGGAAATTAGAGAATGCACAGATAAATGGATACGCTGTGGTCATGGATTGGAATACTTAATATTGTTAGCATGTCAACACTACACAAAGTGATATGCAGATATCAAAATCCCAATGATTTTTTGTGTGTGCAGAAATAGAAGAATTCCTCTTAAAATCCACATAGCATCTCAGGGGACCCCAAGCAGCCAAAACAATGTTGAAAGAGAAGAACAAAGCTGGAGGACTCACACTTCCCACTTTCAATCCTTATTACAAAGCTGCATTAACGAAACAGTATGGTCCTAGCATAAAGACAGACATAAATCAGTGAGTCATAGTAGCCCAGAATAAATCCTTGCATACATGGGCAAATTATTATTTTTTGTTTTGTTTTTTAATCCATTGGATTTTAAGAGAAGGTGGAAGGGAGGGAGGGGCTAGGGGCAGGGGGAAAGAGAGAGGGAGGGAGAGAGAGAGAGAAGCATCCATGTGAAGGAGACCTGTTGATTGGTTGCCTCCTGCACACACCACAACTGGGGAAGGGGATCGAAACCTGCAGCCCAGGTACGTGCCCTTGACCAGGAATTGAACCCATAACCCTTCAGTCCATGGGCCCACGCTCTATCCACTGAGCCAAACTGGCCAGGGCCATGGGCAAATTATTTTTGACGAGGCTGCCAAGACCATTCAATGGGGAAAGGACAGTTTTTTCAACAAATGATGTTGGGGAAACTGGATGGATATCCACATGAAAAAGAATGAAGTTGGACTTAATGCCATATACGAAAATGAACTCAATGAGTCAAAGCACTAAACTTTAAGAGCTAAGAAGAAAATATAGGAAGAAATTTAATGACATTGAATTTGAAGTCCCGTTTGTCTATTTTTTCTTCTGTTGCTTATACCTTTGGTGTTACTCTCTTCCTGGTCTTAAGATCTCTTTATGTTTTAGTGTTTTGCTGTGTCTGGGTGGGTTGGGTTTTTTGTTTGTTTTGCTTTATTTATTTTTATATTTTATTTATTGATTTGAGAGAGAGAGGGAGAGAGATAGAAACGTCAATGATGAGAGAGAGTCATTGATCGATCGGCTGCCTCCTGCACGGCCCAGCCCCGGGGATCGAGCCCGCAACCCGGGCATGTGCCCTGACCAGGAATCGAACCGCGATCTCCTGGATCCTAGGTTGATGCTCAACCGCTGAGCCATGCAGGCCAGGCTATTTTCCTTTATTTTTTATTGGAGGTCATTGTGATATCTGAATCTGAAGATTTTTAGAAGATCCTTCCTCCCCTAATTTCCAGAGTCCAGAGATAGATGGAGACATTTTCTTGTCTTTTCATGGCTGATCCCACCCACCCCCCCAAAACACACACACTCTTTAGTCAGTTTTTTCACTGAGAATGTGTGAAAGGAGGTGGGAGTCTCAATTCCAACTCTACTTCATGTGGTTCCCAAGGTCTTGTCTCTTGTCACTCTAAAGCCATTAAAAACCAAAAGTTTTGGTTCTTTATATTGACAAATTCCTCCACGGCAGCTGAAAGCTTTGTTTTCTTGTGAGCCCAGCATTTAAGAGAATATTTATTTTAATTTATCCAACATTTCTAAATGCTTTGTTAAGGTAAAATTCGCACATCATTTAGTTCACTATGTTGCCAGAAACAAAAATGTTCATTTTTTGGTGTCATTTTCTTCCATTTTTTCCTCTTTTCCTTTTCTGGATTTCTTTTTAGTTGGACTTTCTGGATTGGTGTTCTTATTTCTTTCAGTTTTTATAAAACTTTTTGTTCTCCTCTGTGGGAGATTTCCAACCCTTCCTTTCTCTCTCCCTCTCCCTCCTTCTTTTTTTTTCTTTCTATTTTTTAATTACTTTTGTCTACTGCTGTTTTGTTAATTTGGTCTCTTCACTTCATATTAGAGGCTTTCTTCCAGGAAACTTGGGCCATCTGTTCAGATTAAAGAGTGAGGCGATAAAAAGCTGAGTAAAAACTTTGTCCATGGGGAGTTGTTAACTACAAGTCTTTTATTTTTAATTAAAAATGTTTTTCAATTACAGTTGACATTCGGTATTGTATTAGTTTCAGGTGTACAGCATAGTGGTTAGACAACCATATGTTTTACAGAGTCATTCCTCTCAGTAAGTTCTGTACCCACCTGACACCAAACACAGTGATCACAATATATTGACTGTATTCCCTGTGCTGTACTTTACATCCCCACGACTGTTTCATGACTGCCAATTTCTACTTCTTAATCTCTTTATCTTTTCACCCAGTCCCCCAACCCACCACCCATCTGGCAACCATCGGTTTGTTTTCTGTACCTATGAGTTTGTTTCTTTAACTGCAAATCTAAACACAGGGTGATTGAGTGGTCGTAGGTTTTTTCTCTTGGGTCAGATTTTCCATGAAGGACTGTCCTAGCCCCCTGTTTGATCGGCCTGTGTTCTGGGAGCTGATTTGAGGAACAGAGGTTGGCGGTGAGGGGATCCACTGTTCAACATGTAAATCTTTATTTAATCTCTTTGTGGTATAATACGACAGACATATTATATGTGTACCTGACTCCTACATCCTGTCTGGTTTCACGTCTTTAGAAAGTAAACCACTTGTCTCTTGCTGGAGTGCAGGAAAGGCAGTTTCTTGGATACATAGTAAAGCTTCTGGGAGAAAACTGTTCCTTACATTCGACCAATATTCCTATTTTCAGCCCAACCTTCACCCCTACCTTCAGGTTCTTAAGCCTTTCTGTTGTGCTTGCTTCTTCCTGGTTTCATGCCCTCACCTACCCTTACATGCATGGGGCTGGCTGGTTCTGTTTCACCAGCTCAACTACTATTCAGCAATCCTCTCTCTGGCTTCCAAAAGTTTTGGATTTATACCTCTTACCAGTGTTGTCTCCTTTCATGTTATATATGTATAGATATGTTTTTTGATGAGCTTATCCTTTTTTAGCCCTTTAGCATCATTTTAGTATAGTTTCTGGAGAGAATGGATATAAACATGTGTTCATATTTAACAAAGAGAATCTTATCTTGCATTTTAATTATGTTGTATTCGCTTAAAAATAGTATTGTTATAAATTTAGGATTTCTTCCATCTTCCCTTTCCACTAGTGTTTATTTCAGTTTTATATCATGAGTGAAGAGTAGAAGGATAGGTAAATATAGGAGGGAATGGAGAAGGGCAACAAGAGACTCAAAGGGGAAAAACAGCTTCCTCCCCGCGGATGAGGCCGACATTGGCGCCAGTGAGGCTGTAATGAAGTCATAGCGCCATCTTCTGGCTTTTTAAAAACTGGAATTTTATCTGGGAATGTGAGTTGCAAATACTTTTTCCCCAGTTAATTTTTCTTATGATTGCATTGTGGTGTTTTCTTTAAATGGAATATACATATTTTATACTCATGTCAGTTTTTTCCTTTGATGACTTTTGGGTTTGGACTCACATTTAGAAAAGTTTTCCACACAGAGATTAAAAAGTCTAACTCCCATGTTTTCTTCTAGAAACCTAAAAAATTGTATTGAATTCTTTGATTCACCTGGAATTTATTTTGAATGAGGTGTAAATTATGGTTCCAGTTAATTTTTTCAGATAGCTACTCAGTTCTCAATGCTATATACTGAATAATCCACCTAAACCAATTATACCCGACTGATTTGAACTTTGATACATATTAAATTTTGTCATGGATTTGGGTCTCTTCCCGGACTTGTTTTTCTTTTTCTTTCTTTTTTTTTTAATCCTAGCCTGAGGATACTTTTTTCCATTGCTTTTCAGAGAGTGGAAGGGGGTGAGAGAGAGAGAAACACTGATGTGAGGGAGACATCTCGACTGGTTGCCTCCCCAGCACCTCCCGACCGGGGCAGGGACCGAGCCTGCAACCAGGGCACGTGCCCTTGATGGGAAGCCAGCCCGAGGCCCTCTATTCCGTGGGCCGACGCTCTGCCCACTGAGCCAAACTGGCCAGGCCTTGGACTTGTTTTCTAGTCCATCAAGCTGTATGCCTCTTCATTTAACATGTGTAACACTTAAATGATTGTAACTTTATAACTTACTCTAATAATTGAGTGGAGCTAATCCTTGCTCTTACGTTTCTAGAATTTGTCTGGCTATTCTTGCTTCTTTTTCCATGTACACTTTTTTTTCTTGCTCCTCCCCTACTTTATTTTCTGTCCATTAAAGACTTTTTAAAATATATATATATCTTTATTGATTTCAGAGAGAGGAAAGGAGGGGAGAGAGATAGAAACATCAATGATGAGTCATTGATTGAGCCCGCAACCCAGGCATGTGCCCTGACCGGGAATCGAACCCCGATCGCCTGGATCCTAGGTCAACGCTCAACCGCTGAGCCACGCCCAGCCGGGCTCTTTTTTTTTTGTTATGGTGAAGTACACATTACATAAAATTGACCACTTTAATCATTTTGTAAATGTAATATTCAGTTGGCATTAAGTAAATTCATAATGATGTATAACCACCACTGCCACCCGTATTCTTTCCTCTATATCCTCACTAATACTTGTTACCTCTTGTCCTTTTTTTTTTTTTTTTTTTTTTTTATCCCCACCCTAGGAATAACTGTACCAAGAAATGTGTAAACCCATTGCATTAGTTTTTTAGGGCTGCCAGAACAAAGTACCCAGAATCCCAGTCCCTTATGTTACATGCTGCTTTCGCATATTTTTTTGTCTCTGTAGTAGCACATAGAGTAATTGTCAGTAAGTGGTTAATTTTGAAATTCATTGTTTAATGCCTGCCTTCTTTTTTTGTTTGTGATAATGCTTTATTTTTAAGTAAAAAAATGAATCATTGCCAAAACAAAATGTTTTGCCTTTGAATAATATTTTAAGCATAAGGGGGAAAAGTCATTAATGAGAACATATTTTCATTTTTCAATGTTTTTAATTTTTTGCAAAGATTTTCCTTAAGCCACACTAAGCAGTTTTTAAATGTAGGTTTCATGATCCTTTTGACTTCATGCTTTTAAAAGAAGTCATTTATCTTCAAAACATGACAAACTTCTGAATCCATTAAAAGTTATTTTATTTAAATTATGTTTTCCAAAAGAAAGGGCTCTGTGCTAGTCATCTTTGAAAGTTCTCATACCATTTCAGAACCACATTTGCTAGAATGAACATTTCAGATGGACTTGTTGTCATCTGGGCCTGAGAGATAGCAAATGATGAGGCAGAATTGCAGACCTTGTCCAGTATCTTCTGTGTGAACTGAGTGAATGAGTCAACTAAGGATACAGCAGCATTACCTAGAGGAGTCTAAGCCAGACTGTCCAACAATTCCACTGAAATTCCAGCCTGAGCAACAGGTGAAGTTCTGACAATGTTCATGGCTCCGAAAGGGTGCTGGCTTCCTTCTCCAGATTTAAGACCTGAAATTTTGAAGATGGCACTTGGTTTCCCATTTGTGACAAATCCTAGGAGTAGCCATACTGGCATTCCATTTGAATTAGGATAGGAAAAGTAGATGGATCCTCCCACTCCCTCGGGAAATGGGATTGTTCCCAGCATAAAAATGACAACATGTTTGGTATTTTCGTAATCAGGCAAGTAAAAAACTAATTTATCTTCTGCCACTTGCTGTGCAGCTGTTTGCACCAGCTTCCTTGCCACTAAGCAGCCAAACATGGCGGTGGCCACCTAATGCCCCCCTTCTTAGTGACAATGCAGGCTCCTTGGAGGCAGGGACTGTCATTGTTTCTCCCAGTATCTTTACTGCTCAGCCTAGTGTTTGACATGCAGTAGGCAGTGAGTATTGAATAAGTGAATGAATGAGTAGGGCTCAGACAACATGGTTCATTATTTCTCTGCACTTACGTAGAGGACTCTGTTAAAAGTTGTCATTAATTGCCTGTAGTATTAACCAGTTTTTATCATTGTAGAGAGTCTGGAAAATTATTTTGCAATTTAAAAAAGTGAGCAAGGAACATTAAAGCAATTATCTTTTTTTTAAGTGTAAAATGTCATTAGTTCCAGCTTTTAGTACATAAAAAGTGTTTTTAAAATTTTACTCTTGCCTATTCATTTTACCTTAAAAATTAGCAAAGTTAAATTTACCCTATTAAAATTTTTCCCCATAAAACTTTTTAATGAACACATATATAATGCTGGTTTTAAAACACTTTTTGTTCATGATAGGAAAGTGACACTCAAAATTCTGCTATATAGCTTGGAAACATTTCAGACATGAATGTGTTAAATGTTTACATTTCTTTCCATTTTCTGCTGCCAACTCATATTAAGTGGGATTACCATACATTATTAAAGGGTGAAAATAAATATAATATTAAGTATATGATTAATTTACTAAGTAGTTTTTAAAAAAACAAACAATATTACTTGAGTTCTAACCACATGCCAGACACTGGATATATAACAGTGAACAGAATACATAGGGTTCCCGCCCTCATTTGGAAATAACCATTGGTGGAAGTTCCAGGCAAGGGAACAGCATGTGCAGAGGCCCTGAGGCAGGAGGAGCATGTTTTTGAGTAACTGACAGAAAGCCAGTGAAACTAGATCAGAGAAGGGTATGGGAAAGTGGTTCAACACAAACCTGGAGAAGTAGTCAGATACCAGATGAAACATGAAGGATTGCGTCCTTAAGATGTGATTACTGTCACCAGTTTAGAAACAGGAACTCTTAAATGTTCATGAGTAGGGGACTAGTTCAATAAATTATGACATAATGATGTAAAGGACTCCTATGAAGCTGTAAAAAGAAATGAGCGCATTTACTACCTCCTCAAAAAATAAAGAAAATTTCAATTTAATACTGAAATGAATAAAAGAAGGAACTAAAAAGGGTGAAAACCTGATCCAATGATATATGACTTGTCCTATATGAAATTCTGAAGGCTTCTTTTGAAGAATAAACCCATATTCTTTTATATGGGTTTGTTATTATAATAATTACATATTTTGAGGATATATTTATTGTATCTCAAGTCAGATATATTTTGTCACTTAGTGTAGTAGGTAAGAACATGTCTGCCAGTTCCTGGGTTGATCTTCTGGCATTGCCATTTACACAGTTGGTTAACTGGGCAAATTACTTCAACTGTAAAGCTCAGTCTGTCATCTGTAAAATGCGAATAGTATATTTACCTGATAGGCTTGTGGTACAAATTATGTAAGATCATACATGTGAAGCACTTGAAAGAGTACCTCGGTATGTATGTTTCCAAACTTTAAAACATGAACTTGTATTTAAAATTAATGTCTTCCATTTAAATATACTGTCTTTGCTGAAATGTGATTTTTAGTAGCATCTTTTTTCAGCAGTGTTAGAGAGTCTACAAACCCTGATTCAAGTGATGTTAATTCTACAAATTTATTCATAATTATTGTTGTTTTTTCCTTGCTTGTATTTTGATTAATGTTGTACCATTTTAAGAGGCTTTGTGGCCAGAGCTGCTAATTGTGATTGGAAAGGAAAAGGGCTTGCATTTTGAGACCATCTGTGAGAGTTATATTGTCTAAAACCGACAAGAGATCATGGCAGATGGTGAGGTCACAAAGATTGACTTTTTGAGCTTGACATAATGTGTTCACAAAGGTGGAAGAAGAAATCCGATTTATTTTTTTAACCAACAGAAAGCTTGGTGTCAGAGAGAAGTGTACAATTGTTGAGTCTGGGCAAAACATAATGCACTAGCTTATCTTTGAGAATTACCAGTGCTGTTTAAAGATGGCAATTTCTTGAAACATTCAGTGCCATGTTTATTTACTTTCTAGACACTTGGTTTAAGTCATATATTTCAAATAATTTGTAGCTTACCGACAATGTAAAAGAAAGGCAAACACTTTAAAAATAATTAGAAACGTGTATTTTTAAATTAAAAGGTTACAAGCTCTCACTCAAAGCCAATACAGCATACTTCTTCATTTTTAATTGAATGAAGCAGATCTGTCACAGTCCTATTTCCTTTTGTAACATTTATCTTACTGTAATTTTATATAATTTAAATTACATTTGAAGGTTTACGTGATTTCTCTCATTTACTCTCATTTCTCTCATCTCTAGTAACTGGATTAGTGCCTTATGCATAGTGGGCGTTCAGTGTTTGCTGGATGAATAAATAAATGAATGAATGAAATTATTGCCTAATCTTGTTAATTTTAGAAGAGTTTTTCTTAACCACAATTAAAAACTTTTCTGTTTTAAATTGGATTTATGTTGTGGTATTTTTCTCTTGGACTATGTGTGAATGATGTATTATTTATTTTGGAGGAAGAAACCTTAATTTGTCATGAGAAATCAGTGAACTGCTTTCCCCCCTCACATTGATTGAGTGATACCCTTGTGCTAGGCAGTATCTTAATTTTTCATGCCTTGACTCATTTAATTAGGTAGCTATACTATTATAGTTTTGCATATGAAGAAATTGAGGCACAGAGACTTTAAGGTAAATTTGCTCAAGAAGCTCGCGCACTTTGGCTTCTTTCAAACGTTTATCTGTGAGGTAACATTTAGAGCTTCCAATCTGTGTTAGCTCTGGAGAGAAGATACAAAGGGAATATTAAACAGAATTGTGTTTCATTTTGTCAAGCTCATCAATGTGGCTAAAGCTGTATTTTTATTGGTAGCTTATCGCTATGGTGTGCTGAAATAGTAGTAACACTGTTAATTTCTTTTATTTGCAAGAATAGCACAGTGCCACTCAATAATACAGCCTTTAGGAAATATAATACAAGACTGAATACTAAATATAGTAATGAAGCAGATGCATGGGGACAGGCAGCTCTTGCCATTACAGCTCTTGCCATGACATGCCACACTCTGGACATGAAGAAATGGAGAGAAGGGAAAAAAGACTAGCCAGATCTGGTAGCCCAGCCAGGCAGTGTCTGCTTATATTCCATAGGCCAGAATTAGCCAGAATTCCATCAGATGGTCAGCCTGTCAGACAGGGAGACTAGACTGAGAATGTGGTATTTTTAGTTGGACACATTGCCACCTTCAATTTCTCCTAAGGAAGAAGAGGAAAATGATATTTGGTAGGTAACAGTGTCTGCCTTGGATAGACATAGCGGGTCTCTGAAATTTACCAGGGACTTTGGATGGAAGAGACCTTATTGGTTTTGTTATAACGGTCATAAGATAATCTTAAAAATATTTAAAATTGAATTTTTGTGTGGTTAGGAGCGTTCAGTGTTTGTGTGTAAATTGGAGGGTATTTGGAACATTGAATTGGTGGATTTGGTGGTTTTCACTTTACTCCTAACATAACCCTAAAAATCTCAGTATACCTGTTTTTCTGATGAGGACACTGAAGCACAAAGAGGTTAAGTCACTTGGTCAGGGTCACACAGCTAATAAATTTCAGAGCTGAAATTGAGCCTAGATTAAAAAATAATCCGTTCACTTTCCACTCTGCTAACAATGCTGCTTTATTTAGTAACTTCAAACAAGACACTTAGAATGAGTTGTTATTTTGATTTTTTCAGTTCTTGCTTTTTTTTCTTCTTCCTTTGAGATCCCACTGATCTTTGGTTGCTTAATGAGTGAAAAGAAATATAAATTTACCTTTAAGTACTGTTTCAGCTGCACTTTACAAGTTTTATTATTTTCATTGTTCAGGTCCAAATATTTCAAATTTCCTTAATTCGTGAGTTGTTTGAGCATGTAGACATATAGTTTTTGTTTTTTAATTTATCTGTATTGTTGAAAGTATTACAGATGTCCCCCTTTTTTCCCCCATTGACCCCCCTCCTGCCCACTCCCATCCCCTCCCCAGGCCTTCCCCGCACTATTGTCTGTGTCCATGGGTTATGCATATATGCATATAGGTTCTTTGGTTAATCTCTTCCTGTCCCTCCTCGCCTTCCCTCTGAGAATCGTCAGTCTGTTGCATGCTTCCATGTCTCTGGATCTATTTTGTTTGTCATTTCCTTTTGTTCATTAGATTCCACATATAAGTGAGATCATGTGATATTTGTCTTTCACTGACTGGCTTATTTCGCTTAGCATAATACTCTCCAGTCCTTCCGTGGTGTCTCAAAGGGTAAAAGATCCTTCTTTTTTATAGCTGCATACTGTTCCATTGTGTAAATGTACCACAGCTTTTTTATCTCCTCATCTACTGATGGGCACTTGGGCTGTTTCCAGATCTTAGCTATTATAAATAATGTTGCTATAAACATAAGGGTGCATATTTTCTTTCTGATCGGTGCTTCAGGCTTCTTAGGATATATTCCTAAAAGTGGGAACACTGGGTCAAATGGCAGTTCCATATTTAATTTTTTGAGGAAATTCCACACTGTTTTCCATAGTGCTTGTACCAGTCTGCATTTCCACCAGCAGTGCACTAGGGTGCCCTTTTCTCCATATTCTCACCAGCACTTGCTGTTTGTTGATTTATTGGTGGTAGCCGTTCTAGCAGGTGTGAGGTGGTATCTCATTGTCATTTTAATTTGCATCTCTCTGATGGTTAGTGACTTTGAGCATTTTTTCATTTGTCTCTTGACCATTTATATGCACTCTTTGGAGAGGTGTCTACTTAGGTGCTCTACCCATTTCTTAATTGGATTGTTTGTCTTTTGTTGAGTTATATGAATACTTTATATATTTTGGAAATTAACCTCTTATCATATATATCATTGGCAAATATGTTCTCCCATACAGTGGTTACCCTTTTCATTTTGATGCTGGTTTCTTTCTCTGTGCAGAAGCTTTTTATATTGTTGTAGTCCCATTTGTTTATTTTTCCTTTGTTTCTCTTGCTATGTGAAATGTCTGATATTTTGCTACCTATATTTTCTTTTAGGATTTTTATGGTTTCATAGCTTACATTTAAGTCTTTTATCCATTTTGAGTTTATTCTTGTGTGTGGTGTAAGTTGGTGGTCTAGTTTCATTTTTTTCCTTGTACCTGTCCAATTATCCCAACACTATTGAAGAGACTATCTTTACTCCATTGTATGCTCTTGCCTCCTTTGTCAAATATTAATTGACAAATATTAATATTAACTGGCTTGGTCAATTTCTGGGTTCTCTGTTCTGTTCCATTCATCTATATGCTTGTTCTTGTGCCAATACCAGGCTGTTTTGATTACAGTGGCTTTGTAGTATATCTTGATATCTGGTATTGTGATCCCGCCAACTTTATTCTTTCTCAAGATTGCTGTGGCTATTTCAGGGTCTTTTTTGGTTCCATATAAATTTTTGGAGTTTTTGTTCTAGTTCTGTGAAATATGCCGTTGGTATTTTAACAGAGGTTGCACTGAATCTATAGATCGCTTTGGGTAGTATGGACATTTTAATGATGCTAATTCTACCAATCCATGAACATGGTATATTCCTCCACTTGTTTATATCTTCTTCTATCTCTTTTTTCCAACATGCTATAGTTTCACCTCCTTGGCTAAATTTATTCCTATGAATCTTAATTTTTATTGTTACAGGGTTAAATGGGGTGGTTTTTTTAGTTTCTCTTTCTGAGAGTTTATTATTGGTGTATAAAAATGCCATCGATTTCTGGGTGTTAATTTTGTATCTAGCTACATTGCTGAATTCATTTATTAAATCTAGTAGGGTGGAGTCTTTAGGATTTTCTGTGTACAATATGATGTCATCTGCGAATAATGACTGTTTTGCATCATCTTTTTCAATTTGGATGCCTTTGGTGTTTATTGTCTGGTTGTAGGCCCTTTAAGCAGGCTCCTATATACTTTTGATATGACTCTGACATTTTTTGAGCCCTTCCTTTCTTTAGGTACCATAAAATGTTCTAGGTTTATCTTGCACATTTCCTGCCCCAGCCCTGGAGTTAGCTATTTCTCCAAGAAGCCCTAGTGTTTCTTTCAATGGGTTGTCTAAAGCAACATAGTATATTTCAAAGCCCAGGCCCTATTTACTTGTTAGCTGAGTTAGCTGAGTTGATTTGGTCAAAATATTTAACCTCTCTAAACCCCAATTTTTATCTGGAAAATGGGGATTAAAATGGTACATACCTTATAGTTTTGTTGTGAGGATTAATTTAAATAATTTACTTAAAGAAAAATGTATGTCATATAGTAAATAGGACATAAATTTGCCTATTATTATTATTACATTACTATTCCCTCTTCTTTCTTTCTTTAACAGGATATTTTTTTAAAGAATTATTGAAGACAGTTTTTTTATTTTTGTTTTTAATGGCTTTACAGAATTTTAAGTCGAATACAATTTGACATGACGGCAAAAAATGTAAGTATTTGTAAAAATTTTAATATAAGTATTTTTAAAGTGAATTTCCTTTTCCTACAGGTACATTTTTTTTCACCACTCAGGTTAATCAAGTTCAATTTACTGGCATTAATTTATAATTGTTATTGTTTATGCAAAGAATGAGATAGTAAATTTTAATGCTATTGAATACAGTACCCTAGTGGACATGGTAGCATTATCAACTGCTGCTAAGTTGCTCCTTCTCAACAGCTGCAAAACTGCTATCTCCAGAAAATTCCTCACCTGGCTCCTTTGATGAGTACTATGATAAATTTGTTTTAGTATTGCTGGAAAGTTTCTTGCCCTTATTGTTTTCTTTGGTTCAGTATTTTTCTTTGGATTTATCTGGGAAATATATACACTCAGACATTGTTCAGAAGAAGCTTGTTATCCTTCATGACATGATTCCTGAAGTGACATTAGACCTTAGATGTTTGGAGAAGTTATTCAATTTTTTTTGTTGTTGTTGTTTGAAATGATCATTTCTGAATCTACTTTCTTTGAAGTTACATTCTTGTTGTCACCCTGTATCAATGGATTTGTTTCCAGTTATGGTGAAGGATTATGCCAGGAAATAAACACTGATGCATCCAGGGAAATAATTTACTGTAACTGCTTTACTCTTCCTAGGTTATTATGTTGGAATCTTTGTTGTTAATCCACACCCAAGGATATTTTTCCATTGATTTTTTAGAGAGAGTGAAAGGGAAGGAGGGAGAGAGAGAGAAACATCAATGTGAGAGAGAGACATTGATTCGCTGCCTCCTGCATGTGCCCTGACCAGGGCTGGGGATCAAACCTGCAACCCAGGTATGTGCCCTTGACTGGGAATCGAACCCAAGACCCTTTGGGAGGGGACCCTCTAACCACTGAGCAACACAGCCAGGCCTGTGTTGGAATCTTTGATTGCAGGTCACAGAAATCAGCGTAGACTACCTTAAACAAAAGGGAATTTATTATAAAGATACAGGGATGTCTCGAGGAATTCAAGATTAGGAATTTAGTGGGCCCTCGGAAAGATCTGAGTCCAGGAACTTGAAATCTACCAGGAACTGAGACGGTATTTGGTTTCCATTTGCCATCTCTGCTTGTCCCTGTGCATCTGCTTCATTACTCTGTCTCTGCACACCATCTTCCTCAGTTCTCCAGTTAGCATCTCAAAGGACGTGGTACAGAACCAGCCTGTTCAGAGAGAGAAAGTGCGGACGGGAGGGACAGAGGCTGCCCAACAGATTCTGTCTGCCTATGCTCGCCCCGGCTCCTTGGGAAGGACCTCTGGCAAGGCTCCAGTCAGATACCCAGTAGTGGTTTGGTTAGTCGTGACCAGGAGAAGCAGGCCTTATATTGAGTAAAAAGGTCTCTTTGTGAGCCAGACAACTAGTTCAAAATACTACACATCTAAAGAATAGCGTTAAAAAAATAAACCTTTATTACTTATCTTTGTTTTGCTATTATTAACCTTGCTTTTAGCATGTGTTAGTAGCTATAAGCAGATACAGATTTTGCTTTATTAACATGTAGTTGATTTTGTTAGGATAAATTATCAGGAGTGGTTTGCTTTAATCTGACACTCTTGTATATATTTGTTAAAGTGCCATCTGGGGAAAAGAAGAAGCAAGATTTTAGTCTGTGTGTTGGGAATTTTCTTATAGGATGTTACCTTGGTTTTCTCTCCTTCAGAGAAAAGGGGATGTGAAAGCTATCCCGAGCCATAAAATGGTTAACATTTAAGTAGCAAAAGTATATTTTGACTTTCAATGTACCTTGACTCAAATATCTTCCTAGCCATATGTACAGTTTGCTATATTAAAAGTTGTTTCCTGAAAGTAACATAAAACATTTGATCCAGTGATAATTACACTCCCATTATTTTGTCTATATATTTGGAAGAAATCAAACAATGAGCAACACAGTTCTTCTTCTGCGATGGCAACCTGGGGGGAGAGGGATAAGCGATGAGTTGACCCTCTTCTGAAACCCTGCAGTTGGGAACATGGAGAGATCCAGCCTCAGACTAGGCTGAAGCATGTGGGAAAGAACTGAAATAGGCTGTCTGAAAACTCCCAGTCAAGTTTACTAGCCATCCTGCAGTAGATAAGAACATTTTTGTGGCTTTTAATATGTTTTGTCAAGATACTTACTAAAAGGATTAGACTAGTTTACTTATGATGCCATAAGCAATTCATTCTCCTCCATCCCCACCGATCTCCAGGAGATACATGTGCGCAACACTGTTCCAGGCTCCTGCCTTCTTGGGTCTTATAGTGCAGTGAGAAAAGATAATAAATAAATATATAGTGTTAGGTAATGATAAATGTTATGAAGAAAAACAGGGTAAAAGGGGAGAGTGACAGGGATGAGGGAGTCCTCTTTCAGCGAGGTGTTCAGAAGAGTCCTCTTTAAGAGGAAATGACATTTAGGGCAGTGCTCTTGAGTCTCAACCCAAGAAGGAGCCAGCTGTGTGGATATCTGGGGAAAGAGCATTCCAGGTAGAGGCAGGTGAAAGTGTGGTTGTTCAAGGAACAGCAAGATGACCAGTTTATAGGTGGAACAGAGTAAGCAAGGGAGAGCGGTAGGAGCCTGATTATGTGGAGCCTTGAAGACTGGGGTAAGGGGTATGTATTTTAAATGTCAGTGAGGAGCTATTGGAGGTTTTGAGGGTAGTTGCATGGCCTGACTTCGCATTTTTAAAAGTTCGTTCTGGCTATGAAGTGAATAGACTGAAGAGGGGTGTAGTAGGAGCAGGGACTTGTTTGTCTGGTACTTATCCCAGTGGTTCAAACAACAGAGTGTGGTGGTTTGGCCTGGGGTGATGATATATTGGAGATGGGGAAAAGTAGCTGGATCTAGGAAGTGTTTAAAGGGACAGCCATCAGGACTTACTAATTAGGATACAGGGGCCCGGTCGGCGTGGCTCAGTGGTTGAGCATCGACCTAGGATCCAGGAGATCTCGGTTGGATTCCCGGTCAGGGCACATGCCTGGGTTTTGGGCTCGATCCCCAGTGGGGGGCATGAAGGAGGCAGCCAATCAATGACTCTCTTTCATCATTGATGTCTCTATCTCGCTCTCCCTCTCCCTTCCTCTCTCTGAAATCAATAAAAATATATTAAAAAATAAAATACCAGTAATGAGAATTCTTTAAAAAAAAAAAAGGATACAGGGGCAGGGGAGAGGTTAAAGACTTCTCAGTGTTTGTCTTGTGTAACTCGGTAAAGAGGAACTCTTCGGGTAGTGCAGGATCTTGTGGCAAACTCAAGAGTTATTTGGAACATACTAAAGTTGAGGAGCCTAAAAACATCCCGGTAGAGATAATTGGCTAGGCAGTTTGGTAAGTGACTCTGGAGGTCAGGGGAAGGCTTGAGGCCGGATATAGAAATTTTGGAGTCCTTTCATATTATTTTAAAGCAGAGGGACTATATGAGATTATATGCATGTATAGAGAATACGTGAGGACCAAGGAGACTCGAGGAATGGCCAGCGAAGGAGGCAGTTGTTACCCTGATGATCTGGACACCTAGTGAAGAAAATGTTTCAAGAAGTGGGGAGTGATGTGTCACATCACTGAAAAGTGACTCTTTGATATGAAGGAGATTGCCTGGTCATATATTCAGTTATTTACACCTTTATTTTTTGTCTCATTTTGCATTTTTTTTATGAGAACAATTCTCTGGTCTCTTCTTTATGGTTGCACGCAATAGAAAGCCTATTCAAAATAGCTTATGGCAAAAAGTGGAACATATTTGTTCATATAACTGAAAAGTCTGGAGTACTCTGGCTTCAAACACATTTGTATTTAGGGGATCAAATGATGGTGCCAGGGGTCTGTTTCTCTTTTTCCATCTCTTGGCTCTATATGGTGGCATAACAGCCTACATTGGCCTTAAATTGTTTATCTCAGAGGAAAAAAGGGAAGTTTTCTTTTTTAGCATTTATCTTTCAAATTCCACATAGAAGTTTTGGTTGACCCTGCTTGGCCTACATGCTTAGACAAGCCAGCATGAAGAAGGAAGTTGGTACCATAAACGGCCAGCTCTGGGTCAGGGTCCACTTCTGTTCCCATGGCACAACTGAGGCTCTGAGACGAGCAGACCTACCAGACTACATGGACTGTGGGATGGATCACTTTACAAAAGGAAGCTATGCCGAGATGGCAATATATTCATTGTATTTGGGATAAAATTGTTATATAATAGTATCTAGTATCCAGTGATACTCTTCTAGACCCAAAATGCAGGTGTGTCTAACTTAATTAAGCTCACTCAGAATATAATAAAGAATTTGAAAGGTAATAAGAGATATATATATTTTTTGCTTTATCAAGAATCTTTTAAAAAGTATGTAAGCCATAATACTCATTACAGAAAAATTAGAAAATACAGATAAAGAAAAGAAACTAGCCTAGAGATTATGAGCAAAATTGTCCCTGTTATATTTACAAATGTGTATATATATGAGCCAAATGAATATATGTTGTAAGTATATTTTTAAATTTTAATAATGTATTTTAGTTAACCCAGTATCTCCAAAATATTGTCATGTCAACATGTAATCCATACAAAAACTTTTTTTTACTTTTTATTGAATTTATTGGGGTGGCATTGGTCAATAAAATTATATAGGTTTCAGGTGTACAATTCTATAATACATCATCTGTATGTTATTTTTTTTTAAATAGAAATGAGGTCATACTGTTTTGTAAACTACTATTTATCTTAACCTCTATGATGAATGTCTTTTCTTATCTTGATAACTCTGCAACAGCATTTTAAATGGCTGTTTTTTGATATCTATTATATGGACATTACACCACTTTCTAATATTCACCATTAAATTATTACCATTTTTTTTCTTTAAAATTAAAAAAGATTTTTTTGCTTACTTGTGGAATTATTTCCATGAGGCAAAGTCTTACATAATTACTGGCTCAAAGGGTGTGTGCTTTCTGGGGGGCTTTTGATTCATATCGCTAAATTGCATTTCAGAAAGATTGTACCAATTTATATATTCAGCAGTGGAGTATCAGAGTGCCATCTCCATTTATTTTCTTTTTAATCCTTGCCAATCTAATCAGCAAAAATGGGATGTGACTTACTACAGTTCTCTGATTACATTGTTAATTAGGTCAAACTGGTATTCTATATGTTTATAGGTTATTGGCATTTCTTTTTTATACATGGTCTAGTCAGTGTTGAAGTGTTAAAAGCCACTGCCATTTGAATAACAATCCATACTTGAACATTGCTTTAATGTTAATCAACATGTTCACATAATTTTTAATTTCATCTTGGAGCTCTGAGCTTTTCGTACACAAACAAATCATCCCTATTTTGCAGCTACTGTTCCAAGGTCACCTTGCTTGTGAATGGTAGAGCTCTGAATTTTTTTTCTTTCAGTTATGTTGATCTGAAATGTTAAATGTTAGTGAAACTATAATGCTATTTTGGGGGAATATGGTTTGATCCTTAAAAATTGGGCTTGGATATTTTGTATTCCAGAGACAGTTAGGACTGCTTATAGTATGCAACACAGTGTTTGAATATCCACATAGAAAACTTTCTCAGGACCTTATTAGATGAAAATTTTTACATAAAATGAGTTCACTTTTTTCTCTTGCCCTGTGAAACATTATAGAAAGATCCTTTTTAAATAAAATAAGGAAAGAATAGCTAACATTTTACATGCCTTTCCTAGCAACTTTTTCTACTCTCAAACAATCTGCCTTTTCTTTGAGTCTTTAAACTGTGAAGTATTTATGAAAGCAGAAATTAATACACTTTTGAAGTTTTAGTAAATAAATTTGGTAGTATTTATAAAAGCTCTAAATATAAACATCTTCCCTCCATCTATGAGACCAAAATTGGCAGACATTATTGACTCACAATTGACCTTTATCTTTTTAGAGTAAAATTTGTTGATTATTAAGGTGCAGGTGCACAGATGCCAAAAAAGTTTATGAATTTGTTTCCTGCTTCACTCTGCAGAAGTTGGACATTAAGAGCAGGTGTTTAAACATAACAGTAACCCAGTAACTGTGAACACTCGACTGTGAATATGTGGTTTGAGTTGAGGTTTTTGCCGTTATCTTTGTATAATAACAAAAAGGGAGAAACTGATGTTTTTGAAGTTATTGTAATACTTACACTGAACAGGCACATTGTATTAAGCATGGAATATAGTAAAGGCTGCCTTGGCCTTTCTTTTTACAGTAGAGCACCAACAGAAGGTTTGTCTTTCTCTTCTTTTTATAGCAGAAGAGTTTAAAAGTAGAGGCATGTTAATGATGCAACAGTAAACTCTTGGCATTTACAAATTGAATACTTAATATTAGCACTTGTGAGCAACTCTGGAGATCCATGTAGTAATTTGCAAATTTTGTTGCAAAGGTTTTACGTTACTTCTAATAGAGTATTTGTGAGAAGCTAGACAGAATTAAGTATCTACACCATTATCTAAAAAGCTATGTTTTAGGTATCTTCGCTCAGCTGGTGTCACAAAAATTTAATATTAGATGCTAGAGATAGGTTTGTATCAGAATTACTTTTCCATGATATTTAGAAATATTTCTGATAACATATCTCTTAACAAAAAAAACCCCACAGTTATTAGTAGAGCATTTGTACCAAATAAGAAAATAATTAGCCCTTACATTATGAAATTGTAAAGTATCAAATGAGTGCTTAGGTAGACTAATGTTAAAGCACTGGGTAGTTTAACATAAGACAGGTGTGCAGATGCAAAGTTATGAAGCATTGTGTGCTTTGAAATCCCTTCATTGTGATAGTACTTTGAAAGGATATTTGAGGTGCCAAATTAGCACAGATGTTTTACAGTTACAGATCTACAAGGATTAAAGCAATAATATAATAGTAATAGTAGAACCATTTATTGGATGCTTGCTTTGTGTCAAAATTTCCAAAATGGAGATGTGTGTTTTTTCCTCCTGACTATAATACATTATAAAACTGTCTGATGATACTACCATATTCAGTTCTGATTTCAAACAGTCCAGTGAACAGCACATTAAATGAAATAAATTGTCTGAAGGTGAATCTATGAACACACTTGGTCTAGGTAGTCCCTCAAGTATCGTGTTAATAATGGATGTTAACATGCATTGAGCACTCGGTGCCAAGCACTGTGCTGAATGCTTTGCATGAATTATCTTACTTAATCTTTTTAACCACCTGCGCACTGGTAAGCACTTCTAACACCCTCCAATTTACAGATAAGGAGACTGAAGTAGAAAGAGCTTAATGAGCCAGAGTAGGAACCTAAGCATTGGACTTGAGCCTCTGCACTGTGTTGTTATTATTATTTAAATATTTTTAAACAGAAAAGAATATACTCGTTCGGGAAAGGTGAGGGATTGAGAAGACAGGCCCTGGGTAAAAATTATTATGACAACACCTGGAGTAGCTAGGCCTGCCTAGGAGGGAAACAGGCACTGCCACACCACCACAGGGGACAGCTACTGCTGAGGCTCAGGTGACCAGTTCACACACCATGCAAAGCTGTACAGATCAAAGTTATAAAAATCTTCCAGCTCATCATGAAACAAGTCCCTCTCATCTTCAGAGTTGTGTTGTGTTATTAATGGTCTTTATTTGATCCATTATATGTCATAATGTGAAAAGTATTATAGGCAGTGATTTTGAATAGTAAAAACTAAGGGCAGCAATGAGGGTGAGAAATTCTGTTACATCTATTGGCAACTTCATGGCTGCCACAATACTTGTTTTCAAAAACCATCAGTAAAATCTGTAGATCTAAGTTCTGCTCATAAGTAACATTTTATTAATTTTACTTTATCTGGATAATTCATGTTTTCCCCATTTCAATCAGTATGGCAACATTTTCTTTTTAATCCTTTCCTAGAGTTGATATAATTAATTCATTTTTATGTGGCTATATTAATATTTGATATGGACCTCTGGTGGAAGGTGTAAAATAGCTTATTAAGTGATCATATAATACTTTAGATCTTCTTTTTAACTGTTAAAACTATTTTATTCAGGTTGGTTTGAGTTCCACAAATGCAGAATTAAGAGGATTTACAGATCAGAATCTCAGTCCAACAAAAGGTAAGGACAGTTGAATAAAATTTTTCTGCATTGAGCTAGTTTTATTGCATTCGTTTTATAAAACATGAAGGTGCATGCATTACTTTATGTATAATAATACTTATATACTATTACTGTGTTGTTATCATATACCAAATAACTTGTATCATAGGAAAGTCAGTTACCTCTGACAGGTAGAGAGAGAATGTGTGTGACTTTTGTCCATGATCTCTCAGACCATACTTGATCAGTGATCCTATTACAATTGAAACTACTTAAGTCATTTTCTTCTTGATTTTCTTGTTTGAGAGCCCTTCTTAGTGGTTAAACTTGTAAGGAACTACAATAGAATGATTGAATGTATTATAATTCCTGTGTCTAATACATGGCTTAGTGGAGGAATACTTATATCAGAAATCTGACCCACCAGTACAGGAACTTATGCAGGACACTGGAGGTATCTTTCAATATGTATCTTTCAACAGTATCCTTTAGTGTTTGGAGATAACACACTGAAATATTTATGGTTGAAACGACATGACATATGAGATTGGCTTCAAAATAATCCACTGGGGGAAGAAGAGTAAAGTGGGTGGAATTATTAAAAAAACAAAATTGTCTATGAGTTGATTAATTGCATAAGCTGGGCAACAGCTATGTGAGGTTTCATTATTTCTTTCTCCCTTCCTTTGTATATATTTAAAATTTTCCATTATAGAAGGTAGGAGCAAAATGTCTGCCATTACAAAACAAATAGCTATGAGAGGAACAGAAGCTTCCTCAAAAGATTTATGTCTAAGGTGAGCTATGCACTCTGGAGAGAAGGCTAGAGAAGTCTGCATTTCAGTATAAAAATGTCTGGCTTAATAATAATGGCCTGTAGAGTACTCTGAGAGTTTAAATATGTATTTTGAAGCAGTAAAAGAGATCATTCAAGCTTGATGCTTCAATTTTCCCCTGAATTTTTTACCGAGGTGAAATACATATAACATAAAATTTGCCACTTCAATCATTGTTACATACGTAGTTTAGCGGTGTTACGGACATTGACACTGTGCAACCATCGCCACCATCCATCTCCATAACTCTTCATCTTGCAAAAGTAAAACTCTGCACCTGTTGAACAATTAACTCCACGTTTCCCCCTCTCCCCAGCCTGGCAACCACCATTCTGCTTTCTGTCTTTCTGATTTTGCCTACTCTAGATGCCTCAGATAAGGAGAACCACACAGAATTTGTGTGTTTGTGACTGCCTTATTTCAGCTGCTGTAATGACCGCAAGGTTAATCCATGTTGTAGGGTGTCAGAATTTCTTTCCTTTTTAAGGCTGAATACTATTTCATTGTATGTATATACAGAGGTGGACAAAAGTAGGTTTACAGTTGTTTGTATGGAAAATAATACAATAATTCATAAATAATAATACAAGAATAAACTCACGTAATCACAACTGTAGACCTACTTTTGCCCACCCTGTGCAGTAGTCCCCACCTTATCCACAGTGTGGTTTCAGTTACCCACAGTCAACCACAGCCTGAAGATATTAAATGGGAAATTCTAGAAATAAACAATTGATAAGTTGAATTGTGAGCCCTTCTGAGTAACATGATGAAATTGTACGCTGTCCCACCCGGGGCGTGAATCATCCCTTTGTCCAGTGTGTCTGCACTGCAGAGGCTCCCTGTCCTTTAGTCGCTTAGTAGCCGTCTTAGTTGTGGGATCAGCTGTCAGTATACAGTGCTTGTGTTCAGGTAACCCTCATTTTACTTAATAATGGCCCCAAAGTGCAAGAGTAGTGATGCTGGCAATCCGTCCATATATGCCAAAGAGAAACCACAAAGTACTTCCTTTAAGTGAAAAGGTATGTGTGTATGTGTAGGAAAAAACACAGTATACACAGGGTTCAGTATGATACACGGTTTCAGACGTTCATTGGGGTCTTGGAATGTGTCCCCCTTGGATAAGGGGGGACTACTGTGCCACATTTTGCTTATCCATTCGCCTGTTGACGACACATGGGTTGCTTTCATGTTTTAGCTATTGTGAATAATGTTGCAATGACCGTGGGAGCAGAGCTCTCTCCTCGTTACAGCACAGGGAACCCAGTCAACAGTACTGTAATAACTGGTGCCAGGTGGGTGCTGGACTTAGCAGGGCGGCCACTTCGTAAGTTATATAAATGTCTAATCACTATGTTGCACACCTGAGACTAATATAATATTGTATGTCAACTGTAATTGGACAATAAAAATATTTTAAAATATATATCTTCTCAAGACCCTGCTTTTTAGTCTTTTGGGTATATACTTAGAAGTGGAATTGCTGGGCGATTTGGTAATTCTTTTTTTAATTTTTTGAGGAATTGCCATTCTAATTTCCCAGCAGCTGTACCATTTTACATTCCCACCGACGGTGCGCAGGTGCTCCAGCTTCTCCGTGTCCTCACCGACACTTGTCATTTTCTCTGCTTTTTAATAGTGGTCATTCTAATCGGTGTGAGGCGGCATCTCATGATAATTTTGACTTGCATTTCCCTAATGATTAGTGATATTTAGCATCTTTTCTTGTGTTTATTGGTCTTTCGTGTATCTTTGGAGAACTGTCTACTGAAGTCCTTTATTATTTATTGATTGATTTTAGAGAGAGAGGAAGGGGAGAGAATTGGGGGGTCGATTTGTCGTTCCACTTATTCAGGCATTCATTGTTTGATCCTTCTGTGTGCCCTAACCAGGGGCTGGTGTATTCGGACGATGCTCCAACCAGCTGAGCTACTTGGCCAGGCCATATGCTTCTTAATTTTTTGTCACATTATGGCATAAATAGAAATTGATAACATTTATAGGATGCACTAGGGCTAAACAAATGAGGTGGCTTAAGGTGAGGGGTAAGCTAGTCAGGAGCGCCACCTACCCCAGTTTGACACTCCTGGCTGCCCCAAAGGCCGAGGGGATCAGTATCTTAGTAACCCACAGCCTATTCACAACACAAAGGTGGAAATCCTTGCTCTAATAAATTGTACTATTCAGGTCAGGAGAAGGAGCTGGGAACCACAAGCTTGGCAGATATGGACATCTATGATATTGAGTAGTGGGACAGAGATAATGGAGTAATACAGTGATCTTGAAAGATCTTGAAAGAAGGGAGGGGATATCAAGTCATAAAAGGGAAGTGTGACAGAAAAAAAGCCTTCAAAAGATAGAAGACAAAGGAGAGAAGGAGGGGTGAGGTGAGGGGGTTGTGTTTGATGGTAGACTAGGCATCTGAAGGGTAAGGAACAGTCATAAAGGTCAGCCATGAATGTATGTTAATAATAACAAGAAAGTTTAGCTGTAGAGTAAAAATCTTCTGTTTGTTTAATTTGATAGAATAAATGGAGAAGATGGAGACAATCATTTGCAAGGCAAAAACTAGAGAAATCAGGTTTAGAAACAGCTATTTGTTTAAAAGAAAGTTGTTCCTCTTCCTTGAGCTGTTGGCTGGTGGCAGCAAGAACCCCAGATTGAGTAAACCTATAGGGCTGGGAAAAGAGGTTTCTTTGAATAATTTTTTAGATTGGTGAAATTCAGTCAATATTTATTATGGGCCCAAGTGACAATTATATCAGAAATAAGATGTAGAGAACTATTTTACTTAATTGAAATGATGATATAACAATGACATTATAGAAAAATTTGAAAATTAGTAAAAAAATTCTACCACCTAACATAACCTTTTTGTTTTTATTTTTTTCATTCATTATTCATATACTTACGTTTTATAGTTACAAAGCTAATATACATGTAATTTTCTCATCTGCTTTTTTGACCAAATGCAAAAAAACACTTGTTATACTGATAGTCTTCATAAATAGCATTTTTAGAGCTTCATACTATTTCATTGCATTTATGGATCATAATTTATTAAACATTTCCCTTTTCTTATTGCTACACACTTAAGTCTTTTTTGGTGGTTGGTTTTATTTTATATATATGATGTGCATATATCTATATACATAACGTATATATAAACACATATGCATAGACATCTATATATATAGCTGTGATGTTGGACATCACAATGAATGTTTTTAGTCGGCTAAATTTTTTTTTTTTTATTTATTTTCTTAAGATACTCAGTACAGTTACTGGGTCATTCTCCTGCTTACAGCCTTTTTAACAGCTTCCTATTTAAATTAACATAAAATCCCAAACTCCTTACCTACAAAATCCTACCTTATGTCCCTACATATGTCTTCATCCTTACTTCGCCACTCTTGTTTGTACCCTGTACCTCAGCCACACTGATACTACTTTTAGGAAGCTATTTGGCAGAATCTATGAGGAAATTTAAAAATATTGACTGTCTTTTACCATGTAATTAAGCTTTTAAGAGTCTGCATTAGGGAGGTAATCTTAAATGTAAAAAGATAAGCCATCATTTTTCTAGGTTTAGTTTTTGGCATTTGACTGACGTGCCTAGGTGTGGCCTGCTTGTTGGTGGCAGCCTTGCTCACGTGTTTGAGGTAGTGTTTGTCATGTTTCTCTTGACCACCCCCCTTTCTGTGCCATAGTCCCTGGAAGGAAGTCATTATGTGGAGCCCACATTTGAGGAGTGGAGAGTTTGGTCCCCCTCTTTGAGGGGGAGTATCTGTGTAACTTATTTGGGATTCTTCTGCATCCTGGATTTGTCTTTTCTCCATTCATTCATTCATTCATTCATTCATTCACTCATTCATTCATTCAGACTATATCAGTATGGACTCATGGATATTTAGATTATACATGAGTTAAAGTCCAAGATTACTTTATTTATTTATATATTTATTGCTTAAATTATTACCACTATGACCATTGGAAGCTTTCAGTTGGTCTTCTCTGTGTCCTTTGACATATCCCCCTCCTTGTGGGGTGCGTTGTTTGAGCACTTTCTTAGTTTTTACCACTACATGATGCTCCAGGTTCACTCTACACATTTCCTGCCCACTCCACTTTTTCCCCAAGAGTCTTGATTCTATTTAATGGAGAAAGTTTTTAGGAACCAAGATCTCGGTGCTAGGTGAGCTCATTGCTGCTGGGATGGTGTCTTGCCTTTTGAATTACTGTTTTCCTTTGTGTCTGTGATACCACACTTTTTAAGTCTTTCGTAGAAAGCCGTGCAGTGTGGCAGTTAAGAACAAGGGCTCTGGAGCACTAGGGTGTAATCTCGGCGCATTTCTTAAACCCAACAGATGTGTAAACCTGAGCAAGTTGATCCCTCTAAGCCAAAATGTCCACATCTATAAAAATGCAGATACATGTTACTCACTGTATTATATATAAGAAGTCAGAAACTGTCTTCTTCAGCATTCTGTCTCTAGGACAGGTATTTCAAAGTGTCTGTCCCATCGTGTCTGTGCCAAACTAGGAACCTTGTCCAAAGAATGTATGTCCTTCCGTCTACCTATAGTAGAAGGAATAGACAGAGTGGGGTGCGTGAGCCATTCGTGGCGCCGCGCGCATAGTAGGCACCGTGAAGTGTGTGCTCTTCCCCTCGGTGATGTTTTCTCTCCTTTTCGCCTCCCTGTCACTCTACTCTCCTGGCCCTTCCTTTGTTCGTCCTGTGGATGTTAGTGCTCTGCGGGGTTTTATCTTAGATTTTCCTCTCACCTTGTACACTCCCCGCAGGCGATTTCATTTTTAACTGATTTGCTTTAGTTATCATTGACTTTGTATATGGAGGATTCTCAAATCTATATCTCTGGTCCAAACCTTTTATTTATTTTTTAATCCTCAACAGAGGATATTTTTTCCATTGCTTTTCAGAGAAAGTAGAAGGGGGGGGGAGAGAGAAACATCAATGTGAGAGAGACACATCCATGGGTGCCTCTCACACGTGCCCTGACCGTGGTGGGGATGGAGCCTGCAACCGAGGTACTTGCCCTTGGCCGGAATCGAACCCGGAACCCTGTGGTCTGTGGGCCGACGCTCTAACCACTGAGCCTAACCGGCCAGGGCTGGTCCGAACCCTTTGCCTTGAGTTTTTGCACACCCAACTGCTTCTTGGACATCTTCATGTGAGTAACTTCAAGTGGTTAATATGCTGTCCCCTTCTTCTCTTACTGAGTAACAGCACCGCCACCCTCCGCCGAAACCAGAAACCCAGGCGGTCATCGTCTTTGACCCCTTTTCTTTCTCTCCGCTTCTAAGCAAATCACTTAAGTCTTGTTTCTTCCACCTCTTAAATCTCTCAGCCCTCCCTACCCATTTTCTCCATTTCCTTGGCTACTATCTAAGTTCAGGCTACTATAAACCATTTTCTGAATCACTGCAGCTGCTTCATTTACTTCCAGATTTATTTATTTTTATTTTATTCACTGTACAATAGCTACATACTTTTTTCTCAAACACAAATCTGAACAAAGTCTTTTCGTGTTGGGGAAAAAAAAATTTAGTAGTTCCTTATTGCCCTCAAGATAAAGTCCAGACTCCAATTTAAAAGATCCCTCATGATATGGTTCCTGCTTTCACTTTAGCATTATCTCAGACACAGGTACTTCTGGCATCCTGAGCTACATTCTCTGTCTCTGTCTCTGTCTCTGTCCCTCTCCCTCTGTATGCTTTTCTCTGTGCCTGGAATATCATGCCTCCCTGAAACTGCCTTCCACTCCACTCCTGATATATATACATTTCACCTGGCTAATTTCTCGTCATTGCTTGCATCTAAGTTTAGGGTTTATTTCTGCTTGGCTCATAACCCTCTAATATCTCTACTTATTTCTAGTGTAGCATTTATGACGCTGTGCTTTAATTACTGGCTTACTTATTGGTCCCCACCTGACTCCATGAAGTCAGGGACTTTGCCTGATTCATCATTATATCTCTAGGACAGGTATTTCAAAGAACCTGTCTCATGATATCTGTCCCAAATTAGGACCTTCATTGAAGGAATGTATGTCCTTCCTTCTATCTATAATTCCTTTGCCACTGGTCAAATTTTGGGGGGGGGGGGGGGGGGAGACAAAGTTTGAGTTACTCTTTAAAGTCTAGCTGACCATGAATTCCACTGCACCTCCTTGTTACTGTGCCTCCTTTGTATTAACCTTTGGGCCCTGTACATATTTTATTATTGTCCTGATCACATTATGTTGAATTTCTTTATACGCTCATCCTTTTATTTTACTAGACTCCAAGCTCCTTGTAGGCAGGGTGCTTTTTCATATTTTTATCCTCAAACTGTAGCTTGATGTCTAGCACAATTATACATACTCAGTAAATAATGAACTGCAAAAGCTTGTTTCGCCATAGCATTCCCAGACTTTTAATCAAAATGTTTATTATCTAACCTTTGAGAAGTGTATAAAAGTATTGAACTTACCTTTAGTATTTTTGAATCAAAGTGGTAAGGTATTTAATAAAAAATGTTTCTGAGCTTTTTGTTTTAGGATGTATATCTAAGAGTTGGAGGTTTAAAAGTTTTCTCCTTTTAATTAACTAAAAGAAGAAAAGTCTGAAGATAATTATATTCACTCATAACCAAGGGAGTAGTAGAGTATTTAAAAACAGTTGAGTATTTGTATGTCCTTTATGCTTTATTAAGAAAAGTGAAAGATAAAAATACTGTAACTGGGGGCTTCATTGTCTATGGTACTGACAGTCCGGCGGGGATTCCTGAGTTACCTGAAAGGAACATGCTATTGGGTGCGCTGTGCCTTCGGGTATTTGTGCCATGTGGAAGAAGCCAAATTTGCCTGCGAGCTCTGTGCAGTCCTCTGGGAGCAGCCTGGTCAGCAGCTGTTGGGAGGGTTGCACTGGTGGAATGAACTGCTGGTGTCCTTGCAGGTAAATGAGGTCAGCCATCCATCTTCCCACTAGCTCCCTTATATGCTCAGCAGAGCAGTTCCACTTTGCCAACTCATTCATTGCTTGCACATCAGATTTAAAATATGCATATCTTACACTGACTTCCTGTCCCACCTCATCCAAGAGACTGCAGTAGCCTCCAGCTTTGAAAATTACAACCTATTAAAAGGAATTCAGCAGCTCAAAAGAGGGACTATCGCTGAATAATTAGATTCCTCCGTGGAGGCCGAACTAATGGAAAAGATGAGAGAACGCTGTGATGGGAAGGAGAGGGTGGAAACTCCCAAGAGGAGTTTTTGCAACCCAGAAAAAGTTGTTTTTGAGCTGAAAATATATTCTGCATTCTTTAATCTAAGAAAGATTAAAAATAAGAAATTGCCAAAGAAGTACTGAGAGCAAAACAATACTGATACCAAATGGAATATACTAGAAACCTCGAGGCGTTAAAGGGATAAAAGAGGAATACTGTATGTGATAAAAGGAACCGTCAAACCACCAGTCCAGTTTTTAGACAATGGACAAAACTTATGAATAAACGGTTCACAGAAGAGGAAATGAATAGTTCTTACACAGATGAAAAGGCACTCTACCTCATTCATAAAATAAGTAATTCTCCATTTTTCACTCTGTAAGATTGGTATTAAGGAGTTTGATAAAACACTGCAGTTAATATCCATCCATTAATTAGGAAGCATTTTGTGGACAAAGAAGGAATTCAGAGTCGGACAAAAGTGTTACTGGAATGGCTCCCTGTAGGACATTTCTGCATTATTATGTGAGAACTTCATTTTTCTTGATGATAAAAAGTTTAAAAGAAGCAGAAAAGGTGAAAGGGTAGGGAGTTGGTGTTAGAGATTATTTCAGTTTTCAAAATCTTAAAAATACAGTGGCTTACATATTTAGAGTTATACGTTTAATTAAAAAGGCTGGCCTTGCCTGGGTAGCTCAGTTGGTTAGATGTGCCAAGGTTGTGGGTTCCACCTCCGGTCAGGGCACATACAAGAAGCAACCAATAAATGCATAAATAAGTGGAACGACAAATCTCCATCTCTGTCTCTCTCGCCCTCTCTCTCTCCTTCCCTCTTCCCTTCCCCTCCCCCACTCTTCTTCCCTCCCTCCCTACCTACCCCCCTTAAATCAGTAAATTAAAAAAAAAAAGGCTGCTAATATTTGCCCATATTCTTTTTCCCCTGGATTTTTCTTTACAAATTTAAATCCTAAAATATCTAGTAAGCTTTTATTTTATATTACTTTGAACAATAGGTATAAGCGACACTTGGTTGCTTTTTCTATAAGGTTTCTTTGGCACCCTTCTAAATCTGAGTTCATGCTAGGGTGAGTGTGGCCTCTCTTACTGTGCTAGGCCTAGTAAGAGATTGTATTTAAATAAACATAGTATGAATGGTTCTGTCTTTGCCTTTTGAATCTGGGTTTGGTTTCAGGCTATTTAAAAATAGCTTAATGATCTGAAAATAGACATCTATCCCATTCTACAAATAGTTTTATTGACCTGTTCATTCCAGTAGCTTTTCCTGAAGGACCTGTGTCATCTGATCCTTTTTCTCTCTTGTATTTTTCCTATGTTTATCTACAAGATGTTTTATTTAAATAACAGTGTTTAGTTTACCATATTAAGTAATTAAATACTAGAGTTAAATAAGAATTACCTTTTAGAAATAAATTTAAGGAATTTCTAATTTAAAACAGAAAATAAAGGAAACAATTAAAATGTTTTAAAATAGGCCATAGTTACCACATCTCTTGCCCTCCTGTTACTGCTTTCACAACATATATTGTAGTTATGCTGAGTGTTTTGATTGCGTGTTGCAGATTGATAAATAATTTTGACAATGCAATATGTTATACCTGAGCCACAATTTTGATTGCCAATTGGAATTTAGCTCTGAAATCAACCCCTTAAATGTTATCTTTTTAAAATTTTCTTATTTAAATTTGTCTTGTCATGACCAACATAAAATTTGCATAAGTTGCCAAATCCAAAAGCAAAATATCCAAAAATATGCTGTAAAGCTGTTTAACGGCTCTGTTGCCAAAACAATGTTTTAAAAATTAAATGTAGCCATTTAAATCACAAGTGTTTATTATTTAGGAGAGATTAAATTGTCCATTCTGACATTTAATCTGGTTTTTCCTCCTCTTCTTTATAAAATGGTAAATAAAAATAAAAATGCTGGCTAAAATATTTTTTTAAAGCTGTATGTGTCTTTAAAAATGACTAAATAGAAAACTATTAAAAGTTGCTAAAATTTTTCTAACTATATTTCATTTTATTTTAGTCTTCACCCCAGAATATGTTTTTATTGATTTTTAGAGAGAAAGGAAGGGAGAGAGAGAAACATTGATGTGAGAGAAACATCAATCGGTTGCCTCCCTTACGCGCCTCGACCGGGATGGACCTGCAGCCTAAGGTGTGCGCCCTGCCTGGGAATAGAACTTGCAACCTTTTGGTGTAGGGATGACGCTCCAGCCAAAGGAGCCACCTGGCCAGGGCCTAACTCTATTTCTCGGGGAGTTTTTTATTCACACTAATGAAAACGTATTGTTTTGCTTCATGTTGTAAAGTAAGTTTGATATATTGGAAAAGGCATACATAGGTTTTGGAGCTTCAAATTTAGCTTTACTATTTACTGTGTCTACAGTTGGTAACAGAAAATTTATGTTACTAAATCTCTCTTTGCCTGATTTTCACATTTGTGGTATGGGAATAATAATACCTACTTCACAGGGATTATATTTTCTCACTTAGCCTTTACTTGTAAAGCTTTATGTATAATACTTGGCATGTTGTTGACCTTAACAAAACAAAAACAAAGAACCATGTATTTTACCAGCAAAATGGATTTATTCAGGAATAGTGGAGAAACTGCAATTCGGGAAAAGCAAATGATGGCTGACCATAGACAAGTCCAAAGAACAGAGGAGAGGGCCTTACTTTTACAGGGGAAAAGAAGGTTGGGAGGGACTGTACGGAAGGTCAGAGTGCTAACAGCTTGTCATTGGCTGGATGTAGCAGTTTCTCAGTGGCTGGGCTGTCTCCAGGAGCCCAGACCTAGAGACAACCAGCCAAAGAGGCTCTGGTAGTGACTGGCAAAGGTGGGTGGAGGCCTTTTGATGGAGGAGTAATTTTCCCTTCTGCTGCGGAATGTCCTCCTGTTTGGGGCCTGGGTGGCAGTGTGTGAGCGCGCCCCCTTCACGGCTTCCCAGCTTCATTTCAAATGATTTTCTTGATTTTTAACAATGAAGTAGGTGCTCAATAAAATATTAATCTCTTCCTCTTTACTTCCTTGTTTCTTTGATATCAGAGCCTTTATCATTATATTAAATACATAGAAAATGCCTGTAAGTTGCTGATTAAATTTCTGAAAAAGACCAGCCTGAATACATTTAATTACAAGCCATATATATATATATTTTTTTATTTATTTTATTTTATTTTTTTCTTTAAACATGTTTTTATTGATTTCAGAGAGTGGAAGACAGAGGGAGAGGAAGGTAGAAACATCAATGATGAGAGTCATTGATCGGGTGCCTCCTGCATGCCCCCCGCTGAGGATCTAGCCCAAAACCTGGGCATGTGCCCTGACCGGGAATCAAACCACTGTCTCCTGGATCATAGATCAGTGCTCAACCACTGAGCCATGCTGGCCAGGCTACAAGCTATATTTTGAAGTAAATGAAAATTGCTACCCATATTTGCTGGTAATTCAAATTACTTCTTTAATTTTCTGCCTGTGAAACTAATTAAATCAAATGTTTTGCTTGATTCACAGAATAAGCTAGGAGCTCTTATCATTCCTTTCTTCAGTTGCATCCTTTACCGTGCCTTTAGTGAGTCTATTTGGGACCTATTAAAGTATGAAAAGTAAGACAGCTGACAGTGCAGATGTATAAATCACAAATCTAAAGGAAGTGGAGAAGATTAAAACATGTATCTATCAATAAGTTCTTCAGTCTCCCAGATGAGCAGGGTAGCAATTAGAACAATAGTTTGAAAAATATATTTTTTCCACTCCCTGAATAATAAAGGTGATGTTTGCTTAGTATGCCTGGAGATTTAGAATACTCTAGGCCTGTAGTTCTTAAATTTTAGCAAGCTTCTGAATCACCTAGAAGGCATATTATAGATTGCCTCCAGGGTTTCTGAGTCAGTGGGTCTAGTTGGGCACCTGAGAATTTCTATTTCTAACAGGTTTCTGGGTGAAGCTGATATATTACTCGCCCTGGACCACCCTTTGAGAACTACTGCTCTGAGTATATAAAAGTATCTAGAAGAAGTGGGGATTGTGCATCAGGGAGCATCATACTGATTCTCCTGCCTAAAATTTTTCACTCAATTTGGAAAACAACTTTCTCAGTACCTTCTATGTGTCTAATGCTATGTTGTCATCAAGTTTCACATGTCTTGGACTTTCAGACCATGGATTTTTCCTTTACTGAGTGAGTCCACGGGCTAAGGAGCACTTTCTAAAAGAAAAGACTATTGGAGAAAGGAGGAAAGGTTACCCTTTTTGTTGCTTTTTCAAATCCATCTTCATGTTATAGCACTATTTTATCTCTTACTAATTTTTTTAAAAAATATATCTGTATTGATTTCAGAGAGAGGAAAGGAGGGGGAGAGAGAGATAGAAACATCAATGATGAGAGAGTCATTGATCGAGCCCACAACCCAGGCATGTGCCCTGACCGGGAATCGAACCACTATCTCCTGGATTGTAGGTCGAGGCTGAGCCACGCCGGCCGGGCTGAGTGAGGATTAAAAAAAAAAGAGAAAGGCAAAATTGTGAAATCACTGGAAATATTGTGCATTTTAGTGATTATTTTTGTAGTTCTAATTTTGAGAGGATTTAACTATTTAAATTCCCATTAAAATAAAAACAAAGTGAGTGCTATCTTTATATTAGTTAACATGTATCAGTGACATACATTTTGCAATACAAGTAGGTTAGTTATGAACAAAAAGAACTATTAAAAACATGGTGCTTTAAGAGGAGGAAAATAAAAGAAGTTCCAAATATGAGGAAAACGCTGGAGGCAGAGAGACTTGGAACAATGAAATGTCTGAGTAGCATCTGTTTATCGGGATGATATTAAAGAGTTTGTGTTGAATGGTTTTTTCTCAACTCTCTTCTGCTCTGGATCACAAAATTTTACAGTGTATTGTTTAATTAGAAAAAGAAAGCTAATGTTCTAGAAATTGTTGATTGTTTTGTTGGCCAGTTTTTAAATCTTTCCTTGGTTTTTGGTTCCAGATCTTTAGACTATGAACCAACCCAATTGTTAAGAAACATTGAATACAGTCAGTGGAAAATTTTAATAATATGTGTTAGAGCGGCTATAAAGAAAATGCATAGGGCTTAGGCCTGAAACTTCAGGGCTTTGTTTACTATGTGTATCAATTTTAAATAATTGATCAAAGGAAATATATAAAACTGTTACCTAATTGTGTAGAAAAATAGCTGAATGACTATTGCTTTATTCTGTAATATCAGGTACTCTAATTCAAAGGTATTCTAGATTTGCTTGAGCACTGTGTTCCCTTTTTTAATATCTAGGATCAATATACCAAAGTAATTTTTAAATGAATTTCATATTTTAAAAATGGAATACTTTAAAATATTAACTTACATAAAAATTTCTATAAAACATGGGTTGGATCAGACTTTACTTACATCAGTGAATTATACTACCCTGGAGATATAAGCCCTTTAAGGTAATGTCTTTGTCTCAGTTTCTATGAAATTTAAATTGGGAATCTTGTAAGATAATTATGACTGTTTTACAGACCACAAGGAGAAAAGTGACTTCTGACATATCTGAACACAAACCTTAAAGAATTCCTACGTAAACACATTCTAAGCTCAATTGGTACTGAACTGGCTTGGGGGGGAAATATGCCATAATAACATGAACCCTGATTTGGATAGAAAACTGTTATATAGTCAAGGGGCTGAGCCTGGGGGCTGTGGTCAAAGAAAATTTCGAGCATCTCCCTGCCTCCATATTTAGTTTACAGTTATCACTGACTCCCTTCCAACTCATCCTGTATTTTTGGGAAAGGAGAGAAATGTCTTTCTCTGAGATTTTTCTGATCATATTAGATAGTTTGACTATAGTCACTTAAACTTAATCTATTGGAATAAAATAACTTATGGAATTTGTTTCACCAAAGTGCTCTTAAAAATTCTGGATTAGTTGATTAACCACAGCTAACAGCTCTTTAGATGCACCGCATCCTCAAGTTTCAGAAATTCCTTTCTGAATGGGAGAATCAAAACAACGCAGGAGCACATTATTTTCTCGGTTGGCAGAGCAATATCAGTTCTTAGCACACATGAGCTCAAGATGAGAACCGTGGCTAATCCAAGATTTGGAGTTTTCTTAGATCTGCTAATTTTCTCTATTAATTTGCTTATATTTCTGCTTTCACACAGTTCTCTCTAGTGATTAAGCTCAACTCAGAGAAATATTTTTTATTTTCTTCTAAAAAGATCTTATTTTAATTATTTTGTTTCAGAAAGGATATGTTGTTAATAAACTTCTTGTTATCCTGTGGTGACGATGGGAATACACCATTCAGATCTGCTGCTGCTGAGAGGCATGGCTGGCTGACAGGTGCGGCCGCGGCCCCTCGGGCTCCACCGCCTCCTCGCTGCTGAGGCCGCCCAGGCCAGCCGTGGCTGCTGTCAGCAGGGAATGAGCATGACGGGGTAATAGTGTAGGCCCGTTCTTGCAGGGTGCAGGACTCCTCTGATGGGCAGAGTATTGCTTATCTACTGATGCATTAAAAAGTCCCCCAAGCCTAACCACCTAAAACAACAAACTTACTAACTCACAGTTTCTGTGGGTCAGGAGTGGCTCAGGTAGGTGATTCAGCCTCAGCACCTCTCGTCTATTGTAATGGAGCTGTTGGCCAACACTGCAGTCGAGGGCTGGCTTGTGATTGGAAGATCTACTTCCAAGACAGCTCACTTACGTGCTCTTCACAAGAGCCCTTAGCTCCTCATTGGCTACTGTCACGAGGTTTCAGATTCAGATCCTTGCCACATGGATGTCTCCAGAGGCCAGCAACACATTTGCTGGGGACAAGTACTAATACAGTTTTCCTCTGAGACACTTCTAGATATCATCCCTACCTAAGGTTGCCAGATGTAGCAAGTAAAAATACAAGACAACATTTGGGACATACTTATACTTAAAAAAGTATTCATAGTTTATTTAAAATTTAAATTTATTTATTGATTTATTATTTTTAAATCCTCACCCAAAGATATGTTTTATTGATTTTTTTTGAGAGAGAGAAACATCAATCAGTTGCCTCCCATACGTACCCCAATTTAGGATTGAACCTGTAATCTAGGTATGTGCCCTGACCAGGAATCAAACCCACAACCTTTCGGTGTACGGGATGATGCTCCAACCAACTGAGCCACCTGGCCATGGCTGAAATTTAAATTTAACTGGATGTCCTCTAGCCCTGTTTTCATCCATTCTGGGTTCAGTTTGTCTTGTCTGTGCTCATATGGCATCCTGTGTTACCCTGTTTCTACATTACTATACTATATTTTAATTTCTACTTAGTTGTCACTATTTTCACACTAGAGTGAAACTTCCCTATGGGTAGGAACTGTGTCTTGTTTATTTTATGCACTGTTATATCTCCAGTGCCAAACACTGTGCTTGACCTTTATAGGTACTCAATAAACATGTTTGGGCTATTCAGAGAATGAAAACACTTGGTCTTACACTTACATGTACTTTTCCTCTCCCTCCACCTTCTCTTCTTCATCTCATGATCATGATGAATGTCAGAGGAATGCTGATACAGGCAGGTAAATGGCTAGGAATTCCAGGATTCAAAAACTTGCTTTATTACTTTTTAGATAAGTTTTAAGGTTCCCCTTCTGATAGCTGGAGGTAATACCTGTTTCCTGCCTACCTTAGATAATATCTGCCTCCTTCCTGTCTACTATGAAAGAAAAACAAAAATTATTAAGCCTATTATTTTTGAAGAGCTGTGCTGGATTTAATAATTGGAAGCTGAGCGTTTTATATAGTGGTGATAAGTTTTAAGTCGTGGTAAGGACATGGAGTCAAATAGCTCCGAGCTTGAATCTTAGCCTTCTCACATAATAATGGTGCCTTCTTGGGCAAATTACTTAGCTGTGTTTCAGAATGTCATTTTTCTCATCTTAAAAACAGCTACCTCATAAGGCCTATTGGGAAGATGAAATGATAAAGCCTATGACCTTGCCTAGCATAGTGCCTGTTTTTGGCACATGGTAGGTACACAGAAAAACCCTAATGAAGCTTCTTGGCCCTGGCATCTTGTCATTCCTTGAGTGATTGTGGCTTCTGATTCATAGACATTCATAATTCCGCCAACTGTAGATTCTCAGCCAAGCACATACACCAGATATCCGAACCTGTGCTTTCTCTCCCACTGAGATGGAGTGCTACAGCAACAGCACATTAGCAGAGTAAAACTAACCTGTTTATATCAGTTAAAATAGCTACTTTTTCCTATATGTAGAGCTTGTTGAGTCCTACTCCAAAAGACAAGGAAACTACAGTGCAGGATCAAAAGTGGATGTTTCAGTGATTGGTTGTCTGCCACAAACCATTTATGCCTGTGGTAACTTCTGGTATCTCCTGTTTAAAACTCAGAATATAAGAAGGCTCACAAGATCCCACTTTCTCAGTCTGTGTTTCTTCTGAAAATCAAGTTCAAGTGTAACTTTTGGCCCTTTGCTTCTCAGGAGGTTTTTCTATCCTTATTGGCTTCCCATGCATTGGAATTGCTGTTACAGTATCCCCAGCTCTGACTTCCCATTTTCCCCTAATGCTTTTCAGTTTAATGAGTAAGGAAATTGAGTCTCATATAGATTAAGTAGCTTACCAGAGGTCATTCATGTAGACAGCTGGGATTTGAACCCAGGTATCCTGACTCCATTGCAATATATATACTGCATTCCAGTTGTTTTTTTAAATGAGAATTGTGGGACCTGTGCATCAATATACAAATGTGAGGTGTTAATTTTTTAGTATTGTAAAGTGCTGTGAATAGATACATGGTAACACCTATGACAGAAGGGTTTGCAGTTGATTTAAGGAGACTAGGCACATAAATTAAATAACAAAAGACAGTGTTACCGATTCATATAACAAAAAAAAGCTACTGAAAATCAGAATTACTTCTAGTCATGTTGAATTTTTGGATATTATCACTTGTGTCTAGATTTTTGTACTTAGAATGGTGCTTTTGAGATTAATTCATACTTGTTGTGTGTATCAGTTCTTTTTTATTACTGACTAGTATTCCATTGTATGGATATACCGCCATTTGTTTATCCATTCCTGAGTTGATGAACATTTGTTTTGTTTCCAGTTGTGGACTATTTATGAATAAAGCTGCTATGACTATTCAAGTACTAGCTTACGTGTTGACATAAGTTTTTGTTCCTCTAAGGTACCTAGGAGTGGAATTGTTGGGTCATATGGTGAGTGTATGTTTAACTTTATAAGAAATTGCCAAACATGTTTCCCAACGTATCTGTACAAATTGGTATTCCCATCAGCAATATATAAGAGTTCTAGTTGCCCTTTGTCTTTGTCAGCACTTGGTATGGTCAGTCTTTTCTCATTTTAGCTATTCAAGTGGGTTTGTGTGGGTAGCATCTCAGTGTGGTTTGAATTTGCATTTTCCTAATGACTAATGATGTGCATAATTTCATGTGCTTATTTGCCATCAACATGCCTTCTTTGATTAATTGATTGTTTAAATTTTTTGCCCATTTTTAATTATTTGTCTTACTGGGTTATTGTCTTATTCTGGATACAAGTCCTTTATTAAATATTTTTTTACAAATATTTTCTCCCAGTCTGTAGCTTGCCTTTTAATTTAATTAACAGTAAATTTGGAACAGCAAACATTTTATATTTTAATGTGCAATTTATCAATTTTAAAAGATAGCTTGCCCTTCTTCTTCTTCTTTTTTTTTTTTTAAATCCTCACCCAAGGATATTTTTTTCTCAATAGTGTTATTCTGGTTTAGAGCTTTCTTGAGAGAAAAATAACACTTTCTTTTTTACTATGCTCTATTCTGTATGCTCAATAATATCCATAAGCATGTTTCTGTTTATGTAAAATTGTAATGTGGTTGAGAGTTAAGGGAGACAAGAGTAGATCAGAAGCTATTTCTTCCCCTTATCTGCTGTTCATAGGTTGAACATGTGCCAGATTATTGTAAGACCTTTTATTTTAGCCTCAATAATTCAATTCTGGGAAGCCTGGGGTTAGTTTACAGCCAGTAGTGGAACCCAGCTTAATCTCTTCTGATATCCCATAGATCAAATAGGTGAAAATACACAGAGAAGCCAGGCCTCAGGAGGATTTTCTGTGAGTAAAAGTAAGGACAGATCCTTGAGACTGAATAGCAGGGGCAGGCAGGAAAAAGGTAGAATTTCCGCCCATCTGTACTGCATCCCTGCAATTTAAGGAAGCTGGGGCTTTGCCAACCAGACACTTGGCAGCTATCTGCTGTGGTGTTGCAACTGCTATCTGCAGCATCCAGGGCTCTTTCTCTCCCTCCCACATCTCTTATCATTCATTACCTCTCAGCTTCCCTTGGTGACCACACTTCTGTAAAGGCAGGCGTGGGAGTGGACTGGTTATGGTGCATTTTCAGATGTGAAGGGAATCGTAGTAGGAAGGGGCAGAGAAAAAATTTGGGAGAGTGGTATGCAGTTTTTCAGGCTCTACTTCAAATAAACACAAATGAAGCTTTTTATTATGGAAAATTTCATATATTTATAAGAGTAAAGAGAAGAGTTTAATGAATTCCCTCATACCAGTCACCAGCTTAAATACCTCTTGGTTTGGTACTATTTCTGATGAGGGAAAACTGAATTCTGTTTCAAAGTGTCCAGGATTAAATAACCAACCACATATATCACATAATGGGACAGTAGAATCAGGAGAGTCTTCTTTAGTTCATCAGAGCCATGGTCAATCGGGATTCTTCACCTGGAATCCACAAATTGACTTCAGGCCTTGATAGACTGGGTTGGTAAGCAAAATTCTCTACTCTGGAGAGAGAGTATATAATTTTAACAGGATCCCAACAAGATCCTTAATCTCCGAAATTGGTGAAAACCCTAATATTACATGACTGCTCAACACCAGAAATCCAACTAAGAGTTTTGTGAATCCATCTTTTTTCCAACTTAAGAACTGAGAATTAAAGTCAATAATACCCAGGTGGGCAGTAAAGGGGAGAGGCCAACTAGAATTTACCTAATTTTTTTCTTAGCAAACACCAAACCAGTATAATTTTTTCAATTTTTGAATAATGGACAGTATTTTTTTTTAAGTCATCCTGGGCTTATTAAGAAATTCTGCAAAATAAAAGAAAATCTCATACTTGAGACACAGAGGAAAATCATACTTGGAAAAAATTAAGAAAGGAAACAAGATAATATTAGATGGTTTTTACTTCTTGAAATTATTTAACAAATCTGGAATAGTATGTATAAGACAACAGATTGGCACAGAAGGGAACCAACTGAGATACCAGCAAAGATTATAGTAATAACAGCTAAATATTTATTGAGTACCAGATACTGTATTAAAACCCTTCATGAATTAGTTAATTAAATCTAATTAAGTGATTATTCCCAAGAAAGTTGAAGTAAATAGATTAAATTACTTCCCCAAAATTATACACCTAGTAAGAGGTGGATCTCAGATTTGAATCCGGGTAGAGGGACTCCAGGCCCTGGATTTAGGGAAAATGAGATACTTACAAAGGATCTTGAATAATTCTTTGTACTTTCCTATATTTTAAAATTTCTTCAAGACTCCTCAAAACCCATAACCTTATTAAAATTTAAGACACTATTAAAATCCACGATGAGGGGAGTCAAAAGATAATCAGTGCTGAAAATCAAGCCATCGATGTAGAAAGGCAGTGAAGGCTCCCAAAAGACAGCAGTGGGGGAGGATGGAAAAGGTGAAGCCGGTGGCCCGGGGGACGCAGGCTCAGCAAGCAGGTCAGCTGTCCTCCCGGGCAGGGGACCGGCCGAAGGGAAGCCCACGCCCATGAGCTGGAGGACGGCCTGGGCACAGTTTAAAGGGCCCCTCCGACGGGTGGAGAATCCGAGATATATCTGGTTGACATTTTTGAGAATTTAAAGATATACTGTAAGCATCCAGGCAAGGGGTGAAAAGGAGGGTGCTACAAAAATCTATAAATAGAACTAATCGCAGATTTTCTGTTCCCTCCTAAATAGCAAAACCAGTGGAACAATATTTACAGTATTACTAGGAAAAATGTCTGCAGGTCATTAGCAAAAGAGTAGCAAGAAATATAGTGACAGAGTTTAAGACTACTTTATCAGTAATTAGAATAAAGATGAATATATTAACATATAAATTTAAAAGACAGAGCCCGCCGGGTGTGGCTCAGAGGCTGAGCATTGACCTAGGATCCAGGAGATCCCGGTTCGATTCCCGGGCACATGCCCTGGTTGTGGGCTCGATCTCCAGTCAAGGGCGTGCAGGAGGCAGCCGATCAATGACTCTCTCATCATTGATGTTTCTCTCTCTCTCTCCATCTCTCTTCCTCTCTCTCAATTCAATAGAGATATTTTTTTTTTTAAAAAAGACAGAGACTCAAGTTGGGTGGAAAACCGACACCCAAGACTTACAGTACCTGATTTTGAGGCTACTATAAAGTAATCAAGACATATAGTACAGTAGTCCCCCTTATCTGCGGGTATGCTTTCTGTGGTTTCAGTGACCCACAGTCAACTGTGGTCCAAAAATATTAAATGGAAGATTTCAGAAATAAAGAATTCAGAAGTTTTAAATTGCATGCTTTTCGAAGTACGTAATGAAATCTCACATCTTCCCACCTAGAACGTGAGTCATGCCTTTGTTCAGTGTATCCACGCTGTGTATGCTGTCCACTGGTTAGTCCCGTAATAGCTGTCTTGGTTAACAGGGCAACTGCTGAGGTATCACAGTGCTTGTGTTCATTCAAGTAACCCTTATAGTAGTCGAACACTGTGTCACAGTGCCTGCTTCACTCACCTCTCTTCATCTCATCACAAAGGCAGTGTATCATCTCACATCACACGAAGAAGGGTAAATACAGTTCATTTAGATCCTTTGAGAGAGAGAAACAATATTACAGTATATTGTTCTATTTTATTATTAGTTATTGTTAACCTCTTACTGTGCCTAATTTCTAAATTAAACTTTATCGTAGGTATGTGTGAATAGGAAAAAATGTAGTATATATAGGGCTCTGTACTGTCTTCAGTTTCAGGCACCCACTGAGGGCCTTGGACTGTATCCCCCACAGATAAGGGGGACTAGTCAGTACATAGTCAGTATTGCAGAATAGAGAGATCAGAAGTAGTCGTACACAAATATGGTCAACCGATCTTTGAGAAAGGAAGAATGAATGGCAATTCAATGGAGAAAGGAGAGTTTTCAACAATTGAGGCTGGAAGAAACAATGGAAGTCCACATACAAAACAGTGAACTTAGATACAGCCCTTACACCTCAAAATGGGTCATAAACATAAATGTAAAACAAAAAGATAAAACTTCTAGAAGAAAAAATAGGAGAAAATCTAGGTGACCTTGGCTTTGGCAATGACTCTTTAGATACAACAGCAAAACACATATCTAATAAAGGACTTTGCCAAGTTAGCCAATTTAGAAGTTAAAGAGCAGCACAAAAGCTGCCTGTATTTCAGGGGTCTCCAAAACTGCCTTTAGGTTTGTTAATTCTCTAGAAGGAACCCACAGAATTCACTGAAAGCTGTTATAGTTACCCTTTACTGCAGTTGAAGGATACAGATGTAAATAAGTCAGTCACATGAAAAGGCACATGGAGCAGAGTCTAGAAAAGCACTAAATGTGGAGCTTCTAGTTCTTTCCTCATGGAGTCAGGTACAGCTTTACTTTCCCGGTATTAATGTTTTACAACGTGCAGAGTATTGGCAGCCAGAGAAGCTTGCACGATCTTTGGTGTCCAGAGTTTTTTATTGGGGTCCAGTCATGTAAACCTGACCAGGTACTCATGTGGCTGATTTAAGTCTCCAGTCCCTCAGGAGGTCGAACTGATATCACGTGACTCAAATGCCCCCACCCTAAATCTCATTGTTAGTGTGACTCAAAACCTCCACCCTAAATCACATTGTTACTATCTGGCTGGCCCAATGCCCCCAGTTAAACAAAGACACTTTTATCAGGCACAACATTCAAGGGTTTAGAGATTACTTCCCAGGAGCTAAGGGCAAAAGCCAGATCTCTCTTTGGGTAAAATGAAATTACTTTACTACCTACATTTGTATCCAGAATATAAAAAGAACTCAAGATGTGGGCAAAAGACCTGAAAAGACACCTCACCAAAGAATATATACAGTAGGCAAATAAACATATGAAACATAACTTAATATCATTTGTCATTAGGGACTTGCAAAACAACATGAAATAGCACTGACACCTTTTAGAATGGCTAAAATCTAAAAAACTGACAGCACCAACTGCTGGCTGCCATGCAGAGCAACAGACTCATTCACTGGTGGTGGGAATGCAGAATGGTCCAGGTGCTTTGGAGGATAGTTTGGCAGTTCCTTGTAAAGCTAAACAGTCTTCTAAAAGAAGTCCTTCTGTCATGTATAACCAATTTCCTGCTTCTGCTACCCCGCCTAAGTGAACACTGTTCATATTACTTCAACTCCAATACTCGGTGTCTTACGGAGAATGTCTTCTCAAGCATTTGAGGAACATTTACAGAAGGTAACCATAGTAGAAAACAGAAAATTATTAATATTGTCTATAAAGCAGAAATTTGATAGATCCTTGTATTTGGCCACATTGCAATAAAATTTGAAATTCATGCTAAAAGTTCACCTGTCACTTCTTTCCCCAAAAAGCTGTTAAGTCAAAGCAGAAACCTAAACTGCAATAACTTAAAAATAACAGGAAATTATAATTTATATATATATACACACACACACATATGGGATGCAGTCAAAGTTGTGTATATGCTTTTATTATTTTAAAATGGAATTAAACAAGCAATGAATTTACCTCCCAAAGTTAGGTAAAAGTTAGAGAGGAGGAATATAATAAAAATCAAAACAAAACTGAATAAAATCAGAAGATAGAAATAAGGTAAAACTGAAAGAGCTGGTAGATTGACCATAACAAACAAACTCTAGGAAGTCATTTAGCAAAATGTTGGAAATATTAGGAACATTAGAGGAATATTAGAGAATTTTTATAGAGAATTTTTTTAAATGATCAGATTATAGCAGTTAAGGAGTTTGAAAATGCTGCAAAATAAATTATTTGGGGGAAATATATATTACTAAGGTTGATTTTTTTTTATCCTCACCTGAGGATATTTTTTCCATTGCTTTTCAGAGAGAGTGGAAGAGAGAAACACACAAGAGGGAGAGAAGATACCTATTGGTTGCCTCCTGCATGCACCCCAGCCAGGCTGGGAATCAAGCCTGTAACTGAGGTGCGTGCCCTTGGCCGGAATTGAACCCAGGACCCTTCAGTCTGTGGGCTCCCGCTCCAACTACTGAGCCCAAGTAGCTAGGACAGATTGATTTTTTTTAAAATAGAAAACTTTAAAAGTCTAATATGTTGGAAGAAATAGAAAATGTGCAAAAAACTACTTTAAAAGAGACTCTACTCCTGACAGTTTTATGGGCAAGCTTTTTCCTATTTCTATGAATAGATAATCCAGGCAATAAAACATGCAGAGTATAAAACTAGAGGTTTCTCAGTACATGGAGCAAAACTGATTTAACTAGATAATAAAAGTTAACAGTACAGAAAATTATAAACCAGTCACACACTATAGAAGCAAAAACCTAAGTATTAGCAAATAAAATTAACATGTTATAAGAACTATAGACCTTGAACCAAGTAGAATTTGTCTAAAGAAAGTAAAGATGGTTAACTTAATATTAAGAAATTACCAATAATATGTTTATATAAGTAGTTTAAAGAGCGATATTTTTGTCTGAAATACCATATATATATATGCCATATATGTATATCTATATATCTACATATCGATATATAGATATATGTGAACTACATTTTTATTGATTTTAGAGAGAGAGGAAGGGAGAGAGAGAGAAACGTCAGTCAGTTGCCTCCCACATGCAACCCCAACCTGGACCAAGCCCGCACCCTGGGCATGTGCCCTGACTGGGAATTAAATCAAACCGGTGGGTGACCTTTAGGTGCATGGGACAACACTCAACCAAGAGAGCCACACCAGCCAGGGTGTTTATATATATATATATATATATATATATATATATATATATATATTTTAATCCTCTCCCAAGGATATGTTATTGATTTTTAGAGAGAGAAGAAGGTAGGGGGACAGAGAGAGAGAGAGAGAGAAACATCGATGTGAGAGAAACATAGATTAGCTGCCGACTGTAGACACCCCAATTGGGGATTGAACCTGAAGCCTTTTGGTGTACAAGACGGCGCTCCAACCAACTGAGCCGCCAGGCCAGGGCTTCGTGCTGTATTTTAAAAATTTTTTGAAAAAATATCTTACAAATTAGGAGTTAACAGATACTTTGAAATGTACATTTTTAAAAGCCTACCATTGTTATTAGCCAATACCATATTTAATGCCTTTCCATTAGAAACACATTCCCATTTAAAACAGGAATAAGATAAGGAGGTCCCCTGGCACCACTGCTATTTATTCAGTTTTCTGTTGTTTTGTTTTTTAATCTCATATTTATTGAGGCAGATTTACATGCAGTAAAGTTGACTCTTTTTTGGTGTTTTTTGTATATTGTATATTTTGACCCTCCTACCATGTTAAATTCATTAACATTAAAAACTAATGTTTATTAAAATTTACTACTTTTGATAGCTCTTTTTGTAGTTTCTTTTGGATTTTCTATGCCAACCAGCATTCCTTGGATAGACACCACTTGCTCACAATGTATTATCCCTTTTAACCTACTGCCGAATTCAGTTTGCTAACATTTTGTTAAGAATTGTTTTAATGATGTGTGAATCCTATGAGAATAGGGTGAGCCTAAGTTTTTAGGAAACCAATGAAACAATTAACTTTTAAAATACAGTGTTTTGAAAATCATCTTAAGTCACAAGCGTGCTGCTTCTGTATATCTCTTACAAATTAATATAAGAAGGGAGTGAAATATTCTCCCTTATTTCAAAAAAGGCAAAACTTGAAGCTTTGGCAGTTCATGGATGCCCAGTGTTTCTGCAGAGAACGCGAGAGGTGATCTGTGCCTAGTGGAAGCAACATTACTCAGCAGTACTTACTGGGAATGAGCTTTACATGAGGCATGTAAAAAACTAAGGTCATGTTTCTTGAACTTAGATACATATTGGAATCACCTGAGACCTTTTGAATTATATATATATATGCCTCATCCCACCCCCACAGAATCCGATGGAGTTGGTTTGAGATGTGACTTGGACATGAGATTTTTAAGTTTTCTGGTTGATTCTAATGTGCAGCCAAGGCTGAGGATCACTCGTCTAAAGGCTCGCAGGAATCCTTATGGGCTGTTGGAGATTTTGCAAGGTCTGGAAGATTTGCATTAGCACATGGAGGAAATATCAAGTGACATTTAAATTATTATCATCGCTAAGATAGAAAAGCAATTATTTTGTTACGTACTAAGAAACATAAATGACAACTCAGTAAATGAAAATCATTTCATATCCTTGGAAGAGAAAAGTAAATATTTTAAAATTGACAGTTCTTTCCAAAGCAAATGAAAATTATGTAATGCCATTTCAATAAAATCTTATTAAAGTTTTTAAAAACTGGTAATGTCTCCCACCACCCAGATCTTGGTTTCTAATACTATTCTCCAATAAAGGGATCCAAGGCTTCTTGGAAAAATAGTGAATCTAGTTTTGGTGCAGTGAATATATAAGATAACCTAGAGTGTCTTATAGTACCAGAAAATAAGGAAATTATTTTTTTTAAATGGTGGAGCAAGCCAAAGTAATGCAGGAGCCAACCTGGAAAAGCTCCCAATGGCCAAAACTGGAGCAATTTGAGCAACAAAATAAATAACGTAATGTTGGATTTTAACCTAAAGTATAAAATAAAAATATATCAGTACTTACTTATGTAATTAATTGACTGAATAAATATGTGGGGAAAAGAGACAGTCTCCCATATAGAATTCCAAATAATTTATGTAGACATGCCCACCCCACAGGGGGTTAAAGCTCCAACCCCCCTTGAATGTGGGCTGCTTGTAGTTCGGTGCCTCCAAAGACTAGCTTATAGAAACGTGGGGTGTCTGTGGAGGAGTAATTTAACAGTGGAGAAGCCTAGAAAAACATCACCTTGGCCAGGTGATCGTCAAGGTTAATTTTATCAGTCATAAGTCATGTTGATAGCATGTACCCTTGATATGATATGATGTGGCCTTCTTGCCAGTAACCCATAATAACGCTAGTCTAACAGTGAGAGAAAAAATCAGACAAACCCAGATTGTGTGGCATTCTGCAAAATACCTGACCAGTACTCATCAAAGCTGTCAAGGTCATAAAAAAAAAGACGGGTCTGAGAAACTGTCACAGACAAGAGGGGTTTAGTAAACATGATAACTAAATGTAATACAAATAAGTAAACGAAATATTGGCATTATAAGAAAAAACAAAGCAGTAGAATGGGCAGTTCACAAAAGAAGAAATGCAAATGGTAATAAAATTATGAATGTGTTCAATTTCACTAATAATCAAAATACAGATTTAAATGACAAAAGCCCATGTTTGCCAGTCACATTAGCAAAGTGATTTTTGTTTGGTATTTGTTTTTTTGTTAATACCCACTTTCGGACAGTAGGGAAGATTATGGGAACTCGTAGTGATGCAGCCTCTCTGGAGGATAATTTGTTCAGTACATAAAAATATGCAAACTCTGACTCAGCATTTTCTCTTTGGATTTATCCTAATTAAAGAAAGATCTGGGAAGATTTTAGCAAAGAATGTTTACCGCAGCATTGGTGATAAGAATGAAAAATTGGAAGCATTGCGACATATAACTATATAGTTATTTTTTAGTGTAGTTGATCCTTGAACAACACAGGTTTGAACTGCATGGTCCACTTATGTGGACATTTTTTCAATGAATACTGTAAATGTATTTTTTTCTTATGATTTTCTTAATGTTTTCTCTAGCTTGTTTTAATACAGTATATAATAAACATAACATACAAAATATGTGTTAATTGACTATGTTATTGGTAAGGCTTCCTTCTGATCAGCAGTTGGCTGTTTGTAGTTAAGTTTTGGGGGGGGGGTCAAAAGTTATACCTGAATTTTCAACTGCACAGGGGTTGACGTCCCTAACCTCAACATTGTTCAAGAGTCAACTGTATATTGTGACACTCTAGTGTGGTGGTATTCTATAGATATTATAAACTAATTTATGAAGTTAAAAAGGTTATTAAACCAACATGTATTTATTTTTTTAATCACCCTCACCTGAGTATATTTTTTCCATTGCTTTTTAAAGAGAAAGTGGAAGCGATGGGGGGAAAGAGAGAGAGATCAATGTGAGAGAGACACATCGATTGGTCGCCTCCCACACACCCCCCAATCGGGTGTGGGGAGTGAACCATCAACCCAGGTATGTGCCCTTGACTAGGAATCAAACTTGCAACCCTTTGGTGTGTGGGCAACGCTCTAACCACTGAGCAGCACTGGCCAGGGCCATATCACACTTTTTAAAAATTAGGCGGTTAAAGAGAGATGGCGCCCTAGCTGGTTTGACTGAGTGATTAGAGTGTCGGCCCATGGACCGAATGGTCCTGGGTTCGATTTCTGCCAAGGGCACATACCTCTGTTGCAGGTTCTTCCCCTTGGTGTGTGAGTGGGAGGCAACCAGTTGATGTGTCTCTCTCACATCGATGTTTCTCTCTCTTCCTCTCCCTTCTACTCTCTCTGAAAAAGCAATGGAAAAAATATCCTTGGGTAAGAATTAAAAAATGAAAAAAGAGAGAGAGAGATGTAAAGTAGGATGTTTGTTTGGCAGAAGTTAGAAAGGAAAATATTTTCTGCATTTTAAATGTTAAGATGAACTCAGTGGAAAGGGAAAAATTAAAGTTTCTGAAGATAAAAGTTAGTTTGAAAGCTAAAGTCCTTGATGCTTGAGGAAGAATCTACTGGAGTGCATAGTATGGCCTTAAAAAGGTAAATGGATAACACCTCCAACCCCTTGATGATTTAGGAATATTCTGATGAAAAGAGTACAGTCATTGGAGTAAGAAAACCCAGAGCTAAATCTTGACTTTACCTCTATTTTAAAAAAATTTTTATTTATTGATTTTAGCTGGGAGGGGAGAGAGACATCAATTTGGTGTTCCACTTATTTGTGCATTCTGTGGTTGATACTTGCTTGTGCCCTGACTGGGGATGGAACTCACAACCTTGGCATATCTGGACAACGCTCTAACCAGTTGAGCTACCTGGCCCGGGCTTGACTTTACCTCTTAATAGATCAGTGCCAAATCACTTACTCTCTTACATTTAAATGACTCATCTAATGATTGTAGGCATGTAAGGGGTGCCTAGATGCTCCTCCATCAATCTCTTCTTCATCTACCCAGCTACTTCATTTTACATGATTATGTCCTTCTAACGACAGTTGATGGTTTTAGCATCTCATCACTTTGACAGTATTTCGTTAGCCAGGATGAGCATCTGACCTAAGATCAGCCAATGAATGTCTCCCTGGTATTTTAAGGCCCATGATGAGAGTGTTAATGAAATCTGTAAGATATAAAACTAATGCCACACCAATGGCCATATTTTCCACCATGTGAAAAATGCTGATCTGACATGAGAGAATGAGAGAGAGAGAGAATGATGCTGACATGAGAGGGGACAGACAGACAGACACAGTCCTGGTAACCTTAGAGTTTCTGAGACATAGTTGCACCACTGACCCTCCTACTTTGGTTATCTAACCCTTTCTTGTTTTAAAAAAATCATTTTTTATTTTTCAATTAGAGTTGACATACAATGTTATATTCATTTCAGGTGTACACCCCAGTGCCTAGACATTATATAACTTAATAAGTAATCATCCCGATAAATCTCATACCCATCTGACACCACACATGGTCATTAGAATATTATTGACTAGATTCCCTATGCTGTACATTACATCCCCATGACTATTCTGCAGCTACCAATTTGTACTCCTTTTTTTCTTTCCTTTTTTTTAATGATCTCAGAGGAAGGGAGAAAGAAACATCTAGCGGTTGCCTCCCACATGTGTCCCAACTGCAGACTGAATCTGTGACCTGTATATGTGCCCTGACTGGGAATCGAACCCACCACCTTCTAGTGTGTGGGATGACGCTCCAACATGGCCCAAGACTGTACTTCTTAATCCCTTCACCTTTTTCACCTATGCCCCCCAACACTCCTCCCATCTGGCAATCGTCAAAATGTTCCCTGTATCTATGATTCTGTTTCTGTTCTGCTTACTCATTTATTTTGTTTTTTATATTCAGTTGTTGATAGATACATATTTATTGCCATTTTCTTAGTCATACTTTTTATCTTTTTTTTTCCTTCTTGTTAAAAAAGACCCTTTAACATTTCATGTAATACTGATTTGGTGGTGATGAACTCTGGGAAGCTCTTTATATGTCCTTCGATTCTAAATAATAGTTTTGCTGGATAGAGTAGTCTTGATTTTCATCACTCTGAATATTTCTTGCCAATCTCTTCTTGGCCTGCCATGTTTCTTTTGAGAAATCAGCTGACAGTCTTATGGGAGCTCCCTTGTAGGCAAGTAACTGCTCTTCTCTTGATGCTTTTTTTTTTTAAAAAAAAAGTTTTTTCTTTTTTTAGAGAGAAAGAGAGAGGAAGAGAGAGATAGAAACATTGATGAGAGAGAAACATCATTGATTGGCTGCCTCCTGCACACCCCCTACTCGGGATAGAGCCTGCAACTCAGGCATGTGCCCTGACTGGGAATTGAACCAATGACCTCTTGGTTCCTGGATCAACTCAACCACTGAGCCACATGGGCCAGACTATCTTACTGCTTTTAAGATTCTCTCTTTTTCTTTAACCTTTAGCATTTTAATTGTGGTGTGTCTCGGTGTGGGCCTCCTTGGGTTTATCTTGTTTGGGACTCTCTGCGCTTCCTGGACTTGTATGTCTATTTCCTTCACCAGGTTAGAGAAATTTTCTGTTGCTATGTTTTCAATTTCTTGCTCTCTCTCTCCTCCTTCCTGCACACCCATGGTGCAAATGTTGGCACACTTTAAGTTGTCTCAGAAGTTCCTCACACTGTCTTCATTTTTTAAGATTCTTTTTCTTTTTGCTGTTCTGATTGGGTGTTTTTTGCTTCCTTGTCTTCCAAATCGCTGATTTTATTCTCAGCTTCATCTACTCTACTGTTGATTCTCTGTAATGCATTCTTCATTTTCAGTTAATGTATTCTTTATTTCTGACTGATTCTTTTTTGTGGTTTCCTAACCCTTTCTTGCATTCTGTGAGCCAGTTGAGCAAACTAATTTCCTTTCAAGTCAAACTAGTTTGAGTTAAGTTTCTAACCCTTGTAACTAAATTAATACCTGAACCTATATGATGCATTCTGACTCCAGTGCTCATGCTTTCTCCAGTATACAATATTCCTTCTCTAAGGCTGTTATTGTTCAGACCAGAGATGTTTAATGGAACTTTCTGTGATGATGCAAATGTTTTATATCTGCAATATCCAAGACAGTAGCTGTTAGTCATGTGTGGCTATTGAGGTGTTAACATGTGTCTAGTGCAACTGGGAAATTAAATTTTTTTTTAATATGTCTTTATTGACTTCAGAGAGAGGAAGGGAGAGGGAGAGAGAGAAATAGAAACATCAATGATGAGAGATTGATTGATTGGCTGCCTCCTGCATGTCCTCTATTGAGGGTCAAGCCCACAACCCAGGCATGTGCCCTGACCCCGAATTGAACTGTAATCTCCTGGATCATAGGTCGATGCTCAACCGCCGAGTCATTCTGGTTGGGTGGGAAATTAAAATTTTAATTTAACTTGAATCAATTTAAATTGAAATACCCACACATGGCTAAGGCTACCACCATTTTTGTTACTGTCGCTCTAGACATTGTGAGGTCATTGGAAGTTGTATTTCTTATTTCTTTTGTTTTTAAATCAGGAAAGTGGTGTGTATTTTAGAAAAAAACTGGTAACAACAGTAGACATTTTACTTGAAAATGTGAATACATGTAGGAAATCAGCATAGCTAATTTCCATTTCCTCATAATATGGATCTGGTAGATAGTTATATTTAGCAGAAATGGGGCAAATAAAAACTATTATTGTGCTATTATAGTGTCATTTCTGCCTATAGAATATAAATGTATTTGTAAAATGTAGTTAATATTTGGTCAGGCTGCCAAGAAACAGAGCAAACTCTAGCCCAAATAAATTAGCATATAAATCTGGGGGAGAGAATGCCTAGCCCCCCTTTGGTGTTTCCCAGATAATCAATAGTTGCAAATAATATTTTGCTTAAGTGGATTTTCTATGTAAGATTAAAGAGAAATTATTTGAGATACATTTTATTATGCCAGTGGGAAGATTCATGAATTTCCCCACAGCATGTCATTCACTTGTGGGGAACAAGTGTAAAGGATTATGGAAGGTAGTGATCATGCTGCCTGCTGAGAAAGGTTTGGGAATAGATTGAAGGGTAGTGTGAGTGAAGAATTGGGACTAGAGAAAGGGCACTGTCAGGGAAGGCAAACAGAGAGAAGGAAATAGATGGAAGACTAGAGATAGGCTTAAGGTCAGATCTATGGAGTAGACAGTAGGGAGCAGGTCAGTTTGTCTAACTCAGTGCCTTGTGCTCAGTATTTGTTGAAGGAAAAAAGGAATGACAGCCAGGGAAAAGAATTGTTCCTGCAGGAACAATAAAATCCTACTTTGGCCCCACCTTATTTTATCTGTACATGACCTCAGCCATCACATGTCTTCCTGACTTTGGGTTGCTGTTGAGTTTATTGTTAGAGCATACAAAATGTGTGGATATTATATTTGAACCTGCAATCACTGTACAGCTCTGGAGATCAGGGAGGGGTGGGGTGAGCATGCCCTACTATTTATTTGTGGGGGTTTTTGTTTGTTTGTTTTTAATCCTCACCTGAGGATATTTTTTCCATTGCTTTTCAGAGAGAGTGGAAGGGAGAGAGAGAGAGAGAGAAACATCGGTGTGAGAGAGACATGTCGATTGGTTGCCTCCCACATGTGCCCCGACTGGGGCTGGGGAGTGACATGCTCTGCTGTTTAGAAGTATGGTGAGTGAACCTGAGTACTGGGAAGTTTCATTTCCTTCTGTTTTAAGACTATAACAGAGTAGGTGTGACCATATCTAGCCCCTAAATATCCCGGCCTTGGGTAACATGATGAGCACTTCTGGCTGATCTAATATGTTGGAGGTAGGCGCTTATTTTCTCTTTGTGGTTTCTAGAAGGCAATCAAGATGATTAGAAGCAGGATTGAAGAGAGTTGAACATTTTTCAATATGGGTATGTAAATGGATGTAAACATGTAAGATTTTAATATGCAAAACTGATTGGATGCTGTGTAATTTCCAAGTTTCTTTTTTTTTATTCAAATCTCCTCTGGAATCTGATAGTCCATTAAAACTTGGTGTATAAAATTTTAACTGATTCCTTTACTCAAATGTTACAGTGATTTCACATCTGATAGAGAAAACAGATTTTAGAATCTGAAAAAATACAAAGCCATATAGGTTGTATTTTCAATTTTAAGCAAATATATATATTTGCAGCCCAGTTTAATTTGCACCCTTACTATATCACTTTTGACATATCTCCATAGGCATATAAGTGTAACATGTAGTACATAGTCTGTTTGCAAAGAAAAGTTTGGCTAAGAAAAGCCTCTCTTTGATCTATTTCATTCAATGTATGTTTGTTCGAGTGTCTAACAGGCACTGTTTTAGACACTGGGGATATGACACTGAATAAAGCATAGCCCTCTGGAGCTGTTGTCAGGCGTACAGTCAGAGGGGCATAGTTCAGACTAGGTGGTAACTAACCGAACAAGCAAAGGTACCTTAGTCATCTAGGAGAGTTGTACAGGGAACTGGGATATAAACTGTAATCAACTCACTGAAGACAGGGATTTCTGTTTGGCTTATGTCTGTTATGTTCACTGCTCTCTCCCCAGAGCCCAGAATAGTGGTTGGCTCATAATAGGCACTCAGTAAATATATGTTGTTGATAGAAGAGTTTATTGTTTTGCATTTGTATAATCATAGGCATGTACTTTAGTAAATAATTTTTACATTTAGCTAGTTGAAAATTTTATAATCTCAGTTACCTTATTTTTATGTTTATTACCTACTTTTTATTTCTCCTTGTGGCCAAACATTGGGGTGTAGGAAAAATGTATTAATATTAATAATTAGTCCTCCGGTGACCTGATATTGCAAAGGAAAGATCTGGAAAGCACTTAAGAGGTCATCCTTTATTCGGCTTCCTGCCTAGGAAAAACTGAGTAAAATGGTTAGGTATGAATTTTTAATTAATCATTAAAAAACTAGGACAACACAATTAGGTTCTCTCTTGAGAAAATGGAGAAAGGTACTTACCCCCTAGATATAAAGGTACTAACCTGAAAATTTTAGAACTTCTAACTGTGTGGGAAAGTGAAAAAAAAAATTGAGCACAACTAAGCTGCTCTTTGTTGATATCAGAAATGGGCCTGTCATTCATTTTGGCATTGAAGCATAGCCTCCTATCTCAGGGGGCAGGACCAGGACTTTTTTTTTCCTCCCCGAAGAGCTGGACAGTTATTACAGGTTGAAAAGCTCTGACCAGTTTTTCAAGAGTTTCTTCTTCATTTTTTTCTCTGCAACTCGTGGTGCGTTTGCCCTGCTTTCAAGATGCATTAAGGTCGTGCTTTGTGACTGCTTTGGAGCCAGCCAATACCCTGACATGTACAATTCGAATTATGCAAGTTTCATGAGTAAGTTTAATCTTATTTTTTAGCCAGTTAAAATTCAAGTGCTTTTTAGAAAAATGGAGTTAAGCATTATATCGTTTCTCCATTTTTATTTTAGGCATATTTTAAGCAAACTTTACTTTACAAAAAGCAAGATTTTACATCAAAAAGGTCCCTTTTGTCTCTAAGATCTGCACTTTCAATTTCTTTTGAAGTGTCTTTGCATTAGATAGTATTCATATGTCTTCTGAAAGACAGTTAACTCACCAGTTTTCTTGAGCATCTTTTTAGTTTTACTGAGAAGTGTTTTAAATTGAGCTTCCTGAGCTCGATTGCTTATGTCTGACACAGTCTCAAGTTTCCAGTGAATGGTAACAAAGACTGTAGAGTGTTGTTGGTACTGCAGTGAGAGGCATGCTTCTTTAGACCAGGTAAGAGAGATCATTTTGTTTCTTACTGCTGGGTGAGTTTTTACAGCGCTTATTTTATATTGCTTCAACAGCAGCAATATTAAATTGATAAACAGCCAGGAGCACGCTGAATTCAAGACGTCCTTGCTTGTTGCAGACAAGAAAACTAGAGTATGGGGGTTGGGGTGGGCCGGGGGGAGGGGTAGAGTAAGCTTAGTTTATCACTCAGTTACTTATATAAATCAATTAAAATGTGAACATAATTCCGGAGCTCAGTTTTCTTCATTCAGGAACTAGGGAAGCAGTTGAGGAAATGCATGATTTTAAAGGTACTTCATGGTTATTAACTTGTGAATGCAATTCAAATGATAGTTTTTACTTTCATTTCTTTCCAGTAGTTAATAAAATAAGCTTTGCCCTCAACTATACCTTTTTTCCATTTATGAAAACTTTAAAATTGTCAACAGCAAAATACGCTCCCACAGGATCCTTGGAATAAACCTGACACTTAAAAAAAAATATTTCAGCTTTTATAGCTGTTTCATTCCTTTTTCTTTTTTTTCCCCCCCTAGTACATTTTTCTTAAAAAGTATTTGTGCTTGGAAAATGTCAGCTGTATTCTAATGAAGCTCGGGCATTGTTTGCTCATAAAGGGGCCGGTGCATTCCACTGCTTTATGGTTTATTATGAGGCACAGTGTGAGAGTGTGGGTGGCACCATTTGGTGTCTGCCTCTTGGGGTAGTGACTGCCATTATGTTAGTGTTGCATTGGCGAAGAAAATATAACATGCAAGATCCTATGTGAATCTGGATGCTGTGAAGAAAATCTTAAGCCTCCACACTGCTGCGTGAGCCCGGGGTGTGCGGCGGCCTGATTGAGTCGGGCGCTTCTCACCCTCGCAGCCTGCGTTTCAGTTACAGTGACTGTTCTGCCAGTCACATCTCCTTCTCTGATGGGCATAACATTCACTGTTCTTTGAACTTTAGTAGGGAGATCAGTGTTTCTAAATAAACTATGACATTTTAAGTAGAGACAGTAAAGTGTTAAATGATACATTTCCTTCAAAAAAAGTTTTCATCAACTTCTTGGGGGTGGGGAGGGGGAGGGAGAGAGGGAGAGGAGGTCAGGCCGAGAGCTTTTCTTGCTTTTCTTTCCGTTAGGGAAGCCTCGGTGAAGGAGAAAAGCAACAGATGTTTCTTCTGTTACAATTGAGGCTGTTTCATTCAAAATTCACAGTAGCCGAAACGGGGAGGGGAGGTCATAAATCTGACTTAATCAGTGAATAAATAAAACTTAGTCGTTTAAATTTATTCTTTTACATTCAGGATTTGAGAATCCATATAGGGTAACATATTCTGAGTAACATACCTCTTGAAGAGGCTTTTTTATCTTTAAAATGTATGTGTAATTAATGGAAATGTGAGAGTTAATTTAGTGCATAAAAAGGTCATTAAGTCGTACAGAATATGGGGGGGGAAACTAAGCCTTTATAAAACATGTGAACAATAGTAGGGTTGCAGCAGTTTGTAATTGCACAGTAGGTCCTGGGCTGCGAGTGGGACTGCATATGAAACATCATCTGCTTATAGGACAGGTCATTTTATCTTCCGAGAGAAGCGGCAGGCTTATCCCAGAGGATCTTTGAGTAAGAAATGTGGGAGAAATATTTTGAGTTTATTTGAAATGATGTGTTCCAGTTTACATCTTAAAAGAAAGATAGATAGTGAGCTTAGCTTTGGTTGCTAATGGAAAGAGGGGAAGAGAGGACTGTTTATCTGCTCAAAGGAGTGGGAGAGAAGAGCTTGGGCGCTGCATGCGGGCCCTGAGAGCAGTCAAAAAAACAGAGGGTTGAATTTGGGGAATTCAGAACGAGTAACGTGAAAACCTTTCCTTTTACTAGTAACACGAAGAGAAGGTCTGTGCTCTTGGAAAGGGTGCGTTTAATACACATTACAACTTCACCAGTTTCTCAAAGTTAACTTGTAAAACCAGCGTGCCACATCTTTCACATATTCGGCACCGATTAAAAATTTAGCATGCCCTACACTATAAAATTAGTAATAATATCTAATAGCCAAAAGATTATTTGAACCATAGTTTGAAATTTATGTATGGAGCAAATATTAAATGGTTTTCTAAATGTTTAATTGGCCTAAGGAGAAGACTGGAAAAGAGATTAACTTTCAAGGAGATTAACTGGGATCTGTGGGCTACCCTGAAGATTTTCTTTGCTTTAAATAATAATGACAGAATTTAGAGATTTTGAAGCTGTTCAGATCATTGTTTTAATTAAGATTCTAAAATTTATGTATGGTATATTTTGCTTTTTGAAGGAATAGTATTATATAGCAGTGGAGGGGTTTTTTTCTCTTTAAGATAAGTAAAATAACTTACATAAAGTTTAAGACAGATTTACAAATTATAGATTTGACTAAAGTAAGGTATATATAACTTTGATGGAATAGTTAGCCCTAAAAAAAAGTTGGTGGCTCCCCCATGGGATAGATAACTGTGGCAGCATCATAGATTGTAGTTATCAAAAAAGTGTGTCATTTATGATTATAAATGTAGGCGTAAGTTACTTAACAAGGGAAACAGCATCAGCCACAACAGTGCAGGAATAATTGAGACTGTTGACCCTTCAAATTAAGAGCAATATAATGAAAAGAGACTTCTGGAGTGAGGTGCCTGTGGTTCCTGCTTTATATATGAACTCTTTAGCACAAACTGAGGTCTGGGGGATCTGAGCCTTACCCTTTATTCGTTGTACTCCAAGTCAGAATTCCCAGAGAGTGGCTGGTTTAGATGCTCTCTCTGCCTTACATATGCGTTGCAATTAGAAACAGTCCCTGGGGTGGAAGTCAGAGAAAGATTTGTCTGGTGCCTATATTTTTTTTGAAAAGAAAACTTTTATATTGTTATTTAGGAGCAGGTAAAATAGTATGTGTATTGTGCTTTAAGTGTATATTTAAGTATATTAGCTCTTGTGTGAATGGGTCCAAGAACTTGTCATGTAATAGAATTATTTCTTTCTACCAAGTTTCAAGCAACCAGTTTTCAAAGGAATTTTTTGGATCTTGACTAAAGCTAGAGATCAGCAGCCAGGGGGGCTTCCTTTTTGGCACTTTGCTCAGTTGTGTTGCAAAGTTTGGCAACTCTCTTGGCAATTTCTTTGACAGAAAAATGAGGAGACTTAACTGAGCACTTACTGTGTGCCAAGTAGACCCAGTGGAGGTTTGCAAAATCTGTTAATGGGTAAAATTTTAATACAAAAGATTTTGTTGATATTGATGTCTAACTTTAAGATGCCTTGCTCTTCAAAATCTGATTTTAATGTAGCTTCAGCAACAGTGCTCAAGTGGAACACGTTGAAATAAGAACATTGATAACATTGCAGTTTTGAATGAACTACTTGGTTTAGGGTTATGGAATACATAACCCTTTTTTATTTGCTAAGGAATAGAAAGAACTGCTTTGAAAATCTAATTCATGGGTCTTTGGTCTTTCTGAGTTTGTGTCCTAAAGTTTTAAATTTATTTTAAGAACAGAACTTTTAAATTCTAGATGTCTGCAGTTGTTGGCATCTTTTATAAATATTAGAAAAATACCTCTCGTGAATGTAAATTTAAAAATGATTTCTTTGTTAACACTGTCTGGGGCAGGGTACCATTTCAGAGGGGCTGTGGGCTTCTTCACAAGGCTTTCCAATTAAGAGCCCTTGGGTATTGTGATACTCGTAAATTCTGATCCCTGTGGTTGCACCCAGCTGCCTTGATCTGCTCTAGCCATTCAATGGCTGTTGGTACAAGATAAAATGTGCTTTCTGCTCCCTCTCTTTTACTGGGCATGCAAACAGTGTCTATGTGCCATCTGGTGGGTGTACTGGCTGTGGCAACTGTGCTAAAAGTAGTGGTTGAAAATAGGTTAAACACTGAAAAGATACAACATTTAGAAAAAGAGGCTGAAGAAACGATGGTCGCTCATCCCTTGATCTTTTTAAAATGAAAAGTAGAAATAAGTGTAGTAGAAAAAGAATCTGCTTATGCTCCATTACTTCCTTCACTTGAACAAAAAGAAAAATTTGAAGCAGTGCTTCGCAGTCTTGTCTGATCATACGAACCATCTGAGGCATTTGTTAGTAATACGCGTTCCCACCTAGCTTCAGATTTTTTAGCTGTCAAGTGGAAGTCAGGAATGTGTGTTTTGAATAAGGGGACACTGCCCGCTCTCACTCCTCTCACGCCCTTTGCATTTTATAACCAGGCACACTTGGGAAGAATTGCTGTGATAACTGGAAGAGCCAAGTTGTCTGAGGCCACAGGGTGAACTTATTCGGTTATTAATGGGAAGACATGCTGTCCCAAAATGGGGAATTCTAATCAAGCAGGTGGAAGAGAAGTGAGAAATTAAGAAGGAAAAGGCTTCCTTGAGTGAGCAAAATAATAGAAACAGGACCAAGTGACTAAAGATGTTTGAACTAGAGAGGAAGGAGCCGGTGAAAAAGCTGCGGATCAGATGTGCAGATGAGACGCATGTTTTCGGATGGACATTTAAAAAACATTGACAGGGAGAGGCCCTACAGAAGAAACCTAGTGAGAATGGATTCAGTGATTTCTAAGGTCTTTTCGCTTTGAGGTTTGATGAACTAAATGAAAACAATTAAAACAGTGCAGATACCAGAGCTGGAATTCAGGAGTTTCTTTAAGAAGTGAAGAGGGGCCCGGCTGGACGTGGCTCAGCGGTTGAGCGTCGACCTGGGATCCAGGCGATCGGGGTTCGATTCCCAGTCAGGGCACATGTCCGGGTTGCGGGCTCGATCAGTGACTCTCATCATCGATGTTTCTATCTCTCTCTCTCCCTCTCCTTTCCTCTCTGTGAAATCAATAAAGATGTATTTAAAAAAAAAAAGAAGTGAAGAGGGGCTGTGTAAATCCTGGCATGTGGGAAGATGGAGAAAATTCTTTTTCCCCCCTTCAAATTGAAGGATCCAGGGCATTTATGGTTCTGGATAACGGATAAAGAAGGAGCTTGCTAATCCTTTTAAAAGATGTCCTCTAAGTAAAAATGCTTATCAGAGCCAAGAGAACAGATTCGGTCCTCCGGGGAAAGCATGTAGGAAAGGCTGGCACGGAGGATGCCCTGACTCACTGAGTGTGCCCGAGGGAGGAGCTGTTCCTTGTTAGGGCCTTTCGAGGATCCTGTCTCCCGTTCAGGGGAAGGTCCCGGCAGGTGGCCCCTTGGGGGGAATCCTACGTCCTGCGTTCTGACAGCTGCGGGAACACCCAGGCTTGTGCTTCGAGCCCGGGCCCGCAGGGCTGTGCGTTTCAGATCTCCCGCCTTCCCCGTGTTCTGTAGGATGCTCCATCTCCATTTCGGAACCAAATGCAGAGGGGAGGGCTCTAGAGGTCACTTTTTTAACCACTATACTTTGGAGATACTATGAACTTTCATCTTTTATTTCTCGCTCCCATTTACAGCAGTATTGTGGTCACCCAAGTTAAAAGTTTAGCAATGACGATAGCCTTTGGATTTACTCTTAAGAAGTTTGGTGAACGCGATTGAGTACAAATGCAGTAAAATACAGTATAACAGGGTTACAATGTGCAGATAGGTAATGCGCATTATAGCTATCCTAGTAGCTAGCTGTCGATAGAATAAAAACTTAAAAGTGTTGCCCGGCCAGCATGGCTCAGCGGTTGAGCATCGACCCATAGTCCAAGAGATCTCGGTTCGATTCCCAGTCAGGGCACATGCCCGGGTTGTGGGTCCTCAGTAGGGGGCGTGCAGGAGGCAGCAGATCAGTGACTCTCTCATCATTGATGTTTCTCTCTCTCTCTCCCCCCTCCCTCCCTCTCTTTGAAATCAATAAAGACATTTTTAAAAATTAAAAAAATTGAAGGCATTAAAGTATTATAAGAAAACAGGATATTTTATACCAGCTTAGCATATAACTAATGATAATTAATTTCAAAGAACCACATATCCAGCTGGAAATACCAAACCTGGAAGTTAGTAAAATATGCATAGCATGTCTGTGTACAATGTTCACTTCTAGGTGCAGAGGACTGATAGATAAACTTTGCAGTTACTCTGACTTCCTTTATTTTTATGTTTAAACATACAGCCTTTTTTATGTGTGATGTAAAAGTCATAAAAGGAAAGAACTATAAAATTGATTGCATTTTTTTAAAATGCAAAGAATGGGGAGGGGGTGGAGCAGAATGGGTCAATGGGGAGGAAAAGGGACATCTGTAATATTTTGAACAACATAAATAAATAAATAAATAAATAAATAAATAAATAAGCAAAGAAAATCATATAAAAGCCAAAGACAAATGTCAAATTGGTAAAGATATTTGCAGCAGGTATAACAAAGAATATACTTATTCCTTCAATATTTAAAGAGTGTCTACCCATAAAAAATCAACCAACAGCCAATAGAAAGATGAGCATCTCAGGAAAGAAAATTTAGGTGACTTTTAAACAAAACAAGTAAGCCTTATTCATAATATTAAAACCAAAATAGAATCAAAATCAGATACTATTTTTAGCCTAAAAATTGACAGAAGTAAAGTTTGATAACACACCAAGGTGGTAAGGACATGTGGAAATGGACACTTTCATACATTTTGAAGGAAGGGTAAGTTGGTACAACCAATGTGTATAAAGAGATATATATAGTCATGATAGTATTATCTGTAGTAATAAAAGATTTTATTATTAAAAATGTTTGTAACACTTATTCATTACTCAGGGACCTAATAAATAAACTGCTATAGCCATAAAAGAAATACGACATAGCTAACAAAGTAAATGTTGAGGCAAACTACATATACAGGTATGGAAAGCCATTAAGATTAATATCTATTATTAAGTGGGAAAAAAGCAATATTCAAAATGATATAGTATTCAACCATATATGTAAGGGGGAAAGGATGTTTATCCATACATGTTTATATATGCCTAGAATATTTCTGGAAAGTTATAAACGAACTGGCACTAGTGGCTGTCACTAGGGAAGGGAATGGTTAGGTTGTTGTTGGGGTTGGGAGGAGACTTAATTTTCACTGTATATTCTTGTCTCATAAATTTATATTATATGTTTCCATGAGACATTCATTCATTCATTCATTCATTCATTCACCCAACACATATTTGCTGAACTTGGCTGTCCCAAGTACTATGCTAGGTGCTAGAGACAGAGCAGCGAATGAGGTAACAGAGCCCCTCTCCTTGCAGAGCTCAGCATTCTGAGTGGGTGGGTTAGAGACAGCGAATAATTTCATAAGCAAGTGAATATAAATATGCAATCTGCGAATAAGAGATAAGTACAGGCGGACCTCGTTTTATTGTGCTTTGCTTTATCGTGCTTCACAGACATTGCATTTTTTACAAATTGAAGGCAAGACCCTCCACTGGCAAAAAGATTACAACTCACTTTATTGTGATCTCGCTGTGTTGCGGTGATTTGGAAGCGAGCCCTCAGGATCTCTGAGGTGTGCCTGTGCGCGGGTGGAAACTCGAGCAAGCTGGGAAGTGCTGATGCGGCTGGGCAGAGACTTGAAGGAGGCTGGCGGCAAGGCCCCATAGTCAGCTGGGGGAAGAAAGTCACAGGCAGGGAAACTGAGGACAGGGGTCGTGAGCCACACATTTGCTCGGCATGTTTTGAGGACAGCCGAGAAGTCTGTGAATGTAGTGGAATGAAGGAGGGGAGGTGGACAGGTGATGAGGTCAGAAACGAGTGGTGCAGGTGACACAGGGCTCGTTAACGCAGCACGATTCACAGACACGCAAAGCCAGCGGAGCGGGTGCGCCGACTGCTGCGTGGGGGTCGGACGGGCTCCTCACTGCCACAGTGTGAGCCACTTACGTAACTTAAAATTTTCTAGTAGCCGCAGTTAAAAAGTAAAAGGAAACAGGTAAACTTAATTTTAATGATAGATTTTATTTAACCCAGTGTATCCAAAATATTATCATTCAACATGTAATCAATATAAACAAATTACCAATGAGCTACTGTACAGGCGTGGGGTACTTGGCCTTCAAAATCTGAGGAGCATCTTACACTTAGAGCACATCTCAATTTAGATGTTAAATTTTCAACAGGTAAGGTGAAATGTATTACCAAAACAATAAAGCTGTATTTAATGGGAAAATGTTTTATACTGCTTTCATTTTTAAGTTTAAATTAATTAAAATTCAATAAATTTAAATTTTCAGGCTCTCAGTCCTGCTGTTAGTAGCCACATGTGTCTAGTGACTGCTGCATTGGACAGCACAGGAATAGAGTGGGGGGCGGGGGGCGGTGCAGAAGCAGGCTGGTGAGTCAGTAATTTAAGCAAGAAATGGTGACTTGGACCAGAGTGTTAGCAGTGGAGTGGGTGAGAAGTGGTTGTACTCAAGATATATTTTAAAGGTAGAGCCAACCGGATTTATTATTGGATTGAGTGTGGGATATGAAAGAAAGGGGGGAGTCAACAGTGATCTTTTTTTTGAACAGTTGAAGAATGGAGTTGACATTTACTGAGATGAGAGAGTGGGGATTAGGAGGCTTCTGGGAGGGATGGGGAGCAGTCGGGAGTTAGATTTTGGGTGTTAAGTTCGAGATACTTAACTAAACATCAAAGTGGAGATAAGAGGAATGACAGCTGGATGTGAGTCTGAAGTTGAGGAGGTTTAATCTGGAGAAATACCTGAGAGCCATCAGATGACCTAGTGAGGAAGAATTGACAGAAGACTTGGAGGACCAGCCCAAGGGGCTTCCGAGTGCTCTCAGAGGAGCAGCCAGCAGTCAAGACAGGAGAAGCGGGGAGTTAGGGGCCTGTAGAGAAGGGAGGGCAGCTTGGATGCCAAGTGAAGAGTGTCTCAGGAAGGTGTGATTTTTTTTTTTTTTTTGATTTTTTTTTTTTAAAGGTGTCAAATATGGCTGGTAGGTTAAAGTAAGTTAAAAGCTGAGAGTTGACCATTGGATTTAACAACATGAAGATGATCTTGACAAGAGCTGTTTCGGTGAAGTTGGGGGGCAGGGGGAGAGGGCTGAACAGCAACATTGGAGAAGTGGAGACAGGTTTGTGAGTTTCGCTGTAGAGGGCAACAGGAATGAGCGGGGAGCCGGGATGCTGTGCGTTGTTTGTTGTTCAGATGAAAGAAATCATGCGTCTTTATGTGCAATGAGGATGACCTGGCAGAGAGGGAAAGATGTGATGATTTAGGAGACTTAAAAGAGACAGTAGCTAGAGGGATGTCATTTAGACAAATACTTGAACTACCTGTTTAAAAAATAAAAATTTAAAATATAGCCCCATTTGAGGTAACAGGAGAGGAGAAGCAAGAGGGGTGCATAATCCGTAATTAGCCTCTTCCTAATAAATATAAAATTGCATGGGTCACTTTTTCCCATCACTTTTTTTATTAAGATATATTTTACGTGGGTAGAATTACATTTGACAATCACATACACCACCACAACCTAGGTCATTTTAAAACCTTTCTTTAAGGCTGTCGGTTAGCTTGTCCTGTGAAGTTGGACCCTGTACATATGGGATATACCACCATTTCTGCTTTGACATATTTATAAACCCATAAAATAGACATATTCTTTCCTACAGTAAGTTACTAATTTGGTTCTTCTAGGCGGATGTGATACAGGCTTGGGATAAGAAGGTTTTTCCAAAAGCTAATTCAGGCAGAAAACAAACATTTTTTTCTCTAGAAAGTCGGTGCTGTGAAAAAATAATTTACATTCGCATCACGTAGACAAACCACAATTATTTGACTGAATTTTTTCATTTTAATTGGACATATTGAAGGTGATTAACTGGAACTGGAAGGATTATGAGTGAAAGAAATCATTGGTGTCTAGACAATTCTAATGGAAAACAGAAAGATTCCATTTACTCAAGAAATTGAAATAAAATTTTAGCCAAAATTTTGTGCTTATTGCAAGGCTTGGCGTAAGGTTTACTTCTTTTTCCTAGCTACTTCCCTAGGTGATTGATCTCATTTAGTTAATTCGGGGAATTGCCAGAACCAAAATCCAGGCAGGTCTTTAAATTTTTGTTTTTAATAAATGCATCACATGCCAGAAATTGGCTTCTGGACAGTATTGGGCCCCTGTTGTCAGGAAGCTGGGAATTAAGGCCGGGTACTTATAAAAAATTGTTTAGACTTGGTTTGGTTTACTTCTCTCGCTCTCTTTTTTTTATAATTTATCTTTATTGTTGATAGTATTACAGGTGTCCCTCTCCCCTCCCCCCATGTGGTTTACTTCGCTTAACCTGGTTGACATTTCAGGAGACTAGATGTTTGTAACCTATTTAAATATGTCCTTTTGAGTAAAAAAAAAAAAAAAAAAAAAAGTTATATATCTGCTGCGTGACCTAGTTTATTCGATGAAAGTAAGTTGTCTAAATATGTACATGGCTTTGATTTCTGAATATTACAATTACTGAAATTACAATGGAGCCCCTTTAATTGCTCTTAAACAGATTTTATTTTTACTAATTAAAAAAAAAATAGAGCCCGGCCAGCGTGGCTCAGCGGTTGAGCATCGACCTAGGGTCCAGGCGATCGGGGTTCGATTCCCGGTCAGGGCACATGCCCGGGTTGCGGGCTCGATCCCCAGTTGGGGGCGTGCAGGAGACAGCTGATCAATGACTCTCTCATCATTGATATTCCTATCTCTCTCTCTCTCTCTCCCTTCCTCTCTCTGAAATCAGTAGAGACATATTAAAAAAAAAAATAGATACCTCATTTATAGACCTTTATCTTGTTTCAGCAGCTCTAGTTGATTCTGCCTCTCTTTCTCTTTTCTTTCAGAATGCCAATAGCTTTTTAAATGATAAAACAAGTGCGTGTATGTTCATAAAATGTTTTTTTAATAATAAAAAGTATTAAAGTAAAACATTCCTTCAGCGCACTCACCAGAGCTAACCTCTACTAAATTTGTTATCTTGCCAGACTTTTTGCACATGTATAAACTTATGTGTATATGTAGTTTTTAAGATAAATAGAATCACACTAATTCTCTTCTAATGTGAACTTTTTCATGCCAGTACATACTTGTATTTGGTGGGGAGGGCCATATAATATTCCATTATATACATGTACCAAAAGGTATTTAAACATTTAAATTGTTTCCAGGTTTTGCTTTTACCCACATTGCTGCAATCTTAGGATATGAATAAATTGCTCTTACCTGTTTAGTTTACTAGGATATACAGCTTGCAGAGGGTGTGCCTATTATTAATTGTGACTTTGCAGAGGCCAGGGATCAGCTTGATACTTAGGCAATGGAGGGCAGTTGAAAGGACATTTGAGGTGGAAAGAGGCTTTGAAATGTGTATACTTGTTTTTAAAGCACTTAAAATTCTGTACTCTAATACATAGTTCCATTACTCCTTTAATTACACTGTCAGGCTGCCTGCCCTCCAGAAAGGCTCTCCAGGACTCCCTCCCCAACAGAGTGTGTCAGCCCCTGGAGTGCAGGGGACGCCATCGGCTTCACTGAGATCCTCAGTGCCTAGCATTAGTATTTCACATATACATAGTAGGTGCCAAGTAAATATTTCTTAAATGTACCCATTTTACCACATCTTTACTAACTCAGGGCATTGTCTAGCTTCTTAATCTTTATTAATCTGGTAGATGAAAAAAATTCTTTTTTTTAAGTTTTAATTTTTTTATTATTAAAATCAAGCATTTTTTCATATGATCACTGACATATTTCTTTATGTACTCTGCTTATTTTTATATTGAGGTATTGTCTTATTGTTACTGATTTGCAAGTGGGGAGTTAAGTAAATAAAAATTCTTAAGGATAGTAATCTAATGACCTATGTGTTGCAGATTTGTTCACCAACTCTGAGATTTGTCTTTTAAGTATATTGGGTGTTTTGTTACTTAGAAAATGCTTATTTTTAGGTAGTCAAAGCTGCCGGTCTGTTTTTATGTAAGATTTCTAAATTCTGTAACATACTTGGAAGGGCCTTTCTCATCCCCAAATTATTTTTTTTTTAAGTTTTATTTCTCCTAATACTTTCACGGTTTTAATTTTCATACTTAAATATTTTATCTTTCTGGATTTTTATTGTTGTGCAAGATGAGAAACTGAAATCTAAGGTTTTATTTATTCAGATGCACAATGTCTTGTCTCAATAGCACGTGTAACATACTCCGTCCTCTCCCCGGTGGTTTGAAATGCTACCTTTACCACATGCAGAATTTTCATATATAAATGAAGTACTTTCTGGACTTTAATTTCTGTTTTGTCCATTTATTTACCTGCTTCTTAGCCATTGTCACAGTATTTCAGTCCCTAGCGATGTAATAATCTTGAAATCTGGTAGAAGCTAAAATGCCCTTCCTGCCCATTACTCCTTTTTTTCAAGATTTTCTTGGCTGTTCTCTGCCTTTACTCTTCCACTTTTGAATCAATTTGGCAAATTTATTAAGTTCCCTCTAAATTCTTTTGGTTTTAACTGACATGCTATTTCTCTTTCTGTTTTTGATCAGTGTTTTATATATGTGTGTGTGTATTAGTGTTCGGTTTAAAATTAGGGTCAACTTGTTTCCTCACCTTAATTATCTTTTTTTGTTTGCTTTATGATTTTTTGCAAATTTTTGACTTTTGCTTCTAACACAGTGTATTCAGAGATGATCTCATCTTAAATATTCAGCAGCATTAGATCATTTTAAAAACCCATCTGAGAGCCAGACTTTTCCATGGACCTGTGGTGTCTTCTGCCTGGGACTGAGTTTATGGCATGTGTCTATCAGTTACACAGCTGTTCCTCCCCTAGAGTCATAGGTTATTTTTCTCCAGTTTGGTGGATTCTTAAACTAGTGAATGACCATATTTAGGGAGTCTTGATAATAAGCTTAGTATTTAGTTATTAATAAGATGTTATTTTTAAAAATTAGTTGCACAGTTACAGAGTAAGGAAACTTTATTTCATAATATTGGTTGTTCAGTCATGTTTTAAAAATAACAAAGGACCTGGTATTTAAATTTACTTCAAACTTAGTATAAATTATGATGCCTGTTAAAAAGTAAGAAAAGATACAGCGTAGGCTACATTATAGGAAGTTCGGCATCCAGATTAGGAGAGGTCATAGCTCCAATCTATGCTAATCAGTTTTTATAGTTTCATGAACTTATTTTGTATCAGGAACTAAACCAGGTGCTGGAACACAAAGCTGGGAGACATAGCCCACTTATAGTAGAACCACAGGTAAATGGGAATAGGCTTTATGAAAAGCCAGAAGAAGGACATGCAGGCCCCGGACCCCAGAGGCTGGGGACAGCTTTTAAGGAGGAGGCACCGCATAGAGCACAGGCTGGAGAGGTGGAGCCATGGTCCTCACCAGCTCTGAGACCTTGTACGAATGATTTAACCTCACTCTGTCTCAATATCTTCATGTGTAAAATTAAGTCAGTTATAATATGTTTCACACTGTTGTCCTAAGCATTAATGAGATGATGTATATATGGGAAGCCTCTAGAGTGGACTCTGGTACATAGTAATAACTCAGGCAATGGTATGAATTCCAGTCTTGAAGTGTTAGGAGGCAGGAGTTGTTCCAGCAGAGAGAGACTTCCCAGCAGAAGGAAAGGCATACACCAAAGCCAGGGGAGTTGAACTGGGGCCCTTCTGGAACTGCACAGTATTTCATGACTGGAGGGGGGGTGCATGTGGGGGGAGTAGCTAAGATGAAGTTGGGAAGGGAGGCAGGGGTGAGATCCAACAGGAGCTTTGTGCCGTGTTGGGGGGTCTTTGAAGGCCTGAAGTTTAAGGGAGTGTCCAGAACAGTTTCGCCATCCGAAAGACTGGTTTGTTAAAGATGTGTGGAGGGGCTAGGAAAGCTCTTTGAAGTAGGCAATACGGTTAGAGCAGTGGTGCTCAGCCCTGGCTGTGCACTGGAACCATCTGGAGAACTTTTCACTGTCTGGTGCCCAAGTTGACTCTGTATCAATTATATCAGCAGCCCTGGTGGGTAGGACCCAGGAACTGGTATTTTTTATTGCTTCCTAGATAATTCTACTGCAAGGCCATGGTTGTGAACCATGGTAACTGCATTCAAACCTGATTTGATGAAGTCCCCAATTAAAGAAGTGCCCACCGCCTAAAGAAATACCAAGTAGGATGTGGTGGTCAGTAGACTGAGGAGGGGGTTGGTTATTTCTGGATCGGGTCACTGGGCGGACGCTGATCGATGTTCAGTTGTATACCAAGACTGAGAACTGGGAGAGAAGCAGATTTGGGTATTAGGCTTTGTTGAGTGAGCATGAGAAAGATAAAGAATGCGATTTTAAAATGTGGATATTGAGGGGAAATGATACACAACAAATGGGCAGAGAGAGAAGCTGAAGGGGAGGAGCCAGTGGTATAGTTGAAAACTCAGGGGACAGAGCACATAATTGATGGCCGAGATCCTTGGGGAGACAGGACGTGTAGAGCAGACGTGAAAGAAGTAATTTATATGAGAATTTCCACTCAGAGAGAAATAAGTAAAAGTATGTGAGGGTGCAGATAGGTTCTCAGGTTGAGGAAGAAAGGCTGTAATTTAGCCTGATGGTCTGATATCCTTACTGCAGCAGGTAGGAGCATCTGCTAAGAATTAGGAGGTAAGAGAAGAGGGGGATTAAGGAGTAAGGGCAAGCTTTGAAAGCTGAGGAAGGGGCCCTCTGAGGAAGGAGACTGAGAAGGAGGTGTCTTTGTAGTCCTGCTCTTAAATGTTGGTTTTTCCCCAGTTTCAAAGTTGTCTCTCACATGCTTTCTGGGTAATCTCCTTTGTTACATCATATTACACTGTTACCTTCTAAGAGAAACATTGATAAACTGAAGTTTGGAGCAGTTAAGTAGTTGATATGGTGGTTCAGAAGATTATTGGTTGGCTTTTGGGGAAGGGGGCTTTGGGTAATTTAAAATTTAAAGTGTTGAAATCACTTGAAAATCCCACAATTTCCAACATCATTAACCTAGGTAGCATCATATTTTTTTCTCTATTTAATAAAACCTCAAAAAACTACCAACTCAAGCCCAGCCGGCTTGGCTCAGCAGTTGAGCATCGACCTGTGATCCAGGAGATCTGGGTTCAATTCCCGGTCAGGGCATGTGCCCGAGTTGCGGGCTCGATCCCCAGCAGGGGGCGTGCAGGAGGCAGCCGATCAATGACTCACCACTCATGTTTCTGTCTCTCCCTCTCCCTCTCCCTCTCCCTTCCTCTCTCTGAAATCAATAAAAGACATATTTCTAAAAATAAAAAACAAACTACCAACTCGATATTTTGAAAACATGTTAACTTTTAGTATAAATATTTTGTATTTGTCCTACTATAAAGAAATTTTAATAGATATTTTACTTCATGGTATACTTTATATATATATTTTACTTTATACATTTTTATTCTAGGATGTCTAATAAAGATCTAATTGGATTTCTCAACTCTGATGTAAACTATGCTTTGCATTGTGTATTCTCTAAATATATTTTCCTCTAAAAAACCAACTAAACATTCGGTAGTTAATTGTCAGATAGACTGGCAATTACTTATTTTACAGATTTCCTAATTGTATTCACGACAACAAAGCAATCATTGGTATGGCTTTTCAGTAAGCCCTTTTGTGTATAATTTACATATAAGATAATTATAAATTACTTAAACGAAACTGGGACTAGGGGGTTAGAAGGTGGCCTTGATATTGCAGAAATTAACCCAGTGTTTTGATATCATTTCAGGTAACATTTCATTGGTTGCCTTTCCAGTTCCCAGCACCAACTCACCAACAAAGATTTTACCAAAAACCTTAGGACCAATAAATGTGAATGTTGGACCCCAAATGGTAAGAAAACCATCAAATCTTAGAATTTGAAACTTTACTAAAGATGGTTGGTCACATATTCCAGTTAATTTCTTATCTCAGTCACTTTTATGAGAAGTTTTGTTTTTATCTGAATGTAACTGATTAAATGTTGAGAAAAAGAAAGGCACTGTGCTCGTCAATGTTTAATTTTCAAGCATTTGAGTCTGGATTCTGGATGTATAATAGGGTGTTTGCCCCCTATGTGAGACTTTTCTTGTTTCTCATTTTTTGGTTAAATTGCTTTGAAATCTGTTATGTTCTTTTCCTTTTTTTCCCTTATAAAATAATCATTACCACCCTAAACTATGTAGTCTCATATAAATCGAACATGACCCATTAGTTAATCTATATCTGGAGCTATTAATTTGAAATCTTTGATTAAAGGACATTTTGGGGAAAGCAACATGACAATTTTAATCTTTAACAGTAGAAATAATGATGAAAAATGGAAAATACTTAACTGTTTCTTTAAAGGCATTTCAATAATGATACTAGAACTTGAGGTGTATAGCACTTTTAGAAAGCCTTAGAGTCAAACCTCGTTTCCCGAATGTCTCCCATCTCAACAATTCGGTTCTCAACCAAGTTGTTGGGGTGTGGGAGGATGCTGGAATGTCTCGGTTGTCAAACCAAACTTCATTTTTTGACCTGACAAATACCTCAGCATGACAAAAACATCTCAGACAACAAAGAAAAGAGAGAATGCTTCTGTTGCTGGTGATGATTAACACAATTTTAAAACAGAGGCCATCAAGACTGCTAATGTTGCTAAGGGTGTGAAAGAAACAGTGATCACAGGCAATTGAAGAGGTAGAAAAACTGTTGTTGATTTGGATAAACAAAAAGCAGTCAGCCAGTGACAGCATTTCCGAGGCACTGATATGTGAAAAAGTGAAGATGCTGCATGCAGACCTCTGTAAGACACCCTTGGACCTAGTAGAGGATGGCTAGTAGAGGATGGTTTGATAAATTTAAGAAAAGTAGTGTTTATTTCTAGATTAAACAGTACATTCAACATATACTGTATATAAGAAAAGTTAAAATAGGGAATCATTTCCTGATCTGAGCTCGATCCCCAGCAGGGGGCGTGCAGGAGGCAGCTGATCCATGACTCTTACCATTGATGTTTCTCTCTCTCTCTCCCTCTCCCTTCCTCTCTCTGAAATCAATAAAGATATATTTTTAATTTTTAATTTAAAAAAGTAAAACGGAATCATTTGTGGGTCTAAAACAGATTAATTCAATTTACATCATTTCTAATGGGAAAAAATGACTTGGTTTTCAAACAAATAGCTTCTCGAACAGCCTTCTGGAACAAATTAAGTTCAAGAACTGAGGTTCCACTGTATTTATAAACAAAGTTGCATGCAACTGTTCTAAAATCTACACCTAATTTAAATGGCTTCACCCACCATTAGCAAAAGTACATAACATTTGAACAGTAATTCTTCATTGTCAGTGCTTACTGGCAATAGAGCAATAAAGATAAAATTTGCCCAGAATATACAGTACTGTGGACTATGTTAAACAAAAACTTACTTAGACAAAAATATATTTTAACATACTTAATGGCTCCAGAAAGTCTTTAAAATTTTTAAGACATTCTTGACATGACATTTCCTCTGATTGCTTGAGGACTGTAAATTATCTACAGAATCCAAGCCAAAGTGCTTACACAATTTACTATAACTATGTGAAGCATGTAACCTAGCTCCAAGCATCGTGGAGACTTAAGCTCAGGTAAGTGTTCCCGTTTCAAGGTAGTTCAGAGTGTATTTTCCAACATTTGCTAAGCATTTGCTCCTCACCAGCCACTACAGTAGGTAAAGTGAGATAAGGTACCTGCCTTTAAAGTCTGTATTTTGAAATGTGATTATATAAACACCAACATTAAACAAACTCTTATGAGTTTGGCCCTTATAGTACTGCTTTGTTTTTGAGATACTATTTTCTGTTGGTATTTTAGTGATGCTGCTATGGCTCAAGTTCAAGTTTCTCTTTTGGAAACATGTAATTTCTCTTTCCATTGTTAATTTGAACTAATGTACATGGAAGTCTTTATATACTTCAGTTCTCACAATGATCAGTAATCAGGTATACTATTTACCCAATTACTGTAAACCTCAGCAAAAAAAAAAGGTCAGAGGGAGAGGAGATCTGGGGGTCCCCTATAACCAGGACAGCCCAAGCCTTTATTTGTTTCCCAGATTCTTCGGTGCTGTTTGCAATTCTTAAGCCTTGGGCTGGAATCAGAGTCTTCGTTTTGATTTCCTAATTGATGTGGAACCCCAGTTAGAGCCATTTCTTTCCTTTCCTCCTGCTCGCCTCTGGAACATTGTCCCTTTGCCTTCAATTTCTCATTCATGATTTTAAAAAAATACTTGTTTAGTTAGAAGTTCTTGAATAAAACCTCATTTCTTCTTACAGCATATTTAAATTTCATGTATCTTTGGAAGCCAGTCTCAGTGGTAGAAACTTCAAAAGGCCCCGAGAAAAAAGTGGTGTTCTGTGTTTATAGAAACCAGCAGTAACTGTTTAGTTTGGGACACTTGCCCTTTTCTTAAAGTATCTGCTTATCTATATAGGGGTCGGCAAAAGTAAGTTTACAGTTTTTTTGTACGGAAAAAGACTTGCAGGTTATGATGATTACAATAGTTTTATTAACTCAAAAGAGAGTCACGGTGGCACAGTAAACCTACTTTTGCCCACCCCTGGATATAAGATACTCTCATAATTATTTTAATATGGTTAAAACTGCATGTTTCATATATTGAAAACTAAAATTTTGTCAAATAATGCAATCCTTTAATACAACACTTTATATAGATTTTTTTTCTCCCTTCAGAATTACTGTAGATGGCAGTAGTACACAGATATATTGATTGAGGGCAGAAAATCTCTAGACTGAGGTTCAATTGCTGTATGGTTTTCATTGCCTGACTGTAATCTATTATCAAAAGAAACCATGAGTACATTTAAATTAAGGTTATATTTGATTTTTTCTTGAAACTTCAATGTTTATTTTCCTTATCAGATCAGCTGAATAATAGAAGTAGTTACCTCTAATTATCTCTCATTTTATTTTGGGATTTCAAAATTAAGGTTCAGTTTTATAAAGCATGTCTGACCCATCACCTACATAGTTTTCCTATGTTCAGTGGTCGATAGCTCTGTTGACTTTGCTTTGGTTTTGTTTTTAAGACTCACTGTCTTACTTGAAGAACTCATCGCATCTCACATGAGCTGCTAACTTGCCTTTCCTATTCAAGTCTGTCATCTCCAACTCGTTCATTCAGGAAATGTTTATTCAGGACTTACTATGTTCCAGACCCTGTGCTAAGAGTAGGGAACAGAATGTTGCTAATCACTCTCAGATCATAAGAGAATATCAGCTGACAATCTGACACAGAAGAAGAAGAAAAAAAGTAGAACATAGGAGTTCCTTTCCAGAGTCATTCTCAATAATGATAACCATGTTTTCCTATGACCCGTTTCCCTTCCCTTTTTTCCCTACAAAGCCCTTTAAATCAAGTGAAACCAAGCCTGTAGGCTACTGATAACTGATGTAGAGAAAGAAGTCTTTAATAATAATGCTGCACAAGTAATGCAGCGTGTTTTAAGGGTAGGTTGAAACACTTAGAATTGCTTTTTGGAGACCCCTATTTTCAAAAGAGTAGACCAGAGACTGATCAAATACTCAAATTTTCTTTAAGCTGTCACACTCAAGGTCAGTATGATAGAGGACATTTGAATGTGTGATGTAGTGATTGGTGAAAACTGTCTTTTATGTCGTAGAGTATTTTCTCATTGGATTCTATATAATCCTTTCTAGCATATCAGTGAATAAAAAAGCTTTTTTTTTTTTCTTCATCATTTTTAAAGCTGTGTCTTCTGTCTCAATTCAGTAAATATTTATTTCGCCTTTCCTGTGAGCACTGTGCTAGGTCCTGCAAACTTTCTCTCTGCCCTTAAAGATCTTGCACTGAGATGGAGGTGTGGAGGTGGGATGAGATGCATGGAGGGGCAAGAGGTCCAAACACATTTTCTAATAGTCACATTTCTCACAGGCAACCTTCTTAATGCCCTGTTTGATAATCCTTGGCATATTGTAGAGAATCAGAATTCTCCAGACATCTGTCTTCTTTATTGTCTTTTGTTTTTATTTTTATTGATTAGGGAGAGAGAGAAACATCATTCGGTTGCCTGGTACCCACCCCCACAGGGATCAAACCTGATATCTGGGCATGTGTCCTGACCATGTTTCGAACCCACGACCTTTCAGTGTGTAGGATGACGCTCCAGCAACTGAGCCACACTGGCCATGGCTTTATTATTTTTATTTATTTATTTATTTATTTATTTATTTATTTATTTATTTATTTTTAAGCCTTACCCAGGGATGTTTTTTCTATTGCTTTTCAGAGAGAGTGAAAGGGAGAGAGAGTGGAAGAGAGGGAGAGAGAGAGAGAGAGAGACATCAATGTGAAAGAGACACATCGATTGGTTGCCTCCCGCACACGCCCCACCAGGGCTCGGATCGAGCCTGCGACTGAGGTAGTGCCCTTGGCTGGAATTGAACCCAGGACCCTTGGTCCGCAGGCCGATGCTCTAACCACTGAGCCAAACCGGCTAGGGCCATGGCTTTATTTTTTTAATTATAGAATTAACTTATTAAGATTCTTCCCTGTAGCTCAGTTGGTTAGAGCGTTATCCTGATACACCAAGGTTTCAGGTTTGATCCCTGGTCAGGGCACATATAAAAATCAGCTAATTAATGTATAAATAAGCGGAATAAAAAAATTGACCTTTCTCTCTCTCTCCCTTCCTCTCTCTAAAATCAGTCAATAAATTTGTATATTGTCATATTTCCCTAACCTGAAATTGGCCTAATGCCAAACACAAACAGAAGGTAACTAAAGTTCTTAAGTGTTTAGTAAGTGAATAAATGACCAGACTTGACTAAGTCTAAATGAAGCTTGAAATGCAGATGAATTCTTCCCTTTAGTTCAGTATGGAGCGAGTTAGCAACTGATTCAATGACTCAACTTAGATCCTGGCTGCAGAAACAGATTTTATTTAATCAGGGACACATAATTAATTAGCACTTTGACCTACATAAGACAGAAGAAACAGAACTCTTTCTTTTGTTTTAAGAGCTGTCATTTAAAAATTATACATCCACATAGATGCTTTTTTCTCTTAACTGGAACTTAAACAAAACCGTACTATTATGAAAATTTTTGAAAGTATACAAAAGTAGAGCCCACAGTTATCCACTTAGGGATGATCAATCTTGTTTCGTTAATACTCCCATTCATTGGAGCATGCCTGCCCTTATTATTTTTCTTTACTGAAAATACTCTTAAAGATATTCCTAAAGTGCTAAATTGTTTTTGTATTAATTACTATAAACATTGGGGGGGGGGGCATGTTCTATTTACCAATGAAAATTATAAGACCTGGAAGGCAATTTGGTAACACATACCAGGGAACTTCTTTTAAAAGTCCGTATCCTGACCCTGGCCGGGTAGCTCAGTTGGTTAGAGCGTTATCCCGATACACCAAGGTTTCAGGTTTGATCCCTGGTCAGGGCACATATAAAAATCAGCTAATTAATGTATAAATAAGTGGAATAAAAAAATTGACCTTTCTCTCTCTCTCCCTTCCTCTCTCTAAAATCAGTCAATCAATAAATTTTTTTGAAAAGTCCATATTTTTAGTTCCATTAATTCCTTTCCTGAAGTCTGTCCTTAGGAAATAGAAATTAAGGCCAAGATCATTGCACAAAAATGCTTATCACAGCATTGTTTATAGTACTAAATAATCGAATATCCGTATATCTAATAGGGGATAAGAAGTTTACGTGATGGAATGTTTTACTGTCTTTAATAAGTCTTTGAAGAATATTTAATGACATGAGGAAATGCTCTTAAAAAAAAAGAAGATAAAATTGCATCTGTATAAGAATCCAAATTGTGTAATGTCTTTGCCTATATTTTGGGCTGCAGAGATTCAATTTACTGTTAACCCTAGTTCTAGTAAATCAAGCTTGACTGGAATTAGGTTTTGTAATTTCAAAGAAAGCTTTTTGTTTTTCTGGTTTTTAAAACACTGTCGGTTGCCAGCTAATCCTTCCAAATTGCCCTTCACTTGCTGAAACCTGTGTTATGACCTCGTGTCAGCATAAGATCCTAGGATATAAATGAGTTAAAGCTATTGCTTATGTTTTCGATAATTAATATGAAGTGCATTTTAGACAATCAAATTTCCTCCTTGTAAGGTTAGCAGTGGACATTATTTTGCGCCTGTCGGCTTTTCTCAGTGACTCAGGATGTTGTTTCCTTTGCCCTGCCTTGCAGATTATAAGCACACCGCAGAGACTGAGCAGCTCGGGAAGCGTCCTGATCGGGGCCCCGTACAGCCCCGCGCCGGCCATGGTCACCCAGACGCACCTCGCCGACGCCACCGGCTGGCTCCCTGGGTAAGAGTGTCCTTAAAGTTAACATTTTTAAAACTACTTTCTAAAAGTTCTCACCTTTTTTCTCACCATCTTGTCCTCTGTTCTTGTTTTATGTTAGTCAAGTTCTTAAAAACGAATGTGTTTCCTTTAAAATTACATTTTATTTCACCTCATATCCTAGATATAAACCATTTGTGGAGCAAGCATTTTAAAACAGAGAAAAACATTATAATAATAACTTGTACCTGAATCTTCTGACTTTTTTCAACTCTGAAAGAGAACTTCTTTTTATGATTATGGCAGTTAGGTGCTTTGGAAATGTCAAAACTATATATTGTTTTAACAAACATAAGAAAAGATATATTAAGTGTTGGCTATACTCAGAATTTCCCTCTATGAATTCTTGTTTCCTTAAAAATCAGAAAAGGAACTAGGAAGAAGAGGCCAAATATATTCAAGTTTTCATTGTGTTTCCCCTTGATTCTTTCAAAACACTGGGCAATTAATTAAATCATTATTTCTTCTATGTTACTCAGTTGCCTCTTTTAGTATCAAACCTTCACATGCTTCATCTTTGTCTGTAAAATACCCTTATCCAACCTTTCTTCACTGCTTATTATTTTAACATCTCATCTTTTCATAAAAGAAAAGGAAATAGTAAAGTTAATGACTCAAAACTTTATCCTGTCACTTTAGAAGTTATTTAAATTGTTATTTAAATACTGCACTGGTAGTTCTATCTTTGACTTAAAGCTGTGGGTTCTGTCAAGCAGACAGTAAATCTTGGTTGAGTAAGAATCTCCTTGCTTCGAGAATATTAAATAGTCCTGGTTGGTGTTGCACAGTGGTTAGAGCCTCGGCCCGCGCACTGAATGGTCAAGGGTTTGATTCCTGGTCAAGGCAACCAGTCGATGTGTCTCTCTCACATCAATATTTCTCTCTCTCTCCCCCTCCCTCCCTTCCACACTCTCTCTAAAAATCAATGGAAAAAACATACATTAATGAAACAATAATCCTGGCAAAGTGTTTTAAGCCATATACATTTTTATATGCCTACACACACACACACACATATACATTAGAGACAGAAGAGTTTCATTTATATTCATACTTTCCCATTATCAAATGAGATGAAATGACAGTCACCTGTAATTCCATGGCCTTTATTCAGTCCTTATGAACATTCTCAGGTAGATGTAAAAGTTGCCTTGGATTCCTGCACAGCCCTGGGAGATTATACCATGAAAGCCATGCCTATGCCAGCGGTTTGGAGATGACCAGGGTTTGGACATTTTCAGCCCCAGCTGTGCTTTATGTTGGAGGTGGTATGATTGTCACTTTTTATAGTCAGTCATTCCAGAGTAAATGAAACTTTTCTGTGCCTTTCCTTTGTAAACCTGCAGTGTTTTCCTCCTTAAAGATTCATTGAACTCATTTCAAACTAGGTTGTCACGTTGTGATTTCTTGGCCCTTTCATAAAGTTTAAGTTTTTATTTTATGGGCAAATCTTTTATATTTGTTAGTTTTTGTGTTTGGCTATATTTATCGTGGAATTAGACAAGTTACAATAAATTATTCATGAAATAAAGTAGTGTTTATATGTGTTCTTTTTATGCCTTTTTTTTTTCTTTTTAGTGATAGAAAACGGGCTAGAGAATTTATAGACTCTGATTTTTCAGAAAGGTGAGTATGAGTGTATTTTGTTCGGGAGATGCTACTGCAAATAGAGGTTTGGTACTCAGGCTCTAGTTTAAGTTAGTGAGATTTTTTATTCACATAACTTTAACTTGATTGAGTTTCTATTATTATTTCATACCACATTGAGTATTCTACTTCACTTATCATTACATAAATTTTTCACATTTGTATGGTTTCGAAAGAAATTATTCTGTGAATAGATTGGCTATTGGTGATGTGTCATTCAGCTCCCTCCCTCCTTTTGGGAAATGCAGTTTTCTACCAAAGTGAACTCTCCACGTGACCTCAACATGCCCAAATGTTTTAAAAACAGGTTTTATTGATCGTGGTAAATTCTCACTTCTTTCTTAAATAATATATTGAGTATAATGTAACCTCTCCTTAGAAACTGTTAGGACAGTTTCTCAATTCTTGGTGTGCGTCAGAATCACCTGTGGTTTGTTGAAAAAATATAGATGCCTGCCTACCAAGTGAGAAACTCCAGGATGAAAAAGTATCACTTTATGGTCATTATTTGAACTTAAGTTCCATATTCCATGCAAGTCACTATACAAGGTACAATATTAGTGTTGCACTGTTAAAATAAGATGCATAGTCTTAGAGGCAGTTGAATTCTGTAAGGTTGTTACTATTTTAAATAAAACTTTGCCAGTTATGCTTTTTAAATTTTATTTTTGATTCTAAGATTTTTAATTCCCCTTTTCAGTGGTATTTCAGTCTCCTTTCTCCTGGTAGGTCATCTTCTCTCAATATAATAGTTTTCTGTCTTTTCCATTTTCTAGTTTGCTATCTCTGACTTGCGGGGCACTAAGAAACTAGATAGCCAACTGGGTTAGAATTCAATCTAGAATAAAAGTGAATAGGCTCTAAGTGGGGACCTTGGGGCTGTATATTTTTAAAAGTGTGTTTTCTTGCATTGACTCCGCTCTGCCTTAGTTCCTTGGTGGCCTTTGTTGCTTGCTTCTTGATTCTTAAGTGTTTTGAACACAAAATCATGGCTAAGGCACTGCTGTACCATATAGAAATATATGGCAAAATGTTCTTTTCTCTCTAATGGAAATTCCTCTTTTCAACTCATGCTGGTCTTTGTGTTTATCCTAGGAAAGGTAGCTGTGTAAGTTCTTACTGATGTATTTAGCCATGTTTAAGGCCTTAAAATAGAACTAGTCATTAGTTATGATCGGTGGCACCTATGTACTGCAAACAGTATAAACAATAAGATTCTCTTTACTTTCTCCTTCATGAGAAAAATAATTCTAAAGATCACATTAGAAGTACTAGATTAAATTTGTGGGTGTAACCATCGATTCAGCTTTCTCTTTCTGCTTCTGGGTTCAGTGGCTTTTTTGGGGGGGAGTTATGCTTTTTATTCTTTTCTTTTTTTATTTTTTAATATAATTTTTCTGTAACGAGTCCACCCCTCCCCAATCAAACCATGAACATTACTACATGTGGGGGTTTTTGTTGTTGTTCTTACAAATGTTTATTTTCCTCCAAATTTATTGTATTTTTCTATAATGCAACGAGAAGTCTTTGTTCCCTTCTCCCAAGTGTTCAGGTTAAAAAGGCCATCTCTCCACCAGGGACTAATCTTATCTCTTCAGTGTCTCACTTGTTGATTTGATATGATATGTCAATATTGATATTGGTTTTCCTCAGGGATTTATGTAGCAATATATGTAGATACAGACACACTTTTTATTCTCATTTGCTACTTGATAGAACAACTTTAGGTTTGTTTTCCTCCGTTAAGGTCGTGTGCAGAAGCGAGGCCGTTTCTGAAAAAACCTTGTTTGGTGGGTGAAGGATCCATTGAGAGATTCTCATGAGTTTTTCCCCTGCATCCTGATCCACTGGCCTTCTTTTCAGAGAGTTTGCAGAAGGAGCTGTGAAAACCCTCTTTCTGGTCTTGCCTGGAGTTTTGATCCTGGAAGATGTTTGTTCACTTTCTCTTTTTACCTTGGGACAGAATCTGATGGCATCATCTAAACGCATCTCTTTTCCAAATAGGTCTGCTTTCACTCTGGGACTTCTACTGGGGGAGGAAGGTCCTTAATATCTTCTTTTCCGTTGGAATTTAGTTAAAATTTTTATTCTTAATAAACTAATGTAATTTAAACTATAGTAAGCTATTAATAATCATCAAAGTCTGTATAGTTAATATCTGTACAGCTTCGATGATGTCTGTGAAGTTGTTCCTTCAACAGATTTTTTGAAGCTCTGTTTAGGGTTGCTGTGTTCTAGGCGTTGGCGAGAAGAATAAAGGAGAGAAAAACCTCTGCTCTTAAAGAGCTGACACAGGGTGGTCAGTAAACAAGTAAGATCATTTTAGCCTGGGCTAGGTGGCATGCAGAAGAAAAGAAGGGTGGTTTGTGGGTCATTGGCAGGATGGTGGCTACCTTAGAGAAGGCCTCTCTAAGGAGATAACATCTGAATGCAAAGAAGTCAAGCATGTAAATAGCCTGGTTGTGTGGGGGAGCCAGGGATTCTGGGCAGAGGGAATGAATGGCAGTTGCAAAGCTTCTAAATGAGGAACCAGGTTGATGTACTGGGGAAGCACAGGGGCCCGGAGATAGGAAAGGCAGAGGGGTAGGACATAAGGGTGGAGAGGTAGGCGGGTCAGATGTGAAAGGCCTTATAGGCCACAGTAAGGAATTTGGTTTTTATTTTAGGGAGGGTTTTAAGAAGGGAAATGACGTGATCTAGTTTACAGTGGCCCCTGAGGGGAAAATGGATTCTAAGGAGACAAGAACAGAAGTAGGGAAATCAGTTAGGGGCAGTGACTTGGGGATACAAATATCGGTCTCACAGGTCCAAATCTCCTATCCGTGTACCACAGGTATTGGCTATTCTAACTACTACTGAATTTTAATGGAGACATTGGTTGGGTTTTTTGGCACAGTGCTCTACCAGCCTTTCCAAAGAACAAGCTTAATTTCTTGATTCAGCCAGTGTTGAGTAGTATCCTTCAGCTTTGTATTGGTTATGAACATTCTGGAGCTCACGTAGAGGAAAATCACCTAAAGTGTACCAAGTGCTGTATGCGCGCTGAATCATTTAATCCTCGCAATATCCTTGTGAGACCGATATTTGTATCCCCATCTGATAGAAGAGGGTTGTGGGTCAGAGTTAAAGGAAGTAAACTGCTCAAAATATGTAACTGATAGTTTACCAGTTTTGATATTTAACCGCAGTTCTCCTCAAGTTTATTAATTCATGTACTGAACTAATCTTATAAAACGTCTATATGTAGTCTTGTATTTATGTTTCAGGAGTATGTTCTTCAGCATTTGAAGTCTAGTTGTTCTTATTTAAGGACTGTTTAGTTTTTTCTTTAAATATTATTATCCATGTGTGACTATAGAGGGCAGATCAGTCAAGCGGTTACCCCAAACCACTCTCTGATTATTTTATTGCTCCCTTTTAAAAAAAGACTATAATTACATGAAAAACAATACCCTGCTTTTCCCTGGTTCTTAAAAAGTATATAAACACTGAGTTGAGAACTTTATTTACTTTAGGCCGTTCTCCAGTTCTTAGCATAAATATAAAACCCCATACACAACATACTTCTTTCAAAATAACTCCTGTGCTCCCGTTTTTGGCAACTCTTATTTACTTTTGTCACCTAGGTTGTACTAACAATATAAGCTTACGTGTGACTAGCCGTTTGTATCTCCATGCACCACACTAAGGGTAAAATCAGCATAGAGTGGGCTTTGTGTGGAAACATATACGGCAAATGGGATTGGTGGGTTCCTTCCAAAAATGAAATTACTTAGGACAGTGACTGGAACATACTTAGAATTCAGTAAGTATTTACTGTTTACCACCACCACCACCACCAGGCTCAAGCAGAACAGGGACGTGACTGGGTGTGTGGGAAGAGCACCCTAATGGCCGTATCTAGGAAGGACTGGGATGCCTCTAGATAGCACAAAGAACAGTTATAAGGTCCTAGTTACAGTCTGACAGAGCTGTAAGGGCCACAACAGGTCAGTGGGAATGAGAGAAGAGGTAAAATTTAGGAGCTGTTTAGGACAAGACTGGGCTTAGCTTAGATTTGATAGAATTAGGTTAGTTGGGTAGAAGGGGGTTAGAAGGCATAGGGTGAACTGGGTGCTGCTGGCTTGGTGCTTAGGTAGATGGTCTGCCACTCATCTGGACAAGAACTGCAGTAGGGTCCGGAGTTACGCATATTTTATATATACCCCCTCCTATATTATTTTAAAGCAAATACCAGACATCCTATCATTTTCATCATAAATATTTCAGTATTTATATCTAAAAAGACACCTTTTAAAAAATCTGCAATATCATTATTACACCTAAGAAAATGAACACTAATTCCTTAATATCAAATATCTAGTAAGTATTAAAATTTATAGTTGTTTCAAATGTCATATTTTGTTTTAATTTTTTTGTAAAATAAAATACAGATACAGAAAATAACCAGAAAGCAAATGTATGACTGACGAATTCTTTAAGGCAAACACTCTTGTAACCATCACCAGATCAAGAAGTAGAACCCCAGAAGCCCTTCCTTGTGTCCCTCCCACGATCACAATTCTCTCTCCCCCCGATAAATAACCATTTTCATGATTTTTATAGTAATCACTTTCTCGCATGTCTCAATAGTTCTCTCACTTAGATGCGTACCCTTTGGCACTACATTTTAGTCTTGCTCACTAAAGTTGATGGCTCTTTTTTATATAGATCTCCCCTCCATCCCATTGTTTTCCTTGTACTTTAGTGTTGAAGAGATGAGGCTATCTGGCCTGCAGAACTTCCCACAGTCGGTTTTGTTGGTGACATAGTCCATGTGCATCCCCACATACGCCTCTGTTCTCTGTATCCCCTGTAGTTTGGCAGCAAGATTCAGAGGCTTTAACAGGCTGATGTTCAGTCCTTTGGCGAGACTGTATATACAGTGGTATGTTCTTGCATTAGGAGGCACATAAAGTTTGGTTATCTCTCTTTCCGTAATGTGAACGCCACTGACGCTTAATGCTTGTATCTATTAAGTCGTTGTGGGTTGCAATTAGTGTTATTTTAACGCTGACCTTTCCTTTTCATTTACTGGCACTGTGCTTTTATGTAATATAAAGACCCTGTGCCTTTTCTGTGTACCTGGAGGTACAGCTCATATAGGAAGGCAGAATAAATGCTTGATCCCTTCCCTTTACTGACCAGTTTACAAGATGTTGGATTTGTTTCTTTCTCCAAAGATGAACACATCTTCCCTTTCAAAAAAAAAAAAATCATTATGAACTGTGAATTTAAACGTTTCATACATAGTAATTATTATCACCGTTGGAGCTTAAATTGCCCCATGTTTGGCCAGTGGGAGCCTCTTCTAGTTGATTTTTAAGTCCTTTTTACATACCACCACGATCTTTGATAACTTCTTTGTTATCTGGTATAACCAGTTGATCTTTCTTGTACGTGGAATCGGCCGTTCCTCTAAGAAGTCCTGGTTTCCTTTAGGGGGAATTATAAATCAAGCTCAATTTGGGCTAGAATGCTCATTGCTACCAGGCTGGCCATGTTTTCTAGCCCTTTAACTGGACAGAGCTAAGATACACACAGGTTTAATAACTTCATGAGTTCTCATTACTACTTCCAGTTCACATCTTACTAAACCTCTTCTCCATTACATCTGATTCCCTTCCACACTGATCCTGATTTTTTTTAATTGGTTTTTTAATTGGTTTTTAGAGAGGGAGAGAGATAGGGATAGAAACATCGATGAGAGAGAAACATCATCGATCGACTGCTTCCTGCACGCCCCCCCTGGGGATCGAGCCCGAAACCCAGGCGCGTGCCCTGACCGGAACCCAGCTGGTGACCTCTTGGTTCTTGGGTCGATGCTGAACCACTGAGCCACACCAGCCAGGCATACTGATCCTGAGTTTTAAGGACATAGGGGATGAAACAGATGATAACATTAGTGTATGTGATAAGTGCTCATTGGCTTTATCCCATCTCATACTACATTGCTCCACAGTCCCAAATAATAATACTAATATTGCCATTAAAGTGATTACAGAAAACATTAAAAAATAATTTTGCATATGCTCTCTTCATTCTCTCCCCATTTTTTAAATAATAATACTTTATTCACAGTGTGGGAGCATATACCCATTTATATACCATACTCCCTTGGAGCCCTCCTTTAGCCTTACATCTACAAGTAACTTTCTTTCCCTTTCTTCCTTTCTTCCTTTCTTCCTTTCTTCCTTTCTTCCTTTCTTCCTTTCTTCCTTTCTTCCTTCCTTCCTTCCTTCCTTCCTTCCTTCCTTCCTTCCTTCCTTCCTTTCCTTTCCTTTCCTTTCCTTTCCTTTCCTTTCCTTTCCTTTCCTTTCCTTTCCTTTCCTTTCCTTCCCTTCCCTTCCCTTCCCTTCCCTTCCCTTCCCTTCCCGTCCCGTCCCGTCCCGTCCCGTCCCGTCCCGTCCCGTCCCTTCCCTTCCCTTCCCTTCCCTTCCCTTCCCTTCCCTTCCCTTCCCTTCCCTTCCCTTCCCTTCCCTTCCCTTCCCTTCCCTTCCCTTCCCTTCCTTTTCTTCCTTCCTATTTCTTTATTTCTTTATTTATATCAGTCCTCGCCCGAGGATATTTTTTCCATTGATTTTTATAGACAGTGAAGGGAGGGAGAGAGGGGGAGCGGGAGAGAGCAAGAGCGATGTGAGACACATCGATTGCTTGCCTCCTGCATGTGCCCCAATGGGCTGGAGATTGGACCTGCAACCCAGGTGCCTGCCTTTGACTGGCAATCGAACCCGCAACCCTTTGGTACGCAGGCTGACACTCTAACCACCGAGCACACCAATCAGGGCTATACCATATTTTCTGCATTGTTTTATCCACTTATGGACAATTAGATTGTTCCTATATCTTGGCTTTTGTGAATAATGCTGCAACAAACATGGGGGTGCAGCTATCTCTTTGAGATCCTGATTTCAGTTCTTTGGGACATATACCCAGAAGTGGAATTGTTGGATCATGTGGTAGTTCTATTTGAAATTTTTTGAGGAACCTCCATACTATTTTCCATAGCAGCTGTACCATTTTACATTCTCACAAACAGTATACAAAGGTTCTAATTTCTCTCCATTGTCACCAACACTTTTTTTATGATAGCCATCCTAATGGGTGTGAGGTAATACCTGGTTTTGATTTGCATTTTCCTGATGATTAGTAATGTTGAGCATCCTTTCATATGCCTGTTGACCATTTGTAAGTTTTCTTTGGAGAAATATCTATTCACGTTCTTTGGCTATTTAATTGGGTCAGTCAGTTGTTTTTCTATTGAGTTGTAGTAGTTTCTTGGATATTTTGGATATTAATCCCTTATCAGATAAAATAAAAGGTTTGCAAATATTCTCTCCTGTTACATAGGTTGCCGTTTCATTGTGTTGATTGTTTTCAGTTGACTCTTACTCCAGGAAGCCTTCCCCTCCAGGTTAGACTAGATGTCTGTCCCCTCAATTCCCACAAAATGCTGTGAATAACTCTGACTTGGCACTTACCTTATTATATTGGATTGTTTGTCATTCTTTGCCTGTCCTGTCCCTCTCCCATCCCCCATGACTCACTGGGGAAAGGATTTTGCATCAGTTATTTTTGTACTGCCAATCACCAATACTGTTCTTGGCATATAGTTGGCCCTCAGTTTAGTAGAACTAAGCTGAACCCCTGAAATTTTTAATGATTACGTTGTCAAAGTTTAGGCCTAGGCATGCATTAACCAAACTTGAAATAATTGAAGACTTAGATCCATTATTAATACCAATAACCTCTGTTTGAAAATTGAGTAGATAAATGAAACTGAGAATAGTGGTACTTTTAATTTTAGGTGAAAAAGAACTATAGTATATAGAATACAGAAAAACAAGAATTGACCAGTATATAAACTACAAGGGCAGAGTTTTTATCTGTTCTTCCCAGTATGTAGAACAGTACCTGGCATATAATAGTAAGTAACCGGTCAGTGAATATTTGTTGACTAAATAGATGATGTGCATTAGAGAAGCACTCTATCTTCATATTTTATTAGGCTTTTAAGGTAAAAATTAAATTTAAAACATTTCCTCATCTCTGATTCAGTTAAAACTTGCCACTTGAAACAGATCAAATTACTGTCTTCTCATTATTTTATAGTTTTGTAAAAGTCTCTAAGGAAGTATAATGGAGTATAAATATGGGGTTTTTTCTCTTTTAGTAAACGAAGCAAAAAAGGAGATAAAAATGGAAAAGGCTTGAGACATTTTTCAATGAAAGTGTGTGAGAAGGTTCAGCGGAAAGGCACAACGTCATACAATGAAGTAGCTGATGAGCTGGTGTCGGAGTTCACCAATTCCAACAACCATTTGGCAGCCGACTCGGTAGGCGGAGCATGCACTCGCGTCGCTGTGATGAGTGACGCAGCGGGGCACCTCTTCGGGGTAGCTGTGTCATCAGTCTGAGGACTCGGACAAACTAGGGAATCCCCAATTCCTCCTTTACTTGAGGGTTTCATAATGTCTGTAGGGAATTTTTTGTTGTTGTTGATTTTTTGTTTGTTTTGTTTTGGAAAGAATTCTTTTATTATTTATTTCAACATACAGATGAACAAATATTTTTGAAATATAAATGTTGGGGGTTACTGAAGGAAAATACTTTTTTTTAAACATACTTTTTATATTTTAATGACTTTGAATACATTTCTGAAGCTTTTAGTATTTCTTCTATATTTAAGTCAAGAAGAAATTTTTATCTTATCATTGAACATGTTAATAAAAATTTCAGGCCCTGCCGGGTGTGGCTCAGCAGTTGAACCTTGACCTAGGATCCAGGAGATCCCTGTTCGATTCCCTGTCAGGGCACATGCCCGGGTTGTGGGCTCGATCCCCAGCTAGGGGTGTGCAGGAGGCAGCCGATCAGTGATGACTGTCATTATTGATGTTTCTGTCTCTCTCTCCCTCTCCCTTCCTGTATCTGAAATCAATAAAGATAGATTTTTTTTTTAAATTCCATTGTACCAGAGAGTATATAATAAAAAATATCTCCCTTTCTACCACCTAATCTGCCTCCCCAAAGGCAATATTCACTCTTACTGGATTCTTGAGTATCCTTCCAGAGATTCTATATGCATACACATAATAAAATTTACTTCCTTTTCTATTTTAAACACATACGTGATTGTGCTTTGCACACTGCATTCTTAATTTTATCTTTTTTACAATATATCGTGGAGATTTTTTTGTAACACATACAAATCATTCATTTTCCCCCAATGGAGATAAAATTACGTATAGGGAGGAAACGTACATGTACTTAGTGTACAATTAAAATATCATTATTTCCTTATTTATTGTGGAATAGTTTATATACAATAAGATGTATTTATCTCAAGTGTAAAATTTGATGAGTTTTGACAGTTACATGCACCTATGGAACAACTGCTGTCATAAAGACACAAAATATTTTCTTCATTCCCTAAAGGTCCTTCCTACTCTCCCCAGGCAACTGCTGATCTGCTTTTTATCATTTAGACCGGTTTATATTTTATGTAGATGCAGTGATATTATGTGTACTCCACAACAATATTAAATAATAGTAACTCTAGTCATATTGAGTTCTTAACTCTTGATCTTAGTAGAAATATTTATAGTATTTCACCTTAATTATGATAAAAAGTATATTTTGAGATTTCTTTTTTTCTCAGTTTAAAAAAAATCTGAAATTGTTATTGAATTCAATCAAATTCTGGATAGTTTCCTGAAAATTTAGGATTTTACACTGATAGTCATGATTGAGATTAGTGGGTTTTTGTTTTACTTTGTTTTGTTTTACCATCTTTATATAGTTTTGATTAGTAGTGTTATGCTGACTTTATAATATAAATTTAGAGGCTTTCTTTTTTTCTTTCTCTTTATTCCATTACAGGTTTAATAGCATTGGATGTCTCTTTCTGGTCCCTGAAGTTTTATAGAAACCACCTGTGATTCCATCTAGGCTTGGTGATTTGGTGGGGGGTAAAGCTTAGATAGGCTTCGTTTTTTCCTTCTTTGGCAATTTGTCTTTTTAGAATTTGTTTCCCTTAGCTTAGTATTTTATGGTTTTTTTAGAAAATCCTCCATTTCATCCTGTTTTCAAAATTTTTTGCAATTATTTTTCCCAAAGAACCATCTCTTGGATTTGTACTGACCTCCTATTTTGCAGTTAGTTTCTGTTTTTATCTTATTTAATATTCTTTTTTTTGTAGTTACTTTTGCTGTTTTTCTACCCTGCAGGCTATGATGTATACTTTATTTACTTTTATTATTTTTGTTTAGTAATGAAAGTCTTAGATCATCTTTCTTCTCCCTGAAAAAGGCCCTTTGTATTTCTTAAATTTAGATCTGTTGGTACCATAATCTTAATTTTTTTTAGATTATTTTATGTTTTAGATTGTTTGAAAGTATCTTTATTTCATCTTTACTTTAATTATATATATATAGATAGATATATAGATATATAGATATAGATATAGATATAGATATAGATTTCAGAGAGATAGAAACATCAATGATGAGAGAGTCATTGACCGGCTGCCTCCTGCACACCCCCTCCCACACCCCCCCCACACCCTGCGGGGGATCGAACCCGAAACTTGGGCATGTGCCCTGACCCGGAATCGAACCACAGTCTCCTAGATCATAGGTCAGTGCTCAACCACTGAGCCGTGCCAGCCAGGCTCATCTTTACTTTTGAAGGATAGTTTTACTGGGTATAGAATTCTTCCAGTACTTTGAAGATATTATAATAATATTATTGATTAAATATTTTAGTATCTTGTGACTATATCTTAAATCTTAACTTTTATCACTTAATAAAAATACTTTTTAGCAGGCTTATGACCAGAAGAACATTAGGCGAAGAGTTTATGATGCTTTAAATGTGCTAATGGCAATGAACATAATTTCAAAAGAAAAAAAAGAAATCAAGTGGATTGGCCTGCCTACGAATTCTGCTCAGGAGTGTCAAAACCTGGAGGTGAGTGAGGAAAATCTGCATATAAAAAGTAGTTTGCTTTATTTTACATCAGAGGCACTTACATTAGAAATGTAGTCACATAATAGTAAAATATTTCTAATTGTTTATGTACACTATCATTTTTTTTTTTTTTAACAGACTCTCCTATGTAGTTTTCTAACTGGAAGGAACTTTAGAGATATGTAGTCTGACTGATGTCCTGATGAAACTGAGGGACACAGAAAGTAAATGACTTGATTTTTACTGTTTGTTAGAGAAGATCTTTATTTTATTCTAATTTAATTCTGAGCACTTTAATTATAAATTGTTAGTGATTCATGTAATAGAAATAATATCTCATTTGATATAATGCTTGCTGTATGGACCCCTCAAAAATGGGTGAAGATGTCTGTTATTTCTTATGTTTAAACTTTATCTTTGACTCTAGAATCAGTGGCAACAGGATGGCTTATAGAGAAAGCTGTGGTTGATTTCATGTTTTTTTCATTACTTGTGGATGGAGGGAGAAAGCAGACATTTGTCAGAAGTTATAGAATCATTTTATTTATATGCTGCAGTGAAAATGCCCTCATTTTCTCCTTCTGATGGAGAGATTTGAGGATCATTTTAATTACGGTAATGCTAAGCTGATAACAAAAATCTATTTAGCATCAGCTATGTGCTTAACCAAAGATTATACAAGATAAAATCTCTGACTCATGCAGCTTTCATTGTAATGGAGAGGAGAAATGTAAAGGAGCTCCCAAAAATGTAATTACTACTATGAAAGAAGCAGTAATTACTACTGCTTTTCAGGGTGATAAAGGGGGACTTTACCAAGAAAACACATTCCCTGAGCTTAGTCATGAGGGAGGAGTAGGATTTTGCCAAGTGGTTTGGGGCACGGAGGGCCTTCGGGGCAGAGGCCTGCGCGGGCTGAGGCAGGCATCAGAAAGCATGCCCGCAGCTGGGTGTGGCCAGGCACAGGCGGGCAGAGAGGGGCAGGTTCCTAAGTGCTAAGCAGTTGAGACTGATCCTATAGAGCAGGGGAAGCTGTCGGAGAATCATAAAGAAGGAGAAGGGGGTGGCAGGATGTATTCTGAAGGATCACTGCTAGTGGGATGGGTGGGGAACTGAGGAAGAGGAGGGAAGTTGAGGGGCGCATTGGAGATGGCCTGCACTCAGGCAGGGCAGCGACGGTGGGAAGCGTTGTGGGGTAGGATCAGTCCAACCTGTGCGGGCAGGAGGGGCGGGGGGCCTGACCTGCCACAGCTTCAGGCGCAGGGCAGTGCTCCTGCATCTTTTCAACTGTAGGCGACCACACAGATCTTACAGTCAGCCTAAAGTGGCTGAGGACTGAAGTGTGGCCGTGGTTAGAGGAGCAGCGAGAGGAGCTCCTGGTGCAGACGAGCGTGCACGGGAGCAAATAAGAACTTCTCTCTCGGAGCAGACAAGAAAAACGTCTCATTTGACATCACTGACTTTTGCCCAGAGAGACAGGAGCTCATCTGCAAAGAAATTCAGACCCTCAGATCTGTTTTCGAGGGAGTTTGTGAGAGTGAGGACACTAGTCCTTTGAAGCTGGGAAATTTGTCCTGTTAGCATGTTTCTTACTATAGGTAAGAATTGTATATTGAATATGTAAACTCCCTGTATTAGCAGCTGTGCTTATTATTTAATTTGGTTAAAGTACAGAATACCAATTTTACCTCAGTAATAAAATAAATAAGAGAAGAAAAGGAGGGAAGGAGAAAGAAGGAAAAGGAGAGAGAAATCTGGCATAATTTCTCTTGTCAGGAAAGTGATATTCACGCACGTGAAATGGGAAATGATACCAGATAGTATAGGATTAAAAGTTAACTCCTGTATGATCAGGGCCAAGTATGGAAGCATTAGAAGGTCCTTTGCACCACCTGGAAGGAGTAGTACTCACTAGGTTACTGGGAAATATGCTTACTAATGAGAAAGCATATTGGTAAAACTTTTGAAGGGGTCTTTGTCTCAGAAGCCCCAAATACTATGTGTATTCTTTGACCCCAGCAGTCATGTGGTTTCCAACGGGGAGTGGAGGGGGCGGGGAGCAAATTAATTAAATGTTTAATAAATAAAACTTAAAGTAAAAATAAAAGTCCGTTAAACTGAGATCTTAAATGAGATCTTACCTCCTTCTTGGGGTGGGTGGGCGTAATATAGCAAAGCAATTAATATTAGGGTCTCTGGAGCCAGATGGCTTAGGTTCTTGCCAAGCACTAAGCAGTGTGCCCTTGGGCAGTTCTTTAAGCCTCTGTGCCTCCATTTCTGTACAGGCAAATGGGTAACGGTACTTACCTCATACCTAGAGTTTTGCGAAGATGAATTAAGATACTGTGTGTGGAGTGCTGAGTTGAGTGCTGGCATGTAGAGTAAGTGTTCCTAAGCGTTAGCTCTTACTCTCTTGGAACTTGGGTAATAAATAGCAACGGGTACTGCACACCACGTGTTCACTGAGCAGATGGATTTCATTACTGATCGCCACAGTTCTGCTGTCTCGCCTGCTTGCTTACCCCAACCCCTGGCCCCCAAAGAGGTGTCGCTTGCCTTTGTTGAGGTTGGTTGTTAAAATGGGTTGCATCTTTCTAAAGAAAATTCTTGATCTCTCAGAACTGGGACCTGAAAATGAGCAGTGGTTCATACTCTGCCTGCATTCATGTTATTTCGTAACCTATGTTTTAAAGATAGAGAAGCAGAGGCGGATAGAACGGATAAAGCAGAAGCGGGCCCAGCTGCAAGAGCTTCTTCTGCAGGTAAAGAAGCTGGGGCGCTTTATTATCTTCCCTCCCTGTATTCTGCTTCTCCGCTTACTTGCTTTCAGAGTCAGTGTTTTCTGCTTTGGGTGCCTTTGAGGTAGTGTCGGGTGGGCCCACAGTAGGGCAGCCTCCTCATATGCGAGCCCATTGCCATCCGCATGGTCTGTCTCCAGGCTGGTTCCATCTCTCACCATTATCAGGGCCACACAGCCGCTCACCTGCCCTGCGTGTCGCTTATATTATACAGCAGTTTAATTTGGACACTTATCCTTACTCTGAAAAGAAACTATTCGGAGTGTGTGTGTGTTTAAAATCCTAATTTGGAATACCAAAAAGTAAAGCTAGTTAAATTTTAGGCACATTGAGTAAAATAATTAAATCCACCTGTAATACTTATTATCTGTAAGAGAATAACATGCAATACTCAATAAGCTTTGTAAAAAATACCAAACCTTAAAATGCATTTCTGTTTAAAATAAAATAAAATTTTATAATGTAATAAAGATCCTTATATTTATACTTTTTTGGATAATTGCCTAGAATTTGGATGATTTTAAAAAATATAATAGAGCCTTTATGTAAAATTATGGGAGGTAAAATCACAGGGTAGTTGGACTTTTTTTTCTACTTTTGGTAATTGTAGTTGGTGTAAAAATTCACTTTGAGCCATACAGTGGAGCTGTTTTCAGTCCAATAAAAAAACCCCACAACTTTGTAAAATGAGTCAGGGAATCTTTATGCTTTTGCTTTGTTTTTTTTGTGTGTGGTTGTTGTTTTTTTGGCAGCAAGGCAAGCAAGAATTTATTGGCCGCAGCAAAAACACACTTAGGACAGTGAAACAAGGAAGGTCATAGAAGAAGCAACAGGAGAGTCTAGGCTGGGCTGCTTTGGCTCACTGGGAAGTCAGAGAAAGGGGGGCCTTGGAGACAGGTTCAGGGAATTAGCCCAGGACGAGCTGCTGCTGCCCATTGCTGCCCTGGTTGTGAGTCTCGTGGGGTCCCTTACAGTTCAGGAGACACGTGCCTGTCGGGGAAGGAGGAGGGGGAAGGAGTGGCCAGGGTGTGCTCCCCGGGGGAGAACTCTCCAGTGTGCCTTTGCTTTTATCCGAAATTGTCTTTATTTGAAAAGCTTTCAGCCAGTCATAAAATAACTTCGATTTGAACAACTAACTGTAGGTCATTTAATTTTTTATGCAATCCACTTTTCAGAAATAAACATAGCAAGAAGGTACCAGGTTTTTCCCCCTAAAATATTCACTTTGTCTGATGGATGAGAAGGTGTTAAGTATTCTTAAATATTCTAGGTTTTTGTTTTTTACTTTCTAGATGCTTATATTTGCTTTCTGTTTTTCTTTCACCTTTGTGTATAAACCAGAGGGGCAGGAGAAGACCGTTTAGCCTTCCAGAGATCTGTGTCCGATCTGAGAAGGCAGCAGGGCCAGGGCAGAGGAGTAGCAGCAGGTAGAACAGAGATTTCCCGAAAATAGGGAGCCCCGGAGAAAGTGTTCCGCCTGATAGGCCAGTTCTTCCTTTCTGTGTTCTGTGGCTGCTTTTCACACTGAATGAATCCCGGGAGACCTACTGCTGGAGGAGCATTTTATGTATTTTTCATATTGGTTGTCCAAATAAGATTTTGTTTGAAGAGAGTGTTCTGAAGCTTTAAAAAAGACCTTGAAAGCTGACCCTTTATTCCTTTTCCTCCAGCTCCTCCCTTAGAGTCCTGCCTTCTTGTAGACCTGGCCTGCCAGGCACTCATGTCTTAACTCCCGCCCTGTCACCTTCCTCCCCTGGCTGCCTTGCTATTGTCCTTGCCCCTACAGAGTTAGCTGTAGTATTTCCCTATCAACCCATGGTCCCTAAACTGAGCCTTCCTCAGATTTCCTCAAAAGTGTCATGGAACATTTTGGAGCTTGAGTTTGGGCCTATGTTATTATTATTATTATTATTATTTTAATATGTCTTCACTGATTTCAGAGAGAGGAAGGGAGAGGGAGAGAGAGAGATAGAAACATCAATGACGAGAGTCATTGATCAGCTGCCTCCTGCACGCCCCCTGCTGGGGATCGAGCCCACAACCCGGGCATGTGCCCTGACTGGGAATCGAACCGTGACCTCCTGGATCATAGGTCAATGCTCAACTGCTGAGCCACGCCAGAAGGGCTGGCCTATGTTATTTTAAAAATATGTTCCTCTGTATACTTCTAATTATGTGTTTTTCAGAAAGAACGGTGCTAGCCAAGATCACCCTCATATGTGTATTTTCTTAAGTCCTAAATTTTTTCCCCCTCTATGGTCTCTCAAACCAAATATTTATAAAAGATTTCAACCCGGGGCAGCCTAGCTGTCAACATTTATAAAAGCAGGTCTCTCTATTGAAATGAAGCCCAAAGTATAACTGAAAACAACTACTTCTGTAGACATAGCTTATTTCCTCCTAGCATTTGGTTTTTCTTTCCTTCATGAAATAACATGGATGAAGTTGTCATAGGAAGTAAATTAAACAAGTTGTCCCTGAGCCCTCACAATTTGCCATGGCTGAGCTAGCTTAAATTTTTTTTGACAGTTAATGTCACAACTCACTGACATCACATGGCACAGGTGAGTTACACTTGCAGGCTTACGACCTCTTTTAATTCTTTTTTTTTTTTTTAATATATGTCTTTATTGATTTCAGAGAGAGGAAGGGAGAGGGAGAGAGACAGAAACATTAATGATGAGAGAGTCATTGATTGGCTGCCTCCTGCACGCCCCCGACGGGATTGAGCCCCAAAACCCAGGCATGTGCCCTGACCGGGAATCGAACCCCAATCACCTGAATCCTAGGTCGACGTTCAATCGCTGACCCAGACCCGGCCGGGCTCTTTTAATTCTTAATAATGTAGAAGAGGAACGGTGTGAGTACGGAATACCTCCAGGTTAATGAGCCTGGAAAAGAACAAAAGGCTGAAGGATATCAAAAGGCGATAAATAAGGAAATCAGGCCAAAACAAGGGAGAGGGGTTTTTCTTTTTACTATCAAAATATCATCATGCCCTAGCCAGTTTGGCTCAGTGGTTAGAGCACTGACCTGTGGACTGAAGGGTCCCAGGTTTGATTCCGGTCGCAGGCTCGTCCCCGGCCCTGGTCAGGGTGTGTGCAGGAGGCAGCCAATCGACATGTCTCTCTCACATCAGTGTTTTTCTCTCTCTCTCTCTCTAACCCCCCCCCCCCCCCGCCTTTCCACTCTCTCTGAAAAGCAACTGAAAATATATCCTCGGGTGAAAATTTTTTTTAAAATTTAAAAAACATTATAGCCCTAGCTGGTTTGGCTCATTGGTTAGAGCATCGGCCCTCAGACTGAAGGGTCCTGGGTTCGATTCCAGCCAAGGGCACATACCTCAGTTGCAGGCCAACGATCAATACGTCGCTCTCACGTCGATGTTTCTCTCTCTCTCTCCCTTCCATTCTCTGTGAAAAAGCAATGGAAAAAAATATCCTCGGGTAAGGATTAAAATAATAATAATAAAATAACATTATGTGTTTTTACTGCTCCCCTTCCCCTGAAAAATCGTAGATGCTAGTAAATATGCAGTATCAAGCTGTGAATCCTAGACGTATAAGAACTCTATCACTGTTTGTGTTCCCCTCTATATCAGGGTCCTCCCGTGGCACTGTGGCCAAGGCCAGGACAGGTACGGGAGTATTTCCCAAGGTGCTTTTTCTACTAGAAGAGAAGCTAGGCAGAAATATTTAAACTTATAATTCTTTTTCTCAGTTTTACAGTTTCAGCATGTTTTCCTCAATAATAAATGAATTAAGCAATAACTATAAAATAGCCTGTTATTTAGCAGCAGAAAATAATGGAGTATGACTTACGTAATATTTGATAATGGTATACCTAGTGATAGTTTTTTCACAGTGATTTTTGGACACACTATTAGGGCTACAATAAATTCGTGTCCCTTCTGTTTTATGCATTTTAAAAAAGTAAATGTTCACTTTCTAAGGAGATAGTACCCAGCCATTTTAAGATAATAATAATCTTAATCAAACTTTAGTTAAGGCCCAGAACCTAAAATAAACAGACCTAGGATAAGATTGCTAAAACACAGAAAACTTCAATTTATCAGCAGTGAGTGAGAAGATGGAACCAGCTGGTGGAAGGGAGTGAACGGCTCTGACTCCAGGAACTTCTAAAACCAGTGTCTGTTTCCTGAGCGGATGAAAAACTTGAGCTGTGCGAGGTCTTTCTAACCGTGGAATTCTGTGATGCATTTGCCTTATTAAAAAGGGGGGCCACTTTTTTTGACGTTTAAGTAAGGATTTTAAATAAAAGCAAGATTCGATGTAAAGACTCAGGTCCTGATACAGCTTATCATCACTGCTAAGCCTCAGTTTCCTCATCTGGAAGATACCAGGTGGGGAGAGGTTTGGACCAGATTCCAAACTGTGCCCTAAGGATCCTTAGTTCTGTGGAGGAGCCTAAGGGGCAAATGAGGACAGAGCTGGCTGGGCTCAGGACGCCTGGCCCCAAGCCGCCAGCAGCAACGCTACTTTCATCTGTCTCATAAAGTGGGTGTCTCACAGATGTCATTTGAAGAAAGGGTTCTGTAGCTTTAGAAAGTTTGCCTATCATTGGGCTAGACAGTCTAAGATGTGTTTAACCCTGAACTCTCGGGAGTCTTAGATGAGTGGAAACAAACGCTCACTCGGTGTCATGCATCACTCACTATAGGAGCTGCGGGTGCCACTGGGCTCTCCGATTTGTAAGATCCTGTTTCTGTGGCTGACAAAAACCATGGGCCCCATTATTTACATTAGGATATGGTAGACACCATTTAAATATATAGTTTTCCCCTTGGAATATATTTATTGAATCGGATTATCCTAATCTTTTCTTATATGTTTAATTCACCTATAGGTGGAAGGTCACTTTAAACTCTCTAATTTTAAACTATATTTTAAATGTATTTATCTTAATTCATTGAATTCCACCTCACTTATCCATAATAATCACTATATTCTTTTTTATCGATCATTACAGCAAATCGCTTTCAAAAACCTGGTACAGAGGAATCGGCAAAATGAGCAGCAGAACCAGGGCCCTCCAGCTCTGAACTCCACCATCCAGCTGCCGTTTATCATCATCAATACCAGCAGGAAGACGGTCATAGACTGCAGCATCTCCAGTGACAAGTGAGTGCAGACCAGGGCAAGACTGCAGGCGGTCGTCTGCAGATCGAGAGGGTGTACTCTGCCGTCTGAATCCTCCAAGGCTGACTCCTTGGGGCGTGTGAAACGCCTTTCAGACGTGGGGTGTCGTAAGCTTCTGGCATGTGCTCCATCACTCGCCCTCTGCAGCCCCCAGGCCCATGCCTGGCGCTGTGCTTCCTGTTACATGCAGGGTGGTGCCTGGATCCAGACCAGAATGTGCATGTGTGTACAGGCATGTGGTATAACTGTGGGCAAGTAACGGCAGCGAGGTAGACCGTCCGTGAGGGCCTGGCGGAAGGTAGGCTCGCTGTGATTCACTGTCATAGTTTACTGGGGAAATATTTTAGATCAACGTTTTGCTCTATCATAATTGAGTGGGCTTCCGCTTATGAATGGATGAATAGGCATGAAAATGCTAGATGCGTTCTATGCTTTCTTTTTTTAAAATTTATCTTATAACTGGAAGTTAACATTTTTGACCACCTTCATCTATTTTGCACCCACACCTCCATCTCTGGCAACCACCAATCTACTCTCTGTATCTTTGAGTTCGGGTCTTTTTAGATTCCACATAAAGTGAGATCATTCAGTGTTTGATTTGGGCATAATGCCCTCAAGGTCCATCCATGTTGTCACGAATGGCAGAGTTTCCTTCTTGTTTTATGGCTGAGTATTTCATTGTATATATATCACATTTCCTTGATCCATTCATCCACCGATAGATAATGCAGGATTAATGTGTAACTTGTTTTACCCTTCATGAAAATAGTTGATACCATCGCCCTTCAGGCTGTGACCGGTATCATGAGCTAGTTAAGGGAACAGGGCGCAGAGAGAGACGGACCGAGTGTGGGTGATGCTCCCCCATTTAACTGCTCTGTAGCCCTGTGTTCCGAAGAACAAATGGAGATGATACCAGGCCTCTGTCGCTTCCTAGCCCTGTGGTGAGGATTAGATGAGATGATGCCTGGGAAGGGTTGGACTCAAAGCAAGCAATGAAAAAATGTTAAGTGTTGTAAAGGAGTAGCAGGAAATCGGGGGGTCACGGGCGTAAGGGCCTTGTGGCCGCCAGTCACCTCCAGCCGGGGTCTGGTAAGGTTTCCGTCCTTGGGCGGCAAGTGACTCATGCTCTTCCGGGCCCTCCCCCGGGTGGAGGGAAGGAGACTTTTACGAAGCCTGTAGAAGTTTGTTATTCAAGGTCGGCCCTAAAGCCCGTCTTTCAGTTACTTCGGTGATGCAGTCTTCTCCCCTCAGTTAGCCAGGCAGCTCTCCCACTATGAGGATTAAATTGACAGAACCGTCTGCTTTTAATGTATGCCTGAAATCATCTCTGTGGCAGGCATCCACTTTTGATTTTTTAATTCTGAAAGCCTGTTGATGTACTTTATTCAAGTGTATATACTTAATTATTTAAATATGGTATTTTGCTTTAAATCAGAGGTGGGGAATGTATAGCCCTCAGGCCTTATAAATCATTTGGTCTGGCCCTGCCAAGGCAACCGCAGGTGGGACTAGAAATCCAATAAATCAAGGAGCTTTTTTCATAGCAACAATAATTTTGTATGCCTGAAAATGATGTTATAAATATCCAAATAGCCCTTGGCTGAAAAAAGGTCCCCCACCCCTGCTTGAAATTATCATTTTTGCCCTCACCTAAGATCTAGCATAAAAAGTTTTACCCTCACATGATTTTAATAGAGAGAATTTTAGGACATGGTAAATTCACCTATACGCTGTCCCTGTGAATCTGAGGCCTGTGGGTGAAGGTGCCCTAGGGCCTAGCCTAGAAGTCAGAAGGGGCTGTTTCTTCCTATATTCACCTCTTTATTGAAAGCTTGTGCTGGGCAGCTGCACATCCTGATTTGGTATTTTTCAAGAACGTTTGGAAATTTGCTATGCATTATATATGACATTTTTTTCTAAAGACATTTTACTACTAATTCCTCAAGACAGGATTTGGGGATTGGTTAGTTTGTGAAGTTTTCCATTTATTGCTTATCTAAACTAAAGTGTGCTGTAGCTAACACTTGACTCATGAAAATAATGAAGTAAGCGTCCAAAATGTTTTCTCCTCAATCCTAATAGGCCAACTCATAGTAGAGTTATAGTAAACTGGAGGCTTTCTTAATATTTTTATCTTTTGTGACAAAGTTGTAGCCAACGTTGAAAAGTACTGGATTTAGACCAGAATTTCTGTCTCCGGTTTGCAGTGGCTTAATTAGGGCTAAAGCTTATGGGACGCCTTTTGTCTGTCACAGGAAAACTGTTTCAATTGGGGAAGTGGTGTGTTTGAGATGTCATCTCCTGCGCACAGCAGAATGACCCTTATTGCTGTTAATTGCGACAGTTTCTAGTACTTAGGCCCTCATTCCTTTATGGGATACACAGAATATGGAACTCTCTAGACCTCCCCAACACCGTGGAAAACCCCGTGCCAACTTTGTTTCCTGATACAGGTTTGAATATCTTTTCAATTTTGACAACACCTTTGAGATCCATGATGACATAGAAGTGCTGAAGCGGATGGGAATGTCCTTTGGCCTTGAGTCAGGCAAATGCTCTCTGGAGGATCTGAAACTTGCTAAGTCGCTGGTGCCAAAGGCTTTAGAAGGTTATATCACAGGTATGTTGTGACGCTCTCACATGCTCTGCCTGATTCCGTATGTCAAACCTTTCTCCTTTTCTCATAGAAAATTAGTCATGTCTCCTGTATGCCCGTCCTTGACTCTGAATCCTTTCCCGCTTCTCTAAATGCAGCCGCTCTCTTGAATTTCTTGTGTGTCACTTGCTTTTCTTTAAGATGCAAACACAAAGTAAACTGGAAACAATTTAGTTTTGCCATCCCTGACCTCGATATAAATGGACTCATCGTGATATGTTTTGGGCGATTTTATTACTTTTTTACTCAACATTATGTTCTTTAGATTTGCCCAAATGATTTGATGTTACTGTAATTCGTATATTTTTACTGCTGAATAGAATTCCATTATGTGAAAATATCACAGTTTCTTTGTTCATTGTACTAATGATAAGCCTTTAATTTTGTTTTAATTTCCTAGATATTAAAAAACTGTTCCTTTACACCATGGCCAGTCTGGCTCAGTGGTTAGAGTGTTGGCCCATGGTCTGACGGGTCCCGGGTTCGATTCCAGCCAAGGGCACGTACCTCGGTTGTAGGCTCGATCCTGCCCCCGGTCAGGGCGTATTAGGGAGACAACCAGTCGATGTGTCTCTCTCACATCGATGTTTCTCTCTCTCTCTTTCTCTCTCCCCCCCTTCCACTCTCTCTGAAAAGCAATGGAAAAAATATCCTTGGGTGAGGGTCAAAACTAAAAGAAACAAGACCAGTGCTCCTTTGAACACTCCTGCAAGTAGACCCCAGTGACCACGTGCAGGTGTGATGTGCGAGATCGCTGGGTCAGAGGCGGGTGCGTCTGCAGCTTTCCTAGACAGTGCCACAAGTTTTCAGTTTGTTTTCACCAAGTTACGCTCTCACCTGTGGAGTGGACATGTTCTGTTTTCCCAGTCAGGTGGATGTGAAATGGTATTGTAATTTTTTTTAATTGAGATTTAATTAACACACCACCAAATACACCATTTTAAAGTGTATAATTCAGTAGTTTTTAGTATATTCACAAGGTTGTGCAGTTGTCACCACTAATTCTAAAACATTTTTATGACCCCCCAAAAGAAATCTCATACACATTAGCAATCACTCCCTGCCCCCCATTCCTGCCAGCTCATGGCAACCACTAATCTGCTTTTTGTCACTCTGGTTTTGTCCATTCTAGACAATTCATGTAAATGGAATCATATAATATGTGGCCTTTGTGACTGGCTTATTTAGCATCACGTTTCCAAGATTCACTCATGCTGTAGCGTGAGTCATTACTTCATCCCTTCTTATTGCCGTTGTATGGACCCACCACATTTTGCTTATCCGTTACTCGGAGGACATTTGGATTGTTTCCACTGTTTGGCTCCCCTGAATGATGCTACTATAAACATTCTTGTACAGGTTTTTGTGTGAACATAAGTTTTCAGTTCTGTTGGGTGTATACCTAGGAGCAGAATTGCTGGATCATGTGGTGACTCTGTATTTAACATTTTGAGGAACTGCCAAACTATTTTCCAAAGCAGTTGTACCATTTTACAGTCCTCCTGGCAATGTGTGAGGGTTTCCGTCTTTCCACGTCCTCCTAAACACTTGATATTGCCCACCTTTTTTATTACAGCCATCCTAGTAGATGTGGTGTTTCACCGTGGTTTTGATTTGCATTTCCCTAGTGACTAATGATGTGAGCATCTTTTCATGTGCTTATTGCCATTTGTATATCTTCCTTGGAGAATATCTATTCAGATCCTTTGCTCATTTTTAAATTGGGCTCTTTACCTTTTTTATTATGAATTATAAATATATACTGAGTATACTTGAAAACAAAAACACTATGTTTCGCATGCTCTGTGATTCAGGGTTTTTTTCTTTCACTAATTCAGAAATCTTTTTTAATTTAATATTTTTGTTGATTTTTAGAGAGAGAAAAAGGGAAAGGGGGAGAGAAATATGGATGTGAGAGCAGAACATCAATCAGCTGCCTCCTGCACACCCCCTATCGGGGATTGAACCTGCAGCCTGGGCATGTGCCCTGACTGGGAATTGAACCAGTAACCTTTTGGTGCATGGGACCAAAACCAACCAACTGAGCCACAGCGGCCAGGGCTAATTCAGAAATCTTTATGATTGCCCTGACTTACTAAGACTATGGTATATTCTACACATAGAATTTGGATGTAGAAACAGTGCTTCCGCCTTTGCTTTGAACAATTTCCTTCATTATAAGTATTACCTCCTAGAATTGCACATCACTTTTTAAAGGCATTTTACTAAGTTCTAAGGTATATTAAATCAAATATAAGCAAAGAGGTTGTTTTTATTTTGTTTTGTTTTATGGTGTTGGCCCTTTGGTCACAACATAAGTATCTGTTGAATGAGATTTGGTTTCTGTTGGATTTAGTTTTTAAATTGGCACCTCCCACCTGCTACAAATGTGACCCCATCCTCTTGCCCCTCGGCCTGTATCACCCCCTCCCCGCCCCCCAGGGCCCCCACCGGCTCCCTTCTCCCTGCTCTCTCCCAGAGCGGGACCTGCTGTTGTGTTGGCAGCCCAGGCCTGCCGGCAGCCCAGGGTCTAAGGAAAGGGCTTACTCAATAAATCACCACAGCTCTATTTTAGCCTATTCTCATTGTAAAAGCTCCGGGCGATTAGGCAGGCTCTGTGGTTTTTATCTCTTCGTGACCTCATCGGCAGCCTGGGGCACAGACTCTAGTTAGTTCAAGAGAAGAAACGTGTGCCTTTAGTGTGCGGAGGGACAGAAGGGCTCTTGAGTAGGACGGTGAGAGCCATTGTGTGGTTTCTGCGATAATGTGAAAGAAACTTGGGCTTTTCAAAGCCATTGTGAAAAGACAGTTTAATGTGTTATTCTCACAAGCAAGAAAATGGCTGTGCTCTGACAGAGTTTCCATATATTCCACTAATTAATATTCAGCACAGGATCCTGGCTTTAATTTTCTCGTGTACAGACTTGTTACTTAATGTACTTAAAGTCTGCTGTTCTTAGAATTGAAGTTCTGTTCTCACAGCTGCCTTAGCCTGTGAAGAAGGCTCCCAAGGCCATTCTAACGCCGGTGTAGACATTTAGTTGACTTTGTCCTTGTAGGGTTGTTTCACGCGGCCCGACAGTGCCTGGAGAGCAGTTTCCAGTCCCAGCACACACGGGTTTCTATTTTTTGCACGGTAATTAAGAAACTATTTTTATTAAATATGATAAGAGCTCATTTTGGCAAATTACATTTTCTGAGTGTACGTTCGGTCTTATAATGTAATTCTAAGAATTTCTTTTTAGGAACGTATTTCTAATATGTGTATCACCTACTTTGTAAACTCACTATTGAAAGAGACTGTCCTCCTTCACTCAGTAGCATCGAGATCTTCATATGTTCCTGTCGCTGCCTTCTCTGAGCTAACTTTCTAGATGAGGAGAGAAGCATTAAACACGTGAAATTACAGTAAGAATTGATCAAGGTTGTGCTAGGAGAAATAGAGTGTATGCATAGAAACTCGCATTGAAAGGATATATCCAGAATATTTATGCAGACTGGACAGTAATGCCTGTCTCACCCTTGTTAAAAGCATGAATGCTTGTGACCTTTTAAAATAAGAGCTAGTTTGAGTTATAAGCAAATGCCACCAGGAGAAAGAATAGGTCTTTGATGACTAATAGCACTGAGTTCAGCAGGGGGCCCTTGAAAACATGGGGGTTTGGACAAAAATGTGTCTGCCCTCTGTACCCCCGATGTTTCCGAGTTGCCTTTCTCTTGCCCCTGCTGGCCTTGGCTGTTAGCCCCGCAGTCAGAGCCCTGGGTCTTCCGTGGTGAGGGCGGCACGTGCCCGGGACAGTCAGTGTTGCCGTCCTCAGCGAGCGGCCTCTGAGGCCTTACTGAAGAAGCGGGACCGAGAGTCCGCCGTTGGTTTAATCTGAATTCTTTTCTTGCTCCAGTCTGCCTTCCTGTATTATTTTTTTCTGCTCTTATGTTTTAGAAAATTTTCCCCCAGCCGAAGAAACCTGGGTTCTTCCCAGGGCAGGAGACTTGGGGGGCTGTAGCTGAGAGCACGCTGATGCCCCCACTGGTCTGCCGTCTTCCCACGGGGGCAGCAGCAGCCAGGGCTGCAGAACCCACGCCTTCTGTTTCTGTTTCTCCCTGTAGATATCTCCACAGGACCTTCGTGGTTAAATCAGGGACTGCTCTTGAACTCTACCCAGTCAGTTTCCAATTTAGACCTGACCGCCGGTGCCCCCTTGTCCCAATCAAGGTACGTATTGTTTCAGGGCCAGAAAGGCCAGCCACGGAGCCCTGCCCTCCGGAGGAGAGCGCCGGCGAGGCCCTGCCCGCGCAGGCCCTGCGCAGGTCTTGGCAGAGCTCCCCAGTGGCACCTCCTTTCCCATGCGTCAGTCCTGTGTCGTATGGAGCCGAAAACACGTGCCACATTAATGAGCCTGTGTGTTTTTAATTGTTTGCTAGTGTAAACCAGGGGTTATGCTTGGATGCTGAAGTGGCCTTAGCAACTGGGCAGCTCCTTGCCCCAAACAGTCACCAGTCCAGTAGCGCTGCCTCTCACGGCTCCGAGTCCCGAGGCGAGACGCCCTGCTCGTTCAACGATGACGACGACGACGAAGAGGAGGAGGACCCCTCCTCCCCAGAATAAAGACAGGACGCAGCCCACGCTTTCCTGTTCGATGCTCATGTGTGTTTTTAGTGTGAGCTCTTGTTTTTTGAAATGATTGCTTCAGTCCTTGCCTCTGTTTGCACTGTGCGTTCAGTGAAAACTAGGGAAACACAATACGCGAATTACACGCAGGCTGACACAGATTGAGATGAAAGTTAACGTAGTGTGAATGACAACTCTGAACAGTAGGGCAATAGGTCACCTCTCAGACAAAGCGAGCCCTCTGAGGTGACAGTGGGGACAGTCCCGGGAGAACTGGGCAGCACGAACGAGGCTCATTTATCTTCCAAGAGGTGGGATCTCTCTGTTCCCCACACCCACGTAACCCCCCTTAGAACTAGGATCGCTACCTGGCTACAGTGAACAGGCCTCGGTGATCAGGTTTCTCACGCTTCTCGCCTTACCGGGCATGAATGAGCGTGAAAAGCTCCCGGTGGGGCGAGCGGTCCAGCGAGGAGGCAGGTGGCAGTCCTTGGCCTCAGGGACACGGGCTGCACTGCTGAGCTAGTAGTTGAAGGTCTAGTGGAGGTGCTTTACGCATCGGCGGCCTTAGACGGCTTCTAGAAAGGAGCGCGAGCTAATTCTTAAGTACTTAAGTGACATTTAGAATAATTTATAGTAAAACTGAAAGGATCGTTGTTAGCCAATGCATTGGTGCATAGAATTTTTTAGGGCTACTTCTGGAAGCCAAAGTAGAATAGCATTCCACATGCGTTAAATACTTTGCCAGCACTGCCTTTTGCCAGCCTTCTAAATCTGGGGTTTTACAGAGAAGGAAATTGTACCTATAGTTTGAGTCAGAGCTATGCATTTCATACGGCGTTTTCATTTAAAACAAAGGGGCGAACTCCTCTGACCGAATTGCTTGCTTACAGGTCCCCGCAGTAATTGTGTGATTTCACCCAGTGTGCAATTGATGGAAATGAACCAAATGTCATTACTTTGAAAAGTGAAGTCTTTCCAGAATACGAACAGCACTGTTTTCCTGACCATGTCACCTTTTATATGTTTTCATTCATCAAAATGACCTTAAAGCTTATTCCTGGGTAAACTGCGTTTCAAACTAACCTGATGTCATGTTTCACAGAAACAGCTGAAAAATGGTGAACTCTCCAAATGTTGGGTTTATAGTCGTGCAGTCGATAGTATATTGTTTCATAGCCAAAGATGCCGCCAGGAACACTGCTGGCATGTTCGCAGCTCCTGCTCCCCTGAACAGAGGAGCGTGGAGACATCTGCCACCATGGCCAAACCCCAACTTAATTCCACAGCAAGGCCTTGAAAGTAGCAAATAATAATGAAAACTAACTCTGCGTCTTTGTCTTGAGTCATTTGGCTTGGCCCCTAGATTGTGCATCTAGCATCTTTGGGCCCAGCACCAAGCTCAGCCCCGATCTGTTCCTTCCTCAATCCCGTAGGGTAAGAGTAGATGCCTCCTGATCCCTTTTACAGCTCTGCCCCTGTGCCTACGGTGAGCTGGGGGCGAAGGACCTGGCTGACCTAAAGTTTGGTTAGGCCGTAGAAACAAATACACTGAAACATACAACTTTAAGTTTCTTTGAGACAAAACTCATTCTGTCAGAAATAAGCCATAGTGCAGACTCAGAGTGTTCAAGGGGGCAGAGAGAGAGAGGCAGTTTTGAGAGAATTCTGCCCGAGCCTGAGTTTGGGGACACATCTCTTAGGCTGGGCAGGTGGGCGGAGCCTGAAACTGCAAAGGCCGGGCAGGTCTCCCTGGGCCTTGGGGAACACTGACTAGAAGATCGTCAGCTGCAGGCAGTAAACCAGGCTCCCTTCCAGGCTGCCCTTTGAGGCCCCCCCCCTTTACCACCCCCTGCCTTTCCCATCTCCTTGCTTGAAGGGGGACCTGGAGAGGCCAAGGGCCACAGCCAGCTTTATAGTCTTCAAGCTATTGTACTACAGGTCCCAAAACCCGTACACCGACATTCATGACAGGTACGTTAGTCATGACCTGTCCTCTACCAAGTGGCAAAATCCGTGGGAGTTTTTGGGAAACTGCTCTCTCCTCTCTCTGTCCTGCTACTGCTGCTATAGTGCTTTAAATGGATAAAACATGGGTTTAAAAGAGAAAGCAACCAAAGACTCATTACTGTTGGCCCCACCCTTGGCCGGCCAGCCATAGGTGTGCAGTGTTTGACCGGAAATGGCCTCTGTTCCTCAGTAATGTTTGGGGTCACTGCTGAGGACATCTAATAACAGTCTCACTGTGGCCGTCAGTGCACATCGCTGGTGTGAAGCCTTAACTGAGCAGAACGCTAGGCTGAGGTGTTTAGAAAGATAAATCCTGTTGTTCTTCCATATCTCCCCTAAACAGATGATCTAGGTCTACAGCTCAGCACTCAGGCACAATTTCGTATAAAAATCAAAGTGAAAAACAGTTAGGAAATTGTGATGACAACATCCAGGCATCTTTATAGGAGTAGCACTTGGGGTTATTTACGCACATGTGTGCAGGAAAAAAGACACCCCTCCCAGAGGGTGTGGGTCACACTCTGACTTGGGGAAGTTTGAGGGACCTTTTCCCCTCCGGGGTCAGTTTACTGTTACCCTTTCAAGTGCATTGCACCCTTCGGTCAGTACCTTCTTGCTCCATTAGCACCTGTGTGGTGGTGCCTGCCTGCCATGCTTGACCCTTACGTGGGAAGGGCAGTGCTCACCAGGCTCCCCTGCTCTTCCCCCACTGTGATCTTCTCCTGCGATGACTAGGTGACGAAAGCACCTTCAGGAAGTGTTGACATAAACTGTGCCTTACGGTCCTGGGGGACCTCAGCGGACCTCAGCGAGGGGGCAGGAACGGAGGCGCCAATTCAGTGACCTCTCACCTCTCCGCCATGCCCGCTGCCCCTCTGAAACTTGACAGTGATGCCATGTGTTTTGTTTCCTTCCATTTAATTCTGTATAGAAGTGGTGGGGTGAAAACTGGCTTCTGCCATCTTAACGGGATGAAAGAGTAACTCCCCTCATTAGCAGAATTTACAGTGGAAACCACACCCTGCCAGGTTTGAAAAATAATAATACCGGCTCAGTCCTCAAACACAAATTAGCCCCCGTCAGGCCATCCACCTGGAGATAGTCCACAGGAGGGCTCAGTGTACATGCAGACCTCCATACCTCGGCCGTTTGCTGAACCACGACCCTTGGCTGCTTGGGTTGTGGAGGCAGCCAAGTTGCTCCGAGGACAGTTGTAACTTAGGTGCCTGGGACGGTCAGAACCGGGTGGGGGTGGGGTGCCCGGGGGCAGGGTCAGCAAAGCAAGGGAACCGCCTCAGCTGTTTCTACCGTAGCCACACTCGCAGAGAGACCACAAATTAGTTTTATCAGTGATTCGCCTCAAAGACCCTTTAAATACCTATCTAACTCCCTTCAGGTAGATAAAAGGTGTGTCCCAACCCCAAAAATCTGTGAGGTGGACGTTAGAAGGTGCTGCCTTAGCCGTGCATATAAAGATTTAGCCCTTCAGTAAGTATTTGAACAGAAAGCATTCGGGCGGATGAGTGCTGTGGAGAGAAAGGACAGGGCGATGGACAGTGGGCAGAAGGCTGCTCCGGTCGGGGGCGGCCAGCAGTGCCCGTAGCCAAGCGAAGGTCCTACCCCATGAAGTTCTCGGCGTCCTTCCCTTCCAGTCTAAAGGTGGGAAAGTAACCCCTTTTCTAGGTGTTTTCTTCTAGCTCTATGTTATTGAAGACACAAAGATCTTTTTGTATTAGACACATGAAAGGTATTTTATTCTGCGTATGTAGTGGGGTCAGTACAGCTAAAGACGACGTGAGGACCATTTTCCCAAATAGGCTCCCCGTTTCATGCACCCGGAGCATTTCCCAAGCACTGATGACCGTCCGTATGAATCTGCCGCAGACCCGCAGTGCCTGCCAGGGCCCCGCGCCTCGCCGCTGGAGGGGCCCTCGGAAATGTGCCTCCCTGCCCTCTGATTCACGGTCGATACGATGTCCACTTAGTTTAACTTCCACTGAAGCCAAACGCTAAAGAAAAAAGGCTGATATTTGCTTAAAATTTTACCTTAAAAAATTTGAACTAAATATTCACACAAATCACAGTATTTCTCAGGAATTAGCCCCTTTACACAACCAAGATATCTCTAAAAAGTTATGCTTAGATAAACGTCAGGATCCAGGTTTCCCACATACCTCTCCACGCACAGAATGCTCAGGAAGAAAAGGTGGGGGTGCAAAACTGACCCTCCAGTTGGGCCCCGGGAATCCCTGACAAGCACAGGAGTTTAACTGGGAGCAGAGACGGGAGAAGGTGCCCTCCCTTCTTTGTATTTTGTGCTGTGGCTCTCAGGTGGGGTGAACCCTTGTCTCATTCTTACGGGGCCTTTGCTTTACAAAAGGCCTGGAGGGCTGACAACTTGCCGTTCCAGCAGGTCGGCCTCTGAGCCTGTCTCCCCGCTCCTCGCTGCGTAGGGGTCGATGTAGCTGAAAGTAAGGGCAGGACTCGCCCCTTCTCCACCGAGGGCCTGAGCGCGAGAGAACATCTCTCCGCCCCACTCTTAAGGCGTCACTTGTCTACCACCCCCCAGCCTGCGTGGCCAAGCCTGCACCCCCCCCAGTCCCTTCCTCCTGGGAGGACCACGTCGCTTCCTGAAAGCCACTCCCTCCGCGCTGTCCTCCCGGGTGGCTTTGGGATTAGCATCAGGCCTGTCACACCAAGTGTGAAACAGCCAGAGCAGGAGTGGGACTTTGCTCTTGAGGCTGTGGCGTCCGCGTTGGGTCTCTCTCAACTCAGAAGACCCCGGGTTTAGACACACTTGGGAAGAAGCTCCTCCGTGGCACAGACTCGCACACTGGTCACTGGCAGGGGCTTGAGGTTAAGTTACCAATACCTTTCTCTACCGCATTTGCTTCCCTTCGTGTCTATCTCAACATAAGGAAACTTCCCCAGATCACGTTTGGGTTTTAAAACGCATCATAGTGTCACTTACCTATGTCACCTTCACATGTCAGGCATCGTCTAATGACAGATGGCCTGATTCTGCTTGTTCACGACTGAAGTCAGATTTTTTTTTCATACTAAAAGCTCTCTGAGGACCCAGACACTCTTCTGCTAAACACTTCTGAGCAGTTGCCGCTCTTTTTCCCAGTAGTACCATGACAGGTCCAACCCTGCCGTGTCCTGTAAGGTGGAAATCCCACCCGGCCGACTGCACTGGCCGCTCCGGAGCCCGAGCTGGGGACACAGTTCAGTCTGTTCCTGGGGGTGTTCCCTTTACCCCCGTCGCACTTGACTTCAGACGAAAAAGGAAACGGCCGTGGGCCCAGGTCGCTGTTCGCTAACTTTCTCATTTGGAGAGCCTTTACTCTGATCACGTGCTGTTAGGTTTTATTTCCAGAAAATATAGTTCTGCTTTTTTTTTCTGCATGAAGGAAACATCCTGGTGCCACATGCTCTAAGCAGTTTAAAAAAGCGAAATAAGGGGGAAATGCAAACACCACATCTGACTTGCCTAAAGTAGACTTTATTAGATTGGAGTACCTAACCCAATACAATGTATTATTTTGTAGCATCTCAAACTTTGTAAATAAATACCGTTATTTTTATATGGAAATTTTATAGAAGAGCTATTTCTGTATACTTAATTATTCCTGGATTTTCTGAAATTGCTTCCAATAAATAACAGACAAGTCCTAAGCCGTGTTCTTCGAAAGATGGTTCGAGGACCACCCGCAGCGGAATTGACGGGGCGGGGGGTGGGGGTTAACGTTTTGCACCCCTAGGGCCCGTTCCCAGACACTCGGGTGCTCGGGAGTGGGGCCTGGGAAGCTGTACTTTTAATAAACTCTGAGTGATGTTTTTGTCCATTAAAGTGTGAGTATCTTTGTCCATCCTGTAAGGTTAAAAGAAGGAAAGAAAGGAAAAGCTTCCAAAATGAGGATCGTTTGTGCTTGAGAGGGAAAAATAATGTATCAGGCTTGTATGATTGAATGAGATGCACTATAGAAAAAAATAAACATTTAAAATAATGTTGGTCTCATTATTAGCCGGCGGATAGGGGGTTAGTGGGTATTGTGGTGCCCTGCCTAGCTCCCCCTCCTTTAGGACCGAGACACTCCCCCCACTGCTGAGTTCCTCCCCAAGGAATTGCAGCCAGTGAGGGGGTACAAAGCCCAGCCCCCCTGCCCCAACTTAGGGTATCTGAAAGGCCACCCCAACTTCAGAGTTCCTTGTGGAATCGGTCAGCTCCTCTGGCAGCTGCGTGATAGTTCGGCTTCCTCCTCTGCCCCGTCCTGTTTCCCTCACTACTTTATAGGTGACGTTGCCAGGAGCACCCTCCAATACGTGGACACCACCTGTCCCACCTATGGTAGAAATAAGTCAGATGTTTAAAAGGTTTTCTACACTTACTTACAAAGATATATGTACTCCTATGTTCATTGCAGCGTTGTTCACAATAGCCAAGACATACACGTAACCCAAGTGTCCTTTGATGGATGGTTGGTTAACAGGTGTGATACGTATATGCAATGGAATACTACTCAGCCATTAAAAAGATGGATTTTTTTGGTAACAACATGGATGGATCTTGAGAGTTATGCTAAGTGAAATAAGACAGAAAAGGACAAGAACCATAGATTTTATTCACATGCGGGTTATAAAACAGAAAACCACAAAACAAAAACCACATAGATGCAGACAACTGAATGGTGGTTGGTTACCAGAGGGGAAGAAGAGCGGTAAAGAAGGTCAAATGCAAGGTGATGGAAGGAGACTAGACCGTGGTGAGCACACGGTAAGAGTATACACAGATATTAACGTAAGAAACATTCAGGCCCGTGAAGAATTTTTGTGAGTTTATTTGAGCCAAACTGTTGAAAATTGCTGGGAAGCAAAATCTCAACAGATTGAGATAATGCTCCGGAGAATGGCAGTTTTGCGTCTTGCTTTGTACATTTTGATCAAAAAGAGGAGACGTAAGTTACATGAAATCTGTTGGTGATTGGGAGGTGGGAAAAAGCAAAGTGGGGAGCAAACTCTGGGATTGGATAAAAAGTAAAATGACAGACTGTACTTTCACGTGGGTGGGTACAGGATAGTTAACAGTCAACAGTTAACAAGGTAACAAAAGCAATGAGGATCTGTGGTCTCTGCCCTGGTGCATTGGGGGGGGACAGTACTTTGTTTTGCAAAGGCATGTAAATCAGGTATGTTCTCTCAGATGCCAAAAAGACAACCCGCCAGGCTTAGTTAAGGTGAAAATTAACCTTTTTGTTAAGGAAAAACACTGCCATAGGAGAGGACTACCTGTTTTTAGTTTTAAAAAGTTTTAATTTCAGACCATCCTTTGTGGTTCCTTTTAGGTCTCTGTGTTTGCAAGGCCCCCATGCAGGCCTTTCCTGAGCTTGTCGGGTTTAGCATTTGGCCCCTTTTCGTCCACACAGATGTATTATAAAGTTGTACAGCTGAAATTTATATAAGGTTATTAACCAATTGACCCAAATAAATTTAATTTTAAAGTAGGGGAAAAAATGGTTTTCTGAGTTGGAGACCTATGGCTTTATATTTCTTTAAGTTGGTTTAGGAGATAACAGCATCAAGAAGAATGTTTACAATCCCAGAAACAATCGACCATAATACAATTTTAGGGAAGATGCTTATCTTCCCTTTACACCAAACCAGCTTCAAAGCGAACAGAATTTCACCTGGTCTCCGGGTCACAGTGCTCCCCCAGCCTCTGCTCAAGAATTTCTTCCAGCCTCTGGGAAGCCCCGAAGACACTATCTCCTATTTCCAACAAGCTGAGCAGGGTGCGGGTGGGCTCCTGGGCAGTAAGAAGGTAGGAGGGGTTTGGAGCAATTTGGGAATCATAGAGTGGAGTCAGGTCTTGAAGATACACTAGGAAATGATTAAGAAAGCATCACTTGAGCCCAGCCAGCGTGGCTCAGTGGTTGAACATTGATCTATGATCCAGGAGATCGTGGTTCGATTCCCGGTCAGGGCACAGGCCCGGGTTGTGGGCTCGATCCCCAGCAGGGGGCGTGCAGGAGGCAGCGGATCAATGACTCTCATCATTGATGTTTCTATCTCTCTCTCCCTTCCTCTTTCTCTGAAATCAATAAAAATATATTTTAAAAAAAGGAAGGAAGCATCACTTGAGCATAAAGTCAGTAAGGAAGGAGGCATCTCCACATAAAGACACTCACTTGAGTTCAGTAGACAGACCAATGAGTGATGGTGGGTTGGGATGTCCAGGGTGGAAGTGAGAAGCCCGGCCCACTCCCTTGTCCTAGGGGTTTCCTGGAGTGGTGTGCCCGAGCTGATCTCACATCTCCTCTGCTCCTTCTGCCCCACAGTGCCATTTCTTAGTGCCATCTGGTTAACGTGTCCAAGCACCCATGGGAATAACGCTGAATCATTTGGTCATAAGAAAGTGCTTTTGCTCTTGTGACCCTGTGGGAGACGTTGTGGGAGACCCAGGTGGGAGTGTCGTCGGTGGTCATCAACGCAGCCACTGGACACTTTGAGGACCAGGGAAGATGTCTGCAGAGCCCAGGAGCTGTTTCAGTACCCAGCTTCCTGAGCTGGGCTCTGCTGAGGTGACAAAACATCAGCGAGAAGACGGCCTCAACCAAGAGAGCCTCCCGCTGGAGGCCGAGGCCAATTGACAACCTACTTTCAGTTCCTACTTCCAGTAGTTGTTTTTCCCGTTCCTTCGGGCAGATGAACTGCTGGAGCTCCACACCGCTTCCGTTTCTGCGTCTTCACTGGAACACTGGCTCCTCTTACTGCTCCTGACACCCAGCGACACCTCCGGCTCCCGGCGTTGTCGCCTGGAAGGAGGGCTCCACCTCTGCTCACTGTGCATTGCTGCCAAATGCCCGGGAGCTCCCGATCGCTGCCAGCCAGACCTCCCCCCTGAGAGGCCTTCCCAGCTTCTTGCTGAAACTCGCTTTTAGGTAATCCTCTCTGAGTAGAAAACGCACTGTGCAAGGGAAGGCCTGCATCGGGGTGGGTGCGACCAATCCCATGTAATGCAAAGCAGTTTGTCATAACCAATCTCACTTTCATGCAAATCATTTCCTGTCATGTCTGGCTCTGGGGCAGTGACTATTACCCAACCGCTTCCTTCTCACTTGCTCCACTCCTGTCTTGCTCAAGGGGCCTCAAGTACTTTGACATCTACTGTACTAAGCTCAGGAATTCGCTTTCTTCTTTCAGGCCCTAGCACTTGGCCGTGGCTCCCAAAGCCAGAGCTCGGTTAGGATTCATGAAAAGAACACGTGCTAAAGCCCGAAAATGATGGCCCCGAAAGGTGCCACCTCCACAGGATTTACTTTCGAGTTCTGCTAATAAGTAGACATGTTTTTAAGCCTTCAGGGAACATGGGTTTGTATCGGATCTTGACTTTGAATATGACGAGTTTTTACAGGATACGTTTTAAAAGCAGCTGGGTTTGTCTGCAGAGGCGAGGCCTTTTCGCCAGGAGAGCTATTCTGCATGAAGGGCCCCAGCCATTCTGACAGTCAGCTAAGAAATGGACAGTTTCCTGAAGTTTTATTAAAATTCAATGAACAGCCCTGGCCAGTTTGGCTCAGTGGTTAGAGCGTCGGCCCGCAGACTGAAGGATCTTGGGTTCGATTCCGGTCAAGGGCCCCTACCGGGGTTGCAGGCTCCATCGCCTCCCCAGCCTGGGTGCGTGCGGGAGGCAGCCAGTCCATGTGCCTCTCTCACACCGATGTTTCTCTCTCTCCCCCCTTCCACTCTCTCTGAAAAGCAATGGAAAACATATCCTCGGGTGAAGATTAAAGAGGAAAAAATTCAGTTAACAGTTAAAGATGGAAACAAAGATGACAGGTTTCTATTGCAGTAAATACTTCTGGAAATTATCTTTGAGAACAAAAGCCAACAGGAGCGCATCGGGCGCTCTTGGAAGTCGGATGGAGGCATGTCAATGATGCAGCCCCTCAAACGGCAAGGCCGCAGCATCTGTCCCACCCTCAGGCCGCTGAGCCAGGGCGAGGGCGAGGGCGAGGGGACCCGCGGCCCACACGGCGCTGACTCAGGCCCTGGCGCGGGGCGAAGCAGCCGCCACAGTCGGCGCTCTGGCCTCGGTGCTGTCTGTTGGCTGGAGACAGCCCATTAGAGGGGTCAGTGTCCAGAGACAGCGCTTGTCAGTGGACAACACGGGCTCCAGGGCTTCCAGAGACAGTTTCCAAAGAACATTTTTAACACGAGCAGGCTGAGGATCACTATCTCCCTGTTGGGCCCGCACCACGAAGCTTGTCTATACGTCGATTATGCCCATGACAGAAGGGCTTGGCCAAAGAAAACCAGATTGCTGAGGGAACGAGGGTTCCTCCTCTCCCACCCCTCCCCTCCTGCTGAATCCCTTCTGGAAGGTTTCTCGGAGCCTGGAGGGCAAAAGCTTGAGCCAACTGCAGGGTTGGGGGTTGGCTCAGGAGGCAGGTGCCTGCTGGGGCAGGCTGGGGCCTCTCCCAGCCATCCTGTCAAGACACACGAGGAGCAGGCGGAGAAAAAGCTGGGGAGAAATACCACGGGCAGAGGGAGCATGCAAGTGAAAGCTCGACACCCACGTAGCATCAGCCACGCCACTGGCCGTGGAGGCGCTGCGGGGCCAAAGGCCTTCCGCAGGCAGCTGGCTGGGTCCTCCTCCGTGTGCTGAGGGAGGGGACGGCAGGGACAAAACCCCCAGCATCAGCTGCGGCTGTTGGTAAACAGAAGCGCAGTCTCTTCTGTGTTGTTGTTGTTGTTATTGGGTTTTATTTTGGTTTTTTGTTTGCCAGACTCAACAAATACCAGTTGATGCCCTAGGAGTCCCCGACTCAGTTAAAGTCCTGCTGGCTATAAGTTGAGGATTTCTAAACATTTGATAAACTTGGATTGTTCTGGCCACCATGGCCAGAAGAACACCTAAGGAACTAACAGTAAAGGTAGAAAAAGATCCCTATTGTACAGGACAAGGCCTGACAAGCTAGCCCAATAATTACTGCTCCCCCTGAACTCCTTTAGAAAAACAACAAACCAGTCACACTCCTGTCAAGCATAACCCCATTACTCATTGTAAGACATTGTGTTTAAATCATCCCTTTTATGTTACTAAGGGTCCCCCCCCTTGTTTCATGTTACAAAAGTTGACAACCTAACAAATTATCAAATTATTAGAAGCCCCTTTCCCGTAGTTGCCTTTGTAGTTACTGAGTATAAAATGAGGGAAGAACTGAAGGTCAGCGCTGCAGTTCGGCTCTTACATGGGTGAGATGCTGCAACTGTAGCCGCTGGCCAGCTAATAAAGCCTCCAAAATTCAAACACAAACTCTGGTGGTCGTCTGTCGCGGGTCACACCAGCACAGGATGAGCTACTATTTGAGGAATTCTAGTTATATATTCATTCTAAATCCCATAAAATAATTCCTATGCACAAGCTTACACCAAAATCCCAAATTTCCCCATTTTTTTCTGTAGGATTTTGTCCTCAATAAGCAGTTTTATTTATTTTAAATATATTTTTATTGCTTTCAGAGAGAGAGGAAGGGAGAGGGAGAGAGAGAAACATCAATGATGAGAGAGTCGTCACTGATCGGCTGCCTCCTGCACACCCTCCACCAGGGATCGAACCTGCAACCGGGGCAAGTGCCCTGACTGGGAATCGAACCGAGGTCTCCTGAATCCTAGGTCGATGCTCAACCACTGAGCCACGCCGGCCGGGCTCAGTAAGCAGTTTTAGAACACACTCTACGGTTGATAACTTTCATAACAAATTTTTTTTTAATCCTCACCAAGGAGCGAGGATATTTTTTCCATTGATTTGAGGGGAGGGGAGGAGAGGGGAGGGGAGGGGAGGGGAGGGGAGGGGAGGGGAGGGGAGGGGAGGGGAGGGGAGGGGAGGGGAGGGGAGGGGAGGGGAGGGGAGGGGTCCCAGGAGGGAGAGAGCTGGGTTCTCCGTCCTAAAGGTTTTAAGCATGGAGCTCTTAAGGGAGGTCCCAGGAGAGATTCATTATAATATTAGCAGCTTTCCAGGTGTGTCCTCTCAGGGTCGGGGTCTCCACCAATTGGCTGGCGCCGGGCTGGGGCCATCATTCAACGCAGCTGGTCCTGAGGTCAGCTATGGCTGGTTTTCTTGCTTTTCTGGACCTGGAGCTGAAATACAACTGAGGCCTAGATGTTATCTGTAGGGAGGAAAGGTCAGGGGGTCCAAACCCCAAGACCAGCGATATGCTAGGGGAGGAAAGGCACTCTAGGGGTGAGTTCCCACCCTACAATTGTCCTTTGCTAGGCACCTGGGGCTCTCCACCCTGGTGACCTTCTGTACCTAGCCCTTTGTCCTTGCTCTGCTCATGTCTGTCTAACTGCCTACCACACAACCACTGAGTCACACCGGCCAAGGCCTTTTTTGACAAATTTATAAATGAAGAGAGAGATTGCCCTCAGTGGGGGAAAGGAGGGAGTGGGTGTGCTATGCACACCTTTGCCTGTCTCCCCCTCCTATGAGACTGTGTGTGTGTGTGGGGGGGGGGTCTGTACAGTCAGTGTGGGTGGCTGGGGGTACTTGGAGGGAAGAGGAAAGGTCACTGTGGCTTGTAGGCTCAGGCATCGAAAGCCAGCGGCCACCCCCACTCTGGAATTCTCAAGCTTCATTGTCAGTGTGAGGGAAACCAGTGAAAATATTGTTTATTGGAAATTAGAAATACTATGAAAATAACCTACAATCAGGAACTTGTTTGTTATACATGGACTTTTTTTCATCTTTGTAAACTCAGGGTCTGGTATGGTAGCTGATATATAATGCTAGGTTCTAGGTTCTCAGTCTTTATTGAATGAGTGAATGAGTGAATGAATGAGTGAACTACACTTTCTTTTTTTTTTAATTTCCTTTTATTGATTTCAGAGAGGGGAAGGGAGCGGGAGAGAGACAGAAACATCAGTGATGAGAGAGTCATTGATCAGCTGCCTCCTGCACGCCTCCTACTGGGATCGAGCCCGCAACCCGGGCATGTGCTCTGACCGGGAACTGAAACCGCAACCTTGCGGTTCATAGGCCGACGTTCAGCCACTGAGCCATGCCGGCCGGGCTGAACTACACTCCTTCAAAGTATGTTGACCTTTTGGTTAGTTTAGCATGGATGACCCGGCCAAAGCCTAGGTAAGTTTGAAAAGCTATCTGTTACTCCCCTGTGTTCTCATTTCTGCTGGATTGAGCCAGGAGGGGACAAGCTGGAGAAAAGTGAAAAGAAGCAAAGGTGTGGCATTTGCCTGGCCTCCGCAGTAAGAGGTGGGAGTGGCAGATAAAACACCTGACTCAGGAGGGGGGAGCAGGCACCGGACCTCACTCAGTCACCCGCCCCCCTCCGGACACTTGTCCACCAATCCCCCTGAGCTTTACCAACCAGCCCAGGCCCTGCGGACTGTGCCCTTTCTCTCCCTCCAGAAGTTTAGTAGTTTATTTTCTATAACCTAGGAAGAGACCATGTAAATTTGAGGGTTACGTGTGGTTTTGATAAGTCCCCAGCCAATATGGTCTGTGTTTCAAGTATGGAAAGGCTGGTTCACACACATACCCCCCCCTTCTCCCCCAGTCCCACCCCCTCCGCCCCCCATTTGGGTACCAAGTAGCCCTGTCTGCCCCCTGTTACTGTGAGCACATCTGTTCTCACGGGCAGCCACTGCATTTTTCCATACTCGAGTGTGGGCAGCTGTTAACAAGAGAACACTTGCCCGGGGAAGCCAGTGAGCATGGGAGGGAAAGAGCTTTTTATGTAGTCAAAAACAGATGACTAAGAGCTACGCCAAGGAGTCTGTAGCATTTGCAGCTGCTTTCCATGAGTTGACCTGTGATAGCTTCACTGCGAGCTTCTCCTTCCCCAGGAGCAGCTCGCAGTAAAGGAGAGTGACTGTCCCAAGGTCATGAAACCACCAAATCACTTGCAAAGAGAGGATCTCACTTCTGGAGCTTTCCCCACCCAATCGATCCTTGTATCCAGGGAGGGAAATGCCTTCAACACTAGAGAAGCCAGCGCAAGGCGTCAGGCCGTTGCTCCAGCTCGAGATCTGAGGGGCTTGTGGAACATCCACCCCCATCCTTAAATTTAAAGACAGTCATGTTTGAGGTCCCTGGTTTAAAAGAGGAACAGAGACCAGGGACATTCACTCAGCCCATTTCAAAAGGCCTCCGGGGACAGGCACAGACTCTGTTTCCCCCCATCCTCTGCTCCCAAAGGAATAGTCACAGGCCAGGGATGCACCTCTCTTGGGGCAAAACGCTTATAGCCATCGGTTCCTAAGTTGAATTAGCAACTAGTCTTTGACTGAGCTTCTCCACTGCTCCAGGGAACTGCCGCAAACCCTGAGTGAGTCTCCCAAGCTGAAAAGCTGGCGGTGGCAGTGAGAGTGCAGAACACGAGCCTGTGCCAGTGAGAACAAAGTGGCCAGAGCATGGAGCATAGGAGGGAAGAGAGAAATAACTTGTTCCCAAATAACTAATCTTTTTCAGCAATAATAACAAGTTGTTAAGACATATAGCACTGATTGCCAGGCACTATTCCAAGCACTAGCCCTATTTAACAAACAAACACACACTCAAAAACAGAGAAGTTAAGTTATGGCCCAAGGTCACACAGCTTGAGCAAGGGGCAGAAAAAGGATTTAACACCAGGCAGTTTAGTTCCAGATGGTGCTCTTAAATAGATTAGAGTCGATCCCAACCCCTCTGAGGCAGCCTTCGAATCTGGTAAGTGTATGGCTTAAGTTTTACATAGACAAATCCAGGTCAAATGGGTTGTCTGTCATTTGGAGGGTCGGTGGTAGGGATGGTAGGTGGTCAGTTCTCTGGGTTTAGAGGGAGTAAAGATGGTGATGGGGAGAGGACTCAGAGGGTGATGGGCACCGCAGGGCATGGACGCGGTGAATGACTGCACTAAGTCACCTGATGATGGAGAGCTAGGTCCAGGAGGTGGATGTGGAAGTAATGGACAGGGCCAGGGCCAGTGGATGAGCTAGGTAGACAAGGCAGGATGGCCTCAGGGAGATTCCAGGCCAGCCCAAACCATCCAGTACCCCCTGCAGAGCCAGCTGGTTACCCCGGTGCTGCAAGCTTACCCTCAGGCACCTCCTCAGTTGCTGCCAGGACTTGGTCACCAGTCTGTCTTTGAATCCCCAGGGCCTGAGCCCAGCCCACCTTTCTGGCCAGTACTTCACCCCTTAGTTGCAAGGTGTAGTCTCTTTCTAGCTCTCCTTAATAAAAATACTGGACTGATTTTTTTTTTAATTCTGAGAAAAATCCCCAAGGAACTAGAGCAAATTTAATATGGCCAGAAGTCAGTACCGCAGAAAGCAAATGCAGGTACCATCTGAGGGGAGGAGACCAAAGGCCACCAGAGTGTGGGCCCTGCCCTCAAGGGGCTGATGAAAAAATATACACTTTGCAGGCTTGATACATCAGTGTCACGAAACAGCACAAATGGTCAACTCTGAACAGAAGACAGAAGCGCTGACCAGCAAAGGGTCCCCACCAGACGGCTTTGAGCCACATGTCCCTGGGGCAAGGTAGCGGTGGTGTAGAGGCACATTCCTGGCAGGCAGGGGGACGGTCAGAACCTAGCAGTGCCAGTGGACCCAGTGGACAGATAAGTCACACAGAAGATGGCGATATAGCACGTGGAGAGAGGTTAAAAGGGCAACAGGCCATTGTCTGAAAGACTGGATTGCGTGGGTAACCTGCTCCGAGAGCAGACTGCCATCTCCTGCGTTGTCCAGGGCCTCCCCTAATCAGAAAGATCATGGAAAAGACACCCGAGAAAAACCCATTCTGTCCAGAGAAAATGGGCCAGTGGCTACTGTTCGCACCTGCAGTTTCTTCAACTAGTTGGGGTTCCTCTAGCAAAGTGGCCAGAGGTCTGGGGCTCCCCGAATCTGGCTGATGCTTGGGGTCTGTGTTGTGGAACCACCTGACTCCAGATCCCTCATTAGTCAACTCCCTCGGATGGATTCTGGGACAGACCTTCTTTATGATTTATGTATTTAATTTAAATATGTCTTTATTGATTTCAGAGAGAGGAAAGGAGAGGGAGAGAGAGAGAAACATCAACGATGAGAGTCATTGATCGGCTGCCTCCTGCACGCCCCCTGCTGGGGATCGAGCCCGCAACCCAGGCATGTGCCCTGACCGGGAATCCAACCGCGATCTCCTGGATCACAGGTCAATACTCAACCACTAAGCCATGCTGGCTGGGCCAGACTCTCTTTACAATAATGACTTCTTCGTGGGATCTGGACCATCGTCAAAGTACCATATGTGAAGTTTTCAAGGAGCCCTGGCACTTTTAAACCCTTGCACCTACAGCACACCTAGACATCACAGTATTCTTTCCCAGCTGATATGGATTTTTAACTACTTGCTCTACAGGCTTAGCCTCTTGTCCTTTGGAGCTATTTGTTGAGGATCTGATGGGGTCTTCCGCAATCCTTTATGGTCTTAGTGTACAGTAAGAGCAAGTGTCCTGAAGATGGTGTCAGTAGGCATGGTTCCTGCCATCCCTTTGGGCGGCTCTGGCCTCAAAGGAATTTACTATCAGTTGCAACTTGTCTCCTCAGAAAGAAGCTCCACAGACCTGCTGACAGCTGGCTGCGTGCCAGCCCAGCTCATCTGGGGACCCAGGGCGAGCCCTGCCTGCGGACAAGCACGCCAGGCCTCCTCTGGCCTCTGCACTTGGCTCTGAATCCCAGGCCTGCTCTGACCATGACGGTACACAAGAGCCTTGTGCTCAGATGTGGTTCTCAGAGCAGCAGCAGCAGCACCTGGGGACTTGTTAGTGATGCAAACTCAGGCCCCAACCCAGGCATCGCTGAATTAGCATATGCATTTTAAACAGGATTCCTTGAGGAATCTCAAACTCATGCTAGGTCTGAGAAACACTGGGTTGGAGGGTATAATCTTCATCGGGAAAACGGCCATATTAGTTTCCTGTTTGCTGCTGTAACAAATGCCCACAAATTGAGTGGCTTCAGACAATACTCTACAAACCTCACATTTCTGTGGTCAGCAGGCGGGGCCCAGTGTGGCTCTGCTGGGCTCTCCTCTGGAGCCTCGAGGGCAGGTACGGCTTCCAGAATTCATTTCCTCCTCCTGCTTTCCACATGGTCCCCTTCACCCTCAAGGGACCAAGTGTACCCAGTCCTCAGCTTCAGATCTCAGTGCTGCTTCAGGCTCCTGTGGTTGCACCAGGCCCTTTGGTAACCAGCATAATCTATTTTAAGGCCAGCTGATTAGTAAGCAACCTTTTATCTTCAAAGTCCCTCATGTCACGAGATGTAACATAACCACAGGCATGACACCAGAGGCAATGGGTCCAAATCAAGATTCTCCATCTCCCAAGGGCTCTGATTTTTTTGTTTACTGTGAGTTTTATAGGTCATCGCTGTCATGATTTCTACCTGCTGCAACCCATTCGCTTCTTCCCTGGCCCAGTTTCACTCATTAGCCACTGGCCACCACCCACCTGCTAGACAGTCTCTCTCAACACATCTCAGTTCCCTCCCACCCCAGGAGAGCTCTCATCTAATGCACATAATTCTGCAGGAAGTCCATCATCTCTTTCACACCATCCCCAGCTGTCCTGTTCTTGGGAAAAAATCATAAGGAACACGGATAACAAAAAATATGGCAACCCCGCCTGCTATTTCATGTCACCCCTCCCTCTTCCTCAGCTCCTGCATTCGACCTGGGGCTGTGGCCTGCAGGTCAGGTGCACCGGGAGACTGTGGCCTCACCCCAGGTTCACCGGAGCTGGCAGCCCAGCCCAGCCTCTTGGTTTTCTGGGGTCTTTGGTCACCAGCAAGACTGCACACTGTTCCAATTCCAGGAACTCATATTTGAGTTGCTTGGTCAAATCTTCAAACGAATCCAGAACTAATGACAGCCTGTCACTAGCTGGCTGGTCAGGAGTCAAATCCAGTTTGTTCTCATGCAGGCTCTTCAGTTATGCCAGCGCCACACAGATGATCTGAAAAACCTGACTTAGGAGACATTCCCTTATCATGATGTTTGTTTTTCACGTTTAAACACCAGCCCTTAACCAGTCTTGACTCCCAAGTGCATTCTGATTGTTTCTAAAACAATGGACAGATCCTGCCACTTCTGTCAATAGACTATACGCCAGGCTCCTGAAAGTAAACTCAAAAGTCATTCCTGAAAAGTTCTGAAGGTTGAAACATGGTAGCACAAGTGCTCTAAAGGGGTTTATTTGAAGGACAGTCACTGGGATGTGAGAAAATCAGTTTGTTCAGAAAGCAGACACACTGCTTTCTAGTCATGCCTGACACCCCTTTGTAACAAGAGCATGAACAAACCCTCCCTGCAGTGTCCCTTCCGGAAGCTCTGGCCACACTGGAGGGTAATCTTAGTGTGGAGCACCTGAGGATACACAGCTTAAGACAACTCCACCGGTGTGGGAACTAGGGGGATCTGGAAAACTCTGAAATCAATTTAGCAAACTGTTCGGTTTTTCTTAAACTCCAGCTCAACAACTTTACTAGAGCAGAAGCCAAGCAAAATAAAAAAAGTTCCACGTGGACTGTTTCAAATTCCCGTATTTGTGACACCTCCTTTCACACGAGGCTGTAGGCAGACCGCAGGCTTTCAGCTCCTCTCCCCACTCCCCTCAACGCGGGAAAACAATGGCTCCAGCACAGCAGCCAACTGGAAACACAGGCCATTTCCAGCTATCAGGCAGGAAACGCTCCTGCAACCTCGGGGGTGAGCCCTTGGAAAGGAACATGAACTCGGACTACATGTTGGCACTGTGGGTGTTTTCTCTAATCCTTGCAGCCCTCAGGGGTGGCCTTACCCTCAACTTACAGTTAAGAGAATTAAAGCCTTGGTCCCAAGTGGGGCATGCTGAACTACACTACAACTTGTCACCGACCACCCAATGGAGCGGCCAAAATGAAATGTGGAGTCCATTGTATAAAAAAGTTCCAGGTATAACAGCTTGGAAAGCTATGAAAACTAATGCAGTTTTCCTAGGAATACGATATACTTGTTAAATTTTAAATACCAGCTAGTCAACTGACAGCTGACTCTCCACCCACCAAACTAGTGCAACACTCTCCCCCTGAGGATGCAAAGCTGCTCGAGTCCCTTGTTATCCAAACCGTGGGCTATAAATCAGCAGCATGGGCAGCACCTAGGCTGTTGGATACGCAGAATCTCATCAGGAGCCGGGAGCTGCATGTAACACACCCAGCGGAGTTCTGAGGAAAGCCCGAAATGTAGCAGCAATGCTCCCCGTCCAGGGCTCCCTTCATTCCTAGTCCGTCACCTGACTCAGACAGACCCAGCTCCTTCCCACCTCCCTCCACAGCCCCGCAACCACGGCTGCCACAGTGCGACTCGCCACGAGCGGTCTCAGAGCCTGTTCCCTCCTAGCTGAAGATCTTCCAGAAACCGTGTCTTGTCTTCTCTGTATCCTCAGTCTGGCAAATCATTACCTGGCACACGGCAGGCCTGTAATAGTTGTTAAACTTCCCTAATTTTAATGGAAAACAGATACAGGAAAAGTTGGGTTGGTCAACTAAGGTCAGACGGCAGTCAGGCTGGGCCGCGCCCAAACTTCTGCCAAGGAGGCCCAACTGTGACTTAGTGACTGATGGGTAGCCCTTTTCCTCCAAAACCTACTCCCCACTCTGCGTGTCTCAATTCTTATTTCCTGGTCTGAGAACAAAACAAACTTGACCCATGTTATACTTGAAAATACACAATAGAAATTTAATCGTGTATGTAATATGAATTTCACATAAGCCAAAGCTGACAGCTGCTGAGGGCCTGACCAGTTCACAGTGGACCAACTACAGTGATGTCCTGCTGCAGCCCATGACACGGCTCTAGCATCATGGCATTTTTTACCCTTGTTGTACACTTAGAGGGGGAAAAAGAGAAAAGGCTTGCTTTATTATTAACTCCAAGATTTTCTTCAGTTGCAAAGACTTCTAAAAGTAAAATCTGCTATCACACTAAGATCTCAGTGACAGAGCTCCAGATGGGGCCGAGTGCCCACCGAGGCATCTGCCCGGCCTAGGCCGCCCAGAGCGCTCATGCTTTCTCCAGACAGCCCCCCCCCCCCCCCCGAGCCAGCTGGGGTGGGTCCCGCTCCTCCTGACTTGCATCAACACCAAGAAAACTTCAAACATACCTAGCCTTTGCCTTTCTAAGGAGAAAATAAAAAATAGGCTTTTAAAAAAACTGATCATACAGTAAGCACTCCTTTTTCAGAGAGGAAGTACCTCACATTATGACAAAGAATCGTAACAAACTCCTAAGAAGTAGGAAATTTTTCGTGACAACAAAGAATGCTGAAATAAAACTGTTTGGTTGGAAGTTCTGAATAAGTTCCATGTTTTATAGTTTACAATTTATATCTTTTATTAGAGTCCACATTCTGCTAAATAAAAGCAGTAACAAGATATTTCACAAACTATTATACAATTTAAATCTTAGGAATTTCATTAAAAAATTAGGTGCATATTCATACTGAGCAACCTAAAAACGCTGTTTCATCTCTGGTCTAAAGTACTTTTTATAAGAGATTTAGTCCCATCACTAATAATCCCACCACTACTTGTTCTTTTTTACATGTTTTACAATAAACAGTTTGTGCTTTTAATAAAAAAGATCCACAGACTAATTCAGCATGTAAAAAATAACTTTACAAAAACCCAAGACAACCTTTCAAATCCACTTTTATTTCCTGTGATCCTCTTCACACAAAGAACTCCACACACATTTCTTGCAGCTGTTCATGTTGGTCAGGTACCATTTTACCCTTAAAAATTTGCTGGCATCAAAATATGACAATTAACCAGTGTTAAATCTACAAAATATTTACATGGCACAGCACATTAAGCTTTAGACAGTTGGCAATTAAACCACATAAAAAAATAGGACAAGACCCACGTGTTCAGAATCAGGTGTTCACAGGCCCCATCTGGCGACTGTACAATGGTTCCCAAAGGCAGCAGAGGCAACAGGCAGTTACTTCAGAGGACACTGAACACTATGATGGGGAAGCACATTACAATGCTACCGCAGTGTCATGTACCACCCCAACTCTCTCTCAGGTGGTCCCATAATTCTAGAATGTCAGGTCCGGCTGATACAAAATGAAGACAGACAACACAACATTTACTCTGTGGACATATTCTAACTCCTACTATGCACGCATTGTGATTTTGAACACAACTCGTCCTAAAAACTTGTCACGATCATCATGGTTTTTCAGGTTGGGTGATCCAACAATCTTGCACTCGACTGTTACTTCTTTTGGGGTTTTGTTAGCATTGAGGCTGAGTTGGACAGCAACTAATGGCTGTAGATAGCTCACCTGGCAAATAAAGGAAAACACATTAATTCAAATTCAAAGTAACCTCATCTACACTTCACCAAGAGTTGGTTTATTCTGTAAAATTGTAAAACAAGATTTTAATCTATTAATTAGATCTATTATTTTCCATTCTCTACCTTGAAACTGGATATTCATTTATTTTCACTTAGTTTTTTGGATAAAAGTGTTTATGGCTATGAATTTTCCTCTGAGTACTGCTTTAAATGTATCCCATAGACTGATTATGTTGTTTCATTATCAGTATTTTTTAGATATTCTACTATCTTGGTTTTATTTTTAATTATTTATTTATTTTTAAAATATATCTTTATTGATTTCAGAGAGAGGAAAGGAGAGGGGAAGAGAGACAGAAACATCAATGATGAAAGAGTCATTGATTGGCTGCCTCCTGCACGCCTCCGACTGGGGATCGAGCCCGCAACCTGGGAATGTGCCCTGACCAGGAATCGAACCCCGATTGCCTGGATCCTAGGTCGATGCTCAACCGCTGAGCCATGCCCGGCCAGGCTACTATCTTGGTTTTAATTTCCTCTTTTATTCAAGAGTTGTTTAATAAAAGTTGCGACTCTCTCCTTCTTTTGAGAAGGGCCCTTTTATTTTAATAATTTCTAGTTTTATGGCATTGTGATTAGAAAGTATTGTCTAATGTATTTCTACTTTATGAAACTTCAGGATGTATTTTTTCATGATAATTAAATTTAAATGACTGTTCCAGGTGTGCTTGAGGATATCTATTATATTATTTATATATTACTATGTTTGATAAATATGCATAAGATCCACCTGATTATGTTACTTAGGTCTATGTCCCTACTTATGATTGCTGTATAATATGGCACAAATATACTCAGTTGCTATACTATCATTGTGGTTTCTAAATACAACTCTTTACTAAAAGAACTAGGGGCTGATTCTAGGGCTGGGACAGGGAAAGTACAAGATGAACCTGGAATAGCTTGTGGTGCCAGAAAATAAGCAAGTGCTCAATCATGGGGGCATGTCAAAAGGATAGAGAAGCCAGCCTGAATGTTTCCCACCAGCTAAATCTGGGACAATTTTAGCACCAAAATAAATGATTACAACAGATTATAACCCCAGAATAAAATAAGAATCCACAAAAAAATAATGATACACATAACTAATAAATGATAGAGAAGAAAAAGTTCCTTAGTGTAGAATGCCAACTAGTAAAGGGACAAAGGAGAGATGGAATAAGGAAAACATTTGGGAACAGTTCTATTAACTGATTCATGCAAGAATCAACAAATGCTAAGACCATAGGAGAAACAGAATTTTACAGACTCTGAACGTATTCTCCCTAGATGATATTTATTGATTACAAAGGAAAAAAAGGTAACTTTACAGTGGAGAAACCTGGCTGACACTGCTTTAACCAAGAGTTCAAGGTCACTATCACCATTAATGGGACTAATCAACACCATGTCTCTCCTGATAGGCTAGTGACTGAAGATGTTAACAGTGTGATATCCTGGGGCTGGAAAAAAAGCAGCACCAGGTTTATAAGTTAGTCCCAGATGGTTCAGGTAAAAAAAAAATTATATACAAATGGAAACTGATAAGACAAATGAGGTAAAATATTAACATTTGGGAAACCTGGGTAAAAGGTCTATGGCAATTCTTTCTACTATCCTAACCACTTTATGTTTGAAATCATTTTAAAGTATACATACAGTATGAGGCTAATTTTATAAAATGGTTTACATAAAGAAATATGAAAGAAATTAGGTTACAGTATAATTATTTCTGGGTAATGAGCTTTATTTTGACTACTTCTCTATATTCTCTAAATAAACACATCCTAAATAATGAGAGATAATGGTATTTTCTGCTTGGATTTTGTGTTTTGAATTATAGACATGGAATCTTCATTTGCCATCACCATTTGTATTTAAAAACCAGAACAGATGATGCACAAGTTACACAGGTCATGTTTACCTGTCCCAGACAACTGACATTTTAATACAGATGTGCCCATTTCCCAAGGGTCACAACCACTTAAGAACTTCTAAATACTTACATGCAGTTTTTTCCCATAATATGGAAAATATTTTAAGTCCATATGTCCATCTGGAGGGTAAGTTAATATAGCTGTCATGTTTCCACCCTAAAATTGAAAACAAAAGAAACCCTTTTTAGGTCAAAAAAGCAAATTTTAAAAATGTATTTATATTACAGCAGTATCAATCATGAACAGTATGGGGAAACTACATGCTGCTCCAACTGCATTAATTACAAGTGTATTTTTGAGAAGAGACTTGTTCATCTTGATTTAAACCCCTGAAAAAGACTATCCTGACTCTGCTTACATTTCCTGTTACCCCGTATGCTTTTCCACGAGAATACCTCCTAACTTACAGCCAGACCTACTCGTGCACTGTCTGTAAAATCTTACTTGTCTTCTGACCACCAACTGTTAGTTCTCTGGCCACTTGGCAGCAGGGCAGCAGAACACACCAGTAGGTTTGGGACCAATGCATTCCTGAAATTAATACAATACTGTGCTTCCAGGCTGGAAAGCAATGGCTGCCACAACCTAGAATGTATTGCTCAGGCTGGCGGGCAGCCAGTCCCAAAGTTTCAGGTGATTAATAACCATGATAACTATAACCACAGGGGGAAACTATGATGACACTGACAAAAACTATTAGGAAAAATTTAAGGTACTCCAAGCAAAAAACCACTTAACCAATTTAAATATCATGTTTCCCTTAAATAAATTTATGAGCACATGTAAATCAATTAAAAGTATTGAGTCTACTGGAATTATATTCCACGTATTTAAAAAAGATAAACACGAGGAACATACAAATCTAATCACCATCTATAAGCCAACTCATTCATGCTATTTATTAGTTAATTCTAGTGTTCTTAATAAGCAACTTATAAAATTCTCGTGTAACACATTCCAAACAGGTCTAATTTTAATGACTGTAATTTTAACACATACTAGATAATAGACAACAATTATTAAAATCAGAGGCACGTTTACTAAGTACTAATTAAAATAAAACATTACTAAATGCTTGAATTCTAGATTTGAATATACTAATTTCTATTTTTGGAAGCACATGAAACACTACAGCTTATTTCATTAACTGTCATGTAGCACATGTGCATGAGGTGACCCAGGGAAGACAGCACGCTGCAGTGACGACACTCCACAAAGAGGGTGAAGTTCCAAGGAGTCAGATCATGTGTGTGGGAAGAGGCGAGAACAAGGCTAAAGCAGCTGCAGAGGCCATTTTTCAATCACTATTCCAACACCACCCTAACATTTCTAGTACTTAATTTTTTTTTAAGTCTAAAATAGCATTTTCCATCAGAGAAAAAATAATCACTTGGATATGAGTGTTTTCCTGCACTGCTTTTGTATAACCCATTTTTCCTTAATATATGAGCATAATTCACAAAAACACAGAGATGGCACCCAAAATGTAAAAGATTTCCTTTGGGTTATAATTTATTGAGCACTTCAGTGTGTATTTCCAGCCAGATACCACTTAACTGATATTTAAGTCATTCGTTTAGGCCCAACAGCCCTTACGAGGGCAGAATCAATTCTGGAGAGGGGAAATGAGGCTCAGAGTGAAGGTCACAGGCTCAACACTGCCTGGGTGTGACAGACCCTTAACTGCTCTCTTGGTTTGTACCTAAACCATACTGTTGGCAGGCTTCTACTTAAACTTGTATTTTATACCTTCTGTGAAAATAAATATTTAGAGATTATAAAGTATTGAAATAGATATCTGAACAATGATGAGCTACTTTAGGGTAAAAGCCTACATGTCAAAGTTTTCTACGTATAAAATGGTACCATATTGTAAATTATAAGCAACTAAGTACAAGAGTTTATTAACAGTCACTAAGTTCTACTGAAAACAAAATAAAGTTTTAAGATTACTCATCAGCCATAAACTACTTAAAGAATACACACCAAATATGATTATCTCTGGGTAGCATTTACTAATTTTTTTTCTTTCGCGTTTTTCTAAATTGTCTCAAATGAACACAATTCATTTTTGTAAGAAAATAAAATATTGAAATGAATGGCATAAACATGTTAAAGGCCACCTGTAAGAGCATGTTCTGCCACCAGTGTCTGTGTTTCCATGTGCTCTACAGAGACACACTAAATGTACGGGCTCTACTGGATTACTCCTTTGTGACTAGCCTAGGAGTAAAACGCAGCTTTACAAGCATTTCCCTCCCAATTCCACCAAGTGCCTTTCCCCCACTAAAAACAAAAATATTCCCCAATAAACAAAACAAAAACCCCATCTGTTTTGATTAGTTTATGTGCTTTACACAGAAAAAAACAATCTGAAATCTGAGTAATAAGACCAGGATTTTTCATTAACATTTGCCTCAACTATTCCAGAAGCAAAGGATACATAATAGATAAACAAGGAGAAAAATCCATTTAAAACCCTAAGGGATGAGTTACATGGAGGTTTTTCATATTGGCCAAAGGTTTATAAAACTAAAACCTTAGGAAAGGGCTGTTTAAATTTTTTTTAAATCCTCTCTAGAGGATTTTTCCCCATTAATTTTCAGAAAGTAGAAGGGAGAGAGGGGAAGAGGGGGAGAAAGAGGGAGAGAGAAACATTGATGTGAGGGAGACACATCGATTGGTTGCATCTCCCGCACGCCTCCTCCCCCCCGTGCCGGGGATCAAGCCTGAGGTACGTGCCCTTGGCCAGAATTGAACCCAGGACCCTTCAGTCCACAGGCCAACACTCCAACCACTGAGCCAAACTGACCAGGGAGGAAAGGGCTGTTTAAAGCATTGGCCCTTCTGGCCTAAATGCATGTGTTTTCTCTTTCTGGTGGTGCTGGCTCCATAGACCCACCATCCCAAGCTTATCTATGTAGTCTGCTCACATGCAAAAGCAACAGCTCCTGCACACAGGTACAGTGTCAGGAAACAAGCATGGGCTGCCTGGCGGAAGCCTCCCTATACCTCAGCCTACTGGCAAGACTTACTAGCAAGGAGGTTCATAAAGAATTACACACACAGCTTCTAAATGTAGCTTATAGCCACAGTGTTTTCTTTTTGTCTTAAGAGATGACAGTATCTGCTCGATAAATTTTTAGAAGGACTTGTTTATCAAGAAAGGCTTGGCTTCGATGCAGCACCTGGTTTTAAGTGAGACTCTGGCTTCTTATCCAGTTTCCTGTTGAGCTGAACACGGCACAAAGATGAAGTGAATCACCTACGGTCACATATGTATACCTCAACCGAGATGAGAAACCACAAACTTCCCGACCTTCCTTTTATTGTACTCGTAAAAGTGAGTACTCAAAAGGAACGAGTAAGGATACTAAATGTGGGCTCCAGACCAGCAGCATCACCATCACTTGGAAACTTTAGGTAAAAATGCAAATTTGGAGCCTCACCCCAGACCAACAGAGTCAGAAACCTTGGGAATGGGTATCAGCAAGCTCTCCAAGTGGTTCTGATGCATGATCAAATTCGAGACCCACTGAACAAGAAGTTTCTGCCCAAACACAAAACCCATTCATTTTTTTTCCCACTGAAAATTCAGAAGTGATTTCATTGTAACATTTCAAGTGAAATATTTCTGACACACAATTGGAGTTAGAATGTTAATATTTTGCACAATGATGACATTAAATTTAGAACTTAAAGAAAAGTTTCTCCTCAGAACTCTTACCCATATTTATATATTTGTCTTAGTTGCACTTGCAGCATGGAGAGAAAACAAAAGAAATTATGAAATGAACTGTACAGCACTCTTGAGAAAAAATAAAGTCAGGACAGGAGAGAAAAACAGTGTCTCTACCACGTTTCATTAAATCTCAGATATCACTGATATACACCAATTTGTGTACTATTAAGAAAAAAACATGATAAGGTACCGTTAACTGTAAAGCCAACCCCAATTTCAGTGTTAAGCTAGGGGGGAAAAAGTGAATCTTAGAATCAATGAAATATGGCATATGGAGCTGTAAAGGCAATGTGTGTGAAACCAAATGCACATGGAAACAAGTTTTTTTTAATTATCATGAGCAAACAGAGAAAGGCTACCCACAAAGATTGGTAAAATTTTATTCTTCTAAGAATGGCACTATTGAGAACTTTTAAAATGTGACAGGGAAGGGGGAAAAATGACTAAAACTCATTAGACTTTTAAAGTATCCCAATTATACTAGAGCTTTAACAACAGTTGGGTTATTTCTGAATACTAACCTTAGAACTACCAGAGCATGATATCTTCGGTTCACCTTGAGGCTTTAATCCAATTATCTAAGGTAAAGAAATATTGATTAATGGAAACATCACAAATGGCCACCAACAGAACCTTTGCTTCTGGGGACCAGGTGTGCAAGGGTTGAGATGAACGGTAACTCTTGAGCACTGAAACCCTGTTACCTGTGCCTTCAGGCTAATTTTATTTTAGAGGATTAGAATGGACTTTTCAGTATAGTAATCTTAGCAATTAGCTATCTTATTACTGTACTAGGGCAACTCAGGAAATAAATCAGTTAAATAGGCCAAAACACAGTACTGCACTTGCTACCCTTAAAGTAAGAAACAACCAACCAGATACCTTTAAATTTCATTATGTACATGAACAAATAATTAATGCAAATAATCAGAATTGCAGTCATAATATAATTAACTATCCTTCAAGAAAATATGTCAGGTCACGACCCTCATGTTTCCATAATGCTTCCAGAGAGCCTGACCATATTCCACATCTACCTGCTCCCCAAAATCCATTCACTGGGGAGATTCACAGCACCATTCAGTTCTATAGAATGAGGCTACTTTCATGTTTGCAGTTGACATAACTAAGTCTTGTATAAATGATAACAGATATTTATCCATCTATTTTATGAGATTTTTGGCATTTTGAATTTATATGCATTTTATATACGAATGCCTGTAAAATGTAAATACTCCTCGCAAAAGACAAATATTTAGCAACCTAAATAATAATATAAATAGCAATAACTGTCCTTGCCCATGTAATGACTCTGGAACACTATACTAGGATTAAGTTCCCTGCTACACTAGGTACGCACATCTCATTACCGACCCATGTGCCTGTCTTCCGGTCATGCTCTGCAAAGCCATGCCCCTACCAGCAAGTATAATCTCAGACCCTCATCATTCAAAGGGGACATACTGAGAGAGAAAATAAACTCAGAAGATTGGTCCTATGGGAGAAGGAACTGAAATTTCTCTTGGCTTTATACTGGGAATAGATTTTCTAGCAATCTAATTGTCCTGAAGATACTCCTAGGAGGCTGGAGTTATAAAAGGCATCCCTGTTAAAGGGAAAATTTAATCTTATAAGCTAGGTCTTTTAGCTTCACATTACTTTATGCTTATTTTGTTAACCTTAATTCTTAACAAAGTCTTGCTGAAATATCCCTCAATCATTTATTGGCACCTACTACGTGCCAGGCAGTGTTTCAGAATGATCTCTAGAGTGCTGTGGGATAAAGAGGAAACTGTCATTGTCCACTGGGGGAGGGGAAAGGAGAGGCTGGAGGGGTGTCAGCATGGGCATTTTAGGTTCTAGCTGGCTCTCCCTACAGGGAAACTCCTTATTTAGCAGTGTCAACTTTACAAGACTCAGGCTGTACTGTTATTAGGGATGGTAGCAATTTGCTTATCAGATGATGACTTTAGTGATATGTGAACTCATGATCTTGAGAAGCCTATGCCTTGTAGGCCTCAATAGGATAACTGTATCAGAACACGACTCCACAGTACAACAGTCAGAGAGCAGCACTGAGGGGGGTTAGGGATCACTTCATTACAGAAGGGAGGCGGCTTCCTTTGCACCATGATGGCAAGTTATTATTGCTGACACAGGGAGAGAACATCAGGTTCTTAATTTGTCAATGGCTATACAATTTAGGCACCTCTTCTGCACAACACAGCAAAACAAAACGCTGCTAGCTGGTTACAACTGAGCTCATTATAATGCAACTTCATTTGTATTTCCACTATTTAATTGTACATACATATACTCTAAAAATGTGCTTTCCTACTAAATATAAGCCAAAAATTCATATATTCCCCCATGGGATTTTAAATTACTTTACAACACAGAATTCAAAGATGAGCACTGAATATGAAACCATGCTTTGGGCATGACACCCAAAACACCTGCCTGTGAAGCAGTCATCTATCTTCAAGGGGAAAAGCAGAAGTTGTTTTACTCCCTCAACCAGGATTAATTTGTGAACCAATCTTGTTTGTTTCCTGTATTAGTATTTCCAAAGGTCAATCAATATCACTGTTAGCCTTTTACACAAGCTACTCCAAATGAGGTAACATTTAAAAAATACTTGTCAGCTTCTTAATAGAGGTTATTAGGAAAAAGCAGAAACAGCAGCAAAATTTGTACATACTCTGTTCATTTTTACAAGAATACAAGGGTTCCCACTGGAGTAGCCGAAGTTAGGGTCCTTCACCCCACTGCATTCCTCAAGTAAGTCAAGAGGAAACTGACATGCTTGATAAACCGGACCCTCCTGATGAAAGAGCTGTCCATCCGGGCAGAGTCGGAGATTCTTCTGTTCTTCCGAAGCATATGCTAAAAAGGAAATGTGTGCATAGGCCAGCTGAAGGTCTTAAACACAACGAGGAATACGTCCTGCTTTGGACAACATTCTTCAAAGACAAAAACAGCAATGCTAATTACTAGATAATTTTAGGGAAAGAATGTTAAGTCAGGTCCTCTAACTGTTACCAACTATCTAGTGCTCTAAAGTTCACTGCATTTCAACAATGACACAACCTGGATTACATATCAATCTTTTGTTACCCTTAGGTGGTCCCAGCCAGGGCTACAGGGTTATCTGAGAGCCTCCTATGCTGGCCCGAGATACAATGGTGAGGACATAAAAAGGCACTGCCGCTGCCCTCATGGAGCTTACAGTGCAGTGGCAAAGATAGATGTTAAGTATAAAATCATAATCGAAGGGTCTGAAGACAGACAGTGCCATGCAGTCTACATGAGGGGGGCCTGCAACAGAGCCGAGGGAACTAGATGGACTCCAAAGTGGTAAAGGAGTAAAATGGTTCCAACTTGGAGATGGGGAAGGAGGGAGAAATATAAACGGTTTGTCAAATGCTTGCTCTGCACTGGCACGGCGTTAGGCAAAAATGGCACAATAGTAAGCAAGCCTGACGCGGTCCCTGCTCTCAGCGAGTTTAGTGTGCTGGAAGATACTCGCTACTGTACTAAGCAGTTTATATACAATGCGATAGTCTCAAAGAGAACCACTGATGCGTGGGTATAACTGAGCTGGAGGACCGAAGTCTTCATCCTGAAAGGCCCCATGAAGTTCCAGCACAGTGGCACGAGGCCTTTCCAACCCACCCTTCAAAACTGCAACCCCCCTTCTCTGCCTATCTCCCCCCCTTCATTGCCGTTTTCCTCTACAATACTTACTATCTTCTAGCCCACCGTGGGGTAATAAGTGCCACAAAGAAATTTTTCTTTTGTTTATTGATGGAACTTTTTAGAAGCATGCTTGACACCGAGAAGGCACTCAAAAGGAGTATGTGTTGAATGAATAGGACTGCAGCTAGAAAGGAGTAGGGCGGGGAACTACTGTTTTCATTATAGTTCTTTCTTTACTACTTGATTTTTAAACCATGGTTATATCTCACAAAAAGTAAGTGTATAATTGCCCTGGCCAGTGTTGATCAATGGTTAGAGCATCAGTCTGCGTACTAAAGGGTCATGGGTTTGATTCCCAGTCAGGGCACGTACCTGGGTAGCAGATTAGATCCCTAGCCCCTCTAGAGGTGTGTGCGGAGGTGAGGCAACCAATCGATGTCTCTCTCTCACATGATGTTTCTCCCCCCGCACCAAAATCAATGAAAAAATACTCTCTCGTGAGGATTAACAACAAAAAGGAAGTGTATATTTAACTATGAAGGGAAAGAGACCTAGGAAGATGGCTAATAGAATATATGAGATCAAAAGAAGATTTTGATTTAAAATAGGAGAGAGCTGAGGATTTTTGCATGCTGACAGGAAAGATCCAATAAAGAGAGGTTAAATATACATAAGGAGGGATTGTAAATAGTATAATGTTTCTGAGACAGTGAGGGATGGGACTCAAAGCCTGACTGGTGGTGGGGGTGACCTTAGATGATAGGAAGGCAGCTCAGCTCGCCTCACCAGAGCAGGAGGAACAACACAGGTAAAATGGCTGTAACTGTCACTTGTTTTATTAGTAATGGGGAAACTGGGGGAATTCCCACCTGAGTTTCAATTTTCTCTATAGGTTATAGCCATGTGCTACTTAATGATGGGCGTCTGTTCTGAAAAATGTATCCTTAGGTGAATTCATCATTGTGCAGACATAACAGAGTGCGCTTACACAAACCTGGGGGGACAGCTGCTACTCTGTAGGGAGAGTGCGCTTACACAAACCTGGGGGGACAGCTGCTACTCTGTAGGGAGAATGCGCTTACACAAACCTGGGGGGTACAGTTCGCTACTCTGTAGGGGAGGAAAAAGTAATTTCCCTGTGCTTGTGGGTTCTTGGATCAGACATCCCTATAATAAAAGACAGACTAACAGGAGAAAAACAAACAAAAGTCTAGTAACATGTATACCTCCTGCATACATGAAAAGACCCAGGAAAACTGAGTAACTTGTCAAAAATGACCCGATGCTATTACCCTAAATACCATCTTCAGTTGAAGACAAAAGAAGATGTTGGGCCCTGGCTGGCATGGCTCAGTTGGTTGAGAGGAGTCCCATGCACCAAAAGGTCACCAGTTCCATCCCCAGTAGGGGGTGTACAGGAGGCAGCTGATTGATGTTACACTCTTACATTGATGTTTCTCTCCCTCTCCCAAAAATCAGTAATTAAAAAAAAAAAATGTTGGGCTGGGGGTGTCAGTTATGGGAGGTTACCTGGAAAAGCACAGTAAACAAGAGTAAGGTTGTTGTGCAGGTTTGCATGTCTGTTTTCTGCACTGATAAGAGCATCCAGAGATAAGGTCAAGCCCCTTACAAATGGAGACTGTTCATACAAATGTAAAGGTCTTTACCAAGGGCAACTTCTAGTTGGTTTTCAGAGCTGCTCCCATGGCTGCTGTTTCTCAAAATTAACTGGCCTAGAGTAATCTTTTACTAGAGGCATTTGGGGGTGACAAATTCTGTTCCCCTATAGCTCCTAGGCTACAAACTTGTACAATACAGTGCTGTACTGAATACTATTGGCAATTGTAACACAGCGGTATTTGTGTAATGTGTTTTGCTACAGCTTACTGTGTCACTGCACTAGGCAACAGGAACTTTGCAGCTCCATTACAACCTTATGGGACCACCGTGGCAAATGCAGTCACTGCAGTCATTGACCAAGCCATCATTATGTGGCACATGACTGTGTATGAAGAAAGTGAGTTCTAAGGGAAAAGGTAGGGAAGTAGAGGTTGTAAATAATTATCCAGAGAAATTCTATAGCCCTGCCAGGTAGTAGAGCAGGTCCAGGGAGGTTACCAAGTATTCCAGAGCTATTAGTCCTTTTGAAACCTTTCTTCAGCAGCACCTGGCTGCTGAAGGGGCAGGCTCTAAGGAAGAGCTTCATCCAGGAATTTTATGGCTTCACCCATTTGTAATTTATGACTAACAGACTGAGAGGCAAGGGATTTTAGAGTACTGGCAAGAATAAAAAAGAAAATAAAAACTCATGGAATTAAGCTTGATAAGAAGGAAAATTGGGGGTAAGGGACTGGGAAAAGGGCCGGTGCTTTCGAAGTCCCAATGAGGCAGAAGAACAGTGAGGAAAAGTTAAGCAAACTAAAAGGACAGGCCACGGTGTGGTAGGAACGCCTCAATCAGTGATCTTGGCAATGGAGTCCTACATGTTCTAAGGAATGGCTGTAGGTATGTGGCTGAGGAAGAGGTGAGGCAACCAAGAACCAAGAGGCCAGGGCATTTAATGATTATTCATATGAATGTTAATACCATGGAGTTAGGACAAGCAAGATGTGAGAAAACATTGGGCTGGGGTGGGAAAGCTTTATAACTAGTAACTCCAAAAAAACTCAAAACTGATACCTAGACTTCTTTTCTGAAATGATAAACAATATTCCTAGTCCCCCACACAAGCACAACACTGGATGCAACAGATCCAAGTACTCAGAGGCATCATTTTATATAATATACACTCAAATACTTTCCACTTTAAAGCAGATATAAGTGTTATGTCTCAATGAACTTACTCATGCACTTCTTATAGGATTAAAAAAAAAAAAAAAAAAAAGTAACTGCTTAGAGCCGTCTTTCCATAGGTTAGAATATTAGAATATCATGACTAATCATAAAATCTACTTGCAAGTCCTCTAAGAATGATGTTCCCAATGTAATCATAATTTGGTACTAGTTTCCGTAATAACTAAAAACTTTTACCTTACTCTAAGAAAACACACTTACGCTTCAGAAAGTTCTTAAGGTCTTCAATGTACCCTTTATAGGACTCTGGTTCAGACATACTGAATGAATACTCTAACGCCGACACTGGTTTAGGAAAAACCATAAGTCCTATAAAGATATAAAAGAGAAAGGGGGAAATTAACTGTAGTAAATTCCTTCTCTCTTTCCTCTTACCCCTAAGACAGACCTCAGTAAGTTATATGGGTATTTGTGTTCACAGGTAGGTTGAAATTAAGAATTTCCCACTTCTGATTATGAAGGTTGACATCTACAATGAAGAGAATTCCAAATCCTCAAAATCACTGCAAACCAATTAGAAACTTCCCTAGATCTGACTGGCTACAGTTAATTATAATTGCTCTGTTCCTTAAAAAAATGCAAGTTTTACTTTGTACTTTCTATATTCATTTTTCTATAAAATATTTTTAGGTTTTGCCAATTTGTGATTAATGTGGAGGAAAATTTTAGCAAATCAAATCTAAGCCCCTTTGTCATTCAAATTACAGCTATATGGAAACATTCATAAAGAAGGCCTACCTTACTTGTGAAAGAGGCCTATACAATTTTAACTCTGTGGTTAAGTATTCTTCCTTTAATAATAAACACTGCCCTATAAAAGTTGTTTTCTCTTACTGAATTTGGAGTATAACCACCAATCATTTCATATCAGGAGTCAATATTCATGTGTCTAGAATATACATGTTGTATGTGTTTATTAACAAAATGTAAGCATATTTATCTGTAAGCAACATAATCAGGCTTCCAACTTTAAGCTTTCCTCGTTTAAAAAGCATCAGATCTAGATTAATTCAGCCTTGCAAAAAGGCTTAAAACAATCCTAAAATTTTCACCATCTCTAAACATTCCCCACAGCAAAGTTATGAGAGATGATATGCCTAGCACTGAATCTGAAAATATACAAGTGTTTTAGTTTTCATTAGAATTGCTGCCCATAGACATCTATTTCTTTTTAAACCAGATGCAGTTTCTTTTAACCTCTACATACTTGCCTGTGTTGAACTGCATGGCTCTTGAGTTAAACTAGATCCACTGCTACCCATATATGATGAAACAATGTCTCTAAATGGCAGAGAAAACCTATTCTACATGAGGCACAAATGAGCCCACGATCAAACTCCCCACTCACCTACCACAACAACATAGCAGATCACTTGAATTTGGACGACCCCATATGTCTATTTTTTTCCTTAACCACTTCACTCACAACAAAATTACTACAAAATCAACAGTAACTTCTGATTTTTAAATAAATAATTTAATGTAGTGTAGACAAAAAGGAGGCACTAATAAAATATAGCCAAAAGGAACCTCACAGAGTGATTTGATGATAAATTCCTAACTGGGCAGGTCACGGTGGGTAGTCCCGCGCCAGGCCTACAACTTCCCTGGTAAAAAGTAATCTTCGCCTTAAGCAAGCCCTGTCCATTGTTTCTGTGCATCTAGCTAACACACCTTCAAATGCCTCTTTTTTATACCCCTCCAGAGTGTAACTACCCTCAAGAGAGCAAATAATTTTGTTAGTAATGTTGTTAACTATCCTGTAATCGATCCCTGGAGCTTTGCTTTCCCTCCCTTTCCTGTAATCTTCCTTATATTCCCCCCTTAAACTGCAAACTGTCATTCTGGGGAGCATTTGAGATCTTGCTTCCTGGAAATGTTTAAGTTTGGCTCAAATAAACTCTTACTAAAATTCTCCATAGATTTGGACGTTTATTAGGTCAACATTAGAAATAAAACCTCTGACCATCCAATGTATGAAAGGATGGATCTGTGTTTGTCTGATAGTTTGTTTTTCTTAAAGTTTTATAGCAGGAAAAAGACATTATACTGCAGGCAAAACGCAACAGAGTTAAGGCAGCTTGCATATAACTGGAGAATTTTTTAAAATAATTCAATATTCAAAAACTTTGTATGAAATTCTAAACTGAATTTCTGATACCAGTTGTTTCTGAGATTGCCTAGCAATGCTCTCCGAGCCCTAGTTCCTGCTATTAACAGTCCATTTGAAATTCTTAAGTAAAAAATCCACAGCAGGACAGTGCACTACAGCTGCATTTTTGACACAGTAAACTCTAAATAAAAGATCTCAGCTTACCGAAACCAAGAACATCAGCAGAATGTGAGAACTACAATAACTTGTATCTCCTTCCAATTTACACCACTGGGATATGAGTGTGTGTGTCTGTCTGTAGGGATGTGGACAGGCAGTATGTGTTTGTGTTATATATACGAATATGCACAGCAACTTGAAGCTAGCATTTATTTTACTGGATACAAACACATAAAAATGATGGTCATGGTTTAAAAAAACAAACAAAAAACTTAGAAGAAAAACAAAAATTACCCTAAATACCTTTATAAAGAGAAAATCATGTTTAACAAACTAATGTATATTCATTTAATATTATATATACATATCAATGTGTGTGCATATACATTTATTTATTTACAGTAATGATACATTAAGTACCGTAATAAAATTGGTAAATAAGTTTAAGGAATTGTTTAAAACTATGTACTTAAGCCCGGCCGGGCGTGGCTCAGCGGTTGAGCATCCACCTAGGATCCAGGCGATTAGGGTTCGATTCCCGATCAGGGCACATGCCCGGGTTGCGGGCTGCAGCCGATCAATGACTCTCTCATCATTGATGTTTTTATCTTTCCCTCTCCCTTCCTCTCTCTGAAATCAATAAAGATATATTAAAAAAAAAAAAAAAAGTTATTTATGAAGTTTAGAAAAATACTAGCTGCAAACAAAGGAAAAGTCATTAAAACAAATTGTTCTAAGAAAAAATAGTTGGTGAAATTGGTTGTGTTCGGCTGCTGACATGGCTCAGAATCTGCAGTGAGCAAGCACTTAGATCAGGGTTCCTATCTTGGCACTACTGACATTGAACTGGGTAATTCTTTGTTACAGCGGGTTGTCCTGAGCAATGTAGGATGTTTATTTAGCAACATACCTGGTCTCTACTCAGTGGCACAGCTCTAGTGTGATAACAAAAAATGTCTCCAGACCATTGCCCAATGGCCCCTGGAGGGCAAATCCCCGCTGGAGGAGAACCACAGCTCTAGAAAGAAACCTCCTGCTAGCTCCCCACCTTCCCTGGCCTGCCTGTCACCCAGATCCCACTCCTCCACCTCTATTGTCTCCACAAGTTGTACACATTTTGGGGAAGATACACTGGGGTTCTGGTATATTATTATCTTCTATAAAAATTGCTGACACCTTGAAGACAAGGGACATGTCCAAAAAAGGCAGAGCTGGCATTCAAAGACTGTTTCAGCACTAGCTGGGTAGCTCAGTTGGTTAAAGTGTCGTCCTGATACACCAAGGTTGGGGGTTTGATCCCTGGTCAGGGACACACAAGAATCAACCAACGCTTGCGGTGGCGTTCTGTGCACCAAAAGGTTGCTGGTTTGATTCCAGTCAGGGCACACGGCAGGGTTTCGGGCTCAATCCCCAGTGGGGGATGTGCAGGTGACAGCAGATCAATGTTTCTCTCTCACACATTGATGTTTCTCTCTTTTTCCCCCTTCCTCTCTCTCTAAAAATTTAAAAAAAAAAAAAAAAGATGGTTTAAAATAAACAAATGAACACACCCAGGAAGACAACATGATTTAAACAATGTTTCAGGTAAGACTTTTTCTGTACTAAAGTATCCTGGAGATTCTGCCTCCCTTAAGTTATTAATAAAGTAGAATTAAACACATTAAGAGTATATTCATTTTATTCTCTATTGATGTATAATTAATATTTTTTACCATTTCCATAGTAAGCATTAAAACCATGAAGCACATATTTCACAAGACCACGGCTCTAATCTGAGCTAGAGCCAAAATATATACTTTATAAGTAAATTAACTCAGGACAAAGTGAAACTGCTACACATATTCATAAAAGCCATTCATACCTATAACTATACTGGTCAAATTTGGCTTCACTATAATTCTCAATATTAATTTCTGCTTACTGCTGGCAAAGGATGTAATCTTTATTAGCCCAGGTCTTTGTATCAGTGTCAATATTAAAGGTCTTGGTATCAGTAGGTAAATATTAAAGGTCTTTGTATCAGTGTGTAAATATTAAACAACATACAAAAATCAAAACTTTCGCATTACCTAAAGCCAAGGTTGAACTACCTTTTGTCAGCTGTGTAAAACATTTATGATAGCGATAAAAGCCATGACTGCAAGTTCATTACCTGGACTAGGAATCTGGTCTCGGTACTTTGGAACCTCATCGTTCAGAGTCTGAAGCATAACCCACATTGTGAATGTGAAGAGTGCAGCCAGGAACCCATAAAAGACTAGGTAGAAGAGCAAGATCAAACCTGTGAAAGAAAATAAACTTATGAAATTTGGAGATACACACATACATTGTGCACGCGTGTGTCCAGATTAAAAAAACCAAACCAACCACTGCAAAGCCAGGATTCCAAGCTTTGTCATGCACGCAGCAAATACCTCCACACTCAGAATATGAATTTGTCCAAGCAAGGAGTATTTCAGCAGGCAGCACCCACCCATCCTGTGACCCTTCCTCTCCACTAATAGTTCCAAGTACAAGGAGCTTGAGCTTCTACAGAGCATTCTCTGGTTCAAGGTCAGAGCTTTAAATTCCAGCACAAAGGGGAGTGTTTCCCAAATTGGACTTGATGCCCTCTAGAAAGATAAAAGATGATTTTAGCTGGGACAAACCCAATCTGTACATGTTCTTTTTAGTGGTAAATAGAAAATAATTAGCACATCAACCCCATATTTCACATAGTAATTATCTGCATAAATTTAAGTGTTAAAAAGTGAGCTGATTTAAAGAATAGCCAGGAAATGTGCAGGAAGGCAAATCATGAAGATGGTTTAATGAATAAAGTTTGGGAAACACTGGTCGAGTGGAAGGCTCATGCAAAAGTAAAGAGGACAAGACCAGAAACAAGCACCCCAGCCAACGGGACTTCACTACTCTACTGCTGAGCACAGAGCAAGAGCTGTCAGGTGCAGGTCTCAACATCACGGGCTTAGTCTTCTTTCCTTTACAATCTGAAAACATTATGATTTATTTTGAGAACATCTAAAAATAATTATTTTTTTCAATGTCTCTATTTGAAGTTCTAACATCAGATGTGGTCACCATCAAAATTATTGTATGTTACAATATTAAAGTCACACATTTACACTTAAACATCTAAACAAATCCCAGGTCAACAACAGTGAAGAGCCGCAATCCCTCGGAGCTGACTCACACCCTTTATTCTCACCCTTAATAACCTACTTTTTGGTTTCTCACCCTATTCCTGGCACAAGGGCAGGAGAGCCTAACCTGGAGCCTATGGACTCCCTTGCCCCCCCTCCCCAGCAGGATTAATGTCAGCACTCTGAAGTTTTCTGTAATAATGTATTTATAAATACATCCCCCCCCCACCCCACACACACACAGAGGGAACAGTTCTACAGCATTCTTAAGACCCTATGACCCCAAAACAGATTGTGGCAAAAGCTGAGTAACTTTTATCTCTTAACTGCAGGCCAAGAAACTATCTCCCTTCCCCTCCCTTTTCAAGTAATGGGGGAACAGTTAAAACAACTTCATTTTAATTTAGACTAGCAATGCCCCGTCCCCACCCTGCCCCAATTACCAGGAGGCCAAAATAGAGAGGAGAGGACAGAAGGAAGAAAGGAGAAGAGCATGTCACCTTCACAGCATCACTTCCCTACCACATGCAGCGGTCCTGTTGCAGGAAAAAAAGGGAAAACCAATCTCAGTGATCAGTGAGCTCGAGAAGGAAAAGAAACACATGCGAAGCCCAAAGGCTAACTTAACACATATAGGAGAGAAATGAGTCTTTCAGATCTAGATGTTTGTTGGATCTATGGATAAAATCCTCCACACAGCAGACCAGAGAGGATGAATACGTAAGTGTAATGAGTGTGGGCTGTGTTCCAATAAAATCTCATACAAAAACAGGCAGATCGAGGCCACAGTAGTTTGTCAACCAATGCAGTAAATATTAAACAGGAGAAGTTTGAAACAAAGGTGCTGAGTTTATTTAACACTGTTTTTAAGTCACCTCAAATAATTTTTATCATACCATTTTCAAAACTTGATTTTAAATTTCCAGGAAAAATACTGTAAATAAAATTTATAAACATGGTTACAAAGCAAATAAACATATAGCAGACAAAAAAATAAGCTGTATCCAAATATGGTTTCTGAAGAAACATTACACAATGAAAAATGTGTTCAAACTTCCTCTAAAGAGTTAGATTCATAACACAGATACACAAATTAACAGCCACGTCCCATCTGATGCCATAAACTTGTGCATTAATTCTGAATGTAGGGAGCATACAAACAAGTAAGTGAGTCATTTCCAGCACTAAAGCAAGTGTTCCCTACTTGGTAAAAATAAATAAATAAATAAATAAATAAATAAATAAATAAATAAATAAATAAATAAATCCTTTTGCCAAGAGACCCAAACCTAACATTTAAAAATTAAAATTAATCTCACTTATAGATTTCATACATGAAAGAACAGCAACACTTAACCTCCCCTCCCATACTAAGAAAAACAAACAGGAAATAAAGAGAAATTGTAAATTGCTACTCTTACAGAGGTAAACCTGCAGTTGGATACTCAGATGCAGTTTCATGATGGGCTTAACACAATGATGGAGATCAAACTTGGGGGTGTCCTAGGTTAGTAATGGGCAGTGCAGATGGACCTGTTTATGTTTGTTTTTTTTTTTAGATGGACCTGTTTAATGTGCCATGCCTGCCTCTGTGCGAGTCACTGTGAGCAGGAAACAATAAATTAAGCCTAAATCATGCTTACTATATTACTAATGCTCCCTAACTTAAAATTCTTCAAGAATTTCCTTATATCACTAACCAACTAAAGAAACTTAGACTAAAATTCTGAAGAAACATCAGAATTGTAAACAGTCTGAAGTCAACAGAACCATAACCAAAGATGTTTATTCAAAATACTCAGAACTTTCATGCTGTAATTACACTGTTGTTCTAACAGTGTAGAGGCAAAACAGTCCTACCTCTACATTTTCACTCTCAGATCTAAGGGCACATAAGAAAACTGTCCAATGACTAAAAACTTCTAGCCCTCCCTAGCACAGGAATTGACCCTTCTCCTTCTTCTTCCTTTGTTTCTTGAGATGCCAGTTTTCAAATCCGCTTCCCCTCTCTGCTCTTACTGTGATGTGGGGACGGGTGGTGAGGTTCGATGGAGCTGGACGCTATATAGCAGGATGGGTGTAGGCATGGGGTTTGCTAGTCAAAATTGGGCTCAAATCCTGGCCTGACCACTTTGCTGCTAGGAAGTTGGGCAAGTATTCCTACCCCAAATGACTTTAAAAAAAAAAAAAAAAAAAGGTGTAATAGTAGTATCTAATTATTCACATTACAGAAAGGAAAGTAAAAGTCAAGAGATTTGATGACAGCCCAGTCAGTGTGGTTCAGTGGTTGAGTACCAACCCATGAACCAAGAGGTCCCAGGTTTGGTTCCTGGCCAGGGCAGTAAAAAAAAGAGACTTGATGACATAAAAACAAAACTCTTCAGAGGCAAAAAAGCCAACAAACTAGAAAGATTTTTGGAATTATGCTGCAACTAGGCTTTAAGGTGAAACGTAAGGTTTATTTATTTATTTATTTATTTTCTAAATATAACTTTATTGATTTCAGAGAGAGGAAGGGAGGAGAGAGAGAGGGAGAGAGAGAAACATCAATGATGAGAGTCATTGATCGGCTGCCTCCTGCACGCCCCTGACTAGGGATCGAGCCCGCAACCCGGGCATGTGCCCTGACCGGGAATCGGACCTCGATCTCCTGGATCCTAGGTTGATACTCAACCCCTGAGCCACGCCTGGCCAGGCAAACTTAAGGTTTAAAGTTTAGTAAACTGCATTTTACTCTCAAAAATGTTTCAGCAAGTAAGGTTTGATTCATGTGGACTCTTAAGCAGCAAGAAATCTGGCCAAGATTTACCCTATGTCATTCATGGGAAAGAGAAATAGGTTGTGTCCAGCCACTGTTTCAACCTTAACTAGGTATCTGACAATTCAGTTTTGACACCAAGCACCTGGAGTAGCACAGACTTCACTAATTCAGGGCTTGGTCTTCCCCAAGAATGCCCTCACTTCAGATACCACCCAAACTTGTGAACAACTGGCTACCAATCTGGGAGGGTTCCACTCTCCCCTCAGGTTTGGTTATTCACTAGAATGACTCAGAATTCAGAAAAGGACTACCCTTAGGATTATAGTTTTATTATCAAGGGCATACAAAGGGCAAGGTCTGGGTGGGAATGCAGTTTCTATGCCCTCTCCTCCTTGGAATGAGGGGATACCACTCTCCCAGCACATCAATGTGCTCCCCAATTTGGAAGCTCTACTAAGCTTCAGTATCCAGAGTTGTTATTGGGCTTTCAAGGCATACATGACTAAATAAATCACTGACCATGTCACTGAACTCAATCTCTAGCTCCCTCCTCTTTTCTCCCTGGAGGTCAGGGCTCGCTGCAATCACAAGGTAGGTCCCTCTAGGTACCAGCCTCAGTGGAACTTATCTAGGGGCCCCGCTATGAAGTCACACCATTAGCATAATAAAGACACCCCTATCACCCAGAAAATCCCAAGGGTTTTTTAAGAAGCTCTGTGCTAGGAACATGGGACAAAGAGCATACAAATTGTTATACAACACCAGGACACATAATGGGGGTGGGGGGAGGGGGGAGTCTTTAGGCTTCATCAAGCAAGGCCTGCATATACACACCTTCAACACACTTTGAGGTGCTGTGATCTGACTCCCTCCTCCTGCAAACTTTCCAGTTACCTGAGGGTGCCTAGACACCAGAAAGACTGTGCCTCTCCTCAGAGAATTCTGATGACTAGAAACTACTTCTCCTTGGTGAGTAAATTAGCATTCTGTTTATAGTTTTAAACATTTTAAAGCAGAGGTAAGTATAATTTTTAAAAAATCAATTATATGGACAAGTACAAGTTTAAAATCCTTTGTATGTTTGAATTTTAAAAAATAACTTTATTGAGGTATATTTCACATTCTATTCGCCTATGAGTGGAACTGCTAGGTTACACAGTAAATATGTTTATTAGCCTTTTTGAGTAAGTGACAGACTGTTTTCCAAAGCAGCTGAACCATTCTACATTTCCACCATCAGGGTTCCAATTTCTCCATAACCTCACCAATACTTCTGTCTTTTTATACAGCTATCCTAGTGGGTGTGATCTGCACTTCCCCAACAGCAAATGATAAGAGTATCTTTTCATGACCTTATTGGCCATTTGTACATTCTTTGAATAACTGTCTATTCAGATCTTTGGCCCATTTTTAATTTGCATTATTTGTTTACTTAATTGAGTTCTAAGAGTTCTTTACATATTATAGATACAAGCCTTTTATCAGATATAAGACGTACAATTATTTTCTCCCTTTCTGTGGGGGTTGTCTTTTCACTTTCATGATAGTGTCCTTTAAAGTCCATTTATCTATTTATTCTTTGGTTGCTTGTGCTTTGGTATCACATCAAAGACACCAATGCCTCTTTCAAAGTCATGAAGTCTTGCATCTATGTTTTCTTCTATGGATCTTATAGTTCTAGCTCTTAGATTTTCTTAAAATTAATAAGCAGGTATTATTTTTATAATAAAATATATATACATACACACATGCACTCAAATTTTATATATTTATTAAAATGATGGTGGTATAAAAATATTAAATAACCTGTCCAAGACTAACCTACAAGTAAGCAAAACAGCCGAACTAGTACCTCTCCATGTGGTACCTTATCTGGCTGCTCTCCCTGGAATCTTCAAGTTGTTACCTTTTGTAATCAAAACTCCCATTCTCTGAAAAATACATTATTCAAGCAATCTGTGTTATTCAAGGTGATAGAAATTTGCATAGAATAAAATCTGTTCCTTCTCTCCAAGAATTCAGTTATCATAAGTGACAGACATGTAAACCAAGAATTATAGATACCAAGTGTTAGGGGTAAAAACCCACAGAAAGAATTAACTGTCTCTAGCTGGGAGAGGAAGGAAAGGAATTTCATTAGAGAAGGTCTCCCACAAATAAGTGAGTTATACAGTTAATACAAAAATAATATTGAATGTAAACTGTAATTCTAAAAATTTAAATTCAATAAGTAAATAAATAAATAAGTAAATAAATAAATAAATGAAAAGCAATTATTTGATTAAAAAATTTAAAAAAGGACAACAGGAGAAAGCTCTCTATCAAAAGCTACATGACCAAATGACTCCAAACCAGGAGCAGCCAGGTGAGTAAACTGTGCTCCTACCCTCACTCCCAAAACATACATGCTCTCTGGTGCCAAGCAACTGGCAACAGCAGAGGCAACGTCTACTCTGAAGTGGGAGCAGGGAGCATGAGACTTAGGCTGAAAAGTGGGCGACGTCCTAGATGGGTTGGTAAAACACCTAAAGGAGTTAACATGTGCTACCTACCTCCCCTATGCTGAGACAGGGAAATCTAAATACAAAGAGGAGGAGCAGGGAACCAATAATTACAAAAATATTTAAGAAAAAACTAATCCAATGAAGTATCGAACTCAACAAAAAAAGTAACACCTGAAAAAACTGGGTCATAGCAGCAAACAGAGCAAGGAAGGAGGGGAAGTGTCAGTATAATGAAAATATAGAGAAAAAGAAAGGATGGTGTTTTTAAAATTAGCTTTCATATTTTGATTATTAAAATAAAAAACTTAGTAGATAAGCTGAGGAGCAAATGAAAACCACCCTGAGCTACCAACACACGCTCACCAGAATGCTAGAAATTTCAGACTGTCCACCAAGTGATGGCCCAGGAGCGGAACTGCTGCAACTCTTAGACACTCCTGGTGGGAATGTACCAAAACAAAACATAACACAACTCAAAACCTGACAATTTTTCAAAAAGTGGGCCACACACACCTCTGAAAAAATCCAGCAAATGCACTCCTAGATATCTGACCAAGAAAAATGAAAGCACATGTTCACATAGGAAAGGTATATGAATACTCACAAATGTTTTACTTGTAATCACTAAAAACTGAAAACAACCCAAATGCACACAGCAGATGAATAAACTCTGCCTTATCCATACAATGGAATACTATTCATGAACTACTTCTCTAAATAATTATGCTGAATGAAAGAAGTCAGCCACTCCCTCCCCAGAGTACACACTACATGATTCTGTGTATTTAAAATTTGAGAAAGCACAAACCAAAGTGTCAAAAAGCAGATCTATTTTTGCCTGGAGACTGGGGGAGATACAGGGAGATGGATTACAAAAGGGCAAGTGGAAATTCTGGGGGAGATGAACTTGCGCATTATCTTGATTAAAGTTTCACGAGCACAGTGTATGTATGTGTATATATGTCAAAACTCAAGTTGTACACTTTAAAGACTGTGTGCTGCCCGGCCGGGCGTGGCTCAGCGGTTGAGCGTTGACCTAGGATCCAGGCGATTGGGGTTCGATTCCCAGTCAGGGCACATGCCCGGGTTGCGGGCTCGATCAATGACTCTCATCATTGATGTTTCTCTCTCTCTCCCCCCTCCCTTCCTGTCCCTGAAATCAACAAAGATATATTAAAAAACAAAACCAAACCATGAATGTATTCATGTATTCTTTTTTTCTCCAAGATTCAGTTAGGAATATTTACAAATACAAAGAAGAGTTGAACGAAAAGTAAACACCTATAAACCCTCCTAGATTCTCCAGTTAACACTGTTATATTTATCTCATATCTATTCACCATTTATCTATTTTTTTATGCATTTCAAGTTGCAGGTGTCAGTAGACTTGATCCCTAAACACTTCAGCACACATATTAACTAAAATTGAGAGAGAGAAAAAATTGCATTAGTGAAATACACAAATCTCCAACGTATCAATAGATGGCTTCTGACAAATGAATTCACTTATGATTCAAACCCCTACCCAAGGTAAGTTCTCTCATGCCTCTTCCCAGTCAATCCCCACGCCCACTGCCCTAGAGGCAAACACCAGTCTGGGCTTTTTTCCATCAGAGGTGTTGCTTGTTTTAGAATTTCACAAGTGGAATCATATAGTATGTATTCTCTTTGGTAAAGCTTTTTTTACACTAAGCCTAACTGTGAGATTCGTCCAGGTTTTGTGTTATCTGTAGTTAGCTCCTTTTTACTGAGTAGTATTCTATTGTGTGCACATACCAGTTTGTTCATTCTGCTGCTCACCGGACACCGGGGCTGTTTCCAGGCTGCAGCTACTATGGATATTCTTGTACAAGTACTTTTGTGGACATGTTTTCATTTCTCTTGGGCAGACACATAGGAGTAGAACTGCCAGGTCATGGGGTAGCATATATTTACTTTTGTATGAAACTGCCAGACCTCTATCCAAAGACGATAAGTATTACATTAAAAAAAGTATTACAGCTAATTAACAGTGGTTACCAAGGGAAGAAGCTGAGGATGACAGTAGACTTACTGATTATTCACATCTGTATTGTAAAAATTCAAACGATGGTGTTACTTTTGAAAAGAACAAAAGTATGAGCTACTTTATGAAAAGAACAAAGCCAAGAGTCCACATTCCACTTAAGACGAGTTCAGGTTTCTCAGGTCAGCCCAGACCACTAACTCTTAAGTTCTAAAGCAGAGGTCAGCAAACCAGGGCTGTTTCCTGTTTTTGTAAATAAAATTTTGAGAAACAGCTAGGCCCATTACTTTACATATTATCTGTGGCTACATTCAAGCTACAATAGCAGAGCTGAGAAGCTGCCACAGACACCATATGGCTGGCAAAGCCTAAAATATTATCTGGTCCTTTAAAGAAAAAGTTTGCTGCCTCTTGTTCTAATGTATTTATATAGGTTCTGTTTCTCATTTCAAAGTGACATGTGAAACTGTCACACACTACTTTTCTCTTATACAGGAAACTAAGATTAAGAGATTTTAAATGAGTTATCTAAGCTAAGATAAAGATGTGGAACTAGAATTTAGGTCTATATCCAGAGTTCTAGTCAGGTCATCTTCTTAGTATATTTGTGCACTTCTAAGATTCATAAGTAAAAAAATATATATTTATGCCAACAGGCTCACTTTTACTATGATGCTCTATCTGGAAATTTGAAAATGAATTAGAAGTTTGGTGGGACAGAATCATCGTGAGCTAAGGGGAATTATGTACAAGTATCTATCTATACAAATAAGACTTTCAATGTGGAGCTATACCAACTGACCCACATTACTCTCAACTTTAGCCCAAGCAATAGGTGAATCACAAGCTGAAACTAATTAAATGACAATTTGTTCATAAAAAAAAAAAAGTACATGCCTGCTATGTGCTAGTTGTTGTAGGGATATAAAATGCAGATGTAAATCCTACTCTTTGACAACATCTAATTACTAGGAGCAATATATATATTTCAGCAACTTTAATCCAGGATATAACGTTTTAGGTGCTATAGGAGATAAATGTGGTATTATTTTCCACCTGGGCATCATCAGAGACAGCTTAGGGCAGAGCTGCCACTCAAGCTAGGTCCGTGAAGAATTTATGATGCAGAGAATGGCATGGGAAAGGGAATGAGCAGGGCATTCCAGACCAAGGGGCCTCATATACACCCATCTGCCTATGGCATGTACGGGAAGTAAGGTGGGAAATGACAGGTTGTACGGTTGGAAATTGAGTTTTAAGCCAGTAAGCCTGGAATGTCAGCCGGGCTGTCTGGAACTTATTTAAACCTGAAGGCAGTGGGAATCATGGTTTTTGTGTGCAGGGAACAGCGTGATCAAAGCTGCAGCCTTAGAAATAACCTGACAGCAGTGAGGTTACCCTGGTTTAGGTCATAATGATTACAACTGATTCCTTGGATCTTTCTGGGGGCGCATCAGGAGTTAAGAGCCCACCTTCCTGGTGTCAACAACACTATACTTTTTAAAAAGCTGGAAAGCCAATGGTCTATGTTAACTCAGAACAACTTTGAAAAAGTTACAAAAGCTCTTTACCTGGTGCTTTAAGATTCTTAATCAGAGAATTTATAAGAAAAGGCAAGATCAGATTTTGATAAAGGAACAGAGTTTGGTGGGAGTGTTAAGGGCTAAGAAATTTCAAACAGGTGGTTAGTATTATGAAGCTAGGAAAAATGAATATTCCAGGCTCCCTGAGTGTGTGCTTTCACAAAATTGGGGGAGGGAGGAGTGTAGGTGTGCTGGGTGACTAGGTCAGATGTATGGACATAGAGAACTGGCATAATTTGGCCAGGTCTCAAGCCCAGATGACAAAGAGAATAGTTAATGCTATTTTCAAAAATTGCAAATACAGGAGCAACTCAGAACTGCACTAGAGGAAGGGGAAAGAGCTCCATTTACTAAGTGACATATAAGGTTCTGGAGTTAGCTAAGCCTCACTCTCAGGTTCATGGGATATGCATGAAGAGAATGGAATCTCAGAGAGACGTTAAACCAAGAAGTAAAATCTGTGAGTGATCTTTGCAGTTGTTCTGAGATTGCAAGGAAGGACCATGAAGAGAAAATAAGGCCAAAGAAAGCACCTGGGGAATATATATTTAGGAAACAGGAGAAGAAGAGCAGACAGGAAGGAACCAGGAAAGGAATCGGTAGAGAACTATGGAGTCAGATAAGGGTATATATACGAAGGGCCACTTTTTATGTGCCAGTTACTAGCCAAAGAAAAGTACCTCATGCTTTGGACGAGGGTCAGTTCCAAAGCCATATCTTACCACGGCACCAGCAAAACACTAAGAGGAAGTCATGAATAAGTGCCAACTCCACAAATGACTCAGTAACAAGGCAACAGATATGTGGGAGGCTAAGTTAGAAAAGTCTTTTCAGAAATATTAGTAACAGCTGAGTCTCTCCTGTAAGGGCGAGAATGATACTATTAAGTCCTCATTAAATTTGAGAGCAAGTAAGCTTTTTTTTTTTTTAAAAAAAAAAAAAAAAAAGAGCAATAAAGCAGAACCTGGGAGACCTTAATAATAATCCTGGTTCTGTTATCCTAATCAGATGCAGGACCCAGGTCACAAACTCAGCTAAGTCTACAACAAGAAGTTAAGTGGAAGCTTATTCAGAACACTGAACGTCTATCTATGAATACCCATCTGTGCTATGGCCAAAAAAAGAAAAAAAAAAAGAAAAAGAAAGTAGGGAGGAATGCCCAAACCTTAGGGGAAGTGTTATACTATGATACACCAATACCACCAAGGACATTAAAAATATGCTGCAGAAGATTAATTACATGGGAACACTTCATAACAGTGTTTATTCATTCAATGGATTTTTATTACATTCCTAAGTGCCAGGCAACAGGCTAGGTATTAGAGAATCAAGATGAGTAAGACAAGAATAGCAAGCCTCTATATTGCCTAGTAAGTGGGAAATAACAATACCGAATAAAGTGACAAATGCTATAATAGAAAACAGTACTATGGAATACATAGGAGCACTTGATGCAGTCTTAAGGCAAAAAGGGGTTCAAAAATGTTTACCAGCGATCAGGCTATCAAAGCTGACACCTGAGTAGCAATGCCAAAGTGAAGGAAAGAGGCTCAGGAGTTAGGCCCAGAGTGGGAGGAGAGAACTATGTGGAATGGTAGAGAGAGAGGACAGGAGTTGAATAAACCAGAGAGATTATAAAGAAAGCCCCCGAGGACAATGGAGATTTACATGAATAGGTACCTATGAAACATTCAATGGAAGGTTTTTAACAGGCAGTTGGTTATAATAATATAAAAAAGCCATGTGGACTATAGATGTAGACTTGGGAGACCTAACACAGAGATAGTAACTAAAGCCACCAGAACACATAAATTCTAGCAGCAAGTTTGGACAGTCCCCACAGAGGTGATGAAGAAGGCCAAGGATACCCCCAACACATCAACCTCTAAGGTGGCAGAGGAATAAAAAACATTCCCCTCAAACACTAAGTGATAAAACTAGTTACCTAACTGTATATTTAAAAATTTTATGTATTATTCTAAGTGGTTATTCTAAGTGGTTAAAGACTACAGGTGATTTTATTTAAAAGTCAACGTAATAAATGCATAATTAGAATATAATAAAGTTATCTTTCAAAGTTAAATGGATTTTTTCCTCCTTCTATCACACAGTGTTAAATGACTGGTCCCTAGTCAAACATAATGATAAAGCAAGGAAAGGATGGGAGGGTTTTTAAAGTTCTTTCAATATAACTAACTTAATTCTATAGATATAAATTCAAAATTCAATTGCGAAGAAATCAGATTATTTCAGGAGTGGGGAAGGTTGCTCTTTAGCAACAGTAAAGCACATACTACAGTAATTACTATGGTGGCTGGAATAGAACACATAAACTTACCCCTTCCCCTCCCACAGCCACTACCAGTCCTGGAAGTGCCGTCTCCTGCTGGTGATGGCTCAGCATGCCCCTGCTGCTACCTCTGCCACACCCACCAATGACCTTCATTTATAGTCTGCAAGTTCTATTACTTTCATAATGGTGCACGGTTTTGTAAAGTTTAATATGTCACACTCCACAGGACAAAGAATAATACCTTACAAAACTATGTGATACTGGGAAAATAAACACACTTGCCTCTAAGGGACCCCTACTGTCAGACACCCAAGATGAGATGGTGTTTGATCTCCAAAGCAGAGCATTTACTGAAGCATGACCCATAATGGGAACAGGTGACTAAGAAAATGGCACTTCATGGCCCTATAATCATGAAAGAGAAGACACGTGAACAAAATATAGGTGTTAATAGTTTGGGTTCAGAATTCTGACTCTGCTTGGATATCAGTAACTCAAGTTTTAAGTTAATAGTAATATAAAGCATCTATTGACAGATAGCCTTAAGCTAATGAATTCCAAAAGAGCCCACAAGCAGATATTAGATGAAGCCATGTAATGTTATAGTTTTTTTTGTGTGTGTGTATGTTGTTTTGTTTTTTAAAAAAGCTCTGGCCTTGGAGTCTGAAGGCCCACGGATTCTGTCACTGAGTGAACTTTGAGTAGTCAGATCTGTGGGTTCAATTTTATCATCTACAAAATGAGGGCACAGGGCTAGATTAGTGGTTTTCAAGCTTTTCTGGCTGAGTCACAGTAAGAAAAACATTTTACATTGGGTTATCTGTATATACAAAATACAGGAAAGTTTCATGAAACAACATCTTTCCATTGACTCAACTTATTAGGTAGAATAAACTTTGACATTTTTACCATTGTTTTATTATTTTAAAAAAATGTTAATTGCAACACATGGTCTGCTACCTAGTTTAAATAACACTGAATGACTTCCAGGCTCTCTTTCGCTACTTTCATTATAATTGTATTTAATGCATTTAGGCTTAATATTAGCAACATCAGCTACAAAGTGCTAAATTTTCTTTGTCCTGTGTTTTCATAAATGGCAACTATTTATTCCTGATGTGTCCTTACTGCTCTGCTTAAGAAATCAGCTCTAGGCACACTTTTGGTCACCTATACAGTGTACTTTAGAAGGTTGTTGTGATATCAAATGGATTATATGAATTTAAGCATTTTGAACTGTTATAACCAAGTGTACGGATACTAATCAGGTGTTCAAGCGGCTACTCAAAATCTTTATATCTAGTAGTTTTAAATAATGCAATGTGATGTAACATGCAGTATTTTCACTGTATCCCAAAAGGAAATGCCAAATTGCTTTTTAAATATGTGTGCTTTTAATATATCTAATGAATTTGGAGAAGAACCTCAGATTACAGGACAAATGTACTGAAAACCTGAATATAAAAAAATAAAATCAGCAGTCACTTTTTTACCCTGGGTATCTCCCATGCATACATGAGGTATACATGCTAATAAACTTGCTTGTTAAAAGGAAAAAAAAAAAAAAAATCACAATATACCTAACTACACAATAGAACACTAGTCGGCTATTAAAAGTGGTGATAAAAACCTTGATTAACATGGGAAGATGACCACATGACCACAATATACTCAAAAGATAATAAAACACTGTATGATCTCTCTCTCTCTCTTTTTTAAAAGTTACAGATACTTCTCAAGTCTGCCCAGATATATACCTAAATACTAATAATGGGCATCTCTAGGGTGATGAGATCAGCTAGCTCATACAGTACCTCTCTGAGAATTATAACAAGATACCACTTTCTCCAGGCAGACCCCCATGCTCTAGGGTATACAGCCTGGTGGACTGAGTGTGGATTTCAGCCTCCACACACCACTCCCCCACATGCCTTGGAGGGGATGCCCTTAGATTGAGTTAATTGGATAATATGGATAATTTTCACCTATTTATGCTATTCTGCACTGGCTTACTATTATTACAATAAATAGAAATTTACTATTTGTTGACAAGCATAATACTTTCTTTTCAATTCTGAAAAAAGGTCTTGCCCTACTCCTGCTAAAACTAATCCCAGCTTTACTTGTACTACACTTCTACTGCCCTTATAGAATGCCCTATCCTTTGATAATTTGTGCACGTTATCTATTTAAATGCATATTCCAAATAATCTCTACCCAACATCATATAATACAAAGGTCAGATATAGGGAGAAGAAATGTCATTCTAACACAAAGTGAAGATACTAATCACTGGAAATGAGAAGGCAATGAGGAAGGGAGAAAGGAAGTTAGTCTACAAAACTTGATACCTTTCCACGACTCAAAAATTCCTTCGGCAAAAGTTAACACACTCTAGAAACAATAATAATTGTTCACAACCACCGTCCCCCAGATTTAACTCTGGATGCAAGATGTATTTCTTCAACATACAAGTGGGTTCCCAAAAGACAACCATTTAAATGAAAATCATGAGTGATTACCATGCAGTTAGGCAAGGCATTTGTAAGATAATACAACCGCTGGACTAGGATTAAAGAAGAACTGGGTTCTTTTCTTGGCTCTGTGGAATATGTAATTTTACACAAAGCAAAATCACAACCTCTCCAGATTTTTTTCTTCTCCAACGTGGGGGTTGGGCTAAAATACCTCCTAGGCCGCCTTCAGCTTGAGATAGGACTGAAGCCACCTTTCCATCCACTCTGGAGGAGCCGATTTCAGTCAGCAGCAACAGTTTATTTTCTAAGCCATGCCTAATTTACTCTCTTCATGCTTCTCTTAAAAATGTGCCCACATAGTTCTCAACTCTAGAAATTTATTCTCACTCAGGAAAAAAAAAGATCTGTCAGGACCCACTTAAGAAATATTTTTCAAAAGGCACACAAAGAGTAAAATTTATCTCATATTTCGAAAAAAAAGAGGCACCCTAAAGCAGCAGTACACTGGTGAATGATTTAAGTATTTCTTTTAAAACAAAGAACTCACGCATAGAAAAACTGCTAACATACAACCATCACGCGTTCTGAAGGCACAGAAAACCATCGTGTCAGTCGGATAAGATTTACTTTCCCCCAAAGAAGCACTTTTTCTAAGGAAACGTCTGTAATTAAAAAGGAATTAGGGAGGAACCAAGCTTTAAAGCGTCTTTTCACTGTCCAAATTCAAGTGCATTTCCGTGGACGATGTACTTGTGTGATTAACTCACCGCGGGATCCATGCAACCCACACACTTAACACTCACTCTCACTCTCCGGCCGGCTGGGGCGGCAGCGTGGAGGAGTCACAAGATAGCGGCGGGAGTGGAAATTTCCTCTCCCGGGGCGTGGGGCAGGGTCTGGCTTCCCCGAACCGCTCGGCGCTGCTGGCGCCTCCGCCAGGGCCTCTCTCGGCCCGCGCGCTCCGTACAAAGGAGGCCCGGGCGCTCGGCCCCCCGCACGCTCGGGGCTCGGCTCCGAGCTGGGGTCCCCGGCTTCCGGCGCCGCTCGGGGCGGGAGGCCCGGGCAGCACGTGCGCTCTGGGCCGGGAGGAAAAGATCGGCGCGGCCGGGCCGGGGCTGCCCGCGGTCCTCGGCCGCAAGAGACGGCCCTCCTGTCCCGCGAGAAATGAATGGGCCGCGCTCCGCCACAGCCCGGGTTAGAAAACCGGAGGCCCGAGGCGAAGACCGCTGCGGGCGGCTCCTGCGGGACCCCGCGCGGGGCACCGCCTCCCGCTTTTTCTTTCCCATCCGACCCCCCGCCCGGCGCCCCCCCCGGACCGCGGCCGGCACCGGGCGCCCAATCGCCGCCCGCTCACCCCAGCTCTTGGCCGTGCGCCCCAGGAACTCTCCGGTGGTCGGGTTGTAGATGAACAGCTTCCACTCGGCTAGGGTCTGGTTGAAGGTCTTCTTGTCTTTCTTCGTCATGGTGCGTGCGCCGAGGGCGAGGGGAGCGGCGGCCGCAGGGGTGGAGGCGGCGAGGAGCGCAGAGGCGCGTCCCGGCTCGAGCGGCGCAGCCCGGCGACGGCGGCAGGAGGCGGAACGGCCGAGGACACCTCCTCACTGCCGTGGGCACTCGAACCGACTGCGCCGCGCCGAGCCGGGCTGCCGCTGAGGCCGCGGGAGCCTGACGTCTCCGCCCGCCGCAGCCAATCCCCGCGCCTCTGAACCGCGCCGCCGCCGCCGCCGCCACCGCCTCCCGCCCGCGGCCTGGCGCGGCCTGGCGCAGCCTCGGCGGCGAGGCCCCGCCCACCGCCCCGCCCACGGCCCGGGGCCGGGCCTCGCCCCGCCCCGCTCAGCGGTTCCGGGCCTGGCTGGGGGAACGCCGCGGGCTCTATCCGGCCCGGCCGGTGGACGTAGAAACTACGCGGGTCAACTTCACAAATCTCGAAGGCTTCATACGAAGCAAATTTGTAATAAGGAGCAAAAGGCGGCGGCCCCTCCCTCAGGTTTCCCAGGAGGAGGAGTCGGGAGACGCTGCGGGCGGCCGCCCTCGCGGCTTCGCGCCTGCGGCTGCGCGGCGTGGGCTCAGCGCGGAAACGACGCTTCTCCGCCCGAGGCGTCCTCGCCGGGACCGGACCTGACCTCCCGCTCGGCGGCCGCTCCCACCCGTCTCCAGGCGGTCGCCTTTGAGCCCTGTGACGCGACAGAAAGGCCGCTTGCAGAGACGAGCGTATCATCCCGATGCCGCTGCTCAGAGAACGCCCGTCCTTGGCTCTTCGGACGGGTTTCACCGGGACTCCCGAGGGACCGGGAATTCCATCCTAGACGCGCCAGTCTTGACCCAGCGGAGTGACATTCTCCGATCGAGGAAGTCAGTACACAGGCCATGCTTTCCTGAGGTCCCTGTCGACGAGAAGCCCTTTGCTTTTTCTCAGTCACTGAGGCTCTTCATCCACAGGAAAGCAGTTCTTCGCTTCGGGTCGGCGCCCCTGGAACGTCGCCGGCTCCCCGCGTTCCCCGCGGCGCGAGCGAGCCCCGGGCGCGGAGCGCAGGCCGCCGTCTCCTACGCGGGACGGAGCTCCGCGGGCCGCGCGCCGCCGCCGCGAGCGGAGGAAAAGGTCTCGGGAGGAGCCTGGGCGCGAGGTGCAGAAATGGAGCACTGCCTCTGTTCTTTTATTTTTATTTTTAATTAGCAAATAAAAATGCTGAATGAGGAAATGTAGCATACATCTTAATGTTTGCAATGATGCCTTATAATCCATCGGGAAGTGGACACCACCTGCAAATGCTAAAGGACTAAATAGATAACAATATTCTGGCTTTTCCCGTTTCCTCACTTTGCTTATCCAAGCTAGGAATTAGGAGTTACATCTCCCACAAATGGAAAGAGATAGGAGAACATAATATTATAAAATGATCCCCCCCACACACACACACTTAGGAAAGCTAAATGTAGAATTATGACTTTGTGAATAACCAAACTCCAGGTTCTTTTTTGAGCCAGTGACATCAAAATATTTGTAGAAGCGTTTCGTGGAAACTGGCATGAAATTAGTCATTAGAAATAGGAAAGCAACGTGCAAGTGGACTACAGTGCATTTCTTTATTGCATAAGCAAGGTTGAAAGTAGTTATGGAAGTAAACTTTTTATCATTAAAAAATCTAACTACAAATTAGAAGAAAGCTAAAATACCAATAGTTGATAATGGGCTTTTTAGTTTTGGTAAGAGGGAAGATAGAGTCTGTTTGGAATAAACCACAAAATCCATCAGCTTTATTTATTTTGGGGGGGGGGGGGTGTACGCACTGAGAAGTAATTACTTGGCACGTCCAAGTGGAAAACATGGCAAGCAAGAACATTATGAAATAGTGTTTCAAAGATACTGAATGCTGTCAGATATTTGTAGTTTATATATTTTTAGTGGTGATATGACTTCCATATTTAGTGATTTGTGGTTTTCCAAATAGGGATTTAAATACAAGTATAATTCGGCAATTTCAAAACCCATGCCTAATTTAATACAGTAACAGGATCCAACAGATTTCAGTTTGGGGAAAATTTTATATTCTACTCCAAAACATGGGAACTACTTATTTCTGATAATATAATACTTGAATGTTAACTGGAAGAGAAAATACTGAACCTATTGGGGGATAGTGGACTATGAAGTCTGAGCAGATTTAACATAAAATTTTATCACAGCTTTATCCCCTACAAGTTTATTTTACTATACCTAAGCCTCCCTTTTAAAAAAAGAAATTATTGTGGTCTCTGTGGTGCAACTGGTTAGCACCTTAGGCTGTTAATCAAAAAGTTGGTGATTCAGTCCCCCCAGGGGCACATCTGGCATTGTTAAGGAAGCAAAATCCTTTGTGACTCTTCCTCTGCACATTCTCTCTCAGCCATTACTCCTGAGAGGCCTCCTCCACTAAAAAAAGAATTATTTTGCCAGATAGATGATGGAATTTAGTATAATTTTTAGTATAAGTATATTCCATGCAATATCTGGGACATACTTAGACTAAAAATTTTTTCTTGTCCATCTCAAATTCAAATTTAACTGGATATCTTGTATGTTTATTTGCTAAATCTGCCTACACTACCTGTAGAGGATACCTGTGAATCCCACTGTAGTGATAACAACAATCATTTATACATACTTAAGTCCTAGGCCCTGTGCCACTTGCTTAGTATCATTTCTTTCTTAATCTTCACAAATACCTTAAGGAAGGAGGTGTTGTTTTCTTAATTGTGTAAATGAGGAAACCAAGGCTTAGTGAAATCAAGTAATTGGCCCATGGTCAAAAAACTATCAAACCAGCCGTAGCCGGTTTGCTTAGTGGTTAGAGCGTCAGCCTGAGGACTGAATGGTCGGAGGTTTGATTCTGGCCAAGGGCATGTATGTCGGTTGCAGGCTCGATCCCTAGCCCCGTGGGAGGCAACCAATGGATGTGACTCTCTCACATCGATGTTTCTCTCTCTCTTCCTTCCACTCTCTATGAAAAACAATGGGAAAAATATCCCCGGGTGAGTATAAAAAAACAAAACAAAACAACAACAACAAAACTATCAAACCATAGCACATGGGTTCAAATGCCCATCTCCTCCACTACCTCTGCAGTGAACGAGGGCAGAGCTCTGGGCAAATTTCACAAAGCTGAGGCGGCCGAACCACAGAAACAGTTGTCAGCCAATGATTGAGTGTACTCTCCAGTCAGCAGAATACATTTTCTACTTTCTATGGGCACAAATAAGATATTTTGACTCTTGCTTTGCTAAAACTCTTACTTTGTTAAAACTCTTAGTTTATTCCTAAAGTTTAGACTCGGGTGTACAGAAAAAAGTACTTCAGTTCTTCTAGCAGCATCTTATTTGTTACCCTGTGTTATCACTGATGTGACTGGTAATCACTGAAAGACTATTTGTCCTTCAGAAAATAGATATTAAGATGTCCTTAGAAATAGCCCTTCCTGAGAATCATATGTACATGAGTATACTGAAGGCTCTGAAAAGTCAAAAAGAAAAGAAATAGTCCTTCCCCACAAGTGGCAGCTATAATTGTGAGGCACTTTATTGTATCTGAGAAACATAGCTGTGAACACAATACTCCTCTCCACAGAAAATGTACTTTTCCACACATTGATTTTAATATTTTTTACTAATACTTTAACAAAAAGCATCTCTATATCCTTTGCAGATTAAAGGGCAGACACTTGCACTATTGATAATCTTAAATTAAATGAACCAATGTTTTGGCCCAGTAGGTTGAGCATTGTCCATGCACCAAAAGGTCACCTGGTTGGGGTTGGGGTTGTGTACAGGGGGCAACCCCATGGATGTTTCTCTCTCTCTCTTTCCCTCTCCCTTCTTCTCTCTTTAAAATCAATAAAAACATTTTTAAAAAAATGAACCAATGTTTTGTAAAGCATGAGCACAGTATCTGGCACAGAAGGTGCTCTGTAAGATTTTTGTCGTTATAATTTTTAATTTTGTCATCCACTGTGTTAGGTGTTTTACGAAAAAGTGTATATTATCTAACAGGATAATACACTAAATGAAAAATAAATTTAAATGATGAACGCAACATAAAAGAGTATTTAATTAATAATTTAGTTATAAAATTTACAGGAGTGGATGGAGGTGTAGGTGAAACAAGAATGGCAGAATGTTGATATTTATTAAAGCTGGGTGATGGGTATATAGGGCTTATTATATTTTGTCTACTTTGTTTATCCTTGAAATTTTCCATATATATATATTTTTTTTAAATTGGGGCAAGCACAGGTTGCAATAGCACAATGGCCTTGCCTCTTGCTTTGCAGCTCTGCACCAAAACTGCTGGAAGTGGACCCCAACTGCTCCTGCCCCACTGGTGGATCCTGCACCTGTGCTGGCTCCTGCAAATGCACCTCCTGCAAGAAGAGTTGCTGCTCCTGCTGCCCTGTGGGATGTGTCCAGTGTGCCCAGGGCTGTGCCTGTGAAGGAGGATAGGAGGATCCCAAGTACAGCAACGTGCTCAAACCTGTGGGGTTTCTTTTCATTCTACCCTGACCCATTTGCCATATTCTCTTCTCCATGAAATATGTGAAGGATAATAAAAGCAGTTGACTTAAAAAAAATTGGGCGGAAAGTATAGGCAATTTTCCTTATGCGCACTTTTCTGGTTCGCTTAGTTAAAAACAACCAAAAGAAGGTATAGATTTAATATTTTTCAAAAGTTTAAAAAGCTGATTATATATATATAATCATATGTAATGGCATATATGTATGCAATCAGAGACAAAAAATTATTGAAAATTTAAAATATAATTAGTTCCTAAAAGAAATTAATAATAAAAATCAACGTAAGAGCTGAAAGAAAGGGTCAATGGAATTTTCCAAAGTGTAAATAAAGCAGAGTGGCAGAGGGAAAAATATTTTTAAAAGCCCAAAGACTATAGGAAGAACAAAATTCAACTAATAGTTCCAGAAGGAGAAAAAAAAAAAAAAAGGAAGGGAGTCCCAGCTGAACATGGCTCAGCGGTTGAGCATCAACCTAGGATCCAGGAGATCACGGTTCAATTCCCAGTCAGGGCACATGCCTGGGTTGTGGGCTTGATCCCCAATCGGGGGCTTGCAGGAGGCAGCTGATCAATGACTCTCTCATCATTGATGTCTCTCTCTCTCTCCCTCTCCCTTCCTCTCTCTGAAATCAATACAGATATAAAAAAAAAAAAATGGAAGGGGAAAAATAATGACAGAAATAATAGAAGAAAATTTCCTAGAGTTAAGGAAAGATAGAAATCTTCAGACTGAAAGAACTTACTGAGTGCCAAGCAAAATAAAAATAGGCCCACACTTAACCATAACCTTGTTATCTTATACTACATCAAATACTAAGAAAAGATCCTAAAAGCTTCCAGAGAACAAACAACAGGTCAACTACAACAAAACAGAAATCTGATTGACCCCAGTCTTCTCAGCAACAACACTCAGTGCCAGAAAACAATGAAGCACTGCCTTCAGAATTCTGAGGCTTAGAATACCATTCCCAGCCAAACTGTCACTCAGCTGTAAAGGTAAAACGAAGAAATGTTCAGATATGTAAGAATTCAGAAATTCCACCTCTCACTTATCCTTTCTGCAAAAAATCAGTTAAGGATGGACCAGTAAAAAGAAAAGGAATCCAAAAATGAGAAAAACCTGGGATCCTAGAAACACTAGTCCTAACCCAGGAGTGACAGTGAAGGGAAGGCCTAGAATGAAGGGACAGCTGTACAGCAGGGAGCAGCTGGTTTTGAATGGACAAAGATGCCTTCAAGCAGAAAGTTGATTCCATGCCACAGAGACAGGGATTAAGGTCCTGGATAAAGTTTAGTCATATAGTGAAGGCATATGCTTTTGTTAAGAAGGATAATGGAAAGCAATGGAAAATATCAGAAAACTATCCCAAATAGAAAGCAAACTAAAATGTGGTATTATTTTGAACAATTAAGAAAATAAAAAATAAATAAGAAAGTGTTTGAAAATGTCATTATTTGAGCTTGATGTTTGAAGCATCTTTATCTATTGGCACAGAGCTAGTGATACAGATTTACCTTTTCTATGCTAACTGATGAATTTTGTTCAACAGTGAATACTATTTACATAATCAAAATAGTGTAATTGCAGTATATTGGGTTTTGATTCTTGGAATCAGCTGAATGATCATTCATAGAACAAAATGTAAATGTTGTAGACTGACAGCATGAAGTAATGGTGGAGCTGACAGATGTCAAGAGGTCAATGGAGGAGAGAGAGTTGAAGGAAGAAAGCTGAAAGAAAATGCAGAAGTGTTCTTTATTTTACGAAGTAAATAAGGAGGCAAGAGATTGTTAAGAATTAAAGAGTTTAAAGATGATGGGGCTGGAAATGTGGGTTTAAAGTTATATTGCCCTGACCAGGTAGTTTAGTTAGAGCGTTGTCCTGATACACCAAGGTTGTGGGTTTGATCCCTGGTCAGGGCACATATAGGAATCAACCAATGAATGCAGAAATAAGTGGAACAACAAATTCATGTTTCTCTCTCTCTCCCCCCCAAATTGATAAAACTATTTAAAGTTATAAATATAACCTTTAAAAAACAAAGTAAATACTAAATAAAACTATGTGTTACTAATACTAAAATAACACTGTGACTAACAAAATATGGAATGGAGTATGAAGTGAGAGACATAGGACATAAATACTCATCGATTGTCTTCCTTAGCAGGGAGTTAATAGTGTTTAAAGCTGACATAAAAAAATAGTATAGAAGCAAATTATTTAGAGCTAAGAAGGGAGTGACTATCTTAGTGTGTTTGGGATGGTAAAACAAAATACCATAGACTGGGTGGTTTATAAGCAACAGAAATTTATATGCCATAATTCTAGAGGCTGGGAGTGCAAGATCAGGGCGCCTCCAGCGTAGCGGAGCGAGCGCACTCTTCAGGTGGCAGACCTCTGGTTGGACCCTCACACGAGAGAAGAGGGGAAGGGATCTCCCTGGCTGCTCTTTGACAAGGGCACGAATCCCATTCCTAAGCACCTAGTCACCTCCCCAAAGCTCCAAATTCTAAACCATCACCTTGGAGGATAGGTTTCAACATACAAATTTTGTGGGATGAAGGTCATAGCAGTGACCACATGAAATAAAGCTAGGAAGGACTTAAAGATTGTCTCCAGGGAGTTTGATGAAAGTCACATATGTTTTTTTTCAGCGGGATGGGGGACAGGTTACATGTTTTTTTCATTTTTAATCCACTTGTATTTTTTGATTTTTTTTTTTTTTTTAAACTGTGTTGTGATACTTTGATAGTTTAAATTAATGGTTGGGGGAAAATTTCAGTATATAATTGGCTCCTCCCTTGGTAAACTCTGAGACCCACAATCCCTAACTGCAATCTTTTTTTCCTTTTTAAAGGAAGATTTAAGTTCTTCAGTAACAGGGTAAGAACTAACATTTAAATAAATCATTTACAAGGAATTAGGTGAAAACAAATGAGATTTTGACCTCTGAAGATAACAGTTTCATATAGTTTTATATAACATATGCTCTTTTCAATAAAAATGTGTGAAAGAAGCCAAGACCACAATTATGGCCTTTAATATACCATACATTTAGCTTTTTATATTGATTTTTGTATTTAACTAAAAAAAAATTTTTTTAACCCCACAGAACTCTGTCAAAAACACAAAACTATTTTATTATTTTTATTTCTTGACTGTATTGGTGTGACATTGGTTAATAAATGTATATAGGTTTCAGGTGTACAGTTCTCTAACACATCATCTGTATATTGTATTGTGTGTTCACCACCCCAAGTCAAGTCTCCTTCCATCATCATTTATCCCCCACCTATCTTCTTCTACCTCCCCCCAACCTCCCTTTTCCTATAAAACTATTTTCAATCACAAAAAGGGCTACGCCGCCAATCAGTCTCCAGTGAGTTTTGGTAAACTTCTGTTTGACATGTCTATTACAAAGCAACCTGATAATTTAATTCAAATTTGAAACTAAATGGATGTCACATGAAGCCATCCATTAAATAATCAGGCCCCTTGGACATGTAATAGGTTGAAGTAATCCATACTACTATTTTTCTAGTCTTTCACGAAGAGCACTAACTAAAGAGGGAACAAAAACAATTTCCTTGCACAAGGGAAAAAGAACTTCAAAACAATGTGTCAGACTTAGTCATTGTTTTACAGCAAACCTCGATAGTATCTGAATCTCAAAAGTTTGCTCTAGGCTTTTTAAAAAAAAAATAAAACTCATGCTCCTGATAAATTTGAGGTATTTGATTTCCTAGTCAAGAATCCTTCATGAGTCTTGTCATTCTAAACCTGAGAATTTATTTCTGATTGTTGCCATGGAGAACTAAAAGCTATAGAGAACATGTAGTTTCAAATTATAGTTCTTGTTGTTGTAGTGAGATAAGCATATTGCTCAGAGACTCCTATACCCCAGGGAAGGGAACCTGGAGATCAGCTGGTCTAAACCTTACTTCGGTTCACAGAGGCCTAGAAAGGCTGAGAGGCCTAGAAAGCCTGAAAACTTGAGCCTACCCAGAAAGTTAATGAGATACACAATGACTGAAGAGTGTTCAGCTCCTGGTGAGACCTTCTTTCTTTTATACTGCAGTTTTCTTAACTCAGAAATTCACTATAAAAAAATACCAATGTCAAAAAAGGAAAAAGAAAGGAAAAAAAAAGAAAAAAACCCAATAAATTAGTTTAAAATGGGCTTTTTGTAAGCCTGGATTGATTCTTCAGAAATTCTGTAAATAAAAGAAGGTTGCCCTTCAGAGGTCAGGAATAATGGTGGTAAACAAAATACTTTCCATATCCTGAAGTCTAGGGCATCCTTCTGTGAATGAAGAAACGTGGCCTAAAATAATAGTAGGTCCTATCTTTTCATAGTCCACTTGTATCTGAACAAAGATATCTCACAAATAGTGGTCAGGACTCATTTCCCTCTATTCAAATCAGCTGTGGGTTTCTGGTGTGTTTGCCAGACAACTCCTAGGGCAAAGTTGGAGCAATTCAAAACTTGAATCCAATGTTCTAGTTGCCAGGACTGTGTTTTCTGATAGTATTAATGAATAACTGGCATTATTTACTTTAAAAAGCTCTTTTCCTTTCAGTTCAATGTTTTATTTTTAATGGAAACAAATTGTGTCAGAAAAGTGACTGTGTTCTTTTAAGGAGGAACTATCTGTCACAATCTGACTAAGAGGAACATGAGGGAAAATTTAAATGTCACTTTAGGCAATATCTCAACATTATTTCCTAAGAGACTTGATAATGTCTCCAGGGCCGTGGGAATTGAAGTTCCTTGAACTACTGTGTTGCAACCGACTCACTGTATGACCACAGCTAAATTAGTTCTACATAAATTCGTTATCTCTAATGGATTGTGTTCAAGTATACAACTCTGCTTTACTGGGGATATTATGAGTAAAACAGTCTTTTGGTTAAATATTGGTTGGGGAGTTCAAAAATCTCCATAAATACATATTGTGTTTCAACTTTCTGCAAATCACATAAGCTTTTATTGGTTAATAATCTTTCTGTAGCAAGAAACAGAAATCAAACTCAAGTTGACTTAATAAGGAGAATTTACAGGTGAACATAGCTTAAAATCTGGAGGTCAAACCTTCAGGAAAGGTTTCACCCGGAGCCTGTATAAAGTAAATAAATCCTGGATTCTTGCTTTCCACTTATTTGTTTCATTACCATAGGATTTGTTTTGAGAAACTTCTGGCCCTACATACTTTCAGGTTCAAATCCAGCTGAAAAGTGAGACTCAATAGCTTAAATAAAACTCCCAAATTAGTCTCACTGGCCCCTTTGGCCTCCTACTCGCCTGACTTGGTTAATGTGTTTGTTCTATACCAACCATGAAGGCCAGGGAGAGGGGATATGCTGATTGGGTCATGTCCTGCAAGGTCCACTCTTGACCTGAGGGTACAGTCAATTCTTCTCAAATACAAGGTTCGGTGATTTGGAATAGTGTTAGGAAAAGTGAAGGGGAGGTAAGTCCTACAACCTTCTACTTAAATGCCTTCAAAAACTAGCATCTCAACCTAGAGTCATTCATGAACCCGTTGATTCATTCAACTAACATTTATTCAGGGCTACTATACATGAGATCTTGACTCCATTCTTTTTCACTCCATTTCCAGGCTCCCCTTTAAGAGCAAGCACCAAGAATTGGACCTCAAGCTGGGGGCAGAATTATGAGAGGTCAGGAAAACTGGTCTCACAAGAACCTCCATATTTTTAGGGCTTGTTCCTTACATTTTTCTAGTTTCTGGGAAAGGAAGACAAGCAGCCATTCAGGAGCCCTACCCAAGCACATCTTCCTGCTGTACCATTCACAATCTGGGGGGTTAAGAGACTCCTTCAAGCCCATTCACAGGCCCAGGTTACGAACCATTGGGCTATATGATCACTAAGATATACGAGTGATCCACTTCTGGATATAAGATTTACAATGATATTATGATTTGACAGGAACATCTGAACCATAGTCTTGCTCTTCTGAATGGCCAAGGAAAGAGAAGCACACTTCTTGGGAGAGGCCACCCCTTACCTAAATTGAGGGGAGGAGTAGTTACAGCATTTAGTGGTTGGACTTAGGTTCCCAGATGCCACCCAAGTCCCAGGTGGAGTTAAGTGAGAAAACTTAATCTCTGTAGCATGTGGGTTATATAAAACAGAAAGGGACAGAAAGTGTTCATATATTTTGGGTGATCCCACTGACAGAGCCCAAAGCAGCAAGGGTGATAACAGCCCAGGCTCCTTTTGAGAAAGCAGACTTTGGGAAAACATGTATAGAAAATGAGAGACAAGTACAACGGAAATGTTTTGAGTGTGCGTGCTCTGTTTACAAAGCATCCTGAAATAGCTAAATGAGTTGCTCACATCTAGGATGAAAAGGAGGCCCTGGTGATTGTACCACGGCCTGGTGTTAAGCACGGTGCTCATGCTAATTCTCTCTCTTCCTCTGACTTGCTAACTCTGTGGACCCTGAGGATCCACAGATATTTCCTTTCTTAGAGGGAAGAATGTTTTGGTGTCCAACAGGATGCTCTGATCCTACTGGTGTAGATTCTGGAACTTGTTTGAGGGTAGACACACCTAAAGTAAACTTGAAAGGTGAGAGAGGAAATGGAAAAGGGAAGACAAATATGAAAAGTAGAGAAAGATAACCGCAGGCCTTATGACCCAACTTGACAAAAGGGTGGAAAGTAAGATGTCATTTGATTCTTACCAAGATTTGACTTGCTACGTCTATAATAAATGTTTTAGTGAAAGTCCTTCGAGTGTTGTTGAGGGAGAAAAAGGTAGTAGAGTAGAAAGGTAGGATCTTATTTCTAAAACAAATGCATGTTGGTCAGGAGGGAAATCAAATCCATGCTTTAGTCCCCCCCCATCCTGACCCTATGTCTGCAGGACATCCTCCTAGAGCATGGCTCTGAGCTGGCACTGCCACTCACTGCCTGTGGCCTTTAGGGATGGGTTCTCTCAAATAGGCTAATACCAGCAGAGATTAACTTCCTTTTGTGTCCCCCAGATTTACAAATAGAGCTGATCCTCAGTTATTTTGAAAGCTGGGGAAAGTGTTAACTTGCAAGTCTTTGTAAGAGGGGCTTAGTTAGGTGATATCTTTCAGACACTTGGGACTCTTTGGATGAGCCAGCCTTCTAAAGTGAACGTGTTTTGATTTCTGGAGTTAACTTGGGGGTTGAAAGGGGGTTTACACACACTAAACACAATGCTTATTGTCTTCATAGTTTTTACCAGGGTCAACTCCTTTTAGAACCCGGGAGGTAACCGGGTCTTTTTCTCATAGAAGTAGTCTGTTAGCCTTTCTGACTGCAGTTATTCTGAGGCAGCAGTTCATCTGTCTGGTTTAATGAACTGGTCTTGGAGCTTTTGCTTGGCTGCTAACTACTCTGCCTCCCACCTGCAGGCTCAGTGAGGCCTCCAACTCTAGGGACAATGCTTGTGGGCAGGAGGCCTCCAGAGCCCTGGTGAGACACTCCCTAGCTCAAGACAAAGTTGGTCTTTCTCTTTCCTGCCACTGTCTTCACTTTGGTTTCTGATTCCTGGAAATCAAGTATCTGCCTACCTTTTTTTCCTGGCTGACCCTTGCTCTGTTTCAGAGTTCCTAGTAATTGTGTTCCTTAGTGAGATTATTGCCCTTTCTTCCCTCCATTAACTAGATTTCTCTGACCTTGAGTCCTAAACTCCTATGCCTGAGTCATCTGCATCCATTTCACCTCTCCTTGGCATGGAATCACTTACGTGGTACAGGTGTAAGAGTGTTAATATTTTCATTTGGGGCATATATATCACTTAGCTTTAACATTTTATTTTATTTTACTTGTTTGCTCATTTATTTTATTTATTTAAAAATATGTCTTTGTTGATTTCAGAAAGAGGAAGGGAGAGAGAGAGATGGAAACATTAGTGATGAGAGTCATTGATCGGTTGCCTCCTGCATGCCTCCTACTGGGGATAGAGTCCTAAATCTGGGCATGTGCCCTGACCGGGAATCAAACTGCGATCTCCTGGGTCATAGGTTGATGCTCAACTGCTGAGCCACATCGGCAGGGCATGAGTTGTTTTCAGTGGGATTCAAAGCATTCAATACATTTACTAAGTCAGGTGTGAAATTTTCTGCCTATTAAAAATAAAAAGTTAGGCCCGGCAGGGCGTGGCTCAGTGGTTGAGTGTCGACCTAGGATCCAGGCGATCGGGGTTCGATTCCCGGTCAGGGCATATGCCCTGGTTGTGGGCTCGATCAATGACTCTCTCATCATTGATGTTTCTATCTCTCTCTCTCTCCCTCTCCTTTCCTCTCTCTATATCAATAAAGATATATTTAAAAAATAAAAAATAAAAAAATAAAAAGTTAGCCCGGCTGGCATGGCTCAGCTGTTGAGCATTGAACTAGAATCCAGGAGATGGAGGTTCGATTCCTGGTCAGGGCACTTGCCCCGGTTGCTGGCTCCATCCCCAGCAGGGGTCATGCAGGAGGCAGCCAATCAATGACTCTCTCATCATTGATGTTTCTGTCTCTCTCTCCCTCTCCCTTCCTCTCTCTGAAATCAATAAAGATATATTAAAAAGAAAGAAAGAAAGAAGAAAAGAAAAGAAAAGAAAAGAAAAGAAAAGAAAAGAAAAGAAAAGAAAAGAAAAGAAAAGAAAAGAAAAGAAAAGAAAAGCAACTCATTAACTTGCTTACATTGAATTGCATCAGCTGACAGGTACACAAGCAAGATGGGCTAAATAAATTGGAAAATCACCTAACACCTCATAAATAAGCAGGATTAAGCATAAATATCAATGTGACATGGACAACAATGAGTGAAAACATTCCAAAAAAACGTGAACTTGCTGTAACAGCCACCTGGTCAAGAATCCCGTTTTAGGTTTTTCAAGAGATTAAAAGCTTAAGAATGAAGAATCATAGTCATAACAATTGCCATAATGATTTTGCTGTTTAAAACAAGGGGAAAGAATACTGATATAATCTGTTTTGTCCCTAAGTTATCTTGGCAGAAGAAAATGAAATGTGCTTCAACTTTGCAGATAAAAATTTGTTTGGAGTATCTTTTCTGAAAGACAGAGGTTTCTGTCTTTGTTTTGTCACTGAAACAGTTCCATAGCCCAATTGCAGTATAGGATTTACAAGAAAAATTTAACTTAGAAGTGGTTTATAAAAGTACCTAGTTTTAGTATCAGGATTATGCAAGGCTAACATGCAAAATGAGCTGTAAAGCTCTTGAACTTTTTCTGAACTTTGTAACCGTTAATATTATCTGGGATATTTATGCTGTAAAAGTTTGATAGAGCTCACATATTTTTGTTCAGGTGTTCTCAGCTTCTAGTAACAGAACTTTTTTATCCAAAGAAAAATGCTCTATGCAACAATAATATATTTTTCTCAGGTAGGAGGTCTCAGAGTTGGTTCAGTGCTCAACAACATCATAGACAATCCAAATTCTTTCTGTCTCATTCTCATTGGGTCAACCATGTGTTCCCTCTGGTCACGAGGTGACTGCATCAGATCCACAGGGACATGTCCCCAAACAGGGAGAGAAGAGCAGGGTCTCCTCACACATTCTTCTCTTTTTGTTGGAGAAGAAAACCTTTCCCCAAAGCACATACCCCTCTCTATTTCTTCTTTCATTTCATTGACCAGAACTCGGCCATATGGTATCTTTAGCGGAAAAGTGATAAGTTGCCCTGGCCGCTGTAGCTCAGTAGTTGGAGCGTTGGCCTGCATACCCAAGGGTCAGGGGTTTGACTCCCGGTCAAGGGCACATACCTGGGTTGCAGGTTCATCCCTGCCCATCCCTGTTCATCCCTAGGATGTGTGCAGAAGCCAACCAATCGACGTGTTCCTCTCATATCGATGTTTCTCTCTGTTTCTCCCTCCCTCTTTTCCACTCTCTCTAAAAAGCAATGGAAAAAATGTACTTGGGTGGGGATTAACAACAACAATAAAAAAGGTGGGATTGGATGGATGCCCTGAAGCTTGGGAAGTAGCTTATTGTATGAAGGAGCTGGGAGCACCAGTGCAGGGAGCAGACCCTTTTATACCAGATTCTAGGGCAATAAACTTTGAATGGTGAGTTAGGACCAGGTTATGTAGGTCCTTGAATTCCTGGCTAAAAATTTAGATGGGATTTTATAAGTAACAGGCAACTGCTATGAGGTTTTCAGCATCAGCGGGAGGAATTGGTGGACAGGCTCTCGAATTTAAGTGTTTAATGGCCAGGCTCAGAAATCTACCCCCTCCCATTCTAAGTTCCTAATAACTAATATAAAGGGATCATTGAGAAAATATTAAGTGGGGAAAAAAAACCAGAGTGGCGTGTGCAGTTTTTCTGCTACTTGTGTTAGACATGCAAGGCCTAAGATGTCGCACATCTGAGACTATTTCTGGGAGGACTCAGGAGCCGCTGGTGGCTGTGGCTGCGCCGAGGAGAGAAAGCGGGTGCCGAGCATTCAGCGTCGCTGGTCACAGCGATGTGACCGAACGAGCCAGATGAGGAAGCAGCACTTCACTTCAGCTTGGTTAGTTTAGTTTTTAATCACAGGAGAGGGTGGGCACTGAGAGGCTGGAAGGAACTTGACATCAGAGGCCAGGCTGCCCTGGCCTCTGCTCCCCTTTATCATCATGTGGCCTTGGGACAGACTCGGCTGCTCTGGGACTCACTCCCTCACCTGTGACATACCGGCCAGAACACCTTCCTTGCCGGCCTTTGGTGGGAACTGCCCTGGAGGTGCTGTGAAGCACCGTGCGGCACCAGGAAACTTTTGGGAAATTAACGAGTTAAACATGTTTCTGGTTCTGGAAATGCCTGGAACTTTGGATTCAGTTCGGATGTTTGAAATTGGTACTGGCCCGGTGAAGGCCCGTGTGGGAGGCAACCAATCGTGTGTCTCTGTGGCATCGATGTTTCTCTCCTCCGTCTCCCCGCTTCCCTTCTACTCTCTTTAAAAAAATCAATGGAAAAATTATCCTCAGTTGAGGATTAACAACAAAATAATAGTAAAATAATGCACAGAATGACATTTTCTAACTGATAGGCCGGGTCTTGCCATTCTTATGGAGTCCTGTGGGCAAAAAGAATGACCTCCCTCCTTTCCTAGGCTGAACTTGGACCAGCCCGTCCCCTCGCACAGTCACATTTCAGGGGAAGGTCTAAGGAACTCTTTAGTTTCTGGGATGAGATTGGAAAAGTGATATGTGGGATCTCCCCCCTGTAAAGCAAAGAGTAACACAGAGCACTGATTTAATTCTTATGCCCAGGAGGTTCTGCTTAGGTACCTTATTATGACAACATTGATGGAAGCTGTTGATTCTCTGGGCACTGCTCTGGGAACGGTGTGAAAAAAAATGGAACATTGGAAGGACCGCCCAACATCTCTCCTCATTTTGCCATTTTATAAACCAATCCTTATTAGGCAATAGGAAAATGTCTGTGTAATTTCAACTGTGATCGGAAAAGTAACCACACCCTCTTCCCAGGACTTCCCTCCTCACTCACAAAACTTTTGCCTCTTGAAAAGGAGATTTTTATTCTATTCATTGAAGAATATTACATCATAAAAGAGTATTTATAGAAGCTGGGCTCCTTTCTCAAACTATAGTCTAAGATTGAATTAATTTCACATCAAAGCTTATCCTTTCTGCCGAATGGCAACATAAACGTATAGAGAACCGGTAGGTTTTTTGCTTGTGAATCATGTCCTAGGACAGGGCAGAAGTCAGAGATTGCTTTCGTTTATCTGAGGGCAAGGTCAGATGAGGGCACACACAAAGGGAAGTAAATTCACAAAGGAAGAAGATATAAGCAGGGCAGCGTTAGTACAATGCTAGGAAATCATTTTATAAAGTCATTTCTACACCCTAAATACTTACAGTGATAAAAACAAATTTCAGTTGAGTAAATTTGAAGGTCTAATAGGCTTTATTAGGCAATTCATGAATAGGGCACCATCCCATCCAAGGGTTTTACAAAATGGAAGGTTTTTATAAGAAGAAGGGTGGGGCAAGGGAGCTGTTAACAAAAGAAAAGATTATTTTTAGATCAGGACAACTTCTTTTGTGGGGAAGAGAACAGCAAGGATTTTTAAATGCCTTTTCCTTTCATGGGGTGGGGAGGGAGAAGGAGAGGGGCCACAAACATAACAGATTACCTTACTGGTGCTTGACCAGAAAATTCCAGACTGGTTAATTAAGATTACATTTCTGGAAGAGGTTTAAACTGACATTAGATAAGATATTAAATCTGAGGTTTGGTATCAGGCTTTTAGCATGAGTGATGCCATTTTGGGCCAGTGATTTTCTCTTTAATAACAAGAACCCTGTAAGATAAGCATTATTATTACCCCCTTTTTAAGATAAGAAAACTTGAAACAGCATGGTTAACTAACTTGCTTAAGGGCCACACACTGACCCTTTTAGGAGGGGCTTTTTTCCTGCCCCCCTACACACCTCAGAGCACTGGGTCTGGGGTAGGTAGTGTCCCCATGTCTTCTGATTGCTTCTTCAAGATCATTATTTCTCTCTCCTCAAAAGCTCTTAGCTTTGAAGCACATGTTATCAGACTCTATTTACTAAACATTCCTTTTTGTTGAATCAACTATAAACCCTGAAAGTCCTGAAGATTTGTATTCCCTGTCCCTCTTTCCAAATTCATGGTCATTTCAAACCCGTATGGACAATCTTGCCAACACCTTGCCTGTCAGCACCTCAACCACCTCTCTTTGGTGATCTTGTCCTTCCACCTACCTGCACCAGAGGCCAGCTTGTTGCTCCCCAAGTCTGTTTGCTTGCCTTCCTGGGCAAACTGTGTTTCCCCTCCTTTGTAGTTAGGCGGGACATTGGGACTGAATTCTACACAAAGGACTAGGGAAGGCGCTGGTACAGCCCTTTGCTTGCTCTCTCTCATTACCAGCCAGAAGGAGATGATCCAAATGAGGGTTCCCAGGCCCTAGAACAGTGCTGTCCAGTGGAAACATAATTCGGGCCATGTGTACTTTTAAATTTTCTAGTGGCTGCTTTAAAAATCACAAAAAGAAACAGACAAACTTAATTTTAATAATATATTTTCTTTAACCTAATATATAAAAAAATATCCTTTCTATATGTAATCAGGATAAAAGTGATTGAAGAGGTATTGTAGATTTTTTTTCATACTAAGTCTCTAAAACTAGATTTGCCATTTACATTTCTAGCACATATCACTTCAGATGCTAAATTTTCATCAAAAATATTTGTTTCTTATATAATTCCATAAAGTAGATGCACATATCAAAGCTGTTCCAAACATTCTTTCAACATTTTAAGTAGCATAAATAAAAATTTAAATTGTTTGTTAGTTGCACAAATCACATTTCAAGTGCTGAGTTTTGGAAAGTGTGGCCCTAGAGTCTGAGCTGCTATGGACAGAGCCCAGTGTCACTGCAAAATCAGGTCAAACTGGTCCTATGCTGTTTCTGAGAAGACCTGGAACCAAAGTTTAGACCTTGGAAACACCCTTCATGAGTAACACTTGTAAAACACCGCTCACAAGTAACCGTTGTAAACTATTAACTGATACCCCTTAAAACCTGGCCCTGACCCCTGGCTTGGCAAGACAGATTTGAGTCTTGCCTCCTGTCTCCTTATTAGTAGGCTCAAAAATAAAAACCTTTTCTTCTCTTAAAAGAAGGTGCCATAGCATAGCTTGCATGCATGTCTGGCAGCGGAACCTTGGCCTTGTTTGGTAACGTCAGGACCCTGAATGATGGCAGGGAGCCGACTTTCACTCCCACCCCATGGACAAGCATGGGGCTGTGATGTGAGCAAGAGGTAAACCTTGTGTGTCAGCCAATAAGATTTAGGGGCTGTTTGTTACAGCAGTGAGCCTGACCAATACAGTCTCAGTCACCCACGCTGTGTTTAGACAATGCTGTTACCAACAGCTCTGTCTCCTCTGTAACCTCCAGGTCAGCCTTCCTTCTGCTCTCACTTGCTATATTTTCAGCTCCTTCCCTCTAATGCTGCAACTCTGGCGATTAGTCAGCTTTCCTCCTCGCCATGGACCCTCGTCCTCTGGCTTTTATTCCCTTGCATTCTTTTCCTTCCTCCTTCCACTCTCCTTTCCTAGCAAAGCCCCCTCTCATCGGTCCTCCACTTCTCCTTCCTTTCCTCTTTGACAGCGTCTGACCTGCTACTTGTTTCCAATGAGAAGATCAAAAAAGCAATTCCATGCCCTTTTCCTACCAACCCAACCAAACTATGCGTTGGATCCCATCCCGTTACCCAACCTCCCAGCAACTCTCTCCTCTTTCCTGCATGATTTTTATTTTCTTCTAGATTGTTAAATGCATGCACACTTTATATACAGTAAGAACACTGACTTAAGTGTGTTGTTCGGTGAATTTTTGCATATGTATATATCTGTGTTGTTGCCATCCAGATCAAGATATAGAACATCTTGCCCTAGCCGGTTTGGCTCAGTGGTTAGAGCGGCGGCCCACTGACCGAAGGGTCCTGGGTTTGCTTCTGACCAGGGGCGCATGCCTCGGTTGCAGGCTCGATCCCCTGCCCTGGTCAGGGCGAGTGTGAGAGGCAGCCAATTGATGTGTGTGTGTCTCTCTCTCACGTTGATGTTTCTTTCTTTCTCTCCTCCCCCCATGAAAAGCAATGGAAAAAATATCCTCAGGTGAGGATTAAAAAAAAAAAAAAGATCTAGAACATTTCCAGCACTCTTAAAGGCTCCCTGATGCCCCATGCAAGTAAGTGTTCCCTCAAGGGTATCCGCCATTCCGACCTCTATTACCCTATATTGATCATGCAAATAAAACTTTGCATAAACGGAATATTACAGGATGTATTGTTTGTGTCTGACATTTCAGCTAGCGTTAGGTCTGTGAGAGTCACTCACCACGAGTAGCAAAAGTTCATCTTTTTTATTGCTGTGCTATGCCCCCGTGTCTCAGTACATAACCACTTACCTCTCCTACTACCTGCGGCAGAGTTAAGATGGCCAAACACTGTGTCCCCTGCTGAGAGTGGAGCCTGTGTCCCCTGGAATTGGGCGGGCCTGTTACCACTTTGACCAACAGAGTATGGTGGGAGGAGGCCTACGCTCATTCCAGGCCTGGTTTTTAAGAGGCTGGGCAGCTTCTGCGTTTTCCTGTTGGAGCCTGGAATCAATCCACTGTCATGTGCTGCAGAGCAAACTTTTGGTCACCAAAGGGCTGCTTATAGGACTGTGGCACTATAAGATTACAACGGAGCTGAGAAGTTCCTAACACCTGGTGACATCATAGCTGTCACAGCACAACCCATTACACAGATACTTACCATTGGGCTGTAACTGGCGATGGTATTCAGTACAGCAACGTGCTGTACGGGTTTGTAGCCAAGGAGCGGTAGAGGAACAGAATTTGTCACCCCCAAATGCCTCTAGCACAAGGATTACTGTTTAAGAAAAAGCAGCCATTGGAGCAGCTCTGAAAACCAACTAGAAGTTGCCCTTGCTAAAAGACCTCTACATTTTTAAGGGAAATCTCCATTTGTAAAGGGGTTGACCTTATCTCTGGATACTCTTATCAACGCAGAAGACAGAGATGCAAACCTGCACAACAACCATACCCTTGTTTACTGTGCTTTTCCAGGTAACCTCCCATAACTGACACCTCCAGCCCAACATATTTTTTTTTTGAAGTTTTTTTTTTTTTTTTAAATGTCTTTATTGATTTCAGAGAGAGGAAGGGAGAGGGAGAGGGAGAGAGAGAGAGAGAAACTTCAATGATGAGAGAGTCCCCATTGATCCGCTGCCTCCTGCATGCCCCTGACTGGGAATCGAGCCCGAAACCCTGCATGTGCCCTGACTGGGAATCAAACTGTGATCTCCTGGATCCTAGGTCGATGCTCAACCGCTGAGCCACGCCCAGCTGGGCTCAACATCTTTATTTGTCTTCAGCTGAAGATGGTATTTAAGGTGGTAGCTTCAGCCATCTTCGCTACTCAGTTTTCCTGGGTCTTTCCCCTGTATACAGGAGGTATTCATGTTATTAAACTTTAATTTGTCCCCTACACACAGGCAACTTATGAACTGTCCCCTTCTTAACTCCTTCTCCACACCGGAGCCTGGAAGCTGGCTCTCAAATCTGACCCTTGGTCCAACCTCTGGCCTAGCAACAGTTTCCTTCACTATGGTTGCACCTGCCCTCTTAAAATGCTGCCTCCAGGCCTGCAGGGTTTGCCAGGACTCACCAATAGGACGTGAACTCAGAAGAAAAGCTGGGGCCAGGGAATTCAAGTCGTAGGCAGGTAGATTTAAGCTCCGCGACGTGAAGGAATCACCTTTGGAAAGCAGGGACCCTGCCACTGGGCATGTGCAAGAAGTGGCTGAAGAAGGCCACCTCTCCGAGGGGAGCAGGGGAACATCTATACCTTGAAGGGGGTGTGTACCATATAGAAACTACATTTCTTTAATGTGACCTTTTCTCCTTTCTTTCCTTTGATTCAAACTTGCCTCATCCAGCACCCTGCCTCACCTGCCCCATTGTCCCTTGCAGGATCACTCCCTTATCATTAAGCCCTCTAGACAATGAGGTTCTGATTAGCATCAAATAACAGGAACAAAGCCTCTGGTCTATTGACTCCAGACAAAGAGCTTTGGTCAAACTGTAGATAAGGTCTAGGCCTCAGTTGCGTTTCAGCTCCAGGCCCAGAAAAGCTGCGAAACCAGATGAAGCCAGGCCGTGGCTGATGTCAGGACCAGATGCAATGATCCACTACCCTACCCTAGTGCCAACCAATCCGTAGAGACCACGACCCTGACCATGACCCTAACTCCCTTCGTCCCCATGATGAACGATTTCTCCCCTATATAGCCCATCCCCTGGAAGCCATCAGGGAGCCAGGTCTTTGAGCATTAGTTAACCCGTCTCTGGATGTGGACCACTTCCTAAAAATAAACCTTTACTTTCTATTCTGAAAATTCCTGTTCCTGTCTTACTGGGCTTTGATGAACAAAGGCAAACAGACCTCTTTAGTCCAGTAAGAATTGGAGGCCATCACCTGAAGAATCTCTTCCAAATTGAATCTTCTAAGAGCCCAAGAACTGACACTACAAAGTGGTCTAGGATTAGCTAAAGATATGATTCTTTATGTTGAAGTCCATTTTGTATTCCAGAAAATAGTGGTGGTGTTCCAGATTTAACCATTTTGAGCCTGTTTCTTTAGCTGTAAAATGGAGTCAATAAAAATAGATTGTAAATTGTAAAAACACCTGAAAATGTAAATTGGTTTTGAAGGAAAGAGACAAAACTCTTGACAGTGGTTATCTCTAAGGGGTGAGCTTGAATAAAAACTTCTGAATTTTTCCAATGAGCCTGTATTACTTTATACTAAAAATAAAAATGTAAAACTATTACATAGAGTATATACTAATTCTATAATTACATATGAATCCATAGATATTTTTCTATGAAGATATACATCCTTTCAGTCTTATCCCCATTTTGGGATGATACTGTTAACTATTATTTTATAATATGAGTTAACATCATTCCATGCTATAAAGCATTCTTTGACAACATTCCTATAAGAATGTACAAGGATTTAACTGGTTCCTTATTGTGACTCGCCTCCAGTTTTTCCATATTATAATCAATACTGTGATGAATATTCTTGTGCCTGTCGTCTGATCATTCCCTTAGGATGGCTTCCTGGAAGTAGGATTGCTGGGTCAAAGGAAAAGCCTATTTTCCAGGTTTCTGATTCTTATTACCAAATAGCCCTCTAGAAAGATGGTACCAATTATGTTTCTGCCAGCAGTGTGGTGTTGAAAATATTTAAGTCCAACACACGGAAACAATGGAAATTTAAAATAAACCACACCAGCTGGATGACTTCTCAGTTAGATGACCCGAGAAACTGAGCTGAGGAGGGAGATTTGTGGTTCAGGCCCACAAATTTTGTGGTTGAGTATAGTCTTACTATACTCAGTCCTTGTCATCTGTAAACTACTTCAAGCCCTCCACATTTTATCTCCTCAGTGGGAATCAGACGCACTCTCTCCACTGCAGTGAAGCTAACTCAGGACCCTGTTGGCATAAGCAGGGGAGGAGACCCTCCGACCCTCCCGCCAGCTCAGCCAGGCCCTCTTTTTCTTAGCCAAGTAGATGGAGTTAACTTATGGCCCAGCCAGCCTGGCCAGCTCTTGCACGGCCTGCAGCTGGAATGAGCTCCTTTGCTGGTAGCCTCACTGTCCTTCCTCCAAATGACCTGAAAGGTGGCTATAGGTCAGGCCCTGCATGGAGCAGAAGCTCAGACCTTTCCCCTCTCCTTGTGCCGAAGTGGAACTGAGGCAGGCTAGTTAGATGTTAGGAGAATTTTTGACAAGAGAGAAAAAGGAAACTGAGACAGTTAGACAAATAGGGTCAAACAAGTCAAGCAATTTACAACCAGATAATAAATCTCAAAATCTTCTCTTCTCTAACCAAGGACACTTGAAAGTAAATGGCTTGCATTTCCCCTCCCCAGCCAGAAGGTAAATCGCTTAAATCACACTACTTGGAGGCAATAACAGAAATCCAGTTAGTGCCATGTACCAACCACACACAAGGACAAATGAAATAAAGAGAATAAGCCTTATTTTGTTATGACAGCATAAAACTGATGAATATTCTATTGACCTGCCCCTAAGACCTCTCCTAAATGCCCGGCCTTTAAAACACCTGAAAATGAATGTCTGGGATCGCTCTCCTGGCCCCCCCAGGGGAGTACCCAGCACCATTTCCTTCTCCCCTATGAGGGACCCCAGGATACTTGCAACCAGGAGAGCAATGGGGAGCGGCAGCTCGTCCTGGGCTTATCCCCTGCACCTGTCTCCAAGCCCCCCTTCTCTCTCCGACTTCAGTGAGCCACAGCAGCCCAGCCTAGGCTCTCCTGTTACGTCTAAGCACCTTCCTTGTTTCACCGTCCTAAGTATATTTTTGCTGCAGCCAATAAATCCTTGCTTGCTTTTCTACACTTTGTCTCTTGATTGAAATCTTTCCCTAAAGAACACAAGAACTGAGGTCTCTTCCTCATCTCCCCGGTAACGTAATCACCTGGACTCATGTTGTGAAATCTTTCCTGCACAAAGTCAAGAACCCACACCCTGCAATCCTGCCCACAGCAGACCTGCTCCAGCCCTGTCCCTTTCAGGTGACAGAACCCTCACCCTACTTGAGGTTTTTAAGAACCTGGGCCCAGGCTCACCAGCAATACCAATAAACTCAGCACTTTCTCCCTTATTTCCCTCGAAGACCTGGAGGAAATGAATAAGAATTCTTTTCATGCTTTTAAGTATTTTGTTGTTGCTGTTGCTATTGTTATCAGAAGTCAAATCTGAAGTGGAAAGGAAAGGAGGTCTCCAGAAAGTCTTTGATCTCCTATTTCTTTAATAGCTTTTGGTTCCCAGCTTGTACCGTAATGTTTTGACATTTATAAGCTAAACAGTAGATTAAGTGGTAGGGTGGAGTGGAATGGGTTGGGGAGAAAATATTGCTTCTGAGGAGTTAAAGAGACAGAATATACCTGCGGATTAGTGAAAAAGACCACTGGAGTCAATATATGAGGGGCCTTCAAAACACTGTCTTTCATCATAGTCTCAAACTGGAGGAATCCTTATATTTATCCACAGAATAATGGATAAAGCGTGGTTTTGTCATAGAGTAGAATACTATACAGCAGTGAAAAAGAACATGCTGCACTCACACAGAACATGGGTGGCTCTCACAGAAATAATGTTGGGTACAAGAAGCCTAATACAGAAAAATACATATCATATGACCTGGGAGGTTATTACCTGGCTTCTTACTTTATAACAATACCTTAAGCTTCCATTTTTTGGTATGTGTGTTGTTTTTCACAGTTTAAAAATTGTGTCTGTGTGTTTTTAGAAAGATTAAGGGTCAGTATTTTCTGAAGGAAGGTAACTGTTGACTACTTGACAAAAACATTCTTTAACTGTGATATATATCTGTGATGTATATCGAGGACCTTTTTTAAAAAAAATATGTTTTTATTGATTTCAGAGAGAAGAAGGGAGAGGGAGAGAGATAGAAACATCAGTGATGAGAGAGTCACTGATCAGCTGCCTCCTGCACTCCCCCCACTGGGGATCGAGCCTGCAACCCGGGCATGTGCCCTGACCGGGAATCAAACCGCAATCTCCTGGATCATGGGCTGATGCTCAACCGCTGAGTCACGCCGGCTGGGCGCCAGAACCTTCTGAACCTGCACTTGGTAGGCCACTGTGGTGGAGGACAATTAAGACAGAGTGATAGGGCAGAGAGGGGAGAGTGACCCAACTACTGAGTCACAAAGCTGTTTACATACTTATCTATTTAGCCTTTCACAGACCCAGGGCAGCAGGAATCACAAAAGAATCATTCCAGTTTAAGGGTGGAAAATAATCTATTAGAAACAAATGAGTCAGGTAGCTTGGAGCCAAAACTCCTCCAACATCGAGAGAGATCCATATCACTGAGCAGAACAATCCCTCCTAGGGATGTGAAGAGGTATAAATGAGCTAACTTGTCAAGTTCTTGACACCTGTAGATAGTAAATGGTAGAAATAGTATCCTCATTTTACTCAAGAGGACACAGAGCCTGGATCGGGTTGGGACCTGCCCAAGGTCACCCAGCTACAAAGGGAGGACTACAGAGTCAAACTGGGTGTTTCTCAGAGCCCATGGCACCCCACTGCCCCCACCTCCTGTTGTAATGGAGATTCTGTGGCAGCTGGGTGGATTGATATTTGAGATGACCCTCAAGAAGAGAGGCATGCTAGGCCTAAGAGTGAGCACAGGCCAGCCTAGAAGGCATGAAACTTCGTAGAATCACAGGAGAATGTTGGGCGAACATTCCCCAACTTCCCTAAGTGTCAGGTTCCACATGCATGGAATGAAGGTAAAAATAGCTGCCCCGCTTATTTCAAAGTGTTATTCCAAGGAGAGTATATTTTAAAGTTCTTTACAAATTGTTCAGCATTATACAAATGTAACATTGTGTGTGTATGTACCCTGGGGAAAATGGAAAACTTTGCTTCCATCTGTGGGTAAAAGAGAAAATCATGACCTTACCTTTTGTCCTATAGAGACCACTCCCAAGCTTGGGACTCAGGAGAATAAAGAGAAATTCCTAGGAATGCTAACCTGGAAGATACTTAGCACATCTAATTATATATACAGAAAATGTTAGGCTAAACTGTGGTAATTAGAGTTTATTATTAATAAGTATGGAATTGTTAATACAAGCTCTAGGATGTCCAGGACCTGCTGGGAAAACTCCATAAACAGAGGACTGACTTTCTTTTTTTCTTTTCTTTTTTTTAAATGTTTTTATTGATTTCAGAGAGAGGAAGGGAGAGGGATAGAGAGAGAGAAACATCAATGATGAGAGTCATTGATCTGCTGCCTCCTACATGCCCCCTACTGGGGATCGAGTCCAAAACCCCAGGCATGTGCTCTGACCGGGAATCAAACCGTGATCTCCTGGTTCATAGGTCGATGCCTATCCACTGAGCCACGCTGGCTGAAGACTGACTTTCATTAGCAAAATCATTCACATGCTCCTGGCATCTTGTGATCTTCTGAAAATATCAATAGCTAATACTTTCTCTGTGCTTACTATGTGTCAGCTATTTTCATAAATTACTATTTAATTAATAATCATTATAAAAATATTATTGATCATCACAACAATCCTGTGAGATATGTTACTTCACTCACCTCCATTTTATAGAATAAGAGACCTTAGGTAATCTGGCCAAGGTCACACAACTAGTAGAGATGGGATTTGACGAGGCAGATCTGATTCTAGAGTCTACATGCTTATCCATTTTCCTCTACTATCTATCTTTTAGCCTGACTAATTTATCAATGACAATGACCATTTGCAAGAAGAGACTCTGATTATTTATTTATTTTTGCGATTCATTCTAGAATCTCTACACTTTTTTTTCTTTAAAAACATTTTAAAATTGATTTTAGAGAGAGAGGAAGAGGGGGGGAGAGAGAAACATGGATTTGCTGTTCCACTTATTTCTGCATTCATTGGTTGATTCTTATATGTGCCCTGACCAGGGATCAAACCCACAACCTTGGCATATTGGGACAATGCTCTAGCCAGCTGAGTAACCCTGCCAGGGCTCTACACTTCTTAAAGTCAAACTTTCATCACCTATGTTGAATTCAGTACAAGTATAGAATACAGGTGAAGCTCTGATGACCTCTGCGGGGTGTTTCTGAATGTTTCTTTACTTGTTCAAAGTTCTGAGAATTTCAAGAAGTATAACAATGACTGACCCAGGTTCAAGAACTTTGAGAAATCCTATTGAAATTACCGAGAAGTGAGGAAATGGGCAGGGACTGAAACGGAGCTCTGTGTGAAAAAAAGAGTGAAGAGGAGAGCCTGGGAATGACTCAGCCTGAGAGCCCGCGGGAAGAATGCAGGCGCTGCAATCAACGGGCACAGCTCCCTGCGCCTCGGGATGCTGATGACTGGCATTGTGGACACAAAAAATAATGCTTAATTCAGAACCATTAAGATCTGTCCGGCCCCGCTGGTGTGGCTCAGTGGTTGAGCATCAACCTATGATCCAGGAGATCGTAGTTAGATTCCCGATCAGGGCACATGCCCTGGTTTCAGGCTCGATCCCCGGTGGGGGACGTGCAGGAGGCAGCCCATCGATGTCTCTCTCATCATTGATGTTTCTCTCTCTCTCTCCCTCTCCCTTCCTCTCTCTGAGATCAATAAAGATATATTTTAAAAAGAAAAGAAAAGAAAAAGATCTGCCTGAACAGCCCACTGAACACACAGGTAGAGACAATTTAGCTGGTTTGTCCAGGGTAACTATTCTGCTTTCATAATGTCCTTTCTTAAATTGCCTCTGAACTTCAACCAGAAGTGGGTAAACTGGCAGCTACCCTGTGGCAAGGAAGCTGTGTGCCTGGCTCTGCTGATGCCCTGGAGAAAGACAAGGGTGTCCAGGCTCTCGGGCCCTTAGCTCCCAGCCCCAGGCAACACAGAACCTGTCAACCATGACTCCTTTCTGCTAAGAACATTAACATGCACCCTACCTTATGTGGGTGGTGCTACTGGCGGCTTTTGGCACCAGAGACAGGGGATTAACTGGAAGTGAGGTTTGTTCTCAAGAGGGAAAAAAATTGGCAAATTGGCAATTGATAGAACTGAGAAAGTGAGCTGCACCAAAGCAAACAAAGACTAAGTGGTTGGATGATTCATGAGGTGGGATGCTCCTTTCTGGCAAAAAGATATTATATTATTATAAGATTATAATCAGTTGGTGGCTGTCTTATTCTTTAATGACCATGTTCTCTTTCAGAATTTTAAGTGTAGGTTAGGGCTGGGAAGGGGGAAAAAGTTGAAATGAAGGGCTTTTATTGTAAGTAGGTTCCCTTCCTGTGAGGGCTGCGAAACTGATGGTGTTGCCGGCCCTACAACTGAGTCAGGGTTGCCCCTGCCCAGACAATGCGATTTATTAAGTTTTGCTACCTTGGAAGACATAAGGAGCCTTTAACATTCTGCTTTTGTTTGTTTCAAAGAGACCTGAAGATGATTGGCAGGTTCCATGGTTTCCAGGCCCAGTAACTTTCCTATCATTGCTATTGTGAGTGATTTTATTGTTTTAAGCAAATAACAGCCCCGGTGCAGCCAGGACTGTTTTCTTCTTACGGGAAGAGCTGTCAGTAACCATTCACAATGAACAATTGGTGGGTTTCTGCTATTTCCAGTGCTACCAAAGAGCTAAAAGTTTGGACATCCAACTGTAACTAGGTTAGGGAGAAATATAGAACGGCAGGGACAGGATTCCAGTCACACTACTGAAAACTGGGATGTGGACCAGCCTGGCCTGGAAGGAACTAGAGGTTAAATTTGCCTTCTACCATTAAAAATAAGGGATGTGCTTATAATCTGTGGTTAAATTTGGGTTTTAGACATTGTTTTCCTGGACTTGAACTTGAACATTTCAAAGCATTTGTTGTGTGTCCTTTGTCTGGTTACTTCACTTGCCTCCTTAACTAACATAAAGTGAGGATCTAATGGTACCAACACCATGGGCTTGGGGAGGGATCTAATTCATGGGAAGCATGGAGTAAGTGCTCAACAGATGTTAGCTATTATTAGGACTATATCACAATAGCTCTCTGTAGCACAGTAGTTCCAGAAAGTCTTTAATTAGCTGTGCAATCTTGGGGCTGAATTTTTTCATCTATAAAAATGAGGGAGTTGCATTAGATACGGTCTAAACTGACTTTAAAATTCTAGAATTATATTCTTTGCATTTTCCTAATGGAAATTCTGAGGTATGATAAACAGCCACCCAGCAACAATCAGGCTGCGAGGTAGCTGGCCACCGGTTCCTTGGTTTTCTATTATCTTATTTGAAGATTACAACCCATGGCTTGTGGGAGTGCAACCTGGTACAACCTTTCTGGAGGTCCATCTAGCAATATTTATCAAAAGTCTTAAAATTATGTATACCTCAAAATTCCATTTCTAGTTTATCTGAGGACAGTGATAAATAATAAGGGCTGCAAGATAGCTACTAGGATGTTCATTACAAGATTATTTATAATAAGGAAAAACTGAAAAATATTAATAATCTAAACAGAGGATTGATTAAATTATGGTGCATCTATGGAACGAGATGCACTTGTAAGAAAATGATGGACAAGGAATTGTTTTGATATGGTAAGATGGTTGCAATATATTGTTAAATGAAAAAAAAGTCCAAATTTCTCTCTCTGTCTCTCTCTCTTCCCAGAGTGGTTAAAACCAATATATATCTGTCCATCAAAAAAATCCACTGAATCTACCAAATATATAACCAGTCCACTAAATATACTACCAAAATATAAAGAGTGTTTACCTCAAGATAGTGATGGGTATTTTCATTTTGTATTTAAATATTTACTAATTTTATCTAATTAACATGTTGTGCTTTTCTTTTCTTAACTTTTTGCTTTGGAAAAATTAAAACATAAACAAAAATAGAAAAAACTGTTAAAGCCCCATTCTCTACTAGGTACCCATCACCGAATTTCAGCAGTTATTAAGTCATGACCAATCTTGCTTCATCTATATTACTTTTTTTCTCTCAACAGGTTTTAACAATAATAACAGGAACAGCTTATAAACATATAGCACCTACTCTGTGCTGGGCACTGTCTAAACACTATATATATATATATACACTCACTTAAGCTTCACAACAACCCTAAGAGGTAGGTGCTATTATTAGCATCACTACTCTATTTTAGGGATGAGGAAACTGAGGCCAAAAAAAAAATCAAGCAACTTGCCCAAGGTCACACAACTGGTAAGTGACAGACCCAGGATTCAAACCTAAGCAGCGTGGCCCTGGCTTCGGTACAGTTGATCACTCTGTGATTCCATTGCTTGGGATTCTGAGCACTCAAAATATCGTGCCTCTTACCATATGTAATCCAAATCCATATCACGCTAAACTCTGAATTAGGGTAAGAGAGTTAAAAATTTTTAAAAATTTCCCCTTTAAGTTTTCCTCTGTCATTTGCTACTGCATCTTTTCTCATGGTCTTGCTGCTGGTGCTCTAGGCAACGCTTTGCAGCTGGGATAACGGGCCGCAGGGTTTGCAAAGGGATTTGTGGGGAGCAGGCAGTGCACAGGTGTAGATCCACCCCCAGAGGCGTCCCCCAGTCCACTTTGGGGACTCTCACCCTGGGGGCTTTCCAGCAGCTGTACACCTGGCAGCCCTCTTCTCTGAAGGGCCTGGCATACATCCCTCTGGCTTTCTCTTTTCCCTTTTCCCTCTACCCTTCCCCTTTCTATCCTTCATATGTGTTTGGCAGCAAATAACCAGAAACTGGACTATCAGTGAAAATTTAAACTCTAAACCCACCTATTATCTTCTTAACGAGTCTGAGGGCAGGAGAGTCACTCAGTAAATCTGACTGCACAGTGATGTCATCAAGGACCCAGGCCCTTCCATCTTGCCACTCTCCTCCTCATGAGTTAGCTCTTGTCTTCAAGCTCATACCTTATGGTCTCAGGGACAGGGCACCATTGCCACCTTATAACATAACTTAAACATTGAAAACAGAAGGGGGCAGGCCTGGCCGGGTAGCTCAGTGGGTTGGAGCATCGTTCCCATATGCCAGGGTTACAGTTCATCACTAGCTCATGCAGGAAGTCGTTAATGAATGCATAGGCGGGTGGAACAGCAAGTGTTTCTCTTTCTCTCCCCCTTCCTCTCTCTAAAATCAATAATAATAATAATAAAATAATAATAATAATAATTAGACAGAAAAAAGCAAAAGGACTTTATTTCATGTGGTTCTCTTATTTAGGCCAAAAAGTTCATCTAAAAAGCATCTCAAGCCCTAGCAGGTTTGGCTCAGTGGTTAGAGCGTCAGCCTGCAGGCTGAAGGGTCCCAGGTTCGATCCTGGCCAAGGGCATGTACCTTGGTTCCCAGCTTGGCCCCCATCAGGGTATGTGAGGGAGGCAACCAATCATGTTTCTCTCACATGGATGTTTCTCTCTCTCTCTCTCTCTCTGTCTGTCTGTCTCTCTCTCCCTTCCACTCTCTCTGAAAAGGCACTTGGAAAAAATATCCTCCAATGAAGATTAAAAAAACATAATAATAGAAAAAATAAATAAATAAAAAGCATCTCAACAAGCATCTGTTTAACTTCTCATTGGCCAGGGTGAGGTCACACGATCGTGCCTTAGCCCAGTCATGACTTGTGCCCTAGGCAAGGGCATGCAGCTGCCCTGAGCAATATTTGGCATCTGTGTGCAAGGAGGAAGGGGAGATGGCCCTTGAGGAGGCTACCATATAGCCCCTTTCTCCTCATGTGCTTCCTTCCCAAAAGGCCTAAAGAGTAGAAGGCCTGGGGCAGGGTCAAGGTCAGGTCAAGGAACAGGCGACATGGTTTTCTCGTGAGTGAAATTCATTGTTATTCCTTCTCAGAAGAATTGACCTCTGTGTTTGCCTAACTCTCCTAGGCCTCAGAAAATTCTTTAATTTCCAGGCCAGAAAAAAATATGTTAGTTGTATAAGTTTCCTGTGGCTACTTTAACAAATTAGTTAATGACTTAACACAACTTTGCCATCCTACAGCTATTAAAGAAGAAAATTCAACAGTAACTTTGAAGATCTAGTTGGCTTTATTAAGTGATTCATGAATCAGGAGTCATCTTATCTAGGGAGAAGGAGGGTGGGACAAAATGATTCCAGGCAAGGATACCTTTCCTTAGGGGAAGGCAAGGGATCTTATCAGGCAGATTACCTCACTAGTGCTGACCAAGAAATTTCAGGCTGGTTTAAAATTCCATTCCTGGGAGATGTTGAAATTGCGATTAGGTTAGGTATTAAGTCTTGGCTGGGCTTAGCACAAGTGACTCCATTTGGGTCTGTTTTTTTGTTTTGTTTTTATTACTTTTTTAAATCCTCACCTGAGGATATTTTTTATTTTTTCAATTTTATTTTTGCTTAAAATATTACAGATGTCCCTTTTTCTCCCCAATGACCTGTTCCACCCCATCACCTCCCCCTCCCCAGTCCCTCTCCCCACCATTGTCCGTGTCTCAGAGGGAAGGCAGCAAGGGGGGTGTGGGTGGGGAGAGATTAATCAAGGAACTTGTATGTTTATGGGCATAGCCCACGAACGAGGACATTGGTGTGGGATGGGATGTGGGGTGGAGGTGTGATGGATGTGGGGTGGAGGGGATCAGTGGGGTTAATAACTAAGTAACTAAATAACTAAAAGTTAAATATAAAAATAAAAAATAAAAAGTATAAAAGTCAACACGTTGACTGGGCTGGTTCCGTCTCTAGGATCTGGGCAGAGTCCATTTGCTAGCTTTACTCAATTCCTAGTGGCTTCCTTTTTTCCTCGGCTTGGGGCCCCTTCCTTTATCTTCAGTGGGTAACCTTCCTGATGGCATCTGCCTCCCTGTGTCTCAGCCTTCTTCTCTGATCGACTCCTCCTGCATTCCTCTTAAAAGAGGGTTGTGATTACTAGTGCAGGATCACCTCCCTACCTCAGGATCCTTAAATTAACCATCCCTGCAAACTCCTGCCATATAAGGTAACATTTACAGGGATTAGGACATGAATATTTTGGGGGGCCATTATTCAGCCTACCACACACCCCAGTACCTGATCCCCAAATCTCAGAAGTTTTATAAGGGGGGACTTAAGGGGAAGGAGGGAGTTCCAATGTCTTATCAGTGACATTCAGCCCAAGGGCTCATTATTGTGGCTTTGGGGGGGTCTATGGTTTAGGTTTGTGGCAGGTTCATGGGGGGATGTTTGTGCCTGAAAGACAAAACTCTCATCAGAATAAAGTCTTTCTCTGGAGCCTGTGGGAACACTTTAACTTTCTCTCTGTGTTTTGTATTTTTGCAGATGTAAGAATCACATTTGCTTCAAGTCAGTGCATATGAAAGAGGTGGTAGATCCATTAACACGAAGTGGCTTCCATCAAATCACATTAAAAAATTTTATTGGGGCCCTGGCCAATGTGGCTCAGTGGTTAGGGTATTGGCTCAAGCACCGAAGGCTCTCTGGTTCGATTCCCAGCCAAGGGCATGTACCTTGGTTGCAGGTTCACTCCCTGCCCCTGGATGGCGCATATGCCTGAGGCAACCAGTCAATGTGTCTCTCACATTGACTGACGTTTCTCAATCTCTCTGCAAAAGGAACCAAAGCTTGGGGCAGCCGCTGCAGGGTCCTGGGCAGAGTCACAACTGACCTACTGTGGTGTATTTCAAGGATAAGTCAATGAAGTGTGAGAAATGCTTAACCATCCACTCTCTGGAAAAAATAAACCCTGATTTGTAGGATTTGCTGATTTTCGTGAGGTACATATACCCACTGTGGCCTAATTCCAGCTACCACGGTGAGGTCACCCCCCAAACAGGGAGTGGGAACTAGGTGGGCACAGTTGGCTCCAGCACACCACTGGGCCAAGTGCGGGCACATCCCTCATACCCAGTCTGTCAACAGTCTCCCTCTTCCGAAACAGGGAAGAGCTAGTCAGACATTCTCCCTGGACCTGTTTTCCACGGGAACCTTCCACACACATGCTCTCCGGCTTGGCCCTGGCACAGGGTATGACTGGAAGCAGTCTTCTGGCTGTTCCTTTTCTCGCCGTATGAGGTGGTGCCGGCTTCTGGTCACTTGTACTGGCAAGACGGTCACCATGCCGGGGAGATGAAAGGGTTAAAATATAGGCACCCGGCTCCTTTTGTGTGTCTCAAGTGTGACAAGAAAATTCTCAACACAGACTGACAGTTGTCAGAGGGCAGGGGGTTGCAGGGTTGGGTGAAAAAAAGGTGAAGGGATTAAGAAGCACAAATTGGTAGTTACAAAATAGTCACAGATGTAAAGCACAGCACAGGGAATATTATAGCCAATATCGTAATAACTATGCGCGGGGCAAGGCGGGTACTTGGATCATCGGGGGGGAACCACTCTGCGAAGTACACGATTTTCTAACCACTATGCTGTACATCTGAAGCTAACGCAGAATAATATTGAATGTAAAGTGTAATTGAGATATATAAATATATAAAATTCTCGGCCCTGGTGGGGAAACTCAGTCGATTAGAGCGTCACAGGTTGGGTCTCGGGTCAGGGCACATGCAAGAAGCAGCCAGTGAACGCATCAATAAGTGGAACAACAAATCGATGTTTCTCTCTCGCTCCCTCCTCCCCCTCCCCCTCTCTCTTTCTAAAAAAATCAATAAAACAAACTTCTCAACTTAATGTAACATCTCAGGCTCATTAGCAGCGTGATCTACGGCTATGAAAGAAAGGGGGTGGGAGAAGGTGAGCAGAGGGTGTCGCTTCAATTCTCAGAGTATCCATCTATCGGCGAGTGGCTTTGGCTTTCTTCTTAAATTCCTGTTCCAAATCAAGTGGATGAATTTATTTCGCTTCCTTTCTGCATCCACGCAACGGGTGTAACAAAATGATCAAAAATGGCCCGTGGGAGGGAGAGGCAAGGTGACCAGATAGTCCACAAACTGCTTATCGGACCTAAGTGACCTAGAATTGACCAAACACTGAACTACGGCAGGAAACGCTGACAAAGACAAAGCAATAACAATCGGGGAAACTGCACAGGTCTGGGCAAAGCTCTGCACCGTGGCACCTGCGGTGCTGCTCATGGGCCTAGCCCAGAACGCAACCAAGCAGAGGCCCGGGCCAGAGGGCACCTGCTCCTGGGAAGCGAGGCACAGAGAAGGGCATCCAAACATTTGCTTGGTTGAGCTGCTATTTCACCATTGTTTGCCCTGTTGCCAGTCATGACATGTACCAGCGCGGCCTTTGCCCATTCATTCCACTGGCATTTGTTAAAACAACACTCACCATGAGCCAATCTGGATGTGCCTTTGAGTCTGCCTGTAACTTTCCACTTTAAGGGAGATTAATAAGGAGTTTACTTACAGTCCTATTTCACAGTTTTTCCAGAACAAGGATTTTAAAGGAATTCTTTTAAAGAGGAAAGGAAGAGGGGAAACTGGATTTTGGTTCTTAAATACTCCCTGGGCATTGGGTTTCTTGGTCCTTGGCATTAACTGAAAGGGACAAGAGAAGTAGAAAAAAAAATCGATCCATATTGCCTAATAGAGATATACCCAGCCAAATATTGGGAAATATTCAGGATGGGCATGGTCTGTCTTAGGCTGTATTCCTGGCTCATAAAGGACCTAGCACATGGTAACCCTGAATTAATATTTGTTGAATGAGTGAATGTAGATGATTGTTTTTGAAGGTGCAAAGAAATAAAGAAATGTAATTTTGAAAGGGTTTTCCTAAGTAGCTACACCTGAGCTGTGTAGTTCACGGGACCAGAATTAGCGTGAGTAGAATGAAGCCGTAGGTTGCAAAATTGAGGGAGGCACTCACTTTCAGGCTTGTGCAAGTTTTGACTCTCACTCAGTTGCCTGACCCGGAGAGTGATTTCATCAAAAACATTGTGCCCTAAGTGCCTTACTCACCTCACTTTAGTACTGCCCTGATAGTCCATCTAGGGCCTACAAATAAGTATATATTAATTTTAAATTATTTCTTCCTTGAGCTTGGTCCACTAACTCTGTTCTGAGGCTCATAGAGGCATTTCAGGGGATAGGGAAGGAAAGAGGCAGTTCCTAGCTTGGGAAGCCAGAACCTCACAGCCAAGAGTTGTCAGGCAGGCCTGGGGTTACTCAACACTCACTGTGTACTTGGATACGTCCGTTAACCTCCGGAGCTTTCCTTTCTGCATTGATACAATGCAGATAATAAAACCCACTTCACAGGATGATTGTGAGCGTTGGGAGTAATACACAAAAGTGCCAAGTACAGCGCCCAGCACATAGTAGGTGCTCAATAACTGGAAGCTTTTATTGTGTTATAATTATTGGCAACAGTAAAGGTGATGCTGGAAACTCTACCAGCTCTTTAGGGAAGAGAGCACACACGTGAACTTGCCTGAACAAATCCGCAGAAGCTGTAACAGGAGTGCAGATCTGACAGATTCAGGCAACTAGGGTGTGGCTCTGACTATACATTGTAGGCGCTGTGCTGGGAGTTTTCCTGCATTTTATTTAATCCTGACCGCAGACTATTCTTCTCTCTCTTTTTTTTAAAGAGGATTTTATGAGGTTATTATATGAGCCAAACTGACTACAGTTGCCCAGAAGCAAGATCCCAAATGCTCCCACCACTGAGTTTTCTTAAGTTGATGATCTCTACTCACAGACAACAGATGATTTTTTTAAGGATAAGTGTGTCCTATGCAACTTTTGGAACATACTTATACTAGAAAAAAATAGCTTGTTGTTTTCTGCAATTCAAATTTAAGTGGACATGCTGCTTTTGAACCCTGGCAGACCTTGGAGGAGAGATGCTCGACCAGGGACGCTGGTGTGCCCCTGAAATGCAAGTCCACATTGACGGCCTGGGAGGCTCAGAGCTCTCGGCACTGCTAGCAGGTGAGCTTCAGAAGCTGTCCTGGGTTCTTCTGGCTCCTGCCTTTGTCCTCCTGGCCTCTCCTCCCTGACAGCTCCTCCTGCTGCATGCAGGAATTGTGCACATGACGGGAATGAATGTGACAGCTGGCAGTGCAGATGGGAGAGGCAGGGTTTAATAATAAGACTTTATGACTGGGAACAGTAAACTACTGCTTGTGCGCCAAATGCAGCCCCATTGCTTGTTTTTGTAAATAAAGCTTTATTGGCATGCAGCCACACTCAGTCCTGACACGTTATCTATAGCCACTTTCCCACGGCAGAGGCAGAGCTAAGTGGCTGCCATCTGCAGAGTCTAAAATATTTACTATCTGGTATTTTCCAGAAAAAGTTTGCAGATCCTCCTCTAGACAATGAATCGTTTTCCACCGAAGAACAAATGTTTCCCAGCAGTTGGAAATGCCATTGCAGGTTGTCCAGGCCAGCGATGCCCAGATTTTGAGATCTCACATGTGAGTAAAATTAAAAAAAAATAAAAATCTGAGAAATGGTCATAGGGTCTCCAATTTTTACTTTTTCCAAGTATCAATAACTTCAAAAAAGATGACATATTAGCTACTTCATAAAAAATATTTTGATGTGAACAGCACGTGAAACACTTACTGCATTGTTCTTCCTTTCATTTCTCCCAGGTTTGATAGAAACTTCATCACTGCCCAGCCACAGCTCATGGGCTGGATTGTGGAACCACTGACCTAGCCCAGCCTTAGGCACCAACTGCTGGCTCTGTCCAGGGAGACTCTGCTGGCAGAAGCCCCAGCCTTACCCAGGGCCCAGGCTGTTGCCCTTCGGCCAGAGGGGGTTTCTCTGAGGCTAGTTATTGTCAGAGCCACCCTGGGCGATTATGATGGGTCCTGCTTTATTTAATTAATAAATCCCCCCTGTACCCCAATTTTTTTTTTTTAAATATTTATTCATTTCAGACAGCGAAAGGGAGAGGGAGAGAGAGAGATAGAAACATCAATGATGAGAGAGTCATTGACCCGCTGCCTCCTGCACGCTCCCTACTAGGGATGGTGCCCGAAACCCTGGCATGTGCCCTGACGGGGAATTGAACTGTGATCTCCTGGATCATAGGTTGATGCTTGACTGCTGAGCCGCTCCTGGCTGGGATCCCCCCTGATTTTTAAAAGAAAGATGTGTTCAGTGCAGATAATTTGGAAGAAAATAAAAAGAACAAAATTCATCTTTACCTAGAGAGAGATCATGTTTTACTGAGACAGGAAAGCAAAAGCACTTTCCAACCTAAAATCCTAAAGGGACAAAGCCTCGCTTACCTCCCAAACCAAAATGGAGCCTGACACATGGCACGCGGCAATATTTATTACAAGAATAACTAAACCTAAATAACTGCTATTATTTATCTTTGATGACCCAAGAAAATTCAGTAAGTTTAAAAAAGTTTTTGATGATCAAAAGGCCAATATGGTAAGTCTTCCAGGCCAAAATTTTTTCTTGTATTTTTCCCCCCGCTCGTAGCACTGTTTTTCTTCCTGGGGCTTATAATTGCCCAGAACAACCATTTAAAGAAGCAAGACTTATGTATTTTAACTAGTTTTTATTACATTTTACTGTCCAAACAATTTACATCAGTTAAGTCTTTTATTAAACTGCTCTAATGATACATATAATGATCTTTAGAAACTGCCCTGGTAAATGCTCATGATTTCAAAACATGCAGTTCCTAAGAAGCAAAGTTTAAATGATTGAATTATTTCACATTCATGCCTGGTCGCCTAAATGAAAAACATCTTAAATTTGATATTCAAAACAAACAATTGAGAATGTTTTTTAACTCTTCATGGATTGTCATCTTAAAATCTATGATTCGTCACTATTTCCTATGAAGACAGCATTCCTACCTTCTGTTTTGCAGGGCACTTCTGAGCCCCTTTAAGCAACTTATCAAGTTCACCCCCCCCCCCTTTAAGACATAAACATTTCAAATAATCCTTGACAAGCTGGAAGAGTAAAAATGACTTCCCCCTGGTTCTTTGTCTAAATATTTCACTCATAGGTCTTTGTTTCCCTTGATGTTTCATTATGTTTATGAAACTTTTCTATAAAAACATAAGCTCATTTTTTTAACGGTTTATAAAAATAAGCATCATTCCTTTTCAAAACTCCTTCCTTTGATGAGACATCTGGTTGTACCTTAAGTCTTCACTTGAATTCCACTTCCAACCTGAGCAGATCCCTTTGCATTTGTTTATTTCTCTCCACCTCCAGCATTTGCTTTCCCTGATCAGGTCTGTCCATCTCTGACGGTGCCTGCCTGCTTCAGATGAGCCTCCTTCGCTCCGACTTGGCCCAGAGGGGTTCCCCACCTGGCATATGATGAGGATGAGGCCTGGGATGGGTCCCATTGTCTCCACTTATCCGAATTAGATTTTTCTTTCATTGTGCATAAAACCCTTCCTTCTCGACCGTCTGCCTGGGACCCAGCTCTCTTCCTTCCTGGAACTTCTCATTAAGGCCCCTGGGTTCGGTTCTCATCAGTGTGTCCCCTGACTTAGAATCATTCAGCTTGCTGCCGCTTGCTGATCGTAGCCTTCTTGCATTTATTGTGCCCCTACTACAAGCAAGTCATGTACTACGTGCTTCATATACATTATTTCTAGTCTTCACACCAGCCCTGCAAAGCTGTGTGGCCTTGGACATGCTACGAAACATCTATGAGCAGCAGTTTTCTCATTTAAAACATGAGTAGTAACACCAGTGGGAGCCTGCATTCTACACAGCCCTCGGTGGCCTTGTTTCTCTCTGGTGTCTTCAGCACTGCCCGGCACAGGGCTCAGTGGATAATTGAAGCTCAGCACGTACTTGGTGATGGTTTGAATACAGTTATCTTATTTGATTGTTTTCTTAGGCCAGTTCTAAAAAATAAAACACAGATTTATATTTAGGGCTTATTGACAAAAGCAATAGACATTCACGTTAAAGAACCAGTGCAACAAAACATTTTTCATTTTTAAAAATTTTTTTATTTTTGTATTCTCACTGGAGGATATTCTTTCCATTGCTCTTCGGAGAGAGTGGAAGGGAGAGAGGGAGAGAGAGAAACATCGATGCGAGAGAGACACATAGATGGGTTGCTTCCCGCACATGCCCTGGCTGGGACCAGGGATCAAGCCTGCAACCGAGGCACGTGCCCTTTGGCTGGAATCGAACCCGTGACTCTTCAGTCCACAGGCCGGCCCTCTAACCACTGAGCCAAACAGGCTAAGGCCCGACATTCATATTTTTAAAAGATCCCTGGATGATTCCAAAGTTCAGCAAAGTTTGGGAACCAATAGCATAGGGGGTTATATGTGTAAGCAATTTGTAACGTATTACTTAAAGGATTCAATTTACAGAATAATTCCCAGACATCATCTATATTTACTTTTAAAATGCTTCAACATTAAAATGGTAAAATATTTCAAAAATATGGAAAAGAGACTTTCAGTAAATTAAAAATTAGTTTATAATCTGAAATACTGCCAAAATATTACAATTCCCTCCTTTTTATGGGGAGAATATCAGCAGAAACATTTATTTCCAGCATCAAAATTCTTTTTGTAAGTACAGAAGCCAAAGAAGCACTGAAAGATGAAGGGAAGAAAGGATATAAACAAAGGAAAACGAAAATGATTATTTACTAAGAATTGCAAATGCTCATTTTCTGCGCATACCACAAAGTTCCTTTCTCTGTCCCTAGGACTTTGTGTAATTTTCAGGGACATGATAGTAGAGTGCTCATGCTTTTAGTTTATCAAAATAAACCTGAATGTTCCTTTTCCCAGCCCTCAGTGAAAACTGAGAATCTACTCATCTTTATGAAAAAAAGAAAGGGAGGGAGGGAAGGAAGGAGGATAGAAGAAAGAAAGGGGGGGGGGGGGGGAAGCAGCGAGCCTGCCTGCCTTTTGAATTGCTTTATGATAAAATGCATGACCTGATTGATCAGTTCTCTCTGTAACAGATTTTTGTGTGTTAGGAATGTAAACAATAAAATAAATGGAGCCACTTTAAAATGGAACCAGAACTGCCATGCCAGAGGAACTGCCTGACGAGGCTTATGCCTCAAGTCTTTGGAATGTTAAAACAGGGCAAAATAACCTTTGGACTGGGCCTAGGGCAACATTATGTCCCAAAAATCTGTTTGAAAAGATAACAAGAAAGCAGCTATTATGACTAGTAGCCTGAAAATTTAAAAAAACATTATTTAGAATTAGTATCACTATGTTATGTTATCTGCACCAATAGTAATGCCTTCCTCCTATTGATGTAATTGAGCCCCTTCCCTTTCTCATAAATACCCGTTGCCTTTGTCTCCTAATCAGAACATTAATTGGGCTTCTGTCTGAATCAGTGAGTCCCAAATAGCTCTTCCTCTGGATCTCAATAAGTGTTTGCTGCCTCTCACTTTGAAAGGCCTTTTTTTATTTTTAGGTTAACGGGAACATTCGAGGATTAAGTCAGCTGAGACTCCTGCTGCCTGTCTGGTAGAGAGAACAACTTATAATAACAAACACACAGCAGACTTGGATGAATTACCCTCCCCACAACCTGCAGGCCTGTTGGGGTCGTTCAATTCTTCAAACAGCCCGGTTTCCATAATCTCTTCTTGCCACACTATGGGGACAGCACCTGCTGCAAATCTTTGGAAGAACTTCTTATCTTTATCTTCAAATTCGACTCCCCGAACCTCAGAGAAATCTTCAATGTCATTGATGTCTTTGGCATAAACCACCGAAGGGTCTGGCACATGTGGGGGTTCAACGAGGCCTGCTTCCAGGCGAGGAAAGTTGATGGTTTTGAAGAAAGGCTGCTTCCTGGGATCATCAGACTTTTCTCTGTGAGGAAAGGAGATGGTCAGCCTGACACACAGTAACAAACCAAAACAGGAAACGTTCTAACAATAAAAGGGTGTAGCATTCTTTTCCTGTAACACATTTCATTTTTATTGCAAAGACAATATAATGACATAAAGAATAATTTAGAAAAACAGTAACTTTAAAAATCACCCACATTCCACCCTATGCAGACAGTAGCATTTTCATTGTTTGCAGACAGCTTTCACATGTAGATGTGATTTTTTGAGAGTCTAGCAGTTGACATGACTTTAATTCTTGGTGTTTTCATGAAACACCAGCAAAAATTAGTGGGACCAGAACCTGCTTGCCTGCAGCTTCCAGTCCTCACCTCTTTTTCTGCCCTTCAGGGTCACATAAAACAAGTTAATGTGTCTTTTTTTCCCCCCCCCCCAAATATATCTTTATTGATTTCAGAGAGAGGAAGGGAGAGGGAGAGAGAGATAGAAACATCAATGATGAAAAAGTCATTGATCAGCTGCCTCCTGCACCCCCCGACTGGGGATCGAGCCCGCAACCCGGGCATGTGCCCTGACCGGGAATTGAACCCCGATTGCCTGGATCATAGGTTGATGTTCAACCGCTGAGCCACGCCCGGCCGGGCTTTAATGTGTCTTTTTCCACATGATCACCACTCACATTTTAAAAGACCGCACCCACTTCTCACTCCTCATATGACATGATTTCTAGGAGCTCACTTACCTCCCCCAGCTGCCATAATAATCTTTATTGTTTTATTTTTTATTTTATTAACTTTTTTATTTTGATGTAATTGTAGATTTATAGGCAGTTGTAAGAAATAATACAGAGATCCTGTGTACCCTTCATTCAGTTTTCACTGAGTAATATCTTGAAAAACTATAATTTATTTTTTTTAAATATGTTTTTTTAATTGACTTTTTAGAGAGAGAGAGGAAGGGAAAGGAAGACAGTAAAACATTGATGTGAGAGAGAAACATCCATCAGCTGCCTCCTGCACACCCCTTACTGGGCATGTGCCCTGACTGGGAATTGAACCTGTGATCTCTCGGTGCAAGAGATGATGCTCAGCCAACTGAGCCACACCAGCCAGGGCCATAATAATCTTTAAAGACTTAAGAAAAATCCATTAGTAATTTTTAGTAGCATATATATATGATGTCCCCCAAAAATGTATACACACACTTTGAATAATTATAAAGGCAGTGTTTATTAAAATACATTTCATTTTGAAAATTGAGCTATCAGCTATTAAAGTGTGTATACATTTTTTGGAAATATATATATATAGTAGGTTTATTGAGGTATAATTTACACAGCAATATTCACCATTTTAAGGTGTCAGATAGATTTTAAATGTGGCAGAACAAGGATAGAGCTAGAATTCCACCCAAGTAGATCAGGAATGAGCCCCAGGCCTGTGTGTCTCAAAGAGAACAAAGGAGTTGGAATGGGACCAGATGCCACAAGGAAGGAATTTGTACCACATTGATGGCCCCTGGCAGGCATGAACACACTGTCCCACAGGTCAAGGGGGTGCCTTAAACTCACTCTGAGCAGCTTTAACTTGGATAAACCTGAATGGCCTGGGCTTGTCCATCAGGATGGCTGAATGCAGTCTTTTTGCAACTTGTCACACAAGACAAGGGATCAATGGACCATTTTGAGGCTTTCTTTATGTTTCTCAACACCCCCAACTAGATGCCCCTGGAAGGCAGGACCCATGTCTATGTCTGTGGAGGAGAGACTATTCCAGGACATGACCACTGCCTGATGGCTGCCACACCCACCAGCTAGATCCTGGCCAGAACAGAGATTGCCTCCCGAACTCCCCTCAGAGACTGTCTGATGGACCCCTCACCTAGCCCCCAAGGCATGCTGGTCCCCCCCCTCCATTGGAAGAGAGAGAGAGAGAAACATCCATGAGAGAGAGACTCACCGATTAGTTGCCTCCTGCAGGTGCCTTGACTTGGGCCAGGGGTCGAGCCCACAACCACGGTATGTGCCTGGGACCCTTCAGTCCAAGGGCCGATGCTCTAACCACTGAGCCAAACTGGCTAGGGCAGGCATGCTGCTTCTTGAACACACAGTTGCCCAGCCCCAGCAAGCACGTAAGGCATTTTCCTCTAATCTGGATGGGTCACCTCAGTACCCCTTCCACCCTGCACTGTACTATTTAACCCCTTATCACCTGCCACGTGGATATCCGTGGCACCTTGCTGCCGTCCAAGACATGCCTCGTATGTAAGTTCCCTTAATAAACTCTTGATGTAATGAGCATTGTCAGCCTCTTTCCCGGCCTCCTGGCCCAGGAAATTTACCCAACAATGCCCTTTTCCAGTTACCTAATAATGCCTGTGGCTGCCAAAGCTAACAACAGAAGGCTAGGCTTTCCCACCTCTACACCTTTCCCTCTGTGTCCAGGCCACCACAAAGCCCATCGCTTTGATCTTTTGCACCAGTGACTCTCGCTTCAGATTTGTCGTTAGAAATAGCATGAAGATGATTTTACTCTTGAATCTTGCCCTGGCCGCTTTGTGCAGGGTTCTTTCGGCCCATCTCCTCGTGGACCAAGAGGAGAGGCTATTGATGGAGGCAGCATCTTTTTTAATAGCCAAGCCAGCAGCTGCAGGAAGACTTCTCCTGCTTGTTGGAGTGGAATAAATTTCTGAGCATTAACAGGGGTTCTTGTGTCACCGATCCCCACACGGAGATTACAGTGGATTTTCTTATCCCATTCAATGAAGATAAGATACCAGCTGCCCATACATGAGGACCACACTGTGGGGTTTGGTCTGCCAAGAACAGTGGGAATTAGCCTGAAATTGTGTGTTGGAGAAGCACTGAGGTCAGACATGTGCAGGGGTATTTGCTCTTGTTCTGCTGCATGAAATGATCAGAGTAAAAGCTGCAAAATACTTAAGTGGTCTTCACCTTTGATTTTATTGGAAAACACCAGGGTTGACCCTATCTGGAGCCTCTAAGAGATGCTCAGAAAAGGTTTTGGCTTCTCTGCAAAATTAACTCACAGACCCATAAAGGCAAAGGAGGAGATCCTATTTAGTGATGTCTAAAGACAGAGAGGGGGTTTCAATTTATTTTATTTTTTACTTTTTTATTGAATTTATTGGGGTGACATTGGTTAATAAAATTATATAGGTTTCAGGTGCACAATTGTGTAACACAACATCTGTATATTGAGTTATGTGTTCACCACCCCAAGTCAAGTCTCCTTCCGTCACCATTTATCCCTCCTATACCTCTTTCTACCCCCCCCACCCCCCCTTTCCCTCTGGTTAGCACCATAGTGTTGTCTGTGTCTATGAGTTTTTTTGTTTTTTTTTGCTTAGTCCCTTCACCGTTTTCACCCAGCCCTGCAGCACCCCCACCCTCTGACAGCTGTCAGTCTGTTCTCTGTATCTATGAGTCTGTTTCTATTTTGTTTGTTAGTTTATTCTGCTCTTTAGATCCCACTTTGATTGATTTTAAATGCTCGTAGGTGCACCGCAGCGGGGGGCACTTGTCCTCTCCGCTGTGGAACACGCTCTCTAGGCATTTGCTCCATTTTGAAGGATGCCCACAAAATTAATCAAACCTTATCTTATTTGAATGAAGTTTTTAAAACTACAAAGACTTGAAATGGGAATGTTGGAAGGTTTTCTTTTTCACCAAACAGCTGGTTTTTATATGCCTCTTCTCTAATGTTGTAAACAGCTATATTCAAAACAGTCACAGCCACATATGCTGATGAAAAGGTTTTGCTTGGTGGAGCAGCTTCAGGCAAACACCCAGTGGCATTTTAAGTGGCATTTTCCTGAGAAAGTTTGTCAATATCTCATTTTATAGACTCAAAGTGTGCTTTTCTTTTCCTTTCTTTTAAGATATATCTTTACTGATTTCAGAGAGAGGAAAGGAGAGAGAGAGAAACATCAATGATGAGAGAGTCATTGATCAGCTGCCTCCTGCATGCCTCCTACTGGGGATCGAGCCTGCAACCCAGACATATGCCCTGACAGGAATGGAACCACCATCTCCTGGATTATAGGTCAATGCTCAACCGTTGAGCCATGTCGACCAGGCTTGAGAGAGATTTTTCAACCAAACACACCAAGCAAGTGGTATTCCTCCCAGGGAAGTCATCTAAAGAGACTTGCCTGTGCATGGTGTCAGATGGGTATTAACCTTATCAGGGAGATCCCTTTGTAAGTTATATAAATGTCTAATCACTATGTTGTACACCCAAAACTAATATAATATTGTATGTCAATTGTAATTGAAAAATAAATTTAAAAAATGAAAATAAAATAAAAGGGACTGTTCGCTTTCCCCACTGCCTTGGCCAATGCTGGTGTGCCTCTGATACGTCCAGCACTCAGGAACCAGGGTGGTAGAGATAGATGGCCTGTGGTCACCACACCCAGTTCTTTCTTCCTAGGCACACAGAAGACAACACTGGCCAGCCCCCTCGCCCTCAGGTAGGGCCCAAGGAATGTTCTGGCCATCAGAAAGGACGCGGGCCGCTCCCCGGGGGAGACAGCACAAAGCTCCCCGGGTTCTCTTCTCGTTACAGCAGCTGAAGCCACCGGTGCCTAAGGAGCCACAGATGGAAGCAGCCAGGACCCCTGAGACACTGCGCAGAAGGCAGAGACCTTGGAGAGCCGCTGGAGCCATGGTGGACTTGGTGTGAAGAACTAATCCTTTACGTCTAAGCCGTGGAGACTTCGGGATTTACTTGCTGTAACATGGTCTGTTCTGCGTAAGGAAACACAGCAATGTTGGAATCTGCATAAGGAAATCAGTTTCACATTTTCCATCACAGAAATGTAGAGGTCCATCTAATGTCAAAATACGTGTTTGGTTATCTGTCATGCTTCAAAAGTTATTAGAAATTATTTTTGTTTCACTGTTGGAAAATATCAGGTTAAAAATGAAAAGCTTGCCTCCATATTCAAACATTTTGAGCTAAGGCAGCATTGTTCTGGAGTCTTACTGCTCTAATACAAGATTACTGTCATTTTTAAGCCAGGGTTCTCCAGAGAAACAGAACCAATGGGAAGTTGAAGGGTCCAGAATGCACCATAGTGGCATAAAAATTATTTTGAGCTGAGGGCATTTGAAAGTCAACAGATGCATATCTGCATATAGCAGAGCCTCCCAAAAGAACTCAACCCATAAATTCTCTCCTGGGGAATTTCAGGAGTTTTGGAACCAGGAAAGACTGACTCATCACCAGTGACAGAAATCATCAGCACACCTAAATATATATTGTCACAAAACTCCTAAGGGCCCCTTTATTTTTCCCAACAGGGATTTGTTCTGCCATAGTGCCCACTCCCACCAGTACTAAGAGTCATTTGTTTGCCTATAAGTGCCCTTCTCCCCCACTCCTTCCCATTAAGATGGTATATAAGCCCCCAATTCTAATCACTTCCTAGTCACATTTTTTCTGTGAGCTCCTGTGTATGTACATAAATAAAAACCTGTCTTTCGCCAGTTTAATTTGCAGATCTCCATTCTTGAGCACAGAGGGTAGAGAAATTTTTTTTCTCCCTGACAGAGGGGGTGGGGGTTGTTTTAAAGAACTGGTTCATGCTATTGTGGAGACTTGGCAAGTCCATAGTCTTTAAGGTAGGCTGCCAGGCTGGAGACCCAGGGAAGAGTGGTAGTTCAAGTCCAAAGGTGGTTTTCTAGGACTATTCTCTCTTCTCCAAGGGATGTTAGTCTTTTTTCATTAAGGCCTTCAACTAATTGGATGGGGCTCATCCACATTATGAAGAATAATTTGCTTTACTGAAAACCTACAGATTTATGTGTTAATCTCATTTTAAAAAAAACACATCCGCACAGAAACATCTAGAATAATGTTTGATCAAATATCTGAGTATTGCGGCTTAGTCAAGTTGATATTGAGATTAACCGTCATATCCATTCACCCCTGCTCACTTTATATATGAGGATATTGAGACTCAGAGAAAGCCAACTGCCATTTTCACAGAAGCAGCGTGTGTGATATGTAATTTGGGTGACCCTGTATTCTGGTTTGCCTGGGACAGTCCTAGTTTACATTTGTTGTCCTGGCATCTAGTTTTGCACTTGCCCAGACAAAAGGGCACTGTAGGCTCCTCCGGAGGCCCAGGAGATACTCCCTCATCTCTGCATCCAAACCAGGTACTTACCGCCTCACTTGTTGCATGCCCAACAAAACGCTGGTTAAATAAACAACAGTAAAGGTGGTAACTAGATGTTTTCTGTTCACTATGGAGCCATGCCATGCAGTGAGTTCTGGGGATACCAAAACATATGACACCCGGCACCTACCCTTGACAATTTACAGGCTGGTTGAGATAGACAGGTCAAAAGGTTAATTCAATAAAGTAGGATAAATGCCATAATGGGAGTGTAAAGCAAGCACAGGGAAGCCAGAGGGTGTGTGTGTGTGTGCGCGTGTAGATACTTCACTGAAGAGCAACACCTGAGCTGAATCACGAGGGAAGTATCTGTCACACCGAGAAGGCTATCCAGCTAATGGACCCGTGCAAGAGATGAAGTCAGGGAAAAGGCGAGGTGTTCAAGGAACTTGAAGAAATTTGGCATTTCTGGAATATAAGATCTGTTGGATACAATGGTGGGAGGGAGATTGGAGGGGAGAGGTGGAGGAGTCTGAGAAACACTGTAAGCCAAGGTAGCAAAAGGCCATTTCGTCTCCCCTTTCCCTTGTATCCCTCTATTATAGAGGCCAGCACCTCTCAGCATCCTTTGCACCTAGGATGGTCATGTGATATGAGCAAGGTGAAGGTGCTGAGGGTTGGGGAAAAAAGGAAGGGAGCTTATGTGGAAATACATAAAAGATATGATGGATGGATGAATCAACAGAGGGATGGGTAACAGGTGTAAACTGGGACTGTCCCAGGCAAACCGGAATATATGGTCACCCAAATTACATATTGCATACGCTGCTTCTGTGCTCCTTCCCACCCCCACTGCCCAGAAAGCCCTAGACCTTGTATTGTTTGTAAGTATTTCACTATGAATCTCTAAAAGGTAAGGCCTCTTAAAAAAATCCAAAAACCAGGCACTACAATACCATTATCTCACTTAAAAAGTAACAACAACTTTTAAATATTATCAAATATCTGGACATGTTAACACTTTCCCACGTGTCCTCGAAATTTGTCCTCTAGACAGTTTGTTTAAATTTGGATTCAAATGCAGTACATACGATGTGACTGATTGATGTTTCTTAAATGTCTGTGAATATATAAGTTCTTCCTTTGTCTGTTTGCCACAGTCAGATTCTGCTGACTGTATCTCTGTGGTGTCATTTAACATGTTCCTCTGTTCTTTGTATTTCCTGGGCATTGATAGCTAGATCTAGATGCTTAATTTTTCTACTGAACTTTTCATTTCTGCAAATGTTTTTATTAGCATGTAATTAGCATAGAGTAATATGCACAGACCTTAGCTATTTAGTTAAATAAATTTTAATAATTGAATACACCCACATAAATGCCACCCAAACAAGACACAAAATATTTTCATCCAAGAAAGTTCCCTGTGTGCCTTTCTAGTCCATTCTCCTTCCCACTTGCCATGCAACCACTTTCTGATTTCTGTTAGCACAGATTAGTTTGGTCTGTTCTTGGATTTCATACAAATAGAATTGAATGGTAGATACATTTTTGTGTCTCACTTATTTCTTTAGATGTTCTTGACATTTATCCATGTTCTGCAAACGTATTAGTTTTTTGTTTTTTTGTTTTTATCTTCACAAAGGATATATTTTTCTCCATTGCTTTTCAGAGAAAGTGGGAGAGAGAGAGAAATACCGATGTGAGAGAGACACATCGATGGGTTGCCTCCCGCACTAGCCCTGACCCGAGATCAGCCTGCAACTGAGGTACGTGCCCTTGGTCATATTAAACCCAGGACCCTTCAGTCCTTGGGCCGATGCTCTAACCACTGAACCAAACCAGCGAGGGAGTATATTAGTTTTTTAAAATTTCCAAATATCTTTGTTGTATTTCTCTGAATGTTCCTTGTTTTATTGCATCTGTTCTTGTTTCTTGGATGCAATATCTTCTCTTAAACCTCAGGGGACATTAAGCATAAGTTTTTACAAATGGTCTCTTCTAGTCCTGGCCAGGTTGCTCGGTTGGAGCATCACCCCACGCACCAAAAAGGTTTCAGGTTTGATTCCCGGTCAGGGCACATACCTAGATTTCATGTTTTTAATGTTTTTATTGATTTCAGAGAGAGGAAGGGAGAGAGAGAGAGAGAGAGAAATAGAAACATCAATGATGAAAGGGAGTCATTGATCGGCTGCCTCCTGCACGCTCCCTGCTGGGGATCAAGCCTGAAACTTGGGTGTGTGCCCTGACTAGGGATCGAACTGTGACCTCCTGGTTCATAGGTCAATGCTCAACCCCCTGAGCCACACCAGACTGGCTAGGTTTCGGTTTGATCCCTGGTTAGGGCGCATAAGGGAGGTGGCTCCTGAAAAAAGGATTGTGAGACACAGGCTGGGAGAAAAATTAGAAATGATAACGGACAGTACTTACTGAGTGCCTATTACATGCTAAATATTTTCTCAAGTGCTTTCCAGGAATTTCTTGTTTAAGCTTCGTGATAATCCTATGAGATAGAAACTATTTTATACCCCATTTTGCCGGTGAGAAAACTGACCCACAGAGAGGTGAAATCTTGCCCAAGGTCACCCACCCAAGATTCCCACCCAGGTCTGCACTTTGACGGCTGCCCTGCACTGCCTCTATGGAAGTAGGTGAAGTGGCTTTTTCCTACTCCTGTCCCCTTCAGGATTCATTTTCTTCCCTGAGGGTCCCCTGCTTCTCTCTCTCCATTCGCCAAGTCCTAAGTGCTCGCCTTGTTCCATTCTTGCTTAAGCTGTTCCCTCCCCCTTTCCGCAACAAGTTCTCCATTCTTGTCCTGTATCTCTGTTCATCAGAGGCTGGCCGGGCTGCTCCACACTATGAAGGCTGCTGGGAGGTGGGGGCCGGACCCTGAGCCGCACTCTGGGAACACACTGTTCCCTCCCCGAGAAAATGAATGAAGAATCAGCCTCCATCTTTCCTGCGCTGTAGCTGTTGGTGGAGCGGAAAAAGCACGGGACAGCAGGGCAGCCTGAGATTCATTCCAAATAATTTTCAGGACGAAATTTGCCTCTTGGCCCTAGACAGAAAACCTCGCGGTGGAATTTTGAAGGGCACTGCCTCCTTTGAAGAGTGGAGGTATTTCACAGAGCAGAAGAATGGAATTAGAGGCTCACACCAGAGCCTAAGCACCCAAATTCCATCGCAGCCTCCAGCTGAAAAAATTAATTGCCTCCCTTTATGCCATTTGTCTTCTGCATGTGAACTGCCTCCTCAGAGTGGGGTGGGAGGAGAGAATGGGCCAAGCAGCATGGGGCGGGGGCCAACCCTGCTGACCTCCCTTGACCGGTTTAACTCCTGCAGTTACAAAGGGCCCCCCCACATCGGTCTCTGTGCCATCAAAACAGTGGCTTTCAGTTCATGTGACCACAACTGCCATTGCCAGGGCTGTAGCGATCACCCAAGTGTCAGCAGCAACAGAATCTTACTGGAGGCTTTTGTGTGTGGTTTGTCTTTTTTTTTTCTTTTTTCTTCCTTCCCTTCTTTTGCTTCATTTTGTTTTGCTTTTGGTTTTAGAGTGCCCTTTGGCGGACTCACACAGTCCACACCTGGTCAGGCAAAACAAAGTATACCCAGGATCCAGGCCTCAAGCACCAGCCCTCACAGGGTTTAGGAAGCCCTGGAGTGGCTGCCCCCTCCTCCCTCCCCTCCCCCCCGGGGGGGGGGCAATGGGAAGTCCCTCTACCATAGTCATTGCAGGTGGATTGCTTAGTCCCATCAGGGCCACCTGTCCCCTACAGATGTCCAGACTTTGAGGAAGGTGGACACCTTAAGGTGGGATAAAGATCTAAATCAGATTGTTGGGACCTGTGCAGATGCCACCGGCATTACTCTTGCTGTTGGATGCTGGTTTCCATTGACCCTGTAAGCTGCTGTTCCTCTCATCCCCGGGCCCACAGGGGCTGAGTGGCGGGACTCAGGATTCAGGCTGGTTGGATTCTGCACTCAGAGAAGTCCCAACGTGGCTTTGGTCAGCAGTGGACTGTAACCTTGGAGGTGATGAGAACAGGGAGAGGCCTTTCAGTGGGTCTGAGAGGGCACAGTTCATATCTTAATAGTTTTACACATCCATAAAAAAGTGTGTGCGTGTGTGTGCACTTGCATGTACGTGTGGGTTCGTCAAGGTCAAGGTCAGGAGTAAACCTCCAGCTTTCTCTGAATCTGAAAAGTTGGCAACCTTAAGTTCCATCATTGGGAGAAATGCCCGTGTCACGCTTGTGGCGTGGTCAGGTCAGGCCGGGTTTGAGGAGCAGGTGGGGAGAAACACAGAAAGGACGCGCTCTGCCTTTCCAAGCGGCCGTGGCAGCCGGCCCAGCAAACTGACCAGTGGAGCAAGAAACCGCCCGTGGATGCCACCCCTCCCCCCAGCTCATCCCAAACCAGATCCACTCGACAGCACAATCCAAACAGAAGAGGGAATCAAAATGTACATCTTTTGTTTGCCGTGGCAGGAGAACTGTTGAGCAGAGGAAAAAAACAAGCTGAGCTTAGCGCTATCAGCTGTTTCCTGGGGCTCACTCCTTCCTTCCTCCGAGGGGGGCCTGGCCGCTTTGTTCTCGTTCCCAGATGCTCCTCTGCGCCTTTAAGCGGTGGCCTCTGCAGACCTCAGAGGAATGCGGCCCAGGACCCCAGGGGACTTGGTTCCGAGGCTCCGCCCCGTGCTCGGGCCCCAGGTCGCAGCCTCCAGAGCGCTGGCCTGCTCCCCAGCCGCCTGCCCGCGGGTCCCCTTCTCACAGCCACTTCCTGGCTCTGGAGCAGGAGCCTCACCAGAGGTGGCTTCTTGCTCTTTCTGACACCCCTGGGAGGACCCCGTTTCAGAAAGCCAGGACAGGGGCTTTCTCTTTTGGGTCCTTGCAATAACGCTTTGTGAGCTGTAAAGCCTGGTGTCAGTCTGCTGTTGGTTCAGATTCCAGCTTTACCAATTATTAGCTGGTCACCCTGAGCCAGTTACTCAGCCTCTCTGAGCCTCACAGCACCTACCTCATAGGACTGTGATGAAGATGAAAGTGATAATAAGACGCACGGAGTGCCTCCCAAAAACCTGATACATGACAGGCCCTCAATAGCTTAGCAATGATGGTTATCAAGCCTGGGGTTTGGTTGTCTCAGGCAGGGAAGCTGCACAAGAAGAAAAACCCAGAAGCCTCTAAGACCCCATTGGATTGAAAGACGGGCCTGGCACGTCATCAGAGATCATTACAGTAGTTGTGATTCTTCCAGGGGAGTGTGTTCTTTGGTGGTTTCATGTTCTGTGAATCTATCCAGCAGCGGGCTGAGGCATATTTTCCATGGTGCCTCCAAGATGCTCAAAATAAAACCACAAGTGAAGTTCCATGTGGCTGTGAGGGAGCAAGATAACCGCGTGTGCCTGCTTGGCTCAGCCTAGAGGTGAGGGCGCCTAGAGGTGAGCTGCACCCTCACCCACTGCCCACCCAGTGAGTGCAACTTTGGGCTCCTGCTGGCTCCCTGTGCCTCTCAGAGAGCAAAGCACAGCTGCAGAGGTCACCTGAGCAGCTCCAGTGCTGTCAGGTGAGGCAGAAATAATGCAACAGTGGGGATTGTGACAGAGGGACTGGCACTTGGCTTCTTATAGAATAATCAGGACAATCATGTCTTGATTGCCTACCAAGTGGCTGACTGGCTGACCCTCTGCTAGGCATTGATCTACCTTGTTTCTTAATCTTCTCATCAAGCCTAAGAAGCAGGTGGTATTAACCAGACTCAGAGAAGAGGCATGCTTTGCCTGGGGTCAAGTGCAGGGCTCTGGCCAGCCAAAGCGGCATTTAGAAGAAGGCACTCTGCATATCATGGTGCGTGGAGCATGGGTTGGCCATCAGCCTCCTCTGTGCCCCATCAGCAGGTGCCCCCATGAGAGGTCAGCCTGTGCGTCTGTACACAGCAGCCATGGTAAGTGGCCGACTCAATGGTGCACTTGTGCTCCTTCCATCTCGGGATCCTGTGGAGCATATTTCATCAGCTGCACTTAATCTGAATGGATGCTCTGAGCTTCAACGTGTGTCCATATCAAGTCAGATATCAAGTTAGAGGCAGCAGCTTTTTGGTCCCTGGATTGCGTCACGATGCTCGACAGCCCCCTCCTGGTGCACCCTGCAGGCCTCTGGCTCCCTCCTCACCTCCACAGCTCATAGTCAGTGTGCTGGCCTGCCTAGTTTTGGACCCTCTGCTTCACCTCCCTCCTGTTTACAATCTTCCAGATTGTCCTTCCAGGGCTGATTTTGTCACTTCCACTCCTGAAAGCCTTCAGTAGCTCCCCCAAGCCCTTGGCATCTGCTTCAAATGCCCTTGTCTGGCTCCTCCAGCCTCCTAGGCTGGCACCTCTAGTTGTACCCTTTGTCACCCCTCATACCCTGTAGGCAGCTGCAGAGCCACTCTTTTCTGTGACTGAACTCACACTCCGGTTTCATGACTTTACCTTGGCCAGGGTTTTCAACTGCAGCACCATGGACATTGTGGACCAGATCATTCTTCGGGGAGGGGCATTGTGCTGGGCATTGTAAGACACTGGCAGCATTCCTGGCCTCTACCCATTAGTTGCCAGTAGCAACTGTCCAGTCATGACAACCAAAACTGTCTCTAGACATTGCCAAATATCCCCTGCGGGCCCAAATTGCCCTCAGTTGAGGACCACGACCCTCTGCTGATCCCTTTGCCTGGCCCACTCTCCTTTCTTTTACCTGCCTACCTTCTGTTTGCTTTGTGAGTGCTGACTTGGGTGTCATTTCCACCTGGAAGCCCTTCCTGACCCCATGTTCCCATTTTAGGCTGGGTGCCCTCCTATGCACCCACCTTGGACAGCCCTGACCACACTGCATTGTCACTACCCTTTTACCTGTGGGTCTCTTCCTCATTCTGGTTGGGGCTTCATGAAGGCAGGCAGTTGTTTGCCTGGTTCCCTAATGCACTCAGGGTCCAAGTCTGTACCTGCAACAAAGCCTCACCTAATAAATCACTCTGGACACCCCTCTCTCCCTTACCCCATATCCGAGGCATCACTGAGGCCCGTTTATTCTGAAGTATTTTCCCAATTCAACCACCGCACTCTGGTTCCACCGTCCCTCTGTAGGCTGAGCTGCCATCATCTCTCACCTGGATGACAAATGACCACAATCCACCTGAGTCCTTCCTGATCTGTTTTCATTTCTGATGGAATAATTTTTTCAAAACAGAATTCTGAGCATGTTGCCCCCTTGGTTAAATCCTTCCAAAGACTTCCCAGGGCTCTTAAGCAGAAACCCAGTCCTTTACATGGCCGGTAATACCAAGTCTGGTGTGGCCCCTGCCACCTCTCCAGCTTCATTTGAACCACGTTTCCTCTTCCTTTGTGCCTTTCATTTCCCCAAAGCAGCAGGTACTTTGCAGTGGCTGTTCCCATTGCCTGACATGCCCAGCCCCTCTTGGAGTGGATCCTGGAGGACTCTGCCCAAATCCCCTCTTCAGGTTCTTGGCCTCCACTCCCAGATACTGGGACCAGGGCCAGCCGCTGCAGTGGAACAGGGCCCTGTGCTCAGAGGCAGCCCTGTGCTGGGGTTTGATGCTGTTCGGCTGCAGGAAGTTTTATTGATTGAACAGTTTGAGGATAAATTCACACATGGGGAAGTGGTAGCGGTGTGGTGTGGCCATGGCTGCTTTTGCAGCTGGTCCTATGGCCCCTTGGAGCCATGTCTGGGGTCCACTAAGCGCCGTCGTGACTGCCCAGCACTTGCACCAGCAGCTTGACCAGCTCCACCTTGTGCATGGGCTATAGGACATCTCTGCAGGCCTTGAGCTCGGTCAGCCTGCCTGGGCATTTGCATTGACATTGTACTTTCCTAGGGGCCTCTCACAGAGCTCCTAGGAAGTCTGTGAAAAGCTCATTGTTGTCGTCCCCTGGGGCCAGCCCGCAGGTGTAGAGCAAGGTGAGGTCCACCGGGAGGACCATGCTGCTCCCCTGCATGGTGAACAGTGGAGGTTTTCAAGGCTGTCTTGACAAAGTTTTGAATTTGTATTTTGTAAGTTAAATCCAGTGAGACAATGAAGCATGTGCCCAGGTCTTGGAGCCTTGGCTCTCACCCGAGGAATCCTATCTCCTGTCACCTTCCTGCCTCCCAGTGATAGGTTCTTGGCTATCTGCTCCCCAGTCTCTGCTCAGCAACTGTTGCTACCCTCTGCCCATGGTGGGGCCTGAACTCGGGTGCAGGGAGGGCTGAGGTCAGCGACTGCTCCCTCAGGTCCAGTTGTGGGATGGGGCCCTGGGTGTCTGTGAGGGTCTCCACTTATGCTTCATGTATCTCCAAGCCTGAGAGAGTGTGATATTAAATAGCAATAAAAAAAACCCACCATGACTGGCTGAAAGATTGAACATGGAAGAGAGGAAAAGGCTTTTCCCTGCTATCTGAACAAGGGGCCCCCACATTTTTATTTCTCCATGAGCCCCCAAAATTGCGTAGCCATTCTGGCTGGGACCATTGACTGCTGATGGCTCATAGCTGCACCCCATCCTGGAAATTGCCCTCTGCAGCCGGGAACTGCCTCACCCAAGTTTCCCCCATTCTGGCAGCTGGCCAAGGTCACTTACTGGCTCCTGGAGAAATTAAAAAAAAAAAAGCCTGGTCCCCACCTTGATTTGGGACAACTCTTAGAGCCACCTCAATTCTAGAGCTCACTGAAAGACTGACTGAGGTCTTAGTTCAACCTCACTGTGGGTCAGCTCTCTTTGCCAATCCTGCCTTCCTCATGCATGTATCTCATGGGAGTGCACCCTAATAAATCTTCCACGTATACATCTATCTCAGAGTCCGTTTCCAGGGAGCCCAGCCTAAGACACCACCCCAACTACTTTGCTGAGTGAGTTTCTACCTGCCTTCTGATATCAAATAAGTTGCATTTCCCTGCAGTTAACTCTGATCCTCACATGTTAAGTCAAATCCTCCTTGCAGAGCTCCACGTACCACATCTTCACAGCACTTATCATAATTGAAATTTTACATTCATTTGAATGATTAAGTTCTATCTCCCCTACAAAACTCTAAGGTCCATGTGGGCAGAAAATCAGGTCCATTTTTAGCTTATCATTCTGTCCTTCATGTTTAACACAGTCCTGGGAAATGCTCAATAAATATATGTTGAATGATTGATTAAATGCTTGAATGACTGCCTTTTCAATGAACGAATGTTAAAAATAATTCCAAGACTATTGTGAAGATCTTTGAATGCCCTTAATAGTGGTAAATACTTTGAAAATGGACTTGAAGTTTTTGTAGTGGTCCTGTTACTAGGTCCTGGCAGGGTAGCTCAGTTGGTTAGAGCATTGTCCCGATATACCAAGGTTGCTGGTTTGATCCCCTGTCAGGGCACATACAGGAACTAACCAATGAATGCATCAATAAGTGGAGCAACAAATCGATGTTTCTCTCTCTCTCTCCCTCTCTCAGATCAATTTTTTAAAAACTTACTAAGAACTAACTTTAGTTAATGATGGTGGAGACCGAAGTATGACCAAGGATTACTCAGAATTCCTCCCCTGTGTGGCTCTTAAACTACTACTCAGAAGTAAATTTCAAAAAGAAAAAAATTTTGGAGCAGGGTCTAATGGTTGTGATGTATGGAGGTGTTAACTTCTGATGAAACACATTCAGAGATTTCTTAAAATCACTTATTCAGTGTGTTCCTAGCATTGTGTTCAGTATAATGGAGGCTTCAAAATAAATATAATAATGCCCAACCTCTGTCACCCACTATCCTTCTGAGTGTAAGGAGTTGGTCTGAGGCCTCAAGGCAGAACGAGGTAACCGAACATATACAAGCGTTTGGGTCATTATTCTAACTTCATTCCCAGTTCTGACAAAATAACAAGTTCTAAGGACTCATATTCAATAAAATCTGAAGGTCACTGTTGTCCACATAGAATGCTGAATATGAAAAGTCCCAGCATGAACCCCACTGCTCAATTTCCCTATTATATTTTAATGGAGTCTCTAAAAGGTGATATGAGTTCGTTTTATGGTGTGCATGTAGATGTCAACTGAGAACAGGCAGGAGCATTTATCATATTTATTATGAGTGCGTTTAGACAGTGTTTGAGACCATGTTTAATGATATTGTGCCTTGTGTGGGAGGTCAGCTCTGAGATGCAGTTGAATTTTTCCGTGTGGGTGTGGATGCTCGTCTTCTGAAGTCTTAATCCGTCAGCGGTTCAACTAGGTTCGTGGTTGGTGTCCATATTAGACCAGATGAGGGAGATAAGCTAATGCTATCACATGCACTTATTCTGTCTGAGTTTTCCTGAGTGGAGAGCCTTTTACAGCATTAAAAATCGTAGGCCACGCCTGCCCTGTGTGGGAACTTAACAAAGTGGAGTCAAAACTGTAAGTGCTCTTGAATCTGACATACCTGGTACCTATCACATGTGACTTTGGGTGGGTCACTTAACAAAATTGCTTAATTATATATAATTCCCTTTTTAATCAAAGAATTCTCTGTAAGCCACTTTGAACAAAATTCATCAAAATACACATCAGCTGCCTTTGTTCTCTTTTATTTATTTCATTTCAAATTTCATCCTTATCCAAGGTAAAACATGACCCCATTTCACACTCAACAGTCAAGGACATATTTGATTTAACATGCTAAGAGTTAGGGGGTTCTTCTTTGTCTTTGTCTTACCCTTTTAAAGTTTGCCTGCAAGAATCCTGGAATTTTAGGGTCCAGCCCCTCATTTTACAGAAAAGGAAACAAGGCTCAGTTGACTCAGGAACGTGGCACCAGGAAGGTGAAACAAACCAGGTCCTGACTTGAGATTCAGCATGGACTATCTCCAACTCACAGAGAAAGCTCCCCTCAGCCTCCAATGAGAGGAGAGCTAAGTAGCCCCCAAATAACCAGCTAAGCTAATCCTCTTACACCACTCCACTTAAGGCAAGATGACAAGGACTTTAGGAAAAAGGAAATTAGAAGAATTAAGTTCAAGGCTCTGTTTGTCCTGGAAATAGAACAGCCCTCTCTCTTCCTCTCCAACTCTGTGCCCCACCCTAGGAGCAGATGGAGAGCCACTCACCTTCTGGGTGACGGGTTTGCATCCTGGATCTGTACGGCCAGCCCCAGGTCAGACAGCCTGCAGTTGCCAAGGTCATCCAGAAGCACGTTCTCAGGCTTCAGGTCTGGCACACGACGCCGAGAGAGAGCAGGTGGAGCACCCCACAGGTCATCTGGGCCGAGTAGAAGACCAGCCTGCTCATGGCCAGGCCTCGTGTGCCCACGCTGTAGATGTGGAACTTGAGGTCTCCCCCATTCATCAGGCTCATGACCAGGCAGAGATGGGACTTGCTCTCAAAGGCATAGGCCAGAGAGACAATGAAAGGGCTGCTGATCCTCTGCAAGATTCCCTTTTCCGAGAGAGCCGTCCTCTCACCATTTTCATTCTTCAGTCTCTTCTTGTCCAGTTGCTTACAGGCATACATCTTACCAGTGTTTTTACCTGGACAGCACATACCTTAAAGGAGAGAAAGAAAGGAGAGGAAGAGGCAGAGTAGAAAGCACTGGAAGGTGGAGGGGTGGAACCAGCCAAAGTGAAAAGACAGCAGGCCTGGGGCCACAACGAGGCACGCTTCACCCCACCAGGTGGGCCATGCTGGAAAAAGGGAGAACGGCAAGTGTTGGCGAGAATGGAGGACACTGCAACCTTTGCGCATTGCTGGTGGGGACGTAAAGTGTGAAAGAGTTTGGTGGTTCTCCAAAAAGTGCTCATAGCCTGGCTGGGCGTGGCTCAGCAGTTGAGCGTCGACCTAGGATCCAGATCGCGGTTCGATTCCCGGTCAGGACACATGCCTGGGTTGCGGGCTCCATCTCCAGTCGGGGGCGTGCGGGAGCTCTGAGAAGCTGGAGAGGTTTTCCTCCTGGTGCCCAGCAGCCCCAGGCAGAGCCGGTTACAGAAGAAGATGCCCTGAACTCAGGGTCCTGAGACCTGTTCCCGGAGGCCCTGGGGGACTCAAGTCATGGCCCTCAGAACAGACTGTGACTCTCCCACAGCCCCACACCCTGAATGGTCTGCAGAAGCCGTCCAGCTATGGCTTTCTTAGTTCTGAGGAGTCTGCGACCCCGAGCACCCATGAAGTGACACAAGCAGGAAAAGCACACCAATTTACACATGTGGTCCAGGCTGTTCCTGGGCACAATCTGAGCGCGAGGGAACCTTGTCCTGAGCCCCAGAGCAGGGAAGTTTCGGGGTGGCCTCTCCACATCTCTGCCCACGACTCTTCAGAGCCAGGAAGCTCCCCTCCACCGAGATCGCTCAGAGCCGCCCCAGACCACGACCTCACAAAGAACAGAAATTGGTTTAGACAGAGGTCAGGCTAAGAACCTCGGTTCCAAAAATAATACTTGTGTCCTACAGGGAAAGAATACTCAGGCTTTTTCTCCACAAACGAAGGCTGAGGCAGTTTGAAAACAAAGCCATTCAGTATTATGCCAGAGTGTTTGAAAGAGGAGAGAGAGACAGAGACAGACAGAGAGACAGAGGGACAGAGAGACAGAGAGAAAGGAGGAGGGGGGAAGGCTGGCCAGTCTTTTTCCAAACAAACAACCTCGAGCACAAGCTTTGTCAAAACACCGTGGTGACCACCTCAGTCTGCGTGGCAGGGCCTGTGGACCGTTCCCAGCGCAGATACACACTTGGCCTCTCGCTACCAAGAATTATGTAACGAACTCGTGGGTGCCCTTTGGCTCTGCACCGCTGCGCTGGAAACCGCCACCCCAACGGTAGACGTGGGCGCCCTGTGCTGGTGACCACTGTTCAGAGCTGTGCCAGATGCTTTGAAACCCACACAAGAAATAAATGCTGGTACTTTTTTTGTTCTTGGCATGTCATCAGGGTCCACATTTCGAATAGTGAAAAATCAGTCTGAGAATCTCTCCAGAGGAGGAAGCCTTTTCCCGGGGTTTTTGTGGATACAGTGGCAGTCCGACAGGGCAGAGCTTTGAGAGCTGTCATCACATGGATATTTAACCTTGTCACTGAAAAAAGTACGCTTTTCACTGATGAATATATATGCTACGAACTGCTCAATTCCACTCACACGAATACTTCCTTTTATCCCAGTCCTGTTCAATAGATACATGCAAAACCACATGTGGAATTCAAATTTTCTAGTAGCCACATGAGCTAGAGAAACAGAAACAAGTGACATGAACTTTAATAATACATTTTATTTAACCCAACATATGCAAAATACTATCATTTCAACATGTAATTGATGTGAAAGTTGCTAATCAGATATTGCCCAACCTTTTTTGTGTCTGAGTGTTCAAAATCTGCTTGGAGTTTACCCGAACCACACATCTCAATTCGAACCAGCCGCATCCCAGATGCTCAGCAGCCACCCGTGGTGAGTGGCTGCCTTATTAAATAGCACTGAGTTAACCCTTCTTTTCATAGTGTTTCCATTCATAAATAAGAGGTAGTGTTTCTTATTTTTGTTTGTTTTCTACTTAGTAATAGCATAGCCGTTCTGGGGAAAAAAACAAACCAAAAAACAAACCAAAGAACACTCTCAAAGTAATTGAAAATGACCTAAACGAAGAAAACAAAATTTGCATAATATTTGAACACAAAATTTAGAAGTTATAAAATGACCATTTGTTGCCTTCTGGCAATTGTAAACAGAGTGTCATTATTTTTAAGTTTTACCTACCTGAAAAAAAAAAAAAGAGGTCTATTTAAAATGGAACACTTTTGTGATTGCTTACAATTAGGTTTCAGGTCCCAAGTTAATGAAACAGTCATTGTAGATCTGATGAAAGAACAGTACTGAATTCTTAACTTAGAAGCAGAGCCAAGTGCTGGGCACACTCAAGATACCCTGCACCAATGGGGAAAAGTACCAGAAATCTTGGATTGGAGATGTGGCCCGATGGTCACAAGAACTAACTTCAGCATTGCTCGGGAAAGCTAAATCTTGTCTCTAGTAAGTCGTAGCTGTGCGATCTTCAGCATGTTACTTAACTTCTCTGAGCCTCAGTCTCCTTAACTGAAAACAGAGAAAATAACTGTTGATTCTTGAGTAAGTTCTTGAGAGAAGTCAATGCCAAATAGTGCCTGGCACAATGAAGTGATATGAAAGTATTAGCTTTTTAAAAAATATATGTTTTTATTGATTTTTTCAGAGGAAGGGAGAGGTGGAGAGAGAGAGAAACATCGATTGGCTGCCTCCTGCACGCTCCCTTCTGGGAATTGAGCCCGAAACCTGGGCATATGCCCTGACCAGGAATGGAACCCACAACCTCTCAGTGCATGGGATGACACTCAACCAACTGAGCCACACCAGCCAGGGATAAAAGTATTATCTTTTAAACAATGACTATCAATCATCAAAACGTGACTCAAAAGTATAGTTTTTTGATGTGAAGATTGGAGGCAGGAGCGACCTAAACAATGTGGAAGAAGTTGGGCTCCTCTGTCCAATGTTCACCCAGCATAGAGCAGCCAACTCAGAATTTCACGAGAGCTTGGAAAGCTGTGGGGCCTGGTGGAGCTGGAAGACAGACAGATTGGATTAATCTGCATGCGCAATTTCTAATAACAAGTGATTCCAACTAAATGATTTACTATATTCTGCCACACACACAGACACACACACACACATTTCATTTTTTCTTTCATTTTGAAAGAAAAAAATAAACTTTTATGATAGGAGAAAACAACAAAAATATTTTAGTACCTTTTATGACTAATTTTGTAACCTAGAGAAAAAAATGCTCTTTACCTAGATCTCCCATGAGATTTTGCATCACGTGGTTTGAAGTGTTATCTGTGAAGTGTATGTCCTTAAAGTTTACAATGCTCTGATGTCACTCAACATTTGAAACAAAAAGAACATAAAAAGCTCAGGTTAATGGCTAGAAATAGGGTATGCTTAATTTCCTTCCCTTTCTAAGATTTTTAATATTGAAAACACATCCTAGAAGGACAACAGTAGAGCAAGGTTTCTAGTAAGAGCACGACCTTCCTTTACAATGCACAATTCTCTGCACACTTCTATAGCACATCTACTTGAGGATCAAGAATTATGAAATAGCCCTGGCTGGCGTGGCTCAGTGGTTAGAGTGCTGGCCCGAGCACTGAAGGGTCGCAGGTTCGATTCCCAGTCAAGGGCACTTACCTGGGTTGCAGGTTTGATCCCTGGCCCCAGTTGGGGTGCATGGGGAGGCAGCCAATCAATTTCTCTCTCACATTGATGTTTCTCTCTCTCTCTCCCTCCCTCCCTCCCTCCCCTCCACTCTCTCTAAAAATAAATGGAAAAAGTATCCTCGAGTTGCTGTTGTTGGAAGGATGACTCTTTACTATGGAAGGGTTTAAATCAGAGTTGAAGAATAATCTGGGTTCTTTGGGAGTCCTAATGCCGACACATTAGTGTCTTCAGAACTTATAACATGGAAGAGGAGGGGAGGGAAGGCATTTCTGGAGAGGGAGTGCCGAGAGTGAGGGGAAGGCACATGGTACTGGACGAGGCTGCCTTTTTCTTTGAATAGAAGATCTCTGCTCAAAGGAGGTCACCAGGGAGTTTGATGAGAGCAGTCTCAATGGAGTGGGGTGAGAAACCCCATTAGAGTAAGTTCAACAGAGAGTGAAAGGAGCTAAACTGGAGACAGCCAGTACAAGCCACGCTTTTGAGGAGTTTAGTTCAAGGTATGACCATTGGAGTGAGTGGCCAAGGTCGGGGGGGGAGAGCACAAGATCGCTGCAGGAGGGGAGGTCGGGGGAGTGAGAGGCCAAGGCGTTCGAAGCATCATCCATGAGAATATTGGACTCGCCGAGAATTATCCAAAGAGCAGCGATGGAGAGACTGACAGAGTGCAGAGCTGGCATCTTCGTGGGACTTAGGGGTGTGACCGTGGGGCCACGAGAAGACTGTAGTGAGTGATGGCCTCATGACACGAGAGTCGAAGCTGGGAGTTTTTAGGGAGGGAAACAGGAATGAAGAGAAATGAGGACACCTTGCCCGCTGCCAGGCCCAGTGGTCAGAGGGAAGCAGGAGGGTTGCAGAAAGAACAGTGTTTTCAGGGGAGAACCGGGTGTTAGAAAAAGAAAGAAAAGGAACTTACCAAGAAGGGGGTGGATGGAGGAAATTTTGTCGGTGTGACTAGCAGAGGAAGAGTTTCAGAAGCTGGGGAGGAGTGGGAGACGGAGGAATAAGTGGAGATGTAAAGAACTAGTTGGGATTAGATTCAAGAGAAAGTGAGGCGACCTGGAAAGCCTGCCTCTCTTGTGCGGTCTGACCGAGCTAGAGATGAAGGCAGGACTAGGCTGACCGTCTCAAGCGGAGGGTGGCCAGACTGAGAGCGTCGGGGCCGGGAGGGGTGCTGACCTGCAGTGGGCACACAGGATGCTGGCGCTCCCTCTGGACCCCTGAGCTGTGGGACGTCTCATGTGCGGTACTTGGGCTCCCCCCCCCCAGGCCATGTGGGTAGAGGAGAGAGGGTTGGTCTGAGCTGGGCTAGGAGGACCTGGGGCATTTCTGTTAGATGGTGGGGTCTGAGGGCTGTGGGTGGGGACTCCTTTTACTTTACATCCACCTACGGACCTAACAGCAAAACTGTGGAGTTGGGAGGACTTCAGCACTCAAGTTTTATTAGGGTGTCTGTATGTACTCACATGACTTTTGTTCTGGGCCGTCTGACAGGAACCCAGCACTACAGCCTCAGGGCCGTCAAGGGCTTTTAACAGCATAACGCATGGGGAAAACCCAAGTCCTTATCTTTTATCCTTAAGATTTAAACTCCTTGTTAGAAAAGTTATGAGTTAGTGTTGTCAGAGTTCAGGGTTCAGTGAGGAATTTCAGGCAACACTACAATTTTTGCCTTGTAATTGGAGGGCAGCTCTAACACTGTGTACACTGAAAGCCCTGAAAAGTGTTCTAGAATTGAGCTGGAATGCATAAAATTTTCCCTTTAAAAAAGTCACCTCGTCCAGTACTTGTTTCTTCTACATTTTGACAAACTTCTTGGAAATGTAGCACTGCTAATAAACTCCAAGGAGCTTTCTCAGATTACCTCCACAGGGGACCAGAACAAGATGAGAAACACAATTATTTTGATTTGAGCGCTTTCTTGAAGAGTTGAGCAATGAGACAAATGGAACAACCATTAATAAATCGTTAACGCATTTTCTTGTATTTTCCACTTAGTAGCAAATGTCAACTGGTGTTGGTTGTGGTCTTAAATAATAATATCCATCTCCCTCTCTCTCTCTTTTTAAATTCAGGTTTATTTTACATAAAATAAATTGAAGAGATCTTAAGTGTACAGTTGGATGAGTTTTGACAAATGTATACCTTCATGTAACTATCACCCAAATCAATATGTAGAACACCTCCATCCCCGCTGAAAGCTTCCTGTGCCCTCTTCAATACTCCCACCGAGAGGCAACCATTCTTCTGATTTCTATCAATTAGTTTTGCCTGTGCTTGAGTTTCATATAAAGAAAATCATACTGTTAAGCGCACTTTTATTTCTGGATTCTTTTGCTCAACATAATGTTTTGAGACTCATCCATGCTGTAGCATGTATCAGTAGTTTGTTCCTTTTTTTAATTTATTTTTTTATTTACTGCCGAGTAGCATTTCATTCTATGAATATACCACTGTTCTTCTATTCTTCTGTTGATGGACGTTTGGGTTGTTTCCAGTTTGGGCTATTATAAATATGAAAAAAGGAGCTTTGAATATTCACCTAAGTCTTTTTGTGGACATGTGTTTTTATTTCTCTTAGGCAAGTACCTAGGAATAGGATTGCTGAGTCCTAGGCTGGATGAATATTTGACTTTTTACTGTACTGCCTTCCTGTTTGCCAGTGTGGCTGTTCAAGTTTTCATTCCCACCAGCAATTTACGAGAGTTCCAGGTCATCCACATCTTCACCAAGACTTGGTGTTACTTGTCTTTTTAACTTGAGCTAGTCTAGAGAGTGTGTAGAGGTTTTTCTTTGTGACTTTAAACTTGCATTTCTTTTCTTTTTCTTTTTTAATATATCTTTATTGATTTCAGAGAGAGGAAGGGAGAGGGGGAGAGAGAGAGACAGAAGGGAGAGACAGAGATAGAAACATCAACGATGAGTCATTGATTGGCTGCCTCCCACACGCCCCCAACTGGGGATTGAGCCCACAGCCCAGGCATGAGCCCTGATCAGGAATTGAACCCCGATCTCCTGGACCCTAGGTCAATGCTCAACCACTGAGTCATGCCCGGCAGGGCTATTTGTATGTCTTATTTTGTGGAGTAGCTTTTCAATTCTCTTTCCCAGTATTCAGCTCTTTAATTAAGGTTTTGTTGGGAATATGGCCGTATCAGGCAGTATTTTGTTGACTGATCATAGTCTTTGTTTTAAAAAGTGTTGCTTTTTAAAAATTGATTTTTGAGAGAGAGGGAGAGACAGAGAAGAATCAGTTGGCTGTCTCCTACGGGCCTCTACTGGGGCTGGGGTGGGGGTGGAGCTGCAGCCCAGGTATGTGACTCCGCGGTGGATACGAAACCAACGGAGCCACGCCAGCCAGGGCTGGCTGATTGTGTTCTTTAACACAGAAGCCGAATGGCCAAAATAGCTAGCTAGGTAAGAGCATTAGGTTTAGATCTTTCCAAATGGTTTCAATTTCTCAGGCCAATTATAAAAGCAACCGTTTCACTACTATAAGGCTCCATGTGCTACTTCAGTTCGGTTTCAAAATACAAAAAACCAGTACTCTGCAATCTCTGCATAAAATTAGCATTGGTTGGAAATATCTAAAAGTGGGTTTACAGGCTATATAACATGATATTTTTTATAATGGTATATTCTTGAGATATAATTATATTCAAGAAGCGACCAAATTTGTGTCATAATGGACATGTGCTAAAGGCCCATTAAATTTTTTTGCTTTACAAGTCAGCATATTAAAAAATATAAACACGAAGATGCCATTTCAGGGATAAAATGATCCTTTCCACTTCTAAGTGTTTGTGAAAAGAAAGTACATGTACCAGCATGTGGCTCCCATGAATCCTAAATTCGGACAGAATAAACCTTATAAACGATGATCTGCACTAACACTGTCCAACAGAACTTCCATGGTGGAAAGGTCCTATTCTGTGATCTCCAACATGGAAGCCACTGTGACTGCGAGCATTGAAATGTGGCTGGTACGTCTAAGGGACTGAAATCTAAATTTTATTCTAATTAATTAAATTAAAATTTAAATAGCCATACAGGGCTAGTGACTACACTATTGGATAGTACGAATCTGTACCCTTCAAGAAAGAAATGATTTTAAATGACATTTTTCTCCTTAAGGGGGCCAGCCTCCTTTCCCCCTTGTCTTATGTAGAAGGCAACAACCGGGCAAATATGAAGGTATGTGGCGTGGAGACGGAACTGAAGGCGCAGTAAGTAGGCAAGGAGTGTAAGCAATGTGAACTTGTTTCAAGGGGACACCCCTCCTCTCCCCAGAAATGCTATGGAGCACATACATCCAAATATTGCTAAATAAAATGGAAGTGGGCTTTCATAATCTACACAAGAAATGGGCCTCATAGTCATATACTGTATATGCTGCGAGTGTCATCTGTCCCTTCTACTGCCCAGAGCACTGTGTGTCTTTTAGAGAATTTATTACATTACACTTTGCAATTCTGTTGTAAATCTAACATTCCCTAACACAGCCTGCAGTCTCTGAAGACAGAAAATGTATTAGTATTCAAATTTTTCTACCATTATGGCAAAACCTCATATACAGTAGGCAAGCAATAAATAATATTTTTATTGTAAATATGTTATAAACATAATTTCTATAAAAGTAGAAAAAACAGAGCTGAAGTTAGCACAGCGGAGGCTAATTGACAATGAAAGTCTAAAAATCACCACTGTGGAGTTATATGATGATCACATTACACTGACCACACAAAGCTTGCTCTATGCTATGTATTTTTTGGATTTATAAAGTCACACCCTGGCAGTCTGGTAAGAATTCTGATTATTCTATTACACTAAAATTTTGGTACAAATAGCTTAGTTGAATTTTTTTTTACATAAGTCCCAAGAACTTTAAATAGTAGGCAGCTCTTTAGAGGCTAGGATAAAATACAAATGCCATAGAACACCTCACCTATGCTGAAATAATTCTGAGTTTTTAACTGTGTTTTCATCTGGGCAGCTTTCCCTAACTCTCCTGCCTGCCCCATTTGTACACACACACTTCTTTGGGAACCACTGTGGGAGAGCCCATTGTCGCTGATGGGAACGTGTTTTTCAGGCGTGAGATGAGTTATGGTGGTTAAAAAAGGGGGGTGGTTAAAAACCACTCTCCTAAAAACCCATGTTGACAGTTCCTCACTGGTTGTGGGTGCTCACAAACATCATAATTCTTATAAAGAGCATCAATGCAAACAGTATACTTTCCTCAAAGACCACTCTTCAAAGCAGAGATTAGCTGTGCATAGTGATCTGTAATAATGACCAACATTTATTGAGTGCTTACTATGTCTCAGGCACTGTTCTAGGGAGTTAACATGTATTAATTCATGAAATCTTCATAGCAACTCTATCAGGTAGATAATATTGTTATTCCCATTTTAGCTGAGGAGATGGACACAGAGAGGTTAAGAGTTTTGTGTGAGATCATACAGGTAGTAAAAGATGGTGTCAAGATTCCAAGCCAGGCCGAGGGACTGTTTTAACTACGTTATAGCATAGCTGCACTCACCCAGGAAAGCTTGCTTGCAGCCAACCTAAGAATGCAGGTTCTGTTCTAATCACTGACTCAGGTTTACCGAGTGCACAGACAAGAGAAAGTAGCAGACTGGTTGTCAAGCTTACAATCGTCAAGCTTACGAAGGCTATGAAGATGAAAATTGAGGGCTGCAAAAATAAGTGATTTTCTAAACCATATGGATATCACCAAAATTAAGTGCTCAAAAATGTGCCTCTATATTCCTATCTGTAAGATCCAACGAAATGTTTCTACTAAGATGGAATACCTAAAATTAAAACGAGAGCTCAACATTTACAGTTTTTTTCTTTATATAAAATCTGGAAATCATGTTGACCAAATAATTAAAAAAAAAAAAGTAGTAGACAAGTCATTAAAGCCTCATTACCATCCTTCACAGATGCTCACAGTGCTACAAGTAATCGAACATGTTTACAATGAACTTCTTACAGAATTCTTATTGAGAACAGTAAGAACACTCTAGCCCATAATTAAAACCATTATTTTTAAAGTGCCATGTCTATTAAAGGAGCTTCCAAAAATGAATAGCTCTTACCATGTACAGTGCTGGAAACTGTTCTGTTTTATATGCCTATTAATAACCCATTTAGTCTTCAGTCCTCAAAATGATATAGTTATTTATATTGTACATGAGGAAACTCAGGTATGGAGAGGTGAAATAACTTGCTCAAGGTCACACAAATAAATGGTGGTGCTAGGATTCAAGTCCAGTGTCAGACACTGAGTATCAACATGCAGAGAAGATACTTTGCCCATAAAACATATCTCATTGCACAAAACCTGGCAGAAATGGAATGGTGTAAAGATGGCAGAGGAGGAACTTCCATGCCATGTATTTCCCATATATTTTATTGTATCATTCAAATGTTCAATATAAAACAGCTTAAAACTTAAAATTATTTGCTACTTTAATTCTAATTTTCCTTATATTTAAATCAGTAATATTTTTTCTTAAATATTTTTTTAAACAAGGGCTTACTAAAGTAAAAATGAAAATTTTCTAATTCTCTTTTCAGAACATTACCTGAAGTCAGTCCTTGGCAGTATCTGAAAAAAGCAACAAAGCATTCTTAAAATAGTTACCATTCTTATCAGATGCCTATAAAACTTCTAAAGGAACGCTTAATTTTTTTTTCTGATCCTAATAGCTTATACATTAGGGTCAGTTAAATAAAACAATTTTGAGCTTATTCTTTAGGCCTAGAGGCCTCCGAGTGAATATTCACTCACCATGCATGTCCTCGCTATTAAACACTAACTTAGGAGTTGCTCACCTCTAGGGGTGGACGAGGTCAGCGAGATTTGGTCCTCTGAACTCTTTTTTAGGATAGCCACTATTAAAAAATCTGAACCCTTTACACCTTTTACAGGATTTCGTGTCTGTTGCTTTAGGATGTTTCTCAGAGACTGTGGCACCAAGTCTACACGCTAATTGCCTGTATAAGCACTTTTATCAGTGCCCCCAAAGAAGCCAATACTACTTCTAAAGGGGATGTTTTGGAAACGTGAGCTTTCTTTTGGGTGGCACAACAATCGATGGCACCACCGGTATTTGGTGGGTGGGGGCCAGGGAAATTCAATGTCTTTCAACATGTGGGACAATCTCACATGATGAAACATAGTTCAGTATCTTTCCAATGTCCATTCATGTAGTAGAAAAATCAGTTTATGATTATCTGAACCTAGAACCAAATTTCTTTTTATATAGTATAAACACAAAGTACTTTTTTGCACAGCTTTAAAATTCACTAGTTTCCAAACATGCAACTAACATGTAAATCAAGATTGTACGTTGTTTTGTTCAGAGCTTTACAATGCATGATCCACCATTTTAGGGGGAAAAGTCTTATCAACGGAAATGTTTATGTTTCTAAGTCACAAGTCTATTTGTAGTTGTCACACACACACTCACACACGGGCTTCTGATGTAATTATATCCAAGCATTTACATACTGAAATGATTCGAAATTATTTTCCTCTTATTTCTGGTCTATGTACAATTATTATATACATTTTAGCTTCACTTGATAGTAAAGGGGAAGTAATGGGTTTGATGGGGCCAATTTCCTGACTCGGATGCCAGCTGTAATACAAGACAACTTGCATAGATGGAAAATTAAATAGCTAAAGATGACAGACGTGTTTCTCATACACTAGTAAAATAAAATTCAACAATGCTTAACCAAAAGGAAAGGAAAACTTGTTCAATGCTTAACGTTTGCATTGGAACTCCTAATTAGATGTCACAACTTTCAGATGGCTATGCAGATGAGCCGATACCACTCCAGGGCAGGTAGGCTCAGTACTCCTTTGTCCAGTCCCTCCTTTTCTACCCTCGGACGCTGATGTGTAATAGAAACAGCTCTGTCAGATGGTGGCCTTGTAGTTTTGCTGTGAAAAATCAGTTTATTATCACCATCCTCTACATTTCATTTACATACTAAAATAACTCAACATTTTAAATATTTCTTTATTTCAAAGCCAAATATTTAGTTCACTTTTTATAGGTACAACTTTTTAAAAAGGTCAAAAAGCTGCTAAAATAGTTCATTGCCCATGACAAACGCATTCAAATGGTCAAACATATTTATACACTGTAATTAATTTTTTCAGGAGGCAGTTGTGAAAAATATATAAAGCAAAAATTTCCAGAGAACTCTGATTAATAGTAGCCAATATGAATGCATACAGAATTCTAGTTTTTATTATTATATTTTCACATCCTCTTATGTATCCCCATTCCTTAAAGATTCACAAATTGTTACAAGATAATCTTCACTAAACACGAATGAGTTGGATAAGATTTAAGTATTTTCTCACACTTTTATGTTTCTAGGTAATAAACTTAAAATGTTCTTATTACTAAGTGAAAAAGCATATAAATATTTTTTTAATGAAACAAAAGCATTCACTTGACAAATTAGTTTATTAACATCAAGTTTAAGGTTGTGCATAAAACTGCAATAATGACAATTCAAATGAAGTAAACAGAATAAACCGTTTATTAAAACACTGTGTAATAAAATAAACTTTTTTTGATCCAATGCTATAGTGGTAAACATTTTCCCCTCAGTTTACCTGAAACAGTTAAATTACATCATAATCTGACTAAACCTTGAAAATACTCCTGTCCTTTCCCACTGAACGACTGAACAGTGAGGTGTGCAGATTTAGGATTTTTTGATGAGTCAAGGATAGAGGACGATAACCTAAAAGACAATCAAAATCTCATATGCCCAAAGATTAAATTTTATTTACCCTGCTCACTGGCCCAAACTTAAAATTGTCATATCAAATAAATATTTCATGAATCACCCCCCTCCTTGCCTAAAATAAATATCGGGAACAATTAAGGATATGAGTTGGGTTTTAAACTGCACTTTATTTGTTACTATAACATTGTCTTTTTTTTAACTGATCAGCCTTAAGCATGCAAAAAGTTCTCTTCTGAATGGAACTGCTCCCACAGCCCCTTGGATGTCAATAAGTAAATTATAAAGGTCATCCAATATGTAGTTCTCTCCTCCTTTATAGCACTTCTAAGCAGTGTGACACATACCACAGAGATAGGAAAGACCATCTTTAATAAATTATCTTCTTAATTGTAGAGAATTTCTGAAAATAAAACTGACAAAATGCTAACCCAATGCCTTTGATGAGTGCTCAAGGACCAAAGACCCATCTCCTCCTACTTGAAGACTTAGTCCTCTGGACTGTCTTGGCCACTGTAGGGTACTTGGTGACGCGCTGCGCCGGGCTCTGGACAAAGCACTAAGAAGTCCTTCTGCCACTCTCATTTGCCGATTCTTTGGACCACCCAGTCTTGCTGACAGAGAGGGCAGCGATTGTTCTGTTTCACCCACAGGGACATGCAGCAGTTGTGGAAGGAATGATTACATTCTCCCCAGACCACTAAAAGGAAGAAAAAAAGATTATTTGACATTACACATTTCAATTTAAATGACTGAGCTCAAATATAGGGTATCCCCCCAAAAAATGTATATACACACTTTGAATAATTATAAAGGCAGTGTTTATTAAAATACATTTCATTTTCAAAATTCAGCTATCAGCTGTTAGTGTGTATACATTTTTTGGGATACCCTGTATATAGCTTATTTTATATTATGAATAATAATCATGGCTCATAATCTCAAATAAAGATGGTAAATTGGTCAAAATAATTTTTCCTACCTATAAAGAAATAGAACCTTACATGTATAAAGTTTGTACTTAGGGGACTTTCCATCACTGTTCTAGAATCTGAATGATGTGGTGGCCCCAGTTCCTCCATAGCTCCATATACTGTCTTCCTGAGGTTAGGAAATGAAAGGACCTGAGCCTTCTTTAAGGCCTGAGTTCTTAGTCACACTCTGACCTTGGAGATGTTTGGGGCTTTATTTTACTGAAAAATTCCTCCCGATTTTTATTTACCAAGATATGAGTTTTAAATGTTTTCAGTTCAGCCCGCCTCGGCATGGCTCAGCAGTTGAGCATCGACCTATGATCCAGGAGATCGTGGTGCGATTCCTCGTCAGGGCACATGCCGGGTTTGTGGGCTCGATCCCCAGTAGGGGCGTGCAGGAGGCAGCCAATCAATGACAACTCGCTCATCATTGATGTTTCTCTCTCCCTCTCCCTTCCTCTCTCTGAAATCAATAGAGACATATATATTTACATATATATATAGTTTTCAGTCCATAGTAACCTATTATAGACACGCTTCTAAATATTATCAGCTATACATCTGCTGAGTTGTTTCCTAGAAGTGGTGATAAGCTGTGCTAAGTCATCAACAAGCAATGCAATTCCTCGTGACAAAAAGAATGAAATTTTCAGAGTGGCTGTCTGTGATCAAAGAAAGATGGCCTACACCTCACAGTTCCCAAACTAATATTTTTTAAACAGCATGAAAGAAAAATTTTAAACTGAGGGAAATCACTCACAATCTGGACTACAATATCAAATGTGAGCTTCATTTTTCCTTGCTTGACCAACTGAGCTATATAACAGAAAAACTAAAGACATAGGAATAAAGAAAAAAGAAAAAAAAACACCTTATGAAAATTGGCTGTAGAGGGTAGAAAGCAAGGGGGAATCATTCTAGTGTTTCAGGAGGAAGAAACAGGATTTGATCAAAATGGTATAAATCATTAATAAGAAGTTGTATGTAGCCCTGGCCGGTGGCTCAGTTGGTTGGAGTGTCGTCCTGTACACCAAAAAGGTTGTGGGTTCAATTCCTGGTCAGGGCACATACTAGGCTATGGGTTTGGTTCACAGTCAGGACAAGTACGGGAGGCAACTGATTGATGTTTCTCTCTCACACTGATGTTTCCCTCTCTCTCTCTTCTCCACTCCCTCCTTCCCTCCCCCTCTCTCTAAAAACATCAATAAAACATATCCAGTGAACCACACCAGCACAAAGTACAAAGTTAACCTTTCATTGTTTAAACTCTTTGATACAGCAATCTAGAAGTGATGACTTAAAGAACTGGGACATACAAACCTTTGAACTACTTAAAACATTTAGCCTAAGATAACTTTTGTAGTCCCAGACTATAAGGGAAATTTAATAGACTTCTATACACAAACTACATTCCCAAAAAAGACTTATCCTTTTTCTACCTCAGTTGAAAAGTTAAACATTACATCATAAGAGTATTGAAAACTGAAATGCTTTATTAGAATGAAATCCACCAAAACTGACCTATCACATACTCAAAATTTAAATGTTTTGACAAATTCCTTCTTATATAATTTCCTTAATAGAAGAGAATTATTCATTTTTTTGATTATCAAAATATTTACTATGCCCATGTCTGGAATACTTACATAACCAATTCTTCTTAATTATAGGCAATAAAAAAACTTGCAGATTCATTCCATTAAGGCCTTTTGAGAATCAACACATTTTATATTAATAATGGATCACTGCTTTACAGTTTATTTTTGTGTATTGATAAAGTCAGTCTTAATAGCAAATTCAAACATCCCCACTGAGAGAAAACCTTCAGTTGAAAAAGCATGAGAATGAAATTACAACATACCAACACAATCCTCTTGTTTGTTTTCAGCTTGACATCTAAGACAGGCATCTAAAAGTAAACAAACAGCAATTCTCATTCTGATGCTCAGAATGCAATTTTTAAAACCCAGACATTTCAAAGTCAAATAAAAGCCCAAAGGCTTAGAGATGGAGATAAAAGACTCATACTATTAATTTCTCATCTGAATATAACTGTTTAAAGATGAATAACAAGGCACTGTACTAATTTACTTATGACCAGGAGCAATTTTACAAGGGTTACTGACCCTCTATTTTTACAAGCTCTGATGAAAAGATGTCCTGACAGTGAATTCAATCATGAAAAATATGCCACACTCCACTGTATTAGCGTTATTATAAGCTCACTGGCATGCTCATATAGCTCAACCTTAGGGGTAGTTTATTTTTAAGACACTTTTTTAAATGAGCTACACATGGGGATGTAAAGTACAGCATAGGGAATAGTCAATATTGTATTAACTATGTATGGTGCCAGGTGGGCACTGGAAATATCGGGGGGAAACACTTTGTCTAACCACTATGCTGCTGTACACCTGAAACTAATATAAAAAATAATACCGACTACAAACTGTAATTGAGTAAATAAAATTAAAAAATTAAATAAGCCATGCATATATATTGGTATTTCCTTACCAAAAAAAAAAAAATCTAGGATACCCAAGAAACTAATAATAGTTTACCTTGGAGGGGGTTGGATGGTAAGAAATTTTCATTGTATACTGTTTTAAATTTTTGAATTATGTGATTATATAATCTATATAAAAATTAAAATTAAAAATACTTTCTAAAAACTAGGTATGTTTTTTTCTTCTATAAAAATGTTCCCTTTACAAAGTAACTCTGAGCCCAAAGCATTTACACAACAATAGCAAAGTATTTTAATAAACTACTTGGGAGTAAATATTAGGAATGGGAACCTAAAGTATACTAGGTTGCTTGATGAGAAAGTAATATAGATTATTTCAGGGACTAAGGAAGTGGATTCATTCACTAGCTGGAAGAGGAGTCAAAGGTGGGTAAAAGGAAGTTCAAACAGAAAAAAAAAAAATTAACATAAGCTGGAGAAAAAATAATTCTGTAAAAATAGACACACGGTGGAGCTGAAGCCTGCTCTTCTTACACTGGATTATGCACAGGCACTTGTTTGCTTCTCTCTGCATGCTTTTACCCTAAAAAAACACACCACCCTGGCCTCTTCAGTGTGGACTAAAAACAACCACTGCCTCCTAAGACTTTCTTCAATTCTACAATTACTGAGTATCTGCTCTGTGCAAAGAGTTATGCCCTGGGGACACCAAAATGACCAAGTCTGGGTCTCTGGTCTCCAGAGCAAATGGGAAGGCAGACAGGCAAACAACTAAGTATCATAAGGGTAGTGATGTAACAGTGAAGATGAGGCTCTGGTTCTGTGCAGTCACAGAATTAGAGTTTGTGATCCCAACTGCCTCTTTTACAAATTAGGAAAAGAAAGCCCCCAAAGGTTGTGTCAAATGTCCAATTAACATGTAGCCACAAAGGCTTCCTCTGGCTCTATAACTTGGCGGTACAGGCGAAGCTGTTCCTCTCTTCCTCAGGAGCCCTTGCTCCTTTCAGAATGAAGGGAGGAAAGGGCAAACCGAGAGTGTTAACATCAGAATGGGTTGACAGGCAAATCTTGGATCAGGAAGTCATAATAAATCAATTGTGTATTCGATGAATTCCAAATATTAAGGAAATGGGATTAAGTGGGCTCTTTCTGTAGAATCTAGAAATCTCTGAATTATGCTTATAGCTTTGATTTAGATGATCAAAAACTGACCTAAGTAGATAAAAATTCCCAAAGTTTCAGATAAAAGGAAAAAGTTTTTGATGACACTCCTAATATCTGAAACAGCACATTTCTAAGCAGTACAATAACACTAACACCTTTTAGAATAATGCTAGGGCAAGGACTGGGAAGTCTGAAAAACAAACTTCCTCTCGCTGTCACCTGACCACGAAGTGGATTTTAACACCTCATAAACAAAATACAAAGGTCTAGTCCAGAATACTTTCCTGAACTCAAAGTATAGCTGTTGTAAATCTGCAACATGAATCCACAGTAGCAGAATGCTTGCTATAATTAGAAAGTAAATGTGAATGGGAGCCATTTATAGCCCATACTTATACTTACTTTAAATATCCCAAGTAAAGTTTATTTGTTGCAAGATTTCAACCATTATTTTAAACTCTACATTTCTACTTAATAGCTTAAACTTTTTTCTTTGGAGAGAAGAATAAAATGCCTTTTTAGGAACATTGTTCTTTTTAAACTAAAGGAAATTTAGGTGACAAAATTTTCAGCAAAGCCTGTCTTGTTAAAGAACAAAAACCGAAGTCACCTGTGTAAGTTAAAAATGCTACCCAAACTGGAAAATACGGTTCTAATTCTTAAGGGGTGGGGTATGTGGTAAGGGGACTGACTGACCGTACTGCAGGCCAATAAACTAGGCGCTTTTAAAACCTAATATGCAAAATAAGTGGATCATGTCTGAAACCAAGCTCTTTCAAAAGTAAAAAGTAAAAAATATTTGAACCTCTTTGAAACCAGTTCTTATGAATAAAAGGCATACTAAAGAGTGTAAACATAAATGTCTTGATTCTGGTAGATCTGAAGTTTCATTCCCTCAAGAAGGGAGAGCAATTCTCTGCAAGTTATTTCTCCAGCTCTCTCATTTTTCAGGGCAAGACACCACGTTTTCAAATTACTGACACCTCGGTTTTCTGCACCTACCCTCAAGCAACAACATGTAAGAAGCTCTCCCGGTAGTTTTAAATGCTCTATTTAAAAATACAACTTGCATGTAAACCACCTCTTTCTCAAGGTGGTTTGAGATCTTAAAACAGAAACCATATAAAACAAAACGGGATGAAGTCGTGTTCTGAAAGGTTTCACTTGGCCCAATATTTGTATTAAAAATACCACGGCAAGAAGAGGGGCTTATTTATAAAAGCGGGTTCTCCATCCACAAAGGCCTGACTCAGAGCGGGGCAGCATCTTTGCCAGGAAACGGCATCCTATGACAGGAAGGGGCCAGCGCGAAGATCAAGTTCTGCGTTTCTAAGTAAAGGGCGGGACATTCTTCAATCCCCACAAACCTTAAACTATTCTTGAACCGCACTGGACCCCCTTTCCGGCCAAGCGAGTGCCCTGGGACCTGTCTTGAATCAGCCGGATTGAAGGGCCGGCAGCAGGCCAGCAGTCGCAATGGCCGCGCACACTTCTCTTCCCTGCAGCTCGCAAGAGCGGGCTGCGGGTGTCGCCGGGCGGGCGATGACCAGAGCGTCTGCGCTGTGTGACCAGGGCCAAGGATGCGGCCCCTGAACCCGGGCCTTCCCCGCGACCCCTCTGCGGTTCGCTTCTGGAGACCGGCCTGGGGGCTGCCGGCCACACTAACCCAAGTGGTTCCTCGCTGCTCCCATCAAACCACAAGGTGGTGTATACATTCTTGGTCACACCCATCGCCACTTGAAATTATCTTAATTCCTCTACTCGCTGCCCGTTCCTCTCGCTAGAATCCAGCCCCAGGCGCTGGGACCCCGCGGCCCCCGGCGGCGGCCACCCTGCGGACGTGTCCGCCGCTCCCGGACAGGGCGAGCCGCCCCCAACCCTCCGGACACGGGTCTATCGGAGCCCTTGGCGCGCCCCCCTCCCCGTCCGGAGCCGGCCCCGCGGAGGCCGTAGCGCGGCCGCGGCCTCGCGTGCAGCGCTTACCCATCACCTGGACCCTGCAGATGGCGCACGTATCGCACTCCACGTCCCAGCTCCACATGGCCACCGCGTTCCACTTCTTGAGAGAGAACATTTTGTCGCCGCCCGACTTGGAGCCTGCACCCCCGGAGTGAGAGGACAGGGCGCAGGGCTCCTCGCCGTCTTCCACGTCGGCCATGGCGGCGGCGCGGAGCCGGCGCGGAGACGTTGGGTCGGGGAAGGCCCGCGGCTATGGCGGCTCCGTGGGGCCGCCCGACAGGCCACAGCGCCGCCCGCAGGCAGCCGGCCACCGCGGCGCCGGAGACGGGGGCCGCCCGCGATTGGCCGGCGCGGGCCCGTGACGTCACCTTACGCCAGCGCCCGGCCGCCGTTTCCCCGCCCCCTTCACGGCGGGGGCCGCCTAGAGGGCTGAGCGCCCGGGGGTGACGTCGGGCCGCAGCCGGGCCCGCTCTGCGCAGCGTGACTGTCGTGATTGCGGGAGAACGTTGTGCGGGAACCGCGTGTCCTGCTCTCTGCCTTCGTGAAACTTGCCGCGCTCAGAAAGTACCGTGTTAGGACGTCCGTTCGTCGTCCCTCCCGAATGTTAAGTCCGTAAGAACAGGGCGCGCGTCTGTCATCACCTTGCCCTCCGAGTCTGAAAGATGCCTGGCCGCGGAAGGCCCAAGGACTTGAGTGAGTGAATGACCGTCATGAGTTTCCAGAAATCTGGTTCCGCGGTTCTCAAACGTTTTGGTCTCGGAACCCCTTTGCACTAAAAAATTATTAGGACCTCGAAGAGCTTTTTGTTTGTGGAGAATATACATTTGTTGGTGAAGAAATTAAAACGGAGGGAAAATTTTTAAATGTATTAATTCGTTTATATAGATATTAAAAAAAAATTATTGACTTTAGAGAGAGGAAGGAAGAGAGAGAGAGAAATAATGAGAGAGAAACATCCATCGGGTTGCCTCCCACGTGTGCCCGGAACCTGCAGCCTGGGTAGGTGCCCCAGCTGGAATCGAACCCGCCACCTTTTGGTGTACTGGATGGGCTCCAACCAGCCGAGCCACACTGTCCAGGGCAATGTATTAATTCATTTAAAAATAACAGTAATAAACCCATTACAGGGTATGGTGAGAGCAGTGATACCACATATCATGTAGTTTCGGGAAAACACTGTACACTCGTAGAGAGAGTGAAAAGAGAGAACTAGCTCGGAATATTGTGCAAATAGTCTTGGCCTCTGAAAGGATCCCAGGAACCCTGGGGACCACTCTTTGAGAACCTCAAATCTAGCTTAAGTTCCTCCTTTTATATGTAGGAGGAATGAAGTCCCCAGAAGTAATTTAAAGAGCACGGTGCTACCACGTGATGGGGACAGTTCTGAAGCCAGGGTTCTACTGTTGCTAGCCCAGGGTTATATAATTATGTTTTCCCAAGCAAAGAAGACAACATCTCCATTTAAAAGATAAGAAAGCTGAGGAACTGAGAGCCCAAGGAGATGCCTGATTACCACCACCATCTAATGGTGGACACCCGCTGCCTCGGGGTTGGGATTCAGAGCCCCCCACCTCTTTTTGGGCCTCCCATCAGGGCCTCATCTCCTGGTGCCAGGCCCTGTGACTGGGTGGGGGCTAACCAAGCTCAAGGAGTCTGGCAGGGAAGACAAGAATGTGTAAATACATAAAAATATAAGTATGGACACAGGGTCACATTTGACTAGATCCTAATGTGTGCTGTTTGTTGAGTGGGCCTGTTAAGTGCTATAAGGGACAGAAATGTTCCTGAGGACTGATGCCGTAAGGGAGAGCCTCATGGAAGAAGTAAGGTTTGAAATGAGGGGAGATGGAGGCTCTGGTGGCTGGGAAATGAGGCAAGAAAGCAAACCCCTACGAGCTGTCAGCTGGAGCAGAGCAGTAGCAGTGGCTGCAGACATGAGTCTGACCACACAAATTTTATGAGCCAGGCAAAAATCCCTATGGACAAACTCAGATGAACTGTACACAGCACGTGTTCTGTTCATGTTACGTGACCACACATCTGACTAGAGACGGCTATAAATGCTAGATAGCTAATAAGAAAAAGAGGGCTGGAACCACACGAGGACAGAATGCACCCAGCTGGTGGGAGCTGGGCAGTTTGCAAGAGAAACAGAGGGAAACACCATTGAAAGAATAAAGGATTAGAGGGTGGTTCAGGACAAGAAATGGTACAAGCCTGTGCTGAGTCTGAAACTCATCACCCTGTCCCTGGTTTATTGTGTCCTGACTTCCTTCCCGTCTCTCCTCCTCAGTCCATTCAGTCTAATGTGCTGTTTAATTTTCCTATATCCCCTTTTCCACCTGGCACTCTCCAGATCAGAATGTTCCATGGCTCTGAATTATCAGAACAAAATCTCAAGGTCCCAGTTGGTCATTTTAATCCTGCCACAATATGGCCCCGATACACTCTTTTAGTGTCATCCCCAAGCACTCCTCCCTGAGACCCTTGTTAGATGGTTTTGCTCAGTCATCTAAACAAAAAGCAACAGGTTTCCCCAGAGAATTCTAATTTATCTAATTCCCAGTTCTATGCTTTTCATCCCCGCACCATATTATCATGGCATATAAAATTCAGCTTAACCTAATTTACCACCCATACATTGATCAACCACACCCCTTCTGTTTCCCATGGAGCTGAGATCTTAATTGGAGGTAAAGTGATTAGAAGTTTCCTCATTTTTGTAAGATCCCTGTTTGGGGTATGTTATCTTTTGGAAAGTGGTAATTATTTCCCAACACTCCTGTTGTTCCCAACTATAGATATATTTATGAAAGAAGATTCTGTCTTAGATAGAAATCAGGACTTCAAATTATAAACTTCACATGCACGAGAGAAGCAGCCCCAGAGAAGAATCCCACCTATTTTTACTAAGGCTTACTTTGAAACCCACATTTTAGAAAATGACAAGCATGATAGGATTAAAACTACTTTGAACTTCCATACAATAGTCTTACCAAATTTTATTTTATTTTTAAAAAATATATCTTTATTGATTTCAGAGAGAGGAAAGGAGAGGGAGAGAGAGAGATAGAAACATTAATGATGGGAGAGTCATTGATAGGCTGCCTCCTACATGCGCCCGACTGGGGAATCGAGCCCGCAACCCGGGCATGTGCCCTGACTGGGAATCGAACCCCTATCGCCTGGATCCTAGGTCAACGCTCAACCGCTGAGCCACACCCGGCAGGGCCTTACCAGATTTTAGAGCTTGAAAGGGGCTTGGTTACAGTGAAAATATTATCATAGAACAAGCAATATTTTTATAGGCATGTCTGATTGGCCATGGAAATAGCATCCTTAAGACAATATGGAATTCATATTCAGTTTTTAGCCTGTAAAAGAATAAACAGGAAATCATAAATTTAAAAACAAAAAAAAGTTCAACCTCATACAATAGACAGTAAACATATGTAAATCATTACCCCCTAAGAGGTAGCACATGCTTCATAAAGAGTTTAGGTAAATTCACCATTTCAGATACACTCTGAGCTAAAAGGAACCAGGACATGGGTGGCCGTGAGTGGGGCCGCTGAAGAGAGAAGGCAGAGCTCGCACTAATAATTGAGGAACTAGGTGGTTCTCTTACTACTTGTCCCTTGGAGCAATCATCATTCATCAGAATGGAATGATGGTTTAGGGGACTGTTACCTAGAACCAAAATTCGTATGGTGTTTTCAAGTGCAAAATCTGCTGTGATAGTCTACCCCAGCTGAATGCCCGGGCTCTATATAACACCCCCTGGTGGCTGTGACTAGCATTTAAGTGCATACCTTTTTCTTCCTTTTACTGGTAATTTTAGGTTTCTTGCTAATTTTCCAAATAGACCTGAAGGTGTCTGAAGAGATCTGAGGAGTGACTGTAATTTTTAAGACTGGGAGTTTACCTGAGAGGGGAAAGAACATAATAGTAAATGTGTAGGATACCTCACAACTCCATTTGATGGACTGGGTCTTAGGCTTCTGAAAGGACCATTCTCCCACATTCTTACTAACTGGGAAACTTTCCCCACACTTACCCTTTCCCTATATCCTCTTGATGTGAGTGACTCATGACAATTTATTTCTTCCACTAGTCCTCTCTTTTCTTTTCCCACTGTTACATATTTTACCTATGGTTGTGGTAGCCTTCTAACGAGTCTTCCTAACCCCAGATTTCCCCAATGTCAAATCCATCCTGGACTCTACTTCCAGTTTAATCATCTGAAAGCAAAATTCTGATCCTGGCATTTATCAGCTCTTTATCGTTAGTGGATCTCTCTTGTTTCTGCTTGCCCAGCTTCCATTTTAGCTTCTTTCTGGAACAGAATCTTTTTTTCTTTCCTTAATATATCTTTATCGATTTCAGAGAGAGGAAGGGAAAGGGAGAGAGAGAGAGATAGAAACATCAATGATGAGAGAGTCATTGATCGACCACCTCCTACACGCCCCCAACTGGGAATTGAGACAGAAACCTGGGCATGTGCCCTGACCGGGAATCGAACCACGATCTCCTGGATCTTAGGTCGATGCTCAACCGCTGAGCCATGCCCAGCCGGGCTGGAACAGAATCTTGAGTGTCCTTTGTGGTTCCATCGCCCTATCCTACAGGGGTGAGCACATAACTCAGAGCAGGCGACTTAGTGTATTTCTTTTCCCTGCACAGTGATTGGTTAACAGGTGTGCATGTGACTCATGATGGCCTAATGAAATCAGGGGGAAGGCTCTTTCTTGAGATTAAACTAGCAGAATGTAAACTTCTGGCTAATGCTACCCAAATTGTCACTGTGTGGGAAGAACTTACCTGAGACTAAGTCAACACAGATGAAGATCTTCCAGGAGATGGAGGTAGGTAGCATTATTTGAAGTCCTGAATCCAGCTGTAGCTGTAGCTAGAACCACCCCTGGACTTACATGAGTCAACAAATTTTTGTACTTAAATCAATTTGAGTTGGTTTTGTATCACTTGAAACCAAAAATTCTGACTGATTTCTTATAAAGGCCTGTGATATCATGATTTATAAGAAATATATATTTGGCCATTCAGATGACCGTACCCTTGGAATTTCCCAAGTAATAAGAGAAGTGTGAGTATCTTTTGTTATATTTGGTCCCTTGTTCCCAGTTCCTCAAACCTGCTTCAGAGACATCAGGGTGAAATGGTGTCTTGTTCATAACAAGCCCCTTTCAACCACAATTGAGTTTATGCTAATGAGGTGACTCTTGGGAATCCCCTAAGAATGGGTTCTGGTTGCCAAAGGAACCAACCATGAACAGAGGGTTGGAACTTTTAGTCCCACCCCCAGATAGAGGATGAATCAATCAGTAATGGCCAATGATTTAATCAATCATGTGTATTTACGTAATAAAGCCTCCATAAGGAGCCAAAAGGAAAGAGTTCAGAGAGCTTACAGGTCAGGGACCCGAATGCTTCCACATGCCACAGCGAAGGCCCAAACTCCATGAGGATGGAAGCTCCTTCGTTTGGAATCTCACCCTAGGTATCTCTTTATCTGGCTGCTGATTTATATCTTTTGTAATAAACTGGTAATCTAGTGAGTAAACTGGTTTCCTGAGTCCTGTGAGGGGCTCTACCAAATTAATCAAGCCCAAGGAGGGGGTCATGGCAACTCCTGGTTTATAGTCAGTTCAGAAGCACAGGTGACAACCTGGACTTGCAATTGATGTCTAAAGTGGAGAGCAGTCTTGTGGGACTGAGCCCTTAACCTGTGGGATCTGATGCTATCTCCAGGCGGATAATGTCAGAACTGAGTTGAATTGTAGGACATCCAGATGGCGTGACTAGTACAGCATTTAGGAATGAGTGGATGTGTACAGATGGAGGGGAACACAAACTGAAAACACTCTACCTGTCTTTCTGGCTCTCAGTGCTTCAAGGATGTCAACAGCAGCCACTTCTCCAACCACATTGTTTCCAAGGTCAATTTCCCTTAAGTGGGCAGAGTATTTGATCAGGCTGACCAAAGGAAATGACAAAACAAAATGGCATTGTTCCAAGCGTGGTTACTCAGAGAAACTCAATCCAGTTATTTTGGAATGTGATCTTTCTTTTTAGGTCCTCTTCATCCCCCACCCCTTCCGAAGATGATTCACTGACCCAGTTTGAAACTGAACTGAAGACATTCTGAATCCAATTTTTTCCAGTTTAATCTCTAGTTTGGATGCTTATTCTAAGCAAGTTGGTAGGATAAGGATTTTTAAATGCTTTAAATCTTCCATTTATTTATTTATTCAAAACATGTTATAGTATTGTTAGGGCTTCCCAGTCTTTTAGATTTTATAGAGCAGTAAAATATAAAAAAACCTGGGGGGACTGAGAAAGATCATCTTGGCAAATTTTGGTATGTCAAATACGAAACAACTCTCACCTAGCAACACTATAAAAGAACAAATATTTTTACATAAAATTAGGAAGGCCAAAGTCTTGAAATAAAGGATAGCGTTTTAAAGCAAGTGTAGCTTTATGAAAAATGAACACTCTACCTGTCTTTTATTTTTCTAATTTCATTGAGGATTATTGGGCCAACTTGTCTTTGGGAATCCCTTGCATCCTAAATGGACATGGAATCTGGGTGAAGGCCTGGGTTGCTAGCCAGCTTCTACCTCTTGTTAACCATGTGATCACGAGCAGGCCATGTGCCCTCTTGGATCTCTCCTTCCTCAAGTGTAAAATTGGCCTGAAAAGGGATGTTTTGTCTACTTCATAAGGTTGTGGTAAAAACAGAATGCAGCAGTACCTATGAAAACGTTGCAAAATGGAATACCATCAGTGCTATCATACTGAGTACATACCTACTACATGCATTTTATTATGCGCCTAACATTGCAGGGATTAAAAGGAACTTAACACATGGCCTCTGCTCTTGGAAGAGCCTATAAATAAAACAATTTTGAATTCTTACTATGTGCTGGGGACATGAAATTTCAGTTAGGGTCAATAGTGAGTACAAGGTGATGCTTTTGCTCCCTGTACACACTTTCTACTGATTCTGCAGCCAGAATTCAAGGCCAGGGCTAAAGGACTCTGCCAGAGTCTCCCTCTTGAAGGTCTTGCTCCCAAGGAAACAGTCTGTCTAACCAGGACTTGACCAGCTTTGGCTTTCTGAATGGCCTGATTGTGTCCAATTCCTTCATACAAGATAGGCAGGAACAGGCTTGCTGCAAGGAGGAAGCAGGGGAGTGCAGAAGGAGGGCGGAGAGTGTTGAAGACACACTTTACAATTCCACAATTCTGCTTCAAGGTCTGATTTCGGACGCCACGGGTTTAACCACTGCACTTCACAGTCTCACATGAGCTATGATTTGAAGGAGCTTTCACTGTGTGTCAGTTGTGATCATGACCACCCTCATGTTTACATCCTTGTGCCTGGCACAAAGGGGCCTCCCAAGGGTGTGAGTGGGGCTGAAATCCAGCCAAGTCCTGCTTGCCAAGTTCTGGGCCCGGAGACATAGACTTGGAAGGGGTAACTTCCTCTGACTCATTGGCCAGAGGTGGTGCCTCCTTTAATTCATCTGCCCAGAAGGGCTCTTTTTCCAATTTGTATAAAGGTGCTAGCTGGCACCCTAGGCATTGTATTTAGCACCTTACGTATACAATCTCATGTAACCCTAAAACAGTCTCTTGAGTTAGATACTGTTATCCCCATTTTTACAAATGAGGAAACAGATACAAAGACGTAATTTAACTTGCCCAAGATTATACTGCTAGTAAATCGTGGAGCAGAAATGTGAATTCAGGCAGCCTGCTCAAGAAAAACCATGAAATATGATTCAAATATACCAAGAAAATGTTTTAATCTCCAGTAGTCCTCAATTCTTATACTTTCAAAATGAGAACAAAAAGATTTAAGTGTTTAGTGTCAGAACTAAAGACACATGGGGAAGGGATTCCCAGTGCTGGTGCTCGTTGGTGATGTTTACATGCCCAGTTACACGGAGCCGGCAGTTAGTTACTGCAGGGGGCCCGTGCTCAGAGGGCGCCTCACTTGGCTTAGTGCTCTGCTCTTGTCATCTGGACATTCTTAATATTTGAACAAGGGCTCATGAGTTTGCATTTGTACCGAGTCCCCACAAATTCTGTAGCCAGTTCTGCTGTCATCTTTAGTGGCAGAGCAGAAAGCAAAATCTGACCAAGGGTTGGCACCACAGACTATTGCTAGACAAATCCTACTAGAGGGAGGCCTGGGTAACAAGAAGTGTAACCAGCAGGGTTCCTGCCTTAAGCTCAAAGAAGCCACTGATACCAGCTTTAGGGGTGGACTTAAGCAGCAGAGCTAGGTAAGGGCTCATCCAAACCAAAGGCATGATGTGGCTTGTCCCCGGATGAGCTAATCTGAAGGTGAGGATAGACCCACGTGGTACCAAGGTTGGATAGGGCCAATGGGTATGGGTTAGTGCCCCATAATCTCTATCACCAAATCTTACCCCAATATAAATGTATATGCATATGCCACCATCAGTACATATTCTAGTAAGCAGGCCCCTGGAGATGACTTTGCTGGCAAGCTCCCGGATAAGTCCCTTGCCTCCCCATTTATCCACTGAGCTAGCTCCTCCTTTGTGGATACTCAGGACTCTAGATAATAAAAGGTGAGAATTCATAAATCTGTTCCCCAAAGTGCTCCTGGAGCCTGTTTGATAGTCTTTCAATTTGCTCTACAGCTGGCCCAGAACTGGGCTTGCAGGGAGGTGGGGGGGTTATGAAGACGGTGCTTCTACTTCCAGGGCACCAGCCTGTCAGCCCTGCAAAGAGGGGCAGAAGGAAAGTGAGTGTTGGGCCTGCAAAGGTGGAAATGGGGGGCGTGGGCGGGGGTGGTCTGTCCTCTAGGTGAGCATGTAGCTCACTACACAAGTCACACCAGGAAGTCACCAACCACCAATAGAGGGGTGAGGTGGAAAAGGCCCAGAAGAGATGAACGAACCAGCTCTCTCTTCCCGCCTAAGGAGGCAGGGACAACTTCGTAATCAAACACAAAGGACTGTGCACTCTTAAGTAGTCTGCCTTTCTTCCTTAGGTCACATTCCTTACATTTTCTGTTATATCTTGACTTAGGGAAGACAATTCTGGATGTCATACCTCCTGTCTTTCCTCAGTTGCCAACTTCTTAAGTGAGCTTCTAGTGAGGTCTTGGAGACCCTTAGGACTTTAGGCCTTCCCTTATGATCTCCTCCCAAGACCAAGATGGTCACTGCTTGTTAAAAAGTTGCGATTAAATAACTGTCCCCATGATTTATCCCAATCACCTAGTTTTGGAAGAGGAACAAATAAAACCTCTTAAATTTCTGCTCACCATGTTAAGATTTGAGTGAATTCCAACAAAGCGTTTTCTCCTCCATTCCCTTTTCCGTCTATGCCATTATCTGCCAAATATAATTTCACTAACCAAGGACCAGCTTCAGCCAAACCTTTCATTTTTTTCTTGGTCCCTACGAGAAAATTAGAGTGTTGTATTACTTTTAGACAATACTCCCTTCGTTACAACCATCTAAGTTGGTTTTTAAAAATAGTACTTAACATATTTCACTTGTGTGGGTAGAGGCATTTTGTAATATAGTTAAGGAAATATAATTTAAGAACTTTTAAAAAATACTCAGTACATCTTTTGTTCTTTACAATAGCAAGCCCCAAATTGCTTTTAATGAAAGGAAACCTCATTGAAGATTTAGATTGCTGCCTTTACTTTTGCCAAAGAGGAAAATCGATGTCTTTGGAAACTTCTTGGTAGAAGAGTATGTTGTCCACTGATCCTGGGGAAGTGATAGCCCTAGTGTAGCTAGTAATGCCTTGAGATTCATGAACATGCATAGAATGTGATTTTTCTACTTATCAGATCTCTTCACAAATACAAATGCCTTTGAAAAGTTAAGGTTACTGCCCAGAATGATAAACGACGTGGCTGCTGATGGCATGTGGCACTGTTTCTTTCTGCCCCCTTCTGGCACACCAGCAAGCAGCCGTGATGAAACCTGAGGCCAGTGGGGCCGAGGCCAAAGGCCACATTCCTGTGAGAGGAGAGAAGCGCCTCAGCCAGTCTACACGCCCCAACTTAGCCAACCTGGCACGAGCGGGTGCCCTTGGGGAGGGAGGGGGCTTCCAGGCCCGTCACTGGCCTGGTACAGCTCACATCCCCGCGGGAAAGACGATCCAAATCTCCCTTCAACTGGTGGTAAGGGAGGTAACAATGTGATCTTCGCCCATGAAAAGTGACCAGGTTGGAAAATGCTAGTTCAAACCACTCTCCAGAATTTTGACCTCCAGTGAGTCACAGTGCCCATGAGAGGGGATGAAGGCTGATGCTGCTTAGTACAGGGACTTCCTTTTCCAGGCCTTTAACCAAAGTTCAAGTAAAACAAGATTTTTTTCTCCGGATGGAAAACAATTTCCTTGGAGTGAGGGTGAGTCCATGCTCAACCCCTGGTAATACTTGACCCACCCCAGCTGTATTCACCTCAACCTATTTTTACCTAATCTTACATTCCTTTACTTTAAAACAAAAGCAAGTTCACCAACAATGAGCACTTTAATTTACCCACCTCTGCCTCAGAGAACTTAGCAGTGGCATAGCAATGCCAACTCTGCTAAGAGGCACAGTAAAATAGGCAGAATCTCCGGGTTTAAAATCTCTCTCTGAAAAGTGCTGTGCGACTCCCCAGGAAGTTACCTAACTTCTCTGAACCTAAACTGCCTCATTGCTGAAACAGAGATAATAATACTCATGTCTTAGATGCATTGTAAAGATGGACTGGGAAGCATGGTGAAATAATCGTTGCAGAGGCACTTAGTATGCAGTAAATAATATGGCCTAGCTTCCCAGTTTCATTTCTGGATTTTGTAAGTCACTGAAACACTGGAATGGGGGCAACCTGGTGGGGAACCTGCATGTGTAAGCAGTCTCCCCATCTGCACTGGCTTCCTGAAGATCAGATACATATTCCTGACAACTGCACGTCTCCCCTGGAAGCCACCCCATAGATCCAATATGAACTCACCCAACTTTGTGCTTCCTCTTTGGTTAACTGCAAAGACCTCTCAACTGTCCCTGACTTCAGAATCATTCTTACCATCCTCATTGAACTCAATACTAGGTGTTGTCAATTCTCCTCCTAAATATTTTTAGACTCTGTCCATCTCTGCAGTCTCAGCTCTGTATTTTTTCCTCTCTTCGCTGAGCTGTTGGAAAACCTCCAGACTCATCTCCCATTGTCCATTTGTCCCTTTCTCTGAAATATATTCTGCAAAGCTGCCTGAGATTCTTTTCAAGAGTCTAATTCTCATTATGTCATTGCCTTGCTTCCAACACATCGTGGCTTTAACTTTGCACACAGGACAAAAGCTAACTCTTACTACTGTAAGTCCACTGGCCTTTCAGCAACATCTCCAGTCATTCCCCTAGTGACCATTCTGTGGCAGATGTCATGCTTCCCACATGCCCAGCGCTCCACACTCCAGGCACTTTCACCTCGGACCTTTTGTCACTTGACTCCCTTTGCTTAGAATGCCCTTTCTTTTCCAGTTGATGAACCTCTTCTCATTCCTTCTAGAGAGAGCTCTTTTCCCCATGTGGGTCAGCACCCAAAGGTTAAGTACAAATTTTCATGGAACCAGAAGTTCCCCAGAGAAGATTCCTCAGCTTGTCCCTCACTCTTGGGCCTCTTCTGGGACCATGAGAATAGCTGAGCATCACGCATTTTGGTGGGTTTTGCTTAATGATTACTCAAATGTTCATCTGTGGATGCCAGGTCCTGGTAGGACCTTCTTCTTGAGGTTGATTTTGTTTTAAACTTGTTAAAAATAGCTTTTTTCCATCAACAAGAAGCATATGTGATTGCCTGTGTAACGAATGACCTGAGGTTTATAAGCCAGACTGTAAATTGTGTTTGCTTGATTGCAGGTCTTAAGAAGGCAAAGTATAATTAGTGTTGGGTGATTCACACCTCAGACCTTGGAACCTGTCCACAAAGGTTTCCACTGTTTAGCATCACCCCAGGATAAAATCCCAAGTAAAGTAATTTCAGGATTATGACCAGTAACTTCTTGATTTGGAACTAATAAAGCTGTTTTGAAGATTACATCTTGACTTTGGAACTTGACCTTTGAATTCCTTAATGCAGCTAGCATGCCTGTGGACTGTGGCTATGATATCAGCAGAGGTGCCATAGTTGGGGGAAGTGAATTTGCCACTTGGACAGCATTGGTACTGAGGTAAATGTCTAATCCATCCCAAGCTTGTGGACTGAGCATTTTATGGTTGGACTTTGCTTCTCAGTCTTAAATCCTTAAGGATGAAGACACCTCTGAAAGCTGTGGTGTGGAGCTTGGGCTGGGACGCTGAGCATGCTTAGGTGATGGGGCACCCCTGAGTCTTTGCTGGGTCTTTCAGGAACTTTAGGGACCTTGCGGTGACATCACAGGATGGGCTGAATGAGCTCAAGGAAGATAACTTCTCTGCAGGTAACTGTTCCTGATGACCTTTCAGTCTTTAGCCATTTTCTGGCTCTTTTTGGGCCTGATGAGCCTGGGACTAGGCATAGGCCAAGCCAGATGTCACTCATTTGGGTGTTGACACCATCCAGGCCCAGGGTCCCCAGTTGTCATTGAGCCCTGGTACAGAGCCCTGGGGCTAAGAGGTGAGTCAGACAGGGTCTGGAGGAGACAGAGAAGCCAGAACAGAAATGGGCCTGGTGCCCGGCTGGGCTTTGCTCAGCGGTGGAGCATCAGCCTGGGATCCAGGAGATCAGGGTTCGATTCCCGGTCAGGGCACATGCCCGGGTTGTGGGCTTGATCCCCAGCAGGGGCCGTGCAGGAAGCAGCCGATCAATGACTCTCTCATCATTGATGTTTCTCTCTCTCCCCCTCTCCCTTCCTCTCTCTGAAATCAATAAAGATATAAAAAAAAAAGAAAGAAATGGGCCTGGGCCCTGTTTGTTCTGTGGTTTCCATGGCAGAGAAGAGGCATCTAAGAGCCTCACTCTGCCCTCGGATTTTCTTCACCGAGCAAAATAAAACAAAAGTAGGCAATGTGATTTCCTTTTAAGGCTAAAGCAGTGGTGGTTCTCAAAGTTAGACCCTGGACTGAGAGCATCGACATCACTTGGGAGCTTGATAGAAATTCAAATTCTCCAGCTTTACTTCTGACCTACTGATTCAGAACCTTCGGGGTGGGGGGGTGGGGGAGGTGGAGCAATCTGTGTTTTCACAAGCCCCCCCACGTGCTTCTGATGTTGCTCAAGTCTGAGAACACTGATCTGAGATTCTTCATGTTCAGTGGTGCGTTGCAGCAGGGCTGGCTAGGACAAACAGACATCTGACTTCTTCTAGCATAGAAATAGAATATTTTGCCTCTTCTAATAACTTATGCGTGGCTGCTAATGTAATGTTGTCAAATTCTTGTAATTCCGCATTTGGAGAGGAACAATAAAGCGTGTCAGGCTTCTGAATGGAGATTTTGACTGGCACAGTATTGTGAGTTCAACTTTCCAAGCAGCAGGCCAAAAGCCTCCTGTGCACAAAGAAGCAAGCATAAAAATAGTTTGTCTGTTTTCAATTGGGAGCAAATGGAAACCATCTGGACCCTTGTCCAGGAGGTTGATGTATAACAGTTCAACCTGACTCTTTATTTAGAAACAAGTAGAAGTCTTCTACCGAGACCAAACTGACTCCCAACCAAATACCTTATGACTTTGAAAGTATTTATCCAATGCAGGGAGCTGTTTTTATATTTGCTTTGCGTGAAAGCATGAAAATGCTCTGCTCTGATGAGAAGCTATAGAATAAACATATAGTCGACACACGTCGTTTCTATTGGCTTGAGGCACAGAAGACTTTAATGGCTCCCATTGTCTACTGGATTGTCCAACACTCTGCCTGACACCTGAAGTCCTCCTTAACGTGTCCCACACCTCTTGCCAGGTCCACCCTTCCACATCCTCTTGTTCCAGCTATATTTGGGGGCTGGGCTTGCCTTGGTGAGGCCTTTCTTCCTCACTTATATCCTTCCTCATGAAGTCCTTTCTTTCTTTCCATGTCAGAGCAATTCCTAGCTCATTCACAGAAACTTCTCCCCTGTTCTGTACCTGGGGGAGAATGCTCTTCTCTGAACCCAGTGTCCACATTTGGCCCTTGGCAGACACTGCCTTTTGTTGTTGATGTTGTTTCCTAGGTGTGTATCCTGTTTCTAAACTACATTCTGAGTCCTTTGTTTTGAGTTGAATTCTGTCTCCTCCTAAATTCATATGTTGAAGTCCTAACCCCGTTTGTGGGAACTTATTTGGAAATAGGGTCATGGCAGATGTAATCATTTAAGATGAGGTCTGATATCCTTATAAAAAGGGGAAATTTGGACACAGACACACACAAAAGAGAATGCCAAGGCAAAGACTGGGGTGATGCATCTCAAGCCGAGGAACACCGAAGGTTGCCAGCAAACTACCAGAAGCTACGAGAGGCGTGGAACACATTCTCTTAGAACCCCCTGAAGGAACCAACCCTGCCAGCACCTTGATATTGCCTGCCAGCCACCAGAACTATGACAGTATGTTTCTGTTGTTTAAGCCACCTGGTCTGTGGTACTTTACTATGGCAGCTCTAGGAAACTAATACACCCCGAAAGGCAGGAGCACACCTTGCATGCCACACAGAGCTGGCACATCTTCTGTTGAGACAGCTCCAATGACCAGAAGGTAAACTCTTTGGGACAGGGACCAGGGATATCCCTCACTACACCCCTCACACACTGGCCCAAAATGACCCCGAGGACATTTTATTTCATCAGTGTGACTGCAAGAACTACCGAAGGCAGCAGCCTGCAGTTCTTTAAGGGCTCTAACCTTTTCCCTGGAAAACTGTAAGACACTGGATCCCCCGGGGGCCTGGCAGGAGAGTATATACAGCTCACAAAGGTCAAAAGAAGCAAGTCTGGTACTTTTGTGCCAGGTTTAAGTAGTTAGGCGTTATTGTGACCTGGGCCCTAACATAGCTATTATATAAAAGCTAATGGTTGAATAATTGTATTGATCTTTTTGACTTGTCCCTCAAACTATCCACCTCTATGGGGGTTTACTGTCTCCAGGGCCTACAAAGGGATGGGGAGTGGGAGGCTTGGGGTGGGGGATGGTGCACAGTAGGAGTCATTCACACTCTGGTGTCACAGCCTAGTGAGGTTAGGAGTGCATTCTCTGTGTTTATGTGTGTTAGAAGAGTTCACTTGTTAAATGAAAAGATTTCAAATATAATGCAATTTAAAAAATCTTCTTTGTTTTTAATTAATTAAAAAAATTTTTTTAAATCAGGAAGGCTCAATAAATAGAAGTAGCCAGCGCCTCTCCCCAGCCATGGCTTTTTATAGGAATCTTTGTAGAAAACAGCAGAGGGAAAGTAATATTTGACAGCAAACACTGTTTTCCAGCTTCCTTTTGTATATTTATTGGGTTGACTGAATTGTCAAACTCAACAAATAACCTGTATAATTTTGAAACCATGGAAGTTCCTAAATGGGCGGTAACCGCTGCATTTGTGAATCTGTGTTCATTACACATGCTTGAGCTCATTTCCACAAAGTAGCCTTGACTTTAGCTTTTTTTTTTTAGGACAAATCAGAGAATAATGTTTTTTTGAAACTGAGATATAATTGACATATAATATTATCTTAGTTTCAGGTGTACAACATAATGATTCAATATATGTATATATTGTGAGGTGATCACCACAATAAGTCTAGTTAACATCCATAACCTCACGTTGTCACAGTGTTTTTCCTGTGATGGGATTTTTAAGATCTATTCTCTTAGTAACTTTCAAATACGCAGCACAGTATTGTGAACTATAGCCACCATGCTCTACGTTAGACTTCAGCTCTTAATCTCCACTTTTTTCCAGCAAGTGGAGTGACAGTGTTCAGCAACATGCTTCAAGATTTTACTCTCACAGGAAACGGTTGTTGCTGCTATAACGATAGTGATGATGGTGATGGTGATGATTAACACCCTTAAGTACTTACTATGTGCAAGGCCTCATGCTAACTGCTTCACGTTGTATCACTTAGTCTTCACTAAACGCTATGGGGTAGTTATAATGATGTTTATTTTGCAGTGAGAGAGGCTAAAATTAGATCAACATGACGATTTGCCCTAAGTCATGCACAGTTGGAGTAGGATTTGAACCCAGGTCTAACTCTAAGTCTGTGCTAATGTTACCAATGATTAAAATAGTCAGCTTTAAAATATGTCATGAATATGTGTATTGGGATCTATTAAAATAAATGATAAGCCTTTTATAGAGGAGTAAGCAGCTGTTGGTTCTCATCTGTCTTGCATCTGTTCCCCTCATCGATCTACTTTTTTGGGGGACTGTTGCTTCCTCACTGCAGAGCCTGTGATTCTGGTAGGACACCCAGGCACAGTGCTCCACCCCACGCCCCCAAGGGGAGTGTGATCAGTCCTGACCTATTGTGGTTTACCATGGCCTGGGCTGTAGGGCTTGGTCCAAGGTATGTGATCCAAAGAGGGCCAATTAGAGCTTTCCTGTGGGGTCTGACCCACAGTCACCGGAACAAAGAGACTCACACTTTCTGGTTGATTATAGGTCATGATGACAAAGCCCTGTGACTGCTGGCAGATACATCAATGGCTGTTTTCTGCTCGAGGAAGTATGTCTGCATGGGGACAGGCCAACCCTCAGAAGGGAAGTAGTGTCAAGAGCAGCAAAGTCAGGTTCTCCTGACGACATGGTTTGAACCCCTGACTTCAACCATCTCTGAAGATCACACCACCTGTAGACACCCCAGTTATGTGAGCCAGTAAAACCCTGCTTAACTATTTTTTTAAAAATATTTTTTAAATTGATTTTTTAGAGATTCAGAGAAAGGGAGAGGACAAGAGAGAGAAACACTGATCAGCTGCTTCCTGCACGCCCCCTACCAGGGACTGAGCCCGACTGGGCATGTGCCCTGACTGGAAATCAACAGGCAACCTTTTGGCGTGTAGGACAGTGTCCAACCAACTGAGCCACACTGGCCAGGGCCTGCCTCCTTCTATAAAGATCCCTGTGATGACACTGGACCCACCCAGGTAACCCAGGATAATCCCCCATAGCAAGATCCTTAATTCAGTCATATCTGCAAAGTCCCTTTTGCCATGAAGGTAACATAGTCACAGATTCTGGAGATCCGAATCTGCAGATAATCTCAAGGATATTTGGGGAGGTCCATTATTCTGTCTCACACATTCTCTGGAAGAAGAATCTCGATTGACCACTGGGAAGGTCACTTCTCATGGAAAAGCACTGTCCTTCCAGGCAGCCCCAACAGAATTCAGGATGCATTTCTCCAGTGCTTACCTGGGAGTGTGCGAGGGGGACCCGGGGAGTCCGGCGAGGCTGTGGCCGGCGGGCCTCTGCCCCGCATCTCTGCGTGCTCGGCTATAGGCCTGAGGAGGGCCCGCGCTCCGGAGCACTGCAAGTAATTGCCATCCAGGTGCAGCTCGCTGGGGAAGGGGCCAGAACATGGGTCACTTGATGTTATTTCCACTCCTCAAATCTGGATTTGAGGTTTCACTCACAAAATAAAATGATAATACTAGACCTACTCATAAAATAATAAATGACCATGAGAATTAACAGACCCATGTCATAAAAAATAAACCCGATGACCCTGTTAGCTGGCCAGAGACATGCATTTAGCACAACACCCCTGATGTGCAAATGTAAGTAAAGGATCTTGCTCTTATAATTAAGAGGAAGAAAACAAAAATAACTGGATGAGATGAAAAGATATTAGAAATATAGTGAAAAATCAGGGAACTTGGGTCTAGTAGGCTCCCTAAATAACCTGGTTATATAACTCCAGACAGACCAGCACCAAGGTGCGGGTGAGGGCCGGGGGGCACCTCTCACCAGATGGCACTGTGGCGTATGACGGAGCCCAGGCGGGGCCCACTCTGGGGCCCCAGGCCACAGTAGCGCAGGCTGAGTCCCTGAAGCCTTCGGTTGCTCTCCAGGCCTAAGAAAATGCTCTCAATGTCTTCATTTTCAAATCTAAAAAGAAATGACAGCAACAAATTAATGATTTTTAAAACCTATGTCACCCACTAGATTAGTAATTTTCAGGCACCCCTAGGGCAGTCACAGGCACTTTTGCTGATCCTTAATTTGGGCTTCCAGGGCCGGGGCCCACTCTGCGGTGGCTGGGTCGACAGAGGGGGTCGCCTGTGTGCAGAGGAAGGGAGACCTAGAGTCTGCCTTCTCAGCAAAGGGAGCAGCGGATGGTTTGATACCCATTCAAGGGAGCAGATGGCGAGCAAGCTCTGAACCCTGCAGTCACGAGGGATGGCCCAGCTGGCAGGCATGAAGGAGCCCGGGAGGACTCAATGGTACCAGGACTCTGAGGAGGGGCCTTTTAAAGTATGTCCAGAGTGGGTTCAGGCAAGCCCAACCTCCTGGCCCTCCTTCCGTGGCCCTGCGCTGCTCCTCCCCTGGGACTGCACTGTCCTTAGAGGCTGCTGCAGGGTGAAAGCAATTACAGCATCTCGTTCATGCCAGCAACAGCCTCTGAGGGCAGGTATTCGGTCGGCATGCTGGGATTAGTGAGGCAAAGGGACATCTTGAGGGAATTTGGATTGTCAGCTTGAACTTTAAAATGAGGTGAGTAGTATTAATAGAAATAACTTTTAAGATTTATTTGTTTATTCAACAATAATTTTTGAGGGCCAGTTACATTGGTGGGTATGGGATGCAGCTGTGGGTGAGAAAGAAGGGCCTCCTGCCTGGTGGGCTTCCCAGCCCATCAGGGGAGTCAGCGAGGAAAGCACTCCGGGCCCCCGAGGCCAGTAACCTGCGAGTTTACCAGTGCTGAGGTCTTGGTGGTGATTCCTGACTGCCCAGCCCTGACAGGTCTAGAGATGGGAATCCCTTCTTTCTTCCCACCAGTGCAGGTTTCTGGGTCCAGCACAAGAGCTGGGGTCTAGGGGGAAGTCTCTTAGTGATGGGGCTGGTTCTGCCCAGTGCAGTGTGGGAGACTGGGGACACTCCCAAGCCGAGCCCGCAGCCACTCATGGCGTCCTGAGGACCCTGCCTTCTGCTGCTCTGTGTTTGGAGACCCTGACTAAGGCTCCTCCAGCATTTCAGAAACCTGGAGAACCTCCCACAGAATACTCCCCCTCCCCACCTTTTGCTGATGGACTTGCCCACTGCTGCCGCCAGGGCCCTAGTTCTCCACTGGGGCCTCTGTCTTGTGGCACCACTTCTCAGGTGTGAATTATCTCTTCCACTTCACAGCCCATTGGCCTGTTGAGTACAAGGCACCACCCGGTGGCTCCTTGGGTAGAGCCAAAGAATCACAGACGTGGGAAGCAGAAGAGATCATCTCGCTACAGGTCACAGAGGTGGCATGACTACCCCAGATAACAGGAACGGCTTGAAATTATTTATGGATGGTAAATTATAGACCCCCAGCAATCTGGGATCATGGATCAGAGGTGGACTCTGATTCAGACAGCTGGATTCACATCTAGGCTCCATCCCTAAGAGCTGAACAGCCTTGAATAAGCCAATTAATCCCTTGAGTCTTTCCTCATCTATATCAAGGATTAAAAATAGTACATTCCTAGCATTACAAGTCATACATCTATATGCCCTGGTAGATAGATATCTATCATCGGGAGGGTAAATGAGATAATTCATACACTGTGCTAGGCACACAGTAAGCATTCAAGCACCATTAGCTGGCATTATTATTTTTATTATTATTATTGCCTCCTGAGCCCCCCTGACATGCTTGGTGCCCAGCCTCTGAAGGACTTGCTCTGCTCTTCCCCAGCCCCATACCTCTCCTCCCACCTCCTCTCCTGGTGAATCCCATCACCTCAAGAACTGTGGTTTCCTTTATCCAAACTACTGCTAAAATTTATCTGGACATCTTCTGTGATGTTCCGATTCAACCTTACACCCCGCGTAATCAAGAAGAGCGGCCTCCTCTCCTCTGCTACCCTGAGGACTCCCTTGGCCAGCAGCATCACCTTATGTATATTCGCAGCTTCCTTAGCAGTGAGCACAGTGTCTTGCACAGGCAGGCCTTGGACAAAGTATTTGTTGAAAGAATAAATGAATGAATCGACTCTTTTTGAGAACCCTGACATCTTCTCAAGGAGCATTAACTCTAAGGAGGTTTGAAAGTGTCCCCTTCCAGTGATGACTTGATGAGACACAAGGAAATGGGACATTGCCTTCCCCGCCCCTGCCTCCCCCAGCTGACAGCAGTAAGGGCCTTACCTGCAGTAATCGAGGACAAGAGAATGCAATCTGCTGCACTGCAGAGCCTGCCCAAGTCTCCCTAGAGCCCACGGATCCATCCTGCAGTCGATGAGCTCCAGGGTGGCCAGTGGGCAGGCTGTGCGCCCCTTCAACTCCAGAAGCGAAGCCTAAGAGCGCAAGGCAAAACTGCTTACATAATAAGGACCGATTTGCTCTGTGTTTTATGTTACTTAAAAGTAACTTACGTTAATTATCTCAACATTTTTGCCTCCGAGATAACTTTCTAATTACCCAAGGAGAAGGTGGCATGAAAATAAAATAATTTCCCTTAAAAATGAAGACTCATGGAAGAATTATATGAGAAACACCAAGCTTTATGATAAGATATATTGTAGCATATCTTTTTAGATGTGATTATGGCCTAATTGTGTCCCTCCCCTCCCGATTTCATATGTTGAAGTCTTAACCCCCAGTACCTCAGAATGTAACTCTATTTGGAGATAGGGCCTTTAAACAGGTGACTAAGTTAAAATGAGGTCGTTAGGGTGGCCCCTAATGGAATCTGACTGGTGTCCTTATAAGAAAAGGGAATTTGGGCACAGATATGTGCAGAGGGAAGACAATGTGGAGACACAGAGAAGGTTGACCATTTATAAGCCAAGGAGAGAGGCCTCTGAAGAAACCAGCCCTGCTGACACCTTGAGCTCAGACTTCTAGCTTCTAGAACTGTGAAAAAATAAATTCCTGTTGTTTGAGCAGTGCCATCTGTGGCGCTTTGAGGCAGCACTAGCAAAGGAACACAGATGCTGATACGCTGCCCACCAAATGTTTATCCTCTGTGCTTGGGCTCTTCATAGTAGAGAAGTATTGCTGTGCCAGTCTTATAATTAGATAAAGTTGAAACAGTTAAATGATCTCATCAGTGATTCAATTTCATAGTTATAGATATTATTAGGATTCGGAGGTCTGTTCAGAACTAGCCTGTGCAAATCCAGCAACTAGGTGCTGCTCACGTTGAAGCAGCTGGACTGGGAACGACACGTGAGCGTCTGAAGCCGTCCCCAGTTCTCTGGGTTCCTGAATGGAAGGGTCAATGGCAAGGTCATTTCTTGTGGTGACAAATGATCCCAGGCACAGTTAAATCCCTACCTTCCTGTAGGGCGGGGTATTTAAAGCTAAAAATCATGAAGGCAGCCTTTTAGGATCACCATGACCCGAGGGTTCCTCCAGTTCTGAATTTAAGCCTAAGAGAGACTTTGGTGAGGTTTGGAGGATTTGGGGTTTTTTGAGGCAATGACACATTGGTCAGAGATAGGGTTCCAAATTATACCTTGCTGAGAATGAAAAAGCACTTGCAACCTCAACTGTAGAGCTGGTGCCCGAGGCCTCTTTAATGAGAGAACGCGGAGCCCGAGGGCTGGATTGGAGGTCGCCGGCTGTTTCTGACGCGGGAGCCAATGTGGCACGTCCCCGCCCACGCTCATGCTGGTCCGTGCAGAACAGGCTCTGCCCGGGCCTGGGGATCCCAACAGGGTTTGCTGCCTCACTCCCTGGGCATGAGCCCCGCTCCGGGCAAGACCGCAGCCAGCTGCGACAGACTTTCTCAGCAGCCTCCTGTCACCAAGAGGGCTACATGTTAAGGGACTGTGAGGGTAGCTTTTAACATGCAGGGCAGCATTCTATTTCTGGCTTGAATGCACTGTGTATCCTGACTGACCCTCTGCATAAAAACAACTAAAAATTCTGGTTATATACTTCAACTATTTTTTATTTTTCTAATCCTCACCTGAGGATATTTTTTTCCATTGCTTTTCAGAGAAAGTGGAAGGGAGGGAGAGACATCGATGTGAGAGAGACGCATCGATTGGTTGCTAGTTGCCTCCCACAAGCGCCCCAACCGGGGCTGGGGGCTGAGCCTGCAACCAAGGTACGTGCCCTTGGCTGGAACTGAACCCGGGACCTTCAGTCCGTGGGCTGACACTCTAACCACTGAGCCATACAGGCTAGGGCTCAGATATTTTTAAAAATTTACTTTTAGCCCAGCCAACATGGCTCAGTGGTTGAGCATCTACCGAGGATCCAGGATATTTTGGTTCGGTTCCCGGTCAGGGCACAGGCCCGGGTTGCGGGCTCGATCCCCAGCCGGGGGCGTGCAGGAGGCAGGCGATCAATGACTCTCATCATTGATGTTTCTCTCTCTCCCTCTCCCTTCCTCTCTCTGAAATCAATAAAGATATATTCCTAATAATAAAATAAAATTTACTTTTAAATTGTGGCCAAACATACATAACATAAAACGTGCCATCTGAATCATTAAGTGTACGGTTCAGCGGCATTAAGTACATTCACACTGCTGTGCAACCATCACCACTGACCACCGCCAGAGCTTTCTTCATTTGCAAAGCTGAAATTCTGTGGCCATTGAACGACACTCTTTCTCCCCTCCCCCCAGCCCCTGGCAACTGCCATTCTACCTTCTGTCTCTGAATTTGACTACTCTGGGGACCTCATATAAGTGGAATGATTTAGTATTTGTCCTTCGGTGACTGGCTTATTTAACTTAGACTAAGTTCTCCAAGGTCCATGTTGTAGCATGTGTCAGAATTTTTCTTAAGCTGAATAATATTCTATTGTGTGTCTGCACGACATTTTGTTTCTTCATTTGCCTGGCAATTTGGGTTGTCTCCACCTTTAGCTATGTGAGTGTCGCTATGAACACGAGTGTACAAATATCTCTTTGAGACCCTGCTTTCAATTCTTTTGGACATTTACCCAGAAATGGAATTGCTGGATTGTATGGTAAGTCTATTTTTAATTTTTTGAGGAAATTCTATACTGTTTTCCACAGTGGCTGCACCATTTTACATTCTCACCAATAGGGTACAAGGGTTTCAGTTTCTCCACATCCTCACTGGCATGTTATTTCCTGCTTTTTTAAAAATAGTAACCATCCTAGTTTACATGAGGCTGTACCTCATTGTGGTTTTGACTTGCAGTTCTCTAGTGATTAATAATGGTGTGCATCTTTATTGTGTTTATTGGTCTTTTTTATATCTTCTTTGGAGAATGCCTTTTCAACTCCTTTGCCAATTTTTAAAACCAGGTTGTTTGTTTTGTGTTGTTGAGTTGTAGGAGTTCTTTGTGGATCCTGGATATTAACCCCTTATCAGGCAGATGATTCGCAATCATTTTCCTCCGTTCTGTGGATTGCCTTTTCACTCTGTTGACTGTGTCATTTGATGCCCAGAAGTGTTTAATGTGGATGTAGTCGTTTCATTGCCTATGCTTTTAGTGTCATATCCAAGAAATCATTGCCAAATCCAACATCATAAAGCTTTTTCTTCTATGCTTTCTTCTCAGAGTGTTAAAAAATGTATCATTTTAAAATGCACTGATTGACTGGCAGGTAAGTGAGGAATCCCCAAGGGTCAATGAATGAGACAAGGTGCGAACCTAGAGGAGTATGCAGGGCGCTGAAACCAGCTTTCCCTTTGAGAGCATCATTAAAGCAGTAGATTGACACACATCAACTGTAGGCTAGTGGTACCTCTGGGAAGTAGATGGGGGAAAGAAGTCAGAGGAAGCTTTAGCGATTGTATTTGTAAAATCCGCAATTTTTATTCCTTAGAAAGTATATTTCATGAAATATACACGGATGTCAGTTCTATTATTTTTTGCACTTTTCTGTCTGAAATGCTTCGTTAAAAATACATTGTTGGTTTTTTTTGTGTGTTATTTAAAAAAAAGAAAACCTTGGCATATGTTAGTTGAAAATCAAATGAATTATAGCTGGAGTACATGACATAATATGCTTATATTCACTTTTAAGATGAACTGATTAAACATTTTTAAAGTGCATGACTCACGAGTCTGGCAATCTCCGGGTTGCTCAGTTGAAAGCCCCAGATGCAGATCTGTTTCCCCAGTGTGTAACGCTCATCTCAAATTGCCATGAGCAAAGGTTCCAAGGAAATCGGGAGGATGCTTGGCGGGGAGTCATCGGGTCTTACGAGTATAAACTGGAGGGTAAGAGAAGAACTATAGGTGGATGTGAGACATTCCTGCATCTGAATATATGGAGGAAGAATATTGTCATTAGACAACATTAGAAGAACATTTTAAATAGTTATTAATTTTGGAACAGGTGTGCATTGGAGTGCCCTCAACACAAACTTATGAAATTCCTGCCATATAGGCACAGTCCCATGAAAAGCCTTACACGGCAGAGATTTTTCCCAGCAGGTTATTGGGTCAGGAAGTCAATTTCATTGAAACCAGATTTTTTTTCTTTAATGAAATAAGAAAGAAGAGACATTATCTGAGTATATTCTAAGCAGTAAGAAATAATTGTCTTATGAGACATTTATTTTAATGATATTCAAAATCAAAATGGAACCCAACCAAAGCAACCCACCAATCGATATACTGGGTCGTGATGTTAATGGTATTTCTGATAGTGATTGTAATTTAAAATGTGTGGAAAACATTGCTGAGGGGACGATAAATTTGAACAAGATGTATGCTTAATCCTTATGATTTAGCAGTGGAGGCTAATTATAGGAATTACAGGAGAAAAAAATAAATTAGTCATTATTTTACCACCAAAAGGATGGCTCTGGGAAGCTCCTCCCTTGGGGTGATGTGTGAGGAACCCCAGAGAAGCAACTGGGAAAGGAACTAGAAAGACCTAGAACAGACAGGAAAGAGGGGAGCAGAGGAGGCAGAGAGGGAGGGGGAAGGGACGGGAGGGAGAGGCGAGGGGCAGCTGCCCTGGGAAGTGGAAGTTCGGGTGAAAGAGAGAGAGATGGAAAGGGAGGGACTTAGGGAGGGTCTTTTTGCCTGGGGTGAAATGTAGTCATCCTCTCATCCCCCCCAAAAACATTCAAGAAAAATATGGGTGGGATGGATTTGGGTCAAAGTCACCTAAATAATGAACTTTTAATTTTTTCTTAAGTACCTGCCTGAGTCTAATTTTGTTTAAATTGTTGTCTTGTTCAGCACTCAGCACTTTAGAAAACCAGTAGGGATTTGGTTATCGGAACGGAGCCGCTCTGCGTGGGTGATGGAAAGCTGTGAAGCTGGCCCGCTGCCTTTGGGCGCTAGACCCCTCCTGCTCCGCCAGGCCCCTTCCCCAGAGCGGCCACTGAGCTCCAGTGCTGGGCGCTCTCTCTTCCCCTCGCGCCCAATCCCTAGATGCAATCTCAGAAGAAATAGGACATCAGGGTTTTGGGAAATGCCGTGCTTTTGGAGTCAGAAGGATGTGTTTGCCGGCCGCACCCTAAGGGAGATGGGAGGCATGGGCCCCGCAGGCCTGGCCGGATGCCATGGACGCATCAGCCGTCAAGGGAAGAAGACATTCACTTGGAGGAATCAAGTGGGGGTGGCCGGGCTGCTGGGGAGGGAGGTGCTGCACTGGTCACAAAAGTGGTGCTTTTGGGCTGCGAGGTGGGGGGGGGGCAGGCTGAGGAATGGCCGGCCTGCTGGGAGGGCTGGGAGGGCTGGGGTGGGCGGATGTGGTAGGAGCGGCAAAGTAGGAGAAATGCTCGGTAGGCCTCGGTGTCAGAGCCAGGAACACAGAGCGGGGGCACCACCAGTTCTGGGCTTGAGGGGCCCCATGCTCCTTGGGAGTAAACCTTAATTTCCGAGAAGAATGAAGAAAGGAGACCATCCGCTCACCTTCCTGAGCATCTGTTCCTTGTCGATGCTGGTTTTCAAGTCCTTTTTGATGGCTGGACACACAGACGTCTGCGCCTGGGCACAGTGCTTCTCATATGTTTTCAGGAACTTTTGAAGAGTTGGAACGACAGGCAGGGGAGCTCTTTTACTTTTCTCTTTTCCTGTCCTTTCTCTTGGCATTGTTTTATAAGTGTTGGATTCCACTTGGTTGTGAAAACAGTAACTCGCTCTGAAACCCAATGCACAGGTATCTAATTTTTAAGGAGCAGCTTGCATCCTCTCCCCTAACTTGGAAAATATTGCTGCGCACCCTTCTCTGAAAAAGTTAAAGCGCTTCATTTATCTTAAAATGGGACTAGGGAATTAATAGAGACAGTCAAGTGGAATTTTTCAATTTCCAATTTCTATATTCATGGATCCATGTTCTTTCTTTTCGATTCTTCAAAATGAGGGCAGAACTCATGGAACTCAGTTACAAAGGAACATAATATTACTAGCGGGTACTAAATGTTACAGAGGACATATTCATTTAAAAATGGCATAAGCCCAGCTGGCATGGCTCAGTGGTTGAGCATTGACCTACGATCCAGGATATTTCAGTTCGATTCCTGGTCAGGGCACATGCCTGGGTTTCGGGCTTGATCCCCAGCAGGGGGTGTGCAGGAGGTGGCCCATCAATGACTCATCAATGATGCTTCTATCTCTCTCTCCTTCTCCCTTCCTCTTTCTGAAATCAATAAAAATATATTTAAAAATAAATAAATAAAAGTAGTATAATTCTCTTTATAGACAACTCTTGCCAGGCAGTTTATCACAGTGGTTAAGCACATGGGCTTTGGAGGGGAGCAGACCTGAATTTTAGTCAAATCTCCACCACTTGACTCACTGGGTGGCCTTAGATAAGTTATGAAGCCTCTTCAAGCCTCTATTTCACCATCTGTAAAATGGAATTTGGTTGTCATAGGATTAAGTGAGATAAGTTTATAAAGCACTTAGCACAATGCCTGGCTTGTAGTGGGAGTGCTCAATAAACTTTAATGCTATAATTGATGCTGTTATCATTGAGCTGGCCACAGGAAGTGACCCAATCAGTACTGATTTTGCCCTTTAAATTACCCAGTCCCGGAGGGTCCCTCTATGTGATAACTTAAGGTAATGGTTGGGTCTCTGAACTGGGTTCACAGAGACAAAAGTTTACAGGAATTACTAGAGTTTCACCACATGGGAAGTTTGTAGCTACAGATTATTCAGAAATGTATTTATTATCTTACATCAAAAGGAACTTTCCTTGTTAAATCTGGGCCTGGTGAACCATCCCAAAGAAACTGGAAGGAGACAGGGGCTGTTAAGAAAAGCTATGTTTTAGATGCCTACAAATTTAGAACTGATCAATTTTCTTGGGGGAATCTACCCGTTTGTCATTCTCTAACATTCCTCTTTGTCTCTAGAAATGCTTTGTGTCTTAGAGACACAGTTCCCAAACTTAGTGTACTTAGGTGCTTGGAGGCGCTGAAAACTTAAAGGGTACTTTGGGATATTTGAAATTTTCTTTTTTAAAATTGAATTTACTGGGCTGACATTGGTTAATAAAATCATATAGGTTTCAGGTATGCAATCCTATAATGAATCATCTGTGTATTGTACTGTGTGCTCACCACCCCACATCAAGTCTCCTTCCATCACCAAAGATATGTGAGATTTTCAAGGGAAAGTAGCAACATCTGTTAGAGGCCATGTGAGCTACATGGGGGTAGTTCACAGTTTCAAACTGGATCACACGTGTATTTGTACCTTATTGCTGCATAACAAATTACCCCATTGTAAGTGAAAAACAATTTAGAAGAGAGAATGAACCCAGCAGAATGTAGACACTCAGGTACTGGGACAAGGGAAAAATCACAAAATTATGGATGGGACTTCACAGGTTGTCTAGTCCAGGGAAGCCATCACTAGGATAACCCCCCGTCCCAGGACTGCGAGTGCTAAAATAGGAAAGTATTAGGCAGACCAGGGTGGTTATTTACCTACCACTCCCCCGACCCATGGCCATCACCCCCTGTAGCCTCGGAATCCTGCTCACTGCTTTGCTCCAGGAAGCTGCTGCAGACCAACCAAATTTGGCAGCTACCGAAAACCTACTTGCCATCTCAGACCTTGTCTAACTTCTTGTTTTACACACAACAAAAATGAGCCCCAGGAAGGAAAGGGAGGGACTTACTCTGGATGAGAACAGAACTGGACGTGCTGACTCCCGTGTCTGTTTTCGATAAGTATCCCAGGAGATGCTTATCAGAAGGCAATTGGCAAACACGGGCAAGGCCTCATGGGAGACTGTGCAGGTGGGGAGGGGTGGCCAGGACTTGGGTCAAGAGGAACCTGTTTGAATCCTGGCTGGGTCTGGAGAGTATTTGTAGGGCGGGTATGGGTAATCAAACTCACTTCCCCAAACCATTTTCTTCATCTGTAAAAAGGGTGGGACTATTATACCTCTTTGGCATTTGTGAGGATTAATGAGATAACATATATAAAGCTTTTTCATCAGTAACATGGGGATGATGATGGTAAAAAATCATTATGAGGGCCCAGCCGGCGTGGCTCAGTGGTTGACCCATGAACCAAGAGGTCATCGGTTTGATTCCTGGTCAGGGCACGTGCCCAGGTTTCGGGCTTGATCCCCAGTAAGGGGCAGGCTGGAGGCAGCCAAACGATGTTTCTCACTGATGTTTCTCTCTCTCTCTCAAAATGAATAAAAACATTTTTAAAAAAATATGTCTTTATTGATTTCAGAGAGAAGAAGGGAGAGGGAGAGACAGGTAGAAACATCAATGATGAGTCATTGATTGGCTGCCTTGTGCATGTTCTCCACCAGGGGTCGAGCCCACAGCCCAGGCCTGTGTCCTGACCGGGAATCGAACCACGATCTCCTGGATCATAGATCGATGCTCAACCTCTGAGCCATCCCGGCTGGGCGAAACATTTTGTTTTTTAAAAAAAGAATCATTGTGAGAAATAATGAGTGAGTTAGTATGACAGTTGCTCAAAACAGAGCCTGGTGCATAGTAAATAATGAATACTGGGGTGGGAAACCTGAGGCACAGCAAGGTTAAACGATTTGCCTAATGAGGGCAGACACTGGTAGGTGGTGCAGCTGGGATCCAAATTCAGGCATTCTGGCTCCAGAACCCAGATTCTTAACCATTCTAAGGTACCACCTATAAGGTACAGTTTTGGACTGAATGTCTGCATCCACCCAAATTCATATGTTGAAGCCCTAAAACCCATTGTGAGGGTATTTGGAGATGGGGCCTTGGGGGGTGTTAGCCTTGGGTGAGGTCATGAGGGTGGGGCCCTCACATTAGGATTAATGCTCTTATAAGAAGAGACACCAGAGAGCCTATTCTTCCCTCTCCCCCCCCTTACTCCTCTTGTCACCCTCACCTCCCCACCGCCCCCCATCTTCCCTCCCCAAGCTGTTGAGATGATCACCACCTATAAGTCAAGAGAAAAGGCTTCAGAATGAAACCCACCTTACTGGTATCTTGAACTTGGATTTCCAGCCTCCAGACCTTCAAGAAATATATTTCTGTTGTTTAGGCCACCCAGTCTATGGTATTTTGTTATGGGGGCCGAAGCTGGCTAAGACAGGTACTGTATACAATATTACTGTTCACAATATAAAATATTTCTCACTAGCCTTTTCTGGGTATTTACAGAAGCACGAAGTATACACACATGCCTTCTATAAATACTCTTAAATCTGGAGTTTTTCACTTAATATTTTATCAGGAGCATTTCTTTTTTCCTTTAAAAAAAACACACACAACTATGTTTTTATTGATTTCAGAGTGTGGAAGGAAGAGAGAGAGAGAGAGAGAGAGAGAGAGAGAGAAACATCAGTGATGAGAGAAGATCATTGATCACCTGCCTCCTGCACGCCCCCTGCTAGGGATGGAGCCCGAGACCCGGGCGTGTGCCTTGACCAGGAATTGAACCTGGATCTCCTGGATCCTAGACGGATGCTCAACCCCTGAGTCATGCTGTTGGGGCTCAGGGGCGTTTCTTCATATCCTCTCCCTAAACCCTAACGTGTGGCCCAGCTTAGCAACTACAAGAGGCCAGCACTGATTGGCAGAGTCATTAATGAATATCTGTGGGTCTTTGGGAGTGGGCCCCAGCCTACCTATGCTAGGTTTTCTCTCTTCTGTGACTCACCTGGAGATGGCACAGTGGGGGGGCCTAGGGGGGGAGGGGGGAGTGGGGGGAGGGCCCTGCGGGTTGTCCTGAGGAGGCGGAGGGGAAGAGCCGGGCCTGAGCGTCCTGCTCGTCCAGCTGGCCCCCTCGGAGTCCCCAGGACAGGGGAGGGAGGGCCGGAGGGGGCTGCGGGCCCTTCCTTCTCCAGGGCCCTGACGTCCCCAACCATTTCAACACCTTCCGAAGAGAAGGTGACGACCCACCCGACACCGGCGGCCCCCTGCGGGGCTCTGGGAGCCGGGGGTCCCTGGGGGGGGCCGGGAGGCGCGGGCGCGGGTCTCCGGGCAGCTCGTCCCGCCGGGTCTCCAGCCGCTCGCCGGGGCCACACTGTTCAGGGCGCACCCCCGCCCCGCCCCGCCTGCGCCCCGCACTTACCCGGGGCTCTGTCTCTGCCGCAAGGGGCGCTGTGGCTCGCCCCGCCGCCTTCCCGCGTGGGTCCAGCGCCAAGGAGACGGCAGCCAGGGGCGGTCACAGCGAGGGGCGGAGGCTGGGGGGGGCAGTGACGGGGGGGGGGCAGTGACCCGGGGGGGGGCAGTGACCGGGGGGGGGGGGCAGTGACGGGGGGGGGGGGCCCTGGAGGGAAAAGAGTCGGGGGCTGGGGGAGAGGGAGCAGCCGCAGGAAATAGGTTCCAGGGTTCCTGGGGCTCGGCTTTGAGAACCCCTGGTGCCCTCGCTGCGCGTCAGACAGGAGGACAAACACCGTGTGATTTCATTTACATGTGGAACCTAAGGACTAAAACAAGCGGACAGACAGCAGACACAGACTCAGATACAGGGGACACACTGGTGGCTGCCGGAGGGGGAGGGGCTGGAGGACCGGGTGCAAAAGGTGAGGGGGTTCAGGGGTACAAGTTGATAGTTGAAAAACATCCACGGATGTCAAGTACAGCACAGGGAATACAGCCAATAATATTGTAAGAACTAAGTATGGTGCCAGGTGGGTACTTTAAATATCGGGGGGATCACTTTATATGATTGTCTAACCACCAATATAAAATAATATTGAATGTCAACTGTAATTTAAAAAAAAAAATTAAAGGCCATCCAGGAGGGGACAGAAGTTGGGTCATGGGTGGGCCTTTGGGGCAACAGAGGTCTCCAAAAGGCAGGTGCCTTAGCCTGCCACCCTCCAGCAGTGGACCTCACCAGAGCCCCTAAGGGGTTCCCTGGGAAAATGAGTGATGAATGGTGGTTACGCCCACAGCAGCAGGCAGAATCAGTGTGAGGGGGCTCTCCGGCCCACTCCAGAGGTTTCCTTCTGTTCTTCCCAACCCCAGCCCCAGGAGGACGGGGGTCCCTCAAGGACTGGGCCAGTGAGGGAGTTTTTTGGGGAAATTTAGAGGAGACAGGTGCAAAAGCAGTTGCTGCTTTAGGAAGAAGTGAATGGGGGGAGGGTGGTTAGGAAATATTGCCATGAGCAGTAGCTTCGAGATCTGTAAATTTTAGGATTTGAGGGCAGAAAAAAACATCCTCCAAGATACCCATGCCCTAAACCTGGGAACCTGGAGCATGTTACCTTACATGGCAAAAACAACTTTGCAGATGTGATTAAGGTTACAGACCTTGAGACGGGACCAATTTAATAGCCTGAGTCTGAAAATGTGAAGGCAGGAAGCTTTCCCTGCTGGGGCTCAGAGAGAGATGAGAGGTGAGAACAAAGGTCAGAGAGATGCTATGAGAAGAGCTCTACCGGCTGTGGCTGGCCTTAAAGGCAGAGGAAGGGGGACATGAGCCAAGGAATGTGGGCAGCCCCTAGTCTAGAGGCTGGAAATGGAGTGGGAATGAATTCTCCCAAACCTCCTAAAGCACCCCAGCCCTGCTGACCCCTTGATTTTAGTCCACTGAGCTTCGTGTGGGATTTCTGACCTCCAGAACGGTCAGACAATAAATTACGTATAGAATAGGCCCTTAGTGAATGCTTGATGAAAGAATGACTAGAAAAAGGAATTGGATTGAACCAATTCACAGTCACCTGCAAATGGAAAATAGGCCCTTAACTCGGCCAGGGCTGGCTATAGTTTTCTAAGTGTATGTTCTAAACCCAGATGGCTCTAATGGAAGGGATTTGGGGCACAAAGTGAGGTGAAGAGGTGAGGAAGGTTGAGGAGGGCAAGGAGCAATCCTGCGTTTGGACAGACGTGCCTTTCCCGTGAGTGTGCCCCCATGAGTCTGCCCCCGGGGCATTCATGCTTGCGCAGTCTCCTCCCTGCCCCTGCTGGGCCTCAGTCCAGCCTTCCTAAAACTGAGCTCCTAGTCTTCTTTGCCAGCAGGCTTTAACAGAACACCCTGGAGTATCGATTATATTGACTGTGATCAAATATAACGTGTGCCATGTTTTGTTTTGTTTTTCCCTCTGCACAGTGAATGAGATGGTAACCTTTTAGGAAAATCTAAAAGATGCCGACGAGCAAATCCACCGTTCCTGAGTATTTCATACACTGCATGTTTCAGAGGCATAGTTATATCTTTGAGGCTGTGTCAAAATAAGTTTTTGAATCGTTGAGGAAATTACTGTGTCATACAACTTTTATGGATGTCATAGATGGGGTTCCCTAGAAAGCAAAGCCAGGGTGAGGGAAAGGCCTAGAGGGGTGAAAGGCAGGTGCGAAGGGGTGCCTTTCTGAGCTGGCCACAGTCATCCTGATGTTTACGCCAAACCAGTGGAGCCACTGTACCTCAGAACAGTCAGAGAGGAAGCAAGAAGAATTATGCGTCGGCTCCCTCCTGTCTCTCGTGGGTTAATTTCAACTCTCCTGCACTTCCAAGTTTTCCACCTGGCTCTCAGGGTAGCCCCTGGGGAAGTAGACCCCGGACTCTCTGATGCAGAGTCTCGGTGGGTTCTGGTGTCGACATGAAAGAGGTTAGGCTGGAGCACAGCCTCTGTGCCTGGGGAGGCTAAGGTGTGGTGACAGGTGCGTGGCTGGGAGTCTTCACTGAGTCAGCAACTGAGGGCCCCCGAAGGCAGGTGGGAGGCACATAAACCGAACGGATCTCATAGATGTGTGGCCATTGGGGTGTTAGTATGTGGCTTTTGAGCTTCAGTCCAAGTTGACTCACCATCATCTCTGGGAAAGGGAAGGTCCAGGCCCTATAGTCAGAACGGGCAAACTTTTTCTGTAAAAAGCCAGATAGTAAATATTTTAGGTTTGCTGGCCATGTGGTCTCTGTTGGAACTACTCACCTCTGCTGTTGTAGAGGGAAAGCAGCAGCCACAGGTAGTGTATAAATGAACAGACGTGGATGTGTTCCCAGGAAATTTACTCAGGGACACGGAAATACCAGTGTCATATAATTTTCATGTCATGAAATGTTATTTTTCTTTTGATTTAAAAAAATCATTTAAAAATGTATAGGAAAGCTACTATCAACAGAAACACAAAGTGTTGGCAAAGATGTGGAGAAAAGGGAATCCTCCTACACTAGTAGTAGGAATGTAAGTTAGTGCAGCCACTATGGAAAACAGTATGGAAGGTCCTCAAAAATTAAAAATAAAATTATTATGTGATCTAGCAATTCTACTTCTGGGTATTTATCTGAGAAAAAAACCCCCACAAACCCACAAAATACAAAAAACCCACAAAAATACTAACTTGAAAAAAATATATGCACTGCCATGTTCACTGCAGCATTATTTACTGTGGCCAAAATATGGAAACAACCTAAGTGTCCATCAATGGATGAATGGATAAAAAATATATTTAATACAATGGTATATTTTTCAGCCATAAAAAGGAATGAAATCTTGCCATTTGGAACAACATGGATGGACCTTGAGGGCATATGCTAAGTGAAGTAAGTTAGAGAAAGACACATACCGTAGGATCTCACTTATATGTGGAATTTAAAAAATCAAACCAAACATTTTTTAAAAACCCGAGCTTATAGATACAGAAAACAGATTGGTGGTTGCCAGAGGCCAAGGGTGAGGGGGTGGTGAGAGGTGAACAAAATGGGTGAGGGATGTCAAAAGATACAAACGTCCAGTTATAAAATAAGTAAGTCACAGGATTATAATGTACAACATGGTGACCATAGTTGATAATACTGTATTTCATATCTGGAAGTTGCTAAGAGAGAAAGTCTTGAAAATTTTCATCACAAGAAAAAATCATTTGTAACTATGTGAGGTTACCAGTGTAACTAGACTGATTGTGATGATCATTTCTCAGTGTATACAAACTCTGAGTTATGTTGTACACCTGAAACTAATATTCAAATAAAAATAAACAAATATAATAAAGTGGGGCAGCCACTATGGAAAACGGTATGGTGGTTCCCCAAAACTGAAAAAGAGAACTACTACATGATCCAGAAATTGTACTTTTGGGTATATAGTCAAGAGGATTGGAAACAGGATCTCGAAGAGGTATTTGTACACCCATGTTCACAACAGCACTATTCAGAATAGCCAGGAGGTGGAAACCACCCAAGTGTCCATCAACAGAGGAATGGATAAAGTAAATGTGGCCTGTGCAATGCAATATTATTCAGCTTTAAAAAGAGACCTATTTCTTCATTCCTTGCTCCTAAACTTACAATCTCATGCATTGTTTGCCCTGGAATATCCTTTATCTCTTTCTGGGTGTCAACAGTTTGCCACAAACATCTGTACACATCCAGCTCAGCCAGGAAAAGCAGAGGCTCTGGCAGAAATGTGAGCAGTTTCTGCAAAAAACAGAATTGCCAACCAATTTTAAAAATAGATTTAATCTTTATTGTTGGAAGTATTACAGATGTCCCCCGTTTTTCCCCCCATGGGCTTCCTCCACCCCGCTCCTGCCCCCCCCCCAAGCCTTGCCCACACTCGTTTGCTGTGGGTTATGCGTATATGCATATAAGTTCTGTGATTAATCTCTTCCTGCCCTCCCCCTTCCCTCTGAAATACGTCACTCTGTTGCATGTTTCAGTGTCTCTGGATCTATTTTGCTCATCAGTTTATTTTGTTCATCAGATTCCACATATAAGTGAGATCATGTGATGTGTGTCTCTCTCTGACTGGCTTATTTCACTCAGCATAAGACTCGCCAGTCCATCCATGCTGCCCCAAAGGGCAAGAGATAGTGTAAATGGACCACAGCATTTTTATCCGCTCATCTGCTGGTGGGCATTTGGGCTGTTTCCAGATCTTAGCTATTGTCAGTTGCGCTGCTATGACCATAGGGGTGAATATGTTCTTTCTGATGGGTGTTTCGGGTTTCTTAGGATATATTCCAAGAAGTGGAATCGCTGGGTCAAATGGCAGTTCCATTTTAAATTTTTTCCCAGCCCATATTTTTAAAAACATCACTGACATATTATTGATATCACAATAATAAATTGCACATCTTTAAGTGTATAATTTGATAAGTTTTGATCTATGTAGCCACTCATGAAACCATCGCCACAATTAAGAGAGTGAGTGTAGCCAGAACCCCCAACATTTCCTTGTGCCCTGTAGCCCCTCCCCACAGGCAGCCTCTGGCCTGCTTTCTGTCGCTGTAGATTAGTTCACACTTTCTAGAATTATATCCAAATGATTCACACAGCGGGCACTCTTTCTTGGCCCACCCCTTCCCTCAGAATAGTGACTCTGAGCCCGGCTCCGGTGCTGGGCCTGCTCAGCCGTGAGCGGCCCATTGTTGGGTGATGATCCTTTCACCTGTCAGCAGACATTCAGGTTGTTTCCATTTTTTGACTATTACAAGTAAAGCTGCTATAACCTTTCAGTACAAGTCTTTGTGTGGAGATATGTTTTTGTTTCTCCCAGTCCAGTCTTAAAAACCAGCATCCTCTCCAAATACTGGTCATGTCCAGCCTTTTTTTCAAAAACGTAGACTCAGGGGATGCACCTTACCTTTGGGTCAGACTCTTGTCATTTTGGTTGTGAACAGGGCTGTTCTCTGTACTCTGTCATCATAGGACAGAAAGTGCCCTTTGCTCTCTCTCATTAAGTCACTTCAGTCAGTAGGATTTAAAAATATATATATATATATATATTTTATTGATTCCTGGAGAGAGAGAAAGGGAGAGGGAAAGGGAGTGAGAGAAACATCACTTGATTGGCTGCCTCCTGCAAGCCTCCTACTGGGGATCCAGCCTGCAATCCGGGCATGTGCTCTGACCAGGAATTGAACCGGCAACCAACTGAGCCGCACTGGCCAGGGTAGGTCAGTAGGATTTTGAGGCAGGAGGTTTCCAGCAGCCACTGAAGGCATCTGCAGGTAAAAATTCCTCCCAAGGGTGTGGCTTCAGAGGAGATCAGAGGCCTGAGTCTGCAGCTGCTCCCAGCTTCTCAGCTTCCCCACAAGGCAGAGAAATGAGGGGAAACTGAGGCACAGGAAAAGCTGTATCATTTAAGATTGTTGAACCAGACACCCTCTGCCAGGACTGCCATTCCTTTCCCACTGGCCTGACCTTGCCTTTTATTGAGAAGTGCGATGCCTAGAGTGACATCACCTAAAACGAGGATTGACACATGGGGGTCTTCTCCACCGGAGGGGAAAGTCTACATCATTTACCAATTATCTCCTCGCTTCTCCTCAGGGGCAGTGCTTTCGCCCCAGGGTTCTATAATCACGTACGAAATATTTCCACTATCATGATGCTCACCCCAAAATAAATAAACATCAGCACCCCCACAGATGTTTCCTTATTTGCCAAAGGAAAAAGAAAGTAAACACAGTTATTGTGACTCACAATATTTGTGTAAAAGGCACCACGCTAGAGCCTTCCTAAGTACTCCCAACAATAATATTTTGGGAACTTTAATTTTTTTTTCAATCTTGGATAGCTCCATGCCACTTTGATTCAGCTTTAGGCTTTTCCCCCCAATATTAACATCGAGGGTAAGTCAGAGAGTTTTGGGGGATGACCTGGGGTTTCCAGAAATTACCTTCTTGCCCCAGAACCTGGTGGCTGGTTTCTGCTCTTCAGCAGTGTTGGGGGGACACCCAGAATCTGCAGCACCCAGAGACCTTTGCAGACCTGCTCACCATGAGCTAAAACAGGGGCTCTCCAACCTGAGTGACTAACTGGCAGAAGCCCCGGGGCACATGGATCAGCAGGCTGGGCGCTGACTCAGGAGGTGGGCTGGGCCTGAGCATCTGCATTTCCATCAAGTCCCAGGTGATGCCAAGGCTGCTGGTCCTGGAACGGCACTTTGAGGACCACTAACTCAGTGCTTCTCTTTCTTTCCAAAGCTGCCTAAATGTTAGCTCGCAGCTAGGGGACTGCCTTGCAGAGGCCCGAGGAGACTCTCCTACCTGGGGGGGTTGCACTGAAATCTGGGGTTAATTAAGGGGTAAGAAAGACCACTTTGCTGGTTCCCAGGCTTGGATTAAGTCTCAACGGTTCAGGAGTATGCCTGGTGCCTGGCAATTTTCTGGAAGGTACCTAGGTTTGTTCTCTCCCTGAGGACAACTCTGCTGAGAGAGATATGTCCTGATTCTCGGAGGCTGTCTGAAGTTCAGGGTGCCTGAGCCCAGTACTTGGGACAGAGCCAGAGAGAGGGATGGCACCTGGAGGAATGGTGACAAGTGTGCTTGTCAGGGGTCACCCTGAGGGGCCCAGCAGACAGTGTGTGGTGAAATGAAGGTGGAGAGGGCTTGAGGGCAGGGGTTACCCAGGCCCTGTCCTCACAGTGCCCTGGGCCCAGCAAATGAGGCACTGTGCAGCTCTTGGGACACTTGTGGGCTTCACCTACGGGCTCCAGGCCCTGGTGCTGCCACCTTGGCCCTCCTGTCTCCCTGGCTTCTGGCCTGGGCTCCTGGCTGTGACATCTGATGCTCTTTTCGGTGGTTATTTTCCAAACACACCCATCTCCTCGGGGCCCATTCAGGCCCCATTTGAACACATTCCTGATTGTTCGGTGTCAGGCCTCCCAGGGGCCTGTCCACACTGCTTCCTATTATCCCGCCCGGCTTCCCCCTTCCTGGTCCTTGATGTCCCCTCTGCCCCTCCCATCTGGAGGCTGGTCAGTGAGCTGGCTGCATCCTGTGGCTCTGCCCACTGCTTCTCTGGTGAGAGCTGGAACTCACAGGCTCTAAGGCCCCCGCCAGCCTACTTTCAAGTCCTTTCAAGCTGCACTCCTTTGCTTTCACCCACGGGCCTGACAAGCGGGACAGGTCAGGGGCTACACTCTCTCCTCCTTGGGAAGGTCACTTAGCATCTGTGGGCAGCAGATTCTCCCCTTAGTGTCAGGACTGTTGTGAAGATCATGTTTAAGAGAATGCTCTTAAAATGCATATTGAATTGCCCCTTCAGCTCCCTCCCCCTCTTCCAGAACTGTGGTCCACTCTGACCCCAGTGTCTAGCACCAGAACCTTGTCCTCCAGCTGGAGATCTGTAGCTTAGGCTGAATGCAGGGAGGAAAGTGCATTGAGGCAGAGCCAGGTGAGGCCAGAAGGGTGGTCTGTGCTCCCCCCACCCCCTGGAGCCTCAGCAAATCTGGTACATTACGCCCTCCCATTCCTTACCCATTATATTTCAGATGGGGAAGAGCAGACAGCAAGAGTGGGTGGTTCCTTACACAAACTTAGATTTAGGGACCCAGGGGATAGTAACCACACCTAACACAGGTGCCATTTTTCTTGTTGACCACACACTGCTGACCCCACAACCAAGTCGGACTGGCTTAAAGAGGCAGGAAGGGCTTGCATGAGACAGTGTTTGGTTCAGCACATTAAGAAATTTCCTCCTGGCCTGGGGCCGCCGTCACAGCATGCCTCCCCCTCTGTGTAGTTCTGTCCACCAGCACTTCCCCCAGAGTCAGATCCCTCTTCCTCGGGGAGCCCTTTGGCATTCTGCTCCCTGGCCCAGGGCTGCCCGCAGTTCTTTCTGAGTGTGGTGTTGAGGTCTCAGCCCTCCTGCTGGGGGACCAGCACAGCTCCTGGTATTTCAGGTAAGGCGAGTTCACCCAGCAGAGTCCCAGAAAGTCACATTTGCTTTGCTGAGGAAGTGAGGCAGGATAGTAAGAAGCTAGGAAAATTCCTGGGCAAGAGGAATGGGGAAACTGAGACAGATAGCTGAACAAACTGGCCAAGCAGTTTATAGCCAGAATCAGAAGGTCACCAGGGCGGAAAGCCCCAGGTGTCTAGCAACAGGCAAAACTGGTTCGGGACCTCGCACCCACCAGATGGCCTTTCCTCCCCTGGCTTATCGCTGGTTTAGAGTCCCTCACCTTTTCGCCCTAAAGATAACACCTAGGCCTCAGTTGTATTTCAGCTCCAGGCCCAGAAAAGCAGCAAAACCAGACGGGACCAGGTGCAATGACTAATGACCTTGCACCCTGGCACTGACCAATCGGTGGAGACCACAATCCTGAAAGGGCACCCTGGAGGAGCTGATGAATATTTTATTGAGGTCTCCCCTAAGACCTCTCCTAAACTCCCAGCCTTTAAAAACCCTCAAAAGGAAGGGCCGAGGGCAAGCTCTCTCTCCCACTCTCCCTCCCAGGAGCACCCCTGCGCCTTTCCCTTGCCCCTCCTCTTCCCCCACAGGTGTGCATCTCCTAAACTCAGGGTCCCCAGGAGATTTGCAACCAGGGAGCAATGGGCAGTTAAAGCTAACCCCTGAACCTGTCCCCAAGGCCCCCTTTCTCTGACTTCTCAGTGAACCAAAGCAGCCCAGCCTAGTCTCTCTCCTGTTGCTGCTTCTGTCCTAAGCCCTTCCTTGTTTCACTCTCCCCAGCTTTAATAAACATACACTCAAATCACCTGGACTCGTATTGTGAAATCTTTCCTGCACGAGGTCAAGAACCCACACACTATGGGTTGGCCCGAGGCAGACCCGCTTCGGGCCTGGTTCCTTTCTGGTGACAGAAGCAGCTCTGAGGGAAGGAGGGTTTCTCTGTGGCTTTTGGACAATGCGGACGTGGTTCTGCTCCACACAGTGGAGATTTCTAGAAGCACGTACTTCTCACCCCTAATAGTCTCCTTCTCACGTCCTTGCATGACTATTCTTACCATTGACCAAAGGTACTAGAGAGGAGAGGTCACAGCCAGAGCCAAGGCGAGGCCCCGGGGTCCTGAGGTCCTGACCTTTTAAAAGGAGGTCTCTATAGCTCAGGCAGAGCAAAGCGGTGTTCCCTTTGGAGAGAATCCCCCAGGTGTAGTGTCGAGGGGCTGAAGGAGGTGCCACCAGTGTTTTGGGCTCCTCTCTTGAGACTGTGGCTTGGTCTCATAGTAACAGTGATAATGTAGAGACACAGAACAAGCCACCCCAAGATGCGCCTCAGCGGGTAGGCAGATTATTTTGAGCTTAAGGCAACTAAGACGCTGAGGGCTCAAGAGAAACTTCTGCTCCCTGCCCCCTCCCCAACTATCTAGAAGAATTTAAATTGAGAGCCCAGCCCATGATAAGAGTTATCTCCAGTAAAGACTTTGTAATTATCTATATGGTGGGGCAAACTAATAATTACTGAACACGTGCTCCCTCTGCTTGACCTTTTGGAGCCCCAAGGTGCCTAACCTCATCCCTAGAGCTCAGAATGTCCTATATACCTCAGTTTCCCTCCCCACCTCTGGACCTCTCCATGTGGGGTCTCTGACTCGCATGTATACAGGGTTCCCATCCATATGTATGTAATTAAATTTGGTCGTTCTTGCTAATCTGTCTCATGGCTATTTGATTAGACCAGCTAAAAGAACCTTGAGGATAGAGATGTTTCTGCCTCCCCCACAGTAACATTTATTTAGAATTTATTGGGGGCACTGGTTTAACAAGGGCACAATAGTGCAGACTGCACGACCCTACCTGTGTGGCCCTCTGAGGGGCTCAGCCCCAGAGGAGAGCAGGGTCTGAGGCTGGCATAGGCCGGCCCTTCATGGGCCTGTTGGCTGACGCCCCTCCTCCAAGTCCATTTTGTCATCTTGAGATGACAAATGAAGGGTTCCAGTGGAGAAGCTGCTAAAGGAAACGCTCTTCCTCCTACCCCCCACCAGTGGGGCTGGTTGAACTGGAATTGCAGGAAACTTCAGGGAAACTGGGTCTGGGTTTGAGAAAACACCCTTGAACTGTAACTGGACACTTGAACGCCGCGGCGCTCCCCACCCCCCTCCGCAGGGTGGCTGGAAAGGTTAACTGAGTCTTGGCACTTTTACAGACACTGCTGTATAGCATTTAAGCTATGCAGGTTCTATGACTCACTTCCCTGCTACCTTTTCGTGGTCTGTTTGTGAAGGTTTTCACATATTTCTCAAGATGTGGATAAAATAGTTTCAGAGAGATTAGGTTTAAGCATTTCAAGCTCTTAACTGAACAAGTCTCTATTTCCTTAAGCATTTAAGTAAAATGAAAGGTGTCAAAAATTCCAAGATACAAGTAAATAGGGCACTGGGCTGTGAAAGTTAGAGACAGGGAGTGATTTGCTTCACTTTCTTGCTACAAGTGTTTTTGAAATTTAGCATTTTTAGTTGTTTTAAACTACACACACACACACACACACACACACACCCCTGCCAACTGAGTCCCAAAATGATCTTATTGGTTACAGGTTTTAATTCCCCCCCATGTTCCCCATAAATATTGGGGGCTTTCCTATGAGAAATAAAGCCAGCCAGAGGAAGGGACAACGCCTGGATCTGTGCCTCGTCGTCTTTGATCACTGAAAGGGCCAATTATCACCCCAAATATCCTCTGTGACACTAGAATGTAGTCCCTTCAGCTCCTTTAGAGAGTCCAGATAAAAATCACCTTCACGAGTCGGTGCCAGCTTTGCTGTTTTAAGGCAGCTTGTCGTCTATGAACTGTTAAAAGATAAACTGAGGCATATTAAAAAATTTCAGAGTTGATGTGAGCAAAAATCAGCTGGGATCGGGCAATGTCAAACCAAAAGTGAACAGGAGGTCTTCACCCTAACAAGCCAGGGGAAAGACATGCAGAGGTGCAGGAGCGAAGAAAGGAAATTGGCTGGTATAGCTTAAAGCCTAGTTGGCTGTTTGTGATCCGTGGCCCTTAACGTTTGATTTCATAACCTTGAGACGTTTACGGGCTTAGCCTTTTTTTTTTTTTTTTGCAGACCATCACGGCACGAGTCACCTCAGTCTGATGGTCTCCTTGCCCAATTAATTTACCACCACCTTGGCAGAATGGGTGCTGGGCTCCTTTCCTAGACCAAGCTGTTGCATTGTCAGTTATTTCTTTAATGACTAGGACTCTATTCTTTCTCTAAGGATTATAGGAGGAAGAGAATACAATTCACGGGGTCTAACAAGGTCAATGCTTCTAATTGGTCCCAGCTGTGGAGCTTTGGAGGAGAGCTGGGCGCATTCTGTCAGGAAGGGTCCACTGAAGGAAATGAATTATCTACACAGAGCTGGGGTGGAGGGTGTGGGAGGGACCCTGGGGTTGACTGGGTACTGAAGTTGTAGAAGAATCCTCAGGCCACTCTGGTCCAGTCTCTAGCTGGACCGTGAGCAACTTGAGGGTAGCGTTGTAGGGCTCCTGGCTTTAGCAGAGTCAAGGGTCCGATATCTTGTTCTTGAGGATAGAAACTTTACATTTTTACATGTGTAGGGAAACCAAAACCCAAAGGGGTTATCTGACCAAGATCATAAAGGTAATTTCTAGTGAAGTCATGACTTTTTTTAAAAAAAAATTCTTTATTGATTTCAGAGGGAGAAAGGGAGAGGGAGAGAGAAACATCAGTGATGAGAGTCATTGATCGGCTGCCTCCTGCACGCCCCCTGCTGGGGATCGAGCCCCAACCTGGGCACGTGCCCTGACCGGGAATCGAACCGTGATCTCCTGGACCCTAGGTCGATGCTCAGCCGGCCCGGCTGGGCGTGAAGTCATGACTTTCACCCAAGGCCCTGGCTGCTCTGCTAGTAGTCGTAGAATGTGATTAATTTGTGGAATAGTATTGTCCTCCTCACCCAAGGCCAGGGGCTCTGGGCGTAATGAAGTCCTGCTCTGACCTTGGAATCATTTACAATCCAGTAGGGAAGATGGGATAAAGGCATGAAACTAGAGGAAGTCTGTGCTGGGACTTCCTAAGGGATTGAGATGGACCTGGTTCCAGGAGTCACTAACATGGACACACGTCTTCTATAGCCTCTCCCCCCAGTGCACGTGCCCTTTCTTCCAGTGGCTTAGGCCACTGCATCTTCCTAGATGCCTTTTCTTCTCTCACATCCCATCTGTCAACAAGTCCTGCTGGCTCAACCATCAGTCTAACCAGCCTCATGCCCCGCCGTGCCATCACCTGGGACCCAGCCACCACTCTCACAGGGCTAGGACGCCAGCCCACCGGGTCCCACGCTCCCTCCTGCGCCCCGAGACTTTCCTGACAGGGCAGGCAGAGCAACCCAGAAGGACGCTGATCACGTCACCCCACTGCTCAAACCTTCCCCCAGCCCGTCTCGCCCCTTCACTCATTTTGCTCTGACCACACAGACCTTGCTGTTTTGAGCATACCATGCATTTTATTTCGTCCTCCTGAAAGGATTTTCCCTACACACCCTTATGACCCCCTCCCCTCACTTCTTCAGATCTTCGTTCAAATCTCTCCTTCCTGGGGAGGCCTTCGCCGCCCCCCAGTCCCGTACGTGGCACTTCGGCGTCCTTTCCTGCTTACCTGGCGCCACTGTACCGATTACCACCTGACACAATTTAGCGGCTCATTCAGTTTTCCTTCTCCCGCAGAATGTAAGCTCCAAGGAGGCAGTGATTTGGGCTGTATCCTTACTATTGACACAACATTGTGTGCAGAGTTTAGGACTGAGACTTGAGGCCAAGATTTGGAATTTACTTTAGCCCATATTCCAGTATTTCCCAAACTTTAAAAACAAATGTCTGACAGAAACACAGATACGTCAGGCTCCTTATTGGGAAAGGCCTCCAGGTAAGAATCATGGTCTCACCTATGCATTTGCATCAGTCAAGATTGTGTTGAGCTTTTTTTATTGTTTAAATTACAAAATTAGGTGTTGGTTTGAGTTTTTAAGTGTACAATTGTAATATTGACTAAAACTTAAAACCGTACACCTTTCCACCCCTGAGCACGCTATCTCCTCTGGGAGATTCTGATATGCCTCTCCAGGGTCACCTACCCATCCTGCACGGAGAATCTGTCTAAAGCGATGGGTGTTTCTCTCTTTCCTTCTCTCCCCCCCCCCCCCCCTTTTTTTAAACAGTGCAGGCAGTATGGCCTTCTCAGCTCTGGGAGGAGTTGAGAACTACGTTAAATTTGGAGAAGGTTCGATGTTGTTCACTCTAGACGAAAGAATTCTTCCTTGATGAGAAAAACTTTGTGTCTAAGACTGAACTCCAGGCCAAAAGCAGATCAATACAAAGAAAATACAAAGGTTTTAATAGAATGAAACAGAGGATGTGAAATACAAGGCAGAAAACTAAAAAAATCTTAATAGAAATTTAGTGTAATTAAACAGATTACAGCCTCTCTGTTAATATAAAACACAGACATAAGCTTAAACTATGGTAGCAAATGGTGTCACCAAACTAAGTCAAGTGGCAAAATGACAAGCCAAAGAATGAACCTTCTGGCAAGAAAAGACTCATCCTCAGGTGAGGATGTGTATGAAAAATCAAGACTCTCTGAACACGTCAGTTTATTTGGAAGAATGTCATGTCTACCCAAGCCAGGCTATTCCCCGAAGGGTCAGCACTGGCCATTTACCTGGAGTAGAAGAGAAACTGCAGAGACCAGGACCCAGCAGTGCCAAGCTCCACCTTAGTTTTTATTCTTGTGGACACATAAGTGGACTCTGCTTAGCCTCAAGCATCTCTCATTTTGGAATCGTGCGATTTGGAAAGGGAAACCCAACTAACTAAAGTATGGCCCCCTTTCTCTTCAAAGAACTAGCTTGTTTACACCATGGAAGAGGATCCTAATTCTTTACTGTTTCCAGAAAGTTCTATTCTAATACACGGGCCAGTGTGAGGAGATCTGGTATTTCAATAAAAATAAGATCCTTAGAGATTCAGAACAGTAGTCCTTCCTCCTCATTAACCTCAACCTCTTGTGGAGTCGCAGGGCCCGTTCATAAGGTTTGTTTAGAGACGCGAAGAGGGCTGTTGAGGTTACTGGAAGGATCCCTGCTTCTCTCATTGAGGGCACAAGTTACTAACCAGCTTTTGGTGCTGTCTCTTCATATTCTCTATAAACAACTCAGCAAAATGGCGCGACATGATAAAATTCTAGCATCCAGGAGGCACTGAAAGTTGACCTAGGGGTAGGCTCCCCTGCGGGAGCTAGTGCAGGACCTGAGTGACCAGAGGCTATCGTGTTGGCCTTTTTGAGAAGACTAGAACGTGGGATTCTTCAAACTCTGAGGCTGAAAACTCAGCTCCAAACTATTTACCCAGACGGGAGTAATACCTACTCTGAACGCCGGCCGTGCGTGGCTCTAGGAACGACAGGGCCCTGCATGGCACACTGTAGGTCCTCAAAACAAGTCTGCTGAACGAGTAAACAAACGACCACAGTCCATCGGAGACCAGCCGAGTGAATGCAAAAATTCGAGCCCTTGGCAGACCGCTTCACTCTTCTCTGTAATCGAGGACTTCTCACTTCTGCCGGTCCCTTACTAACAGGCAAGGGACAATAATTTTAAATAAGAATTCCCAAGTCAGTAAGAAAGGAGGGTCTCATGGAGAATGGACAAGCTTCTTGTAATTTATTTGAGTTACTTCCAAGCGACAGTTACAAAAGTTTTTAATTTTTATAATACTCTTGATAAGAAAATAAAATTTAAATAAAAATACATTCTCAATAATACAACATGGTTACACAAATTCACTACATTAAGTTTTGATAACTTACACTTTAAAACTGGACACTGTAAAAACCAATATTTACTAGCAACATATTAATCTCCAAGTTATAAAAAGGAAGCAAATCATATCAATCAAGGCTGGTAACTTAACTCTAGAATGAGTCCTGTATTTCTCATATAGCATAATGACACCTAAAAAGCTCTGCTGCATTCTGTCTTTATAGGATGTACCGTTAGAACAAATTAAAGGTGCTTTTCACTTTAAGAAAAATCTGTTTTCTAAAACTTGGCATGAATGAGACTTTCTGATAAATGAATGAAATTAGGCTTCAAAATCAGAAACAAAAGCCACAGCATTCATCACTTTTTTGTATTATAAGAAAAGCCTAGTTTGACACTTAATCATTACCCATGATATTATAAACATATCTCTTTGGCAAATAAAATTATTCAATTTGATAAATTATATTCCTGGGAGTAAAAAACTTTGCTACTGCCCATCATCTTATTAAATGAATATTAAAACAATAAAGCTAAACAAAAACCAAAACAAACAACAACAATAAAACAAGTAACAGATCACCCCAATTTCAACTGATGGAAATGGCTAAGCTAAGAAGCAGAACTGGCATTTATGGCAAGAGTTTCTCTGTGTCGTGGTTTTCTTTTCTTCTTGGGGCTTCCAGGTTTTTAGGATGAAGTGAGCTGCCATGTATTTTTTCAAATGTGGAAAAGGCAGAGAAAGCAGATCAGGTAGTAAAAATCAAAGTACTCATAAGTAATAGCAGGGGAACGAGGCCCTTGGAAGCAAGTACCTTGGCTATCTAGGGTCCTACTGACATGGTCTCTTATTTCAAAAGACTTGCAAAGGAAATTAATTTAATTTCACATTACTTCTTTTTAGGCTTTGCCACGCTGGTTAATTCCAGTCAACTGGCTGTTTAAAAGTGTCGTGTGAAGAAAATAACTAGATGACTGAACTCTTTCCTTTGAATTCATAGTTACGAACTCGCACAGCCTCAGTCCCTTTGGCAATGTCATGATCTTTAAAAACACTCATATTCAGGGATTTGACATTATAAATATAAGAATATTTCTTTTGCCTTGAAAAAAATAGCAGAGGACTAAACCCCCCACTAAGAGTATGAGTGGTACCTGGCAATGCTCACATGTCCTTTTCAGGTAGACGTTTCAGAGACTCTTAAAAGGAAATTTCAATCTGAATGAAATTCAACAATAAGAAACTTATTACATGGTTAAATTCCTTCAGATTTATAAATCAGTGTACTTTCTGGAATCTACAAGCTCATAAATTTAAAGGACTCTTTCAAACTTGTCTTTAAAATAAGCCAGGAATAACCTATGTTAATGCAGACTAGAACTGTTTCTTAATAAAACCAATTGATTTTTACAAGTCATTTAGAGAAATGCATTGCTCAGTTATAATCATTTATAGAACAACTTTGATTGTGTGCCAATGGTCTTTAAAAATAGCTACCTAGTAACAATATAATTTAAAAACAATTACTCACCAATAACATAATTGGCAAAGTATATCTTAAAATATAGCTTATGCTCAGGGAAACAACAAAAAAAAGCACTACTAGCTAGACTTACATTAATAAGTCACAGTTTTAAACAGGAACGTGTAAATACTTCGAGGTTCAAAGTACCACATTTAGAAAATGTCTGAATTTAAAAAGACAAAATAAGAGTACCGTGGTTTTTAATACTGATGAAGCCAAGTGTGTCCCTCTTAACTTCAAGATGGCAACTTGCTTCGATTGCTTATTTACAGTTACGGTTTTTAGGATAAAAGTAAATTATTAGGGCAAAACAGGATTCAAACAGTTGCTTGCCCAAATTCCATTTGGCTAGCAGGCAATAAGGAAATAGCAATGAAATATAAACATTTTCAGGAAAGCACTATTTCTAGACTTAAACACCGATCATTGAACTGATCATAAAGATTAGATACCACAGAGTATCTAAAGTATAATCTGGGGCTGAGAGCCCAGATTATTAAAGTGCGCCGAGTGACTGTTCTAGAGTTAGCTCTCAACTCAGGAACAGTCACGCTAGGAGGAGGGTGTCCTGATGGTGGCCCTATCATAACATAACATGGAGTAACAGGTGAAGTCAAGTGATTTCCCCACCACCTTCTTTCACTGTTCATTTTCTCTTCTTTTTCAGAAGAAATGTCCTTAGAAGTCATGTTAACCTGAACTCCCAAATCAAGACAATGAGTACCTGATATTTAAAACATTGAAAAAAACTTTAGTGGTCTCATTTATTCACTTGCCACCACTCATCCCAAATGTAAACAAGATGTACACAATAGTACATGTTCCCTGGTTCCTCCTATCTGAGTTCTGTTTACATCTTTAAATAGGCAGTTTAGTTCTAAAGTTTCTTTCACTGCCCTGACTGTAATCTGTAATGACTAATGGACCAAAGGAAAATCCTGTATTTTTTTTCATTTTCTAGAGGCAGAGGGTCTAGGTGAACTAAAGCTGAGTCATGGGTTGGGATTTTCTAGAAAAACACTACAATGTCGGCAGCATAGAGCAGGCACGAATGGTAGTGGAAAGTCCACAGAACACGCAGTGCTACAAAAGGAGATGCTACGGAGTTCTCCTTTTGTTACACGGCTTCTTTAGGAAAATTCTATTTTTAAAAAATTGCAGAAACATGGCTTTTGACATAGATATGAAGGGAATCTTGAGTTTCAAATTCTCTAGCAATATATCAATACAAGGATTCCCAACCAGTTAATTCCAATTATTAAATATTAAATACAAAGTGAATGCAGGTGACACTGAAGCCAACATTCATTCTTAAATACTATGAACACAGGATGAATGGAAAAATTCCAACAAAAATAATATTTCCAGTTCTTCTGAATCAATTGGTCAAGCTCTAAGATGTTTTCCCAACAATTGGATTTTCCCTAGGAAAAAATAAGAGAAAATCATTTTTTAAAAGTTAAAAAATGTAACATTTAAAAAGTGACAAATATCTCATAGTATCCATTAAGTATTTATCATTTTCCCTTGGTAACCTCTCATGCCAAGTCTTATTTCATTAGCTCAACAGGTATTTACTGACCACCTATTAAACGTCAGGCACTATTTCAGAAGCTACAGGTACAACAGTGAGCAAGCTCGACAAAGCCCTTTGCCTCCGTGGAGCTCACACTCTGATATAGGGGAAACAAAATGAACAAGTGAAATATTTAGTACAAGAGACACTGTTATTTCTTAATAAAGAAAAATAAAGCCGGGAAGGGGTATAGTGTGTGTATCTGAGGGGGATCTTCTATCTAAGGATGGTCAAGCACTGGCGAGGGCCTCATGTGAAAACTTCCTGGGGCTCCGAAACTGCATGACTGCTGTTAGAAGAGAACTGATTACACTAATGTAGAAAAGACAGGATTAGGATGTCCACAATAACCCTTCCAATGTTCTAAGCCTTTGATCCAGGGAGAATATAAACATCTATACCTGTCAAACTGACTGTTATTGTTCATAAATCACAAATATAATTATTAATCCACACAATTAAAAAATAACACTAAAATGGTGGGGCCAGGATTCAAAGTCCTCTCACTAATCAGCTCTGTGACCTTGGGCAAGACACTTACCTCGCCCGACCCTCAGTTTCTCTAGCTATAAACGGGAACATAACGATGTTGGGCTGATGTGAGGATCACTGAGAGAGTGTATATTATGGCAAATACTTATCTGCTGGTCTAAGAGCCATCTCCTCCCTATTTACTTCTGTGTAAACAGAAATCAGATTCTAGAGCTAGTCCAGGGCAGCCCAGCAGTCTAGGGGAAGCTGGGGGTTAGATAAGGTTCTTTCTCTTAGTGAGGAGAAAACAGCTTTTTCTGCCTCTGGACACTATTATATAAAAATGCGAGGCTCTGAACTATTGTAGCCCATTTGTTAACATGAGGGGACAGCCTGAGGAAGACAGAAATCATCCTGCTGAGGAGGGCTGAGTGGCTGGACGGACTTTGGTGACAGTGTTGAACTGGTGAACTAACCAACTGTAGAAGCTAGGACTCAGTTTGTGAGATTAAAAGATTTCTTATTCGTTAGGCCTTCAATTGGGATTTTCTGTTACTTGCCGCTAAAACAATCTAAGCGACATGATGTGAAGAACTAGGCACAGTACCTGGTGCTAAAATAAGCTCCTAATAAATGTTAGCTGTGTTGTTATCCACTGTAGCACCTACCTACATCTGAGATGGATCCAAAAACCCACTATAAAATACCACGGCACTCTGACACCAGATTTTTTTTGTACTTAGTATGTATAAGGCACTGTGGGAGATGCTGAGGAGAAAGAGGATCAGTAAAAACGTAACAAACAATAGGCCACTGATGATTCACTTTGATGAATGACACTGGGATGTAAAATTAAAAGTAGAGATGAAGTACAGCACCAACATAAGGAAATGATATAGGACTAAAAAGACAAAAGTCACCATGTGAGTGGCCAGGGAAATTTTTGCACAAGAGGGAGGTTCTGAGCTGGGTCTTGAAAGATGAAGGTAAGCAGGAGGCCTGCATTTCAGTGTGAGGACAGAGCAGTAGAGGCAACCTCAAACTATGTCTAAAGTATCTTAAAAATACTTACTTGCTTCCGTATTTTGCACTACTTGATCTTTTCTTCCTATAGTTTTCATGAGGTTCATCTAGCTTCTCTATGATGCTTTTTATTTGCTGAATTGTCTTAAAGGTTGTTACAGAATCCTCGATGACAAAGTTAGAATAATCGTCAGGCTCTTTCTGTGGTCCCTGATACACTGCTATGGTTCCACAAGCCTCTATAAGGAGCAGCAAAATCTCTGATCAGACAACTACCTTCCATAAATGGAATCAGTAATAGAAATAGAACTTTTCGAGTGTCTCAAGCTGGGGAGATTTCCCCTGGAAATGCACAGATAACCAAAACACATCCATTTTATTAATTATGACCATTACATTTATGCAAAAATAGTATTTTTACTTCATGAATATCTATGAAAAAATGCCCTTTAGGAGTCTGCCAAGTTTCATAAAGTAACATTTTGGTAAATCTATGAGTATTTTCAACTTTAAGATAATGACAAAACAATACTTCAGGAACTGATAATTAAGGAACATGGTTAAGTAAAAATATTTTAATCATACATTACCTTCCATTTTCTGTAGCTTAGGTAAACTGAGGGTAAAAAGGGAATAAATTCTTTCTGTTTCTCGGTCTTCATCAATATCTATTTGTATGTCTGCAGGGACACCTCTATGGTAAAAATGAAATTAAAGACATTGGAAAAATTTTACTTTGTTAACATGCCAAAGACTTCTGACAGTTTGAGACTAAAAAACAAAACCGCAGAATTTTGCAGAAGGAACCTCAGAAATCTAGTCTCATTCGGTAATTAAATTAAACAGGGCCAACAGAGGTTTGGCTATTATATAACTCTCATCAAAAGGAGGGGAATTTAAAAGTGAAGTCATTTTCCTAGCCTATGCTTCATCACAATAGTAGTACGTTACTTCTGCTGTATATTGGGTGACAAAAGCTGTTCCATACAATTAAAAAAGAGAATGCTAAGCCCTTCTTCCTTGATCTCTTGGCTCAAGTTTGTACATCTATCTCAACATTGCCCTTTTTTCTGACTTGTGCAGCCACTATTCATTTGAGAAACTGTATCCATTAGTACTCTCCACCCCTCCCATCCTCCTGCCCCTCACAAATGCTAACCTACCTTCTGTCTCTATGAATTTACTGATTCTGGACACTATATAAATGTTATTGTACAATATATAGTCTTTGTGTCTGGCTCCTTTCATTTAGTATGCTTCCAAGGTTCATGTGTGTTGTAGCATATATCAGTACTTTTCATTTTATAGCTGAATAATATTCCATTGTACAGATAAATCACATTTGAAACATTGCTTTTTTAATCAGAAGAAACTTACGCAGTACATGGCTTGCAGCCGAGAGCGTTTTCACTGGTTTCCTGACAGCAGAGCCAGCTGCCATTAAGATATGCAGAGGGATGATAAGAGCTGAGCCTGTTCTGATTGCATCGGCTCACCCTGCAGAGTATGTCTATCCATTCATTAGCTTCTACACAATTATTTGCCTGGACATAGAGTGGTTTCTCCGTATGTATTACTTGGAACATCTTTATAGGCAATTAAGATAAAAAACAAGTGACAGTTTAAAAATCAACACATAGTACAAAGCAGAAAAAGGTATATAACAGATATAGTTTGCGTGGCTAGATAACTGCTGCTCAAGTAGCTTATGAACTGTTACTTTTCAAGCAAGTTAGACCTAAGGACAATCTGAGTCACATGATACTAAACAGTACATCTTTGTATAATTTTTAGAAGCCACACATGCCCAAAGGAGTAGACTATCGCATAAACAGGAATAAAGGGAGAGAATTTCAGATGGAGGAAAAAAGTATAAGTAAAGGCAAAGCAGTGGGAAAATATAGCAAAACAGGAAATCATCTTGGTTGGCTGGAGTATAAGGTATGTGCTGAGCGGCAGTAGAAGATAAGATTGTACAGATTGGTTGAGGCTATGTTGCTAACGACTTGAATGTCAAGGGGAGAAGTTTAATAGGGTAATATTAAGAAAAGTGCCTTTAACTTAATAGGTGAGGCAGACTATACAAGGCATCAATAATAATGGACAATTTTAAGAGAGTTCTAAACAACAATTATATTAATGATTAATGGCAAATACTAAAATGACCAACCTCCTGAAAAATTTCAACAAATTATATGCAATTTAAAAAGCTTTAATTATTTCTGTAACTTACATTTTTCTTGTTGAAAGAGCTATCTTCCAGTTTTTCTACAGCAAGAATGTTTTTCACTGGAATTGTGTAAATTGCATCTTTGCCTAAAAATAAAATAAGTACAACAAAATTAAAATAATCTCAGATTTATAAAGATAAGAGGCTAATTCTATAAGGTTTAAGTCCACCCTCTTGTTGGCAGGAGTACGACTAACCAAAGATTTCCAAATTGCACATATGTAAATATTCTTTGTTTTATGGAGCAGATGTTGATTGCTTTCTATAAATTATTTCCTCTTTACTTTTTCAGTATAAAATGAAAACATTTTTCAAGGAAAAATGTGGAAATAAATTTGATCTCTACGTAGAAAACAAAAATGTTATAATATTTTTTATATATCTACCATTATTTTTATTTTGCTGTGAGGCCATATTTAAAAAGCATTCTTTAGTTGATTAGAACAAAATTCACATAACTCTTTTCTTAACATTCAATACAACTTAGTGAATGTTATAATACTTTGTAACAGTATATGGAGACTGAAAAAAACATATACTTAGCAACAGAGGCCTACTTAAAACTTGCTGAGACATTTTCATTCATGGAGTTATTGCATTAGGTCTATGTTGATTTTTATGGTTTTCCAATCTAATATTTAATTAAGGAGTAACCCTCAAAATGCTTTTTTTAAAAAATATATCTTTATTGACTTCAGAGAGAGGAAAAGAGAGGAAGAGATAGATAGAAACATCAATGATGAGAGAGTCATTGATCGGCTGCCTCCTGCACACCCCTGACTGGGGATCAGGCCCGCAACCTGGGCATGTGCCCTGACTGGGAATCGAACCCCGATGGCTTGGATCCTAGGTCGATGCTCAACCGCTAAGCCACGTCTGGCCGGGCTCAAAATGCCTTTTCATTAAAAAATTGTTCATTACTATCACATGTTGGCTGCTCAGCTGGCTAGAGCTACCAAATTTACTCTAAGAGATACAGAGAACAAAAGTAAAACTTTTATTTAGTAGAGTGAATCTTTAACCTAATTTAAGAATTTGGAAATTTGAGTTCGCTAAAGAAGCTCCATAATAATATGGCATGAAGGATATGCACTTCAACTTACAATTTACCTGAGAACAGACCTGGGTCTCATATAGTCATAGGAAATATAAACAAATAGAATTATGACTTTTTCTGGTCATTTTGTAATGTTCTTAGAAAATTAAAGCTTTGCTTTCTTTCCCAAGCTTTGTTTTAATGATACGTGGATTAAAGTGCTAAAGGCTAAAACCTTTGCATTTTACATTAGTCCATGGATTAATGTACAACTTTTTGGTCAAAGGCAATTATTTGGTTAATAAAGGTTTTCTGTCTTGAAGAGAGAGGTTAACACAGACTGTTTGCTAAGTCTGGTTCTTCTTATAAAATCTAAAATTTGTGTAATTCAAGCAGATGTGATATACAATTAAAAAAAACCAAAGTCACTTAATTCAACTATTATACTGAATGTCTACTATATATCAGACACTGCATCTCACTTGGGATTCAGCAGTAAACAGAACATGTAAGGCCCCTAATGAAGTTTACATTTAGGTCTGGAAAGACTGACACAAGACAAATAAATATTAGGTGGAGACAAATGCTATAATGAAAATAACCTGGGGTGATATTATAGAAAATGCTTGGGAAGTTATTTTAAATTGGGTGGTTAGTGAAAACTTTTCTGAGGAAATGACATTTAACTTTAACAAATACAAATTGTAAATGCATGGGATAATAAGGAAAGACTATCAGTAGTCTCCTGCAAGCAGACAAGGTCAAATTTATGGCAGGGGAAAATGGGGAGGGAATAAACTGAAGAAAGCCACAGGCAGAGGACATGCAGCATACAAGACATCTGCAAAAGTAGGACTTGTTACAAGACAGCTTTAAGCCAGAGTCAATGGACACACTCAGACCTACATCAGGATGATCAGTTGGTGAGCTGCATCTGGAACAGCTGGGCCAACTGGTTGCTCATCCCCCCACCCCACACCATCCCAGCTTGTGCTAAGCATCAGTTAACAGAGGCATCGGTCCCAGGCTAAAGCAGCAAGGATGTGCACTGGGCTGTAGAGCAGTGCTGTGTCACACGTAGTTGCTAGCCCTCAGAGGGAAGGAGAACACCTACACCAGCAGACAAGCACCAGCACCTGTGCCCCTCCCTCAGAGTCAATGTTGGTAAGCTAAGGACAGTCAGCAGGTGATCAAATTGTAAAACACATACATGAGCAAATCACCAAAAAATAAAATTAAAAAATCACCAAACAGATGAGGAAATCACCAAACTCTGAAGGAGAGACACACATAGTACAACAAAGAGAGGAACACCCAAGGAAATTGGGTGTAACAAATTAGGGGGCAGAGAAGACATGTCTTGGGGGCCGATCCACACTACCGGGGGCACTACAGAGGTTACACAGTTATTTCTGCAGGAAATTTCTATTTTTAGATTTGTTGAATATACACAAAGCATGCACATACCCTAGAATTGCTATGTTTGTTCATTTTTGGACAAATTATAATATGGCATACACAGAGAAAGCACATTGCTCCCAGGCACATATATTGTCATGTCATTAAGAGTTAATTTCATAGTAAATAGCTAACTGAAATGAGTTGCAAAGTAAATAAATAAAATGGGAGATTTTATTGAGGACTCTCCAAAAATACATACAAAAAGACAAAGAAACTGTAAGTAAAAAAGTTAAGAGATTTGGTGGATGGATTTAGAAGTTTCAATATCTGTCTAATAAGAATTCTAGAAATAGTGTTCAGGAGAAAATTATCAATGAAAATGTCCAAGAGATAAAGGCAGAAATCTTCAGATTAAAAGGATCCATCAAGTGCTGAGAAAATGGAAGGAAAAAGATAATACCTGTACAATTGGCTATAAAATATCAGAACTTGAAAGCTAAAGGAAGTCTTAAGAGTTTCTAGGAAGAATCGAGACCGAGAACCAGAAGACTGACATAAAAATTCTCACCAGCAACAATGGAAACTAGCAAACCATGGAGTAATATCTTCAAGTTTCTGAGGAAATATAATTTTAAGTTCAGTCTATCATTTAAGAGTAAGGGTAAAATAAAGACTTTTAAAAAAATATGCAAGATCTCAGACAAATGATCAGGCATAAAGCCAATCTGAAATAATTCTCTGAGGAAGTATTCCTGCAAAATAAATAATGAATCTAGGAGAGACAAGTATGTTATATAAGAAATAGTGTGCTGGGCAGGATGGGGGGAGGGATCCCGCCTCTTTCTCTCACTCTCGACATCTGATCCTCTAGCAAATCCTGTGAGTACTATCTTCAAAACAGATCCAGAATGTGGTCCATGTTAACCACCTCCATTGTTACTAACTGGTTTCCTCTCCCTGCTGGGTTACTGCAACAGCCCCTTAACTGGTCTCCTTGCCCCCTGCATTCTATTCTTCTCCCAGCTCTCCACCTGGAGCGAGGGATTAATCCTGTTAAAATAGTGTTACTCCTCTGCTTAAAACTCTCCAATGCCTTTCCATCTTAGAGTAAAAGGCTTCCAGTGGTCCACAAAGCCCTACAATGTCCAACTTCTCCATGACCTTTTAACCTCAGTTCCTAGGATTACCCTCTTACTCATTTTTTCCTTTTTAGCCACATGAGCTTTCTCATGTTTCTTGATTCTAGCCATTCTTCTGTTTTGGGGCCTTTGTACTGACTTAGCTATGTCTGCACTATCACTACTCCAAATATCCACATGGCACATCCCCTCATCATCTTTAGGTCTTTGCTCAAATGTCACTTCGCTCAAATGTCCCTGGCTAGAAATTTTAATATCGAAAATCTCCTCAATGAACCCATCATTCTCAATTCCCCTTCTTTTTTTGGTCCATCTCATTTATAATCACCCAATATATTACATACTTTTTTAAAAAAATCCTCACCCAAGGACATGCTTAGAGAAAGAAAGGGAGAAACATCGATCGGTTGCCTTCCATATGTGCCATGACCAGGAATTCAACTGGCAACCTTGCGGTGCAAAGGATGACGCTCAACCAACTGAGCCACTCTGGCCAGACTACCAATACATTTTTTTGCGTATTGTCTATTCTATTATTATTAAACTGTAAGATCCACAGGGGCAAGGATTTTGGTATGTTTTGTTCACTACTGTTTTCCCCAGAGTCTAGAACACTGTCTGGCACACAATAAAATATTTGGTAAATGAATACATGATTGAATCAATGATATTCTTTAGTTACCAAAGAAAAAAAATACTACAGAGACCTGTGTGTGAAAATATGAGCAGGTGAACACTGGCTGGGTGGCTCAGCTGGTTGGAGCACCATCCCGTACACCAAAGAGTTGTAGGTTCGATTCCCTATCAGGGCACATACCTACACTGAGGGTTTGATCCCTATTTAGGGTGCATGTAAGAGGTAACCTATAGATGTGTCTCTCTCACATCAATGTTTCTCTTTTTCTCCCTTCCTCTCTCTCTAAAATCAATAAACATATCCTCAGGTGAGAATTAAAAAAAAGAGCAAGTGAAAACCAAGTCAACCCAAATGTACTGAGATTTCTGTTTAAAACACCATGGAAGTTTCTTTTATATTGTCCACAAGCTATATGAGTTAGAACATTTGCTATCACATGGAAGTTGTACAGGCTATATGTATGTATCTGTATATGTCAGGTCTCCCACAAGTAGACAATATATAATCAAGTTTAGAGAACACACAATGAAATTTCAGAGATTAATCTGTTAATAATCTATTATTAGTATATGTGGTGAACAGTTTAGAAGCCTAGAGTGGTGGTTCTTAAAATAATTCAGATGACAATATAAGATATGGCTTTTTTTGAAGAACACCATTTATTAAAAACATTTACTAAATGCATTAATGAAGGTAGTAAAAACATGGTCCCTAAGCACTGAGGATTTTAAAGACTAGGGAAAAGAGAAAGTAAGAACCATACTATGTGACAGAGGTTATCCCTAAGGAGATAAAGAAACATAGTAAGGAAACAGCTCAACTGAGGTGGCTAGAGGCTTATAAATGAATTCTGTAAAGAGCTAATGCTGGATTTGAGGCTTAAAGGACAACAGATTACAGAGGTGAAGAGGGAAAGGAGGCGATTTCTAGGTAGAGCATATTCAAAAGCACGAATGTAAAAGAGCACAAGTTAAAGAACTGCAAGAGTAGTCTGATGAAGCTACATGGAAAATGCAAAACAAGAGGCTGGATGAGACAGGAAGAGGCTAGAACATCAGTAACTCACTTGGTTCCAGCACACAACCAGGAGACCTCCCACTTGTAGAAGATGACTGCATCACAATACAGCAATATAAAACTACAATCACAAGCACACAGGTCCATAAAAAACTGACATGTCATTATGACCGATAACTGATTGAGTGCCCTATAATATTCATTTGGCACACATTAATTTAGTTGTATTGAAGATCTGTTGCTTACTATTGCTTGTTAGTAATTACCTAAGCAGGCACCAAAATTTTAATAACTTATTTGAGAAACACCCTTAAAAAATTAACACCCTGAGAAAATTATATTAATTCCTTTTCTAGTAATTTGGGAAAATTACGTATTGTTTGATTCTAAGCAGTAGAAAAATTCAGAATACTAGTGTCCAGTAAGACGGCAGAGTGAGACTCAATGATTCAGAGCTGTTACAGAACATTTGGGAGGCACTCTTTCAGACACCAAAGTCACACAGTAAGTGCAGCAAGAGACTTAACTAGCAGCCATGGCTATCCAGAAAGTAGCTATGAAACAGGAAGTAAACAAAACATTTGCTTAACAACCAAACAGAGAATCCAAAGCCCATGTATTTTATTCATAGAGGAAACTCCTGAACTCTCTCATCAAAGACTTAAACACACACACACACACACACACACACACACACACACACACACCCCCCTTTACTGATTTCAGAGAGAGGAAGGGAGAGGGAGAGAGATAGAAACATCCATGATGAGAGAATCAGGATCGGCTGCCTCCTGCACGCACCCCACTGGGGATCTAGCCTGCAACCCAGGCATGTGCCCTGACCGGGAATTGAACTGTCACCTCCTAGTTCATAGGTTGATGCTCAACCGCTGAGCCACACTGGCCAGGCTCATTAAAGACTTAATCTTATGCATAATTTTAACACACATAGAACCTGTATCTTCACTCTTAGTATATCAGCAGTAAGAAATGGAGGTGGGTGATGGAGGTGGAAGTGAGATGTTATATTATGGTTCACTGACAGCATAAGAAATTAAGTGACAGCCTAAACATAAAGAGGATAGAGAAAAATTGTATAAAGCAAACACAGGAACACAAAAAGCACAGCAGTACAAGGCATTTAGCTGGGCAGTAAACAGCTGCACACATCCATAAGCAGCCCTGAAAACATCACTAAATAAAAGTATTATCTAATAATTAATATTATCAATGACAGACCCAAGTCATCCAGAAAATGTTAACTTACGTTCAATGAACTCTTTTTAAGAAGGCAGGAAAGCATGTAATACATTTTGGAAAAAATCCATCAAAATAGTTAAAGCAACAAGCATGGATGCTTAAAACTGTAGGCTTTGGTAAACAATCTCGCAACTTCATATAATAGAGCTCACACCTCCAATGTCATTCAAACATGTTAAATTTCTTAAGGCTAGAAAACAACGTAACTTCTAATGTGGGTTTTTTTTTTATACCTAGAGCAGCCTAACCATTCTACAAAATTTTATCCTCATAAGATCACTGGATGGAACAGAGGTTCTTGAGAATTGTGAATAGACTTTGGGTCTATGAACTCCCTGAAATTATGTGCAAAATTGTGTCTAGTTTGTATGTGCATTTTTTTGGAGGAAAGGGTCCAAAGCTATCATCTGATTCTCGAAGTCTAAAACCAAAAAAGACTTTAGAATATTGGTTTAGATTTAAAAATGCTATAAATGAGAAAAAAAAATAGCTAATTTATTCATGGAGATTGACTAACATTAAATTTTATTTCAATGTACTGTTAATGTAAACATAATTAGCACATTGTGACAGCTATCTTAAAAATGCTGCTATATAGTACTGAACATAAGCTATATATATAGTATTCAACATAAGCTATAAATTCTAAATCCCTTAAAATATGCTTAGCATAAAAAATGCTGTCTTGAAGGGCAAGTATGTACCTTACTGATCTTCATTCATATTTATATGCCATAACAAATTATCTGCGTGCCTAAAAATAAAATGCATTTGGTTTCTTATGTCTTACTAATATATTTGGACATATACAGTCATTCTGGCTAGGCCATTCAAAGACATTATGAAATAAAACATTTTTCTTATCACTACTCTTCAAGAAGCACTCTACATTCTCTTAACAGTAGCCTATGTCTGCTGTTTATCATTTCAGAATTTATAGCAGAAGCTCTCTTACTTCACCTGACAGATTTGATGGATTGACTAAGACTTCCCATTTCCTCTGTAAAACATACTGAATGATGTTCATGGGATGCTGAATGCTTGTGGTTGCTAGGCAACTATCTATTAAGCCTGTATCGGTTGGGTTTGTTCCCAAACCTATTTATGCCATCTTTCATGTTGTAATTATAATTTACTGAAATACACATCAAGTGACTGTCCCCTACTAACAGGTTTACTATTTATTTGAAAATTAGGCAAGTGCTTTGAAAAGCTTCAAAAAAGGAGATCCACACCCACACAAATAAGGTTGATTTATATGGGGGTGAGATAGCTGTAAAAGATTAGGGTGACTATACTGAAAATCTAGAAGGATTTTGTACTTGGGTTACTTTTCAAGTATTTAAGTTCTAGCTTCGCTTTGGAGAAATCAACCTGAAAACTGATGTATTAGGGGCATACTTGCACAAGAAGGACAAAGGGGAAATTCAACCTATAGGTCCATACTCAAAGAAAAGATCTTGGCTCTTTATCAAAAGATTGGTAAACTATAAATATTTAAGATATGTATGCATCTTTTTGTTTTTATTTTTAAAACATGTATCTGATTATTTTATTGGCAAATTTGTATACATGAAATCAAATGGACAAAGTCTTTAGTTTTAAATCCTTTAAATAAATACATTCAAACCTTTGCTAACACTAGCAAAGGTTGTTTCTAAATGATTCTTGCTTTAACTGACTTTGGTTAAGTAAACACCTTTGGATCCTGATCACTTTGAATAAACTTAGTAGGGATTCTACTGTGTGTGATCTATGATCTAGATACTAAGTTTTCCTTGCTTGATATCAGAAGAAGCTAATGACCTTCTGTGGATAACGCTTTACCCCAAAGGAATAAACTTAAAAGGTGGAGATTTTAAGCACTGTGTCAATCTACTGATGGACAAACTTTGCTTCTTTGAAGCCTTCAAACCACACTGTAGAAAAATGGCTTTCTTTACCCAAACAGCCTATTTGTACTTTCTCACAAGGCAAATAATTGAAATTTCCATCTTGGAGTTGGCTTGGCCAATGGTCTATAATGAATCTGTTAACTTTACAGGAATCATTACCTATGATATGACTGAGAATTTTTGGTTGATATTATCCAGCAAACTACCGAAATACTCTCATTGATTAGATACTGATTCTTACCAATTTGGCTCTGAGTGTTAAGAAACTTCTGAGTTCTAAGTGGTCTTAACTTTGTTTCTTATTGATTATAACAGCAGGGATTCTTAAAAAACAGAGCATGTGGGAGAAAAATGTAATTTATATGGTGTCACTTGTCAAATATTTATTGCATTTTTAATGTGTGTGCATTGCTGTGAGACACTACAAACGGTAGTAATATTAGTGAAAGGGTTCACTAGAGTTACATTAAGCAGCAAAAAGAAACCTTCACTGAGAACCAGGAAAAGACCCCACAATAAAGCATAAACACAACTACCTGGCTGTTTGTGGTAGGTAAGCTCTCTGCTTGTTAAGCAGAACCACCGTTTCTTGAAATTCTTTTTTCCAATCCGAGTTCTTCCCTGAGCTCTTTTATACATCTCACTGCCAAAACAACAGATGCAAACATTTAGTTATAAATATTAAAACAGTTAATCCAAAACAAAAATCTGTTTTTGCATTTTAAATGACATGAAAGATGGTGTAAGATTATATTAAGTATATAAAAATGTTTTCGCCATCCATAATTTTTGCATTTATTTTGGCCATACCAAGGGAATAAAACCTTTAGTTAATTTAATATTTATAACTATGCTATCTAAAACTAAAAGGGCCAAATGAGTGATTTTCCCCCTTAACTTCCAATGATACTACTACTTTAAGACTGAACAGTACTGTTAATTTTTCAAAACAGTAACTTTAACTAGTCTAATAGCCACAATCTCATTATATTTTCAAAACAACTCTAGGACTATATGGACAAGAAGTCATGCCCACATGACATAAAGTTTATAGGAGAGAGTGACTTACCCGATTGATGTTACTTAGGCAGTTGTAGCACAGAACAAAAACCCAGATTTCCTCACTCCCAGATCCATGCTCTTTGTACTTACTTAACATTTATACTAAAACGTGACTTTAATGTTTAATTTCATTGAATTACCCTTCTTTTAGGTGCACAGGCTCACTTGTACCACTGGACTCTTTAGTTTCAGTAGATGAAATTTCATCCAAGAACTAAATGGGGAAATAGGCAAACATTATATTTTGTGATAAGATACATCATAAATTCAGCTTATTTTAAATGTCACTGATAATATTATGAAGTTCTTGATTATTAAGAAATACACATCATAATTTATAAAGCGAAACACATATTTAATTGTAGAGGAAGTCCCTAATTTACAAATGACAGGTATTCTAAAAGTTTATTCTTAAATTACTTAAAACCCAGAGTATATTTCCCTGTAGAAAAAATTAAATCTATAATCCCTTAACTGTAATTCTGAAATCTCTAAAGCTCTGAATACGAAGAGATTTTTGTTTCATTTCTGATTTATAGTAAACTCATTTGGGGGTATAACTTAACCTGAACTAGTGTAAGGCTATTTACAGTCTATATTTATCTACTTAGTGTCACTATTCATACTTTGCACTACATAAACATTAATGTGTTTGATTATGGGGTGCAAGCCCAGGCCCCACTGGGGGTATTATATAAAATATAACATATACCTTTCAAAACTCTGAAAACTGAATTATGAAATACTTCTAATCCCAACGATTTTAGACACAGGATTGTAAACTTATAGGTAAGAGTTTATTCACCAAACTATGGCTCGGCAGGGCATATTTAACCTGCAGCCTGTTTTTGTAAGGCCCATGAGTTAAGAAAATTTTTTACATTTTAAAGAGTTGTAAAAACAAAATAAAAAATGAAGAATATGTGGCAGAGCCCTTATGTGGCCAGCAAGGCCTAAAATATTTACTCTCTAGCCCTTAACAGAGAAGAGTTTGCTGACTTCTACTCTAACTGACTTGAGCGTTGAGAGACAGTATTTCACAGGAATGACTGAAGTATAACTGAGTTCTCTAGAATAACCTGGAACCTAATCACAATTTACAAACTTCCTATAAAAACGTGGGAATGTGGTGGCTCAAGAAAATTGAAAATACCCACCTCTAGCAATGGCAAGCCACCCAGTGAAGAGCACTTAGCTTCGTAAATATGCTACCTCAACTTGTCAAGAGCTTCTTGGCATGTGGCTTTCACGGTAAAGGGAAATTAGTAGTTCAAGGAACAAATCTTGTTCTTAGAGAAGAATCCTATTTTGTCCCATAAAAAAACTATATGTTTAGTCCTTGCTTTTTCCTTTATACTTTTCTATGTTGTCCCATTTAGGACTAAAACAAAAACAAAAACAAAGTACATTCCAATGAGACTGACACTGAGGCATCAGTGCCTAATGTAAAGTAGAATTTGTGGGCACAGCCACTTTCTCCTAAGACTGGCTGTGATTTACCCACCACAACCCACACCTGGGGGTTTTCAATGGAACGTTTACTTCTATTTGCTGGAAGGAAATCTTGGCAAGTGAAAGAATGAAGGCAAAGTTTCTCTCGCATTACACGCATGTGGTTGATACAGAACAAGTATCCAAGGGAACTAAAGAAGTGTCTTATCATATCTTTACTTCTCCCTGTGGACCACCTGCTAATGGAGTGTGAGACTTATTAGCATGCTTCATTTCTTAGTTTTGCCTGGAGGCACTGATTTGTTTATTTGATAAATATTTATTTATGATAATTATCACATTTATTATTTATCTCTTATATTTATAAGGAACTACGGGGTAAATACAGTTAGACAAAGTGAAGGAAAACACAATAATTAAGATGGACTATGGGCAAGGTGAATACAGGTCCCAGTGTGCTCAGGGCTATCCTTGTCTACAACTGTGGCCCTAACATAATCAAGAGAACTCCTTTTTACTCTTGAAAGTATCCAGGTTTGGACACTAAGTTAATGGTCACTCTGTTTATAGACCTATCCAGGCTCACTTTCTAAACTCTGTGGATGAGTACAGGATTCAGAGTTATAATCTGTTTTCTTCTGGAGCAGTGAGAACAATACGAAGTGAGAAGTTGGGCTTATAAGCCTTTGCACTTTATAGCACTGCACGTATCCAGACTTAGCTAGTGAACAATAAAGAAAACTCTTATATTAGAGCAAAATGTTCTATGCTAGTTTAGGAGTTAGAACCAAATCTGCAACAGGAGGCATGCTATGGTGATAGTGCATGAGAATGCGAGTGGGTGACAGGGTAGATCAGGAACAGACTAGGCTCCTGGCACCCTTACATACTTTCTCCACTGACCTTATCAACTCCACACATTCTGATTACACCAGGAAAAAAATATCAGATGCTACTATGGCCTAGGTCATAAAAAATGGAAAAACAACCTTATAACAAAAGACAGTACATCACAATCTTGCCAACAAAAGTCTGCCTACACTGTCCCACAAATGTTTCAACTATGTCCTATAAATAAAAGGGCAGCTTTTTCTCTGCCTAATCTTTTGAAAGACTTTCTCCACAAAAGCCTTCAATGGTTGATTAAAAAAATTTTGGTTGAGATTGCACTATTCTAGATGAAAAAATTCCAACTGGCTTTAATTTTTTATATTATCATTTTCATTTACTGGGTCCTTGTAAGAATTTTAAAAGTACAAAAAAAGTATAAAAATACTTCCACAAAATATACTCCTGGCAATCAATTGCAAATCATGTTGCAGAAGTTGAATGAAATCTTTAAAATTTGGCTTTGCTAACTTGAATTCATTAAGTAAAATACATTACTTTCTTCAAGCCAAGTTTAGATATACTTCAAAACAACTTTTTTTTAACACATTTTAAGGGTATGACAATAATGCTACTGATTCAGAACTAAAGACTCAAGAAATTACAGATCCTTTCAAAACATTTTCTATTTCTAAGTATAACAATGTTCGTACATTGTAAGCCTTGTGTTAGGATATTATTTATTATAGGTTTTTGTACATATAATTTTAGTAACTTTTGAGTTACTACCATAAGCCTATACTGTTTATAGAATGTTCAATAATTCATATATTTTTTACTGTGGCAATTAAGTATCTACTATTCATCAGGCACATACTAAATCCTTACCCCGAGAACAGAGGTTCTCAATTAGAGGCAATTTTTGTCATTCAGGGGTCATTTGGCTGTTTAGAGACATTTTTGATTGTCAAACTAGGGGTATGCTCCTGGTGTCTAACTGGCAGAGGCTAAACATCCTATACAAGACAGTCTTTCACAATCTAGAATTAACTGACTAAATTGACAATAGTGCCATGTTGAGAAGCCCTAACTATAGATACTTATAACTTGTTATTAAGATACAGGCAATAGTAGCTGTTGCTTAAACTCATTTAGGTGTTTTCATAGCTAAAACCCCCATGGTTTCGAATGGGAGGAGAAAGGGGGAAAAAAAGACAGCCTTGTTATAGCTGATGGATAGTTTTACATTATTTTTTTAAACTGGGGATTAACTCCTAGGAATATTATGAAATGTTATTTCCCAATGCTATATGATAAGAAATTTTAATATTTCCAGAATAAAACAATCATACCTTTTTAACTGCTAGAATATATCCTTCTTCTTGAAACATTTTGAAAAATTCACACATGAATGTCTCTTTGAAACTTGACTAAGGAAAAAAACACAAAGGATTTATATATATTAAGTAGAGAACTAAGAATACAGTGGACTATATTTTTGATAAAGCTGAGGATTAAGACCTAAAAGGATTCAATCATATATTTTAAGAGAATTATAGGGCTTGGAGCTGAAGATTTCCTCAATAGCTGTTAGATGGTTCCAGTGCAGACAAATAAACAGGAGGGAGGCACTGGCATCTGTTTACCAGACCCTCTCCCCTATGTAGATATATTAGTTGAAATGAATTTGTCTTTAACAGCTAAGACACAACATCTATCTAAAAGACAGCTGCTGTATCTGTGCCTACTATGTATTTTTGGTTTTGCTTTGTTTTTAATTTGGAAGGGAATAGGGATTGCAGGGTAAAACAACATTTAGAAGCAAGACATGTAAAGACTTACCTTGCTTTTGGACAAACTCCCCCAGCTTCCCAAAGTCTGAATGGTTTTTGAGATGAGAGTTAATGTTCTAATTGTCGGTGCATCCTAGAGAATGTAAAGAAGACATAAAACTCCTGTTAAGTTTCCAAAAAACAGAATATGTATAAAAAGTAGAACAGAGTAAATGGGCTACATTGCTCTTAAAACAATGACTCAAAAATGTTCATTCAAAGCAACATAGTTAAAATCTAGCTGAGGATGGGCACAACTCACTGGACTAAGGAATAAAGACTAAAGAAGCCACACATAATTGACAATTCCTCCCAAAGTAATTATATTTATGATGTGAATGTTAATATAACCCATGTTTTAAAATCAGTTTTTTTTAGAAATTAATCATCCATGTATGTACACACATGTACATATCTGAGTGCCCATGTGTTTTAGCAGCAATGCAAGCTCACTTTTGATATATTTCCTAGTAAAACTACACTTACCTATTTATTCTTTAATCTTCTGTGATCTGATTTTCTTCTTCTCTTTTACTCTACTAAAATTGGCTTCTCAAAATTCAAAGAACTTCTAAATGTAAAATCCAATGAACTTTAATTGGTTTTCCTCCCCAACCACCCTGTAAATTTCAATACTGGTATTGACAATGTCATCACCCCTAGGTTCCTGGGATCATGACTTGCTCTCAATTTGTAGAGTAGAATTGTTTATACAGGTTTTTTTGTTTGTTTTTTAATAAATATGTCTTTATTGATTTCAGAGAGGAAGGGAGAGGGGGAGAGAGAGAGAAACATCAATGATGAGAGAGCCATTGATCAGCTGCCTCCTGCATGACCCCTACTGAGGATTGAGCCTGCAGCCCAGGCATGTGCCCTGACTGGGAATCAAACCGTGATCTACTGGATTCTAGGTCGATGCTCAACCACTGAGCCATGCTGGCTGGGCTATACTTCTTCTTACTTGGTACTAATCAGGTGCTACTTTTAGATTTATATATGTAGTTTTAGATTACGTATCTTATGTATTTGCCTTATTTACCTAATTAGAATGAAAGGTTCTTAAAAAGAAGGAAAAAGGTTACACTTAAAAGTAAACAACAAGGTTATATGACACTATGAAACAGACTTTCTGGCATATGAAAAGTAACCTAAGATAACAAGAGTTTTTGCTTAGAAGGACTTTATTGCAACATTTGTTTACAGGAATATGCAAAATCCAAGTCTGAATACAAGGCAGGGTCACAAGCTCGGAGGTAGGAGTTTTATTTATGTCCAAACTTTTGCTTCCCCTGAGTTCAGTACAGCTTCAGTGACATAGCCATAGAAAGAACAGCGTGTGAACAAAAGGACAATGGCCCACTCTCTGCTGCAGCTACTAACAGATCATTTGTCCTTTGACAAGAAAGGGTATGTTGCTGCCACAGTAGCATGGTCCTAGTCAGTTCTCAAAGTTAAATGAGTGGCCAATGTCAAGAGGAGGAGTGGCCCTCAGAGCCTGGTTTAACTCCCAAACCCATAGGTCCTCTATACACTGTATCAGTGAGTTTCCTAAGGGCAGGGAGGTCTTTTTCATCCCTGCCTCACTAGTGCTGTGCAGTGTCTGATACATTATAGGTACTCCAACATCTGACTGCCTAAGAGGGGTAGGCTCACACACTGGGATGACTGACTGAGTCAGAATTTGGTTTAATTCTGTTCAAACTGAGATCACATCATAACTTATTAGTTGTTCGACTTTGGAAAATTTACTGAACTGTGGCTTTTCTATCTGTAAACAGGGATGATAACAGAATTTACTTCACTGGGTTCCTGGATGGACTAAGTTAAAACATACAAAGTACCTGGAACAAAGCCTAGTAAGCACTAAATAAATTTTGGCTATAATTATTTGTTACACAAATCAGCAACAAAAGCAAACAGATAAGATTATAAAATAATTGGACATAAAAGATTAAAGAACCAGCAGAAATATACTGTATGGGAATGAAACACAAACAGGAACAACAAGGAGTTTTAAAGTGTTAAGAAATGTAAATCTATGTGGTGCAGATTCCTGTTGAAGTAATTAAATAGACTTCACAACAAAAGATTATATGCTTTAAAGAAGTTTATCATTTCAAATCTCAGGTGAATAAAAAGCAGAACTACAGAGATACGAAACAAGTTATGCTCCAATACAAGTTTCTATACCTTTCAGAAATGGTCCTCTTCAAATCTGTGTAAGACTAAAAAATATCTGCAAGGTTAAACTAAACCTATAACTAATTTTAAAAACACCCTTTGTATTATGGAAATTTACAAACATACACAACAGCAGATGGAAACTATAATGAATCCTCTTTGTATCCATCACCAAGCTTCAACAAGTATCAATATTTTATTACCCTGTGTAATATGCTTTAACAGCAACAAAAAAAAATAGAATTTTCAGCCTTCTCTAAAAAACTGAAATGGCCAAGAAAAATGCCCAGTGAACTTAAGTATAAGAAAACATAGCCAAGTGAAATGGGCTTATTTTACCTTTTCTCCATTTAAATAAAAACAAATAAAAATGGAATAAAGCTTTGAGAAGAACAACACTTACTGGATGATGAGGTCGCAAATGAAAAGTATGAGGTGATACTACGGCTACAGCAAAGAAACGAAGAAATACAAAGCTGCTCACTGCAGAATACTGAACATGAGGGTCATCTGCAGGAAAAAACGGTGAAATGTCATGCACAAAAACACTGAATCACAAAACAAAGATGACAAAGTAAAAAATACTGAAAAAACATGTAAACTAATTCGGAGCTCAATATAAGTTGTCTAGTAAGTACTGAATTGATGAAATGATAGTGATGATTATGACTAAATTAAAGGGAAAAATTCTATGACTAAAAAACCCCTGAAAGAACCAATAAAGAAAATGAAAGGCAAAGCTGCTAGGTTTTCAGAAATATTTTAATTTGGAAAAGTATTTCTTTCCTCAACCTGCAAGAATAGACTTGTAAAATTACAACAAAAATAAAAGTAGTATCTAGCACTACCTAGTGGTAATACTGAATCTCTGAAGACTTGGATAGGAGATTGTTTTCAGTTTTAGGATATTGTTTTAATTTTCCCCTCAAAAATCTTGATAATGTCAAAGACTATGCCATAAAAACAACTAGGCTAAAATCTTTACTTTTAAAAAAATGATCCATATTCCATATAAAAACACAAATGAAATGGAGACAATGTGTGGCTTTAGTCATTTACCTACAGCTTTCGTTTCAGACCAGAGTCAACACTTAACCCAACAATCAGATGGCAGAGAAGCAGGTGGTGAGGGCAAGAATGTCTGGATTTGGGTTGAGTTTTAACTCTTATAAGTCACTCAACAAACAGGCAGTCACTGACAAGTCATTAAATTTGTAATTCCTTAATAATACTTGCTTCCCACTCACTGCCTCCTTCCCCCTTCCCAACCCGTCTTCTTCCCAGAGTGATAACAAATGAGAAACTAAAAATATTTTATGATAATAAAACTATCACTACTATAGTCTACTGAGGATAGGAAGACATATTAATATTTAAGCCAACAAAAAGTCAGTCAAGGAGGTCCTTTTGCATTTATACAAAAATAAAAAATGTGTTTTAGATTTTTTACATAAACAAGAATTAAATAGATAAAGCATATTTTACGCCAAGATGACTGGGTAGAGTACTGTGATTAGTGCATGCTTTGGAATAGGCCAGGCCCAGATTTGAGACCCTGCTTGCCCATTGGCGATGTCATGGATCTTGTGCAAGTTACTTAACTTCTCTAAACCTGTTCCATTATCTACCTAAGGGGAGCATGGATCTTATGCAAGTTACTTAAACTTCTCTAAACCTGTTTCATTATCTACCTAAGGGGAGTAGTACCTGCCTCGTGTGGTATTGTGTAGATGAGAGTAGGAGATAATGCAGGCTGGCATGTGTCTGTTCAGTCACTAAGAATTCAATGTGGTTACCATGATCTAACTCACCAAAATGAATTTCAGTCAGCATTTCATCTTTCCATATGTTAATGTCTCTGCTCCCCTTATTTTTGTTACAAAGACTAGATTGTTATAAAGGCGAGAGTATACTTATTTGAGGTTAACTCTTTATGTCTTTACTCAATTAGCAAAGACATCTAGATCTGAATTTATGTACATGCTCGTTGGGCAACTCAGCCGCACCACTTTCGCACTGGGTAAATTTAGTGGAGGGTCAGATAACTGCACACACATATGTACACATTCACACACTTAGAAGAACATGATACGCCCTGGCCGGTGTAGCTCAGTTGGTTAGAGCATCGTCCCACACACCGAAAAGGTCATGGGTTCGATTTCCGGTCAGGGCACATACCCAGGTTGGGGGTTCGATTCCCAGTTGGGGTGTGTGCAGGAGGCAACTGATCGATGTTTCACTCTCACATCGATGTTTCTCTCTCTGCCTCCCTCTCACCTTCCTCTCTTTCTAAAATGAACAATAACAACAAGAAAAAGAGCATGATAAAATAATAAAATCTCTTCAGGTGGTTATAGAAATAAACTTAAGATTTCACAAAGCTGGGTAAGACTGATAATTTAAGTAGCTGCCTCATCTCCTCCCTCTTCCCCCTATCACAGGCAGATCTGGAAAGACAGCTATAGCAAGTTTATCTACTTATCAGATATGTATATAATTAGAATAATTCCAAGTATTGACAATCAGAGATCGCAACTCGTAACTTTATATAAAGTTTCTAAGCAAAGCTCTGACACTGCTGCTGAGCAAAATTAAAACATGCCAGCTACTGACAAATGTACCTCAAAATTCTGTGTATATTATGACAGAGATGTTTTTAATGTCTAAAAACCTATCACCACCAAAACCTATCAGTCTCAAACTGTCAAATCTAGTCCATTGTATGAAACTAAAAATTCTCACTATTTGAATGTATGCAAGTAGAAAAGGGCGTTAGTACAAATAAGAAAGGTGTTTTTGATTAGCATATTTAACAATCTCATAAGCACCTGGTATAAATGTTTATTTATATAATGTTATAGTTCTAAACTTTTCCTTTCTTAAAAATAATGCTGATTTTGATTTGCTCTTTGGATAAAGTTGTTATTATAATAAAATAAAACATATGTTTTGAGATTATAAGAAAATTAAATCAGATGTTTCATTAAAAAGCAAGAACTATTTTGAAAAACTAAGTAAGACTGTACCTATAAACTGTAAACATTTCACAGAAACCAAATACACAATAAATTTACCAAAAAAAAAATCAAATATTGCAAAAGAAATGGCATGTTTTAGTAACACAAGGCACTTACTAGGAAATCTTTGGGTAGCCATTTGCCTTAGAGAGTAAAAGATATCACACATTACAGTGGGGCAGCTCATACTTGACTTTACAATTGTACTGAATAACTTGTCTACATAGTAGCGCAGATTTTCCTGTAGGATTTAAAAAGGTAAACATTAAGATTTTAACTTTTACACATCTTCAATAGTATTCATGGAAGAAAATGAGCTCCATTAGGCAGTCATTATCTAGTATTCTAGAGCTCTGTTTCCCTTCTCTAAGCTCACGTTAGATTTGGATTAGCTGATATAAAAGTGAATGTACGGAATACACTGCACAAGAAGCAGCAGAGAGTAAAATGATCCCAAGGGAAATTCTGAAAATAACTCAGATAGGCAGGCACGTAGACACTGTGGCACTGTTATCCACTGCAATGAAAACTTGTGACTCTAACACAACTGTTGTGTCCCAGAGACAACTTTAAGTACTGGCTGATAACGCCATTGTGTTACTTAGCCTGACCAGTTTGAACTTAAAGGACTGACCAGAATGGGGCTGCAACTAGAGACAGCCTTATTCTACTACTATTACCAGAGCCAAAAAGAGACAAGAACAAAAATATAGTGAAACCCTATGAGATAACATTCTAAAAACTAGACACAGGAAATGCTGCTAATAGTATGGGCATTATGTAGAGAATCAAAAGCACTGCCTCCCTCCATATAGCATTACTGCCACATAAGTGGGAGACAGATATATCTTCAAGGCTGATTATAATGAAGTTATAAAGATAACAAGGACTTACTTTATTATTTTCTACATTATCTCCCTCTTTCAATTTAATAGGATCAATTTCACAGGATTTTGAGGATTCACATATCTGGAAAACAGATTAATTTTTTCATTTAATGCTTTTTAAAATATTTGGCAAAATGAAAACATTATTTTTCTGACAATACAAATTAATTATAAAAATTAAACTACAACAAAGTTTAAAACCCCTATCCAGAGATAATATATACAGTATTTCCAAAGAACTAAATAAAAATAACTATGTGGATTATACCATGATGTATCCTTTGAGTAAAAATCCATTGATGAAACAGTAAATAATTTATTTTACTTCTAAAGTGTTCAGACTTATTCTTTCAGTAATACATGAATGGATATATCATTCTCATCAATAGATCACTAAATAAAACAGATGCTATATAAGGCCATGCAAACTACTGTTATCAGAGAGCGTTTTTCATTCCGTACCTCGTCCAGAATAGGTTTTAACGTTACTTTCAGGTAGTGCCCTCCCACTATTTTCATCATCTCATCTAGACATCGGGTAGCCAAGGAATTCCCTCTAAAAATTGTGTTTGCATCTCTGAAACACAAGTAGAAATAAGGTGAAAACAAGTGTAGTAAATAAACAATAGCTGTCAAATCAGTAGTATGAGATTCTTTGACTTGGTCATATTACAATTTTAGTAATTTTTATCATCCGTTTAAAAGCTCCCTGCCATGAGGATTTTCAAACTTATAAAAACACTTACTGAAAGCATAAGAAAACAAAAACAAACAAACACCGGCTGGTTGAGGGTTGTTGTTGTTGTTGTTGTGTGTGTGTGTGTGTGTGTGTGTGTGAGAGAAACAACAGTGTAAGGCTATGACGGGAACAGGAAGCCACCAGGTTGTTTTTTACAATGTCACACCTGTGCCCATCAGAGTGCTACACAATGGACAAGAAAAAAGGAACTTCTGACCTGGTGTTTTATTTGTAACATGTGAATCATAACAAGGAGCAAAGAAATTCTGACACTAAGTTAAAAAAACCCCACCTTCATTAATTGTTCATTTTACTGTTGGTGGATACTGTTTGCTAACTTAAAGAATTGCCTTTTATTACATGCTAAGCAATTCTTTTTAGACTACGATACAATAAAGCTGGTCAATACAAAAGAACTAAGATTACAGAAACAGTCTGACAAACTAAGGTTTAGATTCAATACCACATAATTAACATTTAATATAATACTTACTGTGTATCCTTCAAGTCTAATTCAGCCACTGCAGTGGCAAAAGGAACAAGTTTATCATGGTGCAGCAGCAGTCGTACAAGGGGCAAAACAGCATCATTTTTATCTCGACATATTTCACCCAAAATGTAAGCAGCTGAGGCAGATATAGGCTGGAATATAGACAGGTAGAAAACAAGCACAAAATCAAGGAAATGTAACTAAATGTTTAATCACTAACCTGTAAAAGTAATTCAAATATGTCCAATAACTATAAGAGATGAAATTTAGAACACATATTGGAATCACAGTATTATAGTTCAGATGAATTAAATATTCATATGTGCGTGCATAAAGGGGAGTAATTAATAAGTAGGTTTACAATAATTAATAATACAAGAATAAACTCTGTGTTTCTTTTACTCAAAATTATAAACCACTTTTGCCCGGCTGGGCGTGGCTCAGCGGTTGAGCATCGACCTAGGATCCAGGTGATTGGGGTTCGATTCCCGGTCAGGGCACATGCCCGGGTTGCGGGCTCGATCCCCAGTTGGGGGCGTGCAGGAGGCGGCCAATCAATGACCCTCTCATCACTGATGATAGTTTCTATCTCTCTCTCTCCCCCTCTCCTTTCCTCTCGTTGAAATCAATAAAGATATATTAAAAAAAAAAAAAAAGATTCTCTTAAAAAAAAAAATTATAAACCACTTTTGCCCACCCCTGTATATATATTTTTATTGTATTAATAAAACTTGACACACTGAAATCTTTTCTTCATCATTTACAGAACTATTTTAGCTTTTTCATATTAAATTATACATTTAAGATTTTTAAAGTACCTGAACATCTGGTGATTTTAGCAGCAAGGTTTTCAAAGGACCATAATACTCTGAAGGAAGCACATAATCTTCTGTATAACATATATTTAATCGAAGAGACCCCAGATCATCAGTTTTAGATGACTTGTTTCCATTGTCTCTTGGTTGTAGCAAGTACCTAAAGTAAAAATACAGTCAATCCCATGTGATGGTAATAAGCATTCAAATGATGAGGTAAACAGCTAAGCTATAAAAAATGAAACCAAAAAGTGAACTTAATATTTAAGGTTAGGACAATTCATAAGTAGCAGACTATTAATTTTCAGAGGTTTAATATTGGTTGTATATGGAACTAGAAAGCTGTAAGTAGATTTTTATTCAGAAACAGAAAGTAGAGATAATACAAAAATTAAGACCTCAAAGGGGTTGAATTAGAGTTTGATAAGCTTGTGGGTTTAGAAAAAATAAAAAGTAAAACATTTAAAATTAAATATTATCAAAAAATTTTTTTACCAACTAAATTTAAGAAAGATGCATTAAGTGAAAATAGATAAGACACACTACACAAAAAGGCATAAATGATCTTGTAAATCCTATGTGCAAAAATTTGAACTTTGAAAAAAAAAGTTAGTGATTGAAGGTTTATAAACAGATTTTTATATTAGAGTAACCGTGTAACTACTGAAAATGCTTACTTTCAGTATCCATGGAAAGAGAAATATTTAGAAATCAAGAGACATGCCCGGCCAGGTGTGGCTCAGCAGCTGAGCATTGACCTAGGATTCAGGAGATTGCGGTTCGATTCCTGGTCAAGGCACATGCCCAGGTTTCGGGTTTGATCCCCAGTCAGGGGCGTGCAGGAGGCAGCCGACCAATGACTCTCTCATCATTGATGTTTCTCTCTCTCTCTCTCTCTCTCTCTCTCTCTCTCCCTTCCTCTCTCTGAAATCAATAAAGATATATTTAAAAAAGAAAAAAAGAAATCAAGAGACATTTGTAGGACCAAACTTTCAAAATATGTCAAAAAATCATTTTTTTTAATGAGTAGAGACCACTTTGATTTTCTTTTAAATACTATTTTATAAGGCCACTCAAATCTTTGCTGACAGCTTAAAACAGAATATTTTTGAGTTTTAAACATATTCAAAAATATGTATGACAAAGTACAAAGTTATTATAGTACATTGGTTAAGAGCACAAACTTTGGAGGCAGAGAATTTGGTTCAAATCCCAGCTGTGTGACCTTGAGCAAACTGTTCAGTCTTTCTGCGCTTGTTTTCTTATCTGATGTTAAATAACGGTTGATAATATTGTCTGGTTTAATTTTTACAACAACTCTAAAGAGGTTATATAAGTAAAGTACTTAGAATAGTGCCTGGTACACAGTAAACGCTATGTAAATGTTATTTACATACATATAACTGTCACCACTTAAATATATAAATAACTATAGATAAATGCAGTTATTTATATTATCTATATAAATGTGATTTATTATTTTAAAACATTGATATAAAAGGTTCAATTTATATCACCTGGAGGATCCCTTGTAAATTAAGGAATCCTGCATAGAGCTAAAGGGGAAAACGTCAAGATTTATTTAAATAGAGTATCTGGCATGCCTAAGGTCTAGGGATACAACAAAAAATAATCCTGAAATACATTTTTTCCAGTTTTTGAATAAAGTGCTTCAGTTTGAAAGAATAAGAAACAGGAAATAAAGATAAATTATTAACTGAAAGTCAGTTGCTCTACACATATTTTTTTTCATTCACAATTAGAAAGGCATAAAAGTAATTCTTATGCTTTCAGGAGTCAGTAGTTTTGACAGGCCCTTAATAGAACTGAATATCAGCATTTGGAAATTTTAACTACAAGGTCTGTAAAATTGAAATTGAGGTGGGTAGGCAAAACCTACAATTATTGGTTCATAATGCTGTATAAGCTGGAAAATAACTGTTCAAAGGCAGCTCTACTAACAGTTGAATATTATTTCTGATTCCATAAACATAAACATTATCAATGGATTTTTACTAAAATAGGAGATTAAGATTAGGTGCTAAAACTGGCAAAGTAGGAAATCAATTAATCTCAAATAAAATATTAATCTACTTTTAAATATGTGTAAGAACATTAACTTGAAAAAAGCCCCAGCCATTTGTTTCATTTACTAGTTGAATCTTACTTTCCAAATGAAAAGATATTTATATCTATTTTCTTTTCTTAATGTACATTTTTACAGTTTGAATCATTTGGGTGCAAATTGTGCCAATGTGTATAATTACACAATGGTTTTACACACATTAAGTTCTCTGACACTGAGGTAACTGGTGAAATGGAATTGAAATAGATTCTTTTTATTTATAACATTCCAAAAAATGGAATACTGGTGCAGGAAAAAAAAAAAAAGCAGAAATTCGATATGTACTGATGTGGACTAATGGATGACAGCAGCAATGCTATAATGATGAGAACACGAGCTATACCCATGGTCCCAGCACTTGCAGCTTACTTTGTTCTAGCTCATTTCACCCTCTAACAACTTTGGGAGGCAGGTACTAATTGTATTACCCCCATTTCATAGCCAAAGAAAGCACAGCGAACAGGTGGAGTAACTTGTCCAAGGTCACACAGGTAGTTAAGGGCAGCGATGGATGTGGATCAGGGCATCTGGTTCCAGAGCCTATATTCTTAACCACGATCAGAGAGACAACAAATAATTATGGAGGTTCCACTAAATTGCTAAGTGAAAAAAGCAAGGTTGCAGTGTATGTCCCTTTGCGTAAAGCAAAGGGAAAGAAGAATATATATGTATTTGATAAAATATTTTCAAAACTCAAAACTGAAAACAGTTGCTGCCTCAGAAGAAGGAAACTGATTAGCTCGGAGACAGAGGCAGGTGACATATTTTACCTTTTGAACTGTGAACCATATAAGCATTATTACTTATTCAAAAAGTCAAATAAAATTCTAGTACCTACATAGGTTTAAGTTAAAGTTAGCTAATATCAACAGTAACAAGCTAATCCTAACATTTCACAGAAGTTTCAAAATAAAGAACAAACATTATTATTATGGATTGAAGACCCAAGAAAGGAAAGGGAAAATGACTGAACCATGTTTAATTTGAGAATAAAATCAAATTGGAACCATCAAAAATCAGTTTTCAGAAAAGGACTTTAATAGACAAATACTAAGTAGAAATTCTGTGAAAAAGCAAGTTAAGGCTTTTAAAACAATACTGACATTATTCTGTATCTTTCTTAATAATATCAGGATTAAAAAGAATGTATCTGAAATCTTGTAGGGTAAATAAAGCTTTTGAGTGATAATGCAGTTGCCATCAATCCCACAAGGGGATGCTATAGCTCTACAACTGACAAAGGAGGCTAAGAGAGTTTAATAATTTCAACTTAAAAGGAAATGGTACTTTTTATTTTTCCTATTTCCTTACAGCTATGGGAGCATAAATAAATTAGCAGATACTCCTATTTCATGCTAGATAAATTTCAGCACTTACACTTTGGCAAGTTATTTTAAAATACTATTGGTAAAAAAAAAATCTATAGGAATAAAATTAATTTTTGCTTGTTAGTGTTCTTCCATTCTGCCAAGGTACCTGGACACAGTTTTGCAAAATTTGGAGGGCCTGTCTGAAGATAGTCTTACTTAAAATACAGGTTATGTGGCACATTTCCAGTTCACTTTGTGGGGCTCTGGGAGGCACAACTTACTTTTTACTTTGTAATGAGTAGTTTGGCACATAATTTTAAAGACTCAAAAAATGGAGTTCAAAAATTTTCATTCTACAATGTACGGTACTTTATGGAAGGTAAAAGAAGACATGTGGGGGATTGGGGATTGGAAGGTGACAAATGTTCAATTTTTCACAGTGACTAGGTTTAATTTTTCCCTCCTCTGTGGATGCATTTTAGAAATTATAACATACAAAATGCTACCATAAAGACTAATAAAATCTTAGATCTGTATTAATAAGGTATAAAAATAAAATAAAAAATTTGAGAGTCTAAAAATCAGTCTTCAAGGGAAAACTGCTTGAGGACAACAGAGTCCTAAGTGAAGAATGTCTGAAGGCCAATCCGGAGAGGCAGGCTCTTCTAAAGACAAATGAGATTGGTGCCCATGGTAAGAAACATTTAAACGCTTAGTTTCAAACTCCTCTTCTAGGCAACTAAAACTAAGTTCTAAAAAGTGGGTCCTAAAAGTTTAGCAAATGAGAAAAGCATGTTCTTTCAAACTCAGCTGAAACCCAAGTCTAGCATGAGGGCTGTGGGGCAAGATATTGGAAGGGACAGGATATATATAGCCTCTAAGTGCCGTAGGCAGAACAAACAATAGCTGCATATCAATTCTGCTAAGGAAACTCACCAATTTAATGTCTGAGCATTAAGCTTAGTTTAACATCAGTTTAATGTCACTATTAGAGTAATAAAAGGTAAAATAATGTGAACATTCTTGAGCCACCAGAACTCCTGAAAAGTATACTAACTGAGTCAGCTCAACAACACCTAGACCCTAGAAATTTAGAAAATAACATCAAGGCCATGTACAGTGCGTTTCAATGGGGTGTGAAGGAAAATCACTGGTTAGATCCCTTAAACAGCTGATTCCTTACAATAAGCCCTTTCCCTTCAAACATCCAAAGTTTTCATGTCCGTTAATGAAGCTTCTCAACTGCAGATGCTGATTTGTGACCAAGCATCTTCTTACATGGGCAACTCTTATGTGATGTTTAAAATGTTTTCCATTTTCTCCTTAGAGACAGGATTTAGTTTTTGAGCAGAAAAATATCCCTAGACAATTCACTACTTTTGTCTCAGTACCAGAGGTCAAGTCATCAAACTATCAACGTACTTATATATCTGCAACAATAAATTAATGACCAGATCAATTAATGTTAATGACTTTTGGCTTATTTCATTATGCTTACAGTAGCATTTATTTGCATGTACAACATATTAAAGCTAGTTCACTAGAATGTTTGTCTTCTTACCAGGCTTGATGAGAGGTATCATTTCTTAACACGTTCACAGGAACCTTAATCTCACCTAGGAAAATATCTTGGACCAGGTTTCCATTGTTCCACAAGTCAATCCTGAAAATGTAAAACTTGCTTTATTTTTTTTCCAAACAATGTTTAAGAGAATACACACCACCAAATAGTTCCAAATTACTTTGATTTGTATTGTAGCATTAATTTTACATGCTTAAGAGAGATGTTAGCGTTGTCATATACCTTACTATCTAAACTAAGAAAGCAAAATACTTTTATTTTATGAGGTAACTTTTATTTATAAACACAGAAAGTAACCATTTTAAATAGTCTAAAAGAAAGCACTTCAGTTTCTTAGTTTCAAAGTCTAGGCTTTATTTTAACCTGTAACAATAAGGACTACAGAGTTACTCTGTTGAATTGGAGAAAAGAAACCAAGACAAGACTACAGTTTCTTTCTCAATTAGAATCAGTTAATGTGTAAAGATAGGTAATTTAGGAATTTTACATTACCTGATCATTCCAAACATGTGATTAACATATCCTTTAGATGAACACACTGTTAACACCACACCTATACATGCATTTACAAAAACTTTCCCCTCCCAAACAGCATAGATGTTTAAGATGTAGGAAATAGCACAAACTTCAAACACATGCACCTGTTGAATTATCTTATAAGACTTCTTACCTCACTGAAATTTCTGTTAGACAGCAGATATGTTAAGAAGAATAAAAAAATTATTTCTAAATAGGCTAATATGTAATTACTTTTCTATATATTTTTTGCATCCATTATGCTATGATTCAGAAATTTAAGGAGCAATTAAATTTGGGAAAAATTTAAAAATATAAAATAGGTGAAAATTAGTTCATCTTTGCTTATAAAGACTATTTTTATTATAAAGACTTTCTGTCAAGAATCAGATTTTGAAAAGGTAATCTGGATTTAAATTAGATGCATGTTCCTCTAAGTTTCATCAACCAACTTGCTAAAGAGAATTTTATTAAGCTTGATTCACCTTTTCCAGTTAAATTTAGAATTTTCTTTTGGCACAGAAAAAAGAAATTCTGTAAAATCCCAACACACATACCTAATTTCTAGCTTTTCAATGTCCTCTTCTTCTACCTGGAACTGGGACTTTCTGGTGTAACTACTGGATCTGGTTACCTGTAAACAAAATATTCTAGTCAAAAACAATTTTAGATATCTTTTTCCTACAGGAACTTAAAAAAACAATCATCTCTAAAATGTTCAATTTTGTTTATTACAAACAGAGGAAAATGCCTCGGTAATATTTTACCCAAAAGCTAAATTCAAAACCAGCCATGAAAGCAGCAGGGAGGTTAAGAATAAGGTGGTGTAAAAATATCAAAAGCAACTTTGGCAGGATGGCTCAACTGGCTGGAGCGCCATCCCATACACCTGAAGGGCGAAGGTTTGATGCACGGCGAAGGCATGTACAGTAGGCAACTGATCCATGTTTCTCTCCTTCCCTCTCTCCCCCTCCCCCTCCTCCTCCCTCTTTTCCTCCCTCCCTCAAATCAATAAACATTTGAGGATTAAAAAAAATATGAAAAGCAACCTTGCCTCCATACCCTTCCTTATCAACTCAATATAAAGCAACATCAGGGTCTCTGCTCATCTGTAATCTGTTGGTGGCTCAGTGAGTAAACTGTTCTGTTTCAGTGAAGCTGCACCGTCTCACATTTCTCAAGATACCAATGCCACCCTTATACTTCCTTCTCATTTTTACTGAAAGTATCAAGGCCATTGGCAGGAACTTCCTCAACTACAGTCCACCTGAATATGTCCATTCCCATAAAGTCCTTTCTACTGGAGTTTTCTCACCCTCTTCTGAACAAGATAATATGATCCACCTCTTTTCTTAAACTACTCTACCCACACGGAGTGCGCCGTAAGCGTTCTCGCTCTTTTAATTACAGCTTTACCAGCCTGTTAACCTCACTCAAGACTAAGAAAAGTTCTCCCCTTAAATTACTGTCCTTCGATCTCCTTCCTTTCACAGACAAGCATGTGAAAACTGTAACCATCCTCACAGCCTCCACTTCCTCACCACCCACGCACTACAGCAATGCTTCCTAATCTGGCTTCCTCACAGGTCACCCGCCTAAAACCCTGCTCTTAATCACCGAGTCTGATGATGAATTCTTCCTTCTCACCTTCACTGACCCCTCTATCTGGACGAGTCATCATGCAACCAGACCTCCTTTCCCAGAAACACCCTTTTCTTTGAGTTTGCCCAGGCTCTGTCCTGGCAACCTTGTGCTCCCTCTGCCTCTTTCTCTTGTACCTCTCCTTCCACAGACCCCTAAGTATGGGTTTTCTCTCAGGTTTCTATCTTTTATTTTGTTCTGAGGGCTGCAAGTGCTGCACAGTTTACACAGTGCTTTCAGGTCCATTATCTCCCTTCTTCATCAGATTGCTGCTCTGAAGCAGGCAGCTAGATTTATTATCCTCATCAGAAATGAGGAAGCGACAGTACAGAAATGAAGAGACATGCTCAGCTGAATGCCGAACGAGTGCCAGGCCCGCGGCCTTCACTTTTCTCCTTCACTGTGTACCCCCGCCCTCTTGGCTTTCTCGACTCTCTGTAAGCAAATCTTGAGTCTTTATCTGCAGCCATCACCCATCTTAAATTTCAGTCATAACCTGCTTATTGGGGGATTTTACATGTCAGACCTCAAGCTCACTGTGCCCCCAAATGAACCACTTCTGTTTTCCTTCTCTTAATTTTTCTATTTCTCCACATAAGAAATCATGAAGACAACATTTAACTCCCTCCTTGTCTTTTCTGTAAGTAATTCACTCCCTTGCCCTTTGCCATTTCTTTCTCACCTGTCCCTTCTTCTCTATTTCCATGTTACTCTCTTGGATCCGATCCACTTCCTCCCCTCCCACCCACCTTTTTTTAAACAGCTAGACTACCACAGTCTCTTATCTCCCTTCCTCCTCCCCCTTCTATTTGGCCCATAGATCACAGTTAATTCTCCCCCAAACACTGCATTACTCTTACAGTTCCAGGTCCAAAACCTTCCGTGGCTGATAGTTAGGCACCTCAGGCAGGCAATCAGGCTTTCACTAGGTGGGCCTACTCTGCCTTTTTAAGCTCAGTTCCCATTATCCCCTTACACAAACCTTCCAGTCAAATTACTACTTGCTATTCTTTGGACACAACTTTCTGCTCTCCTATCTCCAAATGCTCCCTCTCTCCAATACTCTCTTTTCTCTGACTTTGCTAACTCAGCCGGAGCAGAGTGTACACATGTTATGTGCATTTTGTGTCTCTTGCTCCACTAGAGGACAGACATTGAACCTTATAATTAGCTCAACAAAGTAACCTTTGAATGACTGTTTCAAGGCCTAACAGGTATATGCTTGGACAGAGCAAGCAGGTTAGGTCTTGACTTTCAAAGGGCCATCTGCTTGCTCCGAGTTGCCCCTGCCGTGTTTTCTCCAGGCCAGTGTAACAACCATTAATACACACAGAACTGAACTGGTCCTGGGCCAGGGAACGAAGTCTCACGCCGGCATGTTTTCTTTCGTTTTCCTTCTCCCTTGCCTCCATCTCCACAGTTCTTCCTACTTCAATTCTGGCATTTTCTTCAACCTAGGCTCCTTTTATTAAAGTGCAGCCATCAGGCATGGCTAGATGGGATCTCACTCTCCCCTTGGAAATGTCAACCACACACACAAAATGAAAAGCACAAAATACAACTGTTTCTTTCAAATCTACCCTACATGTTAATCTCAACTGCAACATATTCTACAGCTAGGACACAATCTTTTAGAATGGAGAGTTTGACTATTTTCCCCCCCTGTAGTTTTCAAATAATAGGAAAAAGGATTTCTTTAACAAATTTAAGAAATGCTCCACAGTAAAGAACTCCAAAGTAATGTCATTGGGGCAACTTCAAGGCAGGTGAAGATCTCTATGAAAATAAGCATCTGTCCACAGAGTAGACTTTACAGTCTCTCAAAACAGTATCACACTTGGGCCTCATAAAAACTCCATCAGTTAGGTAGGGCTGCTACTATTTTCTTTTAAAAAATTATCTTTTCACAAGATAAGAAACTTGAGCCTCACATTTAGTGATTTGTTCATAGTCAACTGGGACTAGAATCACTTGGTAGCAAGTGATGTATGCTGACTTCACTAGTGGTATTCAAACAGTGCTCTGTAGAAGAGTCCTGTGGCCACTGTGTCAGGCAGTGGGGGGCGGGGGCTGGATGAGGTGGGGAGGGGTGTATGGAGAAGGGTGTGATATTGAGGATGACTTGGAAGTGGGTATGCTCCCAGACCTCCCCATTCCCAAATCAATCAGAGCTCTGCCTTCAATGGTTTTATATACTGAGCCTCCACTGCACTGCACCATGGCTCTACTGCTTTCAGGAGGGAAATGCTTAGTTGCATTAGTTGGTAAAATGATTCCTATGGCTGTAATTTGAAAAAAATAAATAAATAAGCATTCAGTATTAAATATTCAATGTTAATATTTATATAAAACAAAAAGTTACCTCAAAATAAAAGATTTCATTGAACTGCGGATTGCTTGTTTTCTTCTTTACTTTAGTCTTCTTTTGGTCATTCCTGTTCCAATGTGGTAGAGTTTTACCTTGTAGAACTTAACAGTACACAATTATAAAACATGCTATTTCCAACCAGGGAGCCTGACCTCCATTTAATTGTTAAGATGACTTAGGGAAGACCGTAGTTTTAAGTATTACTTGGGGGTGGGGGTGGGGTGGGGGTGAGGCTTAGGTGTCTAAAAATTCAAATCAGAATACACAAGTTTTGTGTACCTGATATATAGCAAAACTGTATTATTCTCTCAATGGCTATACTAGATTGACTGCCAAGCTTATGTCAGTCAGGGGTTTTTAATAACATTCTAATATATAAGCAACTTAGAATAAATGGCAGAAGGAAGACAATGAGATTCAGAGTACTTTTATGTATGTTGAAAAAATACCTGAGACACATGAAAAGCATTCTCAACACAGTTTACTTCTCAGGATTTAGCTATAATGTGGCTTTATGAAAAACACTTTTTATTTTGAAATAATTATAGATTCAGAGGAGGTTACAAAAATGTGTATAGGGAAGTCCCACGAAGTCTTTCTCCAGCCTCCCCCAAAGTTAACATTGTATATAATTATATTACAATCAAAACCAACAGTGACTTTATAAAAGATTAACATGCCAAATAGTTTCTATCTGTATGTTACTAAACAATTACACTTAAGAATTTGCCTGTCAGTTATAGATTATAAACAAAGACAAAAAACAAAAACAGCTCCACGAGGTTAAATATTTTTAACATGCAAAATTAAATTCCTCTGATAGCATGAATGTTATAGGATTGGGTATCTGTTGGGTACCCAATAAGTACCAGGCATGGTGCTAGGTATTTCACATACACACACACGTGCATACACAAATACATTTTTCAAAGCAACTCACTGGTGATTTTCTAAAAAATAAGAATACCTAGAGAGCTTGGGGATCGGGAGAAGGGGTGTGCGTCTGTGTGTGAATGTTGTGTTTGTGTAGAGGGCACATTGTGCTCTTTGTTTCCTGATTCTAAACCTTCCAGTTGTACACAAATGTCAGACTAGTCAGGCTCTGAAAAAAACCATAATGAAGTTATGAAATACAAAATAGTACAAAGTGCTACAGGTTTTCCCCTAAATTATCCTGAGTGATTTGAATATATGATCTGGCAGGTGCACTTCACCATGTTCTGGCACTTCGGCAGTTTGTCTGCAGCTTGGAATTCTCTCTGCAAAGCACAGATGCCATGAGCAGAAAAGGCGTTTTTAGTCCCAAGCTGCTTTCCAGATAACAATATGGAAACTGCCTTATTCTGAGCTAGCATTTATCAAAACAGGATTTTACCTACATAAAATCTAAGACATCTGCCAGGAGGAAGATTGATGCATCAATAAGGAAGGTCAAGTTTGTGTTTTAAAGTACATTTTAACTACTATAAAGCTGATGTTGTTCCTTCCCCACAGCCTAAGAGTCTGACAGATTTGAAATGACACCCATTTTCTTTCTACAAAAACTGGACTTGGTTGTTTACAAGTGTGTAACAGAACTTACTGAAGATTTTTCTTTCAAAGCGTTACTTTGTGTCCTAAGTAGCTATTTAGCATTTGCTCTTAGAACCTTAATTTTGTAATTCTTACACCAAACTTTAAAACTTAAAAAATCTTATAATTCAATAAACATTACCTAGAAGGGCCCACCAGAGAAACTGTTGCATACGGGTCACAGCTTTGTCCATTTATGAGAGGCAACCCATGGCATGCCTTGATGCTAAGGAAGAATAAAAGAAAATGATATATGATATTCAGGTTAAACAACATAAAACATTATCTTTAAATACAAATTAACATATTCAAAGGGTTAAAATTGTTTTCCACGTGCCTGCAGCTGTATGCCTATATACCACCTGCCCCAAATACATGGATGTATGCATTTACTTATGCTATATTTCCAGAACAGGATTACACAAGAATGCCACAATCAGTACTCAGACTACCAAATAATAGTTAGCACGCATATCACCCCTAAATAACTAACAAGGTGCATTTTGTGGCTTGACAACACATTAGAACTGCTGTGCTTCTAAAGGAAAAGGCAGCGGTGTGAACCTTAAGGAGAAGCTGCAAAACCAAGCTGGGTCTAAGGCAGCACAGCCTCTGCTAAAGCATGAATGAGAAACAAGGAAGCAACTGTGGTTTCCACCTAACATCTGATTCATATACAGAGGGCAAGCCTCGCACAGCTCTGTAGCCTTTTATTCTGATTCTCAGTAACAGCTCCTGCAGCATTCTGTTGAAAAGGCTTTAGACCATAAAAATCAAGGTATCTAATCCACTCCCTGGGTAACAGTAGTTGGATTTACAGAGATCACAGAGTCTGACGCAATGACCTGCTCCTTAAATTTTCTCACTAAATATGACTGAGTTCATGATTTCAGTTTAACATCTAAGGGTCTGCATTTCCTGATGCCCAAGAGAAACTCAATGCTGCTGAGACATATTCTTCACTGAAAGATGTGGGTTACTGAGCAACATCCTTATTTCTCTCCACAACCCACAGATCATATATGTGGTGAAGTACAAATGGTGTGCTGCCAAGTGAAGAAAGAAATGATAATATGACTCATTTCTATTAAATTGGGTATCAAAAACCAAATTTTAAGTATTTCTGAAACTAGCCAAAGAAAGAGCAGACGAAGATAATTATTCTGGTTATTATTGTTAGGCGTAGGTACAGTCAAACTTTCCCACTGTACATACTATGTGAAACTTATACTTCTCAGGTTAAACTTCAGAACGATACCTGGTTTTTATATAACATTTGCAGTTCACTAGGTATTTTCACAAAATGCAACCAATTTTCACAACTGCCTTTGAGTAGAGTATCAAAGTACCATCATGCCATTTTAAAGAAGGCGGCTCAAAAAGGTTAGTGAGAAAGTAACAAAATAAGGCTAATAAGGTGATACAAAGTTTGTAAGAAGTGGGCCAAGACTCAACTTCTTCTTTCTTAACTTTCTAAAATCTAGTGTCCGTCCTTCTACATTCCCATGGAGCCTGAATATATTGTATTACTCTCCTTGTAATACAAAATTTCTCTCATGTAAACACTAATTATGAGAAATCTTAATTATAAAAATTTACTATAATTTTATGAAGTATTAAAAAACTGAGAAAAATGCAGTTCGGTATACAAAGACTTCAACAGTAATACCCACAAACCAAAACAATAATACTTATTTATAAGCCAAAAGTATCGGTCTATAAAAATCATCAGGAGTATAAAAGTTTTGTGAAAAACAGTAATATAAATACAGATTATTTTATTTGCTGCATATATTATGAAATACTATGTTTCAAATACATAGGATACAACTATTCTTCTAATTGGTAAATCAAACAATTTCATATCATAAACCATAAATGAGTAGAAAATGTTGAAAATAACCACAGTATACTACATTATCGTATATCTTGTTTACATATCACATATAAAGCATTTGATATCAATACATTTATTTTTAGAAATTACACAGGAAAATAAATTTAGTCCAAACTAGTTTATAATACAGAATAATCTGAATCTTTTCCTTGAAATTTTTTTTTTTTTTTTTTTTTTTAATGAAAAGACAAATGTTAACTTCTACATACAGCCAAGATGGGAGTAACAGGGAATAGATTTACCCTCCCACCAGAAAAAAACTTTATTTAAAAAAAGGACACAATCATCAGCAGAGTATAGTCATTTCTGAGGGGGGAACAAACAAGGTGAGTCCTCCAAGGGTCCCTATCTGAGGCCTGGGAAAGAACCATTTGGAAAGAGCAAAGGCAACAATTCCTGAAGCCCACAATCCACAATAAAAAAGAAAAACAAATCAATATTAACAGGACCAGAAATGACACAGATGATAAGTAGATAAGGATATTAAAATCCAGTTGTTATAACTACATTTCATATGTTTGGTAGAGACATAGAAGACATTAAAATTTTAAAGTCTAGAAATGAAAAATACAGGTCTGAAAAGAAAAACAATGAGTGGGAACAACAGAAGATTCGATATGGCAGAAGAAAAGATTAGTAGACACAAAGACAGAGCAATAAACACATATTAAATAGATGTGTAAATGGTTTAAACAAGCCAATTAAAAAGACATTTTTAGATTGAACAAAAAAGGAAATTATATGCTATCTATAAGAAACTCACTTTAAATATAAAGATAAAATTAGGCTGAAAGTGAAAGAATGGAAAAATATATACTATGCTAATACTTAATCAAAAGAAAGCTCATTAGCCCTGGCTGGAGTTGCTCAATGGTTAGAGCATCGGCCTGTGCACTGGAGGATCTTGGGTTTGCGTCTAGTCAAGGGCATGTCCCTGGGTTGCAGGTTCAATCCCCAGCCCTGGTCAGGGTGTGTGGGAGGCAACCAATCGATATGTCTCTCTCACATCGATGTTTTCCTCTCTCCCCCTTGCTCCCTACCTTCCACTCTCTCTAAAAAACAAAATAAATGGAAAAAATATCCTCAGGTTAGGATTAACAAAAACAAACGAGAAAAAAAAAAGGAAGCAAGCTCATTAAGTGCATGGGTAATAACAATCCAAACGTCCATCAGTAGGGCTCTGAGTGAATAAACTATAGTAAATCTTTATATTGGAAATCTATGTAGTTGTCAAAAAAAGCAAGATAAATCTCTATTCTCTAATTACTCTGATACGGAGTAATTTTCAGGATGCATTATTAACTTAAAAAAGAGAGTTACAGAACGCTACAGAATCGAGTGGGAAATGCAAATATATTTTAATTTTTACTTATATATGTATGTGTGTGTATTTGCTTATATTTCAAAAAATAATGGAAAGAAAATCCACAACTTTTAAACAAAGGAGTAAGGAGGCTACAGGGTTGGGAGTGGATGTGATACTTCTCCAAATATACCTTATGTAAGTTCTGACTTTGGAAACATAAAAACTTTTATATTTCAAAAGTAAAATTAAACTTAAGAAGCAATCCTTAAAAATAAAAAACCTGAGGAACCACTAAAAAAGAAAGAGAATTAATTTCAAGGGACTAGAACACAGTATTTGACTCTACATCCTAAGTGATATATATTCTTAGAACAAACAACAGAAAGATCTCTTAAACTTTATTCAGTAACCTACCTGTCAGTGGTAGTAATAGTAGTATTACTTTAAATCTATTTTCTATATCTTACAAGATAAGACAGGCGATAAAAGAAATAATTAGGTTAATGTTGTTAGGGATTAAAGATTTTCAATCAAGAGGAAAGATATAAATATAAAATTAAAGTTATATTTAGAATTTTATAATATTAAATTTGAATTAGAAACATAAAAAAAGGAAGAAGAAAGACAGCTAGCCAAAGTGGCTACATTAATATCAGACAATGAAGTAACTTACGTCTAAATAATCCATAGGTAAAAAAATAAAACAAAAAATTATAAACTATTTTAAAATGAAGAAAATGGATAACCCTAAATACCTACATTAGGAAAGTAGAAAGATTTCCAATCACTGACTTCAGACTTCATTATAAGAAAATTGAAAAAGAAGAGCAAATTAAACCCAAAGTAAACAAAAATAAGAGTGGAAATCAATAAAATAGAAAGCAAACAAAAAATATACAAAAGTAAGTGGAATCAAAAGCTCCCTTCCCCACCTTTTAAAAAAGATGATAATTAAAACTGATAAACCTCTAGCTAGACTGATTAGGAAAAAAGAGTGAAGACACAAATTACCAACATTAGGAATGAGCAACATGACATCACTATAAAGTCTACAGGTATTAAAAGGAAAAAAGAAATAACTTGAACAACTTTATGACAAAGAACTGGGCAATTGAGATTAAAAGGCCAAATTCCTTGAAAGATACAAATGACCAAACATTACTTTTTTAAAGATCTGAATAGCTACGTATCTATTAAAGAAATTGAATTCCTGGTTAAAAACTTTCCCACCAACAAACAAACAAAATAAAAACACTTCAGGTTCAGATGGCTTCACTGGTGAATTCTTACACTAATCATATAAAAAATAAATTATATAAATATATATATTTATTAGGAACAGAGGGGAACTTTCTCAATCTAATAAAGGACTGCTAACATCACCCTTAATAATAAAAACTGAATGTTTTCCCCCTAAGACAAAGTATAAGACAAGGATATTTGCTCTCATACTTCTACTCAACATTATATTGGAGGTCCTAGCCAGTGTAATAAGACAAGAAACAGACATAAAAGATATCCAGACTGAAAAGGAAGAAGTAAAAATGTCTGTTCACAGATGACATGATTGTCTATGTACAAAATCCTATGGCGGCTATAAAAAAGCTAGTAGGCCCAACTGGGCATGGGTCAGTGGATGAGCATTGACCTAGGATCCAGGAGATCGTGGTTCGATTCCTGGTCAGGGCACATGCCCGGATTGTGGGCTCAATTCCTAGTCAGGGGTGTGCAGGAGGCAGCCTATCAATGACTCTCGCATCATTGATGTTACTCTCTCTCTCTCCCTCTCCCTTCCCCTCTCTGAAATCAATAAAGATATATTTAAAAAAACAAAAAAATTAGTAGAACTAACAAGTGAATGTAAAAACGTTGCAGGATACAAAAACATTTTTTTATTTCTATACACTAGCAACAACCAACCATATATTTAACCTCTACTTCTCTCCCTGCACTCCCCCCCTCCCCCGGTCTGTTTCTCTAATATAAAAATCGCTGCCTGGACCTCATGTCACCCTGTACCTATCTAATTTTTCTGTTTCTCTCCAAATTTCTTGACCTACCATTCACTCTGCAGCCTACTAAACCTAGTTTTTTCTACATTTGTCATTTTATGGCAACTCTGCTCATTAAGGTCCCCTGAGTGTCAAATACTACCCATATTTTTCAGGGCTCTTGTTATTGGACTTCTCAGCTGCATTAATACTTCTGATTACTCTCTCCTTGAAACCTGCTTTTCTTGGATTCCTTGGCGCCCCCTCTCCTAATTTTCCTCATATCACCTGTCTGTCACCTTCATGTTTTCTCACATACTATCCTACCTCTTCTGCTGGATCTCTTCTCAGTCAACTGCTCTCTTTACACTGTATAACCTCCCTTTAAGTCTATTTCTCTCTATCTTTTGGCCACAACTACCATTAACTTTACATTTCTATTTGAGCTCTCTCCACAGAGTTTTAAATTTTTATATCCAAATGCCAGACAGAAATCCAGCTAAAACTCATTACCATCTTACTAAAGCAACTCCTTCTCCACCATTTTCCCTTTGCTGCAAACACCACCATCCACCCAGTAACGCAATCTAGAAATCGAGGAACCATACTTCAATTCCTTTTTCTTCCTCATTTTCTGTATCTAATCAATCAGTAAGTTTTGGTAATTCTACTCTTTAAATATTTCTTCCTCTGTTTGCCTTTCTCGTATCTGCAACTACTGTTCTGGTGCAGAATCCACCATTTCTCACTTGGATTGCCCTAATTCACCTTTCTGATTCACCTCCCAGTTTCTATACTTAACTGTTGTCACAAATCTGATTTTTTTTTTTTAAATATATCTTTATTGATTACAGAGAGAGGAAAGGAGTGGGAGGGAGAGAGACAGAAACATCAATGATGAGAGTCATTGATCGAGCCCGCAACCGGGCATCGAACCCCGATCGCCTGGATCCTAGGTTGACGCTCAACCGCTGAGCCAAGCCCAGCCGGGCACAAATCTGATCTTTTTAAAATGCAAGTTTGTCCATATTACTCTATTGTCTTCCAATAATTCCATAAGCTCATATAAGTTTTGTAAGTTCATATGGTACTAAGAGCCTCAAGATCTAGCTCTAGCCTATTTCACCAACTTCTGACCTATCTTTGACTCAAGCTTCATACACTAAGTAACATAAAACTGCTTTTAATTATACCCTCAAACACTCACACTCACCATGCTGGTTCTTGCCTCCTTACTTTTGCCTATATTGTTCTCTCCTTCTGGGGAGAAAAAAATCTCACTTTTTCTAGGCTAGCTTCTTTCTATTCATCCTTGAAGACAAATGTTACTATCTTTCTTCATTTAGTTGTTTCAAAGATTTATTTAATGCCTATTAAGCGTCAGGGAGTGGGACAATGGGATGATGGGGTAAGACAAACATGGTGCCTGACCTCACGGAGCTTACAGTCCACTTGAAGAAACAGATGATAAGCGATAAAGAAAAAAAATAGTAACGACAAACAGTGATGAGTGTTATGAAAGAAAAAGAACAGAATGTCCTATTTTAGCATAAGTGGTATTTAAGCTGAAATTTGAAGGATGAGAAGGAACCAGCTAGAAAAAGAATGGTCACAAGGTCATTCCAGGCAAAAAGAACAGCCGATGTAGAGTCTAAACTGGAAGAGTTTGTCCCATCCAAGGAACTGAGAAAAGGCCAGCAAGCATATGGACAAGCAGCAGCATGCCAGGAGATGAAATCAAAGAGGCAGGCAGGGTCAGAACATGCCGGATCTTGTGGGCCAAGATAAGGGACTTGCACTTTATTCTAAATGTGATGGGAAATCACTAAGTGTTTGCGCAGGGGAACGACATATCTAATTAATGTTTTAAGAGATTACTCTGGGTTGCTATGAAGAGAATGGATTGCAGAGTGGAAGACCAGCTAAAAGACTACTGAAATAGTCAAGGTAAGAAATGGTTGGTAGTTTGAAATGACATGTCAGTAAATATTATTAACAATTAGAAAATACATGAAATATTTTATAGAATCAGTAAGAAATGGATCCAATGTAAGGGGAAAGTGAGGAGAAAAGATTTTAAATGACTCTCAGAATTCTGGCTTGAGCAATTAGGTGGATGGTGGTATCATTTGCTAAGGCTGTGGGGAGGAGCTGGATATATATGAGAATCAGTACTTCAGTTTTAAATGTGTTAAAATGCAACGTTCTGAGACATCAAAGTGAAGCTGCCCAAAAGGCAGGTGGACATATGAGTCTAGAGCTTAGAAAAAAAGACCTGGGCTGAATGCACAAGGTGTAAACAAATTTTTTAACTTTTAACTTGAAATAATTTCTAACTTTCAAAAAGTTGTAAAAATAATATAGAGCCTGGCCGGGTGTGGCTCAGCGGTTGAGCATCGACCTAGGATCCAGGTGATCAGGGTTCGTCAGGGCACATGCCCAGTTGCAGGCTGCAGCCGATCAATGACTCTCTCATCATTGATGTTTCTATCTCTCTCTCTCCCCCTCCTTTCCTCTCTCTGAAATCAATAAAGATATATTTAAAAATAATAATAATAATAATATAGAGAGTTCCTATATACTCATCACCCAATGTTAACGTTTTGTGGAACCAAAGTAGATTTATAGAAACAAGAAACTAATATTGATACAATGTTAGTTAATAATAATATTAACTACTCTATAGACCTTACTCAAATTTCACCAATGTCCTTTCTCTGGTCAAGGAAGCAAAACAGGATCTCACATTGCATTTAGTTGTCACATCTCTCAGTCTCCTCCATCCTAAAACAGTTCCTCAATTTTCCTTCTTTGCCCCACAATCTTGCCAGTACTGGCCAGTTCTTTTGTAGAATATTCCTTAATTTGAATTTGTCTGATGCTTGCTCATGATTAGATTGAGATTTTGCATTCTGGTGTCTTTAACAGTTCATCATACAAGGAGGTCCTGGATGTCTCATTTCAGGTGATACTAGCTTTGGTCACTCGGTTACAAAGTTGTAAAAATAATATAGAGCCTGGCCGAGTGTGGCTCAGCGGTTGAGCATCGACCTAGGATCCAGGTGATCAGGGTTCGATTCCCGGTCAGGGCACATGCCCAGTTGCAGGCTGCAGCCGATCAATGACTCTCTCATCATTGATGTTTCTATCTCTCTCTCTCCCCCTCCTTTCCTCTCTCTGAAATCAATAAAGATATATTTAAAAATAATAATAATAATAATAATATAGAGAGTATATTATTAATTAGTATAATAATAATAATAATAATAATATAGAGTAGTATCTATCAGACATCTTGTGTGAATATTCTTTGAGACTATGCAAATATGCTGTTTGTCATCATACTTATTTTTTTTGGTGTTTTTTTTTAACAACTATAGGTGATTTGTCCCTGCACTAATTATTATTGTGGTGTTTGCCAATGATGATTTCTATCACTTGCTCTACATTCATTAATTAGAATTCTATTACAAGGAAAAGCCGTCCTTTCTCCCCCATGTATTTATTTGTTTATAGCAGCACTGACTCATAGATATTTATTTTATTCTATAGGTTTTAATCCATCATTATCATTTTTCATTTTGATGCTCAAATCGTCTCAGATTTGGTTATCTGGAGTTCCTTCAAGTTGGCTTCAATGTCCTTTCTACATACCCTCATTTCTTGAGCACTTCCTTACTTTCTGACTCTACAGATGCTCTGGGATCATCTTATATTTTCTCTGCCCAAGCCTTGAAATCAGCCACGGCTAAAAAGAAGTCCAAGTTCTTTTTATTGGTGCAGCTCTAATACTGTAGTCACTAGCCACTTGTGGTTATTTAAACTTAAATTTAGACAAAATTAAAAATTCAGCTTTTTAGTACCACTAGCCATATTTCAAGTTTTCAATAGCCATACATATAGTTTGTGGTTACTGTATTGGACAGTTAAAATACAAACATTTTCATCAAAACAGAAAGATCTACCAGACGGTACTGATTGGAGAATGATATTTAGGAACCAAAATATGGGGGCTAAGTATACTCATTGCTACTGGGGTGACACTGTTTCTAGGCCTTCTCAGTGAACAGAGCTAGTGTGTACACACACTTATATTTATTACGCAGTTTTACTTGGAGAAGTCTTATTTTCAAAGGGGAACAGAGAAATGGCGATGAGAGGGGTGGAGGTGAGACCTTGAGAGGCATGTCTTTTAGGATGGGAGATGCTAGAACATGTTTACATGGTGACAAGAACAATCTAAAAGAGAGGGTAAAGTGGGTGACACAAAAGAAGGGAAACCTGAAGGAGTGAAGTCTTTGAGTAGGGGAAATAAAGGAATCCAGGGATCACATGGGAAAATGCACCCCCAGTAGGAGAAGGGACACCTCCTCTGCTATCACATAAGGACAAAAAGATGGATGCCAAGACAGATTTGCAGATTTATACGCAGGAAGATGTGACCAATTTACAGTCTGCAGTGATAGAAAATCTCATTGGTGCATTAGAGAAACACAGTAAAACTCCAGGGCAGTTGTAAGTACCCATGTAAGGTCTGTGGTCAGGAATTTAAAGTAAAATCAGTCTATGTAACTTTTCTCCAGCAATAATCAGGTGCAGACTGAACACAGAGGAAGAGTTTCATTCATATTAAGATTTTTCCAGATAAATAAGAGTGATGAGAGAAGAGCAGAGGATTTAGGGAAACCCTGTAAGAAAATGATTATAGTGACAGATCATTAAAAAAAAAACAAACAAAGGGAAGTGAAATAGGAGCAGGTAAGAATATAGTGAAGACCAGTGGATAATGGTCTTACTGACGTGTAAGAAATGCTCCAGTGGGGAGCTTCTAGGCCTGGAGGAGAATAGCTACTGCATATGAATCTTTCCACACATAACCCCCAAAACCATAGTTCAACAAGGAGCACAAAGAAAACAATACTTGAAACCATGCCTTCGGCATTACTAAAAAACAGAATACCACAAACTTCAAAATACCTCTGAAGTTGAGAAAGCGACAATAAATTCCATAAGGCTACTACCGATACTCTGCTGCTGCCAGTCAGTAAGTATGGACAGCGGAGGCTTCAGGGAAAAAGACGAGGGAACGGTCAGACAGACAAGCGAACGTCCACATGGAAACCTGTTTGTGAGCAGCTGTCTGCGTTAACAGCCTCAAACTGAAAACAACTCAAATATCCATAAACTGGTGAATGAGTAAACAAATTCCACATAAAGGACTACTACTCACAAATGAAAAGGGATAAACGGAGCCCTGGCGGGTGCGGCTCAGCACCAAGAGCACTGGCCTGCGCACCGAAGGGTCGAGGGCTCCATTTGGGTCGAGGGCACGTACCTGCGCTGTGGGTTCATTCCCCAGCCCTGCTAGGGCACATGCAGGAGGCAATCAATCTATGTGTCTCTCTCATATAAATGTTTTTCTTTCTCTTCTCTCCCCCCACCCCCACTCTCTTTAAAAATCAACGGAAAAAATATCCTCAGGTGAGGATTAACAACAACAAAAAGATAAATGGCTAAACACCCATCGTCATTCACTAGGAAGCCTTTCCACCTCCTGCCCGCCAGGTAGTTAGACACACTCATCTGTGATGCTATAACACCCTATATCTATCATTTAACCCACATTCAATAATAAATGTTGATTAAATTAATTAATGACTTATCATAACCTGAGTAGACTAGATATAAGAAAATAAATTGGAAATCAACTTAATAAAGAAATGGCATAGCAGTTTCATTTCTGAAAAAAGTTTCTGAAGTATTTAAAATAGAGAGTAGGCCTAAGATTCAAATAATAGAAAATGGAGAATTACTTCTAGCTGATTTTGGTAAAAGAAATGTGCTTACTGTACAACAAGCTGCTGGCACACAGTTCCATTCTCTGTTATCAGTTCATTCAGTTTTAATTCAAGGTGAACTTTACCCTATAATGACAAAAAAATATATTAAAGGTATATATTTTGTCAAATGGTACTCAAAATATTCAGTTATGCACATGGTTTTGCCCACATTAAGTATCTGTTAAATGACTAATAACCAACAATGTAGATCAAAATCTGAAAGAGGCAGTCAGATGCTTATATCAAACATGGTACTCAAATTTAAGAACTTCATGCCCAGTTCAACAAATATTTATGTATCTCAGAAATCATGGATTACAAAGAAAGGTAACACTTATGTTTTAGGAAATTTTGAAATAAAAGCTAATTATAAAATTTAGAATGCTTTTCCCAGAAAAGACAAATCATCAATAAAGGCAGAGATGGTATCATTTAAAGACAGGGAAATCATACAATTATAAAACAATAAAAATAAGTTAAAACTAGTAATGCAATTTATCAACACTTACTTTTCATAAATAATAGATTTATGGAATATCTACTATATTTTAGGAGGCACTGTGGGAGTGGGTAGGAATCCATAGATGTATTACACACAGTTATTAATTATAAGAAGCTCACAATCTAGTTGAAGAGACAATAAACAAAAGATAGCACTATATGGCCAAAAGTAATGATGAAAAAAATGGGATACTGAAAACAAAGGAGTACTTTCTTAAACAGCCATTAATAAATGGATTTTAAAAAATTCAGCAGTATAAATTTAAAGCAAACTATCAACTTCTTAAGAAATGAAGGCTTAGGAACAATATAATCTAGAGCTTGATATTTCTACTCTGCCACTGGTGATGAGCGATTCTAAACTGGTTATGAGCAATCTGGCATGGTTAAGAACCCGGTGCTGGATTACCTCCTCCCAGCTGACAAGCAGAAAGACAGATTCCCATGGTGCCAAGTGGAGATTTCAGAGGTGTGATGTCTAAGGGCTGGTGATGTAAGTAATTTCATTAGAGGTAAGAAGGTCCATTATTTACTCACTGTTCCTTTTTGAAACAACCCCTTTCAGATACTCTTTCATAAAAATCTAACCTGAATCAGCTTCACTATTTTATGGGGACTTGTTATACAACAGTGAATCTGAAGACCACTAACTACAAAGCTCAGAGTTAAATCGACAGTAAGTGATAAGCAATAGATATTGATGGGTCTCAACACAAAAGCTGCATGAGAAAGCTAAGCTCTAAAGACAGGCACCAGTGGTAGTAAAATTAGCAGTTGGATGGATTTAGAATTAAATTAAGCAAATCTTCCACTAAAAATCTAGGCACAAATATTTATAGTCACATATAATTTGTAAGATACATTTTTTGTTAGTCCTGTGTTTAATATTCAGAAACCCTGCTGTTCAAAAGTGACCCTGAAGAGGTCCATGATCTGTAGTAATCTGTAATATTACTCAAGTAGAATTTTGAGTCATGTTTGCCATCACGTCAGCACGTGTGTGTCACTTAGTGAGCCTAGCCAACTGTACCAACATTTGCATCTCAAAGCAGTTTTACTATTTTAACATGTATGCATTTTATGGCAGAAAGTGTATGCTAACAAGGCACTCCTTACTGTCTCTCAGGAACGTATAGAATCTCTATTTCTAAAATAATAAAAACTGCTAAAGTGGAGTGGAGAAAAAGTATAATAATTTCATTCACAACTAAAAATCATAGCACTGCATCAAGTGGAGCCTAGAAATAAAAAGATATTTAATGGGATTCTACCAGGAATCATTATCATTGAGTCAGAGCCTACCTAACACGTTCATTACTCCCACTGGCTGTTAAACATAACATTCCTTTGGTATTAGCCAACAATAACATAATTGTGTATCAACCTGGTCAAGAAAAGAGTGGGTACAGAACAGGAGACACAAGACACATACTATTAGTGTGCAACACTAAAATTAAAAAGCATTATGAGTTAAATTAAGGAAATTATAATTTCTAAACTATAAAACACTTCCTCATTGTTTAACATGGAAATATGTACATAATGCTTAGTAAAAGAAACAACTTACAAAATAGGGTGTATAATATAACATTAATTTGTAAAAATAAAATAATACTGTACATATATCACTATATAAAATTACTACAACTCCATCTACTAAAACATTGATAGAAGTTACCTTTTGTTGGTAGGATTTCAGAGTTTTTCTTTCTGCTCATCTAGATTTTTTTTAAGTTTCTACTACCAATGTGTGTTGCTTTTTAATAAAGAAAAATGAACAAAAAGTTTAAAAAATTACTTGAAGCTACTTTTCAGTGTCAGAAACCTAAATCTTTGAACATTTTACAAAAATTTGGTATTCCTTAATACATTGACACAAAGTTCAGTTTTACTTACACCTATCACCATTTTGTATATTTGGATTGTAGCAAAAACAAGTTTGTTTGTTTTTTGAGAGGGCAGTTATGAGTTCAATAAAATATTTCCTAGTCTCCTTTGAAGCCAGGGGTAGTGGCTAATAGCCATATAATACAGTTCTGGCCGATAAGACGCAAAACAGAAGCTGCTGCCCTGGCAAGTGTGGCTAAATGGTTAGAGCATTGGCCCATGAACTAAAGGGTTGAGGGCTCAATTACCAGTCCAGGGCACATACCTGGGTTGCAGGTTCCATCCCTGGCCATGGTTGGGGTATGTGCAGGAGGCAACCAACTGATGTGTCTCTCTCACATCAATGTTTCTCTCTCTCCCTCACTCTCCTCCCCCCGCCCCTCCCTTCCACTCTCTCTAAAAATCAATGGAAAAAAATATCCTGTGGTGAAGATTCACCAAAAAAAGCCAACAAAAAACAGAAGCTGCTGGTGGGGCATCTGAAGCAGCTTTTTGAATGGGAATTCCTAACTTCAGCAGTGGCTGGAGATGCTAAGCTTAATTGAAGCTTTCCACAGTTTCATGGTGTTGGGCAGATAAAAACTTGAGTCCCAGACCCACCAAGATAGTAAATACCCAGACTTTCTGTTGGAACCTCTGAAGGACTATGCCTGAGGAGTAAGAATGAACAACAGAGACCAGCCCTTACAAAGACTGAAACCTAGTCTGGAATCAGCCGAATTCATAACTGGATTAAGTTGCCTCTAATCTACCCACATGCAAAAAACAAAGTAAATCTCTGGAGGAAGAAAAAAAATATATCCAGAGCTTCAAATTATCTCTAAAATATTTCATATTTCAATGTCTAGCATCCCATCAAAAATTACTAAGCACGACAGAAGAAAAGACAAACACCAAAAACAAAAACCTGACAAAAGGAAGCAGATTTACAAGAGATGCCGATGTTGGAGTTAACTGACAGAGGAAAATAAATGTTTAAAAATTTTTTTAATGAACCAATGTTACCCCAATAAATTCAGTTTAAAAAAAAAGAGAGGAAAAGCATTTTTAAGATAGAAAATGAAATGCAAAATCTAGCAAATAAATGGAAACTATAAAATATATCAAATAAGAAATTTAGAATTAAGCAATAAAATAACCAAAATGAGGATGTATTTAACAGCAAATTACCCACAGCTAAAAAAAGGGTTGGTAAAATGGGAGATAGATTAGTCAGTAGAAAATATCCACAAATGAAGCAGAGAGAGAATAAGAGACAGCAAATGGTCTATTATTCATGTAATTGTAGTCCCAGAAGAGAGGAGAAGGAATAGGGAAGGGAAAAAACAGATGAAGAGAAAATTGCCTGGAATTTTCCAAAACTGAAGAATGACATCAAGGCAAAGGTTCAAGAGCCCCCAGGAACACCCAAGTAGGATAAATATAAAGAAAACCACAAGTAGGCAGTGCACAGCAAAAACTGATGAAAGCATAAGATAAAGAGAAAATCCTAAAAGCAACCAGAAAAACAGAGCCATTGCCTACAAAAAAGAAACTGTAAGACTGACAAGGAATTATGTTTGCTCAGAAGCATGTAATGTGATTTGGTCCACAACTACTTTCTCATCCAATATCTAATAGTATACATTTTATGTATGTCAGAAAACACTGGGATGATCAGATATCTGGCACTATATTCTCTAATTTTAATTAAAAATAAGCCAAATTCTTGGAAGGTATTATTCTTTATGTATTCCATAGCACTGATTATGTTAGGGTGATGTATGCAACTGTATCACATTAATTTGTATCAGCATATTTAGGAACTTATTCTGGTACTGTCTGAAAAATTAGTTTAATATTTTTATATGCTAACTTTATTTCAATTACTTTTACAGAAATTTCACACAGAAAAATCTGTGATTATTTTAATTTTATACCATGTTATTCTTGGTACCCTAGAGAAGATAGTGAATTTCTGCATACTGTTTGGGAAACTCAGCTGAAAATAGGTATTTGAGAAAAACATAACACATACTCTTAAAACCTCCTGAGTCTAAACACTTTTTTAGCTTTTATCACAAAACACTAAATTTTAACAATATTCCATATAAAAGACCTCAGTATATATGAACTGGTGAATTTTTTTTATATATGAGGGAAAATATCTCAACTTCCAGATTTCTGACAGATGTTTTTATGTACAGTAATTAAATCTGTAAACCATTTGGACACAACTGTCAGATGAAAAACAAAATAAAGGTTTTACTTACTATGTTTTATGTATGTATGGACTGATTTGTTTTTCTCCTTAAAGAAGTATTTATTATGATCTAGAAGGCTCATTCTTTTGTTATTTCACATTTATAAACTTAAATTTTTATTTTTTATTTATTTATATTTATTTAATTTATTTATTCCTCACCCACGGATATGCTTTTATTGATTTTAGAGATAGGAACGGGGGGAGAGAGAGAAACACATTGATGTGAGAAAGAAACATCAAATGGATGCCTATCGAATGGCGGCCTCCCGTATGCGCCGACTGGGGACAGACCCCACAACCTAGGTTTGTGCTCTGACCAGAATCAAATCCACAACCTTTTGGTGCATAGGACGAAGCTCCAACCACTGAGCAATCCAGCCAGGGCTAAATTTTTAAAAAATCAAACTGCAACATTCAATGTCTTAATGGGGATGTAAAAAAAACCCCAAACACCTGATTTATATTATTAGCTATAATCAGTGCATTTATTTTGTTAATGCTTGTATAAAGAGGGCGGGCAGATGCCATATTACAAAAGAAAAACTACAAAAACAATCAATAACTTATGGCATGATCCAGAAATTCAAGATGAGCTTGTTGGTAGACTTATTAACTAATTAAGTCAAGAGAATGTGATTGATAGTATATCTGGATTTACTGCTTGTACAAGTTGTGTGAGATAAACATCCTTAATTAATGAGAGCACCAACTTCTCCATATGAGAGATCTGGTTTAATCAGTCTTATGTAAAGGCAAGCTCTTTATCATAGCACCTAAGAAATAAATAAAGAAAAAATATTTAGTTTGTTATGAGTTCCAGGACCAAACAGTTAACAGCATGGCTGCAGATCACGAAAGCTGAGAGGATATAGAGGAAGAGGAACCAACTCAATCCACACTAACTGCACTTATGTGGCAAAGAACATGGAGAGAGAATACTATGTTATGTAGGACTATGACCAGAAACTAAAGAGAATGCTTCAAAAAGGAGAGAGTGGCCAATAGTATCAAAAGGTTGCTGGAAAGTCATGTAAGAGAGGACTGAGCCCACTAGACTTAGTGACCCAATGTCATGGGTAACGCTGTGACAGCTGCTTGTGCTCTCCCTCTGACCCACTGTGGGGTCTAAAGGCAGATTAGAGGGGTTGAGAAAAGAATAGTCCAATACAGAAAGTGTAGGAAAATGTACTCATAAAAGAATACCTTGAATGTATGAAAAAAAAACTAAAAATAATTAATATTATTAAAAGCAATAATAAAGCATCTGGGAAATAGGTCCAGGTAAGAGGTTAGAGTTGTTAGCAATTTTTCAACTGTTTTGGTATAAAAGCCATCTTACTACTATTGGGATCTTTTCATTTCAGGGCTAAATTACATTTTCTCATGTTACTGAAACAGAAGGGAATCCTACATACTGAAGCTCTCATTTCACAGACGGAGAGCCTCACACAACTATAGGTTGGCAAATATTTTAGGTACAAATGATTAGTGGTAGAGCTAGGAAATCAAGCATCTTAATCTCTGAAGTAGAGATACCAATCACTTCTACCCAAACCCCTTTCTGGGAGAACATGCCTACCCAAAGCCCCAAAACAGACTTCTCTATAGTGACTTTACCTCCAATCATATCAAATCAGACTGCAATGGACATCTGACCCAAGTTTGGCCAGATTCTCTTTCTAAATTGTGGCAGAGAAATGAATCAGATCTTAAGAGAGTGAGGGGGCTTTATGGTTATGTAGACTTGAAGGATGATGTGGCCTTTTTTGGTTAGCTGTTAACAAGAAATTATATTTACTTAGAGAAGCAGAGGGAGAGACTTGTAGTCCCATCAGACATACAAAAAGAGTACAGCCCTGACCAGGCAGCTCAGTTGGTTAGAGTGTTGTCCTGATATGCCAAAGGTTGCAGGTTCAATCAGGGCACATATAAGATTCAACCAATGAATGCATAAATAAGTGGAACAAATCAATGTGTGTTTGGTTTTTTTCCTCTCTCTCCCCCTTCCTCTCTCTCTAAAGTCAATCAATAAATAAAAATTTAAAAAGGATACAATGGAATCTCATCATAGTATTTTTCCTTTCCCTTTCATTTTGCAAACTGAGTAGTTAATAAAATGAGATAGAGAGAAAACATTAACTATTCACTTTACATAATAAAAGGGAAAAAATAAATACTATTTAAACAGTGAGCATTTACACTCATTGAGCACAGTGAGCATAGGAGTAGAGAGAAATGAATCAGTGGGTCTCAGTTATCATGTGCGTCTTGCAGTATCACTAAGTGGAAGTTTACAGATATAGTACATATTTTAACTTCACCATGGCCCCAAATGCAAGCCAGCTGTTTTATGTACTAGTCAACCAAAACCAAACCAACTATCCAATATTTTAGTGTACTTTATGAGAAATTAAAGTCTTTCAAAAATGATTTTGATTATGTGAACTGTATCTAGTCTATTATTGAAAGAACCTGACCTCCACTTAAGATGTAGCTCATCTGCAAATGCTTCACAACTTACTAGCTCTTATTGGCCAAACTGAAGTTCCTGTAATTATATTCCAATAAGTTCCCTAGGAAATGCCTAATGTCCCTTCCTTTTTCTTTGAGCTTATTTGAGTAGGCTTCTGTTCCTTATACTCCGATGTTCCCTAAGAGATCCTCCTAACAATCTCTGTTGAAGCTTTTTTATGGTTAATAGTACAGAACAATAAAAAGCAGTAAAGCATTGTGGGTTAAGAGTTTTAGAGTCACACAAGATCTTTATTGTAATCATGGCTCCATCACTTAATAGTGCTGTGACTTTGGAGGCATCATTTAACCTTTAAGAATCCATTTTCCTTATCTGTAAAATGGAGGTAATACTACCTATACCTCATTAACGCTATTCTGAAGATTAAATGAGATAATGTATATTAAGTACTTACTACTGTGCTTGGTATAGGCTGTAGAAGATGGAATTCCTGCTGAACTCAATCTGTCTTGTAGCTTTTTCCTATGGCTGTATCAATAGGTCTCATTTCCATGATATTTTTATAAAATTTTATAAAAGTTATACAAATGAACAAATTTATTTAAAAGTAGGATTTGAATGAATCATAGACTGCCTTTCTATGTTTTCTAGACTTACAAAGTTAATTTAGCTTTCCTAGATCAGTTTTGGGGCCACACAACAATATTCCTAATGGTACCATATTAACCTGAAAAGTGTTATACATTCTTCCAACCCCCTAAAGTATTCTTCCTTCCAAATTTTATTTTAAGTAGTGATTAGATCTTATTAAGTGTCATTTAAGAAAAAAGAGCTCTAAAGATTATAACTCATGTTCATGAAAATAACTTGTAGCAAATAAAAAATGTTGACATAATATCTAACAGCTAAATGTGTTTCCAGAATTTTCATGTTTCAGAAATGAGTTTTACATATACACCATCAAATAAAAGCCAGTTACCCAGTACTAATTTCTTATACCATCTCCAAGAATTATACAAAGAACATTATAAAAACATTTCTACTTTTTGAGAGCTAGGGTCCTTAAATCCTTTAGCAAATTTACATTGGTCATAAGAATGGATTTTACTAAACTGCATATGAAAATAACTTTTATATTTCATATCAGACGAATTCTCAAAGCCTACTCTTATCTTGCTTTTTGTTAAAACTATTAAAACAAAACTGGTACTTTAATTTAAAACTTTCGTATCTGCCTTTTCATAAAGGCATATTAGGGAAATGGCGCCACCTAATCAACTGGTGGTAAACATATTTTACATCTGGATAGCATTTAACAGCTTTCAAAATACACTTAATTCTCACATCATACGAATCAACATGAAAAGTAACCACATATAAAAATTAGGACCTAAATTTTCTGACTTCTAGTTTAAAACTCTTTCCACATCATTACATTGCCTCTCACCTGGGTCATTTATCATACTGTATATCGGGATCTGAATATAACAGTTAACGTCGAATGGAAAGAAAAGCACATTAAAATGGGGTACAGGGGATAAAACATGAACAGTTTTAATTATATTTTGTACTTAAGAAGAGGTTTTAGTATACTGATACTTAATTTTTTGAGAATTTAATCAAAGAGAATGCTTGAGAGGTTATGAGGAAATAGAGACACAGACACTTTATTTGCAAATATCCGTGGGTGTGTGCACAGCACTTTTTTCTGGTCTTAAACTTCTGTTTGAGTCAGTAGCAAATTATAGCTTCTTTTAGAGAGGAAGAATTCTGCTTGCAATTATGCCTTCGGGAAATGGTTTCACAATCCTTACCATATTTTATAAATAAATAGGGTTATAAAAAAAAAAAAAAAAGGATTCCTTTTAGCTAGAAATAACAATTTCTAAGAGAAACTCAGATTTTTCAGAAACAAACAGAAAGATACATGGCTAGCCTTGGCCAGTGTGACTCAGTAAGTTGGAATGCTGTCCCATGCACTGAAAGGTCGTGGGTTTGATTCCTGGTCAGGGCACATACCCAGGTTGTGGCTTCAATCCCAGGTAGGGGTGCATACAGGAAGCAACTGATCTATGTTTCTCTCATATTGATGTTTCTCTCTCTCTCCCCCCCTTCTTCTCTCTCTAAAATCAATAGACACATGCCCTTGGGTGAGGATTAAAAAAACAACAAAAAACCCCTGGCCTGTGTGCACAGTGGTTAGAGCACCGGTCCTTGCACCGAAGGGTTGGAGCCAATTGATGTCTCTCTCTCACACTGATGTTTCCTTCCCTTCCACCCCCTCTCTTTAAAATCAACGAGAGAGAAAAAAACCCTCGGGTGAAGGATTAACAACAAAAAAAGATAAACGGCTAAACACCCATCTTCACTCACACACAGAATCTGTAAGACCTCTTACATTGGCAAGAGGAAAGAAGAGCTTTAAAAAGAGTAATGATCCCTGTTCAAATTTTCAAAAAAATGGTGAACAGGAAGGGTGAGTGTGAGAATAAAGGTACTGTATGGTGAGCTCAAGCATGGTTTGAATGAATAGCATTTTCCTAAGTCTAGTTTACTAGAGACTTCGGCATCCTGGTCAGACAGATGAAATCAAAGACGTCTAGAAATTCTCCTAAAAGTCAGAGTGAATAAAACATCTTTTCCCTTTAAAACTTTTTCCCCATCTGAAAAAATGTTAATAATTTGCTACTGTGACTGAAACAAAAGAACTAAGGAAGGGGAAAAATGTTCCCCTTAATATAACCTCCCCAAACTCATATACGCATGAACACGTGTTATTCTTGAATTCATGTAGCAAGGAATTTCCTTCTAGCTCTATATTACCCAAAGGTCTATAATATTTGGCACCAGAATTTAAAATAAGATAAAATAAGCTGTATGTATATGAACTAGTGTAATTTATTTTTCATTCATTTTCTCTGTGTGACAATCTCTTACATCACTTCAGTCTTAATATTTACCTGAACCTCTGAATTGGAGTCAACAGGCTGTAGTGAAAACCAAGTTTCTTTACCACTGTGGTTACACAAGTCTTCTTTTTTGATGGCTACTTTTCCTATAGGAAATAAGTAAAACAGTATGAGGAAACATTCTGTATAATCTTTAGCACTGTTATATATAATACTTTGTAGAAAACATTTAAAAAATAATTCATATCTACTGGTATTAAAAATAGATTTTTATAAAGTATTTTTCTATACTCTAAAGAATGAAAAGTGCTCATTTTTCCTTGCCCCTTGGCAGGCCCTTCTCTGGTCATTCTGAATTAGGGGATTAGACAAAAACTCAGTTGTAATTACATGCAACTGTATTTTTTAGTACTTATTCAGATTCATGTTTTCTCCCAGAGTACAATCAGTGTAAAAAGCAATGTACACTGATAGTGTAAACTAATCCTTCCAGTTCTTTAATGCTATGAATAAACCATATATTTTATATCTGCCTTTGATAAGAATTTATAAGTCCCAATTAAGAGACAAACAAAAACTTCATACATCACTGATAACACTGAAAATTAACTTGAAAATTATGGGAGATTAAACCAATAATTTTACTTAAAATTTGCTTTAATCAAAATATTGCAAACACTGCTTATGCTGCTTCAATGCATTATTTAAAAAAAAAAAAAAAAAATCAAGGCAGATCCTTAAAGGGTTTCTACTTCTCAGAGAAAGATATAGGAAAATGAATAAAGTAGTAGGGAGAGGAAGAAACAGAAATGTTCTTATTATAATGAAGTATTTGCCATGTTGGTACAAAGCATTTCCTTCCTCAATTCAAGTTTTAAGAAGTAGACATAGTTTTGCATATGACTTACAATTTATTTGAAGCTCTACACAAAACTTCAACAAAGTATATACACTAAAAGTCAAAAACAGTTCACTTTCTTTTACTGTATCAAATAAGAATTTTCATTTTAATTGCCCTAATTATACTTCAAGGATATTTTTCACTTATGACCCATTTTGGTCCTTTAGTTCAACATTTGAAAACTTTTAGAAAACAGTATGTCAGTTCTTGTGTATCAAGAGAAAAGGAAAAGCATGACAGGAAAACAAACAGAAAACTATCTTTAAAATTTTATTCTGGAATTAGACCGTGGTGATAGTTGCACAATTGTGTGAATATACTAAAAACCACTGTATCATAGACTTTAAAAGGGTGTTTTATGGTATGTGAATTATACCTCAATAAAGTTGCTATTAAAAAATTTTAACCATATTAAAATTTTTGATAAGCTTATCTTCCTAGTCATGACTAAAACTCAAACTACAAAGACTACCTTTATATATACATGTATGATTTAAAGGAAAATTCTAAAACACACAGCTACATATATTTTCATTAGAGTGGCAACTGTATTAGTATATAACTCAAAAGAGAACTACTGAAAATTCATTAGCTATATTTATTAATACTTGTAACATTTTAAAATTAATAAATTAGCCCTCACAACAAGCATGAATCTTTCAAAATTTCTTTTATTATTATTATTATTTGTTGTTGTTAATCCTCACTGGAGGATATTTTTTTCCATTGATTTTCAGAAAGAGAGTGGGAGGAAGGGAGGGTGGGGAGGGAGAGAGATAGACAGAGGAAGGGGGAAAGGCAGAGAAACAACTGATGTGGGAGAGATACATCGATTGGTTGCCTCCCACACACGCCCCGACCAGCAGCAGGGAGTGAACCTGCGATACAGGTACATGCCCTTGATGGGAAATCGAACATGTGACCCTTCAGTGTGCAGGCCAATGCTCTAACCACCGGCCAGGGCTCCAACTTTCTTTTAAATATATTGGAGGAAATCTAATGTGAAGGCCAAAATCTTCATGTAAATATGTAGCATTTATGATTCATCCAAGTCTTATAGGAAATGACACTAGAAAAATAACATATTTCAGTCTTTGGGGGGTTAAATTTAAGATACAAAATAATGAAAAAAGATAAATTCGTCCACTACTGAACATACAGATTACAAGCCAAGTACAGAATTCTAGCACTAACTGGAACACCTAAATATTCTTTATGCTACTGAAGGAGTTTAAGAACCAAATCATACAAATCTCTTTATATGTTTTACCTACTGATTGTATCATATTCCTCATAAATCAATATAATATCAAGAATGGCTTAGGATACAGAATTATGACAAAGTATTCACTACTGTTCTGTCACAAATGCTAAGATTATCACAATTCTATCAAGTGGTTCCATTTACCATTGATTTCATACCAGATATAAAGGTTAAGGCAATGTATAACAGCTTAATCTATATATATGTAAATATATATATGTATATTTAGATCTATACCTACCATAGCTGAAGTTCTTATATTTTGAGAACCACTCACCTCTTCCTTTAAGGATCTTAGTATCTATGAATCTTTTGTGTCCTCTCCCCAGAAAAAATGCACAGATATTATCTGGCATATAATTTTAAGAGGGTTTACCCACTATGCAGAAACTTGCTGGTACACTCCTGGTTAAGATCCCTACTCTTGCCCTGGCTGGTGTGGTACAGCTGATTGTCATCCCATCCTCCGTGGGTTCGATTCCCGGTCAGGGTGCTCACAGGAGGCAAACAATCAGTGTTTCTCTTTCACATCGATGTTTCTCTCTCTCTCCCTCTCTCTCTCCCTTTTTCTCTCTCTAAATTCAATAAAAGCATTTTTTTAAAAAAGATCCCTATTCTACAATTTCCAGGATTTTTAGCTTCATAGATATTTTATGAATATGTATGTAGAGGTACTATATGTGTATGTATAATATATACAAATATCACTAAAGGTGGGAGGGTAAAGGGCAAGAGAATGTGGAAGAGGGAAAGGAGAGGGACAGAAATGGGAAGGACAAGTTTCTAAAATACAAAAAGGCCAAAAAAAACCCCTCATAATTCTTACTCGTTTTGAGCTACCCTTAGTTAAGCTGGTTAGATGGAAAGTATTGATTGTAAAAGGTAGGCAGCCTGATACAGTAGAAAGAGCACTGAGCTGAAAGAAAAGCCAGCATTTACTGAACATTCACCAGACATTCTTAAGTATTTTCTGTTTCATCATCATAACAATCTTGCATAGAGAGAATAATCACCATCTAACAGATGAAGAAAGCTTAGCGATATTTAAAAATCTGCCTACTAACAGGTGCTGAGTGATTTCAAAACCAAGGTACCCCTGTCCATGTTCTTTCTAATACAGACATTCATTTAGTGGCATAGTGACAATTCTGTTACTTGTTAGCTACATGATCTTGGGCTATTTATTTAAACACTACCTCTCATTTACCTCTTCTGTATTAGGAACAACTTTTAGCTCTAACGATCTTAAAAACCTGTTCTGTGCCTCTAATGGTCCCAGAGATTGTTTTAGTTTACTGTTCACTCATTATTTCACTAGCCATGAAATCACCAACCTCAAAAAAAAAAAATCACAAAAAAAAAAATCACCCAGGAACAAACTACCTAACATTTCATTTCCTCATTTCCTATGACAAACTCATAGACAGAAAGAGCTTAGACCAAAAACACCCCCCCCCCATGCTTTATTAGTTCCTTAAGATAAGACAAGGAGAGGAAACACAAAAAGTGAGGAACAATGGGTAAAGAAACCATCTTTGTTGGTCTCTAAGTAGAAAAAAAGTATTCCTAGCTTTCCAGCACTTCTATGCAGCATTTTCTTGCCATCTGTAAATACTGTGTTATATTTGGGCTCCATATTTAGAAACAGCATATTCTTAGAAATTTCATCCTGATACAGATCACCAACTGGCAAAATCTCGACAGTCTCGATACTAGTTGGACACTAGGAGAAATGGCTGAAAGAGTAGATAAAAGTAGTGACAAGTGTGACTGCCTATACAAAATGAAATAGGACCAGAAGACTGAACAAATAATTCTGGAAGATAGTCAACAACAGAAATTCCATCGATGGCAGTGTTTTGATGCCTCAGTGTATGGGGTTTAGGTGGACACACTTTGGTCTCCATGGTAGGCTGGTATGTTAATGGTCTCCTCGGTGTATGCTATCATTAGTACCCTCAAGCACAGACTCTGGGTTTGGCCATGTTACTTGCTTTTGCCAAAGGGACATCAGTAAATGTGATACAAATATAGGCTTAATATGCACCTGTGCAGTAGGGCTTACCCTTGGAACCCTGACACCATGTGAAGAGGAAGGCCTCGATATTAGCCAGCACTAGCTATCAGACATATGAGTCAGACAGTTCAGTTCAGCCCAGTCAATCTCCCAGATAACTGCACATTAGTGACCCCAAGTGAGACCAGCAGGAGAACCGCCCAGTTCGGCTCCATCCAATTTTGACAAAGTATAGGATCATAAGCAAATATATGGTTGCTGTATTAAGCCACTAAGTATTGGAGTGTTTTGTTATGCAGCAATAGGTAACTGATCCAATACCTATGCAAACACACCAAAGTGTAGTCTTAGGCAAATTTTAAACAGTAGGTTAGACTTAAGAGCTAAATGCCAACAGAAATTACAATTCAAAGAGCTAGAAAAGAACTATGTTAAACTCAGCCTTATTTTAGAGATGAACTAGGCCTAAGAAGGTAAAGTGACTTGTTTAAGGTCATACAGCTACTTAATGATAGTCATGACTGGAATTCACATCTCTGATATCCTAGTAAAATTCTCTTATCAAATATCATTCTAAACCCAGGAGAAGAAAGTGAGTTGCCAGAGTCTACTAAGATAACCACAGTTCACTTGTTTGAGCCTAGATTCCTCTGAAAAGAAAAATAACTTGCAAATTCACAGTAGGAGGTAAAATATGTTTTCATTTTAATGTTACTAGGATCTTCACTGAAAATGGAAACATACTACATGAAGTTTTTCTTTTGTCTTTTTCTCCATTTTTAAGAGAAGACACTATGTCTTAAGATAAGATATCACACTTTTAAAGCCTCAATTTTACAATTTACTTTCTTTTTGTAAAATGGTTCCTAAGTCTCAAGTTTTTAATCCCTAATCGATCTTTTGCCCTAACTATTCCTTGCATATAAGATGCCTAATATGAAAATTTATGCCCCACATTGAAAACAGTTATTACTTTTGGGAAAGGGATTAGAAAGGGGAGGGTTGGTGTTCAAAATTAATTAGAATTATCTATAATACTATAATTAAAATTTTTTTTACAAAAAGAGAAATATCCATATGTTACTTATACAGTTAAAAACAAAAACCAAACAAACTCTTCAACCAGTACATATTCTCAGATCTCTAGCTCAAATCTCACTTCCAGAAAATTCTGTAACTGCTTAATCTACAATTAGGCAACTCAAGAGTTATAAAATAATTGAAGGAACTCAATTTCTAGTACTTCAAAATTAAAAAACATACACACCCAACTTTATGAGCTAATAGCAAAAGAAAGTATGTTGAACTACAAAATTGTAAAATGTATAAATGAAAACAGCAAGACCATTTTCCAACTTTAAATTAAAGTGTACATATGGCCCTGACCGGGGGCTCAGCTGGTTGGAGCATGGTCCCGTACACCAACAGGTTGCAGTTTCAATCCTGTCAGGGCGTGTACAGGAGGCAACTGATGGTGTCTCTCTCTCACACAGATATTCCTCTCTCTCCCCCTTCCTCTTGCTCTAAAAACAATAAACAGCCCGGCTGGGAGTGGCTCAGCGGTTGAGCGTCGACCTAGGATCCAGGCAATCAGGGTTCGATTCCCAGTCAGGGCACATGCCCGGGTTGCGGGCTTGATCAATGACTCTCTCATCATTGATGTTTCTATCTCTCTCTCTCTCTCCCTCTCCTTTCCTCTCTCTGAAATCAATGAAGATATATGAAAAAACAACAACAAAAAAAAACAATAAACATATCCTCGGGTGAGGCTAAAAAAAAGTGTACCTATGTATTGTGTTTACTTTAATAATCATTCCTCTGTGGATACGGAAAAAAATTCCCCCTAAATATATAAACTTTACCTATTCATGAGGTAAAAAAGTTTGAAAAAAGTTCTTACACCAAGGTATGGTTTCCTGATACAAATTCACAAAGAATTGATTTTTACTTAAAATAAAATTAATTTTTACTTTGAAAACACAAAAAAGGAGCCCTGGTCAGTCTGGGCGGTGGTTCAAGTGGTGGCCACACACTGAAGAGTTGCAGGCTCGAGTCCCAGCTCTGGTCAGGGTGCGTGCAGGAGGCAGCCAATCGATGTCGCTCTCACATCGATGTTTCTTTCTCTCTGTCTCTTCCCATCCTTCCCTCCCTTCCACTCTTCCACTCTCTCTAAAAATCAATGGAAAAACATCCTCAGGTGAGGATTAAAAAAAAACAACAAAAAAACACACACAAAAAGACACACACAAAGGCAACTTTTGGAAATCATACTTATAAAACCTCAACTAAAGGCCTTTTCAAGAAACACTATATGATAACTATAATGTTATGTGTAAACAATGAAAATGACAAAATGTTTTCTTAAAAAGACACAGTCAAAGATACATACTCGCTCAAGAGTCTCTAATAATCACCAGCAGCCTCTACATGATCCTCACCCTATTCTCTCTCTCTCGTTGCTGACATTAAAAGATCTCCTTGCTTTCACTGATGCTAATCTCTCTTATCTCTCTTTCTACCTTCCTGGTATACCTTATCAATCTTCACTGAAGCCTCATTTTCCCGGCAACATATTCCTTATCTTCTCCCAGGGAAATTTCATTCATTCCAGCAGAGGCTTCAAGTATCACTTAATGCTAATGACTCTCAAGTCCACATCTCCAGCTCTTTTCTCTAAGCTTCGCATCTGCGTTACAGAACGGTCAACCAAAGATGTTCCACCAAGATTTCCCCCAGGTAATACAAATTTAACCTGTTTGAAACCAAAGTCATCCTCTCTCCTCCCATCCCCCACTCAAAACTGAATGCTCCCTCTGCTTTCCTTGCACCGGTTAATGAAAGCCATACTAACAAGACATGTTTAGCTCTTTCCCTTCTCACATCCTCTTTGCCCCCTAGTGCCTAAATCCTATTTGAAGCTACTTGGGTGAGGTGCAGCCCCTCATTTGCATTTCTACCTCCATCACCCTATTCATATTTGGTAATAGCCTCTAGGTGGTCTTTCTGTCCCTAATTTCTCTCTCGACTATAAACTATATAGATTACATATTTAAAGTGTATGTGTATATATATTTTTTAAATGTGTGTATATACAGTTACATATAATTACATATAATACTTTAAGTATGTAATCAATAGACACTGAGTGTATAATCTGAAAGGTACTGCCATAGGGAGTTGTTAAACTATAGAAGTATATATGTAGATACAGTTATATGGAATTTTTAAAAGGTTCCTCATTCTTAAGAGGTTCAACACCCGCTGTCTATAGAGTAAGGTCCAAATTCCCTAGCACAGCTTTTAGGATCCATCACAACTTGACTCCAATTATTATTCCCAATTTCACCTTCTATCGCCCTCCTCGTAAGTAACTTATATGCTCCATAGATATACTGCAAACATGATTCAACTTCCTTCCTTTCCTTCTGCCAATCCCTATTACCTTGAAAGGTCTTCCTACCAAAGTAGTCTGCCAATCCTCCACCAAACAACATGAACTGTTCCCCTCCACGCTCCCAAGTACTCTGTTCATACCCCCAGCACAGAACCTATTATTATATATTAGTCTTAGAGTACAGGTCTGCCTCTCTGGTAGCCTGGAAAGAAAATGAGTGTTATTCATCTTAACGTCCCATCCACTGTATGCCACACAGAAGTGTTTATAAATGTTTGTTTAACTGAATAGAGGACGGAGCCTCAGGATGATCTATAATTAAGGGTTTGCTAGAGAGAGAAGAGTATGCATAGAGATAAAGGAGAAGTCGGAAGAAAGAAAACTAGGAAAATACAATGTCGTTAAACTGTCTTTTCCTTGGCAGTCAAAAGTGAATTAATTAGTTCTGTTAGAAAACCTTCAAATACAGATGTTCTTTGGGGGTATCAAATACTGTGATCTTCGTATAAACACTCTTTGAACCATTCAACAGAATGCATACTAAACATTTACTAAATATAAGATGCTCTGTGAGTGACAGCCGCTGCTTCACAAATATTGTATTCAACTAGAGAATCTAGATATTAAACAACAAACTGATGACAAGCACAATGAGTACTATGGGAAGGGATCCATCAGGTACTAAGGAAACATGACACCATGACAAGGAGGGATCAAATGAAAAATCAGATTAACAAATGAACATGAAGACTAGAGAAAAGGTTAGAAATGTGGAACATCTATTATTCTATTGTTTTCAACCCTTTACACTTAGAGAAAAAATGAACATAAAAATCAATGTTGTGATTAAAGATAATTATGAATAGTACATACCTATACGAAGGTCTCTTTGTAAAACATTCTTATCATAAACATAAAAAGACAAATACTGGAAAGTTCTTGGAATCTCAAAGTAAAAGTCTTCACTGAAAAATGGGCTAGAGAGAAAAGGGGGAAAAAAAACCTCATTATTATAAATTTAAGTGTCCTCAAATAGTATTTTCAATAAAATAAAATACACAATAAAGTACTATAAGAAAAGCTTCAAAGCTCCAAAATAATTCTCTATGCTAAAGTTCAACCAAATCCTGTACAAACCAAGCTGAACTCTGAAAGGACCTCAATTGTAAGGTTGAGCTCTGAACAAGCAGCTTTTCAGGAGTCATGTGAACAGAAGACCCAGTAATTGCCTAGGGTCATGCTCACTTAAAGCGGACACAAATGAGAGTGGAGAACAGTGTCATCATCATCTCAGAAATATGTAAAGCTATATTAATCACAATAATACATAACATCTAAAATGGGTAATACTATACAAAACGCTACTTTGAAAAATTTAAAAAATTAAAACAGCTTATTTTTTTAATCAACTTACTAAGGAATAAATTGCATACAATAAAATTCAATTTGAACTATAAAGGTTAATGATTTTGATAAGTTTATAAACTGTGCAGCCTCCAACTCAATTAAGACATGGTAACATTTCTATATCCCCATAAAGTTCCCCTATGCTCCTCTAATTACCCTACTATACCCAGAAGTCAGGCAACCAGTGATCTGACTTCTATCACTACAGACAGATCTGCTGTAGAATTTCACACAAATGGAATCAAATAGTATGTACTCTTGTGTCCAGCTTCTTTTGCTCAGCTAACGTCTGTGAGATTTTTTTACATTTTCTGTATACATCAGCAGTTCATTTGTTTTAACTGCTACATAATATTTCATTTACAAATATTCCACAATCCATTCTCCTAGTGATACCATTTGAGTTATTTCCAGTTTGGGGCTATTGAAAATTAACCTGCTATGGACATTTTTATACAAGGCTTTTCCTGGACATATGCTTTCAATTCTTTTGGGTAGGTAACTAAAAATGGAATTGCTGGGTTAAAGGGTAGGTGAAATTTTAATTTAGAAGAAACTGTCAAACTATTTTCCAATATGATTTCCAACTTTTATATCCCTACCAGCAATGTATGAGAGCTCCAGTTGCTACATATCATTAACTTTTGCTAGTGACAGTCTTTTTAAAATTAGCTATTCTAGTGAATGTGACATGATAAATTTATACACCTGTGTAATCTCTACCCCAATTGAGATATAGAACATTTCTATCTCTCCAGCAAGTTCCCCCTTCCTACTGTCAGGGAACCAGTGATCTGAGATTTTTACCTTGACATATTATGTTCAAGAATCTATAGTGACAGAAATGGTTTAAAAACAGCATTTCCCTGACAACTAATGATGCTGAATATCTTTTCAAGTGCTTGCTGGCCATTTGTCTGTCTTCTTTTGGGAAACATCTGTTTGGGTTTTCTCTACATATTTTAAATGGGTTGCCTTTCTTCTTCTTAAAAAATAAATTCTAAATTCTGTCCTTTGTCAGGATATTTTTTTCCAGTTGTTGCTTACAATTTCATTTTCTTAACAGTGTCTTTTGAAGAGCAGAGGCTGTTTTTTATGAAATCCGGTTTATCAATTTTTCTCTTTTATGACTAGTACTTTTGCATCCTAAGAAAAAAATCTTTGCCTCCCTCCAAGTTCCTAAGAGTTTCTCCTATGAAACAGCTTATTTTTATAAGTGCATGTTAAGAATGCTATTTTGATATTTAAATTCTTCTATGAAGACAGGAATCTCCGAAATGCTAGTGAACATCTTATCAAGAGTTCCTCTTTCCTGAGAATGTTTAGTTTAAAAAACAAAAAGATACTTTTAAACTGTCACCGTAAAATACAATTGCTTTAGGATGTCACAACTTAAACAGAAGCGGAAATGCAAAGTAAAATGCTCTCTGAGAAGTCATTTCTGACTTTGTCCAGAAAACAGCTGACTCGGCTTTTCAGTTGTTATAATGCCTGGTGAACTTTGGTCAATATTTTTCCCACATCAAATGTAACCAAACTAAACTCTTAACAGTTGGCCTGTCAAAATAACTAGAGTCTTCTCATTAGTCTCAACATATAAATCAATATAAAAACAACTATTAGGCAAAGACATGACATGTCTAGGTATTTTCTCCTTTGTATCATTTTATAAACAATTATAAAATGGAGAATTTCTTTCATATATCATATATCCACAATTGAATATTATTTTTAAAACACATTCTAAAGCCAAATAAGAATATCATGAGAATTATCCATCAAGTAATCTATATCACTGTATCATCCCTTCTCAACAACATCCACATCTGGGTACCCACATCTTTATTTTATAAATAAATAAATTAACCCATTTGAAGAAAACTTTTCAACAGGGTTGGTAAGAAGCAATGACTAGGCTTACATAGTTTTTAAAATAATACCCTACTGTTTATTATCACTAACTATGATCATGCATATGACTCCTAAGGAAATTCCTGGTGTGGAGAAGAGGAGCACCAGGCACAAGCAGTACTGCTGTTACTGTTTGTTTATAAACCATCTACTTCTTAAAAGGATCTGAGTGAGGCAGAAATTTAGGAGCTATAGGTTCCATATGTGACTCCCACTTACCCATTATGAAAACTATCTCCAGATTACCTATAAAAACTATAATATCCAGAATCCACAAAAGACCTAAATGGTATCTACCGACTTTTGACTTAACAGCTTATCAAAGGTGAGCAAGGGTTTTTTTAAACAGATTCTTTCACACTATTCCACCAGGAAAAATGCTAGGGGGCATTCGGAATTCAAGAAGCACCTAGTCTAACTAGTACCCAGTCTGTATTGAATGACCTAAGGTAACCACTGCTAGCTTTAAAATATCTTCCAAGTTGCTATGCATCTAGAAAAATAATTTAAGATGGGTAAAAATAATTGTTTTATCACCTCATTTTCCTCAACGCAAATATCTGGAAAGGCAAGGGCTAATAAAAAGTAAGCTAATTTTAGTTACTCATTTACAAGGCTACATATTAGAAATTACTACAAGTATTCAATTTATGGACAATTACTAGTTTTGTATATTACTCATTTTTGTGTGACATGGAATCAGTGTACATTAAGTAACAAATTGAGATTTAAACAGTTTAGTTTTGCTTCTAATTTCCTTTATTATATGCACAAATTATTCAGCCTTTTGGTGACTCAGTTTCATCATTTATAACATAAAGAACAACAATTCTAATACAACAGGGACAGGTGATGTATAACTAAAGATGTGAAGTGTATTACTTCGCATCTTTATGAGTTACTAAAGTATTTTCAGCTTTATACAATCTCTTTCCTATGAAGAATTTAATAGACATTCAAAATTATAAATATTGACAATAAAGACATAAAGGGGAAAACTTTAGAGGAAAAAAAGGCAAGTATAAAGGAAAAAGGTACAAAAAAAGAGCATAAAAATATATACATGACATACAATTTACGTAAGTCATGATACTCAATATTTCATCCACCACGTTCTTTCCAACAACTCCTAGTGACCACTTTGACTCTGATGTCTGAATGAGACACGTGCATCCTTCCAGCACTGCTCTGCACTAGACTATCCACAAACACTATTCCAGGGCAGAGGTGGCACACTTCAATTTTATGACTTAGAATTCACTGATACTCTCAAAGTGCTATTACACTTTCAAAGATGAAAAATCTACCTAAGAGTTCATTCCTTTACAATGCCCTACTTAGTTGATTTGTATAAACTATAAGATGTTATTTATTTTCAAGAAAAATAAAATAATGTAGTTTGAGAGAAGTTCAAACGAATGGGAAAGCTCAGCCTACAGAACAAGTGGAGGTATATGCCAGTTATTTTAAAAAAACTTGTGAGTGTCACATGAAGGATGGATTAAACTTGTTCTCCAGAAATCCAAGAGAAAGAATGAAGAACAATTAAGAGGCAATATACTTTGAGGCAATGAAAAGCCAAATGAAAGCAAGCACTGTGTCTATCTTGTTTTTGTGAACATACTAATAAATAGCACCCAGCAAATTCTTGGCATATAGTAAGCTCTCCTTTTATTAGACACTAACTGACTAAAAATAATAGCTTTCTAAGAGTCAGAATAGTTTCAAGGCCAGACAGGCTGCTTAGGAGGCAGTGAACTCCTTGGTCACTGGTACACTATCAAGCAAATGCCAGGTGACCACCTATCAAAGATAACTGCCAGAAGAAAACAAACATAAGGCTTGTTTTCCAGCTTAACAACCATTAGTTAGTCCAGCTTAATTACCATTAAGGCTCCTTCAACCTCTCAGATTCTGTAATTCTAAAATTAAATTCAGAATGTAAAAAAAGTAAGTTTCATATGAAGAAAGTCTTTTTGATAAAGCCTGGAAAGTGTATAAAATGTATTAATACATACATATATGAATGATAATTTATCAATTTTATACAAACCTTAAAGATTTTTCAACAACTTGGGTCCGATAAACTTCTTCCTGATCCAAATTTATGGTGCAGAAACAATCTCTCATTTTGTTGGGTCCAAGATATGGCAATAAATTTTTTGCTTCACCTGTTGGTACAAAAATTGAAATTGGTGTTAAATATCACCAGCTGCTTCATGTTAAGCCTTAGATAAATTCACCCAAAAGAATGTAAGATGTAGGTAGCACAGGAAAAAAATTAGTGATTAGAGAACGATGATGATCACCTTGCTCTAAAGGGGTCTGGTGATACTGCGGGAGGGGCTGCGTACAGGGGGCATGTGAGGCCATATCCATCACGGCATCCCTGCTCCTGGAAAGGGGCAATCCCCTGACCTGTGCTGGCCATCCCACCCACCAGCACCAACTCAAGAACTTGACTCTATAATTAATCCTTCTTTAGTATATCATCATTAATTTCCCTTTCCAGTAGATGGTTCTCATCAGCACAGAAACAAGCTTTAGTATTTCCCAATTTTAAAAAAGCACAAAAATAAAATAACATCTCCTTTGATTCCACATTCTCCCTGTGATAGCATTCCATCATTAGACTCCCTCTCACAGCAAAACTTCTAGAAAGCAATTATCTCTAGTCATTCTCTAATTTTTCATCTCCCATTCACTCTTCAGCTCTCTCCAATCAGCTTCTAACTCCATGACGACACTGAAACTGCCTTCCATATGCCAAGCCCAATGGTCATTTCTCCGTCCTCATCATACCTGACCTGACAGCACTATTCAAAGTAAGTGAATACTAACATCCATCCTTAAAGTGTCCTCTTTTCTTGGCTTCCACAACTCTGGCTTTCCTCCTACATCACCGGCCCCCTCTCCTGACTGCTCTACTCACCTCTAAATGTTACGATGCTTCAGGGCTCTACTGTGGACCACCTTCTCTTCGTTCCCTATGCAAGCTTCTCCAGCATGTGGTATTAATGCTGGTGCTTCCCAAATCTGCATTTCCAGGTCTGATATCTCCTCCTCAACACTAGATATGAATATTCAAGCACCTCCTTGGATTCCAGTAGGAATCTCAAATTTAACAAGTCCCAGACAAACCATCTGATTTCCTCCCCACAAACAGGCTCTTCCCCAGTCTACTACCATTTTCCTCTTTTTCTCACCATCCTCCCCAAGCCTCCCACCCCCACATCCAGTCCATCAATAAACCCGGCAGACCTCCAAAACAAATCCCAATCCAACCACTCCTCAATCACCTTCACTGGTAGCATCCTACAATCTACTCTCCATCAAAGTGTGATCTTTTAAACATATCATTCAGGTCAGCCATGCTCCAGCTCCAATACCATTCCATTTCGCTTAGAATACAATCCCATTTCTAAATTCCCACTTTCATAGTCTACACAGCCCTACTGAACTGTCCTCTCCTTTCCTCCCACTCTCCCCAGTGTTCATGTTCTTTCCATTCATCAACCACATCAAGCTTGCTCAAGCTTAGGGCCTCTGCCTGGAGTGCTCTAACCCATAGCCGGCTCTTATCATTCAGTTTTCTGCTCAAATGTCACTTCCTCAGAGAAACCTTCTCCGACTCTTGTTACCACATTTTATTTCTCTGTTTCTTTTCATGATAGCATTTATAACTATCTGAAACTCTGTTAATGTTACTTAAGTGTCTATTTTCTGGTTTCCTCATTCTTGAGGCCTGAGAACTTGATCCCCAAGGACTGCCATACAGTAAGGAAGACACAAGAGTATTTGTTGAATGAATATTAAAGAAGCCAGTAAGTCTAGTTTTGAAGTTCTTGTGAGATGCTCATGGGTCATAAGGACACACAAAAGTGTGAGTGCTGAAACCAGACACCAGTGTACTAATTAGGAAAACAAGGCAGTTGGCATAAGGAAAAGAGCTTTGCCCTAACAATCATGAAACCAATGTTCCCGTCTTACCTCTGCTACTAAGTGGCTAAATGACTTACTGTAAGTCATTTAGCTGCTTAGACAAATCACTGAAGACAAATCACTGAAGCAGCTTTCATGGTAAAGGTTTGGAATATATAACAAGTCTCTTCTTGCTATCAACTTTAAAATTAAAGGCCATCTAAACTAACATATTTTAAAGAAGTTTATCAGTCAAGAAGCACCTATGAAAAACTCAATAAAGAAATACTTTTTAAAAATTAAAATGAGAAAATCAACGGAAAGGCACCAGTAAGATACTCATTGTTATTAAACTTGTCATTGGGAAATTAGAAAAAAATCAATTTACCATTTAAGCATAATATATAAAAATACTTATGTTCATCTCAAAAAAGAATCAAGGAATCTAATCTTTTAAATGACCCCAAAACTGCCTCATATGGGCTGGGCTTTACAAATAAACCTGTTTCTTAACGGGAAAAATAATACATATTTGATTTTTGTATCCATCCATTCTCTTCCTTAAAAGACTAGATGCCCCTCCTTTCATCCAAAACTCGTCTGTAGCTCATCCATCTACCTGTGCTCTCTCTACCCCATTCCCTCCCTCTCGCTCCAGGGCACTGCTCAGCAATTCTTTTTTCATTATTTTCAACCTTCTGTTCTTTTACGTCTCTCTTTCTTCTTTGATGTCTCCTCTCTCTCTAATCTGTTTTGTTTTTTTAAACCAAAAATCCAATTAGGTCGCTCTATAGGGCCTGGCATGTAAACAAATTTGGAATTAAATCATAATAGACATGCTTTATATCTAATGAGAAAATCTGGAACACTAAATCATTACCCTTGAATATGTTCCTGTTTCATTCACATAAATGATGTTCAAGAAAACTACACTATTAAATGTACACATTTCCACCACCCACTTTTTTTTTTTTTTTTTTAAATATATCTTTATTGATTTCAGAGGGAGGAAAGGAGAGGGAGAGAGAGAGATAGAAACATCAATGATGAGAGTCACTGATCAGCTAGCCCGCAACCCGGGCATGTGCCCTGACCGGGAATCGAACCCCGATCGCCTGGATCCTAGGTCAATGCTCAACCGCTGAGCCAAGCCCGGCCGGGCGCACCACCCACCTTTTTAAGAGAGAGATCATGGGGATTATCCAGTGAACTTGACACATTATCATATATTTACTTAGAATAAATAAAAACTTAAGTTCTGTGTAATATATAAAATGCACTCACATCACTTCCTATAAAAGCAGTTATCATAATCTGTACTCTGTATCTGTCACTAATGTTCAAATAAATTATACTGAAAGTGAATTCACCTAATCAGTGCCCAGTTTACCAATTAATCATACAAATACATTGGTTAAGTCAGTTATCAAGACTTTAAACTACAACTCCAAATACAGTAATTAATTGGCATTTTATAAAAAACATAAATCAAAATAATTAACTGCCACTTTGTAAAAAAAGTAATCAAAAGTGAAGTAACTAGTGGTTAGAGAATAAAAATAATGTTGTACCCACTATATCTCTAAGCAGAAAGAGATTATCTTAATAGGACACAGCTTATATCAAACTACACGAAAAGAGAAGAGTGAGGAATTAAGACCCATTTGTCTTCCTTTCCCAAGTTGAAGCATCTACCTTTTGGGTGTGCTGTGCTGTTTACCTCGCTATCTCATGGAACGATAAAAGTGGTTTTTAGTGAGATACTGCTCTGTCACTTCTGAGTCCATGTTTGATCCAGACAGCCACATCTAGCTGAAAGATTTCCCCAACTCTGAAGACTAGTAATGTAGGATGGAATCTTCTAATTTGTTAGAAATAAAGGGTAAGAAAAGAAACCAGTCCAGGATTAGGTTTAGAGAATCAACTCTAGCTAGTTTAAGTAGAAAGAGATTTAGTAAAAGATTTTAAGTGGCTTATAGAATTGTTGGAAAGACTGTGGAAATAGACTCTATGTTGCACTTTCAGGAATGACACTCAAAAGCCACACTGCAGCTGGACCACCAGGAGGGTTACTATCTCCTTTAGGATTAGAAGGTGCCTGCAGAACTGGGAAGCTGTAACTTTCAGCTTGCTTGTCTCACAACCTGGTCACCTCTGCCATGATCAGGAATCTGCCACAACTAGGAAACAGCCATCAGCAAACAGCCATCTTCATCAGGAAGCTGCTGTCACTGCAGTTGGCTCTGGAGTCAAGCCACACCTGCCACAGCCCGTATGAGAGAATGAATGCCTTGTGCCCTTCTTCTTGATACCTAGGAAACCTGTGACTAGACATGAAGACCTCTACAAATGCTGCTGCAGAAAACTTGGACATCTTCATGACAGTGCTTGTTAGTAGCAGCAGCCCAAACGCAACCTCCCTTCTCTTCTGCCCTCCAGATTTCTAATGAGTGCATCTAATTGGTGGATTTAAGTCACATCCACAACCCTAACTGCAAGAGAGGCTGGGAAATACAGTTTTTAGCTTTGGGTACCTCCATCTTCTTTTTTTTAACTTTAAATTTTTTATTTGATTGATTTGAGAGAGAGAGGAAAAAAGAGAGGGAGAGAGGAAGAGGGAGGGAGAGAGATACTGATTGATTTGTTGTTCCATTTATTTACGCATTCATTGGTTGATTCTTGTACGTGCCCTGACTGGGGATCAAACCTGCAACCTTGGCATATCAATGACGCTCTAACTAACTGATCTACCTGGCCAGGGCCTGGGTTCCACCATCTTATCCTTAAATTTATACATCATGTTTCAAAGTAATAAGATTAAAGTATGCCAGATATTCAACATATTGCTGAGATATGACACTTGAGCAATACAAATGAAATAATGGAAGTGGTTTCTACTTGCATTTGAATGAAAGAAATGTTTTTGGCTTATCCCTCATTTAAAAAATTCTGTACATGTCAGGATATGGCAATATGTAAAGGCAGATATTTGTCCTACAAAAGCAGATGTGTTGGCCTATAGCAAATAATATAGACCTGATTATATTTTCAAATGTCACAATTTCCTTCACAGTGAATCAAGGTCAGGGGGCATATCATTGACAAAACAACTGTTCCTCTATGAATTCATAAATGGTACTCCTTAAGAACTTTTCTAGTTTCCATTATGACTTACGATATAACCGTTAACTAAATTTTAAAAAAATTTCTCCTAAAGCATGGATTTTTAGAGATGAGCAAACTAATCTCCACAGGGCATTTATTCTCCCTCACAGATGTACTACAAGTATGCCAAGAACATCTTCACACTACACATCAGTGGTTTTTGTCCAACCATAAAATGAAATAGCCTCTTGCCCACTCATGTGATAGTAATTGTTTCTCTGCATCATGCATAGCTTGCAACATCATATATAGCTTAAATAAAATGCCGTTTAGCTTGGGTCCCCATCCGTCGCACTGTTGCCAGTTACCTTTTTAATATGTGAACAGATGTATTACCCCTTGCTCAAAAATCTTCAGTGGTGCCACACTATCCACTCTGTAGGATAAAATCTAAAATTCCTTAGTCTGGCAGTAAGAACCCTTCATGATCTGGCACCATCATGTTTGGCCCCATCTACTTACTCAATCTTTACCCCCACGATTATGCTCTAGCAGTTCTCTACTTTTGTTCCTTGAACACACTGAGGTCTTTCATGTTTCTGTACATCTGCAATGCTATTTTCACTGTATGGAATGCTCTTACCTGTTTTTTTCCAGAAAAGATCTGTTTAAAGGCATCTTCGTAAAGTCTTCCCTCATTCCTAGGTAGTCATGTCACTTTTTCCTTATTTCCTCATATATACTATAATGATCATATTATATTGCACTTGTTGCATTTCATTCAACAAATATTTGTTAAGTACCTACAACATGCCAGGCACTTTTCTAAATGCTGGGGATATAACAATGAATAAAAATAGGTCTCTGCCCACATGGAACTGCTGTACAATCTATACAGGGAAAACAAACATCATAAACTCTTAAATAAGTAAATAAATAATATTTATTGCCATGGAAGAAACAGAGTAGGGTAAAAGAGTTAGAGAGTAGAGAAAGGGAGGAGGGCACTGTTATTTTATATAGGGAATTGGGGAAGGGCTTTCTATTAAGATATTTGAGCATATACCTGAAGGAAGTCAATGAAAGATTGAGCCATGTGGGTATCTGCGGAAAGGGATAACAGGCAGAAAGAATAAAATATGCAAAGGCCCTGAGACAGGATAATTTGGCACACTGAAGGAAGAGCAAGGAGGCCAGTATGACTGTAAAACAATAACCCAAGTGGAGAGAGGGGGGAAACGGTAAGAGATGATGTAGGGGTGGGAAAGGAAGTAGGTTAAATAGGTCTTGTAGGCCAATGTAAAGTCTTAGGCTTTTTTGAGTGAGATAGAAAGCTATTGAAGGATTCTGAATAGAAGAATGGCATCACCTAACTTTTGTTTTAGAAGACATACTGCAGAAGGGAAAAGGTGGAAGCAGAAGATTAGATAGGAGGCCATTGTAATAATCATGATTAGAGATAAGCTGGGGATGGGGAACAGTCCTGGCATGGAGGGCGGTGGTCAATTGGGCATACATATTGAAGATAGAGACAACAGGATTTTTGATATTTTGGATGTGGGTGTGAGAGAAAGAGGGGTCAAGGATGATTTCTTAGAGTTTCAGCCTGAGCAGCTAGATGAACAGAGATGCCCTTTCCAGAGGGAGGAGCCTCTTGCTGGGGGAGGGGATCGAGAGTTTGCACTGGGCCTGTTAAGAATGAGCTACCCAACTGCAGATGTCAAGAGGGCCAAGGTTGCTGGTTCGATCCCCGGTCAGGGAACATACAAGAATCAACCAATGAATACATAAAAAAGTGGAACAACAAACCGATGTTTCTCTTTCACTCACTCTTTCTCCCTTCCTCTCTCTAAAATCAATCAATTAAAAAACAAAACAAAACAGGGCAAAGAAGTCCTGGATGGAAATAAAATTTGAAAATCATCAGGAAGTACATAATATTTATAAGACTGTAAGACCATACAAGATCACAAGGAAAGTAAATATGGATAGAAAAGTAAATAGATTTGAAGATAGAGTCTCAGAGCTCCATCATTTTGAGTTAGTAAAGATGAGAAGGAACAGCAAAGAAGACTGCTCTATGTCTGTTCACTGAACTATAATCTTCTGGGGGAAAGGATCAATTCTTAGAACCATGCTTAGCTGATAATAGATAGTAAAACAGCTACTGAGTAAGTATGAGAGAGTATGTGTTTATAAGTTTAGCATGGGCAAAAAAGAGTTCTACTATCACATCACAAATTACAAAATTGCATATAAGTTTCTTTTTTCCAGCTTATGTAAGCTGATCTATGTCAACTGCTCCAAAGGTTAAAAAAAATGTTTCCTGTAAACATTTACCTAAAGCACCAACTATAAGGATCTTTATAATGTTAACACAGAGTTATTATATTGAAAATAAACAAACAAATCCTGAAATCCACACATTCAAATATTTACTGAGTGCCTAGTAAGATGCTAGGGATACAATAGTGAGAAAAATGGACAAAATTGTATCTTTATTGAGATAACAAGGTGGACAGACAACAAATAAGATAAATAAATAAAAATGGTATGTTACTAATAAGCATTATGCAGGAATGGACAACACATGAAAGGGAGAGGAAGGGGAACCAAGGAAGGCTCCCCTGAAAAGGTAACTTCTGCATAATTACCTGAAGGAAGAGGGGAGACAAGTAAATAGTTTCTAGAAAATAGTAGCATTTAGTCATTGTCAAAAAGTAAACAATTTAAACTAAGAAGATAAACACCACTGGGAATCAAAACTGATAACTTAAATCAACAGAAGGATGGCCAATTCTGTGTACAAGATCAATGATTCTATGTAAAGGCTGCCAGATAGTAAATACAGATCCTACCACATAAATTTTACCTAGGAGTAGAATTTCAAGTATCAGGCTACTGGATACAGATTCTGGTATACATGCTTCTGGACATGTAAGTATGCACATATGTGCTTACGTGTATGTTTGGAGGGAATTACATGCATGCATTTATAACTGTAGATTTGTATGTATGTTTCTGTGTGTCCTAGAGAAAGACACTACTGTGATAAGAAAGAAGATAAATATTTATCAAGTAGTTGGATACTCCAAGACTAATGCTAAACATTTTCTCAAATATCTCATTTGATCTATACAACTTTGTGAGGTAAGTATTACTGTTCCTTTTTATAAATTAAAAAAAATAATTCAGTTACATATCTGGTAAGGTGATTTGACAAAAATCAAACTCCAAAGCTTGCTTAGTATTTCCATTACACTATTAACGTCTTTCTGAATACAGCAGTGCTGAGAGGAATAGACAGCTATTCCTTTCTGAAATTACCCTAAGAGAACCTGTAAGACCAAGCCTATGTAAAAAATAAGTATAGGGATAAGAGCCAAACAGATCTCAGGAGGATTAAATTAAACCCTGAGAGAAACTGCAAAGGGCCAGGGCCCTGGATAAGATAACCCTAAGGACAAAGATTCTCTGACATGGGAGGAAAGCTAAATCATAATAATAGTTACCACTTACTAAGTTAATACATATACTACACATAGCAGATGTTTTTTTGGGGACTTCATATATGTTACTTCACTTAAGCTTCACAATGATTTCTCCCAATTGATTTTTTTCCAGAGTACAGAAACAGGGTAGAGGGATAATATTCCAGGAGTAAGTGAACACAGTCTGGAGGTGGAACAGCAGAAGCACCTTCAAGGAGGCAGTAAACATACAAACTGGTGAAGGCACACAGGGAGCTGAAAGGGGAATAAAAGGAGTAAGACTGTAAAGAAAGGGTGGAATCAAACAGAACCTGAAATGCCGAGCTAAAGAGTTTTAACTGTATTCAGTGAGCAACAAAGGTCACTAAAGGTCTGTGTGGTCAGAACTATGCTTCAGGAAAATTACTCTGACAGTTAAATGGCCTAAAGTAACAAAAGGGCAATGGGAGGAAAAGCAAAATGGAAGAGATACTACAGAGATAGAATAATTTGGCCTCAGTGACTCAGGAGATGATGTTCTAATAACAGGAGTATCAACCCAAACAGAGGACTGGAACTTTAAATGGGGAAAAGACATAAAAACATGCAAACTTTATCATTTAAATTCACACACACACAGAAAGACAAAGTGCAGAAGAATGAAGTGAATGTACACTTAAAATATGATACAATCTTGGTGTTGACAAGTTTAGAGTAAAATTAAAATGCTGTTACGCTATTTAATTATCCATGAACAAGACAATCCTATATGTTAACACATCATAAGGTCTTTCAAATTTTCTTACAAAGTTTAATTGAAATTTTTGCAATAAAAGGGGCACACAATTCTGAAAACATATACAGTATTGGTAAAGTATAACAAGTTACATGAATTCACTTTGGAGACAGAGATCTGAGTTTCAACATAAGCTTTGTTCTTGATCTTATGTCTTTAAACTCAACCTTCTGTATAAAAAAAGATAACTATAATGCTTCATGGTTGCTGTGATCATTAAATGAGGTAAAGCACTTACCACAATGCCTAGAACAGAGTGAGCACTCAGTAAACAGTAACTAGTAGTGTCCATCCTTGGTTAGAGATTCCTAAAAATTAGCATCTGCACACAATTCCCTTTACCCAAGCCATTAAGTCCTGACCAAATATAATGTTATTTTACTGAATACATCAGAGGAGTTCATTTATTTAAAAAAAAAAAAAAAAAAAAATTCTTATTTCAGAAGTAATACATTTCTATTTTAAGAAATACATGGAAAAACACCTGGCCTTTCTATAGCTCAGGCTCCACATCTCATTTGAATCCCTCGTTTTAGAGGACACAAATTGGGGGTTAGGTAGCCAGACATTTGTTTGGCCTGCATAGTATTTTTTAAAAATGCAGCCAACATCTAGAAACTGGGAGAGTTAATAATAAATATATATATTATTTCTGGTTTCTCTTTAATAATCAAAGACCTGGAACATGGTTCTGAGTAGAAGCCGCAGACATGCACCCCTTACTAAATCATAACAATCTGCACTCCATCATGGAAATAAGGTACTGTGCAGTCATCAAAGTGCCTAAAAGCAAGGTAATACCACTAAGCAAGCACCAGAGTGGGCAAAGGACTCCAGGAATGCAGCATAGTTTAGGTGGTTAGCCTACACTCAGTGAGCAAAGAACTATTTTATGGCTATAAGAGCTGAACAATAAGTACAGTTCTTGACAAGACATAAAGGTTAAAACATAAGTTCCATTGCAACTCAACAAAAATGTCCTACTAGGTAAGATGCAACTCTTCAGTGGGAAAGTCTACAGAACATAATTAGGGGCCAGTTGTTTCATACAAATCATGTGCACAATAATTATAGTTATCTATATTGCTATCGTATTAATCACCTTTGACTGAAGCTCGGTACAGAACAAGAAGTTAGGAAACCACTGTACATGAAAAGGCAAGTTTCACAAGGTATTGCCAGGAAGCGTCCATGGGTTATATAGAGATACGTCACCAAGATGCAGGCAGGATCTTCCTGTGGTTTGCCTTGCCCACTTCCGGTTTCAGTTTTGAACGTGTGCTGATCCCTAAGCTTCCTATAGCCCCCTTCTCAAGTAGCAAACCAAACTCTGAAATGCATATGGTAGGAATCTCTCCTAGGATAGGCCAGTGGTTCCTAGAGCTACATGAAGCTTAGCAAGGATCCTAAGCTGACCAAGAGAGCCTCGTAGAGCAAGCAAACGAAAAGGCCAAAAGCCAGGTGGTAGCAGAACTAAGGGCTCCGTGGACAGGCTATATATGGAATATGGCTGCTATTTCTGGTAACAACATCCAGGGAGTCAAAATGAGACTCATTATGGCCTAGTGCTTTAAAGAAAAAAAAAAGTGGCACCTAGATATTAAATAGGTGCACCCACACACATGCATGTAAAGGTATATGCGCGTGTGTGTTCCAGCAAGACAAACTCACATGAAAATATGCAGAACGAAGAGTAATATTTTTTTGTATGTGTGAATCCCCAAAACATACTAAAGATACAGCATTGCAACATTCTAATTTTATTGACTATCATTACATTAGATCATAACCAATTTAGGGACAATTATTAACTTCTTGGCAACAGAAATGTACTCATCAGTTCTTTCCAATTACCATCTGATAGGCAACTTGGTAGAGAAAAGGACATGGACTTTGATAACTTAAAAATCTTCTGAAAACCTGGCGCTGCCACTGTAAACCCTGAACAAACAACCTTTCTGTCAGCGGCCTCTTCACTACAAGAGGAAATTGGATTAAATAAAACAACTTGCAAAGTAGCCCAACATAGTACCTAGAAAAGAGTAAATACTCAATAAATATTAGTTTATTTCCTCATCCTAAGAAAATGTTATATAAAATAAAACTGTTCAAGTTCAAAACTAAGAGGTTCTGTACCATTCACACAAATGTTATAATATTTTAAAGGATCAAAATTATTCTTTTTACTACATTCCTCTGAGACAAAACATGGGCTTTTTAGTCAACTTTTTAAAACATAAACAAATGGTAAAAACAGGCAAAATACAGGAAATAAAGTTACCCCAAAACCTGACAGAAAAGTTGACTCTATTTCTATGTGCACTCAAAATGTTACCAAGCTTAACACTCGGTTACCCTTATTTTTGCAGACAGGATATTCTTCAAGAGTAGAGCAAGAGAGGCTCTCACAGCTTAACCTTATATCAAACTCATTTATACAAATGGTCTTTTTTTTATAACATAGCTAATACACAAATACACACTGTAGAAAATTAAACCATTATAAGTACGGTTAATTTCCCTTTGTCTACCACTGAGGTAACCAATGTTGTACATCATCTATATTTATTTATTTATTTTTTAATCCTCACCTGAGGATTTTTTTCCATTGCTTTTCAGAGAGAGTGGGGGTGGAGGGGAATATTGATGTGAGAGAGACGACACATCAATTGGTTGCCTGGAGTACTCACCCTGACCTCCGGGGCCAGGGATCAAGCCTGTGTAACCAAGGTACGCACCCTTGGCAGAAATTGAACCTAGGACCCACCCTTCAGTCCGCAGGCTGACTTTCCAACCACTGATGTCAAACTGTACATCTTTTAAAATCTCTTTCTGTACATTTCTCTTATATATGTAGAAAAAACAAAACACATGATACTATACGTATCACTCTAACAACTTGTTTTTTTTTAACTCAACAATACGTCTTGAAATTGTTTCCTTTCATACTATAGATACACTTCATTCTTTTTAGCTGCTACAGAAGATAATTGTGAATATATTATTTACCCATTTTACTACTGATGGACACTTAAGTTGTCTCTAATTGCTTTGTTTTACCAACAAGGCAACATTCAACACCTTTGTATATGCCTCTTCTGCAAATGTACAAGTGTTTCTGTAAGACAGATATGTAGATGTAGAAATGCATAGGGTATCTACATTTAAATTTTTAACAGGGACTGTCAAAATGCTCTCCAACATTGCTTTACAATTTAAATTCACAGCAACAATGAGGAAAAGTACCTTTTCCTTAAATCCTCACCAAAAACTGAAATTAGCAAGCTTTTCTGTTTCACAAATGGTGACTTTTTAAAATTTGTATTTCCCTGATTAATTTTTGTTAAATCTTCCCAGTATTTTCCTTTGTTTCCTTTTTATCTCCTTTTCTCTGAAATGTGCATTCATATCCTTAATTTTTCCAATGGCGTTTTCCTTTTTAAAGTTTGTATGAACTTTTATATACTGTGGACACTAACACATAGCGATGCAATATAGCATAGTAGGTTCAGAGTAACAGGGTGGACGGTAGTGCCAGTCTGCCCAGTTTGAATGACAGCTCCAACACTCACTAGCTGTGTGATGTTGGTCAACTTACTTAGTTTAGTTATTCTGTGCCTCAATTTGCACATCTGCAAAATGTGGACAATAACTGTATGTATAATTACCATGAGGATTAAATTAGTTAATATGTTTAAAGTGTTTTAAAACAGTGGCTGGCACAGAATAAGTATTATATAAGTGTTTTCTTTTTGTCTGTAGGATTTGCTACAAATATCTTCTCCCCAAACTATTGTTTGTCTTTTAACTCCTGTATAAAAGTCTTCACTTACCTTTCCTTAAACAGTTCTTTCTCCATCTCTATTCTAGTATCAGAAATTATATAAGTAGGTGAAATCAACAACTGATTGCTCTCACTGGATCTCACAATCAAGTTCTCGTCATGAATAAATGCAGGCATCAGCCAAAGCTCTACATTAAAACAAATCTTTCCACTAAAAAATAACTTTCTTATTGAATAAAGCATTCCCACAAACCAATAAAAAGAATAAGCCAGTAGAAAAAAGACAAAAGAAAAAGAATAAGCCAGTAGAAAAAAGACAAAAGAAATAGACAAGTTCACACAAAAATGGAAATAAAAATGGTTATTAAAAATATGAAACGATCGTTGATCTCATTCAGAAGAAGTGCAAATTCAAACTACAAATTAGAAGTTTCTTTTCATCTTACAGACCAGTAAAGATCAAGTTTTGAAGTACATACTATGTGGGTGTAAAGAAACAGGCATTTACACATTACTGGTAGAAGCATAAATTGCTATAGTTTCTATGAAAAAGTTTGGCATTGTCTTTCCAAATAAAAATGTACATACCACTCAATTCATCAATTGAATTCTTAAAATCTAGGAATTTACCCTACTGATAGGCACATACACTCATATTAAAAATGACATACCTATAAGGTTATTTATTGCAGTAATGTTTGTAATAGCAAAGAATGGAAACAACCTAAATGAACATCAGCAGGGGACTGGTTAAATAAACTGTGATGTATCCAGATGATGGAATATTATGTAGCTGTTAAAAAATGAGGCAGCTCCATATATATATATATATATATATATATATATATATATATATATATATGAAAAATCTTTACACTACTATTGTTAAGTATAAAAAAGCAAGACGCAAACAATGTGTGTATTTTGCTATTATTTGTATGCTGATGAGATAATAATATTCATAAATTTATGCTTGTAAATACTTAATCTAAGGATACACACACAAAAAATAGTAATACTTGCTTCTAGAGAGGGAATGGCTAGGGAGACAACAGAAGTAAGAAAACTTACTTTTCAGTGTACACCCTTTTGTATCTTTTGAATTTATAACAAGTATTTATATTACCTAATCAAATAAATAAATTTTTTTAAAAAATACATGAATTAAAAGCCCCCCCGTGATCACACCAAACTTTCTATTGGTCCCCTCTAAATGGTCATGCACACAGCAAGTGCCTACCACTCAGATAGTTTGCGGCTAGTCTGTTCAACCGGAAAAAGCAGAGGTTCACCATCCTAGCTGCCCATTATTACCTTCTGTGGAACGTTTTAAACCTACAGATATCAAGGTACCACTGCAGAAATTCTGATTCAGTAGGTCAAGAGTAGAGCCTGGGCATCAGAATTTATGTTCACAGGTGATGCTGATGGGCAGTCAGGACTGAAAACAGCTGAGTTAGAGCATGACACAAATAGGGAAGCACCCAGGCTCAATCTCCACTTAAGTCACAATTATGGTCTCATAACTAATTCTAGCCACTTCACAAAGTTCTTAAAAAGGAACTGATGAAAGTGTATTGATAAAACAAAAACCTATTCCTACTGGATATATCACTAGATAGGCAGTGTAATCTTTCTATATTAAAAGCAGCACATCTGCAACATCGGTATAGTAATGAATTCACTATGTGGCATTTTAGAAAGAACTTTGATAGTACTAGTGGACTAGTGTCCAACAGGTCATTAACTGTGTGACACATGGACTCTCTGATCGTCAACTTCTTTATTTGTAAAATGGGGGGACAGAACAAGATATGTTCTCTACCTTCCAGCCCTAAACTTCTATAATTCTCTAAGAATACAGGGGTCTAAAAAGCAACTATTGCTTAGTATACACTTTAGGATAAATTAGTAAGGAACTTTTTCATCCCATTCTAAGCCTAGGCCCAGTTCACAGTCCAATGGGCTAGTGCCCTATCGCTCAGATATGTATTATGTACTGCTGAATAAATTAACATTCACAGGAAAAAATTTTTAGGATTCAAACAATAATAAGCCGTAGACAAATATTTTTTAAATAGTGCATCTTATGCAAAGAAGGCATACTAAATATATTTAAGCGTTAAAGTAAAAGCATCTGATGCACTGTCTTAAAGACCATCAAGTTTAAAAGCAATAATCAAAGACTCAGTGCTAAAAGGGACGTTAAAGACCATATCTAAACCTCTCATTTTACAAAATAGGAGCTCAGTGAAGAAAAAGAATCTTTCCAAAGTCATTCTGTCATTAATGATATTCTTAGAACCACGCTTTTAATAAAAATTTGTCAGTTATTATTCACTGATGTGTACTGGTATAACCTTATAATGTATATTACTTTAGCTAGGGATTTTTGATAACTAAAATGGTATATATAAAACTAAAGATATATGCTAGAAATTTTTTAATATACATAAAAAGTTTCTTAATTTACATTAACCAATGGCTATGCAACAAAACTGTTAGCAGCTCTCAACAGAGCATAGAACTTCATTTATTGATAAAACATGTAATTTGATATTATTGTCACATAATTTCATAAAGCATATTAACAAGGAAATAGGATTAGCATCTATGATTAAAGGATAAAACAATAGTTTTATTTCAGCTACATTAGTTCGACAGTCAGTCTATTCAGAGTTCTAAGCTAAAAAAAAAAATACACAGAAACTCTATGAACTCATTGAGGTTTACCTCCTCAGAGCAAATGATTAGCAGACTGCTCTGTGAACTTTTACAAAGGGCCCTTTTCTCTCATTTCTATCCCTCTGAAAGATGGATTCTTCCTCCATTCTAAACAACTCATCATCTCATTTCAGATTTCTGACAATAATGAGTTCTTAGCATGAACAAACCCTTTTTAAATCTTTTCCTCTTTTAACTTATTAAATAACATCTCATTTCAAATGTCTGATAATAATGAAATTCTTAGCATGAATAAACTTTTTAATCTCTCTCCCTCTCAATTCTATTGTATGGTCAATAAAATGTTTTGATTTATATTTTACTACCAAAAAAACCTCGAACCTGCCATGACAAATAAAAACATTTATGTGTAAGGTGTGTTTATGAGATTTTTCCTTACCAGGCTCAGGACCAATTAGTAACAGTATTCATGGAGTACAGTCAGGTAACAATATTCAAATCCCCTAATAATGAGCAATCAAAGAAGTTAGAAAAAGTTAATCCATTTCCTAATGCGGCAACTTTGGCAACAGTTCAAACCTAAGCTCAGCTGGTACTGTGATTTTGAAAGGGATGAACTTCCTGCCACAGATCCATGTAGTTTTCTCTTAATCACACCAGACCTTCTACTTTGTTTAGTTGTAAAATTTACAAAACACTTTCATATCCTGTATCTCAAATCCTCAAGAAAACATAGTGTGAGGTAAGGCATTTTCAAAAATCCTATTCTGTTCTAAGCATTGGGCTGACACTGGGATAATTTTTTTTTTAAATAAGTAAGAATAAATCTTTACCTTGGAAGAGCTCACGGTCTAACAAGGGAAATAACTTTTTAAAAATGTGCTAGATAACAAGGAAATGGAAAAGGAACAGTACAGACTCTTAACACCTTCTCTCCAGGGATGGGGGTGTGGCAATACCCCAAAGAAGACACATGACATGGAGATGACATGGAGCAGGCTTTTGAAGGATGAGCAGGAGTTCTCTGACATAAATATGGGGTGGAAGACAGGAGAAAGACACTCCCAGGCAGAGGGAACAACATGTACATGATGAAGCATTATTCCCATTTTAAAGATGAGGAAGATAAGCTCAAAGGTAAGTGAGCTGCCTAAAGTCGTCACATGAATAATTAACAGTGTAGAAACAGAATACAGGTCTTCTGATTTTAATCAGCTTCGCACACCAGGAAATGCCAGTACATGTTGGATAAGAACATGAAATAAAGATTAGTTTTTATCTCCCACTACACTCCTTCTTAAGAGATGGTCCACATCTGTCCCAGATTCTTGGGTGAGAAAAAGAAATAATCTTTTATTTAATCCTTAAATCAATCCTGTGAGACAGACGTTTTTACTATCCCCATTTTACACAAGAATACAGAGGCACCCAGAGGTTAACAAAAGTTGGAAATTAAATGAAGATTAAAACCTAGGTGACTAACCTGACCAAGCATCTACACTCAAGCATATCCTAGGACATTCTTCATCTGGAGTTATCAGGGAAACCAAGTAAGTTCTAGGATACCTCATGCTTCCAGATTTTGTACTATACCATGTCTCAACGTTCACACAAATCCTCAAATTTGGCTCCCTTACAAATCTGGTCTCCCTTGAGCAGATAAACCCATACATGAGGTGACATGGGCTCTTTCAGCAACGTTTTACAATCTGATTTAATCAGACTAAATTTAACAAAAATCAGTAAAATGAAGGACATCGTAAAAAAAAACAGCATGAAGCCTGAAAGTACAAAGGAGAAAGCCCTAATATCCTTCGCGCGCGCGTGCGTGCGTGTGTGTGTGTGTGTGTGTTTTGGGGGGGAAGGGGGAGCGGCAATGAAAACTTGCTTCAGCTGCACTAGCATACCTGCCACTCACTGTGCAGTTCCGGCCAAAGGATGGAGTTTCAAGTAACCCTTAATTTCTTTCATCAAGGGTTCACATGACAACTGTAGGAAATCCAACAACCAAACCTGCCTCATGAATATTAACCGAGCAGACCATTTGGAATGGCCATGGTTTCCCAGGGCACTAAATGGACCTTAGGGAATTTGGGATCGGCATGTAAGACAAAATACCGTCAGCAACACTGGATTTGCTAATGTCAGTCAATTATTTGAAACTGACCACCACAAAATGGTTTTTCAATCTGTGAACCTGGTATTTTACCTTGTAAAGTATATGGGAAAATTAATAAATACTGGAATGAAACCACTAAACAAGGTTGTGGCTATTATCTCTAGAACTTTAAATATATATAAATCAATCCATCCTCACTTTTTTGCTGATATGGAGTTGATATGATTTGCTGATATGATTTAGGACATTTCCTTTCAGGCTCCCTTTCAGCCCTCTGGATCTCTAATTCTCCAGATCAGAGACTCTCAATCAGTAGCACATCTCCAGGCTAGTGGGCATTATCAGGCTTTCCTCCAAGCTCCCAGTATGATGAAAAGGAAAGCTGACACGGTTACCTCCACCCCCAAGCTGCTTAATACCTTCAGTGTCACAACCATTTCTGTGACTTCAGCACCTGCTAGTGATTCTTCCAGCCCCCACAACCCCCAACATGCAAAACCCACACGTCAGTTTCAGGGAAACAGAAAAAAGCATCTTTTCACAGTGTTCTGAAGGTCAACCAACTCTGGATTACACTATCTAAAAGGAGCACACAAAAATGGTGAGGAAGGTGGGAAGAAGCGTCATATAAGTATCCTGATACATTTTTTTCTTATGAAGCAGACACTATGATCTGAGCTATAAGCTGAACAATTAAAAAGCAAGAAACTGACTGAGATAACAGATGTAATACTTTGACTATGGTTAAAGAGGTAATATCATTCTCAGCAACAGGATGATCAATCTCCACGTCGGTGTAGTGGGGTTGCTCTAAGCCATAGAAACAGAGTTGTGGTTTTTTATTTGTTGGCCCAAGTTCACTTACAGTGGTATCTCTTACAGTGATATCTTTGCCGTGGAGCAGGTGAAAGTACAGGGCAGCTAAGTCTGTAAAGAGCCCAACCCCAACCCTCAATTCCAAGACATGTATATACGTAGCTCACGGTACAACCTGCAGCTCTGTAAATCAGTGAGGCTCCAACAGCCAGTGCCGCTAAAACGCAAAAGTGATAAAAAACAAACAAACAAACACTTGGAAAATTAGATCAAGGGGGAAACTCTGGCCCATTTGTACTTTTCCCAAATATTAAATTAGAAGATTTTATACCCTAGAAGGTAACTTCAACTTTACTTTTGTGGTGTCATTTTCCAGGTTTTAAAAACTACTCTCGCCTGAGGATTACTTGTGAGAATAAAAAGGTGGAATATTTTAACGTATCTGCTTCTGAGGCTTAATAAAATCACAAACACTTGAAAGGGAGGGCAGTTTGAAAAGAGGAAAGTGGGGGAATCCAAGCTCAATAATACTACTATTCAGAAAGAGGAAAATTTTACATCCTGTGTAGGAAAGAGCATTGTTAGCCATGTTAATGCAATCCGATCTCCTCCATACAAAGTAAAAAGTACTCCTCATAACTCGGGGTTATTTCCATGAAGTTTCCAGTCTGAGGATACTGAATAAAGAAAGTAAGAGTGATATCTGACAAAAGCAAAAGTAAGTTTTATTGCTATATCTTACAAATGGAAAAAGAGAGGTGTTTCTTTTGCATAAATTACGGTGAAGAAAAAAAAAAAAGGCAATCTGACGCCAAAGGGTCGTTTAATTTCCAAAATAAATGTCCAAATGACTGGACTCAAATGGTCTGTCTACGGCAACGCTCGGAGCCTCTAAGCGAAAAACTTGTATTAAGTCAACCAGCGTGGCTCGTTCACAAAAGTAACAATTAAGTGCATGAGAAGGAAATGAATTAAGTGGGTTAAGTGCTGGCCGCATGACTGTGTTTTGAGACCTGCTCACAGGAAGCCACTGCATCCGCCTGAATTCACTGTCAGTCACGCCGTCTCTCGGTTCCAGCCGCGCCGCAGCGAGTCGGGGCGCGCACAGGTGTCCGGCCGGGCCCCTCCCGCACGGCCGGGGCGGCGGCCGCTCGGGCCCCACGGCGGCCTGTTTCCTCCCGATCAGGGCGCCTCTTTCAACCTCGCCCAGGCTCCCGAGCCCAGGACACAGGCAGCCCCCTGCCCCCGGGCCGGCCCCACTTCCCCGCCCCCCTCCTCCGGCCGCGCCTCCCGGTAATTACCGCCCGGCTCCCACCTCCGGGCTGCTCCCGGGCGCCCGCAGCCGCCAGCAGGCCTGCGTCTGAGGGCGGCCGGAAGCGCCTCACGCCCCCGGCCCGCGCCCCCGGCCGCGCCCCAAGCTGGGGCGGCCCCGCGTCCAGGCCGCGCCCCCAAGCCGAGCCCCTCACGCCGGCGCTGCCCGGCACCCCTCCCGGACCGATTCCCGGCTCTCCGCTCCCGCCGGACGGGGCAGCCCAGCCCAGCCCAGCCCACGCCGCCCCGTCCGGGCGACGCCTCCCCCAACACACCCCCCTTCCAGCCTCGCCCGCGCCCGCCCTCCCGGCGCGTCCCTCCCGGCCCGGCTCCGGGCCCCGCCCAGGCCCCCTCTCGGTCCCGCGACCCCGGCGCGGCGCCGCCACCCCTGCGCTCTCGCCGCCCCTTCAGCCCCGCGGCCGCCGCCGCCGCTGGGTGGGTCCCGTCAGCCCGGCCCCCGCTTACAGATCTTGCCCCGCAGACTCTGCAGCACTCGGACCTCGCGACTGTCCTCGTCCCCAGCCTCGGGCTCCGTCGTCGCAGTCGCCGCCGGCGCCTCGGAAGAAGCCGCCGCAGCATCAGGCGCCGCTGCCGCCATGGTGCCGCCCGGCCCGTGCCGCAGCCCCGCCGCCGCCGCCTGCGTAGCCCCGCGAGGCGGAGCCGGGCGGCCTAGGCTGGGGCGAGACGCGCGCCTGGCCCCGCCCCCGCCCGGCCGCCTGGCCCCGCCCCTGGCCCCGCCCCGCGTGGCCCCGCCCCCGCCCCACCCGGGTCGGCACGGTCGCCGCTCCCCCGCCCCGAGCCCGCGCCGCCCCCGCGGGAACCTGGCTCCTGGCTTTCCTCCTCTTTGCCCCTTAAAAGCCCGGGCTCTGGCCAAATGAGGCTCCCAGTCGTGGCTCGGAGCAGCCTTGAAACCCCCTGGGAGAAAACGCCGGCCCCCCAGAAAACCCCAAATCCTCTGGGAATTAGGGCCTCGGCCCCAGCGGACTTCGTCTCTCCTGCCGCTCGAGGAACCGCCTGCCCGTGGAGAAGGGCCTTCGACAGTGCGGGGACCTCAACACTCCCGTAGTGAAAAGGAGCCGAGGGGTGCATTAGAGATCCCCTCGATAGCATCCGTGTGCCCCCTGCCCCAGGACAACACATACGACCCACAAATCCTTGTTTTTAAGCCAGAACACTGCTTTGCAAAAGCTGGTGCAAGGAAAGGACCACAGTCCCCGGTTACACCGCGAGCGCAGTGCCCGACACCCACCCGCAGGGACATCCTGAAGCCTTCATCACCCCTCGTGTATTTCGGAAACAGGGCCAAGAAGGGCTGGGTGACCCCATCAGAGGGCTTGTTAAAAAGCTGATTGACGCTAGGAGATCTGTCAGCCTTTGACTAGCTGTTAGCTTCATTTCAAGGGAACTCTTGACAGTGAGTAAACTGCATGAATAATGCCCTGGTATGCGATGAGGAAGATGATTTCCTGGTCTCGAGGTGGTTCGGTGCGTTGCCTTAAGAAGGAAGAAACTGTGACTTAACAGGGCAGGGTATTTGTTTTCTAGGGCAGCAAGAGGCATCAGTCAGTCTGTCAACAAGTCTTTGTTGAGGGCCAGGCTTAGTGATAGACTCAGGGACTGCACGGCCATCGAGGCGAAGAGAGCCCCAGCCCTGCGGCGCTCAGGCTACCGGGCGGCACAGAAGGACAGGCACTGGGAGAAAGGAGCTGAGATTAGGGAGGACACTGGGGAACCTTCCTGGGAAGTGCAGGAGGGGTGAACTGAAGGCAAGCCAGGAGAGGCAGAAGGATGACAACAGGCAGGGGCCACTGCGCACAGGCTGGACAGCTGGCCGGAGAGAACCGCCTCAGTGTGGGCCTGTGGCTGAGGAGTGGCCCTTCCAGTTTTGGGTGTGTTACTGGTCATCGCTACATGATTTTTACACATGTTGGAGAAAGTGGACTTACCTCCTCTTATGTGGGTGTGTTGCTGTCATTTCAAACACTAAGTCCAAAACTTGATTTTCTATTTTTCTTCCCAAAGCTGAGTTTGCAGCCACATTCTGTTACCTTGGCTAAAAACTTGGACTCTTTTTTTTTTTTAATCCCTTGTCTCCATAGGTTTTCAGTTGCCACATCCTTCTGACTCTGCCAAAATCTCTTCTCTCCCTTCCCTTCCTTTCCGTTCCCTGGCGTTGTTGCCCTTGTTAGGATGATCGCCACTGGGATAATATCAGCGTGTTACAGTGTTTGTTTGTTTCTTGTTTTTAAAAGGTCATGAGTTTATGAGGCAGGCCGACTCGGGTTGGAGTCTAATTCTACCCCTTTTATATGTGGGACATTTGGGCAAGCTTCTCGACCTTCCTGAACCTGATTTTTAACAGTAAACTGGGAATGCTATACTTAGCCTTCCTTCTCCGAAGGGTTATTATCAGGATTAAATAATAATTGAGAGTATGTGTGTGGAGCTCCAGGTGGCACGCTGGGCACGCAGTGGGATTAACTCAGTAAACATCACCTCGTGCTCTTCTCTAGGAGGTCTCCCATCCCTCTCATTCCTCCTACACACCACTTAAATTAATCTTCCTAAAACAAAAATTGGAGTTTGTCACTTGTCAGCTAAAAAAAAAAAAAAAAAAAATCAATGGCTTGATTCATCCCTTCAGCCAGCGAGCGAGCTACACTGCAGGTCATGAAGAGTGTTAGCAATGACAGCAGAATAAAATTAAAATTCCTCGGGCCACTGTCTGCCGTTGCAACTGGACCCAGCCTACCTGACCCCTCCTCCCACCGGCCAGCCCGAGTCACTTTTCTCACCTGCCTGACTGCTAGCGTTGGCCTTCCTGCCTGGCCAAATGCGGCCGTGTCCATCTGTCTATCACTTTCTCTCCTGGACAGGGGCACTTATTCCTACCTTTCTGTGGCATTGATCGCTTTCTACGTGGTATTATGTGCCTGTGTACTTGTTTATCTCTGCTCCTAGGTTCATGTTTTTAACTCCCTTAACAAATACCTGTTGAGTAAATGGATCAAATCATGTTTGCTCACTTACTTCCTCCACTCTGCAGACTTGAAGTTCTCCTGTTTTGAAAATTCTGATTTGCATTTATTATTTATTATCAGACCTGTCCAAATGGTTAAAATAGGAATGGGAAACTTTAATAGCATTCTGTAATTTGAAGTGAAAGGCTAGTATTATAAAACTTTGTTCCCTTCGTTAAGATACCAGTATCGGTACCATATTCTCCTGATTTCTCTTCTTTTTCACTAACTTAACCCTAAGTCCATAACTCTGTTACTAAGTCGTGACTAAAGTTATGAAAACAATTTTACATGAAGTGACTCTCCCCTTTTTCTCTCTTTCAAGCAGCTTTCTGTTGCCGATTTCAGAATTATCATGGTGTTTCATTAAAACCCAGAAATTCTATTTTTTCCTTCATCCAAAATGACTCCTAATTGCTCTGACTCTGAGTGAACATTTAGGGACATGATGATTCTTTTACTGATACTGCGTCTGATTTGCAGAGACCTTTCACAGAGTCAGTGTTTCCTCGTTGCAAAATATTTGGGAAATAAAAAATGTGTAAAGACTAATAAGAGTTCCTCATAGGACAGTGATAAGAAGGCTGTTCCACCTTGCTCCCTTTATTGCCCTTGCATTGTGCTTAAAATGCTTCTAGAGTCCCTCGCATTTCTTCATGATGTTTAGTAACTGGAATAATGTTGCATCATGTACAAACTTGCACTTCACTTCCTTCCTCAAATTATTAATGAATGTGTTTAAAGGCCACCTCGCCTATTGCTACCCCCTCTGCTCTGATGAGCAACCATTCACTACTCTGTCCTTTCCTCTTTTTTCATGCATTTTTAACCCATTCAGTCATTGTCACCCGTGAGCTGGCTTCCTTCACGGTGCCTGAGGTAGGAACACTGCACTGCCTCTTAATAGCAGTGTGTCCCGTGGCCAGGAACTAATTCAGAACCTGTCAGTTACCCGGCGTTGCTCTGAGTCAGCGCCCATCAACCTCTCACACGGCAATGAAAGGGGTATCTCCTGGTCCCGAGTTATTTATTACCTTCTTTCTGTTGAGTCAGGAGAAGAAAAATGTGCTTTCTTTTTAGTGTTTGAACAGAGATCAGTGTCATAGGGCTGTACACTGATGAGACCGAACTATTTCTAGTGCACCGGTGGGAAGACAAGTTCTTTTGGTCACTGATGACTTGATTTCCCCAGTCACCTCATCAGAGTGCTGTTTGTGTATTAAGTATTCTTCAGCCAGTTACAATGTACAAACCTCTAAACCAAGCAGCACTTTTTGTTTTGATAAAGTTGGAGTGGTGGAAGGTGAGGTGAGAACTTAAAAACGCAGAGTATTTTTGCAGAATATTCTGAATGTACATTTAACATTTTACCTTAAGATCAAACCAGGCCATAACAAGGCTGTGCCCAAAAATACGGATAAGATTTTATCCTAAAGCTTCCCGTTCCTCCACTAGAAATAAGGAGAGAGATTCAACAATGCAAGTCCAAGGGGAACTTCTCTGAAAAGTATCACTACCTGCTGGCAAAGCACAGAAACTAATAGCGCTGTGTACTGAGTGCTTACTCTGTGCCAGATTCTTTGGATACATGGTGGATATTATTATTGTTGGTTGCTTTTGTTGTTGTAATTCCCATTTTATAGAGAGATGACGTCTCTGAGCACAGAAGGGTGAAAAGACTTCCATAGGTCAGGCAGCTGGTAAGCAGGACACTGGGATTGGACCTGGTGCGGCCTGACTGCAGTGCACATACCCAGTCACAGTACTCTAACGCCATCCTGGGGTCAGCCATGTCCCACTGGGTAGTTTTCCCCAGTGCTGAGGGTCTAAGTGAGCCCAGTTCTTAGAGGAAGTCACTCCTGATGGTAAGAGCAACTTCTGAGCAGCTTCCATGGTATTTTGGAGGTGAAAAAGCTGGTTGGGGGTTGAGTCCCAAAGGGGAGAAGCTGGTTCCAGAAGAGGCAACTCTTATTTGAGCCAAGAAGGGCACAGGTTGCTCCTGGAGACAAAAAGGAGTCTAGAAGGCAGGGACTGGAAGAGCAGGGCAGTTTGGAGCAGGAGGAAGAGAAGCCACCAATTCCTGTACTAGCCATTTTATTGCATAAGCAGACTTCTGTGGGTACAAAACAATTTTATTTACCCCTCCATATCCTTTCCTCCCTGCCCTGGGACTAAACTTCTCTCCTGCCTTGGGTGAGGTCTCACAGAGGACACTCATGTCAGTAATGTAAGTGTCCACTGCAGAATAATAATTGAAACTTCTTATTTCAAAATAAAAGCATCTCCTCTTCCTTGATTCAGATCTGCCCTAGGCAGGGGGGTTTACAGGGAAGTGAGGGTGGGAGGAGGGGTTGGAGGGTGGGGGGAAGATAAGATTGAATTCTTGCCTTTTTTCCTGGGCTCCTTCTGCTCTTACCAACGTTGCTGGCTCCAAGATCAAGGTCTGGGCCAATTCAGTTTCTGGTGATAGCCCTTTTCTTAGCTTTCAGATGGCACCTTCTGTCTATGTCCTCACATGACCTTTCTTTGATGCATTCACATGGAGAGAGAGAACAAAATCTCGAGCATCTCTTCTTATAAGGACACTAATTCTGTTGGAGCAGGGCCTCTCTCTTATGACCTCATTTAACCTTAATTCCTTAAAGGACCCCTCTACAAATACAGCCACAGTGGGGATTAGGGCTTCAACATATGAAGGGGGGGGGGCAGACATTCAGTCCATAACAAGCTCCCACAATACCCATGGCACACACTGCCAATCCATCACAACACTTTTCCAACTGAAGTTTAATAAGCCTCAGAACATTGTGTTCAGCCTCTCAAGGTCAAAGTCTCTCTTGAAGCTGAGATGCATACATGTGTCTCAGTTTTCCCCAGGGAGCTACAGCCATGAGAGACTTTAATTCAGAGGAGAGAAATATGAGGAAAGAAGAAGACACTGATGGTAAAGGTGGCAAGGCACAGCACAAAGACCTCAGGCCAGAGAGGTTGAGGCCCCAGCCACTGTATCTTGTGCAAACCGCAGTGCTGAGTGTGTTGACCAGATGTGTGAATTGAGAGTTGTTCTTGGGTGAAAAGCTTTCCAACTTGAGTTTTTGACCCTCTAAGAGATTCTTAGTTACCCAATACATTCAATGCATTGGTTTACTGCTTAAACTAGCTAGGGAGGGTTCTGTTGTTTCAAGGACAGATACCACTGATATGTTCTTGCACTTTATGTGCTGATATGCCCAGCTCTTTGCAGTTCTCTGGATGTACAAAGTAGTTCTATGCAGATCTGCTGTACTCCAACTGCTCCCATCAGACCACTTAGGAGGCTCTTGGCTGCAAGTAACAGAAAAACTGACAGAAAATGGCTTAAACAATTACAGTTTATTCTGTCCATAAAAAAGAAGTTCTTACAGGTCCTGAAAAAGTTAAAAATAGAATTACAGTATCATCTAGCAATTCTACTTCTGGGTATATACCCTAAATAATTGAAAGCACAGCAATGTTTATACCCATGTTCATAGCAGCATTATTCACAGTAGTCAAAAGGTGGAAGCCATCCAAGTGTCTATTGACAGATGAATGATGTAAGCAAGACATGATATATACATATGACAGAATATTATTCAGCTTTAAAAAGGAAGGTAATCCTCACACATTATATAGCAAGACTGAATCTTGAGGACATTATGCTAAGTGAAATAATCCAGTCACAAAAGACAAATATGTATGATTCTACTTTTATGAGGTTTCTAGAGTAGTCAAAATCCTAGAGACAGAAAGTAGAATGGTGGTTGCCAGGGACTGAGTGAGGAGAGGATTGAAGGGTTATTGTTTGATGGGTACAGAGTTTCAGTTTTGCAAGATGAAAGGTGTTCTGGAAATGGATGGTGGTGATGGTTGGGGAACAATATGAATGTTAGTTAATGCCTCTGAATTGTACACTTAAAAATGGTTCAGAAGATCACTTTTATGTAATGTACATTTTTCCACAATAAAAACTTGGGGTGGGGGGTGTCCTTTGGTACACAGCCCCAGGGATGATTAATTCATCAATTCAATCATGGCAAGGTTCTTGGTTAGCTTCTATGCAATTCTTTTGGCTTTGGCCTCATGGTCACAAGGAGACTGTTGAAGCTCTAAATATCTTAATATCCAATGGCAGGAGTAAGCATTTTTTCTATTTTTTTTTTTTTTTTAAACCAGGGAAGAAAACCCTTTCCAGATAGTTTTCTGGCCCCCTCCCCCATGCTCCTTCCCACTCTGACCAAGTATATTTTTCTTAAATCTCACTCGTAATCATGATGAATGTATAATTGTCTTGGCCTGATCAATAGTCCCTGGATCTGGAGATGAACTCGCCTTCCAAAAGTGCATTGCTGCCTGAGACCTGAGAGCTAAACCAAACCAATGTTCTCTTGTGAAAGAAAGGAAACCAATAGCTATACAGTAGGCAGCCAATTCCGACCACCATACCAACATACCTACTTATATTTCAATAATAAGTTCAACTGAAAATATTTCAATATATGTAATATCCAAGATTTACCTCCTGGTTGACATCATAGAATTGGCTTCTTCTTCCTTTGTGCCACTCTAGTACCCCGTGTATACATTCATTGGAATGCTCATAACACACTTACCGTTCTCATTTGTTTGACTGTATGTAAGATTCTCAAAGGCTGGACAATATTTTTTTTATCTTTGCCTCTCTAGTGCATAGAAAACATAAAAAAAAAAACACAGAAGGCACTTACTAAATGTTTGATGAATGATGAATAAATGGGCAAATGAATGAGATGGCCTGTTCAGAGAAGCTGCTAATAAATGAACTCAGCATTCTGAATTTAAAACCCACAAGGGAAACAGAGCAGAGCCCATAACCACGTTGGGCTGAGCCTGGGCTTTGCAGAAAGCTTAGGTGCAGAGAAAAGGCAACGCCTCAGAAATCAGATGAGGAAGGAGAGAGGGAAGGAGGCAGGGTCTGGGGTTTGCAATCCTCCCCTTGGGCTGGGGCTGTGTATGTCATAAGAGGCTCATTTTTGGCAGAGACACCAAGGGGAGCAGAAGCTCGTGGGTCATGAACTGTCGTCTAGTGGTGTGCTAGATCTAAACATCTCCCATTTATTGTGGTTTGTTGTGGAAGTTGGAAAAACTGATTTCAGAGTAGCAAGTTGTTTTCGTATTTGTTATTATGGCCAAATTTCCAGGCAACCAAATCAGCCTGTGGCTACACGTGAAACCTTGTTAACATCATTAACTCAAAGTTCTTGATCTTGCTTCCGCCTTCCACTTGCCCGAGGGAGTCCACCTCTCTCCGGCGATTTATTTCCAGGAGTGCCCGAGTGGTCAGTTCGACTCGCCATCGGCAGAGTGGAGGCTGCTGTGGGTTTGTTTTGTTCTTCCTTTCCTGCTCTGGCTTCCCGTTGTCACTGTGTCTACTCAGGAAGTAGCTTGGGGACTTGCACCACTTTATGGTGTCTGCTGTGAGAATGTCAAGGCCCAAACCGAGAACATTGTCCTTTGCTTCCAGGTGTCAGCAAAGCTGGTAACAAAGGCCATCTCCCCGATTCTAGGCCCCCAAACAGCACTGCTTGGGCTCAGAATCTCTCATAAAATCACCTCTCTGTTCTGGTTCTCATTTCTTTTCCCATCAGGCCTCCAACCAGTCAAAAATGCCAGGCTGGAAGCAGGAGACTTTTACATTGTGGTTAACTCAACAGATACTTCCCATCTCTAGAAAAAGCTAGATAAAAAAAAAAAAACACAACAAAAATGCTATGCTTATACATGTTATAAAGGGCCAGGGCTTCATTCTCTTATTACATTCCTGATCTCATCCTCTTAGGAGAAGGCTGGGGAAGTCACTTTGCACATCTCCACTTCCATTGGGTTTACAACCATGAGGGTTCTTCTGCTTTGCTGCCCTTTGCTGTAGAGGCCAGGAAAGCCAAATGTTGCTTTTCCAGCCTCCCTGACAGCTAGAGCTGGTTATGTGACCCAATGAGACATGAGAGGGCTTTTAACATTTCCTGGTAGGAGGACAGATGAAGCTGCCACCATACCTTCTCTCTGTGGCCCTTACCTTTTTCCTTCATTGAACATGATACAATGCCTGGAAATGCAACCTCACTGTTTTATGACCATGACAAAAAGGCCAAGAGAAGCCACTCAGAGAAAGACAAATGCCATATGATTTTACTCATATGTGGAATCTAATGAACAAAATAAACTGACGAACAATATTGAACCAGAGGCATGGACACATGGAACAGACTGACAGATCTCAGAGAGAAAGGGAGTGGGGGGGACTGGACAAAAGAAGGGGAAGAGAATAGCCAAAGAACACATTAGCGTAGCCCAGGGACACAGACAGTAGTGTGGTGACGGCCAGGGGAAGGGGCGATGGAGACTGGGTGGAGGGGGCAAGGAGGGTGGGGGATGGGGAACATCTGTAATAGTGTCAACAATTAAAAAAAAAGGGCTAAGAGAATTCCTGTCCGGAAATTTTAGAGCCCCTGAATCAGCTTTGCCCTGCTTTCCTTCAGGCTTCTTGTTACAAGAAAGGAAAATAGATGCCTACTAATTTAAGCTACTGTTTGTCAGTTATCAAAGCCCAAAGCATGATCCTCGTTGTTGCAAGCTTGACTTTTGCACATTTTATGTGCTGATACTATTAAACCATCTCTTAGAGCTTAAGTTGTTCATTCATGAATCTCCTGATGGACAATGCTCTTGATTCATCACTTGGTGGCCCTGACTGCCATTTGCTGCTACCGGAGGAAGGAAACAGGTCTCCGACAAAGTGATGGAGGCAACTGAAGGCAGTTACTTTTGGTGGCATTGGTGCTAGGACCAAGCCTGCTGGCCATCTGCCTCTGGCCCTGTGTCCTGTCTCCATTCTTAGTATGTCCCTACAGAGAAACGCAGAGATTAGAGACAGCCCAGCCCTGTATCAGGCCCTCATGGTTATAGGCCCAATGGAAGGGAAGATGCCTGCATTGACCTCCCGGGGACAGGGTGTTAGTCTTTTCCTAGGTGGCTTCTTTCTGCCTTTAATCATAAGAGGACGAGGTCAGGAACGTAATGAGAGAATGAAGCCCTGACTCCTTATAATGTTTGTAAGCATAGCGTTTTTGTTGTTGTAAATTGTATTTTATCTAGTTCTGAAGACTTTGGCATTGATTTCGTAAAATTGTTCTTCCTATAGGACTGAATTTCAGAGAAAAGACGTGGAAATACAGCCACAAAAGAAATCAGATAATTTGATAAGTTGGTAGCCTATTTGAAATAATTGAAACAAAAAAAAGCCATCAAAATGTAAGCCCTCTAGTTTGTTGTGTTATTGTTTTGAGTTATGTGAGCTGGTCCTTAGTAGTGACCTTCTGGGGCTGTCTCTACAGAGAGATGGATGTCAGGAGTAAGGGTGACAGAGAGGGCCAAGGAATCAAAATCCAAAGGCATTTAATATAGCATTTGGATGGAGGGTCAAATATGCCACCATCCCTCAACATTCTTACCCCAAATAATCCCCAAATGTTGTAGATGTCTTATCTGAAACAACACAAAACATATCTGTTAGTGCCTCAGGGAAATTGTTGGGAAGGGTGGGATGAAAGGGGAACTGGATTCTGAGGATTCTCTAGTACTGAGCAAAAGATGGAGAGTAACCGTGGTTGCTTATATTGATCGTGTCTTAAATGTGATAGACATTTTATCCGGTGTGCTAGTTTTACATATTTTATACTGAGAGTAAAAATATTTAAGGGGCTTTCCATGAATTTTCTAGAAACCTCTGTATTCAACTCTACTTTTCCACAGGGCCTGGAATTCTTAAATAGGAATTCTTCTAACTTAGGGGTTTTTAGGAATCCAAATTCTATGATTTGGCTGATATTACTATATACACTTAGTGCTGTGTAACAATATCACACACTGGAAAAAATGTTTAAAATTTTTAAAAAAGCTGTTCTTCATTTAGCCTTTGGGAAGAGAAGATGTAAGGGGACAGGTACCCTTCCTCCATTTTTGGATATCGGGGTTTGTCAGCTGCGGCCCTGTTGACATTTTGTCCGGTGTAATGGTTTGCTGTTGGGGGCTGTCCTGTGCATTGTAGGATGTTTTACAACATGTCTGGCCTCTACCAACTAGATGCCGCTAATATCTCTCAGTTGTGACAATCAAAAAACCGTCTTCGGACATTACCAAATGTCCTCTGGGAGGCAAAAGCCCCAGCTGAGGTCCCCTGCTCTCTCTTAGAGCATGGCCTGTGTGACAGCAGGGTCATTGTGTCGCAAACCTGTCAAAGCTGAGATCCATGCCGTTCAGACCTCGAGTGGGTGGGGTTCAAAGAAGCAAAGTCCTGATAGAAATTCTACCCTTCATATCAAGGAATATAAATGAGATCCAAGTATGTAATCTTTCCTCGAATGTCCGACCGTTCCATGCCCGCTGGCTCCCCGGAGCATCCTCCCTGCCTCCCTGCATCCCTCTCTGACCCTCTCCCACGCCCACCCAGTGTGCCTGGACACCTTCATGCCCCTGCTCTCCATGGCTTCTTGCAAGAGGAGCTTGTTTTTTTATCTCTTTCTCCTTAGAATCTACCCGTGTGGCTTATAGCCCTTCTCTCCCTCTCCGATTTCCCCAATTCTGCATCGAAAATCCCAGAAATCCGGTCTGGACCCTCCACGCTCTTCTCCACAGCTGGGTGTGTGTGGGTGGATGGGAGGAACTGAGCAGCCCAAGCGGCACCAAATTTAGCAGCAGGAGGAAGACAGGAAAAGCTGGCTACGCCAATATGTGTGAAGGGTGGCAGATTTTTTTCACCCTACTCACAAATGTGCAGAGAAGATGTAGCATCTTTATCTCTCTAAAAATTATTCTTATCTTCCTTAGGAGCCTCCAACCACTGAATCAATGGGAAAACTCTCTAGTATAACAATTTAAATAGACATTTTATGTAAATAGTCTGTCTCTCTCTCTCCCTTTTAAAAATATATCTTATTGATTTCAGAGAGAGGAAGGGAGAGGGAGAGAGAGAGATAGAAACATCAGTGATGAGAGTCATTGATCGGCTGCCTCCTGCTGGGGATCGAGCCTGCAACCTGGGCATGTGCCCTGACTGGGAATCGAACCGAGATCTCGTGGCTCATAGGTCGATGCTTAGCTGCTAAACCATGCCAGCCGAGCGGTCCATCTTTTTATGTAAAACACACTTAGTTTCTTAGATATCTGCGTTCTCTCTTTCTGTCTTGTCGAGTTGGTGTCTGGGTTTTGGGTGGAGTTGTGGCACTCCCTAGGCCAGAGAGAAGAGGGATCCTCAGGTCAGGCCGCATCTTCTGCATCTTTGCTGCTTGCTGCGGTGAGTGGGTGGTCTGGACACTCCCTGGGTTGCATCCAGCCCATCCCTGGGAGTTCTGTGAGCACCTGCTGTTGAGGCTCCATCTACAGCACCTGTGGTCCTGGGCTGGCCGGGCCTGCTAGTGCTCGGCTGTGACTCAGCCTCTGCTCCGGCTGCTGGCACAGACCCCACAGCCTCCATCTGACTCTTGTCCAGAATGTCCACACTGAGTCTTCCTGCTGACTCACCTCTACCTCATGATCCCTGACGCCTGGAGGCCTGTTGGTTCTCAAATCAGCTACTTTCCAGGCCTCTTCTCTGGAGCAGGCGGGAACTCCTTGGTCCAATTTATTCTGTACTGGTCCTTGGGGCAGCTTAGATTATATTCCCTCTCTCTCCCTGCAGAATCATGCTGTGCTGTTGAGTTAAACCTAGATAGAGCCACTCCCAGGGTGGTGCCAGCCAACCTGCATGGCGAGCCCCTCCCACAGTCCCAGAGAAGTCTGCAGAAACCCTTGGCCTTTCCTCCACCTACTCAGCACCCCCCCCCCCCCATGGGCGGGCCCTGAGGAGGGCGATTAGAATCACCTCTGCCGCCCCCACCACCTCGCTCCCTTTTTTCCTGTGTAGCCCACTAGGGCTGACAGGGTGGACGGTCCTTCTTTCTTTTCCTGTCTACTCCAGGGCTTCCCTGTGTCATACTGTGACCAAGTTCGTTTTTGATATGCCAACGAGAGAAACAAAGACATCTAGAACATCTTTTCTCTCTCTGACAAAGCCTAGCCTTTAAGGTCATTTGGCTGAAAAATCTTAAAATCCTATTTGGAAGCTGACACTTAACGGTTTCTTTCTCTGTCTCCTGTTCGTATTCCTTCTGTAACAACCCTAAACCTCCCCAAGGCAAATGGAAACCTCTGGAAATATTAGGGGTGGGGTGGGGTGCAGGGGAGAGGTCAGTAGAAGGAAATACAAGAGTGGGCAAAAGTAGGGTTACAGTTGCGAGTATGGGAAACACAGTTTGTTCTTGTATTGTTATTTATTAATGATTGTATTTGTTATTATTATTGGCTTACTTTTGCCTACCCCATATAAAATAAAGCAGCATATTTCAGTATTTCAAGCTATTATCTCCATTATGTGTGTTGGTAATTTTCCCTTCCACATGTCCTGTTTTAACATGGTTGCTCCATGGAGGCCTGCAGTGCAGGGACCGCAGCCCTGTGGGTAGACCGCGGCTGGCCAGCGAACGGCCAGAAGATGAAAGTCCTCAGACAGGGAACCAGAGCTCTGAGGGAAAATCTTAACAAACGGAAGAAATGGCTGTTTTCCACCCTCCAGGTCCCTTGGCCTGGACTCACAGGGCCTCTGGACTGGGATGGTCCTCCCAGGCGCAGGCTCCCTTTCTCCCCGATGGAACAGGCCCTGGGCCTGCGAACGGAGGTTTCTTTGCAGGATTGTTCTTCCCGACTCTTCAGTTTGAAAGGTCAGTGTAATCAAATGTTTTTAACGGGAGGACTAACATTGGGTTATCAACTTTTTATTTTGCCAAGCAAGTATCTTTAAAACAAACCACTATTTTTACCATCAAGGTTTATTTTTTTATATATATAAAGACGGGATTTTTAACCCCTGAAAAGTGGTTGATTTTATTTTAAGGAAGACATCATTTACTGGTAAGAGAGAAAGTCATTTCAGATGCCTGGAATGGCCTGGATCAAAGGCATAGAAAAGAGGCAGGGAAGGGAGGCAGGCATATCTCTTCCATGGGTGGTAGCTCTACTTCTTTACCTCCAGGGTTTGTGCAGGGGCCAATGGGAGGCGGGACTAAAAGGAAGTTGGAGCATGTCACGGAGATCCTTGAGTAATAGGGTGAGAAACTAGAATGTCAGCTCTGAGAGAGTCAGAGCATCTGACTTCCATGAGAAAGAAACTGACACGAAGGAAACCACATTTGGGATAGTTAAGTTGCAGGTAGGTAATTGCAGCCTCTGGTGGAGTTACTGCATTTTGAGGGCAAGAGACTAGAGGAAGGGAAGCCATTTAGGGGGGAAGTTTGGACCCCAACCTGGATTTTAGCTGAAGTGTAATATTTGGTGGGAAATAAATGGGGCACTTTTTCTCTGTGTGTAGGTTATTGTGTCTGTTGGTTACCATGGTGGGCCTGGGAGGTGATTTTATTTTATTACTTTTATTTTTTATTGTTGACACTGTTACAGATGTCCCCCATTTCCTCCCCTTTGTCTCCCTCCACCCAGCGCCCCCCACCCCAGGCCTTCACCACTTTATTGTTTGTGTCCATGGCTATGCATATATGCATATATGTTCTTTGTTTAATCTCTTCCATTCCTCCCCCACCCTTCTCCCCTCTGAGATCTCTCAGTCTGTTCCATGTGTCAGTGTCTCTGGTCCTATTTTGTTTGTCAGTTTATTTTTTTCAGTAGATTCCACATATAAGTGAGATCATGTGATATTTGTCCTTCTCCGCCTGGATTATTTGGCTTGCATAATAATCTCCAGGTCCATCGATACTGTCCCAAAGGGTAAGAGCTCTTTCTTTTTTACAGCTGCATAGTATTCCATGGTGTAAATGTCCCACAGCTTTTGTATCCACTCATCTACTGATGGGCACTTGGGCTGTTTCCAGATCTTGGCTATTGTAAATAACGCTGCTATAAACATAGGGGTGCATATATTCTTTCTAATTGGTGTTTCAGGATTCTTAGGACATATTTCCACAAGTGGGATAGCTGGGTCAAAGGGCAGTTCCATGTTTAAGTTTTTGAAGAAATGCCACACTGTTTTCCACAGTGACTGCACCAGTGTGCATTCCCACCAGTAGTGTACTAGGATTGGGAGGTGATTTTAAATCATGCCACAGATACTCCTAATAACATAACAGGTATGCACAGGGTAGATTTTAGCATTTAGACAATTCCTATTTCATTCTGTACAGAATTTAGTTCCTATTTACACAGGCATTCTACTTTAATTCACCTTGTCCTGATGCCTGTGTTGGTCTATGGCTTGTACTTTTCCTTTGAATCATTTGATTGAATCCCATGATTATTTCATTAATGTGAGCATTTCAGTAATCTCTGTTCCCTCCACTAAATCATAAGGACCATAAAAACAGAGTCCATGGGATTTTTTTTTTAATCTATTATATCTCTAGCACCAATCATGGGGCCCAACATATGCAGAGGCCCCAAAAATATTTGCTGATGACGTAAATGAGTGAATGAATAAATGAATTTACCTCTAGGAAGATTATCTGAATCAGCCTCAACGAATACACTTTATGAAGTGCCTCCCTGTGTGGGGTCCTCTGCTGTTATGTTTTGTGACATAGCGAGAGGCTCTTGAAGGCCACAGTCAAGCACAGACAAGAAAATGGATCCCGTGATCGCAGCGACAGGAAGTGGTCTCGGTGGCTCCTGGCGCTCTTCCCCCAGCTCGTGTTCATGGGCAGGGTGCTGGTGTGGTGCCACCTGTTGGATAAAACGGAAAATCCAGCTTTTTTGCACAATCTGCAAATAAACACAATGTGGTCCCTTCTAACTTTTGCTTATTGAGGATCTTTTCTGGCATTGAGAGAAGATTTTTACATTTCTACATCTGGCTTCCTCAGCTAAACTGTTTTCTTACTCTTTTGGTATTAAACAGGAGCTTTGTGTAAGCCCATTCTCTACATTTCAGATAAAGGCATCTTCTGCATTGAATTGTAGTAAAATGTCTTACACAAAAGCAGTCAGGGAAGGGGACAATTGATAGAATTACCTTGCGGGCCTTGCAGGCGTCACTTGAAGACGCAGATATTTGGGATAGAAATACATCCTATAGTGATAAGGTGATAAGACCTTTGTTGATAAAAGATTATTGAAAAGAAACGTCAAAAACATGCAGTTCTTCAGTCATTATTGTAAACACCTATTTTTATGCTGAAAAAGTGTAAAAATAATGGTCAATAAAATCTCAGCCAAAGATGTTACTAATTGCACTTTACAAGGACACATATATTTTTAAACATTTTATGTCACATACTTATGCACTCCTTTGCTTATTTGGCCATTTTAGCACAAACGCTTATTGATGTTGAGTTCCCATTGTCTCCTGTCAATGGTTTTATCCTGCCAATGCTATAAAATGGGATTATCCCCTTGCTTGTCTCCACTTCTGGACAGATTTCCAAACTCTTTTCAAAATCTTATGTTTTTGGCATTTAGTATTTTATCTTTCTTTTCCTGTTTCCTGCTCCATATCGGCAGTAAAAGTTTTTTAAGGCCTTTTAGTTGGGGAGGTAAGAGGAGAGAGAATGTTTTCTTCTTATTGATTTCTGGGAAATATTTACCTACAACAGATATGAGCCATTTGTATGTATATGTGATATACTGACATTTTCTCCTCATCTCTGTGTGTGTGTGCAGCCTTGTTTGTCGTATTTCTATCATAGAAATTGTGAATTTTTCATAAATCCATACTCAGTCTTTTTCTCTGTGATAATTTCTATCACCATGTTTGTGCTCAGAAGATCTCTTCTGTCCAGAGATCAGTTGTATGTGCGCTTAGTTTTATTTTTTTGCATTTCTGATTTTATTTTTTGCATTGCACTCTTTAATTCATTTGAAATTTACTTTAGTGTATTGTGTGAACCAATCTTCAAATATTTCCTCAAAATAGGCAGTAATCTCAATATCCTTCGCTTGACAGACCATTGCTTTTCACTGGTTTGTTTTCTTTCCTTTGTTATAAACGACACAGTCCAATACGTCGATATCAGCGTCATGACTTTCACTTCTGTTCACTTCAGCAGCCTGTCCGTTGCCGTGCCTACACCATACATTCTTCATCACAGCAACTATTTACTAACTTTCAATATGTAAGTCTTCCGCATTACTGTTTTTGGGGGCATTTTTCTTACCATTCACGTTTGCTTTCTCTTTCAGATGAACTATTAAAATCATTTTGCTATTTCCCAAAATCCAGCTATTAAAATTTTGATTCACTCTTTCATGTCCTATTCAATAAGTGTTGATTGAGAATTGGTATGAAGGAGCTAATAAATGTTGACCAAATAATAATGGCAGCAACATTTATAAGTGTATATTTCCTTATACTGGCAACTCGCTTTAAATGTTTAAAAGGGTATTACCAAGGAGTTTCAGAATACTTGAACACAACATTTAGGGGAGGTGTAAAGGAGGGGAAGTCCCTTCATTGTAAACCAGGAGGGGGATAGGACAGTAGAGCACACATAGGAGTCAGAATCTCTTTAATTCAAATCAGAAAATTAAAACTTATAGAAGAGGTTAAGGCAGAAATTTGGAATGGGGACCCATGGGCTTAGAGAGCCCCGTACTCTAAAAGGAGACACAGCATGTTAACAGGCACCAGGTTGCCATCTCAGCGATGTGCCTCCTGGGTCCTGGGCTCATGGCCCACGGATCTGAGATCACACTTCTGCACCTGGCTTGGATGACAGCCTTTGCAGCAGTGGGAAGACAGAGAAAAAAGTTTGAGTCCAATAAAAAAATTAACCGATACATTAAAAAATAGAGTTCATGCCCTGGCCAGTTTGGCTGAGTGGCTAGAGCGTCGGCCTGTGCACTGAAGGGTCCAGGGTTTGATTCCGGCCAAGGGCACCTACCTCTGTTGCAGGCCCTCGGGGCCCGTGCGCAGGGCAACCAATCGATGTGTCTTTCTCATGTTGGCATTTCTCTCTCTCTCTCTCTCTCTCTCTCTCTCTCTCCTTTCCACTCTCTTTGAAAAATCAATGGAAAAAATATTCTCAGGTGAGGATTAAAAAAAAAAAAAAAAAAAAAGAGTCCACTATAAGTTATAAGTTTTATAATCATCATTATAACCTGTCTTTGTTATTTGTGCTACTGGGAAAATTAAGAGACTTTAATTAGAAAGTATTAAGATAGTATTATTAAGTCTGTAAAGAGTTTGAATGTTTAAGTGAATTTAATACATCTATACTTTTTATTTAATATAGTTATTATTTTTTGATGAATTTAGTATGATTTTGTTTGTTAAATGTATCATTTTATTCTGTGAGGCAACAGAAATGCCCAAGGGAACCTAACATTAAATCTGTAAACATTGTTTAAAAGATTTAAGGAATTTAGTTAAGCTAACTTATATAGAGAGTTTAGGGGAATATAATCTTTGAAATTTACAAGTTAATGGGACATTAGTTCAAGAGTGAGAGAAAATGATGATTCTTATATGTATTTATAATATACTTTTACACATACTTTTGAACATGTATACTTAAGAATAAAATAACCACATTTGTAGGTAGACTTCGAGTTTACATTTTTTAAAACTTAAACATAAATGAACTGGATATCGATTCAGACACATGTCAATGTGTGTATGTCTTTCCATGCTCCGAAGTCTACCTTGGACCTTAGCAACTCTACTGGCAGTAAGACAACTAACTCATTTTACTTTTCTCTGGACTATTTCAGTTTTAAAATGGAAAGTCCCACATTCCAGGAAACTTGGGACAATAGGTCACTCACCATTGTTGGCAGAGGATCCTTGATCTTCACAACAGCGTTTTTGCAACCTGGTGTGAAATCTGTGTGCAGAGTTATTGTTGTCATTAACAGAGGCAGCAACTGGGCTCTGAGAAGTGAACATGGCTTGGCCAAGGCCACAGATTGGTTTATATTTCTTCTTCTTCTCCATGTCTTCTTCCTCTTAATTTGATTGGTTGGTTTATTTCTGAGGTACCTAACCACCCATGGAACAGAGAACTTGGATTCTTCTTTTTAAAATGAACGAGATCTATTTTGACTTGGAAGGGCCTGGTTTAGGATAACTTCAGCAGTAATCTATACCAGTTCCTTTGTAGAGACATCCAGGGAGGTTGCCTTAGCTCTTGCGAGATGACTAGAAATGGAGGTTATTAAAGACGTTCAAGCCATGGGTTGCAGTGAATTTTAAATATCATTTTGCTGATTCCTTAGATATGTTATTACTTATAATTCACTTTTTAAGAACAGCTTTATTGAGATACAATTCATACACTATACCATTTTTAATATATTCGCAGTTTTACAACCATCACCGCAATCAATTTTATAATGTTTTCCTCACCCCCAAAAGAAACTCAGTACCCATTTGGAATCACTATCAATTTTCTTCCAACCAGTCCTACGCATCACTGATCTATTTTCTATCTTTAGAGATCTGCCTACTCTGGGCAAATTTTATGTAAATGGAATCACACAATATGTGACCTTTCGTATCTGGCTTCTTTCACTTAGCCTCATGTTTTTGAGGTTCATTCATGTCGTAGCATGTATTCGTCCTTCATTCCTCCTTACTGCCAAATAGTATTCCACAGTGTGGCTACATCACATATTATTTATCCTTTCATCAGTTGATGGGCATGTGGGTTGTGTGTACTTTTTGACTATTATGAAGAATGCTGTTATGAACACTTGTGTACCAGTCCATGGCTAGACATATACTTTCATTTCTCTTGATAGGTAGCTAGGAAATGCTGGGTCATGAGGGAACTCAATGTTTCATCTTTTGAGGAGCTGCCAGACTGTTTCCAGAGAGGTTGTGCCATTTTCGATTGCCACCAGCAGTGCTCAGGGTTCCATTTTCTCTATATCTCATGAACACTTGTGATTATCCGTCTTTTTGATTATAGCCACTCTGTTGGGTGTAACCTAGGCTCAAATGCCACTGAAGAAGAGACACATTTTCTATCCGGGACAATTGCTTTAAAAAGTTGGAGGAGGAGGAGATGGGACTGAGGGATGGATTTATCCATGTGAATGGCAGCACTGTTATAACAAGAATACCAGATGTGGGAAATATTTCTTGAGCTTTTGTAATTAGAAAATATTTTTCACCTGGGAAACACCAAGATTGGGGTAGGGGGAAATTCACAGTTTTACTTTCAAGTATCATAGAAAGAGATTTGGTGAATTCTTTAAACCCAGAATCAATGGAAATTTATTTTTCTTAGGACTGGACACTAGATGTCTCAGTTACATTGAGTCTGCAATAAGAAAAAAGGAATTTACACAAAAGATTGGCACAAAATGTGAGCTATTTAATCTTCTATATGATGTAGCTTGTTATGTGGAGCACTGAAACTTAATTTCAATTAAACTTTCTTTGAAACTAGGCTCTAGATAGTTATTACCTTTTAAATACTTAACTAAAAACTCATTGAAATGTCAGTAATGTCCTATAATTTTCTAGATGAGGGAATAAAAAAAAATATTTGGAGATTTGTTAAAACACTTAAGTGAAAGTGGAATTAGAAATCAGGGTAGAATCCAGAAATTTACAGCTCCCTATATTGTCCTCTACACAGCAGCCATTTTCATTGAATTTTTTACAAGATTCCTGTTGGTGTAAAAATAGAAAGTGATTGAGATGAGACAGATATATTTAACACAAGTATGGTGTAGAGGGAGAAGCATTGAATTAGGAGCCCAAAGATGTGATTTTTTTAATACCAAAACCACTGCTTTTATGCTTCAAAGTGCCATTGAGATTTTCTCCATCGGAGTCTTGTTTTCCTCCAGCCTCTAGGGGGCGTTCAACATTCTTCTGGAGGAAGAGCTCAAGAATCAGATCCCATGGCCACCTTACAAATTGTAATTCTCGCTACAATTTTTTTGGGGGATAACAAAAAGTAAAATTAATGCATAATCTATTAAACTGTAAAATGTTTGATGTATCCCCGTGAAATTATCTCAGGTGTTCCTAGTGGTACACATACCCTGTTTTGGGGGGAGGGGGAAGTGGGTTCCTAACTGTAGCCATATGCAGAGACAAGGAGAAAGGATGGGAGCAGGACATGGATGAAGGTAGAAAAGAGGCTAAGAGAGCACATGGTAATGATAATGATCCTGCATACACCTGTTCTTTCACCCAGTAGGTCCCATGGGCTCCTCCCAGCCCTGGGAGGGAGGGAAAAGAGTAGTACCCTGTGGAACCAGGGTGATCCCTTGGGGCGGGTTAATTGCAACAGGTACAACTTACTCTCTGGTCCTCTGGTCCTGTCCACTTCCTTCCCATTCATACATGTACACAGGCCCTATTCTCTCTCTCTCTCTCTCTCTCTCTCTCTCTCTCTCTCACACACACACACACACACACACACACACACACACACACATACACACATACACTCTACCTGCAGCTAAGATAGTCTTCGTTCTGCCTCTATAATTGTGGAGAAAGGGTGGAAATAAAAGGCCGATTGTTAGTACATGATCCTCTTAGGTGACATTTTTGGTACTTCCTGGGAAATCACCCCTTGCCCTCAACCTCTTGCCCTCCCAGGGTCATTGCCAACCCCCACATGCCTCCCTCACAGGGCCATTTATTCAGGCTCACGTGGGTGTGCTCTTGAGGTGGAGCTAGCAAGGAGAGTTAAAGGGTTTTCAGTTCTGTTCCCAGACTGCTGAGTTTCACTGAGAAGAAACAAATGATGACTGTTCTGCAAGGCCACACAATGAGCTGCTTTCTCCCAGAACCGTGACCTTTACCCAGGAAGAGGCCAAGCACACTTATCAAGTCTCTGCATTTGCTGGAGAGAATCTGTGGTAAACAGAGCAAGAAGGCCCTCATTGTCATCAAGGGCTTCCCAAAGCCACCAGAGCTATTTGCACAGAGCCCCTGGTTGCCTGGTCAATGGCTGTCATCCAACTTTATTATGGCAATGGATTATTTAAAGTTAAAAAATAATTTATTTAGTTGAGTTGGGATTGGCCTGGATGATCACCAATGACTGCAAATTTGGCCATCCCATGGCCAACATGTTGGTTGCTCACTCATGATTCATGTCTTCTCTTTTCATGCTTAAAGGTCCCCACTTACGTATAGTTATTTGGTGACTATGAACCCAGTCCCAGGTGATAACCCATATTATGGCCATTTCTTTCCTCTCTGCCAAGGATTGGTCTAAACTGTGGACTGCTGAAGGCCTTTGAGGAAGGAGATGAGCATGTCACGCTGCTCTTCTTGCTCTTGAACTTGTGCGAGGCCTTGATGCTTGGACTGGCTTTGGCTATCTTCTGATTGTGAGGGTAGAGACATTACAGAGTTTACAGATGTGAATAAAGGCCTCAGTCCTGTTGATACTACTGAGCTTCAGAATTGCCTACTTTGGGACACCTTACATTGGTTTTTCTGTGGGTTGAAGTCCAAAGTATCTTAACTGATACACACACATTTTCCCCAGCTGACCTAACATCATCAGCCTAAAGCGAACCCTTCAGCAAACAATTTGTAAACAATCTGGTTTCATTATGGCTTAAAGCAAGATGCTGGACTCCAATGGATTTCCAAGGAGTTTGATTGTGCGGTTATACCACAGGAGAACTGGAAATTGATTTGAAAAATAAGCATCAGGTTGAATGGCCAGGGAATCTCCTTTCCTGTCAGGATGACAGCCTGCTTACCTCAGAATTGGCTCCTTCGTTGTGGAAAAATTTAGATCCATCCATCCATTCATCTAGCAAATATATATTAGAACCACTCCATATGAGCATTTACTAGTGTGGCAGTGATTGGGCCCCAAGTTCCCCTTAGCCAGGTGCTGTGTGCATTGTGATGACTGTGGCAGTCTGTGGGCCATGGGCTGTGGGATCCTTGGTCAACAGAGTCCTGGGCTTTTCTGGAGGCAGTGTCAGCCTAACAAAGATTTATCTAGTGCCAATCATGCAGAGCCACTGTGTCAGGTGTGGGGTAAAAGACATACTGCAATCATAAGATTGGTGCTATTGTATCAAAACATGCAGAATTGGTGTCACTGGCTTACAAGAAAGTCTCTGAGAAGAGACCCAAGAAATGGTGCCTCACTAACAGTCACTTGACAGATGGGGACACAGACCCAGAGAGGACAAGTCACTTGTTTTATATAAATTAGAGCCAACAAGCGTATGCTTAAGGTTTGTGTACTTTACTGTGGTCATATTTTGCTTCAATAAAAAAGCAGAAAGGAACAAAAGAAAAAAAATGACCTTAGCTATTTTTTACTATCATTAAAAGAAAGAGATAAAGGCAGAACTTTGAATGAAGAGAAAATCAATGATACTTTATACATTTTAAATGAGTAATCACAGGAATGGTCCAATTAATTTATCACCCCTTTTACTAGAAGCTTTTCTAAATCTTAATTTGAAATTTCAATGTTATCTTAAATGTGTGATGATATGTAATAGGAGTGCTGCAATCTCTGTGTTAATCTTCAAGTTCAGAGTCATGCCTTGAAGTGGCTGGCTCCCCCTTGGGGGTTAAGAATGGTCACAAAGGTTCAGAATGGTCTGGATGCTTGTAAGAGAACAAGCTTCAGATGACCTTTTGAGCCTGAGCAGTTTGCCTTGGCCGCTGGGGTTTATCTCTGAGCCTGAGCGGTTTGCCTTGGCCAATGGGGTTTCTCTCCGATCAACTTCAATACAAGGAGTCAGATGTTGGAACTGGCTTGGAGAACACCTACCCTATCTCTTCCACCCCACGAGACCCAGGAGTGAGGTTCTAACTGGCACAAGGGGAGCTCATAGGCTCCCTGAAAACCCAGGAGTAGCATTAACTTCCGGTATGGCTGGACTCAGGGCCCAAACAATGCTATCAGGACTCAGTTTCCCCGATCTGAGGTTCTTCCAGCGTCATAATCTCGGGAACTCCCAGGTGGCCCCACTCAGCTCTAGGTGTTCCTCATGCTGACAAGCAGGAGGCAGCGTCTCCAAACTCTGTATCCCCTCAGCTCCAACTCAGTCAGGAGACAAACACCTTCTCTCTCGCAGCATTTCCAGGAGCCATCAAGTCGTACCCGCCTGAGTGGGTTCCATGCGCATTGCTGACCATGGGCGTGCAGTGTTTTGATTGCCTTAGGCGTTGCTTCTTCCCCAGGGCTCTTCCCAGATGAGTGGACAGCTTCCTTCTCTTCCCATGGGGCTTCCTGCTGCCACTGTGCCTCTGTACCCCTTTCTGGTTTCACAGGACCATCACACATCTGTGGACCAGTGTCTGTGGGGTGCAGTTACCTGGCTGCCTGGCTGGGGGACAGGCTACATATCCTAATGGCCCATATTCTCTTCTGGCCTCTGAGCACGGCAGCCTCCTAGCCCTGGCCACTATGAGATGGGTGCTCTCACGTGGCAATCCAGTGGTTTTTAGGTGCCTTAGTACTTCCCCCCTCATCCTAAAAATGCAGTTTCTTCCCCTCTACCCCTAGTGGGTAGATGGCCCTTGGTGGCATCTCTGCTCTTTCGTTGGCCACTTGAGAAAGCTGGCAAGTTGGTCCATTGTGTGAGGCGATTGTCCATGGCTGGATCTTGACCCCAGGTGGTTCATGGACGCCTCTCATTCTTCGCAGGCAGTCCACAGGCACCCTCTCTTTTCCCTCCTCTCACTCGGTTGTGCTACTCCATGATATACCACAGCACCATCCTTGCTCTACTGGGGTCTTTGCCTATTACCTCAGGCCTGTGTGTTTGTGTGTGTGTGTGTGTGTGTGTGTATGTGGGATGGGGTAAACTGCCAGTAATCCAGGCAAAAAGCAAGTGTAACTAGTTTACAAAACGGACTGCACCTGGTCAGGCACAATCCAAGGTTGAAGCAGAACCTGCTCTGTGTCTCAAGTTATTGCCTGTCTTATTCTGAGAATTAACCTACTGTTAAACTAAAAACCTCCGGTTTGGGATATCAAAGGGTAAAGCACTACTGAGGAAAACTGCGCATAGTATGCACACGCTTGGTTAGGGCAACACTGATATTTATTTCCTTCTGAAAGCTAGGCAGGGAGCAAGTTAATGAAGGGGGGCCGGAGGCCGGGAAGGCACATTACTGTGATGTGCTCAGCTCCGCAGAGTCCCAGCTGGAGCGTCAGTGACCTCTGCTGGCAAGATTTTCCTCTCTGATCCACACAAAGGTTGGAGTCCCCTCCAGGTCTGTTTGTCTGACTCATGGGTTGTCAGAGATGCTGCAATATTAATACTCAGCGAGGGTGGGGCCAGCTGGGCTTTCACACTGGCAGTTAACTAGGGGTGTGGAGGTTGCAGCAGTTGGGAATTAAGCACAGATCCTATCCTACCTCTACCAGCTTTCTCTCAAATGTGGGTGGCTTATTTACATTACTCATTTTCCAGACATAAACACGTTTTCGTTTTTAAGAAATGCTTTTCCCCAAAAGAACATATTCAAAAATAAAATCCCCCATATTCAAGTTGATAGAATCTCTTAAGAATAACATGTTTGACAAAGTGAGGTGAAAACGCTGTCAAAATAAGCTCACTTTTTTATGTCCATGGATCAGGGGAGGAGGCATCCTTTACAAATACCTGCCCTAATCACACACTTCACATTGCTGCGTGTCTCCTCACCCGCATTGCCCTGTGTCATCTCTCAAGAACACATGTGAAACGCTGCTGTTGGACAGGGCCTGAGCCCACCTCTCAGCTGGGCAGCCCTTTCTGTAACTCTTGGGTGCATGTGCAATGGAGGACTCTGGGCTAGAAAGCTGATGGCAAAGTCGAAGCCCTCATGACAGGTCTCAAGGGTCCCACGGATGCAGTTACTGACTAAGCAGCTCTTCTCCCTGGGGGACCACATAGGGGGCACTCGGGGGCCTCTCCCAGCCCGCTCTCCTTTCTTTGATTTCGCAGTTTGCCCTCAGGGTTGGGCCTCTGCAGCCATGTTCTAATAGGCTCTGTCCCTTTAACCAGAGCTAACTGGACCAGGAGTAAACTGACCAAGGGGACCCAATCCTTTAATGGGGGGTGGGGAGGGTGGGAATCAGATACCCTTTTTCAGAAACTGGCAATTAGGACCCAGGGACAGTCAATCTCTGATGGACACTTTGCCAGCAAGGTGCTGTGGGGCTGGCCAGCATCTTCCCCTGCAGTCGGGGAGAGGCAGAGAAGGCTGGTCAGCACAGAGAGAACTGAGTAACGGTGGCACATGGGGACACAGGGAGGGGGTGATGCGGAGAGAGGTTTCTGCTTTTGGGCCCCACTTTTCATGCATCCTCCCTTAGGCCCTGTCTTACACTTTTGTTTCCCCACATCCCATCTTGTTTAAACAACAACCCCGAAGACACATGTTCTTCTGTTCAGTTTGCATTTCGTGCAGAGCAAAATCATTCTGGAAACTTTGCTAGAGAGCTCAGAATTCAAATTATTTGATCCAGGCTGCCAGGAACCCTCAGAATAGAGTGGGCCTCTGCTCGTTGGATTTTCTGGATAAAAGAGAGCTAAGCAGAAATCTCTCTCTGCTTGTTTCCGTCTTTGTTATAAAAATCTATCTAAGATGCATGAATGAAAAACGGATTGGAAACAACTGAAATGTCTATCAGCAGGACGCCGATTAGAAATTCGTACAGTGGAGTTCTATGCAGGTGTTAAAAGAATAACAGATTCCAGTGACACACCATGGAAGGTTCTTCATGATATATTGTTAAATAAACAATAAAATATTGAATGCTATGCGTAGTGTGCTTTTTTGTGTGTGTAAAAAAAAGAAACAGGAAATATATAAGTTCATAGATACATATATACATAGGATATCTGTGGAGGGTTACCCAAGGCCTGTCTGCAACAGTCATGCCTTTAGGGAGAAACCTGAGGACAGAATGAGAGGAAAACTTATTTTTCTCTGTGTATCCTTTCATACTATTTGGAAAAAAAAATTGTTTTTACTGTATACATGTATCAGCTCTTTACTAATACATAATACATAAGCACATATAATGCATTAGCCTGCTTTCCACTCCTATTAAGTACAGAGCAGCTATTTCCCTTAACTATGAGAGTTCCTGGAAATTGGAGTAGAAAGATCTTCATAAATGTCCACATTGCTGGGGTCACCTGTTCTAATGTGTTTTCTTTCACCTGTAAAAGTCAGTGAATGATCAAATAAAGGCGGTGAGAGGTGAAGGCCGGGTGTTCCTTGAGCAGTATGAGTGAGGGGACAAGTGAAGCGGGAAAGGGTGTGGTTGGAGCGCCAGCAAGTTGATACCTGAGGGCGAGGAACTGCCAGTAACTGGTTTCTCATTTCCTCCGGGGGTTCTCGTTTCCTCCGAGGATTCTCATCACTCAGAGTGGTGAAGTCCTCGAACTTGGGCCTTTCCGCATCTATTAAATGACGACAGCAATACCTTCTTTCTGGGTTCTTCTGAGTAATAAAGATGCAAGCATCTGGCGCAGTGCCCGGCTGTTAGTTTCAGCTGAATGCAGTGTGTTTTGTGGTGATTTTGATGGACTTTTCTTCTACGTGTGCCAGAAGGAGGTGCACAATCTCTCTGCAAGTGTCATGATGATGTTGGATGTCCTGGGTTTAAATCCAGACTCCGACCTTTAGAGGAGGTTATTACCAGAGTGTCTTCACTCTCTTTGGAGACTATTATTTTTTGGGGGGTGGGGAGACATTTATTCCCTTCAGCATGGACATCTTTGCCATCAGCTGGAGAGAACAGCCTGAGACTGAAGGCAACATGGAGGAAAGTAGAACAAAGAGAGAAGGGTGGGGGGAGAATATATCATTTTTCTTGGACTTTGGATCCAGCTTTGCTAAAAGCCAACTCCTCTGTCTATGGCAGTTGAGAAGACCCTGGCTCAGTTTCCCTGAGATACAGTGCACTAGGAACTGGTCATGTGCTTCCCACCCACCCAGCCGCGCCCCACCTGAGCTACATGGTCCGAAAGTAGGGCTGAGGAACAAGGGAGTGAGGGGTGGTTTCTAAAGGAAATTCAGGTGCTTTTACCATAAAAACAGGAAAGGGCTCAGCAGGAAAGCCCATAGCTGCCCACCACACTTAGCAGGACAGGCTAGGGTTGGGGGTGGAGGGGGGCGGGGAGAGGGCTGGAAAGAGTCGAACAGGCCATCACTTAGGGACTCTATGAAATGCTTTGTGTGGGCAGCTGGAAGTTGAATGATGAGCTGAGATCCCCAGGAGGTCATCAGAGAAATGAGAATAGAGGGAATCTTTGCGAAAAACTTAAAGGATTTTAGTAGGTGTCTCCATGGTTGTCCCTCCATTCTCCCAGCCCGGACTTGCACAGCCTGGCCAGACTTCTATGTGGCCTCGATGTTCCCTTACTGGTCAGGAGCGGTTGGTGGAAAGTCGACAGCCACATTAGTTGCTTCAAACTTCAATCGGCCAATTAGCTCTCCTTCTGTCCTGGCTGCTGAGGCCCTTTCCCTTTTCAAGGAGCCTCTTCCCCATTAGGGTGACCAGTTATCCCACTTTTCCCAAGATTATCTCTGTTTAGCACTGAAAGTCCCATCTCTTGGGAAAACCCTCTGTCCCAGAGAAACCTGCTGCTTGGTCACCGTAGCGTGGAGAATCACTCTTAGTAGAGGGCTCACGTCTGAGGGCACCGTGCCGACACTGGAAGCATAGAGCTGCGGAAGTCAGCTCTGGACTGGGCCTGGAGCTCGCTGTGCCAGCAGTGGCGGGACTGAAATGGACTGTCGCTGAGAGCTGTGCGACTGAGGCCACGGCAGCCGGGGGTCTGGGGCTGACTCATACAGCACTGCAAGGAAGAAGCCGTTGAGGGGGCTTTTGAACTAGACATTGATAAATGATTATGGCCCAGCCGGGCGTGGCTCAGCGGTTGAGTGTCGACCTGGGATCCAGGCGATCGGGGTTTGATTCCCGGCCAGGGCACATGCCCGGGTTGCAGGCTCGATCGATGACTCTCTCATCATTGATGTTTCTATCTCTCGCTCTCCCTCTCCTTTCCTTTCTCTGAAATCAATAAAGATATATTTTAAAAAAAAAAAAGATAAATGATTATGTCTGTGGATGGGGGTGGGTGGGAATGGGAAGGGACATTTCAGTATGGCCAGGAGCTTGGATACACAGACATAGTATGATGAAAACCAGCCACTTGGGGTTGGAGTGACAGTCCCCCTAAATCCCGCCAAACATTTGCAAGGTCAAGGGCAAGTGCATAGATAGAAGCCTATATATCATATGTCTAAATATTTACAAGTAATAAGTCAGGCTAACAAGCTCTTAAATAGATACGCCCTTTTCTCTTCCCTTGACAAACGTATCTTCATAACAACCTGGGAGGCCAGGTTAGATTTGGAATTCCCAGGCTCTCTGGTGTTCCGGCTGGAGGAGACCACCCCAAAAGGGTTGAGCCCAGGCCTTACTCCCATACCTTCTGCCTACCCCCAGCCCTGCTCCTTGCCATGCTGCTGGGAGCCTCTTGCACATGCACATGGGCCCTGACACTACATCACAAACTCTGCCCATGTCCCCTGCAAACGGCTTGCGGGTCCCTGGGACCTACGGAAGTGACACTGGTGGGGAAGAGGCCTGAGCCGCCCTGAAAGTGGGTGGGGAATTCTCAAGTCCTGAGTACTCAGCGTGTGGTCTGGGGTGGGTGCACACTCTGGGTGGGCATGTCCCTGTGGGCCCCGCAGACTCTTTGCCCTGCGGACTGGGGGACCTCTGGATGAGGCCAGGGAGGGGCTTTCTTGCCTGGGTGTAAGAATGATACCGAGTGGTAAGGAGTTCCCAGCAACTGGAGTATTTGCATAAGCTGTAGTGGAGGGGGCTGGTTCCCATTGCTATGAGAGATGGCAAAAACAGTGGTCCTGCATTTTGTTTTTTTAGGAAGAGAAACATCAGAAATGAACCTGGGAAATGGCCTGCCACTCTTTTCACTCATTACATTTACGCAAAAGCTGGACATGCCCAAGTCCATGAGTGAAACCTGGCCTTTTGGTCCGGTTAAACTGAGAAGCTAGAAATGAACAGTGCCTCAAAAACTGAGAAGCTACACACTCTCTCGGGCTGTCAGAGTTTGGGAGAGAAACCGGCCGCCTGTGAGTCAGGGTCTCTCGGGCAATACCCCTTGGCTCGTGTGAAGTCAGTAACCTTTCTGACACAGAGATGTCATTTCCTTGTCCTCCCATTAGGGGGGCCAGGATGTGTATAAAGCAAGCGATGACCCAGACTTTCAGGCTATGACATTATACAGCAGGGGGCACTAAAGGAGCTTGATCCTTTCTGAGGCTGCTGGACACCTCGGATCCTAACTCCCTGGTCCCATAAACTCCTTCAAATTTGACCCTTTTAGTAGCTGACTAAAAGTTTCAGATTTTAATTACTTGTTAAGGAAAAAGAACAACACATACACACACTTATATTTCCATTCCTTCCTATTTGGATAGAGACAAAAGAGCCTTGTTTAGATAGTCCTTGAAATTTGACCCAATTTGTACCCGTATCATTTCTTTCCATTCATAGAATTTTTAGAATTTCTTCCTCTCTCCCAAACCCTGATAGATAACCCCAGGAACTCTCTGGTTCTACTGTGAACGACTCTGTGATCTTAACCACCATGGCTTTGCTACGAGAGGTTGTGTTGTGCTTCTGGGCTCTGGAACTCAACTGTCTGGGATTAACTCTGTTTCCCCACCTACCAGCGGTGTGGCCTTGAGTAAGTTATTTAACTTCTCTGTGCCTTGGCTTTCTCATTGGGAATCATCCTTTGTAGCAGCTTGGCATCCATCCCTCCCCTCCGTGTGTGCCCCTGCCACCCCCATGCCACTGAGAAGTATAGTCCATTCCTCCACCTCCTGCATCTGGGCTGGGCTGGGCTGCATGATGCCCAGAGTGGTCAAGCCTCCGACGACTCCGGCCTCCCTGCTCTCTGTCTGCAGCTACACGAGAGGCCCACTCAGCTGATCCCACGAACCCTGCGAAATAATAATAAACGGTTCTTTTAAGCCACCAAGTTTAGTGGCACTGTGCAGCAAGAGATAAGCACACAAAACATCGATGGGGATGACAATAATAATGTCCACCTCGAAGGGCTGATGTGAGGATTAAATGAGTGAATGGTCATTAGATGCTCAGGACAGGCCTCGTGGTTCTAACTGCCATGTAAGAGCATTTTGAACAATGACGACAAAAATGGATGACCTAGTACTCTGAAGGCATTAGTCTCAAGCTAATAAATACTCATTTGGAGGAAAGCACAGTAGCTGTCACTGTCCCAGTCCCTGGTTTTCCAAAAAATACCTTAGTCAACATGGAGTCAGTTGGTGGTGGTGAAAACAGCGTCCTGAAAGCCAAAGGTACCGGTCCTGCCTCTGAGCCTGGGCCTGCCCCTTGCCTTCCTTAGGCCTCTGCCACCGCAAGACTGCCCTGAGGGAGAACCAGAAACACAGTCGTGAGCGGGCTTTGAAGAACACAGATTCTTTAGCCTTTCCTGAGACGCCTCATTTCTGACCCCTCCACCTGGGTCAGTCTTTCAGACATTGAGGTCTGGACTTCCTTAAACCCAGGCCCCACGGTTCTCGGCTACAACCAGCCTCTTGCCAATACCCCCAACTCCCTTGACTCCTCAGCCTTTGTCCTGCCCTCCCCCCAAATGGTGAATCCTGGTCTCTGAACCTTAGTTTCCACTTATGGCTACCTTTCTTTTTCATTTCCCTTTCATAGCTAAGCTTCTTGAAATAAGAGTCCTCACTCACTGTCTCCACCCCCACCCCTGCATCTGCCCCTCAGCTTCCACCTGCACCACCACATCGAAACTACTCTTGCCAAGATCATGGGTTGAGCCGCTAAAACAGGCTCATGCCAGCTCTCTTGACCAATTGGATACCTCTCTTCTCAGTTCCACATTCAGTGACATTATCTTGGTAGCTTATAATCTTCCATGATGGGAGTATTTACACCACAGAAATTGGCAAACAAGCATCAGGCTTTCCCCTCCCCAAAGAGCTGGTTATTAACCTTTACCACACCACTACCAGTGACCTTCTAGTTGTTGAGTACAAAAGGGCACTTCTCAGATATTCTTTACTTGGCTTTATTGTCACTTGACACAACTGTCATTCTCTCCCGAGAGGTTCTCGGTTTCTGGCTTCCTCGCTGCCACTAGCCCAATTTTCCTCCCAGTTCTCTGGCCCCTCTCTGCCTTAGCCTCTAATATAGGTGCTTATTTAATTCATCTTTCAAATATTGGTGTTTTCTAGGATTTTGTCTTATTTTCCACACAAGCTTCATAGGGGACATCTTCCATTCCCAGTTTCAACAATTCTGAAACCAAAAGGTTATCCTCGACCCTTCCCTAACTCTTGTTTCCCATATCAATACAACATTAAGTCCTGCTGATTTTATCTCCTAAATAGCTCTCAAATCCTCCCCCTTCTCCATTTTCACTGCCAACATGTAGTCCAAGCCACTCTCCTCTCCAGCCTGGACCACTGCAACAGCTCTACTTCTGGCTACTACCATCCTCCAAGTCATTCTCCACATTTGAGCCACAGTGACTTTTTCACAATACAAACCTGATTAAAATACCTTTTTGTGTGTCCTAATATGCTTTAAATAATTCAATGGCTTTTTATTACACTTAATAGGAGATTCACATATTTAGCATGACCTGAGAGGCCCTGAATGGTAGTATGGCTTCTGTCCTCCCATCTCATGTCAGATCCATCTCTCTTGCACTCTGGCCACCATTGGCTTCCAAAGCACTGTGCTCCTTCTAGAAGCAGACTCCTGTCCGTGCGATTCCCTCTACCTGGACACCCTCTCCCCTTTCACTCTTAACTCATCTTTCAGACCTCAGCTCAAGTTACTACCTCAAGGATGACTTCCCTTGAAATTTCAGACTAGGTTAGGTCTCCCCATCAGACATCCTCCTAGACCTCATGTGGCTCTTTCTCACAGCACTCATTGCAGTTGTAATTATTTAGCTTTTGTGATCCCCACTAGATCCTAAGCTCCAGGGATTTTTGCTTTGCCTACTCTTGTATTCCCAGTACCTAGCTCAAAAGTTTTGAATAAATGAAACATGACATTCAGCCCTGGCCTGTGTGGCTCAGTTGGCTGAGCACTATCCCATTCTCCAAAAGGTCCCCAGTTCTATTCCCTGTCAGGGCACATGCCTGGGTTGCAGGCTCGATCCCCTGTAGGTGGCATGCAAGAAGCAGCTGATCAATGTTTCTCACGTTGTTTTTCTCTCTCTCCCTCTCCTTTCCTCTCTAAATTCAATAAAAACGTATTTTAAGAAACAAAGCCAAAACCAAAACCATGACATTCAGATCCATTCCCTGAAGTCTCTTCTGAACTTCTGATCCACATATCTAGTTGTCTGCTGGTGACTCCATCCTTCCAACTGCTCAGGTTCAAACCTTGGGATCATCTTTGACTTCTGTTTTCCTTTTCACCTGGGACCTGAAGCACCTGCAAATCCTTTCAGCTCCATCTTCAGAGTACATCCAGTTTCTCGGCCAGACAGTAAGTGCCACCTAAAGGAAAAACATAACCCAACCTAGCAAGCTTCCTTGCTAATTCCCAGACTGTGAGAAATTCTCCAGGACAAACCACCTTTTTTCAAAAATAAATTGCAAAGAGGGATAAAAAGAGATGGGGTGGGGGGAGAACCTATGGATTAAAAGACATAGCTATCTATACTAACCAATTGTAGTGGGGACCTCATTTGGATACTTATTCAAATTGTAAAAAAAAAATTATCAGGACAATCAGAAATGTTAACTCATAGATTTGATGTTAAGAAACTATTAATTTTTAAGGTGTGATAATGGTATGGTTATATTAAAAAATGCTTTTTTTTTTTTTTTTTTTTGAGATGCATACTGAAATATGTACAGATGAAATGGTAGGATGCCTGGGATTTGCCTCAAAAATAAAAGAGAGAGAGGGAAAATGGGTGAGAATATAGATTTAAAAAATTAGCTATGGATTGTTGATTGTGGAAATTGGATAATAGATACACTGGGGTTCACCATATGTTTGAAATTTTTCCTATTGAAAGATTAGAGAGAACAGCCATTTTCAAGCGGTGTGCCACAAGAATTTTTTAAAACATGCAGCACCTATTTAGTCAGGGCACTGACCTCTTTCCCCTTAAACTGTCAAATAAAAAGAGGCAACAGCCAACACAATAGCCGTCTGATGCAAATGAATCAAAATCATGCCCATTTATTGTCAGGTTGGCCAAAAAGATATTTTTCGGTGTGCCGCAGAATTTTAGTAATTAGCTTGTGCGCCATGAGATGAGAAAGGTTGAAATCGATGACATGAATTACACAGAAGTCACAATTTCCAAAATTACTAAAAAGCCGTTGAATTCTCATTCTAACAAAATAGAATTATTTGATGTCTTAGACATCAATAATGATAAGAACGTAGTCACATTTCCGTTATAACCATTGGTTGCCTAAATTTGGAGTGTTTCATTTTAAAAACTGCACCCCGAGCCAACTCACCCGCTCCCTGACTATCCTAACTGAAGAATCAGGATTGAGGGGTGCAAACTGGGGGGGGGGGGCCTGTTCTCTCCAGAAGAGAGACTAACAGATGGCCCAGGACTCGGGAAGGGGAAAGAAGAGTTCTCAGATGCGGAGGAACTTGAAGTGGACAAAAATCACTCCAGTTCTGCAGAGAGGGACCGGTGGGGAGCAGGGAGCAGGGAGCAGGGAGCAGGACCGAGCCACCAGCAGGCGAGCAGAGGAGCGGCGGGAACGCGGCCCAAAGTAATGACGGGCACCCACGGGCGGGCTCGCTACTCCTTCAATCCAGCCACCTTCTCGGGGTCACGGGTTCTTTCCATATTAAAGCTGTTTTGCTAGACAAAGTTATTTTAGCAGACGGCAGTTATCAGGTCCTCGGGGAATTAGTTCTGAGTTGCCCTTCAGATACGAAACTGATGCCACGGGCCAGCCATCGGGCCGGGAAGTTTGAGTGACCGGTGACGAACTGCGGGGCTCGAGCCCCCGACGCTCCCTTTCATGTCCCCCACTGACGCTGCCTCGCGCTCCTGAAGATAATCAGCTAAGAGTAAGCGTATAGTCTGCGATGATGGAACAGATTTTTTTTTTTTATGTGAAAAATTACAAGTGTATAATAGCTTTAAATTATAATTTCGGTCCACATTCTTTAAAAATGTGTACTAACTCTTAAAAACTGAATTTATCAGGCAATATCCCAAGATACAAGAAAAGCCAAATAAATGCCCAAAGTATTGAGGCCTCAGGAAGCAGCTAAGCGATGAGACTGGGGAAGCTGAGCCTACCGGCCTCCTTGAAGCTGTTATTTGATGACTACCATCTACAGCTGAATGACTTTGTCATATCTTTTCTCGTCACTCTCTGTTCAGTTTACATTAAGCATTTTTCTTTAAGGTGTTGAGAATGAACAAAACATGGGCCGTGGTGTTGGGCAGCCCTGGTTCGGGATACCTGCTTCTGCCTGGATCTGGGATCTTCTCAAAGTCACAGGAAAAGGTGGATAACGACATCTACTTCCCAGGGTCGCCGGGGAAGGACTGGATGAAACAGCGATGCAGAGACCACTGTCAGGTGCCTGGTACTCCACAGTGTGACTCGCTTCCTGTGGACGGGTGCAGCAGAATACTTCCAATACTCTGTGACTTATCATGACACCATCGGGCCTGTCCGAAGCACTGTTACCAGAAGACTTCGACTTCTCTTACTCTGCCTTTTTCTCTTTTAATGTCATATTCTATTTGAGTGCTAAGCATGCAAGTAGGTACCATGGAATGTAAACAAGTGAGGAGACAGAAATGTATTGTGAATAACATGTGAGACAACGCTGTGACTCACACGGATGAACTAGCTGCCTGGCTGCACAAAAGAATTCACATGAACACATTGGAAAAGAGGCTTAACATAGGAACAAGCTATTTTAATCAAGCAAAAACAAATTTATATTCATTATTTCTAAAAATAAAATTAGACTTTTTCCAACCCTTAACATCTGTATTTAATAATATCTTCTAACCAAAATACAGATGCTACAACAGCAAAGTACAATATATCTTGTACAGCATACAGTATGTTCACTGTTTACACTTACTTGAATTCTAGTTGGTCGTTATGTACTCAATGCATACTTAAACATCACTCATAATAAAGTTTTCACAATTAACAAAAAACGTGACAAGGCTGTCTTAAAACGGCTCTGCTATAAATTGTGTAGAATATACAGAATTACAAAGTCAAGTATTTTTTATCAAAATATACACCCCTCCCTGAAACTAACACAAGCTGTCAACATTTTAAACGAATAATACAATTATAGAAAATATTTGCAAAATTATTTTTTCATGTATAAATATTCTGCCATATTTACTTTGGTCTAGAATTATCAGCATACAAGTCCACTTAAAAAATATCCACATGGAAGGGCTGGGAGACATCACTACATGGAATAATCTCATATTTGGAGTTACCTCAAATCAAAATGACTAAAATACACAATTATTTTTCTCGATTCATAATCCTAATTGAGATAAAACAAATTAGTAGATCACCAGATTGCTTATTCAGTATTCTAATTATCAATTCAAAAGTGATTTTCATAAGCCCTTTGTGACTATCTCTTTAACAAAACCCGAATGAATAGTGCAGGTATACATATATACAATGTGTAAAATAAAGTTGAATTTGCTTGCATTTTCCCCTATTACATAATACTGTATGTAAGTGAATGTAGATGAACAAAATATAAATGCAGATACAATATTGGGGTTACTTAACAGCAAAGTACTATGGTATTAAAAGGTCAGCTTTGATCATGTCCTTTCCTGGGTGTGTAGATGCTTTCTTGCCCACCCAAATCCATATTAAGTCTTCTTCATGGAGACATCACATTTGGAGAGAGAAACTGGAGTCCTCTGAGCTACTTCTTCTTAATGGTAACCTTGCAACCTTGGATAACCTTGGGTTTCCATCTATCAAATCCCATGAACAGGAACAGCTGCAGGTCACCCTTGAACCGATTTCTGGATTCTGCTCATATTGGTGATCAAAGAATAGGAATGTTTTCTCTCTGCCTCCTACTGTGGCAGTTTAAAAAGTAAGAATTGTGAGTTCCAGTTTCCCAGGGCCTAGTCCAGATGATGGACTACCTATAGGGCAATTAGACTTTGAGGGCAATGTTGATGGTGTGGGTCAACATAAAAGAACATTAAAAAAGGGAAGTGGGTTTTTTAGCAAGGGGGCTAGATGTCTGCAAACATGAAGACAAGGCATCTGACTCTGTGGATCTGTTTCCGAGTCATATAAGTGATGGAACCTTATCATTCTATCTCCCTCCTCACCCCCAAACAAAGCTACTGCTTGAGGCAAGGAAGGTCCTCCCTTCCTGTTGCCCACTCAAGTCCTTCATGGTTGAGGCAGGGTGTGTGTTTCTGTTGCCTTTTTATACTAGTATATAGTTGTGGGCTGCACCATCTCCGAGAAAGCTAATCATTGTAGGGATTAGACTTTCTGTCCCTTTCAAGTGGCTGGGCACTCACTACAGTATGTGTGCCTTGCACTAAATTTCCTAGACACTCCTTCAGTGGACTGGGAGGTGTCAGGTTTTACTTGAACCCTGGAGACTGGTTAAGTCAGCCTGGAGCAGACCTCCACAATTATGGCCTTGTGATGGATGGAAGACTGCAGGGAGTTTGAGAAGAATCTGACCCTTCTTCATTTTCTGAGGTGAGGCCATTGCAAAATAATACACAGCACAGGTAATCACAGGTAAATTCTGGGAAGGCTTTCCCCCATAGATAAGGCATGACCCATGTTTTCTGTGACTTGAATAGACCAGTTCTAGTAACAGCTCAGCCGTAACTTCGAGAGAACAGCATTCCATCCAGAAGCATACACATGCTCATAAGTCAAATTCAAAATGCTTCCTACTGATTTTTACACCAGTCCTCATTATTTGCAGATCTATTGCTCACCATTATAATTCTCTACTGGGGACATGGACAGTTAAAAGTTACAGTGATTTATATATGTATTTTACAAGGTTTGTGTTGCAGAGAAGTAGTTCTAATATATGAATGTCCTACTTAGGTTACTCATTTCACACATATTTTTAGCTATATTAGTAAGTATTTAATATGTACCCATTAAATTTAAACAATTTTCAATAGTGCAGAAGCTGAATGGGAATGACTGTCATAGCTCATTTACCTTTGAACTTACTTATGAAGATGACATTTTCATGATGTCTGACCCTATTTTCTCCAGTGACTAAAGACAGTTTAGCAGCCAGTTCCTATTAGCACTTACCGGAAAGTTTTAAATTAGGCTAAAATTAAACTTTTTTTTTTTTTTTTTCCACTGGCAGAAATACCACAGCTAAGAACTTCATAAACTTTCACAAGATACTTGGGATATTGGCGGAGTCAGCTATTTCATTTTTGCGCACTTTGCAAGACGTTAATGCTAAAACCCAAAGTAGATGTTGGGATCCTTTTTCTGGACTTTTCACAAATGAGATTTTCTTTTTTACAATTCACTCCTTCATGACAGTTATGTGAACAAAACTAAACTAAAAAACAAAAACAAAAAGAAAAGAGCTAACTAAAAAAACAAACCAACCCACCAACTTATATTTTTGAAGCTTTGCCCTAAGTATCAGCACTCAGAGGACATTTCCAACAATGGTCTGTATGTTATCCTTTTGGTCACTGTCTTCTGAATCCATGAAATGTGGGTTCTCCAGTGGGTCTGAGTTTTCGTGGTACACATCGCCTTCAATTTTTTCCTGCTGACTTGGGCTTTTGAATAAGTGTTTCTTCTGGTGCATTCCGAGGGCGGCAGCCGTTTTGCAGATTTTGGGGCACTGGAAGCAGGCAAAGCCCTTCCCGTTGTGCTCCCGAATGTGCCTCTGCTCGTGATTCCTTTTTGTGGAGAGGTACAGAAAGCTCTGGAAGCAGAACTGGCAGTGGTAACGCTTTTCGCCAGTGTGGATCCTTTCGTGGATTTTCAGGGTCTCGTTCAGCGTGAACGCCTTGTTGCAATACTGGCAGATGAACTCCTTGACGCCCAGGTGGATGCGCTCGTGTTTCTGCAGGTTTCCTTGCACCGAGAAGCACCGCCCGCAGGTCTTGCACTGGTAGGGCTTCTCCCCGGTGTGACACCTCATGTGCATCTTGAGGGTGGAGGGGCTCTGGAACTGCTTGGCGCACAGCTCGCAGGCGTAGGGCCTGGCGGTCAGATGCCGGTGGGGCCTTCCTAGGCTGCCGGCCCCCGACGCCTTGTCCCCGCCGCAGAGTTCACACTGCAGCTTGGGCATCTCTTTATTTTCCTCTTCTTCAAGGGCCTTCTCCTGAGGAGACTTCCCCACGGCGCAGTCCAGTTCGGCCGGATATTTACACCTATTGCTTGGGCTCCTGCTTTCACGCTCCTTCTTCCAGGTGGCTTTCCTCATTTTTCTCAACTGTCTGGATTTCTTTTTGGGTTTGTAGTTGTAGTAAGGGCGCCATGGTTTGTCGGTGGAATCCTGGTCACTTGCGTCGTCGAACATTTCACTCATCTCCACACACTCGGATGGGCAAAGCCCGAGCGGGCTGTCCCCCCTGGTGTCCAGGTTGCTCTGCGGTGGCAGAGTCTCCTCCTGCGTTTCATACTTGGGTTTTCTCCCTCTTTTATAGAACAGTTTAGATCCGAGGATATGCCTTTTCACAATGGCTTCATTCCCGATTTTGACTGTTATTTGGCAAAGGGGCGCGACGTTGCTGTTTGTGGAGGTGCCGGGGAGAGCAGGCTTCGCAATGTAGGTCTCGATTTTACTGGTTTCTTTAATGACATTTGTCGTTTTGCTCAGTGACCCTCCAGGATCAGCAGCATATTTTGATTCCTCTGATGTCTCTCCCTTGTTACAGGGGATGCTTTTCTTTTTCTCCTTAATACTTTTGGGTCTGCTGACAACTCTCCCCACCTTGTCTGGCTCAGGCTTGCTGTCATCTTTCCTGGTCTGACTGGCAGCCGGGTCTGAAGGGGCTCTGTGGTTGTTGCTGGACATGGCAGCCACAGCGGTGCTGTGCATGATCACCGACGAAAACTGGCTGCTGTGCACAATGACCGAGGGCGCCGGGCCACTGTAGCTGATCACAGACGCTGAGTTCTCGCCGCCGTTACTCAAAGACACAGCAGGCACAGTCCCGGCCGGGGGCTCAGAACTGACAGCGTTTTCAGTGGAAGAAACCGACACCTCTGCTGAATAGAAGTTATTGTCAAGATCAACTTTCAGGGCCTCTTCTCCCCACTTGGTCCCCTCTGCCTTTTGGACGCTGGCAGAAGTGGGTCTGTTCTGACCTGTGGCTGTTTCCAGTGGGACAGCTGGATTGTGGGTCATAGTGTGCACACTGTCCTGGAAATTCAGAGTAGGCAATTCAGAGCTGCGTGGATTCTGAATAACATAGGGACCAGCCGCAGGATCGCTCATCGGGTTGTTTTCTCGAGCATTCTCATAGGAAGAATTTCGGTAACTCTTATAAGGAGCCCTCTTGCATTTCATAGGCAGTAACCTATAGAGTTTATACGGATAGACGCTAGGTTTCAGGCCTCCATTTGCTGTTTTCTTACTGATGGAAAGTCTATGATCGATGGCATGGAAAGACTTCTGATGGTTTTTGAGTATATAGTAGGTCATGAAAGTTTCAAGGCAGAAAATGCACTGATACCGCCTTTCTCCTGTGTGCCAGATCTCATGTCTCGTCCTGTACTCGGCCAATGCAAACACTTTGTTGCAGTAATGGCAGGGATATGTTCTCCTCCACGAGTGGACATTTGCATGCCTGCGGAGGCTGGATAAAGTCACATAACTACGCTTGCAGACAGCGCAGCTGTAGAGCATTTGCCCATTAACAAATTTAACCAGGTGGTCCATTTCTGGCAAGGTGCTTGCGGCACTGGAAAACTCACCAATCCTATTTCCGGATAATAAAGATCCCGGACCTGTGAAGGAAGCTCCGTTCTGCCCAATGGTAGGATAGTGCTCTAAAAAGCGTTGACTTCCCCCTGGGCCGGGCATGTGGCTGGACCTCATACAGATCTGCTCGTGCCGATCCAGTCTGTTCAGGGTGCTGAATTCCTTGTTGCAGTACTTGCACACCAACGGCTCCTGGGTTGGCTTGTGCAGCTGCATGTGGGCACTGAGCAAAGTGCTACTGTCAAAGGACTTGGAGCAAGAGCTGCAGTTGTAAACGAGAGGTGGAACCTCAGCTGCGGGCGGCCCGGGGACGTCAGAGGATTCATTTCCATCTTCCCCAGGAAGACGGACATCCCCCTCATTGTTGGGAGATTTTGAACCGGAGAGGACCGCAGCTGGCTGCGGACTCCTTTCTTGGTTGACCTCCGCGTTGGTGACTGGAGGGGGGGGTGTCTTTTCTGTGGCTGGTTCAGAATCCTGGGGTATGGAGAGTGTCTTTGGCTTCCGGCATGTTTTCGGTTTTGCGGCAAGAGCCTCACCGTTTTCTTTGCCTGTTTTAGCAGGCGAGCTGCTGGGACGGTCACATGCAGGCTGGCTTCGGTACGCCTCGGCCACCGAGGAGACGGCATAGGAGTGCTCGGCCAGGGTCCGCACGGGCTCCGCCTCGTGGCAGACGTCCGTCCTCTCCAGGCAAAGGCTGGCGGTTCTCATGGAGTCGGAGACCTTTTTGAAACTCGCCCTCAAGTCCAGCGGAGAAAACATGTTATTACTATTTTCCGTTTCGATGATGGAAAAGGCGTTTGTGATCCTTGGCCCGTTAGTGATGGCTGGTTCTTCATGCCGTTTTTCATTCTTTTCTTCTTTAACCATGCCTTTTTCAGTAATGCAGTACACATAGGGGCCTGGGGAGTTCGAGAAGTTGCGATCGGTCAGGTCTTCCAAGAAGGATATTCCCAGCTTTTTCCCTGCAGCTGCAAGATCGGTGACTGTTTCCTGTCTCTTGACGACGACCGTGGAGCTATAGATATAATTCAGGATTTCTGTAAACACTTCTGCTTTGAGATCATCCAGCTCCAGGACGTGGCTGGAAATACAGATTGTGTGGCTCCAGAAGATGTTTTTGAAATAAAGGCTTGAGGCAGCCAGGACATTGCTGTGGGCTTTAAATTTGGTGTCTTCCACAATGATGGTGACATCACATAAAATGCCCCGGATGCGCTGCTCATTTAAAATGGAGAGCACTGTGTCACTGTGAAAGTCGTCCTTGAGGTCCCTGGAAAGGGACATGACTGTCATCTGAAATAAGAGGAGAGAAGTGGTCAGAGACCCCTCCACAAGGAGCTTCTCTATCTCTAGATTATTTTCAGCCTCTTTGCGTGAAAATACAGGCTTTGATATCATTCTGCTGTTGCTTCCAAGGCTTGGAGTCAACATGAGACGCTCAATCTTTATCTTGCCCCAGCCTGTTTCTCACACTGTTGCTACAAGTTATTATAGCTGGAAATCCTCTCAGAACTCTTTCTCCAAAGTGATAGCTATATACACATGTTCAAATTTGAGGAGGGTTCCCCACCCCAAATGGTAAGGGCCTCATCATCACTGCAGGCTGCTGCACTGAACTCCGAGAGATGGGCAACGCCACGGTCCTGCCATAAGCCTCTTACCTATTTTCAAAGATAGCCCTGATGATCTGATCCAAACGCAATTCATGAAGCAGGAAGGTGGTTTTTCAAAAGTTTTCCCTAAGTAAGCAGGACCTGTATGTAAAGGTGTTGCTCACTCAGAGAAGAAACAAGATCTGGAGGAGCTGTTCCTGATTTGGGGCTTCCAAGGGTCTCCCCGGGGAAGTCACAGTCTGCACGACCAGGTCTGACCACCAGGGGCACCCTGCCCCTCTGCGGGACCCATCCCAGTCCCTCTCTGACTCTCCTTTCGTTACAGCCAAAGCAGACCGGGGTTTTAAAAACAACTCTGTGAGGTACCGAAGACAAACAAAAAAAGGAAACCAGGAAAGTATGTTGCTGAGTCCACAATACTGAGTCTAATCACAGGTTTCTAAATGAGCACAATTTAAAGGCACAGTGGCTCTGCGTCTGAGGACTCTCCCTCTGTTTCTCCCAGGGGCTATTTCTCGTTGTTTTCTGCGTATGTTCTAGAATCGTCCTGGAATGGCCAGAGCCCGCCCTCCACTGCCCTTGTGAGGGGCAGTCTAAAGCAGCGGCTTTCGCACTTACCTACAATAAACACGTGGTGCATTAGGGACCTAAGACACAAATGAAATTAAAATTTGACCCTACCGTGTGTGACGCAATCTGTTCTATCAGCTTTCATTTAAAAAATGCTAACAGCAACTCGCTAAATTAATTTCACTGCATTTCAATACATCACCCCTGTGGTTAAAACAAAACAAAAACTCCCTCTGGTCTACAGGGCACACTAACCCGGTATTCATTCAGTCCCTCTATCCCCCGCTGAGTGACATCCAGCCAGCCCTATAGCTGGATGCTATTTCTTTAACTCTTGGTGGCACTGTCTTCCCAGCACTGGAGCAGAACATTTAGCTCCCAGCACTGGTTCAGTTGGAAAGGCCAGATGGCCACATAAAGAACCTCTTTTTACCTTTCTGCAGAGCTATTATAAGCTATGCCCATTATGTTACTTAGCATCTTTCATGTGAGGGTCCATGTGATAAATTCTTTGACCTCATTCAGCCATAAGAAAAAGTACACTTCTAACTAACGAATTCTTCAGTTCAGACAATGAGAACACTTCGACTCGCCCTGTTTCTCTTAATTCTTGAGACAAGTTAGAGCTAACTTTTACCATCACCACGGAGGCCATCGTGAGCCTGGGTTTCTGGTGTGGCTACTGTCTCACTGTCTGTATTTAACGTTAGTTCTATTTTTAAAAAAATATATCTTGAGAGATATATTTATATATAAAAATATATATTCAGAGAGAGGAAGGGAGAGGGGAGAGAGAGAGAGGGAAACCTCAATGATGAGAGAGGCACTGATCGGCTGCAGCCCGCAAACCGGGCATGTGCCCTGACCGGGAATTGAACCCTGATCTCCTGGATCCTAGGTCGACGCTCAACCGCTGAGCCACGCCCGGCTGGGCACGTTAGTTCTTCTAGAAAGACAGCTGCCTTTAAGACAGCTGTTTACCCTGCCTTTACCTGTAATCTTCCACGAATCTTTTCGAGAACTCTGGGGGGAGGGGGGGTTAATCTATAAATAAAAATGAAATAAAATGAAGTAAAATCTTAATGGCTTCCTCTATGCCCCTGAAGGGAGGGGGGTCACCCCTGAACAGATCAGAGGAGTGTGTCCTTCACTAGGTTGTAAATCAATGACAAACTCCGCCAGGGTTTCTTTTGCCTTCCTTGAGGTCTCTCTGTTCTGACCCCCGGAGGATCTACCTTCTCTCCCGACTCATGTTCTTATCCAGTTTGGTTTCTGTAAGGCCCGTATGTTATATACATTTCAATTCTCTGCCCAGCCTGACTGATAGTCTCAGATCTGGCAAAACACATGCCACGTGATTAAAAAAGCTGGCTTCCCTCTTGGCTTAGTTCTAGGCTGATGGCATCTACTTTGTCCTTTTACCTCAAAATCACTGCTTGTTCCAAAATACCCCACTTCACAGCACTCTGAACCTCCCACGAGGCTCTACCTCCATTTGGGGACTACAGTATTTCACATCGAGCTAATATAAATACTCCAGGGTGTCAGATTATAAGCCCCACTCACTTCTGTGGGGTTCTCTGATTCTTTCCTTAGATTGCCCAGTTAGAATGGTTAGCAAAAGGCAAACTGTTAACACTGAGTAAGATCTTAGTCTCATTTATAGTTAGAATAACATATAGTAACTAAGTACTGAGAGTTCACTGATACAGTTTTAGATTCCAGGTTACAAATAACCTTTAAGGAACTTCCACTTACCAAGTTTTAGTGTGGTATCAACGAATATCCACAAGTAACTGAAAAGGCTATTAAAAAACTCCTTCCTTTTCCAACTACCTATTTGTGTATGGCTGGATTTTCTTTACATACTTCAATTAAAATAACATATTATGAATGAATTCAGCAGCAGATATGAAAATCCAGCTGTCTTTCTAGTAAGCCAGACATGAAGGATATTTGCAAAAATGTACAATACCACATTTCCCCCGTGTATTTTCTGCTTTAGAAAGTTATTTTTAAAAATAAAATGTTATTTTATCATGCAACTGGGTTTTATCATAGTAATTTTTCATAAGTTAATAGGTTTTTAATTCTCATTTTAAATTTTGAATATGATAAATACTGACAGCTATAACTTGGATAAACAAAAGCTTTTGGGGTCCTCAATGATTTATAAGCCTGTCAGGGGTTTCTGGCACCAAAAAGTTTGAGAATTGCTACTGTAGCCTACACAAAAATGTTCAAAATAATTTTAAAGAAATTATTTAAAAATTATTTTACTCAATAAAAGAAATTATATATAAGCCTAAAAGAACTAAAGACAAAGTAAATGAAAGTGTGGCAAAATATAAGGCAGAGATCTCCAGCAGACAGGAGAGACCAAGGGACAGAGAAACACAGATAGACACACCCAGTCACACAGATACACACACACTCCAATTTTCCAGGTTAAGTCCTCACTTACTCCCCAGAGCTCTCTCCAGCAAACTTACTCCCCAGACTCTCCAGAGCTCTCTCCAGCAAACACTGGAGGCCTTTTCAGAATAGGAGGGAACACAAGGGCCACCAACCAAACTAGAATCTCCTGCCCCTTCATGCTGCTCTCCTGACCCCCACCATCTCACTCCCCGTAAAAGCACAAGTCTGGCCCTGACCACTCTGACCTTCCCACCTGCTACTTCTCTCTGCCTCCCCTCCTGGCCTCCTTGCTGTTTCTTGAAGAAGCTGGGCATGCCCCACCTCAGGACCTTTGCACATGCTGTTCCTTTGTCTCGAATGCATGTTCTTACTAGATACCTACAGGGCTCCCTCACCTGCTCTGCATTATCAAGCATCACCTTCATGGTGAGGCCCACCATGACGACCTTATTTTAAATTGCAACTCCTCACCCCAGCACTTACTCCCCAGTTGTCGATAGGTTCTTGAAGACTGCAACTTTAAGCAAAATGATGTATAAGGAAACCAACTTTACCCTAGGCTAACTGATATAAACAAGAGCTAAGTTCCTACGGCATATTTCTGGTCACAAAAACATTACCAAATTTCTAAATAAAAACCCAAAACATTTTTAGTATTAATCATTAAAATAAATGTGAGCTATACATACATTTTAAAAAGGTTTAGAAAAACAACTAAGATCATTCTTGTCCAACCCACTCATTTCAGTCCAGGGTGGTGGGTGGCCAGAGCCTTTCCTGGCAGCTCAGGGCACAAGGTGGGACCCAACACTGGACAGGATGTCCTTCCACGGCAGGGCGCTCTCACACCCACACCCACCCACATCCAGACGGGGACAATGCAGACACACCACTTCACCTCACGTGCACATCTTTGGAATGAGGGAGGAAACCAGAGTGCCCAGAGAAAGCCCATGCTGACATGGGGACAGTGTGTAAGCTGCAGAGAGTGGCCCCGGCTGGGAATCGGATTGTTTTCTCGTCACTGTTATAATGAAACCTTATTCGAGGACTTGCTGCACTTGAATTTGAGCATGGCTGAGAAGCCAGGTGGGCCGACAGTCCTTTCCACACTGCACTTGGGGGAAGACTGTCCCTTGGTTTGCAGGCCGCTGCCCCTTTTCTGTCACTGCTTGCACCCTCGCCTTCCGAGTCTCAAAGGTTAGCTTGATCACAGCTTTGTTGGCTTATATGATTTTATCCATTCATCAACTAAATTAGCCTCCTCCCCACAATATCCTGGATACTGCTTTTAGTATTCTGGGGTTGAACTTGGAAACAAAAGAAACAAAGGTTGTGGGTTCGATTCCTGGTCAGGGCACATACCTAGGTTGCAGGTTTGATCCGTGGTTGGGGCGCGTACGGGAGGCAACTGATCGATGCTTCTCTTGCATCGATGCTTTTCTCTGTCTCTCTCCTGTCCTCTCACCCCAGAATCAATTTTTAAAAAAACATATCCTCGGGTGAAGATTAAAAAAAAGAGGAAACAAATTTTTGGCAATGATCTAACTAATTCCCAGTATTTCCAGCTTAATTAAATCTTCCCTCCCCTAATTAGTCAAGGCAACTTTATTAAATACACAGATGTCAAAAAAATTAAAACGATAGTTTCCATATACATTCTAATTCTTACAATGCAAAAAAACCCCAAAAAACAACCTTGAAAAATCTCTTTAAGTTAACCAACATATCTACTATGTAGAACTTCATAGAGTTTGTTAATAAAATTTGGTGTACTTTCATTAGTCAATTTTTAAGGCATGGCACACGGAGAGTGAAGTAACCCTACCCCGTATACATTCTTAGTGAGCACCAGAAGCCACTCGCTCAAGGCCACTCTCCTAGGCCAGGCTGAACCCCATTTTTCCGATCAGAGGGAAAGGCCTAGAGTCCTCCTGCAGCACCCTGGCCGTTCCATTCCTAACGCACATACGTAATAACAAAACCGCACAGACAGAGCAGCTTTCTCCTCTCTCTACTGCAAGTCCTTTTCTATAAAAAGAAACTTAGAAATAAAACCCAACTAAAAAAAGAAAGCACTGTATTAGGATACTGACCTGGAATCCTGCAAAAGTCAAACCCACAGTCCATTTTGGGCCAGTGTGAGGCCCATATCACAATGAAATCTGCTGCATGGGCCTGCTGTCCCCTGTGGAAAGTTTTCTGACAACGGACACTGCTTCAGTGACACTGCTCTGCCTTCCCACACATCTCTGCAGGACATTTTCTCATAGTCATGTTGGGTGCCTGCGTCAGACCGCCCCACGTGATGGGGTGTTAGAAACACATGCATCAGATCTCGAAAACAGATTACAAAACAGAAGCCCTTTATAGAGTTCAGCTGTGTCTAGGAAAAGGCAAATCCTCTTGATTTGCCCAAAAGGCACAGAGAAGAGCTGCATTTATCAGGCTTTAATGCATTTAAGCTATCAGATTCAAGAAGGCGTAGAATGACAGGGGAAATTTGTTTTTCAGATGATATTTGGGGCCTTCAAAAGGCTAACATCAGGAGGCTGCTGGAGTGCGTTCAACAGAGAGGGAAGTTGGCTTGAACCACCTTACCTGAAAACATTATTTTGAAAAGGTAAACACTCTCTAGACTTGTAGTTGCGTGCACATAGATTGTGAGAACGAGTATTTCCAGATTCATGAATGATGCAATGTGTCCAGTTAAATATTTCAGGTTGCTCGCTGGAAAGATGAAAGGGGGGAAAGGTCCCTGGTTTCCTTTTTCCTTTTGAAAACACAGCAGTATTTCAGGGTAGCCCATGTACCTTGGGTTCACCTCAGGATCGAGCTTGCCCAGGCTCCTGCTTGCTTAAGAAACCTGGCAAACAGGCTTAGAGTTTTTCTCTGAAGCCCTGGAGTGATGTAACCGTTTCTTGTCTCGACCAAATTCCACTGACACTCCAAGTCCCTAACGCAGGAGGCATTTTTAATCTGAATGCGGTGGGGCCTGAGTTACCAAAATGACCAGGACAGGATTCCTGCCCCCTGGGATTTTGCATTTTAGGGGTGAGCCCTAAACCATCAAGAGTTGGTTTCAAAAGCCAAACCCCGCTCTCGTGAACCTAAAGGGCTCTGCTCTTCTCAGCTGACTGCTACCTCGCAGGGAGGGCAGGGGGAAGAGCTGTTGTACACTTTGGCTTCTGCACAAGAATGAACCTCCGGCTAGTTGCAAGGACGGGTTATCCTAAAATGGACAGAGCACCAACTGCTTCTTTGGTGTTAAACTATCTATATCCACCTCCCACTGCACCCTCCTTCTCCACCCGCAACCTGCGCTGCACCCTGGCTCTCTGGGGGCTCCCGTAAGGCCACGAACCCACTTTAGATTGATTCTTTCTGGATGAACCAGAAACTGGGCAGAAAGGAGTGAAAGAGATAAAGCTCCCCAAAAGCACAAAGTGCAGTGCTGGACACATAGTAGCGGCTCAGTGAATGTTGGCTGGAATCAGCCTGTGTCCAGCTCAACTGGTGGCTACGGAGAGAACCACTTACACAGCCTACGCTTCGCGCAATATGCAGGGCGATCTTTTAAAAACACAAAGGAGATCAAATTCCCCTTGTCAGGACAAAATCCAAGCCCTGCACTGTGGACTGCAAGGCCCTGCACTATCCACGGCTCCCGTCCACTCTCTGTGCTCACCTCACAGGCCTCCCTTCCCTTATTCCACTTGCCAAGGCTCTGCCGGCCCTGGGACCTTCAAACACACTGGTTCCAGCACTGCCCGTGGCTGCCTCACCCTCCTGCTTCAGGCCCAGCTCCAATGTCACCTCAGACGGACCACCCCTTCTCTGTCTGCTCCGGCCTTTACTTGCCCTCACATCATCTGACTTATTTCCTCCGTGCTACTTAACTTCAACCTGCAATTACCACGCAGATCTGTCTGCATGCTCACCGTCTACTCTGCCCACCAGAAAGTAAACTCCAGGAGGAACAGCACCTCACCCGGCCTGTTTACCACTACACCTCCAGGCCGCAGCACGTGGCAGGCACTCAAAAAATAGTTGTTGAATGAATAAGTGGGGTGGCTATGCACATAAAAAACAAACAAGGCTCACCCCATGGGGGGGGGGAGCAACCCGCTCCCTCCCTTGCACTCCCGATCCCCTACCCTGCTCCCCTACTCTGTCCTGCTTTTGTCTTTTCCATGGACTCATAACATTTCCACAGAGCACGCAAGCAATTTTATTCCAAAATGACTGGGGAAATTCTGACAAATTAAAACAGCAGTGGTGGTATTTATAGTGCCTTGTTTATTGTCCACCCGCCGGCTAGGATGTAAACCCTGCAGGGCAGTCATCTCTGACTTTTCACTGATGTATCTAAATGCTCTAGAGCAGGCCTGACATGTAGCAGGCCCCCAACACATGCTCATTTCCTAAACGAACAGTCTATATTGCAAGTAGATACGTTTTTGTAAATCAGCATTCCACCTGGATAGGCACCATAAATGCCGCCATTGCCATTTTAATCTGTCAGAATTTCCCCAATCAGTTTGGAATAAAATTGCTTGCATGTGACCCATTAACATGTGAAGCAGTTCACATGTTAATTCGTTTAATCCCCTTCACGATCCCGCAGGCATACGAAATGGAGAAACCACTGTGTATTCACAGGGTTAAATGCATTAACAGTCCGGCCGCACCCACGGAAGCTGACCTTATCACGCCCACGGGAAGTGCCCGCTGACAGCAGAGCCGGGCCTCCTGCTCCGTCCGTCTGTCCGTCCCCCGCACCCACCTCACGTGCACGTGCGCATGCAGCAGGAGTGAAGTCAGAGCAGCTGACCTGCCCCGTCCAGCACACGCCGGCCTCCCGCTGCGTCCAACTGCGGGCTCCTTGGACAGGGTCGCCGCTGCAGAGCCCGCAGCAGGAACAGACCCAGGCTGAGATTCAAGAGCTGGGCCTGCCTGGGTCACATGCCAGGAAGTCACTGAGAAATGCAGCCTGTCATGGGGCAGAGTGTTCCAGAGAGGTCCCCAAGAAGGGCAGCTGAGGGTCGGACGTAAGGCAAGCAGACCCCTGACCATGGGCGGCGGGTACCTGGGCAACCTGAGCATTGCTAGGTGACAAGCCTTGGTACCCTTCACGGCCAGCTGCCACGAGGGGCATTTTCGAGGTGCCACCAGAACATGCCGTCAATCATCGCGTCGCCTACAGCCCAGAGTCTGCTTAACACCCAACACCAAGGCCTTTGCACTATACTCACATGTGGCCAAATTAAAATTTCTAGCATTTAAAAAATTGATTATTTAACAGTTTGTTGCCAATTCAGTCCGAGAACTCAGGAGACAAAGGATAAGTAAGGATTCGCACAGCCAGGATTCGCCAATCAGAAGTGAATCCATCCGCAGCCCCTCTCCCTCTCCCACCATGAGCATTCAGCTTTATCGTCTCACTACAGCCCTGGGAATGACGCGGTCTCAGAGGCTCATGCTGGGGACCTGTCAGTCAGGTCAGTCAGGCACAGAATGAGGGTCCTGGGTATGAACCTTGGGTGCCAGCCTCCTCCATGACAGAGAGAAGGGTCTCCCTGCCAACATGAAGCTGAAATATAGTCAGTGAGACTTGTTAAAACCCTAAGTACAAATGCCAGTACCTCTACCAAGGCTTGTAAGATCCTCTGACAAATGTGCGCTTTTACCATAAGAGTATAAATTCTGTGAGGGCTGAGGCCATTTACCACGGCCTCCCTAGCTCCCAGCACCACACCTGACATGTACCAGGCACTAACAAGCCTTTATTAGATAAACGCAAAAATAAAAAGCACCCAAACACTAGGCTTGGCCCACCATACTTGGCACTGTCCCCAAGCTTTCTGGATTCACTGTCAGATCAATGCGAACTGCCCTGTTATTTGTGAACTATGCTAAAGGGGGGAAATATATTTGATGAACATAAAAAAGTCGAGAACGCTGTTCTGACATGGTAAAAGGAAGAACGCGCACACATACACACACACAAAACAAATCAACACTGCTAGTCTAACGCTGAGCTTGATAAGACAAGCCAGGGCCGTCCACTGCCCACAAAGTCGTTACTGTTCAAACAAGTTAAAACATCGAAACACAGCTGTGAAACACCAAAAATTGCTTACTATTGCTGCTTTGGCTCAAAGGAAAGAAAAGAGCAATCCTTCAGGCTCTACTGATACGCTTTGTTCTGTTAAAGACAACAGGCCCAAAATGGAGTTGCTCATGCTAAGCCCACATCACCAAAACGAAACTTAACTTAGTTTTGGCTCTCCCAGAAATAGAATCCTAGACAAGTCAATCAGAAATGGACTGACCAGCATTAGTTAGGTCATCTTCCTGACACACCCCTGCCGGCACCTATATGGAAAGAAACCTTGCAATAACCAATCCGCATTTTTGCTCAGTATAATTTCCTTGTTTTGCTCCCCTCTGCCTATAAAACCTCTTGCCTTATATCTTTGGAGTGCCTTTCTATTAGATCAGATGCTGCCCGATTCACGAGTCACTGACTAAATCCAGTAAGATCTTTAAATTTTACTCTGTTGCATTTTATTCTTTAACTTTTAAACTCCAGGCCTTCGTCTCCTGAGTGCTTGAATGTATTGGCAACAAACTTAAAAAAAAAAATCAAAACTTTTTTTACTACAAAAAATTTAAAGTTGGCAACATGTGTGTGTAAGGCCTTGGTGTGGGGCATTTGTAAAGAAGTTTGTTTTCACATGATGTCCTCAATAGGTCTCCCTACCTGTATCCACTTTTCAGTTCCTTCCTACGTCTCCCTCACTCAGCCTCCTTTCACAAGAAGCTCATTGGGAGCAGGTGCTGGGCTGAGCGAAGCAGCCCTGGGCCTGTGGCCTGCTCCTGGGTCACAGATCTTGGATGCTGTGCTTCCCAGTGCACCAATACGCGACCCACTCCAAACCCAGACACAACCCCTTCCCCCATCAGGCAACCAACAGTCCGCTGAAAAGGGCATTATAATGTGGGCTTATCATGGTCGTTCTCAGCACAGCTGCGTATCAGACTCACCTGTGGAACCGCAAAAAGAGCAGGAACTCGGTGGCACCCCTGACACTGAATCAGAGTTCTGGGAGGTAGGGTCCGGGCAGGAGTGCTTTTGCATCCTGCTGAAAATTACCAAATTATGTTGCGCAGATGAGCTGGCCTGTGACTTCCAACTACACTATGAAGAAACAGGTCATTATGTCTCCAGCTTGTGACAGAGCCCCTCTAGGCAGGCTTCCTGAGGGTTGCTTTAGAGTGACACTGACATCCCACCACACTTGCGTCAATGTCCCCAACGTGACTTACTCATTTGGCAGGAGGAAGTTCACCTAAATATGCCAGCCACGCGCTGTGCCTCTGACACCTAACAAGCACGTACGTGTGCCCAGTACCGTTTTACACACGCCATCCCGTTTAAGCCTCACAGCAATCTTTATTTCACAAACAAGGACACTGAGACTCAGAGAAGTGGTGTAACTCGACCAAGGTCATTTAGTGACAGAGCAGCAGAGCTGGGATTCAAACGCCGGCAGGGTGATTCAAAAACCACTCTCTCCATTTCACGTCATGAGCAGCAAGGAATCAAGAACATAGCTCTCCCACGTCTTTCTTAATATCAAAAGCCATCGCTCTTGACCTCAGCTTACTCACCAGTGTGTGCGTGTTTAGCAAATCTGCAGCCTGGACTTGAGCAGGGCTGCCATGCAGAGGGGGACAGGCTATGCCCTGTGGTGTGCTGTGGGGGTAAGGGGAGGCCAAGCCAGTCCATGGTTGGCCAGGTAAAGTACCCTGGTGAGGGCTACATCTCCCTGCCAGAAGGGAGCCACTTCCATAATACGCACAAAGATGCCATATGGACCACCAGGTGGTCCTGGGGTGAACACTTAAAAAGGGAAATTTGAAATTTTCCATAACATTCTATTTTTAATATATTTTCTTAAAAAATGTAAACTTCAAAGAAATGTATGGCCTTCAAAAATATTATATTGATTTTGACCCACTTCCATCTCAAAATAATATTTATCGAATGCCTACCACCCACCAGTTATTGAGTATAACACAGGGGCTACTACAGGATGGAGACACAGAAAGGGCATAGTGGGGAAATTAAGCTACTGAACTAGGACAACTGAGACCCAAAACATTGGATTAGTCCATTCATGAAACAGCCTCTACCTAAGGATAATTTAGGTTAATTTAGGATAAGACGGACCGCGCCCAATCTGGCACAGTGGCTAAGAGCCTGAACTTTGGTATCAGGTGGGACTAGCTGTCACCTCTGGCTGTGACCTTGGACAAGTTTCTTAAACTCTTTGCACTTCAGCTTCTTCATCTGCAAAATGGAGCTAGTAATAGAATCTACCAGGGTACATGAGGATTAAATGGTAATACCTATAAAGTGTTTGGCGTAGTGTCTGGTATAAAATCAAGCTTTAATAAATATTAGCTATTACTGGTATTACTATTACCAGTTAATTATTATTAGTCACCTTGTCCCGGGCCCCACATCTAGGGAAACTGAAATCCTCAATGGCAGGGACAAATGCTTTATTTCACTATGTGCCCAGGCTCCCCGTCTCCCCTCACAGTGCTTCATGCCCCAGAGGGGCTACTGACTGCTCTTCCCTGATACAGAGGGCAGTGACATCTGAGCCTCAGCTCATATTCGGCATTTAGTTACAAGCATCATCTAAATGACTTTCTTTTCTTTCTTTAGTTGCACTGTTTGCTAGTATTTCTTCTAATCGTGCAGAAAAAGGCATTAAGAATTTAAATAGCCCTGCCAGGTGGCTCAGTTGGTTGGAGAGTCTGTCTCCCTGTATACCAAAGGTTGTGGGTTCAAGTTCTGGTCAGGGCACATACCCAGGTTGCGAGTTCAATCCCCAATTGGGGCACATACAAGAGGCGATGTTTCTCTCACATCGATGTTTCTCTCTCTCTCTCTCTCAACATATTCTTGGGTGAGAATTAAAAAAAGAATTTAAATAAAAATTATTCAAGTTGGCTACTTATTAGCAATTCTGGTCAAAAGCTTGATAGGAAGGAGACCAACATAATTTAAGACAAACACTTAAATCACTGATAAAGTTCCATCATGTGTACTTACTTGTCCACCTGAGCCAGAAGGTCACTCCAATTTGGCTAGATAAACCAAGGCTAGGTTACTGTTTATTGGATCATGTGCCTGGTTATATAGCGTCATTTTTACCTTCATAAAAAAGACTCTCTGGGTTCTGCTGCATCCTCTCTCCTGTTTACAGATTCCTAGCGGACCATTTGCTCCTGTCCCCTAACACTAAGGGGATTTTTGGAGGGCCAAGCCTTGGGACCTCCTCTCTCTGACTTTAAACTGGGACCTAATAAGATGTCAATTTGGGTATTATCTTTCTTTAGTTTAAGCCTCAGTTTAATGGATTCATTAGGTTGTCGTTTGTTCAGGAAAAAAATATGAAAAAATTTGGGTTGTTTGGAGTTTAGCACAGTAATGTGCTTATTTTGAATTTTGGTTCAGGTTTCCACTAAAGTCCTGATGAAAATTTTCAACACTGTCAGAAGTCGTCAATAGCTGCAAGCTTTCCTTTCCCTGCCCCACTCTTCCTAGTTATCTCTAGCCTCAGAGGGTAGAGCAGGGCCTCTGCTCACACACCCCTGAGTTCAAATTCCAGTCCTGCCACTTAGTAGCTGTATGAACTCGACAAGTTAATTACCATCTCAAGACCTGTGTTGTTTTTTTCCTAATCTACTAAATGGACATAATAGTGCAACTTAGTTCTTAATAGGATTAGATGAGATACAACGTAGTATTTTATTCTATTGCTCTTTTCACCCTGATGACTTCCCACAAAAATTCCAGAAAACCAAACAATACCTACAACTCTTTTCTCTAGCCCATCTCATTATGATAATAGCAACCAATTTAATGCCTGTTGGTTGAAAGGGTGTTGGAAGCAGGGGTCATTGTGTAAGTGGGGATTTCCCTGAAGCTGAAGTGGGGAATGAGTGGCCTGGAGAGTCTCAGGCTTCGAGGGCTTCCAGGGAGCCTGGGCAAGATTAGCTCTGCGGGCTGGATGGTCAGGAGCTACTGGGCTCTGGCCAGGCTGACCCCAAAAGAAGGGAAGCTAGATAAACACGCTGGTGGAAGGTATGTGCAAAAATAAATGTTTAGCAAAATAAAGGAGTGTAGGTTAATTATAGATAACGGTAATGTAACTGAAAGAACATTTACTTTTAAAGAATAGGTACATGCATCATGATGTAATATAATAAAGCCAATAACTGTGTATTAACATACAAAATCAGTAATGCTATTGTTCTGGGGAACCCTGCATGTCCATTATATATATGCCGCCCCCCCCCCCCCCCCCCCCCCCGTAGCCCTACTGTGAGGGATAAGTGGAGAGTGAGAACTCGGAGCAGCCAGAGAGCTCCTGCCCTTGAGTGGTTTCTCTAGGTCCACCGACTGCCCCTTCCAGTCTGGGTAAAAGCACTGAGATTGCCCTCAGACCATCATCGTAGCCCCAGATCACATTATTACTGAGTTTCTTCACACACAGAAACAACACAAACACAGAAGTGGCCAGCCCACCAGTGTTACGAGACAAAGCTGGGGAAGGCAAAGCATTTTATAACCCGAGTGCTCGGCTCCTGTCACACCCTTCTGTTCCATCCTCACCTGGCTGGGAAGGGGGCCTTTAAGCACAGTAGGACAAGTTATGCTCTGAGTGGCAATCTATGCCAGCAGGAAGGAGAGGAGGCAGGATAGAGGGGTGCTCTGGACCAGGAGAGGTGGGCCGGAGGCAGGATACTGGGGGAGAGAGGCCTTGGGCTCCCTCCCCAGGAGGCCTCTGTATTGATCCCTAAAGACAGAACCCCAGGTGTGTGCAACTCACGGGAAGGTCTGGTTTAGTCTGTCACCTAGCCTGCCCACTCTGCTCTTCCAGGTGTCCTAGGCCTATGATTGATAGGGTTAGTGACAAAAGGAAATTCCACAGGGCAGTTCCTAGCTCTGAGAGCAGGCAGCCCCCCCTTAAAAACCTGATCCCTCAGACAGAGCCTTCCCCTGGCGGGCTGTGTTTTCTGGTTCTTCTACGCTGGGTGGCCACAGTCCACTCCCAGTCAGCAGTGCCCTGCCCACAAGATGGTGCCGAGTCCACACAAAGAAACGCTCCTGCGGTCCAAGGAGCCCGTCATCCAGTCCCCAGTCATTCTCAGAATGGGCAGATGAGTAAGCATCGGTTCCCAATAAACAGGCACCGGGTGTTTTCGATAACAAAAGCAAAGAGCGTGTTTGTTAGTGGAGCGTGCACTCCAACTCCGTCTCGATTTGCCATAAATGGATTCGAGAGATTCTTCAGATCGGGGGTGGGGGCCACTCCACCCAGTGCGGGAATTTCCTCCTGAGAGGAGCAGTTTTCACCGGGAGCAATCGAGGGGCCCCGAACAGCAACCCCTGCCACGTGCCAGCCCTCTGCTTATTCATTTCCTGGGTTAAACAGCAAAAATTCCTTCAACTATTCCCTGGGAAAAAGAATTCTGTAGATAAAAGAGGGCTTTACAGGTTATTTATTCCAACCCTTTCATTTCAGAGATGAGAACATTAAAGCATTGGAGAAACCAAATGACTTGCCTAGGATTCCCCAGGGTGACCCAAACATGTTTCTAGATGTCCGGTTCCTATTGTGCAGGGACGTGCTTACTAAGAGCGTGACCTTAGGAAGTACTGACCTCCCTGAGCCTCAGTCTCCTCATCTATAAAATGGAGCAAATAGCACACACCTTACGGGGCGCTGGAAGGTTAAATGAGAGTAGCTGAGCACTCAACAAGTACGCAGCGAGTAGTAAGTGCTCAATTATTGATTTTATTTATAACATACAGACATTTTTTTTTCTTTTTTTGGCATGGAGTTCTCCTGTCTCCCCTTGTTTTCTGTCTCCTCCTTGGCTTCCAAACTTCCAAGGCTAAACTTTTTTAACCGAAACTCAAACATTCCCTTCTTTATTCTGGTTAAATTTAATCATGCTCATCTGGTCCACTATCTCCAGTCTGTTGGAATAGTTTACAGTGTCAATTCTATCTTAAAATATATCTACTGATTCCTTAAGCATGAGATGTTGATACCTGCCCCAGAAACTTTTGGGTAAGTTCAGGAGGGTGACATCTGTGGCAAAAAGGCATGGCTGTTTCCTACGCTTACCTCCAGGGAGGGGCAGAAAGTGACCGATCCTCAAGACTGTTGTACTAATGACAACTTGGAAGATATTTTTCAACCTATTAGAATACAAAAAATAAAGCCTTGGTTTCATCTTTAAAGGGGAAGGAGGTTGAAACCACACCAGCAGGAAGTGACCCTGTGAGGAACATGTTAATACACTGACACTGGGCCACGTTAATACATCAGTACGTTTGGAATCGAGACGCTGAGACCGCAAGGTAAGGGAGCTCTTGTGCTGAGATCCAGAGAACTTCAGGGCCTCTGAAAACAAAATTATTGGGAATAGTCAAGGAGTAAAAGAACAGGATGTCGTGTTCCCGGGAGCTGGTCTGTGTGGTCCCTGAGCTGGTCCCTGGTTAGAGGTGACTCGATCTAACTCCTGACTAGTTACATTCTCTCAGCTCCGTTGTTTACGTAAGCACAGCAAGCCTCTAATTTTCTAACCACTCCTGCATGCTCCCTAACTGGCTCATGCCATTTGTTTTTCTGGGGCTCACATCCTGGCATCCTTGCCCCTGCCCCACCAGGGAACTCAGACAGCCTGCACTGGTCCAGTGCCTATGTCCGTGTCCCCAGCAGAACATCACCTTCCCCGTCCTGACTCTTCCCAAAGGCCAATCTTCTGGACCCAAGCATGGAACAAAGGCAAGGCCACCTGTCCTTATTTCCTGGTCAACCCGCTGCCATCGATAAATCACTCCTACACAATACCTCATTTTCTTTCTCACAACACCCACATGGGCTGTGAAATATTTCCATTTCAAAAAGGATGACACTGAGGCTCAGAAAAACGAAGCCAAAACCCCAACATCACATAGCTTGTCATTGTCAGGGTTGGATTTTCAACCCCGATCTTGTGACTCTGAGTCACAGCCTTTTTCTAGCACACTTAACAGGAAGACTATGCTTATGTGATTTCAAATGTTAGTAGATCTAAATCACCAATCTCATCTCTTGACTGATATGTTTTATGGCTGTACTTGTTTTATGCCAAATTCCATGCCATAAATGTATTTGTTTTTGGAATTCAAAAAACCACAACTGTATATCATTAGCTATTTTTTACCAATAAAACCAATTTTTCCTGATCAGCTTATGTACCATTAACACACTGCTGGCTAAGTGATCGTCTGCACATCGCCTGACCGCACAGCATTGTGTTGAATTCATTCTGTAAAACGGGACTGACTCCTGAGATGATTAATGTCATAGTTAAATGACGTAATGACTACAGAGACCTTAGCTAGCAAATGTTCGATTAATGGTATTACTTACATACGTACATATTACCACTATACTACTGCTACTATGTCTTGATTACATTCATTAAAACCAAGTACTTTTATTTTCTTAACGACTGAAGAGACGTAAGGCAGCATGGGTTCAGTAACTCGGAAAAGCAGAACCACCATTTCATCCCCTTGGCCTTGTTTAAGTCTTTATTTTTTCCCTCATTCAGCAACCTCTGGAGGCCACAGTCCAATGGAGGAGACAGGCAAGCAGACTGAACGGCTCCTCCACGATGACTGAACAGCTCTAGGGAGAGAGCCCAGGGCTCTGGAGAAGGCACTTAAACTGAGTTTGGGGAAAGGGAGTCAGCAAAAGAGAGGTGGGGCTGAGTACTGAAAAAGAGGGAGCATAAGAGAAATAAGTCAGACAGAGAAAGGCAAATACCCTATGATTTCACTTATATGTGGAATCTGAAGAAGAAAATAAATGAAAAAAAAAAAATAGAAACAGACTCATGGACACATAGAACAGACTGATGGCTGCCAGAGGGGAGGGGAACTGGGGGGCTAGGTGAAAAAGGTGAGGGGATTAAGAGGCACAAATTGGTAGTTAAAAAATAGTCAGGGGGCTGTAAAGTACAGCACAGGGAATACAGTCAACAATATTGTAATAATTTGTATGGTGCCAGGTGGGTACTTGAAATATTGGGGGGAACACTCTGTAAAGTATATGACTGTCTAACCAATATGTTATACGCCTGAAACTAATACAGAATAATATTGACTGTAAACTGTAATTGAAAAAAAGTTTAGTTTCTTGGTGCCACCCCAGACTGACTGAATCACTGTAGCTAGGAGCAAGGCCCCAGAAACAGATTTTTAGCAAGTTCCCAGGAGCTTCTGAATGAAGGCCAGGTTTGGATACCGTATCAGTTTCCTGTGGCTGCCATAACACATTGCCACAAACTTGGTGACTCAAAACAACAGAAATTTATTCTCTCACCGTTCTGGAGGCCAGAAGTCCACAATCAAGGTGCTGGCAGGGCCTGCTCTGCTTGAAGGCTCTAGGGGACAATCCTTCCTTGCCTCTTCCAGCTTCTGGTGGACCCAGGAGTTCCTTGGCTTGTGGCTGCATAGCACCTACCTCTGCCTCCACTTTCACATGGCCTTCTCCCCTTGACGCATCTTTCCTCTGTGCATCTCTCAGGACACTTGGCTCTGAATTTAGGGCCCATCCCATCATCCAGAATGGGCTCATCTTAAGATCCTTAACTTAAATCTGCAAAACCCCTTTTGCCAAATAAGATCACAGTCACAGCTTTGGGGATATAGACATGTCTTGGGGGAGGGGAGGGGCACCATTCAACCACTACAGACACCACGGCCACAACTCACCTGGATGAGTGCTAGAGGGGATGGGGGTGAGAAGCTCCAAGCTAAGTTCCCTGGCAGTGGCCCGAGAGGAGGGAGAAAGGGGGCGAGAGAGCCATTTCAAGGCTGCTCAGACCCACAGCTGCACTTCCAAGCCCTGTGCTGCCTGAGGGACCCCAGGCCACTAAGTGTCCAGGGCATGAGGCTACCTGAATGTACTATAAACAGAATGGAAAAAATCACCACAATCATAGATTACCAATATGCTAGACCGCGTTACCCTCAAAATATAGGCGAGAGCTTTGAAGGGCTGGAAAGGCTTTTAGTTAATGCACTTTCTGAACTAAATTAATTTTATATGAAGCTAGGATTTCATCCCTAAGATACTGTGGACATTTCCTTCTCACCACCCCCGCAGCTTCCAGTCCAGACAGCAAGTCACTGTGGCGGCATGGGATTGGTTATCTTTGTCTTTCAAAACGTTTCCTTAGGAGCAGGCAATATTCTTGGTGACCAATGCTAAAGGAGGTCCCATTACACCTCCCTTCTCACCACCTACTAGAGGCCCCAAATCTTCACTGAGAGCGGACTGCCCCTCATTTTTACATTGATACATGTACCACCATTAAAGTCCTGCTGTTATAATTATTTGTGTCAGTTCCCAGACACACAAAGATCTTCTGTCTTCTCACAAAGGAATTTCCCTTCTTGGCAGCAAAGTTTGCAGGGCCAGAAGGTCAGTGGGTGGAAAGGGTGGGAAGGAACCAGGTTCTATGTTGAAGTTAAAGTCTCGGGCAGTGGACAATAGCTCTCAGAATCAGATTCCTAGAGATTTCATCACAGGTCCCTACAGCATAACATAAAAGCACAGCCCCAGCCCCCGTCCCCTAAGGCTGTCCCAAAGCACCGCATAGCTAACAATCCGCAAGGACCGATCTCTATGCCAGTCTATCTCTGTGCTTCACCACGGTGTCTAGAGCGGTGCTCCCTAACATTAACACCCACGAGTCAGCTGGGGATTGTGTAAGTGCATTTTCTGACACAGTGGGTCATGCAGGTGCGGCCCATCTTCACTTATGTCAGTGTGGAGATGGCTGAGGTACACAACCAAGTCTCAGGTTTAAGGAAACCAAGGTTCCTTACCTGCTGGTGAAAGATAAGAGTTACAGTGACGATGATGCCAATGACAACAAAAGCTAATATTTACTGAGCACTTTCCACATGCCAGGCCCTGTGTTAAGTGCTTTACAGAAGACATATGACTCCCTTAGCACCAAGAAAGCTGAGAAAAATGGGAGTGGTTAAGAGATAATTAGAAGAATGGAAACACGTTATAAATTCCACGATGTGCAGAAGGTCAGTCAACTGTCAACAGAGAGAGGACAATTCTCACACTGTCCCAGTCCAGGGCTAGTTAGGAAGTGGCTAAGTGCTTAATATTTCAGAAAGTATCCTTGGGCCAAAAAGGTCAATACCACAGACCAGGTATATCAAGATATGCCTGCTGTCCGTTGGTGTCGTCTCTTGGCCTGGTGCCATCCAGGTTAGCCTCTGCAGGCTTGGCTCCATTCAGCTGCCGAGAGAGACATGCCTGGATAAGGAGGGCTCCCTTTGGTCGGTTCTTCTGTTCCATCCCGAGATGGGTACACTGAGCACTGGGCACCATAATTAAGGCTATGTCTGATGCCTCTCCAGATGTCCTTGGACAAAGATGCTGTGCTCTGCCACTGACTCCACTGACAAATCACTTTGCCTGGATGAGATGGACACAGCTTATATCTAAAGCGGCTTCTTTATTTGCTGTGACATGGAGAAGGCTCAACGGCCATGGCTTTTCCTTGGGCTGGGTCTTGGAGAGCTTCAAGCCCAACATTCTGTAGGAAAAGACCAGGCAGGCTGCCACGGAGGAAGTCCAGACTGGTGGGTTGAGTCAGATGGTACAGCTCTATAATTGTCAACCTGCTGATCTGTTCCATCCAGCCCCACATTATTTTTTAAAAATTTCATGCCCTCCAGTCTGTCACAAACCACTCTTTGTTCTTATATCCAGCACACACTGAACATTTATATCACCTTCCTGCCTCTGTATCTGAATTTTAGAGCCTAATCTGTAATAAAAATATCAATCACTTATAAGTTTTGTTCTGCCTGTAGCATTTCAATATCTATACAACGACTTATTGTCCCCCTAAAATGTAAATGATGAGGTCGATGTATTCAAGCTTCCAAGACTAGAAAAGTATTCCATCTTAACGCAGGGATGGGTGGTGAGACACCTTAACATGGAATGTGTCTGGGTCATATACTTCTTCAGAATCCCCCCAGCTGTTCATTCCCTTGTGGAATATCCTTAATATATGAGTTCTAAGGGGCAGAGGGGCAAATATCAATCTCTTCACTTTGCTTCGAAAGTCACGTCAACGATAGGGTCAGCCCAAGCTTCGAGAAGGAAGCGATACTCGGCTAATCAGCACCCCCAATGATGGATTCGTCCTCTCAGAGGCAGCCAGCTCTCCTTTGCAAAAGATGGTCCCATCTGCATCCTTAGCAGGTGAAGTCATGAGAAAAGCAGTAACTGCCGAGAACACAGACTTTTATCGGCAGCTGCTTCCTGGGTCAGAGTATTCCGAGTTGACATCACACTCCATCACTGCGACGAGCAACAACAATTCCAAAAACTAGATCATGGAAGTGGAACGTGAACTACCTGGTAGTCAGGGCTTCAAACAACGGGGTCAACACAATAAAGCACATCCACCAAGATTACCAGTGTCCTCAGGGGAATCTTTGAGAAGGGGACAATGGTGGCCAACCCAAGGAAGTAAATTCTGCTCTAGAGAAGTAGGAGGGGGGTGAGGGAAGCACAGCCACTCCCCTTGGTCGGGGGGGGGGCAGTCTCGTGCTGGGGGGTCAGGCTGCTGGTGCTCTGGGCCCTGCTCCTCCTGGCCTCCTCCCCACTGTCAACAGGCAGCCCCATGTTTGCAGTGCTTTCCCACCTGGTTCCAGACGTAGAATGTACAAAGATCATTTCTATGAGCCTGGGCTCTCCCGTATTCGAGTCCACATGCACACTTTCCTTCTGCAAACGTTTCCTCCTCCCGTTTTCCACCATTCCTCCTCCCCCGTTTTCCATCATTGCTCTTCCACCTCCCATTTTTCCAGTTTGAAGCCACTGCGGCAACACTGCAATCTCTGGAGGGAGGCCAGGCGTGGGTGCAAGATCTCTGAGTGGCACAGGAATGTTAAACAGCCACCTCTTCCGAGGGGCCAGGGGATGCAGGTGACTGGCAGAGCAGTCAAGCAGCCCAGATAGTTCTGACGGACAAATAGAAGCCCAACAGCTTTCCTGCTGTGGAAATGCGACAAAAGCTCTGGCTGGCCACGCAAATGGATGCACAGTAGTTTAGACAAAAGAAAACTGTTGGGCGGGGAGAGGGAAGAATACGAAAGGAACTAAGTTCCAGTTAGCTTTTGCCAAGTTTACCCCTAAAACAAATTTAATTAAAACTGAATGACGGTTCCTGGCCCTAGTCAGGTAGCCAAACAGTTCACCTGTTCACCTGTTTTAGAGTGAAATTATCTGGGGGCAGGAAGACCAGGGGACCAGGGAGCAGTGGCACAATAAGTTGTCTAGATTTAAGAAAGTAAAATTCCCAAAACAAACCCAAATCTACTGCAGATTAAAACACACAATAGGCTGTTTAGGAAAATTATGCTTTAAATATACTGATCTAAAAACATCTAAAGAACAGGCTGTTCTGCAGAACAGCTCGAGTTTCTGCTTGTGCTTTCATTTCAGAAAACAAATGCTCAGACGCCACGGTGGGAGGAGTTTCACATGGGGATTCAAACTCGCAGAAAATGGCCACCAGTTCTAGAAACCTGCACACAACAAACAGGCCACTCAAGGGACCCTCCGGGAATACAGGCCACTTACCTTTCATGAGAGTAATTATCTAAAGACAGAGAGAATTTTTTTCCGGCCAGAAACATAAATCATGGCCTCCAAGTGTTTGCTGAAGGCCACAGTGACTAATCACCTGACTTTTACTATCATCCCTGCTCAGGGAGCCTTGTGGGGGCAAACAGGTCATTTTTTCAAGTAAGGTAACTGCTAGGTTTGGAGGTAAGACTCCCATTTAAACTTCATAAAAGAAAAAAAGGCCTCAAAAACTATTTCCTAAAATAGAAGTGCAAATCATCTTATGAGAAACTCTTATCATTTAAACAGAGAAGAAAGTATTAAACTAGATCATTCAGATGTGGCATAAAACTCTTGATTTTTTTTTTTTAAATGTCAAAACAAAAAACAAATATTAGGAATATGAAATATACAACAAACAACCTGCGGCTGGGTGGCGCAGTTGGTTGGAGCACGGTCCTGTACACCGAAAGGTTGCGGGTTCCATCCCTGGTCAGGGTGCATAAGGAGGCAACTGATCGATGTTTCTCTCTCCCTCCCCCCCCTTTCAAATCAATAGAAAACAAAACAAAAACATATCCATGGGTGGAGATTAACAATATATACATATTCAACACACAAAGTGAGGAACTCACTTTGTAGTATACATTCATTTAGAAATAAAGGGGAATTTACGGTGCTTCTGTGCAAAGAGTCAGCCTACAACGTGTAGTGGCTCAAGAAACTCCAGAACTGCTCGACCTTGACTGGAAAAAAATATTTTAACTCTATTTAGCACAGCCCTTGAGGTAGGCCAACTCTCTAGCGCGTGAGTAAAACCCCAGCTGGGGCTTCGGTTCACTGCCACGTCATCGCTTTTTCCGTCTATCCCGGTGCCTTCTGCTTGCTCCTAAGGGGTCCTGCCTTCCTCTCCCGTTACAGCAAAGCTGGACGTCGCCTTAGTCCAGGCCACGGGCAGGACGCACACAGGCGCGCAGGCAGCAGGCCTGGCTTTGGCTACTGTGAGGCTGCTTCCCCCGATGAGCATCAGAGGCAGCAGCCGGCCCCGAGAAACCTTGCTCTTTGAGCTCACGTCAGGGAAGACGAGACCAGAATAAACCGGTGTAAGCAGGGACAGGCCAGAATGCTGAGTAGGTTTTTAAAAAGGAAATCTCACTTTGGTCTAGGAGCGAAGCAACGTTCTGTTCGAGCTAATCGGAAACCTCCAAGCTGAACGTGAAGATGCACGTACGGTGGGGAAGCCTGAGATTCGAACTCGAGTCTCTCACGCCTGGCAGGGTAACACATTCAGCTCTCTTATGACCTAACTGTAATCAACTCTACAAACAACCAGGAGTTGTTCTAACACAGGAACAGGAAGGGGAACACAAACAAAACAGGGCCTAGAGACAGCAGTCAGCTCACAAAGCAGGAAGTGACAGCTCATCTCCACCTGGCCCTGCACAAAGCCGGCCTTCACGGCCCCGAAAGCACCCCGGGACGCCCCTCTAGGACTTGCAGGCCCTGGATTGCTCACAAAAACGCACCCGGGGATGAACACGCTCAAAGTCGTAGCCAGTAAAACGGGCTGTGCCAAGCTCCATCTTCTTCCTCATACTCCCTGAGAATGTTTCATTCCTTTCAAAATTAAATTATTCTAAAGCTTAGTAATTTTCATTTAAATAAGAGAGGAAAATGCTTTAAACAAAATAGGAAACAGCCTTCTGCCTCTCCCAGTCTAAACAGACATTTTCTTTCTCTTTTTTAAAAAAAAATATGTTTTTATTGATTTCAGAGAGGGGAAAGGAGAGGGAGAGAGAGAGAGAAACATCAATGATGAGAATCATTTATTGGCTGCCTCCTCCACGCTCCCTGCTGGGGATCGAGCCAGAACCCTGGACTAGGAATGGAATCGTGACCTCCAGGTTCACGGGTTGATGCTCAACCACTGAGCCACACCAGCCAGGCTAAAAAGTCATTTTCTTGACTACTTTAAATGGCAAGAATCCAAGTGCTTCAACGGTACAACGAGACAGAAGTCTGCACCATTGGTGTCCCACTGTGTGTCTGCTAGAAGCCCAGCAGGCATATGGTTCGCCTTCTCCAACGGAACAGTTCGGCCCCTCGTAAGCTCTGCTTGCAGACTGCCATTTCCTGCTCTCCTGATAACCTGCCTTAGGACAGGATCTACCTGTTTCTGCAGAGGGCACACTGGACTGGGCACAGGACACTGGGTTCTGTTCCCAGTTTGCCACTAACTGTGTGACCTTGAGCAAGTCCTATGACTTCCTGGGACTCCCATTTCCCTATCTGGAATGTGAAGAGGTTGGGCTAGCTTATGCCTCGGGTTCTTTCTAGCTATAAAATGTGACAAGCCTACCGTCCATTCTGCCATCTTTTGATTGACTCCCAGCTAGTCTCGATCTTTCTGTAAGAATGTTCATTTCTTCCAAAGTGGAAAATCTTTCCCATCCTTAAATTCAGGCACTCTCCCCAAAAGTGTAGGGGGGTAAAGGCTGAACGCAACATCTGGTTAGTACTGGTGCACCCGTGAGGACAGTCGGGGGGAGTCTTGAAATCAGGACTCTGGAAGACCTCAGACATGGAGTTTATTCGCTTTGTCTCAGCACCTCTGCTTTTCTGCTAGAGAGGAAAGAAATTACTGCTGGGAGAAACCTTAGTCATCATTGAGCCAAACCTCTGGTTACAGGCAAGGAAACCAAGCCAGCAAACTTCCTCGACTTTCTTTCCCAAGGTTGCACAGTGGGGCCAGGAAGCAAGTCCCAGGTCTCCTGTCTGCTCTCTCACACAGAGGTCTTTTACCTCCCTCTGCAGGGCTCTGCACTCTTTCCATCGCCCCCTATAGGCTTGCTCAGGGCTCCAGAGGTAATCAACAAACACCGAGCACCTCCGGGCAATTCCCCAAGAAACACTTTTAAACTCTCAACTGGCATGGCCACTCTGGGGCCATTTAGCCAGGCATAGGGACAGTGACCGCTCTAGCAAGACACAAACCAACTGATCTTATCAGTGCAGAAATCCATTGGTGTTTTGACTCTAAAAGAAAAGCTTACGGCAGCACCTGGCTGGGTAGATAAGGGCTGATGAGAGCGATAGGGAGGCTCCACATGAAGAGTTGATATTTATTGAACAGATTCAAGACTGCACATTACCTCTGCTCCACTTGTTCGTGTCAAAAATTCGGAGGTTACAATAATACCGGAGACAAGGGTCTCTAAGTCTCTAAGCTAAAATCAGAAACAATGATCTACTGCATACTCTCAGTATGTGGCTAGGAGAACAACCTGGGCGTGGAGAGAAGAGGCAGGACTTCAGAGTCAGGTAAGGCCCAGGGTGTGAAAATCTCATCTCTACAACATTGGCCCCATTACTGAGCCTCCCTTTGCCTCAAGTTCACCATACCAGGTTATTTGGAGCTTCTCATGAGATGGCTGAGATAACGCACATAAGGTGTAGAACTGACTCCATGAAAGCCAGTCTGTCTTATCCTCTCGGGAGTTATGGGTATAGACAGAGAAACCCTGTTTCTAGGCAAAGCTCCAGGCCATTGGCATCCTCTCCCAAGAGAAGCAAACCATCAACGGAACGTCAACGATGTTATAAAATGACTCAGTATCGTTTTAATAAATATATTCCTGTTAGGTCATCTAAGTTTTCAATTATGTCCAAGGAACATAAAACACAATTCAATATATACAAGTAAATGGGTTTCATATCCTTCATAAATAGCTTGACCACCAAACATGTACGCACGTCTCCATCCTTTCTTTCAAATAAGCAGAGAGATAGAATTAGGAGGAAAAAAGGACAATTATTTTCTCATCTATAAAATCATCTATAAAATCAGGTGGGGATAGGTGAACAATGAGAGCTGGCCTCAAAACTACCCGATTCCAAGAAGCACAGAATGCGGGAAATAGAATGACAGATGTTTACTGACCAGAAGACACAGAGTCAGACGGATAAATGCACTCAAATGTTTTAATGGCATGACTGTACAGTGGCTCCTCGGTTTCGAATGAAACGTTCGAAAACTGAGGCATCAACAACCGACAGCTGGGCCTCAGGATCTTGCCCTCAGCAGAAGCCACGTGGCATGTTTGACTTCCGAGGCGTGTTCGAAAACTGAGGCATTTACTTCCAAGTTTATGGCGTTCGTAAGCCGAAATGTTCGTCAACGGAGACATTAGAAAACGGAGGTACCACTGTACAATGCTGCTGCCATTAAACATATTACTGGTAACAACATTTATAGTTACATTGGTTTTGCAAACTCTGAGCATAGGGAGAGGGCCTCAGCACTCATTCCCTAGGAAAAGCTGATTTGGGGCTGCATGTCACCCCGTGCTCCTGTGGATACGCGGTGAAGGTGGGTGCAGTAATGCCCCCATTCCTTGGTTATCTGGGATGTGTGTTTTATCTTATTACAGATATAATCCATAAACATTAATGAAACAAATATGAAACTTTTTAGATATGCCTCTAATAGAAATTGGATTTGAAATCAGCATATCGAGTCTCAAGTTTATCCTTTCCTAGCAACTGGCACCTGTTCATCTTCATCACAGCAGTGACCGTTTACAATGAAGATTCCCAGGGGCCCCACCTCAAGTCTACTGAATTAGAGTCTCTGTGCCGGGGGTCTGGGAACCCACATTTTAGTAAGTTTCCCGGGCTGATTCTTATCCTTATTAAACTGCGAGGCACTTGACCTATCACAGGATAGGTTAACTATAGTGTGAGGTATGCTGTGTGTGTGACAAAACACATTAAAATGAGTCCTAAGGACAAGGCTTTGTGTATAGATGCACATCATGTGGAAATTTACACACCCACACAAGGTTGGCAGGGGAAGGGAAGCAACACTTACTAATTGCCTACTATAGTATAGATATTGACTAAATTACAGTATATTAATCGATCTTCAAAATAATCCTATTTGAGTTATGGACGGAAAAAGTTAGGCTGAGACAGAGAGTAACTTTTCTAGAGTCACAAGCCTGGAATATGGCCCAGCGTGGTTGTGAAACTAGATTTATCTGACCCCAGTCTCCTCATTCCAATGTATTAAGCTCATGTGCCTATGAAAACGCACACGCGCGCGCGCACACGCACTCACGTCATAAGATAGACATATGGTAAAAAGGCAAAGCAATTAAATTATTTTTAGCAACCTTTTGCATCAACAGACATGTAGTTTTTAAAGAATTTACAATATCAACGAATATCCTTTGGTCCATCTGCTGACAATGGAATAAAGGATATGACTACCCTCAAAACCACATTTAACAGCCCGAATTTTAGTAATGAGAAGTGTATTTTGAGGCTTGCTAGGGTCAAATTTAATAGTGATTCTTGATTTGCACAAGCTACAAATTTTTGCAAATGAAACGTCTTGATATTCATTCTGTAAGTTGTATTGTCTTATAAAGGAAAGCACCAGCAAACGTGTGATCTAGCACTTGTCAATCCAATGACCATGCTGGGCCTCTCCCTCCAGCATCTGACACTCCAGGTCCCCTCCACTGGGAAACCCCCTTCTGCTGGCTTCTGGAGTCCTGTTCTCTTGTGGCTCTTCCTTCCTCTATTGCCAAAATTCTCTCTAGATCCTCCCTACATCCCTCTTTCCTCATAGGGCTCCACCCTCAACCTCTGCCTCCATATATTCTCTTTCTAAAAAATCTCTTCCCCCACCTCTTATTTATATCCCAAGGACTCCCAAACTAGCCCTGGCCTTCCTCTGGAGCACAAAGCCCCCATCTGCTAGGAGGACACCATACTTCAACACTTCAAGTTCAGCACCTCTAAAACACAGCCCCTCACCTCCTTCCAAGCTCCTTTCATGGACACCACTGCCCTGGAAATCTGCATCGGCGCTAGGGGCTCCTTGTCCACTGAGATGCCAGATTGTGTCCTTTGCATCTGTTCCTTTCCCGTTTCACGGCTATCACCCATCTCAGGCCTTCCCCCATCCTTTTCCTTGGTGGACTATGGGAGCCCTCTAACCAACCTCCCTGTCTCTGATTTCTGCCCTGCCTTTCCTCCCGATCTCCCCCGCTACCACAGGAGCACACTCCTAATGTGCAGCCATGAGACTCCGCTGCCCAAATGTCTTCAATGTCTCCAACTGCTTAATACAGTTGTATTTCCCAGCTTGGCATTCAAGACCAGTAACATTCGGCACCAAACGCAGTCCAGTTTTATTTCCCACTAGATGCCTGTGTAGATCAGTTCTAATTCAGCTGGGCTTGCTACCTTTCCCTGAATGTGCTCCATGCTTTCCTGTTTTCCTGCTACTTCTCCTATCTCACATGCCTCCTCCTCATCTCTATGATGGAAACTCCACATCCTTCAAGGACTTGCTTAAATGCTTTTTCTCAAAAAAGAGTCCCCTGACTCCTAGAGCAAAAGGGGACCTCTTTCTTTTCAAATTACCAAAATATCTTTTTTTCTGGGCATTTACCACACAATTATTTTTGTGTATTTTATTTCCTTGCCTACAAAACAGGGTCTGAGAAGGAAGGAACCAGATCTTTCTGCTGCTGAATCCTCAGTTCTCTCTAGCACAGTGTCACACTCATAGTAGTTACCCAATAAAGATTTGCTGCCTAACATGTATAGGACTCCTAAAAGTTTGCAAAGCACATTTCCATTCAACATCTCATTTGTTCTATTTGGAGCTTAAGTATATTACAAGTAGCATTCAAGACATACAATCTGATTTCTGTTGCTTAATGCAATTATTGGCTCTATCTCTAACTTTGTACCTTTAAATGAAATCTCTCTTAAATTGCTTTACTTTAAACACCCACAGTGCTGTGTGGCCTCCAAAGCTTAAAAAAGAGCATTCTGAGTCAAAGAAAGCCCACTTGCCAAACTGGTTTTTCTCTCTGCCTACAGGTTAAGGGTACAAATGAAAGGCCTCTATAAGCAGATGACAGTAACGGCAAAAGCAAAATTTAAAAGAGAAGAAATTCCTTTCTGAAGATTTTAAGATTAAAAAAAAAAAAGATTTTCCTGTATATCCAGTTGGAATCCTATTTATGGGTCAGCCTCCAATAAACATCCTTGGAGCTGGTATTCCAGCATGTTAACAATAAAAATCTCTTAACTGTTGAACGATGGGTCCTTGCTAAGATACTGAACGTGACTAAGATCATGACGGTAAAAACTTGGTGCCCTGTTTGGTCTTGACTACCCAAGCGCCTTGGAGGAGCTCGATAAACATTTGATGAACGAACAAATATATGAATGAATTCAGAGGAGGTCTTCCTATTGTTTGTGAATTGAAAGTATGTTTTCATAGATGAATGGAAGGATATGTTACATGTGATAAAAGGGGGGAAAGTGCATTGAGGGGCAAGAACTCTGATATGTCAACTCTTCCTGTGACAGACCCCACTCTGGCTGCTGGAGGAGCAGGTGAAGGAGGGGTGACTGTCAAGCACTGACTACACATCTTTGGAGTTTAGGCTGCAAGCTCCTCCAGGGCAAGCAAGCGCTTTACCTTGCACTCTGTGGCCCTACCACCGTGCTCTGCATCTGGAACGTGCACCATAAATGCAGTACGAGGCAAAGGCCTTCACGAGCTGCCTATGCATTTCTGCATGTCAGTCCTTCACATCTAGTCTTCCCTACCCCACAGGAATAAATAAAAATACAACACTTAATCCCATAACACACTGCCTTACTACACGCACGCACGCACGCACATGCTTGATAAATGGTAGTGGGGCTTCATATATGCCTCGAAGGTAGCATTTAATGGGCTGGGCTGTCAGGACCTGTCAGTACAAATTGCAAGTGTTCTGGGGGTGGGCTCTTCCCGCTTCTATTCTCGGTGCCTAGCACGGTGCTCACCCCACACCAGACCCTGAGGTTAGTTGATGACTAAGCAATCCAGATCCAGGTTCCAGGCCTGCCTCTATCCCAGCCCACTTGGTCACCCTGAAGAGGCATTTAAACTCTCTGGGCCACAGCGATGTCTGTCGGTCTTTCCAGCCTGGAGAAGCTAGCGATCTATAAAGAGACTTCTAGAAGCTCCCGTGACAGTCACTGGCAGAACTGAAACGAGAAACCAGCTTCCTGGAGCCCTGTTTGCTTAGTTCACCCTTCATCACCAAGGCGTCTCACACATATCTCCTTAATAACAGTTAGCTTAAATATCATTGTCACTTTGTAACACCCAAACCTGGTGGATCGCTAGCCCAGACCATATGCCCCTTGGGAGCCCTTCAGTCCCTTAGAAAAAAATTTCCTCTTTAGGCTAAGGAGACATGCAAATTTAGTTACCTCAGGTAGAACAGACCAGCCTTAGCAAAGTTAGTTTCTCCTGCTTTGGAAGAAATCACTTGGAAATCCTTGGTTCTGAGTCCTCCATCTCTTCCACATCAAGATCTAAAAAAGAAAAAAAAAGGAAAGAAAAGCACAGTGCCTCAAGACTAGCTGCCAGGATTTGAGGTTTCAGCAATAACAGTAATTACAATTAGCATGTACACTGAACACCTACTATATACGTCAAGCACTGAGCAAAGTGATTGACATATATGACCTCATATAGTCTTCATAATACTCCTCAAATATAGGAGACATCCTCCCACTTTACAGCTATACTAAAAGAGATTCTGAGAGGTCACGGAATATGCTCAAGGTCACACAACTAGGTTATGTTGGATCTGGGAGGTAAACCCAGGTTCAACTGATCCCAAAGCCTGCGTTATTAACCTGTAAGTCAGGGTTTTAAAAACTTTTTGGCAGTGACCACAATTTAAAAAAATTATATAAACAAATCCCCAAGTCTCAAAACAATGCTTACTCTTACCGTGTGCAACGCACTCTACTATCTCCTATTTTATTCGATTCTTTTCTATACTGTATTGTACATTCTATATCTTTTTACAAATTCCAGTAGTAACCCACTAAACTGATTTCACAATCTTCTCTAATGGGTCCCTACTCCATTGGGAAAACCCTACCCTCAGATACAGCACCTCACTGGAAGTTTCTCTGAAACCACGCACTAGATCCTTCTGTTCTTTCCAACCAGGAGAACCTGACGAAGTGGTTGAGCTTTCCAACGAGGAGAAAAGTCTTTAACCGTTATACCAGGTATAAGGCACCATAACGCCGATCTACAACGAATCCTTCAAAGCGATAGTCAATCAGCGCCGAAGTCCGGAATGGAATTAATCACTTACCTATAGCAGCGCTGGAGTTATAAAGTGGAATCGCAGATGGACCAAAACCTAAGGCGATTATTACACTCCCTGCAAAGGAGTGGCTAACAGCGCGCGGCTGCGCTGCACCCACCGGGCGGCCCCGAGCGGGCTGCAGAAGCGCGAGGCTGGGCTGCGGCCCCCGGGGCAGGGCCCGGCCTCAGCACTTCCCATTCAATCCCGAGGGCTAAGGGCTGAACCTGGGAAATCATCAGGTTCCCGCAGGGTCGGGACTGGGGTCCGAGTCGCAGCCTGGGGGTGGGGAGGTGCGACTGTCAGCGCAGCGCCCGAGCCTGCTGGACCCGAGCCCAGAACGTCCCTTGGGTGCGCGTTTCTCCCCGCCCCCCGCCCCCGGCACAGCTGCGCAGTGGGGCCGCCGGATGCGGCGCAACCTGCCCGGCGCTGCGGCGGAGCCCCCGCGGCGGCCGGCGCAGGCCCCGGGCCCGGGCACCTGCGGGCGCCCGGTGCCCGCCGCAGCTCGGCTCGGCAGCGCCGCGGGGCTCAGCGCCCTGCGCCCGGGCTTCCCGGCCGCGCTTCCACGCGCCCCCCGGCGAGGAGGGGGCTGGCCGGCCGCCCGGAGCCCCGCGTCCGCAGGCCGCGCTCGCCCTCCGGCCGCGCACACAGACCCCGCGCCCCGCACTTACGGGGTCCGGCTCCGCCGCGGCGAGCGCGTTCCCCCGGGGGGTCCATGGCGCTTCCGCACCCGCCAGGCCCGCCGCGCCGCGCCGCACAGCACCGCCCAGAAAATGGACGCCGGCGGCTGGGCTCTGCCAGCCGGCCCGCCCCCGGCGCGGGCACTGGCCGCGGCCCGTCCGCCGGGAGGTCGGCCCGACCCTCCGCCCCGCGGCGGGCGCTGCAGGGGGCTCGCCGCGCCCCGCACGAGGCCCCGGGAGGGCGGCGGCGGGCCCCGGGGCGCCCCAGACCTCGCCGAGCGGACGGCGGCCTCCGCCTCCGCCTTCCCCGGGGAAAACAGTTCCGATCCCGCGGAAGGACACCCGGCTCGGGGTCTCCCGCCAGCGCGCCGGCAGCGCCCGGACGAGGCCTGGGCCCGCAGCGGGCTTCCCGGGCCCCGCCCCACAGCCCGGACGGTGCGCGAACCCTGCGCGTTTGAGAGCAGGATTCGGGGAAAGGCAAGCGCAGTTTTAATTTAATCAAATTCTCAGGACCAGGGGTGTCACCTGCGCTTTCCCAAGGCCGACAGGGCCTAGATTCATTTTCCGCACATGGTATAAAAGACAGTCGCACGCAAAAGACCCAGCTCTCCTCCTGACATAAAGGCTGCCGCCTGCCTGCTAGGATCTTTCTTCCCAGACCCGGGGGCTCGTCGAAAAAGTATTTGCTGAGAGGCCTTCCACCGACTCGTGGAGCGGACAGCCTAGCGCACTAATGCCCAGGTTTCTTTCGCTTGTTTGTAAAAACCTATCCCATGTCTTGGTAGCATGAGTCTTATTTTAATTTTTCCTTTAGAAAAGATTCACTCCCAGGTGACAACGTAGGATAGAAGGTCTGTTCTTTGCCGCCCTTGCATCTTGTCTCTAGCTTCAAGGAGTTCGTGTTTGCAACCCTGCATCCCAGTTCCTGGCCATGTTTTAAGAACATGATCGTTTTGATGAACACAGATTCCAATATTAAATACAAAACCAGTAAAACTTTTTTTATTTTAAGTAATCGAGGGAAAATAGATTGCCTTAAAGTCAAATTAAAGAATCATGCAATTTAAAAATAAAGGCACCACAAATAATTCTTATCACCAGACCTTGAAAATGAAACAAATAAATAAATAAATAGGCAGGGTTTTGAAGGCTGGCAGGATGGGCAACCTCCTCAAAGCCAGGCACCCGTTATTCTCTCTCCCTCGGTTACATGTTTAGAAAGATATATTCCACTAACTTGCATTTATTAACTAATGATTCATCTTCCCACTTAGAAAAATGACCCTGCAATGTTTTTGTATATGTAACTGCCAATCAGAGCTTCTCCAAAACTTAAGCTAACTCACTGTTAATTGTGGATTCCAACCTAAAGAAACTTGTTCTGATTGCAAGTTTACGATGTTTTCACTGAGGCTTTTGGACACTGAAAATCATTCGAACCTCCAACAAAACTGAGGCACCCGAATTAGGAGCCACCAGCATTGCTCTCTGGGCTTCCCTGAGACTGGAAGGTGGGAAGTGGTAGAACAAAGTAATTTGACCTTTGGATTCAGTCTGCCTGGGTTTAAAGCCCAGCTTTGTCACTTATAAGGCCACTCACTATGTAACTTTAAGCAAATTACTCAACTTCCCTGAGCCTTGGCTTCCTTATCTGTAAAATGGGGCTGATTTTAACATTACACTTACCTCATAGGGCTTTTTGATGATTAAATGGGATAATACACAAGAAGCGTCTACAGTAGTGCCTGGCACATAGTAAGTGCTCTGTAAGTGTGAGCAGTTGTGGCTCTTTGTGCTGAAGTCAAGTGTTCAGAGCTCTAAGTTCCTGCAGTCTAAGTGGTAAGAATCATAGCTTCAGTGTGTAAAGCAACCTTTATACCCTAGAAATTTTCCATGGGTAAGCTGCCAGGGTCACATGGTGACTGACATAAAGGGATTTAAACACAGGTCTGACTTCACAGTCCACTTTCTGTGCTGCTAACATGTTCCAAGGTGGCACCTTGATCAGAAGCTGTCAACAGCTTGTTAAGGGTAAAATCGGCTCTGGCTTTCCTAAGAGGCTTAGCAAATGAATGGCTCCTTACATCCACTTGGGAATTCACAAACAGTGGCATTTCTTTCTCATTAGAGCTAAATGTTTCTCCAGAAGTGAGCAGATTTCCCCAAATTGTTATTAATAACTAAAATATCGTGGCAACAGTTCTAAACACCACAACCTGAAACTTACATAATCAGCCTGTCCTTCAAAATTTTCCACCCTTCCTCATAACCAGTCGCAGATTCTCTCTCTTACTCATTCTTCGGACTATGGGGAACTATCTGGAAATTTCCAGGAATGTCCCAACTTGTCATAATTTTATTCTTTTCTGGAAAGGTTTATTCTTTTCAAAACAACTAAATGTTATTTATTTTCCTATAGCTTTATAACACTTTTCATTTTAATACATTTGCTAATCACATAAAAAAAATCTAAGACGTTCAGGATACTCTCCTCTCCCCTTAAATTTCTACCAATTCTTCAACACTTCCACAGCATGGCTCCCAATCCTTTTCCAGGGGCCTTTTTAGGAAGCTTTCCTTGATTTCCACCTCATTTCTTTTAATCCCGGTGATTTCCGTTATGCAACAACTGTCTGCTTGCACATTTTGACTAAGGATTATTGGCGAATTTAACATTTATTGCTCCCTTCTCTTTCTTTTTTAAGGTTTTAATATGATCATAATATATAAACAAATGTAAGTCTTGTCACCCTTAAATCCACTTGCTTCCTCTGTTTCCCACCAGGGGCTAGGAACCTATAGCTCATTCTGCCTCCCATATTTGCAGCACTCTGTGAACTCAATTTATTGTTTTACTTTTCCTCTCTTTCCCTCATCCTGGGCACGGATTCTATCACTTGGCCTCCCCTGATGTGGCTGCTTATCTCTTTCCCTCCAAGCATTTTAAGAAAGTACCTATCTAAATCATTTTCTCTAATCACCACCACATTCCTGAAAGGCCTCTTGTGATGTTGTGTTGAGAAGTCTACCAAAGCCCAGGAAGAGGCGGTGTTTAGAATAGGGGTGTCAACTTCCAATGCCCAGGGAGCCAGGCGGGAAGTAATGTGAACTGGGGCCAACAGGATAATGGGTGTCCCACCTAAATGAGGAGTGGGGTTGGTCACCACCCAGCCCCAGACCAATTGCTGCCAGGTGGGAAGGCCAGATCTGCAAAATTTTCCAATGAAGCCCAAACCAGGAATTTTATATAAAATATATGAAATGTCAGCTACTTTAAAAAAAGGAATCTGAACCTGGTCAAGTCTCTAGTTGTAACCAGCCATTTACAAGAAATCTCTGCGACAAAGGATCATGTAAAACAGCACCAAGGAATGCAATCATCGAATTTCAGATTGTGGGAAAATATTGGTCAAACAAACTATTTCTTCAACAGATATTTTATAACAATAGCAAGAATGAGATTAACCAAGGAATTTATACGCATATATGCACAACCCAAGGACGAGGACAATGGTGTGGGGAGGGGGGGTGGGACTGAGTGGAATGGGTCATTGGGGAGAAAAAGGGACATCTGTAATATTTTAAATAACAACCACAAAAAAATAAAAATAAAAAATAAAAATAGTATATATGCTAATAATGTAAAAAAAATGAAAGAGAGGGAGGGGAATCTATAGATTAAGTGAAATTTAAGGAAATATTAATTGCACTGTATGGACCTTATTTGAAATTGTATTTTGAACAAATTGCTTTTTAAAAAAATCGCCTAATTGGACAAATTTGAATGCTATGATATTTGATGTTATTGAAGAATTATTGTTTTTGTTGGTGTGATAGTGATACTGTGCTTATTTTTGTTCCTTAGTAATCCACACTTTTAAAATGTATTTTTTTAGTATCCACATTAAAAAAATTTTTTTATTTATAAATATTTCAAACTTATAGAAAAGTTGCAAAAACAGTACCAAAAAACATATACTCAACCGATATCTATTTATTATTTTTTTCCTAACCCATCTGTAGGTTGCAGACTTCATTCATTTACTCCTAAATACTTCAGAATTTACTTCCTAAGAAAAAGGGCTTTCTCTTAGTACCCTTATCTTTTAAAGAACAATATAAAATATTTAGAGATGAGCTTACATGATTTGGGATCTGCTTTAAAATACTACAGGAGAAGATGAACCAAGACTGGCCAGCAGCTGAGAGTTGTTGAAGCTGCATGATGGCCGGGCCACACAGGGGTTCATTAAACTAGTCTTTCCATCTGTTTAAAATTTTCATCATAAAGTTTTAAAAGATTATGTTAATTAAAGACTTTAAAATGATTTAAAATGCTATTGATATAATATTAAGTGAATAAAAAGAAGATACAAAATTATCTATAAAATATTATCTCGACTATTAAAAAAACCCACAAGGCATAGATAAAAGGCTGAAAGAATACATGCCAAAAGGTTAACATTCCAAATTATTTCATAGTGGTTATATTTTACTTTTATAATGAGAAGAAAATAGTTAATACGATTAATAAATTAGAAAACAAAGACATTGGTAACTGATTCAATTAAGACTTGTTAAAAGTCAAACAAAATAGATACGTGGACTAGACTGGCCAGTGGGCCCCCAGTTTGCAGATTTTGACTTAGAAAATGGGTCCACAAACTATGGTCTATCGGCCAAATTTGGCCTGCTGCCTGTTTTTGTGTAACCTACAGGCTGAGGATGGTTCTTACATTTTTAAATGCACGGGAGAGGATGAAAAGGAGAATAATAATTCATGACATGAAATTACATGAAACTCAAATTTCAGCTTCCATAAATAAAGTTTTATTGGGACACAGCCACGGTCATTTTTGTATCTATGGCAGTACATATATTATTATTGTTATACTTAATATTATATATTTTTACATTTTTAATTTCACAAATAAAACTGTTGTGGAAAATTTTCTCTGTTGCTACATAAATACCTACATAATATCTTCAATTTTGCCTCAATCCACAAAGCCCAAAACATTTACCCTTTATAGAAAAAGTTTCCAACCCCCTAGCTTAGATCTGGACTTCCTCTGGGACCTAAAAGCATTAGTGGAAAGAGCACTGGACTAGGAGTCAAGCATGGCCACTTAACTATCCGAGTGACCTGGGGAATCACAACTTCTCTGAGCCACAGTTCTCTCAGTGATAGAATCCAGTGGGCCTGAGGTCCACACAGACACTGGAGTCTGTGGTTTGCATTCCTGTAGGAGCTAAGCAAGAAGCACAGGGATGACGACACACTAAGTGCTGGTGTGCCAGCCAGATGTGGGTCCCCTGGACACCAAATAGGTCAGACGAGAGAGATGGCTCACCAGGCACTCAGACCAGGGCCTGAACAGGCTGTGCAGAGCAGGGCGGACCGGGGGCTGCGCAAGCAGAGCAGCATGCCTGCCGCGGGCAACACGGCTTTGGGGAAAAGTTTCTAAACTCTGCAGCTTAATGCAGGTATTTTGGGTCTGTGCCCAGCCTGAACTTTGCAGAAGACCAAAAGCACTAGGCCACAGCCCAGGCGAAAACTCAGCTCATTTAATTTAAAGGTTAATCCAGATCTAGTCGAGCGACCTGAGGCGGGGCTCCCTGGCATCCTCGGCATGTAGAATGGGGGCCTTGGGATGGGGACTTCATAAGACTCTGGCACAAATCACCTCCAAGGCCGTCAGTCTGTAGGTTCTTCATAATAGCCCACGTGGGACAATTAAGCAGCAAGGCCAACATGATGACCAAAGGCAGAGAGAACAGCAGAGCGCCTCGTCCCTACGCAGCAGGCCCGCAGCTTGCCTTGTAGGGCCTCTCCAAGTCTTCATTTCCCAGCTGACACTCCTCCCCAGTCTTTCTCCCTGGGTCGCTGCCCCCCAGCTTCAGGTGCAGCACAGCAGCATCCCCATGTGCTCGCCCACCTGCACGCCTGCCTCCTGACGGCTCCCTTTGTCCCCTCTTTCTTATTTTCTGTCCCCCTCGCTGTCCTCTCAGCCTGCGGGCTCCTCCGTGCTCCCTCTCTGCCTCCCAGATGGCCACCGGTTTCTATCCCACGTCATTTCCCCATACCCTGCAGTTTCTAGAGAAACTTTCAATGCTGTGGTGTGGCCGCTTTCTTTACCTACTCAAGGTTCCCCTCTTCTTTGCCACAGCTCAAGAAACAAGAAGAAGGGGGGAAAAATTACAAGGGCACTGCCCTTCTGGGATTTAACCGCAGTCTCAGCCGGTGGCTTTTGTTTTCCCGTCTCACTGGCTTGTAAAGCCCTCGGGGCAGGGACTCGGCGCTGGGGAAGCAGGCACACTGTTCGGCCTTAATGAGAGCAAGGCCTCAGATGGGGTAGAAGGTTTCAGCAGGCAAAAGGAAAAGAAATTTCAAAATATCCATTCGGCAGCGGTGACCAGGGTAAGGAAGAGAGAGGTTTATTTTATTATGTAAAGAAAATCATGAAAGCTCTCACTCTTTTCATGAACACAGGAATATTTACACTGGCATTTTTAAAACAAAACAGAACCAGGAAACAAACCCCCTCCACGGGCCAAATACAGTGAGGATCGACGCAAGTGCCGGTCTCGAACCCCGAGCAGGAATAGCTGCAGAAGCAAGGAAGCCATCAAGGGGAAAAATGTAGAATGAATCACAAGATCAAAAGAGCAATTTTCTGGTCATTGAGACATTCAGGCCAGGGAGAGCCATGCTGGGATCACCTAACAAAGACAAGTGCTTTGGTGACTGGTCTTTGATTTACCTGCTGCCCACGAAGCCTACAGCAGGACAGCCAGCAGGGAGACCCCCCACTGTCAGCCAGGGAAGGTAAAAAACAAACAAACCGGAAGCATCTTGCCTGCATCACTAATTCAAATTTTTGCATTCAAGGGCTTCTCAACTTAACATCTGCTCATGAATGCGAAAGAGTGGCAGCCGTTATCCAGGTCACCTGGCAATGCAAGCAGACCAGCTTGGAGCAGGGCAGCCAGACATACGGTGGCTTATTAGGAGCCAAGACATCTTGGAAAGGTAATGGGGACGAGACACAGTGTCCCAGGAAGAGCCATGTCCTTGCTATTGGCTGAGATGCCCTAAGTGGAAGGCTGGCCTCCAGGGAATAGTATAAAAGGCCACTAAGAGAAGAGCACACACCATTCATTCTTTCTGGAACAGAGAGGACACACGATCGTGCCCGTCCATACAATGTTCTAGCCTTGGGTAGGAACCCAGACCAGAGTTTCATGGGGAGTTTCGTGTCATATTCCATTCTGCCTGGGTTAGAGCAGGGTCTGTCACACAGTAGATGCTCAACAAATGCTTGAAGAAGTGAAGTGAATTGTTGGAGTCCCCTCTCCCACTAATGGGTGAAACTCTACTACAAAGGACTAGAACAGTCTTCATGCAGCGGAATGTTTCACGACTAGTCAAAACCAAAGTATAAAGAGTCAGCCGGGCCACATCTAACTCCTGATAAGCAAAGTCCATTAAATTATGAATCAATTTCAGAAGATGCTTCTGAAACATTCCAAGGGCCTCATCCCTTTGTTCTTGGACCTTCATAAATCAGCAGACTAGTCTATAAGGCATGAAAGAGTTCTGGTTTGTCAGAAGAATTTTCTTAGTATTATTTGCTCAAATAGAGAAATATCACTCCAAGTAGTAAGGTCTTTAGAAAGCCACCAACAGTAAAAGAGGTCTGCAGAACTAAGAGTTCCAGGCTTTGGAGGACAGTGACAATTTATTGGCAAGATGGGATAAACCTTTCTACCATTTGTCTTTGGAAAAAAAAAAAAAATTAAAGGAAATGTCTAGCTCAATGTTTGGCCCTGAGTTTAAACTCTGGAATTCTTATGAAAAATAAAGTAAAATGCTTCACAGAATTTATTTATTTTTTATTTTTGCCCTGAAAAGCCTTTCCTTTATGGATTTCTTGGGTTAGCATTGAACCTGCACAAAAATGTCATCACCACCTGGGACTGCAATGTCCAGAGTTTCACTACACCTTCACAGGCAGTTTCCAGGTGGGACTGGGTCAAAGGCAAGGACCCCACAGGCACCAAGTCCTGGGAATTTGACTAAAACTAGCCAAGGGGGCCTGATCCACTTTCTTGCTGCAGGGGAAGCTTACCTGAATGAGGCTCAACCCACCAAGTTGTCATCAAACCTGGCTCTGATACTGCGGCAGTTATACGAAGAATGGAAAGTCTGCAGTCGGAGCATGAGCGCTCTCCTGGCTGGAAATGCTCTCCCCTGGCTGGATCTCTCTCTTACCACGGAGGGCTCCACTCAAATGCCACCTCTCTAGGAAGGCTTTCCCTGGCCCACCATTCTAAAGCGTCTCTCTTCCTCCCAACATGTCACATTGCTCTTTTAAATTAAATTTTATTTTTTGTCTTTGCACTTTTCTTTAATTAATTGTTTACATATTTATTTTTCCTCCTACCACTACCCACCACACTAGCGCCAGGTCCATGAGAAGGAGGCCCTGGTCTCTCTTATTCATTACTGTATTTCTCGCCTCTGAAATATGCCTGGAATACAGTAGGTGCTCAATAAATGTGTCATCCAGGAACTCAAAAGCTTAGCATGATTTAGTACTAAAGAGAAAGGTGCTAGGTCTTTGTCTGGATTTTTCTCCCTATACCAACCAGCTCTGACACGTGGCCTGGTTACCAGCCCGTCATAAGGAGCCATGGCAATGGTTGTGGCGGGTCAACAGCACTCTGGTAGGAAGAGATGGAATCTCTTTTAATTAGAAGATATTGACACAATAAGTATCAACCTGGATGAATATATTTTGGATGACTGAATGTAATATTTCCCATTTACCTGACTAAACAGATCATTACCATAGACAGGTTAAAACAAAACAACACAAAAGACTGCGTTAAAGCTTGGGAAAACATTTCCTATTTTCCAAAGAAAAAAAGAATTGAGAATTTTATACTGTAAATCATTCAGGCAGAAAACCACAGATTTGCCCATTTCATTCTGGTGAGAACAAAGCAGTCGTCTGCCCATCCTTTATGTCGCACCTGCTTCGGCCTGCCCAGGGTAAACACCTTGCCAAAAAGTGTAAACTGGTTAAGCACAGCCTTCTGAACAATGGGAAGGACTAAGTGCCATCCTTAACAATGGGCAGGAAGTGTTTTCGGCTAATCTCGCAAATTCAATAATAATTGTAAATGGGTAAGTTTAGAAAAGTATTGTGCCTTGTAAACATTTCTGTGAAATATGGAGGCAAGACATTAAGGCGAAACACAACAAAGTAATAAATAATAATTAGTCTTCCATTCACTGGTCTATTTATTAGAATGACAATAATACAATATGCTTCCCAACAGTCTTATTTGGCTTTCAAGTTCCTTGAATTGTGTTTAAAATTCTTTTAGGCGAGCCCAAGAGCAACATAAATGAAAAATGCCACACAAAAGTTATTAGGGATGAAAATCTCCGAGATGACGCAGCCATGCTGGAGTTGAAAACAGAAGGATTGACATTTTATAAAGAAGCAATCTGTTGAATCTATCGGCATTCGTTTTTACGGTAAAACAATTCCACTGCCTCCATCTAATCTCGTGATTAAGATTCAGAATGATTAATTTGTGCCAGCCTATGAAAATAGAGGGCACTGTAGGTGTATCTTTCTGAATAGCAATAGTGTATTAATTACAAATGTCTGGCTCATTGTTTGCTCAAGAGCCAATGACAGTTGGTCTGATCCTATTGCAACTGTTAATGTTACTGGTACTAAAATAAATAGGAAATACTGAATCAGGTTTCTGACATTTCCCTTCAGTTTATGATCTCCTGATTGATGCTAGATTCAAAATGTACTTAGTCATTTAAGTCACAGGCAAGAAGGAAAATGGCCCCCGAACAACCAAAAAAAAAAAAAAGGGATGTTGCAGGAAGAATATTTCATGGCAGCCCAAAGAACGAAATCACTACGAGATGAATCATGATCTAATATAACTGAGCCAGACAAAGACTCTAAGCAAAATATTTAAGTTGGCCTCAAAACAACACAACAACAGCAACAACAAACCTTTAGCCCGTAAGAGGTTGGCTTTTGCAAACAGTGCCTTGGAACATGACAAGCTGCTAGAATTCAGCAGTTATTTACACAAATGGTTCTGAATCTCAAGGTTCTTCACATTGGAGCAAACCTCAGGGAGGTGTGGGGTCTGACAGCATCTTTCTCCTAACACACCTACAAGGACGTTTCCACAAAGGCTCGATGTGCACTTATCATCGGGGTGGGCTTGGCTTTGGGTCTTTCTCTACCAAGAGCTCTGAGGTTACCCATGGAGGGATCAAGGGAAACAAGAGCATAAGCATTTCCCGATTCTCAGAATTTCTGAGATGCCTTTTGTGTCGGTGGCGCCGGTGAACTCGTGATAATGAAACTGCACCTTTGTACACAAACCTTGACCAGCATTCTAGAGCACATTACAAAGAAAACCTTAATTCTGAAAGTACTGAGCACAAAGGAGGGGGGGGGGAAGCTCACTGTGCAAGCTTTCTCTATCTGTGTAGAAATATGGCTTAGTTTTTAAGCTTGAAGACCGCATTTTAAAAAATGTCTAAAACCAGTTCAGACTCTATATGAGAGGGCAAAGAACTGTACATTTTTCATTAAACATTTGTCTTTTTTTTTAAAAGACAATCTTTTGCATATCTGTTACTGCATTTTAAAATAAGATTTGGTTACCAAGGAAACAGGTTCTGGCCCAGTGTTAATTTGAAACTAAAATATATTTGAGAAGTTAACCTCGAAGGAAAGAGCCCATGAAATTACTGTGAATAGTGCCGGAATTCGGAGCTTGCAGAACCACAGCTGTATGATCTGCAATGAACCATCCTAGAGACTGTGTTTCATTCAATGCAGCTCTTTTTCTACTAACAGGGCCACCTACATTTAATATTTCCCCCTTTAAAAATTGTAACTCTTCCTCTCCCTAGGTCATAGATATATAAAAATATATTTATTCTTGCATATTACCTAAAATTATTTTTAAGCATATGTTATTTTCATCTTTCATGTAGCACGTTTAAAGACCGCTTCTTAAAATTTAAATATTTTAAATGTTTCATATTAAGCTTGTTTGCGCTCTTCGAAATTATCTCCAGAAACCTATTTATTTTTAGTTTCAAGCTAAAATGGAACTGAATCAACAGACTTTTCAAAAAATTTCTTTTGTTGTCTAATGGCGCCACACCTATCACATATATGATTTTAAAAAAAGGAATCATCTAATTTTTATTGTAGAATAATTTTATAAGTTTATAAAAGCTATACATTTCTATACTATCTGAATAGGAAAGGCTATCCAATTTAATAACCACCACCCCCCCCCAAAAAATTACAACTGTCTTATCTAATTTTTGTTTTAAAAGTCATATTTTAATCCACCTAATATTCTTGCTGCATGGCTCAAATTCTATAAAACATGCAAATTTCAACCTACCTGTATGTATCACTTAGTGCAATGCTAGCATGACAAGACACTCAGCCATTTTTATGTGAAGCGATGGAGACCGATTTCTCCGTCTTCTTGCTCACAAGTTTTAGATGCAATTGTCACACACAAAAAATCATACGCAGAACAGCTTGGATGTACTGTGATCACGAGAACTGAATTTATCAACAGGAAAACAGGATTGAAAAAAGGAAGTTTCTCATCCAAGGTTTCTCTGAGGCTGCAACCAAGGAGGTGGTGTGTTGAATTTTTTTCCCTTCCTCCTCTGAGAGTTCAAAGCTCGGAGCTGACCACTGCAAAGGCCACTGTCACATTTGCTGAAAATCAAACCACTGATACCAGCACTGAAAATACACATTTGAGAACCAAGTTGTTTGCACAGCACGGAGTGCATACGAGTTAAAAATAGCTCCCACCTTGCCTTCTACCTGCATAATAAACATGTAAGTTTCAAGTGTTTAATTTGATATTCACATTAATTAACAATACAACATACATTATTTAAAAGACAGCAAATGCAAGAAGAAAGGGGAGACACCATCTGGTAGCAGAGTTTTGTTGTTGTTTTGTTTTTAAGGGTTGTTTTTCTTTTTGGCTTTGTTTAAAAAAAAAAAAGGTAAAATCCTATTTTGAATGTGATGAAAAGCAAACATCCAGAAGCAAATGAATCGGAACTGCAAGGTGATGTTGAAATAGCTAAGGCTGTAATGAGGCAAAAACAAGTCTTCACTACCAGATGATATGGCATACAGAGCATTTACATACTCACATCTGAAATACTAGGCAACGTGTAATGAATTCTACACACAGCATGCACACAGCACCGGCACGGCTAATCCTGCCTGCCATCTTAGGCTCGCAGGAGCAACACACCCGCTGCATGCAGCACAGAGCGCCGGGGGAGGAGGCAGGGGACGGCTCACCTTAAATGCGGTATCTGATTAATGTTGGAAGTGACATTGCATATCAGCCTCAGAGTCCTGGTTCAACTGGGTAGGAGGGAACAAAGAAAAATGTCATCAACTGGTGATGCAAGATGAGCCCAATCACTAAACACTGTTTAGCCAACTCCAAATTCTGCAACCAGACAGTAGACGGCATTTCATACACTTAAGCGGAGCTGCTGCACAATGACTGTGCCCTGTTCTGCTTCTGAGAATCAGACAGTCCTTTTGCTAAGGAAGAAAAATCAGCTGGAACGAACACTGTCATGCCATCTTCTTGAAGGAAGCTTTCAATACAGTATGTATCTGGTTTGGGATGCATTTGGTAGGCTGTTAATTTCATAGAATTGCTAATAACAACAGCAGAAAAACCCTAAACTGTTAAGCGATGGCAAAGTAAAAAATAATTAATATTATAAAAGTTGTAGCATTTCTAGATTATTTTTAAAAATCCTAAATGGTGCCGGCAGGCTCGTAGGAGAATGCATGATCAGCTGTCTGTATCAGGGCTATAACCTCTAACCACAAGCGTGTAAGTGTATCCTGCTAAATGTATCTGCAGGACAGAGCGGGCAGATACCTCCTCGGCTGGGATGGCATTCTAACGAGAATACATTTGCTTAAACTTAGAAGCAGAATACAATCAGGACAGAAAAAAATAAATTGATGCTGAGTTCCTCCGGATGTATAGCTGACCGGCACGAACGATCAAAGCTGTCCTTAGGATATTGACCTAAATAATGTTGACTTGCAGCAGCCTACTGTACTTGCTCGAACATAGGACGTGCAAAATGATTTTCCTCCTCCCTCCCCCTCCAAAAGCTAAATTGTGAAGTAACAAGCCATTAACAGAAATCCAAAAGGCTATATTTAGAGAGAGGCAGAGTACATACTGTAAGAGAAGCAATGGTGCTGTGCTGAGATGCAATGTTTCTTTGTTTTACTTTGAGGCTTATCTTAGCTACGCTTGCACGGTGACATTGACATCATGGAGGTCAGGGCTGACACTGGGGTGCTATCCGTTTTATGAGTGAAATGTTTTCTGAAAATTAAATCTCATCTACTCGAACACCAAATTTCATGTCTTCTTCAATACCACCTCTCTACCCCCGCTGCTCAAGATTGATGGGATCTAGTTTGGCTGTATGTAATAAATTGGAATCGCCTTCTATAGAAATTCCAGTACATAATTGTAGGAATTAATTTTTTAAGACAAAAAAACCTTTAAGAATTCTTATGCATCCCCTTTCAATCCTTCCTATCAACACACGCACGCACACCCACACTCTCTCACACACACACGCCACACGCACGCAATTGAAGCTCAAATTGCAATGAAATGTTTAACATGTGGAACAAAAAAATGGGGAAAGAGCTGCTTATTCAGGATTTTGAAGAAATGCCTAATAAGCAAATACTGTTTTGCTACAAAACCAGTGTCACCATGTCCCCAAAGGGAGGAAAACAGCATAGTTTGCTAGAAAAATTTCCTCCATTTCCTGCCGGCAGGTAAAAAACAGAAAAGCATTTCACTTACCACGCTGTATAAAACAAGAAGTCTTTTATTTTTAAGGAAATAGAACAGATTCTTTTCCATTCCTTCTTGAGCTACAAAGAAACCATACCCACCCCCACCCTTAGATTCTGGACATAAGCCAACATTTTTATAAAATGCTATGAGGCTGGTTTTGAATGCATAATATTTACGTTTTTCTTCTTCATATCTCTCCAAGAGTCTTTCTTTCCCTATTGCATCACTGAATATGCTAATGTGAGTTCACTGTAAGTCGTGCAAAAATAAATTAATATTTTCTGGGGTGGCTGGTTTTCCAGCGCCTCTGTTTTCTATAAGGACTGGCTAAAAATAATCGGGTTAGCAAAACATTCAAGTTCCCCAGGATTGTTTTAGAGGAGAAAATGCATGCGAACATCTTAACTTAGGTACTAGGTTTCACAACCAGAGCTTTCGCTCCTGGAATTCATTCTATCTCCTCCCCCAGAACCCAAGTGATTTTTAGCTCAATGTGTGGAAAGCACCCGGCCCAGCTCCATCCCATACATTTTAAAGCACCCAAGTTGGGCTGTCCAGATGGTCGGTCATACCTGAGTCACACCGAGCCGTCTTCTCCTTGGAGCACATCTCTGTCTCCCCCACAACTAGCCCAGAAATCAACGTATCTCTAACGGAAACAGGAGCTCCTGGTCTAACACCAATGGTGGAACCATCTTCCCCGCCCCCACAGCTTTGCTCTATGAGCTCTGGTTAGCGTTGACAGCGACAGAAAATTAGAATGGAGTGTCCTTAGGCTAATTCCTCCTCTACCATGGGGGCCGAGAATGAGACGATCACTCTGAGTTACAAGGTGCCGGTTTAATAGAAGGGCATCTGTAAGGCAGGGTCCCGAGAGCGGGGTCAGGGGAGGCCGAAGCAAACACCTAGGCATTTGGTGCCATTAGTGCCTGTTCAGATGGTCCCCATTAATCACATGCGAAACCTAGACATTCACATTAAAATACTCACAAATTATTATCCTGCAGGCTAACTAGTCACGATATGGAATCAACTCTAACCACGTAGAACTGAGTCAATGCCTCCTCTTCCTGGGATAATAAATGACAGTGACAAGGACAGTAATCCAGATCAGGCTCCCGTGAGGTGAGTGAATAGAGTTATGTCCCCCCTTACAGGAGCAGGGTGGCAAATGTGGTCAGGTCCCTACTGGTATTCCTAAGCCAGATGCCGGGGCCAGTGGTTTCCAGGCCTCCTGGTGGGGCTCTCTGTCCACCTTCTGTCAAAATGAGCCTGAAAGCCACGTGTCGGTTATTTTGCCATGTTCCAAAACACTCCACAAGCTAACGTGGCCCGTTTACCAAACCTGATTGTGTGAAACAAATTTTTGAACTGTAGCTGAGAGCACTCAGATGGATGAGCTTGTTTAGGCAGACATTCCCTGACTAGTAAATCCTGTTTTGTGCTTTTAAAAAACCACGCTCGTGCCTGAATTACGCAAGCTTTGTCATGATTACAAGGGGCAAGGGTATGGACTCGCTTATGGTTTTTAAAAATTCGTGCTCCTCACCAACATCCTCAGGGCACATGCACAAACATTAACATGGAAGACAAATCCCTTTTCCACGATGTAAATGTTAACCTGCTTTTGCCACTTTGACCAGTCGAATACCAGGAACCCCGAATAATCTGGCAGGAGCAGGCTGGAGGAAGACAGAGCCGGCAGTGAGGGGAGCGTCTTTCACTTTGATTAAGGCTCTTACTTGCTCACAGTCTCATTGTTCAGCAGTCTGAGCTCATTTTATTTTCAGTCCTGTGGGTTAAAATTAAATTGCATGGCTTACGCAAAGAACATAATTCAAGTAGGAGCCAAGCTTGAGTCTCTGTGTTTTAAAAAAATGTAGTCAGGGCACTGAGTCCCAGAGGAATCCTTGGTTGATAAACATTTGGATCGGTTTGCACATTTCTTTACTCCATCCACTGCATTAAAAATTACAGCTCGTTTCTGTTGACCCCTAATATAGATATTCAACATTTGTGGGTAAGACTGTTATCAGGTTAGGCTCTGTTGATCTAAATTTAAAGAAAAAAAAATTACCAAATATAACATTTTTGTTTAAATTCTTAGAATTTAAAAGGTTTAAAAATGTTCATGAGGTTGGTTATTATATCTATCTATAGTGTATTTAGCCCTGGAGACAACATGGTTACAATCTCTCAGTGGCTGAAAATGCACTTGGATGATATTTTCACCTGAATGCTCCGGAAAGTCCAGGGCTACTTTGAGCATCTATATTTTGCCTAGAGATCTGGGCAGGAGCTTTTCTTTCTATCTTGACCAGAGCTAAGCCTATAATAGCTACCGTTTATTGAGAACCTACTACATATATATTCAATATTTCAGCCATATTATTTAATTCTAAACCGATAATCCTGCAAGGTGGATATCAGTTACCATCAACTTTGGGTGACAAACACATCAAGATTCCCAGTCACACAGTAAATAGCGGAGTGAGGACTCAAACCTAAGTCTGACCGATTCCAAAGTCTGGGCCTTTCCATCGATTCCAACAGGATGAAACCTCCTCCTTCCACATTCTGCCCTGATGGAGGAATCTTTTTACTGTGCAGACTCCTGGTAGTGGGGACCCCCCCCTCCCTGGAGTCACGGCTACCCTTGTTTATAAGAACCAGCCTCAACTCCCCAGGTCCTGGGAATTTGGGGTACCTAGGATGCTGGACCCGCAGGTGGAAAAGACAGAATAAAAGAGGAGGGATGAATCAGACCGTGTTAGCTTGGGAAGCCGTAACAAACAAGCAGTGACAATTTGGGTAAGAGGTTTGTCATAATTTGGAAATGTTTGATGAAGCAAAATAAATGGAAGAGCTTGTATTTCCATCTGAGCAAAACTACCTCCCCTAGTGAAGCGCCATCTTTTCGTGTTACAGATGTGGAAACTGAGGCTGAGAGCGATCTGGTCACTTGCCCAAGATCACACACTTAATAAGTGAATTGACCCATTTGTTGTATTAAAAAGTATAAGATCAATTAAAGAAAAATCAGGACTGACCTGGTTTCCACAAACAGTGTTTTAGGTCAGAACAGATAACCTAAGTTGGCTTTATGAGTTCCCTCCCCAACATATTTCAAAAATGGACTTGTAAAAAGCCTAAATTTTGAGTAAAGGATTTTCCTCCAGCAAGGTCAGTGTCTCAAATGTATCATTTCAGTGATCGACTCTGTTAACATCTATGCATTCTGCCCCTGTGTCTAAGATCCCAGCCACCTCTGAAAGTTTGTGATTCTAAAAAATCCAGCCCAGCTTGCTTTCTAGGTCAGTTAGGCCAAGAGCTGGACTCCGAGTCCCCTGCCGCCTGGTTATATGGCCAGCTGACTAGCGCCCTCATTGGAAGTAATTTTATATGCCAACCAGATGGCTCTCAAAGGGGGCTTTCTAATCAACTCTATCAGCTCCACCCCGCCTGGGAATATGAGAGGAGGATTATCTTCCTCCCGCTCGTGAGGCAAGAGAAGGAAGGGCTGGGTGAGCAGACATGCCTGAGAAGTCTGAATTCCAGGGGGCCTCCTGCGGCTCGTCTGTTTTTGTTTAAATAGATCTTTATTGATTTCAGAGAGAGGAAGGGAGAGGGAGAAGGAGAGATAGAAACATCAATGATGAGAGAGTCATTGGTCGGCTGCCTCCTGCACGCTCCCCGCTGGGGATGTGCCCTGATCGGGAATCGAACTGCGATCTCCTGGATCCCAGGTCGATGCTCAACCGCTGAGCCATGCTGGCCAGGCTTAACCATGTGGTTTTCAACAGAGAAAGAGTGGTAAGTGATTAGTGCTACAAGGGAGACTGTGGTGGATACCGTCCCACCCCACCCTAACTCAGCTCAGGCTCTCCTGTGGGAATATCCTCAGCGTGTCTCACTGCCATTTTCGATATCACTACCTCAGCTTTAGCACCAGAATAGTTCCTGCTTTCATTTATCAGTGCACTTGAAACATGGCACCGACAAAGACTCTCACACACTCGGAGATCTAGAGCGTTCCTGCACCCCTAACCGCCCTTTCACTTGCAGTCGTGACTGCTTGCCACTCCCCAGATGGAGAGCGAGTAGGACAGGGCTTCTAGATCTTGAATTGGCAAAAAAACCCCACATATTCAGCAAGAAGGCTGAGTTTCTTCTTTCTAGAGATATTGGCAACTAGATTGAAGGTGGAGAAGGCAGAATTCTTACAGATCAGTAAGATCCATCCCACGTGAGTACATAATCCTCTCCTTGCATCTTTTTTCATCCTGGGCAACAAATATTCCAAGACTCCACCTGGCAACAAACGCATTAGCTTTCTTTTTTGCAGATAAACGATTTTGTAGCTCAGAAGGGCCATAGCCATGCACCTCTTCTCCCCAGAACAGCTTAACAAGCTTCAGTGAATTTTCACTTCCTTTGGACTGAAGATAAAAGCACAAGAAGTCTGTGTTGTATTGAATTCTCTGTCTTTACTCATATCTCAGGGTTGTCTCCAGCAAGACCTATGCATCTCCCATGGTACCTAGAGCATTGCCTGGTGCAGCAAAGGGGCTCATGTGAGTGTGTTCTTGACTGACCAACACCAAGCTTGGGGGGCCTTCCTCTGCTCCCACCACTACCAGTAGAGTCTTCAGCTTTGTACCATGAAGCCACTTCCTAGAATTAAAGAACTCACTCCATGAGCTAAGGAATAGACCTGGGACTGACCATGCCAATGGAAGTCTTTCAAACGCTTAATCACTTGGTGACCCAGGGGAGCCACAGTTGTCTGGAAAGCAGACTACAGGCTTTGTTTAAACCTGTCCCTTCCAGAACAGGGAAAGAGGAGACAGAAGTCAAAGTGATGTGACAGCAATACCACTGCCTCCAAAAGGTGCCTCACCCTTTCCCCAGGCCCTTGGTGGCAGAGCGTGGCTCACAGAATTATAATGTCATCTCAACTCTTTCTGTGTGAGAGGAGAAAGTCAGGTTCAAAGAGACTGTTGTAACTAAAGGCCTCAGCAAAAGCTGAGGATAAAAGCCATGTTACTTTATTTCTAGTACCCTGCTCTTCATAATTCAACATACTGGCTCAATTTTTTTTAATTCCAAGCTTTCACTCAAATAGTTACTTAATAAATGGTAATAGAATATGTGAATTAATAAATAGATGCCAATACAGAGGGTTTATAACTTGTTTCCCAGTTCCTCTCAGAAGAAAATGTTATAGTACACTTGTTTAATTTTGTTTAATAAAAAAGCTCAACTAAATATAATTTTAAGTAAAATAGTAAATATTGGCCAAAGTATCACCTGGGACCCAGTGTCCCTTAAGAGTGTCAGAGAAGTACGCTTGATTGCTATATTAAGTCAACCAGATTAATTTAGCCAGCAGAAGTAGCCTCTATTCTAATTGGTTTGCAAAGAAAAATCTCATGAATTAGCATGAGCAGCTAAAAATAAGTTGCAGGTTTCATTTTCCGTTGTTCAGTATGGTTTTGAAACCAAAAGGTACATAATTAGGAGATTCATCCACGCCTACTAAAGATCGACAATTCAAATTGTTTCCTTTCTAGCACACGGTCCTCATTTGCAACTCACAGCTAGGCCCAAGAAATGTACACTGCTATCCTGCTATCCATCTCAGCATGCTCTCTTGAGATGAGTCTCCCTAATAAATAAGGCATGGCAGGAAATTGGGGGCTGAGGCCAGTCCTGGGGGACAGCGGCTTGCGTGTGTCTTATATCCGGACAGGATGCCACATAGACATCAGCCCCATTTGCTCAGCCTCAATCTTCGGTGATGCAGGGGACCTCTTTGCAGAACAAGGGAGTAAATAAAGCTAGAATTTCATTCAAATGGGGGGCTAAGGTAACGAACATAGAGAGTACCCCTTGTCCTATGGGCTCTCGGCCTTGTGCAATTCCATACTGCAAACCCAGGCGGCGCGTGTTAAGTTTAATTTCAAAACTATCTTTCTAGGGCCAAGTCTGGCAAAAAGGTGTTTGACAGAGGCAGAAGTGCTTCAGAGGGAAGGCTGCCATCTCGCACTGGCATTCAGCTGGGCACGAGGCCCGGAGAGAGCGAGCCGGCGGTTAACAGAAAGCCCTCAGCTAAAGGAGAGAGAGAGGGAGCAAAGAAGGGTTAATCTGCTCCCATTAGAGGAGGGGCCGTTTGGTGAAGGTGAAAAGAATAATCTGTATGAAGTGCAGAGAAAACAAAGAGCCATTCCAGAAAAGACATGATCGTGCAGGGCGAGGAGGGTGATTTGTCCTAGATTTCCACCGAGAGGCGGTTCTTAGATCTGAGTCTTTACCTCGCTTTGAAGTTACAGTCTCAGGGAGGGGGAAGGAGGCATATTCACGCGCAGTGCTGAATACTGGGGCTTGGATTCCATGTGACATGGGCGTCTCTGGGAAGCAGAGGGTGAGGCCAAAGCCATCAGGGACGCTGCCATAGAAGCCTAACCATAAATCAGAAAGCGGCAAAAGAAACAATAGGAGTTGCTTGTGAAAGAGAAACCAGTGGCCGATCCCCATTTCCTGGGGTGGGGAACACCCTTTTTTTAAAAAAACAACAAAAAACTTCAAAAAATTGCTTTTAATAACATTTTTGGAAATAGTTTACGATACAAGTGAAGTTGTAAAAATAGTATGGTAGTTGTAGAATTTCGTCCAGCTTCCCCCAGTGATAATATCTTCTATCGTGGTGCATTGTCTAAACCAAGAAATCGACATTAGCCCTGGCCGGTGTTGCTCAGTGGCTAGTGCGTCAGCCGGTGCACCGAAGGGTCACAGGTTCAATTCCCGGTCAAGGGCTTGTATCTGGGTTGCAGGTTCAATCCCCAGGCCCAGTCGGGGTGCGTGTGGGAGGCAACCAATTGATATGTCTCTCTCACATTGATGTTTCTCTCTCTCTCTCTCTCTTTACCTCCCTCCCTTCCACTCTCTCTGAAAAGCAACGGAAAAAATATCCCCAAGTGAGGCCAAAGAAAAAAAGAAATCGACATTAGTACAATACTACTAACTCAGGTACAGACCTTATTTGAATTTCACCAGCTTCTACATGCACTGCGTGTGTGTAGAGTTCTATCACACGTGTAGACTAGAGTAGCCATCATCACGATCAAGATAGAGAGCTATTCCATCACCACGAAGAAACTCCCTCAATAGTCACACCTTCCCACAGCCCTACCCCGTGGCACCGATCTGTTCTCTATCACTGTAATTTTCTTGCCTTGAAAATGTTATCAGTACGCAACCCTTGGAGACTGGCTTTCTTTCACCCCATATAATGCCTTATGGTCCATTCAAGTTGTATCTAAAGAGTATGTGCCTTCCTTTTTATTGCTGAGTAATATTCCACGGTACGGTTGTACCAGTTTGTTACCCATTCACTCACTGAAGGACATCTGGCTGGCTTCTGGTTTGAAGCGATTACAAATAAAACTGCTTGAATATTCATGTACGGGTTTTTGTGTGAACCTAAGTTTTCATTTCTCTTGTGTAAACACCCAGGAGTGGGATTGTACGGTAAGTGTATGTTTAAGAAATTGTCACACTGTTTTCCAGAGCGGCGGCACCATTTACAGTCCCACCACCAATGTCTGAGAGGTCCAATCTCTCCACGTCCTTGCCAGCATTGGGTAACATCAATGTTTTTTAATTTCAGCCACACTGATAGATGTGCAGGGAGCTTCCTTTGATATCCCAGTCAAGATGGCAGGAAAGAGTGGGGGCCTTTAGAGCTTGAGAGGGGGGGCTCCAGATATCTGTCACTGTTCCACTTTCCTAATAGTTGTCTACACAGTAGCTTGGGCTGTCTGGCATTTCACTGATGGAAAATGGGACTCTTGATATGGTTGCTCCTGACAGCAGTAACGGGACACTGCCATCTGGTGATGCTGGGTTCTTTGAGGCAGTACCTCTTGGCCCAGAAGGCAGACTTGATACCAGTGACCCTTGTTCCCATGAGGTGATATGAAAGCCATGATATGAGAACCAGGGGCAGGGACAGACTTTGCCTGGGCCAGGGTATTCTTGTAGCTTTGGCCGGAGACTGTGTGAGAGCTGTTTATTCTTAAAGTTACTTATTAGCAGATAAGAGAGGGAGGTGGACATGGAGTCAGCACAGACAGGTAAAAATGGAACCACAAGTGGCACTTGTCAGATCACAGGTCCCACTGAACACTATTTGCCCTTAGACTTCCTACTCTGTTGACCACCCAGGACTCTTTAGCAGCATGTAGATGCTGTGCCTGGATGTCATGCAACTCTGATTTCTACCTCTTGGGAGTCAGAACTGGAGGCACTGCTCTCACCACCAGGTGGACCTTCCTGGTTGAGGGATCCAGGTCCTGTCAGCAATTAGAACTTCATCTAAGTATCAGGAGGTGCCTCAGCCAAGGAAGCTGTTTAGGATGCCAAGGAGCTGGGTTTTGCATGGGGCCAGCATCATAGTGGTGACTCAGACTGCCCCAGCGGTGTCGGGAAAGCCACTCTCTGTCTGTTGTGCCTGATTCAAGGGAAGTTGCAGACCTTCCCAGAATCTATATTCATTGTGACCCTGAGTCCACAAGTTTGGACCAGGAGGCCAAGATTCAGGAGAGCAGTGATCCTGCATGGAGACGGCCAAACGGTAATGGAGGCCAAGCAGGGAAGCAGCGAGGCTTGGTGATCACAGGCAAATTCTTTGGTGCCCAAGCACGTAGAATAATGGGTGCAGCAGAGGTACTCCTTTGGGTCTGGCTTCTGTGCCTCACCGGGTGCAGTCACAGGAGATGGATGTGCACTGGGCATGGCGATTTATAGACCCCGAATAAGTGTTCTGCCAACAGCTAAACAATCTGTGGAGGTTGAACTTGAAAGTCAAATGATATGACCATTTGGCCCCCAGACGATGAGGCAGGAGAGTGGGAGGAAGGGAAGCCAGATGTTATCAGGTGACCCGGGGATGTGCTCCGATGGGTTTGAGCAGAGTTATGCAGACAGGATGGATCGTCACACCTCCTTTACATGATGTGAGAATTTTTCAGTTTGGTGGTTGTTTGTTTACCGTGTTCTCTGCTGTAACAGAATGTTCCAAATTTCCATTTTCAGGTGCCTCTTCTCTGACCCATCGCCCCTCCTTCGGCCAGATGAGCTGAAGGCAGCCCAGCGCACAGCACCTTTCAGATTTAAAGAGGCAGGCACGGCTCGGGGCAGGTGCCTCCCCGACCATGAAATTATGTAATGAGGGCTCCATTGTTGAGGCTGAATCTGTGGCAGCTCCCCTCTAGCTCTCGCTTTGTCTTCTTTTCAACTCATGCCTGCCTTGACCTAAAATTTGCCCACAATGTGGGGCTTGCCCTGGCCCTGGCCCTGCTCTCTTGGCTTCTGACTCTGGACCCCACCTCTTACTCTGCTCTCATGCTGTGGATCTGCATGGCTGCCCTATGCCCTCCTCAGTCTAGCTTCAGTGTCACCACCTCTGGCTTAGGGCGCACCGTGGTCTGGCCTTATTAGGTGACTGAAGTGGATGACCCCAGAGGGCTGCCCACGCATGTCCTGAGATAGGGCCCTGCCCATCAGAAGGCAGATAAGAAGTCCTCTAGCTGAGGCAGGAGCTCACTTTAGGAGTTGGTCTTCCTGGTCCCTTGTCCCTGTTCCTCGGAGGCTGGGTGGATCTGCGTCCTTTGTCTACTCAAGTTCCAGTTCTACCTCTGCCACTAAATCTCTAGGTAACTACAAGGAAGTAAGTGAACTATTCTGGGTCTCAATTAGCTCATATTTATAATAAGGTTTTCTGACTCCCTAGCTGGTACTCTTTCAATGATACCATACTACGAATAAGGGAAAATCTAAAATTCAGAAGCCAAAAAAGAGTCTTTAAGTTAAATTCTGGCTTAGATATACTAGCTCAGGGTTCTCTAACTTTTTTCTGCCTAATACATATCTGTTGAAGTGAATGTTGACTTGTACACAGCATATTAATAGTTCTCAAGTTTTAAGGTGCATAAGGAATGGGAGGCTATCTTGAAATGCATGTTCCTAGGCCCCGCCTCGGATCTTCTGGTGCCACTGGAGCCTAGGGGCAGGCATTTTAACATGAGAAACTGATGAGGACTTAGGTTTTGAAATAGACACTGGTAACTTTTAGAGGCTAATTTACCAATATGCATTAGGAACTTTAAAAATAAGTCATTTGACCTACTGATTCAGTTTTGGAAATTTTCCCCATGATGGCCACAAAGATTTATCTTTAAGAATGTTTACATATTTATAATAGCAGAATGCTAGAGGCAATCCAAATGGCCACCAATGAAAAGAATGGATAAGTTAAGACATATCAGTCCAGCGGAAGCACAGTCATTAAAAACCAAATTTCCAAAGGCCATTTAGTCACTTGGAAAATGTTTACAACACACCAGTTAAGTGGGGTGAGAAAAAACATATAAAATACCATTTCAATAATTTTTCAAAGAAGAAAAAATAGATATATATGAAAATTTGGAAAGAAATACATTGAAATGTCAATAATGAATTGTTGTTTATTTGTTGTTTTCTTCTTGATATTTTTCTGTATTTTCCAGACTTTGTGTAGTGACTAGCTACGGCTCTTTTTATGTGAAAAGCAGTGATAAATTTTTTAAAAGAAAAGACAGGGAATTTGCCTCATGTAGAATGAAAACAGAGGGAAGAGAGGTCTCTTAGGAGTCCAACCCAGCACCGGCCTGGCTGCTGCAGGAGGGGGACTCACAGGAGAGACAGACCGAGTCCGGTGTCTGGGGTGAATTTTGAGTTCCATTCCCTTTTGCAAAGTACCTTGGTGTAGTAGATGCCAAGGAATTTGGGTCAAGGAGAAAGCCCTTTTCACTAGATACTACTTTCTTGCTACATTCAGAGATAACAGAGTATATAGGATCTGGGACATGGAGGGACAGTTCACGGTTGAGATGACGTCTTTACTGCTCTTGGGTTGAGCTTATGTTTGTTGCCTCTGTGTACAATCCCTGCTTCCCACCCCCTCCCCATAACACCAAGCAGACAGACTGCAGCCACGACTAGGGGCTTTGGACAGGTGGTGGCTCCATTCTGGCGTGAGAGACACCACCGTGGAGTGGCTTCGAAGCCTCCTTTGGCCAATGCACTGGGGGCTCCAGAGAAGACCAGGAAGCAAATTTTTTTGGCAGAGAGATGGCTCAAGTCCATCCTTCCTCACAGATTTCAGGGAATCCTGGTCAGGCCTCCCTCTGACAAGACTGGAAGCCTTGCAGTCAGGTCTCTGGCCTAGAGTCAAACCTTTCCAAACATCCTTGAAATTTTCACACCACATGCTTTGGCTAGTTAGGGAGTGGTGCCAAAGATCTCAGATGAAAGTCAATTGAGGAAAACCAAAACAAAAAAAATGAAAATAATGAGACTTACAATATTAATTGCAATATCAAAAGCCAAAACACCAATGCTGGCCATAATTATGGTAATTATTTTCATTAACACCTTGACTTGCCATGCATTTTTCTACATTGCCCAAATCATTTCACATCTATTCCCTTACTTACTCTGACAGAACCTCAGTTTTACATTTTTTAAAGAAGTACCATTTCGGAGGCGGGAGGAAGCTTTAAAGTTCTGACGAAAACCAGCGGCTTTTTGAGTTAAAAACAAAACCCTGGAGTCTCAGTGTGGTGTTTTCCAACTGCATTCTTGACAAGAAATCAGGGAATTTCAGCACTAGAAATTACGAAGCCCTATTACCACAAATTCTTAGCTTTGGTGACTATGACGTGGCATTATTGCAAAATCCTCTAAAGGGAGTAATAGAACATGTATAATGCTGGCCCATGGTAGGAAGGGGCTTGTGCTTCTGTGCTATAAACACTATAAAACCTCTGGGGGTAAAGAAGAACCGACTGGTCTGTAGGCACTGCCTGTCAGCCTGCTAGGCTCGGTTCACATCTGCTCACTGGGAATCAACAAGGTCCAGGCTACGCTCCCTGGATGACCAAGGCTCTGGAAAGACAACGGTGTCTCAAATTTGAACTATACCCTTCATGTGGAATTAAAAGTTTAAAAATAATAAAATTAAAGATACGGAAGTTCAAGAAAATAACTTCTCCCATGAGGTCTACTTTGATGCTTTTTTGAAAATGTCAAAGTTCCAAATATGTGCAAAGCGTATATTTGTTACTCCTGCCTTATTGGTGTGTCTGTGAAGTCACCCAGCTTGCTGTACCAGCACTGGAAAGGTCGTGTTAACAGCAAAAGAAGCCTGATTTGGCTGTCACGCACCTCTCCTGCCATGCTATTCAGCTAAACATTAGAAATCAGGAGGTTGACCCCACCTCACCTGCTCTGGACACACACTCAGAGGTCAAATCCTGCATACTAAGTGCTTGGAGCAGTCATTCTCACATGGCAGTTGAAATTAACAGCTAAATGGACCCTGCCACTTTTTCTCCTTGCCTGCGGCCTTTGGCCCTGCCTTTCCTGGTGGACTCCATAAGGCTGGGACTTTCAACAACAGATCATCCCCACTTGGCTCCAGCTTTTGAAACCTAGTACTTGTTCTCAACTTACTCCTTTGGCTGAACCTATCTAACAGGCATTGCTTTCCCCCATCAACTTGGTCTTATCTTGAGCTTACTCCACAAGCCTAGCCAGCTCAGTAGACACTTTCAGGGCCCACTAACCCAAGAAAATGGACTTTCAGAGGTTGCAGCATTTTTGTAACACAACAGCTTGTTATTCTGTTCCACTCCTCCTTAGGCCACTCCGGATGAGAGGGAACCGGGCCAAGGCCAGGCAGCAGCAACAGGAGACCAGGCTCCATGAGAGCCTGAGAGGCTGTGTCGAATCAGCCAGTAGCTGGCCTTCCCGCACAATAGACAGTGTGTATTCTTCAGGGTAGGGGTGTGGGTGCAGCGTTGTCCAGTGTAGGGCGAAATTCAATCAGAAACCAGAGTGTTCAGCCAGATACTGACGACACAACTAGAGAACTGGGTACCAGACGGCTCAGGCAAAGGCCGCTGTCCACTTTTAGTATATGTGCTGCAGAAGCCAGCACATATAGTCCATTTTTATTGGAGGTCTTTATGATGCCTTAGGGACATTGTAAGGTACCTGCCATGTGGTGTCTGATATTTATCAGTGAGGGAAATACTGCACTAAGACCAACAATGGTGAAAAGGCTAAATAAAATGTAAAATTAGTTTCAGGGTTCTCCAAACAGGGTTTATAACTGCACCACTCATTGTTTCAGTAAATGTTTCAAAACTTTTCCTGAAAAGAAAAAGCTAAAATTATATATCAAATCCTTAGGGTAGCAGTAATTTCCCCAGCCTGAGCCTTTTTGGTCTACTTTTAAATGTTTCTCTAATACCTGGGTTTGAAGATCCTATCTTAGTCAGGGGTTCCCTTCCCTCCCTGTCTTTGCCACCCCCCCCCATTGCTAACATTAAAAAGTGTGCCAAGATCTGGAGCCAGTCAGTTAGGGCAGCTTCACAGAGCCCCCAGGAGCAGTTAGACCATAAGCTAAAGAAACCACAAGCTTCCTATAGCCCCTGGGGCTCAAAGTTGGGGGAACAGAATTCTGTTGGACAATTCCTTGTTTTAAAAAAAAGAAATATGTTTTTATTGATTTCAGAGAGAAGAAGGGAGAGGGAGAGAGAGAGATAGAAATATCAATGATGAGAGAGAGTCATTGATCGGCTGCCTCCTGGGAACTGAGCCCGCAACCCGGGCAAGTGCCCTGCCTGGGAATCTAACTATGACCTCCTGGTTCATAGAGCCACGCTCAACCACTGAGCCACGCTGGCCGGGCACTGTTGGACATTTCCAACTAGCCCACCAGACCCAGGACCAGAAGACAAAACCAGAATGGCCCTACCCCAAGAAGACCCTGTAGGGAAAATAAGGGGAGGAATGTCCTTCCTGGCTCACTGGCCACTGGCGGTGGCGTGGTGGTGCTCATGGAAAGGCTCAGGGTTAGAATGGGCAGAGGCACCTTGAAAAATGTTACCCACTGCTCACTGCCCACGTAGCCAGATGTTACCTGAGTGCCAGTTAAGGAAATGTAAATATCTGATAATTTTTTACTTCTCCCACTGCTTCGTTCTGCTATCTTATCCTTGAGAATCTCTAAGTTCCGTATCATGCTGGGCCAGAGAGGGCTACCTCCTCTCCAGAAACTCTCCAGAGCATCCCTGGGAAGTGCCCCCCACCCCGGGGCTGCGTTCCCCAGGCCCCTTTGCAGTCAGATGCGTTCACGTGATAGTTTTAGTCCACTGAATGTAAGTAGAAGTGGTGCGCCCCACTTCTAGGCATGGCCCGTGCAACCCTCCCCAGTGTGCTTTTTCCTCTCTTTTCCTCTCCTCCTGGGAAGTGGACACAACCCCAGGTGACCTTGAAAACCTCATGCTGCAGAAGGTGGACTCCCTCCATCTGTGTCTCTGAATGTGTGGGAGAGAGTTGCCCCACTAACCTGCACTGTCACATGAGCAAGAAATAAACTTCTATTTGAGCCATTAAACGCTTTTCGGTCTATTATAGCAATTAGTTTATCCTAACTATTACATGGGCCTTTCGATACTCAGCTGTTATCATTGTGTGCAGAAGTCCCCATGCCTTCTCTCTTTTTCTTAAATCTTACTGCAAACCAAAAGAACAGAATTAGTAAACTGAAATTTAAGTAGCCAATTGGGACAAATGACACTCACCAAATCAGTGGGCACAGCATTCAGATCTTGCAGCCAGACGAACAGTGGCTTAGCAGGGCCTCGCTTCAAGACAACCTGATATATTAAAATAAAACGGAAGGTAAAACAAACGTAAGAGCTACAAAACAGATATATTAGAGTGTGATGTTTAATTTCTAAAGGGTATTCACCACTGTTTTGCAGTAAATGACAAGCTTCCCCACTGTCTTTAAAATAAGATTCATTTTTATTATGCCCTTCCACCCCCCCACCAATCATTATAAAACATAATTTATAAAGAACAATTCTACTGAGCTAAGTTAGCTATATAAAGAGTAGATGCTGACTGAGGGAATGACGCTGGAAGCCAGGAAAACTGGATCTGGTTTCCATGCCTATGTGCCCCGCCGTTCTTACGTACACGTTAACACTCCTCTCTCGGGGACTTACCTTTCTTGGGTAGGAATTTCCAGAGCTTATAAAATTATAGGCTATGCAAAAACTTCAGATTTTTATAGGTGAAGTTAAAACAGGCTCCAGAGACACATTATAACGTCTTTGTGTTTAAATCATCCCAGATGGCACAAGAAGGAATGAAAATAAGCTCTGTGTAAACGGCAACGTGACAGCGAGGTGCCTGCACCGGGACAACCAGAGCCACGCTCTGTAAAGGCGGCAGGCTGGGGATGCTTTCTAACCAGAGCTGCCATCTTTTACCAGGTTAAGTGCGAAAACACCATTTGACGACACAGGACACGTATTTGCCTAGAACGGGGTTTATTTTTGTATCCGATTACTCAGTATAAGATCCAGGAAGCAAACAGTTCAGAGGTCTGAACAAACATTCTGGCAGCCCAAAAAGAGCAGGGCGCGGAGGGGGGAGGGGAGACAAAACCAGAGGGTCGTCGGGGGCGGGGGGCTTGGCTCGGGCCATTTCCCCCAGGGGTCTTAGTGTCCAGATACATGTTTGGGAGGAAATGTGTTCTTGTCCTGGCCTGTGGAGAAGAGAGAGATCAGACCGGTCCCTTCAGTGCTGGATGTGGGGGTCTCCCCACTGCAGTCCCGACTCCCCGCTACGGGCTGGGCAGGCCCGGCCTTAGGTGTCAGGGACCAAGATGGCACCCTACGGTGAAGGGCACTGAGTGAGGGGGCCCAGGGGTGGGCCTTCACTTACTCGGAGGCGCTGGCTCCTCTGAAACCCAGACGCTGCCCACTCCCTGGGCTCAGGAGTTAGAACCGCTCTCTCGCTCTGGGTTCTTCACTTCTCGTCGAAATCAGCTCCACGTATTTTTCTCATGATGTCACCCATTCTGACTCCTTGCATTTTGAAAGTTGATCTACAAATAAAACCTTCCATGAGGCATTAAAAAAAAAAAAAAAAAGCAGCAGAGAAAAGAAAGGTGTGCTGTAGAGGAGAGAGGCTGTCGCCTCCTTATTTTGAGATTTGCTGCAGCTGCGGGTGCCACTCCCCAATCAGTTTCCTGGCTGCAGAGGGAGGCCAGTGGCCGGGCGTGGGTGACGTCAGGGCCAGGCCTGAGTCATCACCAGAGGCCGGGCTGCCCTGCCACTCGGAAGGGGACAAAAGGAACCTTTGATGTCCGGGGCCCTCCTCTCGGCACAGGCACACTCGCCTGCACTGAGCAGCAGGCCAGGAGAACATTCCAGCCGCTTCCCCACCCCCGTCACCCTTCCGACTTCCGGAACAGTCCCAGGCAGGCTCAGCAAGGCCTCCCCAAGGGATGGCACCCTCCTGCCCGGCAGAGGCATGGCTGCTCTGTCAGCGAGAAGCAGAGGGAGTGTTTCTCTGGGGATTTCTCACCTCCCCCGCTTTCTTGCGGCGCTCGCTTACCCAGGGAGTTGCAGTGGTATTAAAAGAGACGCGGGAATGTAGACGAAGGTCTCGTCACCCTCCCTGGGCAGTACCCAGTGGTCAGTGTCTGTTTCCGCCTGCTTGTGAGCGATGGTCCCGGGCTTCAGTTCTCTGATCTCTGGGGGCCAGTGTGAGCTTGCATTTCCTGGATTTAAGAAGGAACCGCTCTTTAGGAGGGGTATTTATATCCCAGGGCCTGGCACGGGGCTCAGCAAGTACATGATGAGTGAATGAATGATTATTTTAAAACGAAATAGTAGAGAACATATAATGAATACTTACAGTGACTGTCGGAGCTTCTGTGCCAAGTGCTTCATAAAGATTATTTCATTTATTATCACAACAAATCTATGAGGTCGGTACTATTATTATTCCCTGTTCTCCAGGTGAGAAAAATGAATGCTCAGAGAGATTCAGACACTTCTCTGAAGTCGCACAGCTGGTTAGTGGCAGAGTCTGGACCGTCTGATCTCAAACCCTGTGTTCTTGACCACTGTGCTGAGTGGCTGCAGAGAGTGAATGAGTATTGACCAAGGGCGGCCCGTCCAGGTGAAGGGGGCTAAGGGTAATAATGGGGTTTAAAACCAAATTCTTTGAAAAATAGTGGAGCAATTAGGGATGATCTCTCTAGGGTAGCAGGCCTCATGCCCTCTTGATGGGTCAACACTGGTCACAGTGACCAGGAGGGCAAATCTGTCTCCAGGACAAGTCGGCGTGAGAAGCTAGAACAGGAAGGCGAAGCCGGGGAGGCCTGGTGGCGTGTGGTGGGTGCGGAGGCCGAGAGCACCGTGGACAGAGCGCCTCAGGAGTGTGGGTGGGAGGGTCTGTGCAGCTGAAGGCACCGGCCTGGGGCAGGCAACAAGACCGCACCGCAGCTCTCTCAAAGACTGAGAGCTAGAGAAGGAGCTGGAACTGTGACGTGGTTGCAAAGTGCGGGGTGGGGCTGGGCGTGACAGGGAACAAAGCTGGAACCTAACGATGGCAGTTACTGTCCCTAACGCTGTCCCGCCAGGAATCTGCCGCCTCTCTGGGACTGAGTGAGAGTGCCGTCCATGGCTCTGCTCAAGCCAAGGCGAGGAGGGGTGGCCGGAAGAGGAACGTTTGCTTATGGGTCCAGGATGAGGGTGACTTCGGAGGTACCTTCTCTGTCCGTGGTTTATGAGTCTGTGGTTTGTACTTTTCCACAATTGTCCTGGGGCGAATGCCTCATTCCAAGAGAAGGAAAAGCCAGGAAGTTCCAGCCCCTTATGGAAGGCGGTAGGGAGGTGTCCGTGGCCTCAGTCATGCCACTCTAGAGCTTTCCTTCCCACCGTGGGTGGATGTCTGGTCACTGAACCCCTCCCCCTTGGCTCGGGAAATCGACGCAGCGACCTTGTGCTGGGAGCTCTACAAGTCGCCACTTGGAGGAGGTAAACCGTGCTGTGGGGCCTGACTCCCTAGCAAGTGGAATCAGCAGAGGTGAATTTCAGAAGGGAGGAAATAAGGACCATTTATTTCATCAAGGGAGCAGCAGCAACTGATCAGGGTCACTGTCAGCGAAAAGCCCGCGCAGAGCCTGACCTTGGGCCGAGGGAAGCACTTTAAGTTCCAGGCATTTTTGGCAGGAGCCTTGTTTATTCTTTTCTTCTCTCTCGGCAGAAAATGCCTCTGGGCACCTCCCGCTCTGTTTCCCCAAAGGCTCAGAGGCCTAGCTTGGTTTGCATACACAGGTATTTATTCCGCTAACAAGATGAACAGAGGCTGATTATTTTTCCAGCCTCCCTCGCCGGGCCAGGATAATGCGGAGAGAAGAAAGGCGAGGAGAAGTGACGACTAGCTGCCCACGCGAGCCCCACATCCTTGCCTTATGCGCTCTGGGCTTGGCTTTAACAGGGAACAAAAATCAGAGCACTGGGCCAGCCCTCTACTTGGGGACACAGAGAAGTATGTGAAACCCTTAACCTCTATTCCACCTGGAGAACTCACCTCCTTTGTTACAACAAACGCAGTTAGACTGATAATTACGAAAAATGAAATGTTTACAGGTTCAAGGAATTCCTTGGCAGACTTGTTTATACTTGCTGCCTCCAATTTCTCTCAGCTCATTCACTTAAAAAACACACAATTTGCGAAGATATAATTTACATACCATAAAATTAACCCACTTGAAGTGTGCCATTCACTGGATTTTAGTATACGTATTTACAGAATTGTGTGACCCGTAGTCTAATTTTAGAACATTTTTATCACCCCCCAAAAATAAGCCTTGTACCCGCTGTCAGTCATGCCTCCTCCCCTGCCGCCCCCCAGCCCTAAGCAAACATTAATCTTCTTTCTGTCTCTATAAATTTGCCTCTTCTGGACATTTCATATAAATGGAGTCATACAATATGGTCTTTTATGTCTGGCTATTTTGACTTAGCATAATGTTTTCCAAGTTCATTCAGGTTGTAGAAGATACTAGTATGTCATTCCTCTTTACGCCCAAATAATATTCCATTGTGTGGATATACCTCCTTTTGTTTATCCATACATTGATTGACAAACATTTAAGTTCTTTTCATTTTTGGCTGTTATGAATGATATGCCTAAATGTTTGAGTACAAGTATTTACTGTTTCCCAAAGTGCCGTACCATTTTACATCCCCATTAGTGATGTGTGAGAGTTCTGATTTCTCCACATCTTCATCAACACTCTTTCTTTAAAAATTATTTTTCATTATAGTTGACAAACAATATTATATTAGTTTCAGGTGCACAACATAGTGATTTGATATTTATATACCTTGTGATGTGATCACCACAATAAGTCTAGTAACCATCTGTACCTTACAAAGTTATTACGATGCTACGGCTATTGTCCCCATGCTATACACTGCCTTCCCATGACTTATTTATTTTGTAACTGGAATTTTGTACCTGTCATTTCTCTTTACAGGTTTTCACCCATCCCTCCGCCCCCTCCCTTCTTATCTCTCTTTTTGATTCTAGCCATCCTAGTGGGTATGACGTGGTATCTCACTTTTACTTTGATTTGCATTTCCCTAATGACTAATGAAGTTGAGCATCTTTTCATCCACTTATTGGCCATTTGTATATCTTCTTTGTTAAATTGTCTATTCCAATCCTTTGTCCATTTTTAAATTGGCCTATTTGTCTTTTTATTTTTTAAGTTGTAGGGATTCTTTATATATTCTGGATATAAATATATGCTTTACAAATATCTCCCTGCCTGTGGGTTGTCATTTCACTTTTTTTATGGTATTCTTTGAAGGAGAAACATTTTTAATTTTGATGAAGTCCAACTTATCAATCTTCTCTTTTATCACATGTGCTTTTGGTGTCATATCTGAGAAACCATCATCTAACTCAAGGTCATAAAGAATTACACCTGAGTTTTCTTCTAAGAGTTTTATAGTTTTAGTTCTTACATTTAGGTGTGTGATCCGCTTTAAGTTCATTTTTATGGTGTATGGTAGGGATCCAAACTATTCTTATCATGTGGATATCCAATTGTCCCCAAAACATTTGTTGAAAAACCTAGTCTCTCAATAATTCTGTACATCTAAAACTGTTCTAAAATAAAAAGTTTATTTTTAAAATAATATATTATCTCCCCCATTGAATGCCTTGGCCCCTTTGTCAAAAATCAACCAACCGTGAATATTAATGCTTATGTTTGGACTCTTAATTCTAGTCCATTGATCTAGATATCTATTGTTATGCCAGTACCACACTGTTTTGATTACTGTAGTTTCATAATAAGTTTGGAAATTGAGAAGTCTGAGTCCACCAACTTTGCTCTTTTTCAAGACTGTTTTGGCTATTCTGGATCCCTTACATTTACATATGATTTTTAGGATTATCTTTTCAATTTATGAAAAACAACATAGCTGGGATTTTTGATAGAGATCATGTTCTACCTGTAGATCAATTTGGGAAGTATTTTCATCTTAACGATATTAAATCTTCTGATCCATGAACCTGGGAAGCCTTTCCATTTATTTAGATCTTTAATTTCTTTCAATATTTTGTCATTTTCAGCATACAAGTCTTAACAGCCCTTTTGTTAAATCTCATCCTAAGTATTTTATTCTTAATTGATATTATAATCTTCGCTTATGATCATGTTAAGAGCTTATACTTCGGAGATTGAAAAACCTAAATTTTAGTCCTGGCTCCACCATTTATTAGCTGTATAACTTTAAGATCGCTTAGCTTGTATCAGCCTCCTTTTTTTCAATCTAAAAAAAGAAAATAATATATCACCTCATGGGTCTGTGATGCAGATTAAATAGGATAATGCTTATGCAACCCTATTGAAACCATGACCCGCGTGGGCTAGTCTCAGAGCAGTGTTGCAAACCTGAGAAACCCAGTGCAGTCACCACAAAGTAATTTTAAATGAACTCATATTCAATACCTGCATTTCTCAAACACCACATAGAGACCCCTGGAATCCGCCCTAACATGCTTTTCCCCTTCTAAGCCTCTTGCACTCCATGCTTTCGGCCTCCCCTTCTTTCTCCCAAGCTCCCTACAAGCTTCTGCTCCAGCCCTAACCAGTTGTCTCTGCCCAGTACTCTCCTGGCGGGGCAGGGGAAGAAACTGGACAAAGCCAAGACTCTTTTTAGTGCGCAGGAGGAAAATAAAATAAGAAGCACTTGAACGTAATTTATGCCCCATCACTCACATAAAGCGCTTAGTGCAATGTCCGATATATCGTAAGGGCTCAATAAATGTTGGGATTTTATTTTTGTTGTGGTGGTTGTCACATTATGGCAGTGACTTTCAAATGATGTGCTGCAGGAATTTTTAAAATGCAATACACGACTATTTAGTCAGGGGCACTGACCTCTTTTCCCTTAAAAATTTAAAAAAAAAAAAAAATGACAACAGCCAACACAAAAATAGGCATCTCATGTGAATGAATACAAATGATACCTATTTTTTCTGTCAGATCAATGTGCTACAGAATTTTAGTAATTAGTTTATGAGATGAAAAAGGTTGAAAATTGCTGCATTATGCCCACCTATACTTTACGTTAATGGTGTGGGCTTTAGATCATGGCTTCTGAGAATCCATCCTTACTCATTCAGATGAATTTGGGGTTGTGGCTCATCTTTTTCCCTCTTACATCATTCCTCAGAGAATTACCCCTAGAAAATTGTAAAAAGTTTCTCTTGATGCTTCCTGAGTAATGTTTGGGGACCTAGCTCCTATTTCCTTCCCCCTACCCAGCACCAGAGCCCTATGCTTCCCCTCTCCCCTCCCCTCCCCTCCCCTCCCCTCCCCTCCCCTCCCCTCCCCTCCCCTCCCCTCCCCTCCCCTCCCCTCCCCTCCCCTCCCCTCCCCTCTCACAAACCTTCTAGTGCATGGCTTTTAAAACTGTAGGTCAGGGGCTTCAGTCCAGGATGGTGGCATAGGCCCGGCCACTGTGGCTCAGTGGTTGAGCGTCAACACATAAACCAAGAGGTCACAGGTTGGATTCCTGGTCAGGGCACATGCCTGGGTTTTGGGCTCGATCCCAGCAGGGGACCTCCAGGGGACAGCCAATCGATGTTACTCTCTCATCGATGTTTCTATCTCTTTATCTCTCTCCCTTCCTCTCTCTCTAAAATCCATTAAAATATATTTAAAACATAAAAAAAGATGGTGGGATAGGTAAGTGCAGTCCTGGAATCCACCCACACCACATCAAAAATAAAACTAAACTTCAGAGCAACCATCATTCAGAACTGCCTGAAATCTAGATGAATGGGAGTCCTACAACTAGGGAATTAAAGGAGAAGCCAGCCCCGGCCGGTGTGGCTATGTGGTTAGAGTGTTGGCCCACGGACCAAAGGGTTGCGGGTTTGGTTCCCAGTCAAGGGCATGTACCCGAGCTGCAGGTTCGATCCCCCTTCCTGGTTGGGTGTGGTTGGGTGTGTGCAGGAGGCAACCAATGGATGTGACTCTCACGTCAATGTTTCTCTCTCCCCCTCCCTTCCTTCCACTTCCTCTGAAAAGCAATGGAAAAATATCTTTGTGTGAGGATTAAAAAAAAAATTTTAAGGAGAGGCCACATGGAGACTGGTAGGAGGGGCAGAGATGCTGCACAGGCTGGTCCCACACTCATGTATGACAGCTTATAATTGGGACGGATATCTCGGCTGTGGAGATCGCCCTGCGCAGCAAGGGGGCCCAGCCCCACACCAGACCCCCCACAGCCCAGCGCTCTACTGCCGGGAAGAGAAGTCCCCATAACTTCAGGCTGTAAAAAAACAGCAGGGATTGTGGCTGAGTGGTTTGGAGGCTGCTGGAGGCCCAGGCAGTTCCTCTTAAAGGGCCCACACAAGGACTGACTTGAACTCCAGTGTTGGGGCAGCAGCTTGAAAGGAACCAAGACTTACTGGGAGGAACTAAATTGTCTGGCATCAGGGTAAAAGCTAGGGAGCAGCTTTCTGCCAGACAAAAGTGCTGGCAGAGACCATTGTTTCTTTGCGGAGCGCTCCCACGGCAGGTGCAGGCACAGGTGGGCGCCATATCTGAGTCTCCATCAGCCAGCTCGCACTTTTCACCCCGCCCAACTTGCAGGCTCATCCAAACTGTTTCCAGTGGCTTTTCCATACAAATGGCCTGTCTTGGCTCATGCTTCAGACATTCCTAAAATCTCTCAAACAAGCAGCATCTGGCCTCTATATACACCATACCTCTTGCTAAGTGGCCCCAGGCCCAACACTAGCAGCAGCTGGCCTTGGTTCACAGCTTGGCCTCTCCTGAGGACCTCCAAGCCCAACACAAGTAGCAGTCATCTGCAGATCACTCTGTAGCTCCTGCCGAGTGGCCCCAGATAGGGCACAGGCAGTGGGTGACTTTCCACCTCCCAGGAGGCCCCAGAGCCAGGGCACCTGGTGGACAGCTTTAGACCATGCCAGATTACAACCCTACCATCTCCAGGAGCAACACACTCAAGGGGCAACACACTCGGTGAACACCAAAGCCCCACTGAAGCAAGTCTTGCTTCATAGGGTCAACTCCTGCACAGCAGCTCCTTCTCTGTACTCTCAGCTGGTCCTCACAGAACATCGGCCTGAGGGTTAATTCCTTCCAGTGACAATAACAGCAATCAATGCTCAACTATAACAGGACAGTGCACACAGCCCACATAGAGGCACACTTGGAGTGCCCAGCTCAGGTGACTTGGGAGGTTGTGTTACTGGGTCCTACAAGACAGCTACTATACAAAGCCACTCTACCAAGTCTGGGAGATGTAGCAGCTCTACCTAATACATAGAAATAAACACAGGAAATCAGCCAAAACATGGAGACAAAGAAAGAACATGTCCCACATGAAAGAACAGGAGAAATCTCCAGAAAAAGAACCAAATGAAATGGAAGCAAGCAAAGTACCAGTTACAGGATTCAAAACAATGATTATAAGGATGTTCAAGAAGCTTACTGAGAACTTCAAGAAATTTAGTGAGAACTTCAACAGCATGAAAAAGGACATAGGAACCATAAAAAAAAAGAGTCAGAAATGAACAATACACTAACTGAAATAAAGAATAATTTACAAGGAATCAACAGTAGAGTGGAGGATGCCGAGAATCTAATCAGTGATTTGAAATATGAGGAAGCAAGAAACACCCAATCAGAACAGCAAAAAATAAAAAGAATTGCAAAATACGAAGATAGTGGAAGGAGCCTCTGGAACAACTTCAAGAGGCCCAACATTTGAATCATGGAGGTGCCAAAAGAAAAAGAGCAAGGAATTGAATATCTATGTGAAAAAATAATGACAGAAAACTTCTCTTATCTGGACAGACAGTTTCAAACAAGAGGAACCCAAAGAGGCCCACAGCAAGACACATCATAATTAAAATGCCAAAGGTTAAAGACAAAGAGAGAATCTTAAAAGCAGCAAGAGAAAAGCAGTTGGTTCCCTACAAGGGAGCTCCCATAAGACTGTCAGCTGATTTCTCAACAGAAACTGCAGGCCAGAAGGGAGTGGCAAGAAATATTCAAAGTTATGAAAAGCAAGGACCTACAACCAAGATTATTCTACCCACCAAAGCTGTTATTTAGAATCAAAGGTCAGATAAAGAGCTTCCCAGACAAGAAAAAGCTAAAAGAGTTCATCACCACCAACATTACACGAAATGTTAAAGGTTCTTTTTGAAGAAAAAGATTAAAAAAATGAACAACAATATGGCAATAAATACATATCTATCAACAACTGAATCTAAAAATAAAAATAAATATGCCAGCAAAACAGAAACAGACTCATGGAAACAGAGCATTTTGACGGTTGCCAGATGGGAGGGGAGTTGGGGGGATGGATGAAAAAGGTGAAGGGATTTAAAAGTAAAAATTAGTAGTTACAGAATAGTCATGGGGTTGTAAAGCATAGGAAAGAGAGTCAATAATATTCTAATAACTATGTATGGCCTCAAATGGCTATGAGATTATTCGGGATGATCACTTAGTAAGTTTTATGTCTGATCATGGGATGTACACCTAAAACTAAATAATATTGTATGTCAACTGTAATTGAAAAATAAAAGATGATTTTAAAAAACTGCAGGTCAGGACTCATTCCTTATTGAGTCAGAACCAGCATTGGTTCAAGTGACAAAATAAAAGAAAACAGAATAGAAAGTGTCCATCCAAGAGCATTATAAGTAAGACTTTTGTTTCAGTTTTGTAATGCATGTGTCAGCTGGGTCTCTCTGTGAAACATATTTCTTACTGTGGTTCAGAATTTTAAAACATGTTTTAAAAAAAAGTATTGGAGGAGATCTTTCGCTTTCATTACAATATTTAAATAATTCACAAGAGCATAAAATAACACTCTACCAAGTGGTCTGTCCATTTTGATGTGGATCAAACCCTTACGTTCCAAGAATGAAGTTCCAGCAGCAGTGAAGGATTTGGGGACACTGAAGCCTTTTCCTGTATTTATAATACATAACTTTTCAGATATGTGACTCATCTGACTTCCTTATGAAGAATGTTTAAAAAGCAAAGAACATCTTGCTCCCTTCCACCAAAACACAGATTTTTATGGCACAAAGCACAAAGACAAATAACTCCTTATGCCTTGTGGTTAAAGGTTATCACCCTTAACATCGAAAGCTATTTATTAAAGGCCGGGCCACCGGAAACAGAGACAACTACGTCCTCAAGGAGAGGAAAAGAAAGTTCCCTGAGTGCTCTATTCTGTCCTTTGTGTTGCAGTGTCCCCTCTGGTGGCTCTGGAGGAAAACAGCTTCTGGAAAACACATTTATAGATTCGATACTGATGCAATCAGAGGATGTTAGTGCTTCAAGGGAGTACAGAGAGTACTTGGTTGAAGGTCTCCCGTCATTGATGAGAAATTGAAGACTAAAGCAGTGGTTCTCAACCAGGGGTGATCCTGCCTCCAGGGAACACTTGGTAACTTCTACAGACATTTTTGGCTATCATTTGGCCAGGGGGTGGGGATGCTGTGGTCATCAACAAGTAGAGGCCAGGCATGCTGCTAAACGTCCTACAATACACAGGACAATGCCCTACAACAAAGATTATCTGGCCCAAAATGTCAATAGTTCTGAAGTGTATTGAAGGCCTAAGGGGACGGGGACAGGGTAGAGGGAGGCAAAGGCAGGAGGAGGGGAGGGGAATGTGAAACATCTGTAATAGAGTCCACAATAAAAAATAGATAGATAAAAAAATTTAAAAAAAAAAGAAATGGTGTGATCTACTCTAGGACTTGCAGCTTTCCCCACTATCTTTATTAAGATATAATTCACATATAACCAAAGACTTGCAGGTTATTCATAGATTTTGGTAGCTCAGGCTAAGTGCTCTCTTTTTTAAAAAATTTCTTTTAAGCCCAGCCGGCTTGGCTCAGTAGTTGAGCATCAACCTATGAACCAGGAGGTTGCGGTTCGATTCCGTCAGGGCACATGCCCGGGTTGCGGGCTCCAGTAGGGGGCATGCAGGAGGCAACGGATCAATGACTCTCTCATCATTGATGTTTCTATCTCTCTCTCCCTCTCCCTTCCTCTCTCTGAAATCAATAAAAAAAACCAAACATATTTAAAGTAAAAAAAAAATTTAAATTTTAAAAAATTTGTTTTAAAATGCTTTTGTTAGAATTGTGAAAAATTCCAAAGTAATACATGCTTATAATGTAAAGCAATATAATAAAAGACTTTCTATCACCCCTTCTCATAATCAGTGTCAACGTCCTTGGTGATTTATTAGGTGGGACTATATTGAAATGCCGACTTTAGATAATATTTGACTTACAAAAATGGCAATTTCCTCTGGTCATGTTTAAGATGTTCATCCACTTCTCCATGTGCACACTGAACAGGAGGATTCTTTACATTTCGCTTGTACAAAAGTTGGATTAATAACAGACATTACTTTACAACTTGCTTTTTCTATTTAATAAATTGTAAATACCTTTTCAGATAAAAAATAAGGATCTCCTGTATGTTTCCAGAAGTTTGGAATGCTCAGTACTGTGGGCTGCAAAGAGCTGAGATGGTTTATGCAGAGCATTCGATGACACTGAGCCACGTGGCGTGTGTCTTTAATATCCATCTCTCTGACACTTGAGATGTCACACTTTTATAGAGCTCAGCTCAGGGTTAGAATCTTCTGTGGGCCATGCTCTCTCACTAATAATGAATAGGGCCCTTCTGTTGCCTCTGTATTTATTATTACAGAAGCTTTTTAGTTGCTTCAAGTAACGTTGGTTTCCTATTGACCATGGCACTATAAAACTGCATTTTACAACACATTTACGTGTACTGGTTAATTTTATGTGTCAGCTTGACCGGAGCACAAGGTGCGCAGATATTTGGCTAAATATTATTTCAGAGTGTCTGTGAGGGTGTTTCTGGGTGAGGTGAGCATCTGAATGGGCGGACTGAGCAAAAGCAGATGGCCCTCCCGGGCGTGGGCGGCCTCCTACGACTCGTCGGGGGCCTGAACGGAACCCAAAGGCAGGGAGGATCGGGCCTCGCTCCGCCTGGCTGCTCGAGCGAAGCCGTGGGCACCCTCCTGCCTCACGCTGACTTACCCCGTGGGCTCGCCTGGGTCTCAGGACTGCACACCTGTCTCCCGGGCCTACAGCTTGCCCACAGCGGAGCGCGGGACAGCTCAGCCTCCACGACAGTGACAGCCAGTTCCTCATAACACATTCTCTCCCTCCCTCCCTGCATTTCTATATAATCGATTAGCTGTTTCTCGGGAGAACCCTAGAACCCACTCAAATAAAAATGTTGTAAGGCTGATTTAAGTTTAGGTAAGATGCATATCAGCACTGACTGAACAAATAACACATTTTTTAAAGAATATGAACAAGTAACTTGTAGAAAAAAATAGAAATGACAGAATATCATGTAACAGATGTTCAACATCAGCAGCACCGAGGAAATGGAGGACAATAGAAGGAGGGCCATGTGCCTACAGACTGGCAAACGTGGAAAAGACTGAGACTATCCATAGTTGTCAAGTGCATGGGGAAGAGATCTTACACACATAGTAGTGTTGCATATGTATTATAATATATATAATATTTTCGAGAGCAATTTGGTAGGATCTAATTATTTTCTACAGTGAGCAGGTAGTACATTCATAATTCCCAAGTGAAGTTTTAAAAAGCCAGGCTTAGTGATTAATGAAGGAAATCTCAAATCCTTTCTTTCCCGGCTCTCTCATTTTAGAACACTCTTTTAGAGATAATTTTCAGGTTGCTTACAATACTGAGTAAGGAAGTCTGGCAGTGATAATCATCTTTAAAAGCCCTGCTCTATCTAAGTGAGAATTTATTTTAAACATTCCCCATATTTGCCTGGAGCAATATTAGCCAAGTTACCTGGCTACTTCTTAACACGGTGCATGATCCACTGACTGACTGTCCTGAAAGAGGGTTGGGGAGAGGGAAGGAGGGTGCAGGGTGAGGGCTGGGGGAAGGGGAGGGAAAGATGGGAAGAGCTGCTGTGTACCGATTTCTCTCTCCCTGGCTTCCCTCTATCAACATTCAGTTGTATAAGTGCTTTTTGTTCCCCTGCTGTTTGATTGTGCTTTAATATAAGATTGGGTCTTAGAACAGAGTTTTAATAATCTTTTTGGTCAACCAAAAACTCAGACTTTTCCTGAGCCTGGCATATTCCCTTATCCCACTATCCTTTCTAAACAAGGCCCTTCTAACACCTTTCTTTGTGTGAGTTAGGAAAAAGTGTCCCCTCAGGAGCAGCCCAGCCAGGCTGCAGGGCCTGGGAGGGGAGGGAGCCCAGGCCCTCTTGCCCTCAGGCCTCTGTACCAGCATTCTGTTCCCCACACCAGCCCTAGTCCAACTGCTCACAGGAAATCTTTGCCAATTGCCATTTCCTCATTTCAAATGGTCACAGGACACGGTGGCACCTGCTACAGTTAAGGCTGCAGACACGTGGTTCAGGTTTCTTTCCCTGGCTTCTCTCTCTAAGCTGCCCTTTGAGGTTTCATCAGGGGTCCTTTGTTAATGATTTTACTCCCTGCCCCCCTGCCACACACACACAAACACACCCTCCCAGGCTCAGCGTTCACCCACAGAAGGCGAAGGAGAAGTTAACTGTATCAGATCCTTTTACTGCTGACCCCTTATCAGCAAAAAGGAGTGATAAGGTAATTTGCTTCTCGGCCTTGAGTTTTAAGTTCTAGGCTTCCTTTCCTCTGGAAAACAAATGGCCCTTTGTGCTTCAGAGTCTTAAACAGAGAAGTTTCTAGGCCCCGCCACTCAGGACAAAGCTCCTCCACTCAGATCTTTGTTTGGAAGCTAGATTTATTAAGAATTACTCAGGATGCAGGAGACAGTTGCTGCAGTTAAAGAAGTGTGCCCCAGCCCCATGGTGCTTCCCTGAGATGGAGAAGTCCCTGTGTGTGTGTGTGTGTGTGGAGGGGGGTGTTTAGGGGTAGTGAGTGCAGGTGTCCGGGGTGGCAGGGATCTGTGTACTCCCACCCCCGCAGGAACTCAGGTGCGAGGCTCCCTGAAAGCCTGAGGCTCCCTGGATACTGCACACTCCTTGAGAGCCTGGGTGGATAACCTTTGGAGACAGGAGCGCAGCGCATTCCTCCCAGAGGCTTCCCTGGCTGGCGGGAAAGGCTAGCACATGAGATAGCCGAAGCAGCAGTGGTAACCATGGCACCCACTGTGGTCTACTTACACATCGGGACACCCCGGCTTTCCTGGGCCCATGAAAGCCTGGGGGACAGGGACAGGAAGACCCTCTAATCCTGATATTAAACTCTTCTCCAACTTGAAGTCAAGTTTAATTTGATGTTAGATAAATATAGCAGTGTGGCAGCTCCACACCTGGGTATTGTGCAGCAATTCTTACCTGTTACCCACATTTCTCTCTATAATGTAATCTATGGGATTTCTCCTTGGAAAAGGTGCCTGCATTTGGAGCAGAGCTTCCTTCACTCCTTCCTCTCATAATCTTCACCTCTTAGAAATTCCCTCTTGTCTAAACAACATATATAGTTTAGTTTACGATATGCATATTCATTTATCAGAAACATGAGTTCTTAGGATCTTCCCAAGAGCTCAAATCCCCATTTAAAAAGAGATAGAAACAGATCTTCAAGAAGAATCATGAAAATGAGGTCTGAAATTGGGGCTACCGACCTACACCTAGATCTTGGTTACACTAGCAATTCTCCCAGTGCCCAGTAGGAATCAATTGGGAAACAACTAAGTGGACTGCAAGTCCCTAGGCAAATGGATTTACTTTGACTCTGAGTTTTAAAATAACACCACTGCAAAAGAAGGCAAAGTGCTAGGCACTCTGGAGATATAGAGAAGCAAAAGATGTGGGCCTTCCCAGGAGGAAGGTACCAGCTCACTGGAGATACAAGACTGTGAACCATGAATTCCTCAATGGGACTGAGCTGGCAGGTAAGACATGGGGAGCTCAGAGAGCCAAAAGGACTGGATGAGTCAGGAAAGTCTTCCTAGAGGAAGGGTACTGGGGAAAAACCCTTGCCCATCCAATTTCCTGATTTCAGTTGGCTGGAAGAGAGAGGTGGAAGGGAGAGAGGAGAAGATTTCAAGGATGTGAACATAGGGACAGATGTGAGAATGGTCACGGTTATGAGGTAGACAGTGCATGTTGGAAGTGATGGGGAATACATGGAATTAGACCTGGAAAATGAAACCAGTTTTAAGATGGCTTTCAACACTGATCAGAGAAGTTCAGACACAAGGCAGCTGGGTTTACGGCATGGGAATTACATGAGAGCAGGATTTAAGGCGGATTAGCAGGTAGCTTCTGTGGAAGATACCAAGTGTTAGAGGTTCTCTGGGCTGGTAGTGATTTCTTTGTAATAATGCCTGTGGTATTTTTAAAAAGTTGATTTTGAGATGCAAGCTTTATATGTATTTATGCTTAGAACTTCTACAGAGATTTATACCTTGATATGACTTAATCCACACTATTAGTAAGAGAGAATGAAGGGATTATTGAGTTATGAAATCAACAGGTATAATCAGGAGGAGCTGAGTTAAAGAAATTTGGAAGCTAGCATAAGACCAGGTGCCCAAGTATTGATTCATAGGGAGGTTATGAAAAACTGCCGAAGTTGGCTGACGACCGTGTTGTTCTGCAAGACCACATTTGCAGGTGGAACAACTGGAGTGTCCCTAGAGACAACTGCTGGAGTCCAGGATAGCTCCCAAGAAACTGTGTAAGATAGAGGCAAATAACACAACACCTAGGAGCAACCTCACTGCACTGAGGGTCTGATTTTGCCATGTTCACTCGTTCATTCAAGTGTGTGTATCTGCTAAGGCACCAGGAAAGGTGCAGACTTCAACCATCAGGGACAAGGTCTCTACAATCCAGTGGCACAAACAGACATGCACACAAATGATGGCAGTTCAGAGCCATTGTTCTCTTTCCTTCTTACCCCCCTCAACCCGGAAAACTGAAATATTTGTTATGAAAGAGGGGGAAGGAGGAAGAGAAACAGTAAAGGTGATGGAGACAGAGGTTGGCGAGGAGAGGCGGAGAGTCTGAGCAGTCCTGGTAAGCAGAGGGGTTTGGGAGAAACAGAGTGTTGTCTACTTGGAGGAAGCTCCACTAGGAACCCCCTGACCATGGCCTGCACTATGCTGCTTTTCAAGGCTTTTTGGGTGTGAGTGGGTGGAGGGGGGTGGGGTGGATGATCATATATATTTTTTTTAGTATAAAAGAGTACTGAGACTGAAGACAGCTTCGTCTCTTATGTGGGGCCGTTGGTGTTGCCTCCAATTTCGCAATCACATTTCCTCAGACTTTCCAGAGAGCCGATGATAGGACTTTTCTGGCTGCAGCATGGCGTGTCCCAGCTCAGCGTGGCCACCCTTCCACCTGGGAAAGTACAGGCTACACCCTCTCTTCTGCTCAGAGACCCGGTTTGCAATAAAGATCATCTTTCTTTCCACCCTCTAACCTACCCCGTTTTTCATGTCCCTAGCCCCTCAGTGTCATGCCCAGAATTCACTGTGGCTTTAAGTTCTGCCCCAGTCCCCCTCACCCATGTGTACTGTCATTTCTGCCACTTTCTTAGCTGTTCCCCTTAGTCTGGTTAGCCCTCCCTTGATGAAATATTTCTTCCACTTTTACCTTCTTCCACATCTTTCTTTTAACTTGAAGCTTTTCCATTGACCTTCTCTTCATCTATATGTCTTCACTCTAAACATACTCTAAATCCTAGAATTCTACAAAATGTTGACTCTGAGAGTTTAAATTATCACCTGGTTCTTTCATAGTCTATACACACCTGGAGGACAGGGACATATTTGTTTGCATCCCCAGAAGGAGGCAAGGTTCTCGATTGTACTTTTGCAAGATAACCACATGGCTCCTCCCCTCGCTTCATTCAGGTCTTGTCTGAAACAGCAACCCTCCTCCCCACTCCCTAGCTCCATTTTTCTGCTTTATTTTTCTTTATCACCTGAGATATCTAATCTAGATCTATATATGAATAACTGTCTTCCCCCCTCTCCTAGAATGTAAGCTCTAAAAGGTTATGGACCTTGTCTGTAGCTCAGGCCTAGACCCTGCCTGGCATAAATTGTTATTGAGTAAATGGGTTCCTGATAGGTATCAGGTACTCAGTCAACTTGAACTGAATTAAGGAATCAGAGGTGCACTTCTAGGAACATAACCTCTTAAAACAAGGCTTTAACTTTGTTTATATTGAAATCTTGACCAACCTGAGGTTCAAATACTATCTTCTCTTTCTCTTCCGTGGGGATTTAAAAAACCCTAAAAAAATATAAGCTTAATTCATATATACATAATTAATTGTTAGATGAAGATTACACTTCAACTTAATATTTTAATAATTTATAATACTGAATCTGAAAGGAGCAAAAAGGAAAAACCTATGGTAGACATTTTTGTACTCCCAGTGAGAAGTATTTATAATTTTTTCTTTGTAAGACAATTTTTGTTTTGCAATGTGGACTTGAACTACATATTTAAATTGGTTTTTGGAATGAATGCATGTCATAAACCTTTTTAAAAAAATTGCGAATCAGAAAAATTAATGAAACATGTAATATAAGTATAAAGCACTGACTTTATATTTATAAAGGGTAAATAAAAAGCAAGCAACTGGTTCATTGTATCCCAAGTCAAATAGTAGTGAGGCCAAAAAGACATACGAAAAGATGCTCAACATCACTAATCATCAGAGAGATGCAAATTAAAACCACAATGAGATATCACCTCCCACCTGTCAGAATGGCCACCATCAATAAATCAACAAACAATAAGTGTTGGTGAGGATGTGGAGGAAAGGGAATCCTCGTGCACGGCTGGTGGGAATGCAGATTGGTGCAGCCACTGTGCAAAACAGTATGGAAGTTCCTCAAAAAATTAAAAATGGAACTGCCTGATGACCCAGCGATTCCACTTCTGGGGATATATCCAAAGAAACCCCAAACACTCATTCTAAAAAATATATGCACCCCTGTGTTGATTGCAGCATTATTTACAATAGCCAAGATTTGGAAGCAAGCCAAGTGCCCCTCAGTACACAAGTGGATGAAAAAGTGAGATACATATATGCAATGGAATATTACTTGGCCACAAAAAAGAATGAAATCTTACCACTTGCAACAAGAGAAGAGACGTAATCAGAGCGATTGCTAACCCTACAGCAAACAATATTTTCCTGGTCACAGTGATGGAGACCCTGTCACTTATTTTCAACTCTGAGATCAAGCCTATTGAGAGAGCACAAAAGACTTAGTTTTGGTCACAGAACAGGTCACACATGTCATAGAGAAGCTTTTCTATATCCACAATGTATAAATTTAATAATTCTATGTCTAGGAGACTCATGCCCTTCACCTCTGGGAAATGTCTTCTATTTACTATTATTCATTTTTTCTTTCTGTAACTTCTATCAGTCAGATGTGAAACATCCTGGGTTGGCTCTGTGCAATTCCCTTTTTTCTCTTACGATTTCTATCTCTTTGTCTTTTCCCCGGGAGATTTCTTTGAATTTATATTGCAATGCTTCTGTTGAATTTTTTATTTTTTTACAAACGTGTTTTAATTTCTAGAGGCTGTTCACCGATTCCTTTTTCATTGCACCCTGTTCTCTCATGATGCAATATCGTCTCCAATATCTCTGAGAATATTAATTGGAGGTTGACCTCTTCTCTTCTGTTTCTTACCTTTCCTCTTCCCTCTGGGTCATTCTTGTGTTGACTGTCACCTCTCTTTCATGCCGTGATCTTTCTTCAGATATCTGGTCATCCTCAGTCGTCTTTACTTCAGGATTAGGCTGTAAAATGCTAACTGGTACTTTGTGTTTCATGTACCTTGGTGGGCTTACTAGTTGGGCCTTTAACTGTGGTGCTTGAGCTCAGCCAGTTCCTTGCTGTGTGATGTTAGGCAAGTTATCGAGCCACTCTGAGCTTCGATTTCTTCCTACAGTTGTGAGCATGAAATGAATGAATATACAGGTACAATATATTTACTATAGTGCTATGTAACTTTTTGCTGCTTCTATTACTTTTACTATGATTATTTGGCAGACCTCCTAAGTGCCAATATATATCAGGGGGCTTATCCTTGGGACCACTGCATTTTATAGACAAGAGAACAAGGTGGTTGTGTTTTATTGGGAGTAGGGGGGATACAGGGGCAGAGTCCATCTGGCTGCCCAGTGGGGTGAGAGGCCAACTGCTCCTTCGTGCTATTTTGTCAGTCACCATAATTTCAGCCCCATCACTCACTCAGCTGATGTTTATGAATTGCCTGGTGTCCCAAGTTTTGCTGTGCAAAAGATTTCCTTGCAAGGTCCTTTAAGCTGGGGCAAGATGAGGAAGGGAGGGGAGAGAGGAAGTGGTAGCTGAAATGACTTGCCTTAGTTGAGGGCTCTTAGAAGACAGTCTACTAATGCATTCCCCTCCCGAAATGATAGTCAATCTGGATTTGCAGTCAGCAGGAGAGAGGGGTTTAGGCAAAGGTTCAGGAAAGATCTTGCAAGTAATGATCAAAATAAATCACTTAAAGAGGGAGATACACATTACTTCTGAGTTGCAAGTTATGAGCATTTTACTGTAACTACTACCCAATCATTCCTCCATGATGCTGTTGCTGGCAGCAGATATGTATATTAGCACAAGAATGGATGGAGGCTATTTCTGCAAAATACAATAGTAGTTCTATTATGAATAACATAATAATGGCTTATGATTCACTATTTCCATTACATTTATCATATGAACATATTGAGTAAAATTAGGCCACTGCTTTGAAGCTCTAGATAGTGGGATTCACACGCATTTACGAAATTTAAGCATTTTAAAATCTTACTGGCAAGTAATAACTTCAACCGATTACAAACTACCCTTCAAACAAATAATTACAGGCAATAATAGATTGGTAACCACAACCCTAATTAAGCAATTTGCTAATAGCTAATCTATGTTAAAGGGAAATGTGTTTTAAGCCTGACATATGTTAACAGTCAGGGTCTAACCAGAACAAGAGAAACCACTAACATAAAAGAGGGAATCCAATGCAGGGAATTGGTTACACAGTTGACAATGATCTGAGGAGCTTAGCGACATGGGGAAGCCACTCTCAACCCTGGGCTGGAGGGACAATCAGAGGAGATGGTGTTACAGGAGTCTAGGAGTTGGCATCACTGATGGCAGCTGGAGCCATAGCAGGTCTTTCTGGCTGGGGCTGGAGCCTTGCTACAGCTGCTGTGAGAGATGTCATCCAAGGGCAGGAAGCTGACTGAGAAACACCCTGGCCTTTCCCTTCCTCCACTGCTTCTCATTGCTTGAGCCTCAGTGGAACTCAAGTGACTGTCTGCAGTGGTCAGCTCCCAGAAGACACAGAGCAGAGCAAATGAAGGTGAGGAATGGATCTGAAAGCAAATGGGTCCATGACCTGCCCAATATATATGTAGTATTCTACACAGTATGAATATCTAGTAAATGAAATATATGACAAGTGTCTATATATAATATAAATATATGTACATATACCTTTGCAGTTCTGTATGTACTCACATTAAATTGGAGCCATAGTCTTGGCCATTTGAGCCAGAACAACCTTAATGGATTAAGGTCAGGTTCAAATGAGCCATATTTTGGCGAAACGAAAATGGCACCAGGTGTTAGACCAGTGGAGTCAGCCCACACCTCGGTTCAGCAACCTTGGTATTTGACTTCTGGCTAAGAAAGAATTCAGAGCCAAGACTCAAACTAGAAGAGAAAGTTTATTTAGAATGGCACAGAGGTAGAAGTGAGCTGTAGAAGAAATGGGCTCAGGAAGCAAGTTACAGAGGCAAATGAAGGGGCCCTTGGAGCTTAGGAGAGAGGAAGGTAAAGGTAACGTGCCTTGGGGAAAGGAGAGAGGTAGGGAAAGGTGCAGGCATGCTCCCAGGAGGAGAGCTGCACTGAGTCCTCTGGTTTAAGGTATTTATCTGGAGGTCTCAGGGGAGGACCCCAATAGAATATTCATTAGCTTTCCAGGTGTGTCCTTTCAGGGTCCTGGTCTCCCCTGATTGGTCAGTGCCAGGGCAGGGGGTCATTAGTCAATGCAGCTGGTCCTGAGGTCAGCCATGGCATCGCTTGTCTGGCTTTGCTGAGCTTCTGGGCCTGGAGCTCAAACGCAACTGAGGCCTAGATGTATTTGATGGGGGTCAGAACCTCATTGTCCTAGGGGCTTAATGCTTAAGGGCTATTTTCCTCATTTGTTCCCCTCTGAGGGGTCTAACCCGCATGACTAATGACATGCCAAAGGAGGGAAGGTTAGGGGAGGGTCTGAACCGCATGACCAGAGATCTGAAAGGTCAGGGAGTCTAAATCGCATGAGCAGCGATACATGAGGGGAAGAAAGGTAACCCTGGGGGTGAGGACCTTGTTTTCCCAGGTTTGCCTGTTGCTAGGCACCCAGGGTTTTCCACTCTGGTGACTTTCTTTACCTGGCCCATCGTCCTAGCTCTGCTCATATCTATCTAACTGACTACCACACATAGACTATTGCTAATGTATCTATCAATTAAATGTGAATTTATTTTTTTTTTAACTCAAGAAACACATCAACCAGCCACCTTTGGGCGTGGAAACCGTTTTCCTCCTTTCATTTTATCTCTAATCCTACACTGGGAACATATAGTCTAAGATGCAAAACTACGTACGACTCCCACAAATGCCCACCCGTACAGAACTCGCAGACTGTATGGCTTTTTAAGGCAACAACACTTAAGTGTAAGATTCTTTGGTAAGTGCCACGAGACTGTAAAAGAACAATGTTCTGCAAACTTGTCACGAATAAGTAGAGTCTTTGATTCCTTCCTTGTAAACGCTACAGTGGAAGTGCTGGGCCGGCTGCTTCCCACACTCGGTTCCTCCCGGCCGACCAGAACAGACCATTCATTCGCAGTGGACGGTGCCTCCTTTCAGAGCCTCGGAGGTACGCAGGGGACAGGAGGCGGCCTGAGTCTTGGTCCCCTTCAGATTTGAGCGTGAAGTCGTAAAGGGAACCCGGAGAGTTTGGGAAATGCCTCCAACCTGTGCTTTTTAGAAAGTCGGCTGGCTGGCGACGTGGGGTGGCCCAGGCGAACCCGGCTGGCCACTGACTCATTTCCTATTTACCCCGCGTCCGGGCGTCTCACCCCAACTCTCCCTCTGCTCCCTCCGCCAGACTTTAAGCCAAGAGGAAACAAAGACATTAAAGAGGCTGTAGATTGTCCTGCCTTTTCATTCACCTTTTGTTGCAGTGAAATAATAGCTTGGACGAACAAAAGGGACCTGTACAATTAATTCTAAATAATTATAATAAAAATGGGTAGAAGGGAAGACAGGAGAAAGAGTGGAATAAATTAAAGGGAGGAGCTGATGGAAAACTTCGCCAGTCAAAGGGAAGCGTTTGTCTCAGGGCTGCTACCCTCGCTCTCACCCCAGCCTCAGGGCTCCTCACAAAGGAGGCCTCCCGGGAGCTGGTCACCCGGAACAGAAGGAACAGAAAAGTCGCTGCTCCAGGCACTTCAATCGGGTTCTCTGGGGGGAGGCCCAGGTGTCAGTATTTTTTAAGAGATCCTCTGAGGTTGAGCCCCACCTTGGGCGTAACGTGGCCAAAGATCAGTAGCCGGAGTTTTGGAGGTGACTGTACTAATTGGTGAGAAATCACAGTTGCTACTTAGAGCAATGGCAGGTTGTTTGGAAATTTCTTCCCACCCAGCGCCCCCAGGAAGCCAGAAAGTGCCCTCCAGCCCTCTGAGGACTGGCATTGCCTTCCACTCGCGCTCTTGGCAGAAGTGCTTAGTAGGAATGCTCCTGTCCCCGGCAGAAGTGCTTAGTAGGGATGCTCCTGTCCCCGGCAGAAGTGCTTGGTAGGAATGCTCCTGTCCCCGGGGAGGCCTTGGCCACTCCTCATGGGGCTGTTCTTTAGTTGCCACCATGATTAGTGGGCCAGGGCTGGGGAGACGCTAAGCTGTCAGAATGGGTGAGGGAGGGCCTGGGAAGGAAACCAACATTGGAAACCTATTGTTTGTCAGGCACTAAGATGGGCTCTTGGGAGAGGTGTGAGTCCCGCCCTCCCACCTCACCCCCAACACTCTCACCCACAACCTCACCCTTATGGGGCTCTTCTGAGTTCAGGCAAAAGCAATGTCCCAGCACAGGGAGGCTCGGAGATGCAACCCCGGGAGGAGAGGAGAGCATGTGCTCCTTGCATAATGAGGCCAGGATAGCGATTCACACGAAATAGGTCGAAGTGGAATTAACAGAAGCACCATGAATCTCCAACGCAGACAGAAGGGGGTGGGAAAGAAAAGTCTCTCCTGAGCACGAGGTCTGCTTGACTTTAGATGCTTAGGACACAGTGAGCTGCAGCCCGAGCGGGACTCCGTCACTCTAAAGCTCACCCCCCTGCGTCCCCCGTGGGCCAGAGCTCACCTTTCCCAGAGATGGGAGAAGAGGCCAGGGCTAGAGCAGGAGGCAGCTCCACAGAGCGAGTGGGGCTTCCGTAGGCTCTGAACAGATTACATAAGAAGAGAAAATAAACCGAGGGCTGAGGGTGGCGGGTGCATCCAGACGGAAAGAGAAGCAAGAGTCAGGGTGGGAAGGTTGCTGTGCCCAGGGAAAGGTTAGCGAGTGAATCTGGCCAGATAACAGGGCATTCGTTCCAGATGGGAAAATAGAAGGCGGCGTATTTTAATGACAGGCTAGGAAAATTCAGCTCATCCGGGGGACCAGCAAGATCCCCAAATGATTCAACTTAGGAGGAAAAACCATTAGGAAAAAGAAAAACAAGATAAGAGCGAAAACCAGACGTCGACCTGCTCAGATGCGGTGTTTGAAAGGCTAAGCAGAGGCGACGGCGATGACACATTTCCCACTGCTGACCCTCTCCCCAGAAGGGTCACAAGCCTCCGGGGCTGGTGAAGGGACCTGCATCAGCTTCCACTCACTCATCGGGCACCGCCGAGCGCTGTGACTCATTGGAAGTCGCCCGTCAGAGGACTCCGGGGATCCTGACTCACAAGCCTTCCCAGAAGGATCGTCCCCAGCACGAACACCTGGTCACCAGCCACGAGTCAGCAGGCAGCCTGCGGCCAGATCCGCGCTTCTCAGGCCTTTCTCCTTCTGTTCAGATCCAGGAGAGGGAGACACCCAGACTCTCTCCCAGCCTCAGTCTGAGCCGACGACGACACACTTAGCGCCAAAGAATTCAAAGAAGAACGGCCTTATGTTGAAAGCTGTCCCACACCGTCACAGGGGAGCACACAGGCAGGGCCTGAGGCTACGAGCTTCCGTGGACATGGTGTAAGATGTTCCCTCACCCGACACAACTTGACGGTGACACATTTCGGCTGGCCAGCTCTCTGTCTCTCTCTGTGTGTTTCTGTCTGTCTTTCTCTCCCTCCGTCCCCCTACATAAGCAAGGACCCAGAAACATCAAGGGGGCACATGTGGGTGGTGGGGGGAATAAGGCATCCAGAGTCTGAATGCCCCACACAAGGCTCGTGGACGAGGCGGCGCAGGGCCACACTCTCATCCCGGCCCTCCGGCTCCAGAGGCTATGTGCCGGCTGACAGTTCCGCAGGCCTGATGGGAATGACGTCATTGGAAACAGGGACCCAACAGAAGGACACCCGAGCATCCTCTGTCAGCAGGAGGCTTTCCAGGAGGTGGCCCTGGACTTCCCAGCACCTCCCTCTGAATTCACAGGAGCCTGTTCCTGAGGCTGCGGGCGGCCGAGGGCAGGGAGCCCCGTGGTGGCCTTACAGTCAGGAGAGTGTGTCAGCTGCTGTTCAGCCAGTGACTCAGCGCTGCTGGGAAGTGAAGAAGCTCCCTGATGTCACCAGTTGCCGTCAGCACCAGACTCCCCCGGAGCCGGTCTGCGCACCCAGGAGAGAGCTCTCAGACCAGCTTCGTGCTGACCGAGCACCTCTTCCATGATGACCGTGCCATCTCCCTTCACTGGTTCCCTGTGCCCACCAGTTTTCCAAAATTTATAAAAACGATATTGTGTACCTGATTTTTAAAAATTCAAACGGTACCAAAGGCAGCCCAATAGAAAGAGAAGAGTTTAAGTGTACTTTTCTAGGTCTTGGTGCACGTGCGCGTCCTTCCACATCTGCTCTCCTCCACCCTGGCCTGGCCCTAACCGCTGGCCCCTCTACCATCACTGCTCCATGGCACCAAGGTTTATAACTTGTACGTTCTGTGCTCCAAATAGAGTTGTTTGTGCTTCATCTAGAGCTTGATTCTTAAAATTAAAAACAACCAACCAGTATTTATAATATTTTGATTGGGTCGGTTGCTCTCTCCAGAGGCAAGTGGAGACCCTCAGAGAAAAACATGCAGACAAGTCACTAAAGTTGTACTGCTCAAAGGGAAATAAAATCAGCGGAGCTGGGAGAAGAACTCGGGGAGGGGACGGGGGAGCTCCTGACCTGATGGGGTGGTGGCATCATTCACAAAGAGAGGGACTGAAAGAAGAGCAGTGGGCTCAGCGTTTTGAGGAGCACCAAGTACCCCTGTATGTTACGTATGCGGGACGTCTTTAGACAGGTGGATCTATTTACAGATCAGAGAATTATTGGCAAGTAAGCGGTAGATAAAGCCCCAGGCAGAAAGTTGTAGGTAGAGTAGTAAAAGTGGGTGAGAAACACTGCCTTTAAGGATGGACAGACTCAGAAAATCCGTTGAAGTGGCCGGGGGAGTTGAATTGGGAGAAGGTGTCACTGTTAGGGTGCAGGGGTGGGGTGAAGGAATGAGTACAGGGTGGGGCAAGGGCAGGTTCACGGCTATGAGTACGCAAACCACAAAGCTTATTCTCAAATTATTATTTATTAATTATTGTATTATTTTCCATACAAACAACTGTAAACCTACTTCAGCCCCACCCTGTACATTAAGTGATTTCTCTGCCTTTCCTTGTGGATTTCTCCCCTTGAAGTAGCTTCCAGCACTAGACTGTAAACTAGAATCTGTCCCCATTCATCCTGGATTAATAGCCACCAGAGGCACAACCTAGATCTGGATGTGATTATACAGTTTCTGTAGGATTTTCAGGAAATATTAGACGTCATGAGGCGTCTCGGTAGTTCTCCAACCAGGGGTTTCTCTGGTACTTAGTTTTGTTCTGTTCTGTTTTTTTGAAAACCCACATTTTTAAATTTTAGAATAGTTTCAGGTATAGAGACAAGTTGAGAAGATAGTACAGAGAATTCCCACACACCCGACACCCAAGTTTCCCCTAGCGTGGACCCCTCCCTCGTGCGGCGCCTGTCATAACCACGCACTCACTTTGGTGCGTTACTGACTAATGGCCACCCCCGCTCAGATTTCTGCAGGTTTTAAGCAGCGGCCTTTGGGTGGCGGTGCCCTAGGAAAGCACCCAGGACTCCACGCCGCATTTAGCTCTGTGTCTCCTTAGGGCCTCTGGGCTGTGACAGTTTCTCACACTTCCTTTGCTTCGGATGATCTTTCCGGTTTCAAGGAGTCCTGGTGGAGTTTTACAGGATTCATTCAGTGTGGGTTTTCCTGATGTCTTCCTCATCGCTAGACGGGGGTTGTAGGTTTTCGAGAGGAAGCCCACAGAGGAAAGGCGGCGTTTTCATCACATCGTGTCAAGGAACAGGCTGGAACAGGAGCCGTCACCGTTGATGTTGACACTGTTCCCCTGGAGGAGCCCCTTTGCTGGGGTTCTCCCCGCCCCCCACCGTGCTCTGTGGAGGGGAGAAGAGCTTTGTTCCCCTCTTCAGGGACAGGCGGTTAAATGTCATCCTGCTTCTCATTTGAAGGGTCCGTCTCTCCAGCTTCCTTTCCTGTCTTTCAGACACTGTTTTAAGAACACGCAGGCCTGTCAACTATGGGACCAGACTTTTGAGCACCTTTTGAGGCCTGACGTTGCTGAGTGCACCCCAGGCCCCGCTTGGGGACTTTGAAATGCAGGTGGTGACGTCCCTCCAGGAGGCACTGGCTGGCCGCCGCCTCAGGCTCGGAGCTTCCCTGGGAGGCCGGCCTGGAAGGAGGACGCGTCCAGGGCTCGTCTGGCAAGCCCTGTCCCCGCCCGCCCTGCTGGTGTCACCCATGAGGCCAGCCTAGCTTAAAAGTCAGGAAAAAGAAAGGAAGTCCTTGGGAAGAATAATGACGTTTCATTGTATTGTGCAGATAAATAATGTCCCGCTTTGTTACATTAACTCACTTCTATCATCCAAGCGCATCACAATAGAGGCACATGATGTGATCAGAGGTTTCATCGCTACAAAAAAACAAAAGTAAGGGAAAGAATTTTGCCCCTGCCTGGCTGCTCAGCTGGTTGGAGCGTCATTCCTACAGCAAAAGGTTGAGGGTTCGATTCCCAGTCAGGGCGCATGCCTAGGTTTTGGGTTTGATCCCCGGTCAGGGTGTATAAGGGAGGCAGCCGATCGATGTTTCTCTCTCACGTCAATGTTTCTCTCCCTCCTTCCTCTCTCTCTAAACATCAATAAATACATCCTTGGGTAAGAATTTAAAAAAAAAAAAAGAATAATTTCACACCAAGATTGTAGGAAGGCTATTATTTAAAAACATAATGAAACTCCAACAAGAATGATTGCCACGTGAGTAAGGAAACTTAGCACAATAAATTTGTATAACCTAATAAAAAGTTACTGTACTCTGGTAAGATAAGGCCCTACCCCCCTACTTGGGTTCCCCCCAGGCCTGTCTCCTGCTGCCCTCTGGGACCTCTCCACAGGGTAAGAAATAACAAGGAAGAAACAAACATAAGCTCTTTTTCTCTTTCCCTCTGTTTTCCTCCGTATGGCCTGGACTTTGAAGTTCAATGTCATGTAAACATTAACCAGCCTCTTCAATAAAGCCACAAAGAGCAAACAGTGACCTGAGCATATGATTTATCCAAATACTTTCCCATAAAAGCTAAGGATTCTAATTCTCTCGACCAGTATGTCTCTCTCTCACAGAATTAGTCTGAAAACAGTCTTGACTTACCATCACTATTATTATTGTTATTGTTACTGAAATGTTTTCAAAGAATGTCTATCAGAGATGATTTCAGGTGGAAACATCTACTAAGTTGCTTTTTAAATATATTTAAGGTAAAAAAAAGTACTTTGATTTAAAGCAAAAAACATGTTAAATAGCAGTACAGATGGTCAAAGGTAGGGCAGAAATAATCGCTGGCTGAAGTTTGGAACCCACTGAACTCTTGCATTAATGTTTCACAGGCGCAATTTACTGCACATGTAAAGCCTGAATCATCTTATTATAACTTTGGGAACATCAGCTAAGATGGGACATTTGTTTATTTATTTTTGCTAGCCATCAGCTATCATCTACGAACATGAGCAACAGTTTTCCTTTATAATACCATTGCCCTGGTCACTAGAGTCTAAATCACTCGGGCAAACCCTTGAAAACAAATCACATGTTTCATTAACAAAATCTTTGTAAGACTGGTATCAAAAAGGGAGATTTCTCTGAATTTGCTCTGGATATGTTTTTAGATTTTCTCCTGGGCTACATTTTATTTGCCCCAAATTAAAGTAATATAAAATTATAGTGACTCTTCCTAACATTAGTTATGCTGCTGAGTTGCTGAAGAAATCATCCCTTAGTTTTGAGATCTTGGTTTTATAAAAATGATCTGTCTTATTTATTCCTCTCTGCCTCCGTCTTGGTGGTGTGCTCTTTTGTGATGCATGTGTCATTTAGAGTTGGCCTGCTGGACCTGAATTGGGTAGCCTGTATGATATGAAATAACTGAAAGACTAATAGGAAGAAAATGCTGATTTCCTTAATTTTTTTTTCTGCACAGAGATGTTTTTCTTGAAACATAATTACATCCTTTTGAGCGTTTGCTGAATTACTGTATGGTTAATCCATCTCAACCGCAGGAAGCCTAGATATTTGTAAATTTCCTCAGTGCACCATTTCTGATTAGTTAATCTTTTCTAAATACCAAACTGACCGGTTGCCATTAATTCTATCACCTCCCTGATCGCCTTGCATTTATCCATAAATGAAGTTCTTGGTTGTTTTAATTTGCTTTTGAGAATTGGGCATAGACAGAACAAATGACTATCACATCCCAGAGTTTTGAATTTATCTTAAAATATAACCACTGCTGTTTATCTTTAGGCTTAAGTTCCAAAGAGTACATCTGTTGCTATTCTGGTTGTCTACTATTCTGTTATCTTTATAAATACATCCTTCATTTTACGAAGTGACCTAATTTGTTTTATTGATTCTAGGCGTCAGTGATAATGTACCTAATTAACTTTGAAAACACAACTGTTATCATCATATTATTCCTGAAATAATACATTCACACCTTTCCACTCAGGCCCATCCTCTAATCTCTTCCTCTCTCTCTCTTTCCTTCCTTCCTTGCTTTCCTTCCTTCATCAAACATTTATTGAGAATCTACATGTCTGGCACTATGATAGATGTAGGGAATCAATGGTGGATAAACTCTCCGCCCCCTCCCATGAAGCTATTCTATTGATCTAAAATCTTTCCTTCCTGTTTATTCCAAAGGTCATTTGGAGAAAATACACTAATGAAATTCAGGGGAAAGAAAGCAAACATGGGCAGCATTCACTGAGCTGGAGAGAAAATAAGTCACCAACCTTTAGCTGTTGCAGAGTAATCTTTCTTCTGTTGGGGCTCTGGCTATATCAACACTTCTTCATTTCTCCACATACTGGCCCTGGGGAGGGCATTCTTCCCCCTCTAGCATGAATAACCTTGGGTGGGCATGTTCGGATGGACACCAGTGTGATGAAACCCAGAGCAGCAGGAGAGCCTTCCTAGAAGACATAGGTGCCCACACTGGTTTGGTGTGGCTGCCTGAGGCTTCTGATAGGGAGCTCCCGCAGAAAACCACAAATGCACAGGAAATTGGAGAAAATCAGATAAAGGCAAACCATTAAATGACACATGTACAGAAAGGAAACAGTTAAGAATTAACCCAAATTCATTTAAGGCTATGAGAGTGAGTGGTGCAACGGTTTAGTTAATATATAGCTAGTCTTCAAAGCTAGGGCATCTGAACCAAATGACTAAGGGCTTTCAGAGCTATCAAGGGGCAGGTGGATGGAGAAATGACCCCATTACAGAGAGAATCACAAATTACTGTGAGAAGTAGGAGCAGGCACTGTATAGTAGACCAATATTGATCTGGATAGCCATCCCTCTCTGCATACTCATGTATACATCTATTGATCGTTTCAGCAAATACTTGTTGAGTTCCACTGTTTTAGATGATCGTGTTGAGGATTCAGCAGTGAGAATTCCCTCTTGGGCCTTAAAATTAAGTAATATGTAGAAGGAACACTGAATACTCAACTGGAATTTAGGGAGGGATTCTACAAGGAAAATGGCAATGTTCACACTTGAGTCTGTTGAGTTTGGCTAGTTTTTTTTTTTTTTTTTAATACCAGAGCCCAAAAAACCTTCCAGTGGAACAAGCTGTCACTTATCCCCGCATCCTTTCTGTAGTCTGAGGTTGCGTCCCTTTTTTATTCTTTCAGCTTAGCAAGACCCTGTCACATCTATAGGCTCAGGTTCATCTATAATCAGACCTCCAATCCTGCCCTGGCAGTGAACATGAGGCCCTTGGCTGTTCTGGACTTGGCTGAGAATCAGCTTCTTGAATTTCTAATTTCTTCACTCTTTTTGGCTTCTATGAATTGAGTTCAAATTCCTGGACATCCCAGACTCAATATTTATCCAACAACCTCTGTTTAACTGATACCCATCAATCTACATGATCCCACTCAGATCCTTAAGCTAGCCCTGAAGAACTGGAGTGTGGGGTGTGATCACCTGGGCAGGGTGCCTGGGGACTGCAAACCCAAACATAAGATGGGTTGAACGTCTGGAGACCAGGCCAGAAGGTACAGTCCATAGGAATCATAGTTTGTAGGGACATGTTGCTTCTAGAAGACATTCCCAGAAATAATTAATCCTGTGTTGTGGTTTGGAGATAGTTTAGTGGTAAGAGTAAGGGATCTCTTTGTAAATAAAATTAGGAAAGAAACCACTTGTAAATTCAAATAAAACAAAGGATATAGGATGGACAACTACCTGTGGAAGGGTGACCAGCACCGAAGAGACTTGAGAAGAAGCTGAGCAGGAGGGTTTTATCATTGCATCGTCAATACCATGCAGGTGGGGAGAGGACTGGTCTTCTGGGCCACTTGGAAGGCAGATCCCATACAAGAGACATGTGATATCATAATTTAATTCCTTTATTCATTCTCCTAGTTTTTGTTTTGTTTTGTTTTTGAGCATATACTGTGGTCCAGGTACCACTGAAGATAACTCAATAGACAAGATAATCTCTTCCCTCTTGGAGCCCACAATCTAATGGGAAATGAAGGCTTATAAACAACTAATTAAAATACGACATATTAGGGTTTCTTATACAGGTTTCTTGGGACCTCAGAAGGTAGGCAATCCCATACTTTCCAGAAAGGTCAAGGAAAGCATTCCTAAGGAAGAGACCTTTCTGTAGAGTTCAAAAGAACAAGGGTTTTTCCATGATGAAATTTCTTTTGTCTCCACTTAGCTCTTCTTAATAGGAAAAGATTGTTTAGAACTAGTCTACCACAAATAGTACATTTTTCTTGGCAAATATAGCTCTCATTGTTAAACTAAAATTCCAATTCATTTTTAGAACCAGTATGGAAATCACTCACTTGGGCCGGAACTGAAAAAAGGTTTTTGAATCTACAGAGTCAAGGACTAAATCCTTAAGCAGTGTTAGAAGACATAGAAACTGAGAGACCCGGTCTGACTGGCTGGAAGCCTTATTTCTCTTTACCGATTTATGACTGGTCACTGGCTCAACCTGGGAACTTTCAGGTCAGTGTAAGAGCAAGCTCCACATTTCCTGAACAAAACGTAAAATGTGTATTGGAGTGCAGCAACAGCTTCTTCCACACTTCCAAATAGTTCTCAGTAATAGCAGGAGGACTCGAATCAGTTTTTATTTTCCCAGGTCCCTGAGACTTCATACCAGAAGGCCCTGTATTAGTTTGCTGGGGCTGGCATAACAAAATACCACAGACTGGGTGGTTTAAACAACAGAAATTAATTTTCTCACGTTCTGGAGGCTGGAAGTCCAAGATCAAGGTGTCAGCAGGGTTGGTGTCCTCTTTTAGCTTGCAGATAGCTGCCCTCTTACCGTGTCCTAACAGGGCCTTTTCTCTGTGTGAACATATTCCTAGTTTATCTTGTGTGTGCCCAAACTTACTCTTCTTATAAAGAGACTGGTAAGATTGAATTGGGGCTCACTCCAATGGTCTCATTTTAACTTAATCACCTCTTCAAGGGCCCAATCTCCAAATACAGTCACATTCTAAAGTACTGGGTGCTAGGGTTTCAACGTGTGGATTTGGGAAGACGCATTCAGCCCATAACAGGCCCCTCTGTAGATTCTTGCTGTCTGGTTGCCCTGTGACCTGCTGCTTGGAAAGCAGCCCGAACCACAGAGAGAGCCAGCTTCCTAAAAGAATGCCTACCTCCAACCAAGAGAGAAGCGGAAGAGTCTTGGGGTCTGCACCCCCTCAAGCACACCTGCACTCTTTTGCAGGGAGAACCCCCTTTCATGGCCTTCCAGGATCTGAGGCATCTCCCTGGAGTTCCTACTGGAGGTGGCTGACATGTCTCTGTGTTTTACGCCTTAGGATCGCATGGGAAAGATGCAAACAATGGCCATCAGAAGCTTCAGACGAAGGAGGCCTCACAGATCTCAGGTTGCTTTTATAAGCAAAGCGCAGTGTGAAAGCAGAGCGAGCGGGGAGGAAGTGACAGCGCTCCCGAGGCACAGTTAGCAGCTCCACGCAAGCTGCCGTTTCCTGTTTGCCAGCAACCCTTCCACGGCCTCCCCGGCTCAACAGGGCCTTTAACCGGAGGCTCCGGCTCAGGTCACTGAAAGCCAGTTGTCCCCATTTTACCTGTGTAGTCTGGGCCAGTCCCCCCCTTCCCTTCTTGTCCTCAACAAGTTTCTGCATTGTTTCTAATCCCTCTTAATCCTTCCAGTGCCATTTATTTTCACTTCTCCCCAATCCTTTCAAGTACCTCTTGGTTCCTCCAAGCCCCTGTCACTTTCCCCTTCTTTGTCAGTCCGAGTCCTAAATCACTCCCAGTCCCACAGATCCCCCCTTACACTCAGTGCTCTAGCCTCTCCCACTGGGTCCTTTCCCCTGGCCCTTCCCGCTAGTCCTACTCTCCCACTGCCTCAGAGGGACACGGGCATTTTAATGGCGAGAACAGCCCAGATGCCCGTCAAAAACACTGTACCAATCTCACTCACATCAACATTGAATTATATGAAAGAGCTGGATCTCAGAAACACCTTCCCGACACTATTACTCTTTTTAACTAGCTGATAGTATTTTGTGAACGTAAACATCTTACTGCTGTTTTATCTTGTATTTCTCTTGATTACTAGTAATGTTGAAAATTTTGTCATGTGTTGTTTGGTCAACTGTATTTCTAATTCTGTGAATTGCCTGTTCATATTTTTTTGTCCATTTTTCAATTGGGTTGCCTTTTTAAAAAATTGATTTATATATTTGGATTAGACTTATTGTTTATGTATCTCATGAATATTTTCTCCTTGATGTCCCTTGTCTTCTAACTAACTGGGCTGACAGGCTGAATATTCCTTAAAACGCTCTTAAACGAATATAATGGAATACTGGCTAGCTAAAATTTTGCAGAAATGTTCAACAGTTGTTAAAATAATTCCACCCAGTATGAATTGCTGTAAAATTTATAAGTAGATAAAAGAAGCAAGTAAATATGGTGCGTTGGTCTGTGAATTGGATTTCAGCAAATGGGTCTGCTTCCTTTTCAGCAAATCTGTCTCAAAAGCTCAAAGTGGGACTGCATTTCTTAGTTTTATATGTGCATTTCCCCTTCATATACATTACCTTTCTTTTCTTGTTTAACCACACAAGCAATGTATTTTATTGTGGAAAGATTTAAAATATACCTATGTCGACATTTTTTCTGCCTACCCAATAGTCATTCCCCCTTCATCCATGTGGTAAAGCCCAGATTTTGTTCAGATGGCCTCTCAAATTCGTTATTTGGATTATGTAATTCTATTTTACTACTTGACTTATGAATTTCTGAAAAAGTTGCAGTAAGAGAAGGTGTAGGAGAAACCCAGAAACCTAGCCTTGGGTCCTTCAGTGAGACTGAGAGACCCTGGAACTGCTGGGGGTGACCATACAGGGAGGGGTTTACACTTAACCGTGTAGTGAGCCTGCCTTTGTACCTGTCATGGGTTCCATTTAGAAGGTAAATATAAGTTCCTAAAATTCCTAAAAGGGGTCTAAAATGGATCCAGAGTGCGGCAGCTTTCAGAACTAGTAGACTGGCAAGCCCGGTAGACATCTACTCCTATAAGGGGGTTAAGTGAGAGAACTTCAGGTGATGTGATATATGACAGATGTTGGTATCTCGTGTGACCCTAAGGAAGAAAGGGACTGAGCCAGAAGCAGAGGTCTTTTTATGAGGGACTTTGCATGACTTCAAACGGTGGCCTTGCAAATGTGGTGAGATTGCCTATGTGACTAGAGGTCTGGGGACTCTCAGGTTGCAAGTTAAATATCACAAACATGTTGCAGACAGACTCAGAGAGCGATGGAACGTGCACAAAATTCTTTAGAGCCAAACAATGCACTCAGGCCCAATACACTGGGTGAATGTACTGCGAAACAGACACGGTGCTCACATAGAGGAAGTGGATTCTTCTCTTCCACGTGTCTTTTTTAGTTTTTTGTTATAAAATATTTCACACCTCAAATAATTTAATATAGAAGAGATAAAGGCTAGTAAACATGTCATCTAGCTTAAGAAACAGAACATTATCAATCCCTTTGAAGATCCATGTACATTTCTATTTAAAACCCTAAACTGAAAACTGAACACCACACCTTTGCTTTGTATGTCATTGGCCAGGATTGCCTCACGTGCCCATACCTAAACATATTATTTCAATGGTGACAGGATCATCAGGATTGCTTAGAAAACAGGTTTTCAAATTTTTGGTTTCAGGACCTCTTTACACTCTTAAAAATTATTGAGGACCCCAAAGAGCTTCTGTTTATATGGATTATATACAGCAATAATTACCATATTAGAAATTACAGCTGAGAAAACTTTAAAAGATTTAATTCATTTAAAAATTACAATACTAAATCCAATACATGTTAATATACACACATTTACACTTTTTAAGAAAAACATATTTTCCAAAACAAAAAATTAGTGAGAAGAGCCTCATTGCTTTACATTTTTGCAAATCTCTGGTTCAATAGAAGACACCTGGATTCTCATATCTGCTTCTGCAGTCCAGTCTGTTCTAATGTTGTTTTGGCTGACATACATGAAAAACATTTGGCCTCACAGGAATATGTAGTTGGAAATGAGAAGAGTATTTTAATAGCTTTTTCAGATAATTATGAATACTCTTTTTTGATAATACACCAAAACACAACAAATGATAGCTTCTTATTGGTTAGTAACAACGTGGAATCTAAAACTACATCAATGAACTTTTCAAATGGTTATGATAGAAATCTACTGGGCCATTTAGCAACTGGAATAGAGTTTTTATCCATGCACCATGGTTTTATAATTTCATGAAGGTCATTTGGAAAATACTGGATCACTAAGTGAAGTGTTATTAAAACATGTCCACATATTCTTTGGTACTCCTCCCTTTAAGAGGCAGAACTTATTTTTCCCTCTCCTTGAGTGTGGGCTGTATATGTGACTCACTTCTAATGAATACAATGTGGTGGACATTACAGTGCGTCTTCTGAGAGTAGATCATAAGGCTTCTATCTTCCTCCCTCTCTCTTGGATCACTTGCTCTGGGGAAGCTGGCTGCCATGTTGTGAGGATACTCAAAGCACTGTGGAGAGGTCCATGTGGTGAGGAACTGAGGCCACCTGCCGACAGCCATGTGAGTGCGCCTCCTGGAAGCAGATGTTCTAGCTGCGTGCAGTCAAGCCTTCAGATGCCTGCAGCCTCAACAGACATCTTGACTGCAGCAGCAGGAGAAACTCTAAGTCAGAGCCATCTACATAAATCAAATTCTTGACCCACAGAAACCGCGAGATAATGTTTGTTGTTTTAAATCGCTGTTTTGGAGTGATTTGTTCTGCAACAACAGATATCTGAGTTATGCAGATCTTCTAAATGTTGACACATTATTTAACGTAAGAATAAAAAAAATCACACTTGCACATATCATCACCAAACTCATCAGAATTAATCTTTTAAACACTGGGAAACTGTCAAGTTATATGGAAGATATGTTTTTCAAAATTCTAATTTATGCTTGAAAGACCAAATTTTATCATTAGCAACAAATAATGTCAGTTGCTTCCCTTGAAGTGACAATCTCATTTTGTAGAAAATGTCTACCAAACACCCAAGTCCAAATATTCCCACTGTCAGCCATTCAAGTAAAAGAGATACTTTTGGGAAAAGAGTCCAGTTCAGCTAGCAAATCAAACAAGCACAGAACTGCTTTTTGTCAGCCAAGTGATGTCTTTTACAATCTCCACGGGAAGAGGAGTCCCACTGCAAATAGCATAATAATACCTGCAATTAAGACCTGCAGTCCCAGGATGTCAACCCACTTCATGGTTTGCAGGTGCTGGCATTGCCAAGGAAAGTAAGACTCACACAGGCACAGGATGGAGCAACGCTTTGCTCACCCAGAGAAGAGAGAGCAAGATCAGCTTCAATAGTGAGTCTCCCCATGGCCAACACGCATGATCTGCAGGCACTCCTGTGCTGCGATCGAAGGACCCCTTCCATGCCATATGACACACATGCGTTAGCAGGAGGAAGGACACATCAAGTCCAGAACAGGGAAAGATACTCCCAAAGAGAGGTGCCCAGCTCAGGCTGTGAGAGTTCTTTCTCTTTACAGGGAAGGAAATGTTCTAGGCACAAAGCATGTTCTTATGCAGCTGTACAGGGGTTGAAAGGCCACACAAGGGACTGCCTTTCCCGGCACTTTTCCTCAAGACAAAAACATAGTACCCTGGTAAGCAGCAGACTTGTTTTATGCATACTTCCCATCTGCCACACAGAATATCAAAGGATGTACTCAAGGTTCAGAGTTTAGTACCATGAATACTTTTAACAGCTTCGTTAAGGACATTCTTAAGTGAAATCAGCTCCCCCTCCCTTTCACCAAGAGCACTGGCAAAAAACACAACTGCAAATATAGCTCAGTGCCGCAGCTTCCATTCACGACAAGTTGCTAGCAGTTTTACACACCATTTTTTATTTCTTAATTTTAAAAAATATTTATTGATGAGACATTGACTTGCTCTTCCACTTATTCATGCATTCATTCAGTGACTGATTCTTGTACGTGCCCTGCTCAGACTGGGAACCCACAACCTTGACGTATCAGGACGACACTAGCCAGCTGAGCTACCCAGCCAGGGCCTACACATCATTTTAAATGCCAACGTCAATACAGTGAATAATGGAAATAAATTTTAGTATTACTATGGAACAGTTGTAACTGTAACCTTGCCGAGCCCCCAAAAGGGTCCCCGGGACCTCCGGAGCCGGCTTGGAGGAATGTGGCAACACCGAGCCACGCAGCATCACTAGTACCAGCGGTGCGGGAAGTGGTTGTGGCTCCACAGGCCCATCGGCGAGTGTTTACTTCACTTAACATGTTTGGGACAGAACTAAATTACCATGAGGTGTGCCTCTCCTGGAGAAACAGCGCTCTGAGACGCGTTCCTCACCCGCCTGCCTAGAGACGCACAGCGACCGCCTTTCCCCAGCCCCGCGCCCCGCACCCACCCTCCCATCCGGCCCAGTCGCTCGCAGCCCTTCAACGTCCTGCGCCTGCCCCTCAGCCCACTCCTCCCTCCCAAATGCCCGGCTCCCTGTCAGTCCCAATCCCACCAGTTGTTCCCATTTCTAGGCGGGTGGCCTCACTGGCCTCTGAAGGGAAAACTGAAAATAGGCAGTAGGGCCCCCAGGTGCTGCTGGGGTCCGAGGGGGGCGGCTTCCCAGAGTCCAGGCTGCATAAAGCCACAGCGCCCCTGTCCCTGGGACGTGATCTTCTTGAGAACAGAGGCGGCAAGTCAGGCGCCAGAGATGCCCCCTCCCCGCGCCTGTCCCCGCCCGTCCCCACTCCCCAGAGCTTCGGCTCCTGCAGCCATCGCTGGAAGCAGCAGAGCAGCCCCGGGACCCCACGCGGGGCCCTGGAGGCCGTGCCCCTAGGGCCCAGGGGCTCACTGCTTCCCAGGGGAGGACGGGCAGTGCAGGGTTGGGAGCGAGGCGTCCCAGGAGCCATCAGCTATCGGCCGTGTGTCCAGAGGCGCCCGGAGGTGGGCAGAGTCTGCAGCGGCCGCGGGCCCACAGGGCGGGGGCCGGCGCAGGAAGCGCGAGGCTGAGGCGGGGGCGCGGGCGGAGGGCCCCGGGAACGCTGCCCAGCGGGGCGCGAAAGCGCGGCGGCCACACCGTTCCCCTCGGGTCCGGGTGTGTCTGACTCAAGAACGACCCCTGGAGGTAAACACTCCGCCACACCTCGCGCCGCTCTACCCCTTCGGAAGCCGTCTCTGCAGTCAGGTTTGTCCTATTTTCCGCTTCGGAAAAAGAGCGCAGTTCCGGCGTCGGAACCCCAGGAGCTTTCTGGGAAATGGAGTCTGGGTCAAAAGGATTCTGGGAGTCGTAGTTCCGACTGTTCACCGCGCACGCGCATTTTCGTTTCAGGGCCTGCGGTCTATTGCTCCGCGCGCGGGGAGAGACCCGTGGGGCGGAGCTCGTTTGCCCCTGACCATCTGCCCCTCCGGCTCCTTGCCCAGTGGGGAGGGGAGGGGACCCGAGGTGGAATGTGACAGAGGGACTTGGGGGTCCTGTCAATTACAATTGCCAATTGTAACTGGGCAATTACAGCAGCAGGTGATTATCTCCTAGACGCAGCACCTAGCCCCAGCTCCTTAGGGTTAGGAGAAGCATCAGAGCTGGAGTTTTGGGGTGTGGCATAGGACCAGGCAGAGGTGGGACACGCCCAAATTCTGGGGCCTAGGGAGTGCAGAGCCCCCAGGGCCAGGGCTATAACCTTGAGACAGGCTGAAGAGATGGGCGCTGCCCTCTGACAGGGGAAAGCTGTTGTAGGTTCGGGGGCGAGGGGGTTGGGGGTGCAATGTGACCCTAACTTCATTTTACTGAGGTCACTGTGGCTGTTTTCAAAAGGATCACGAGCTAGTAGTCCAGGGGGATGTGATGAGAGCCATTGGTGGCAGTGTGAGGAGGGAGACGGTGAGGCTTCCCAGATCCCTGGTGTGGTCCACCTGCATGTCTGCAGATATTTACAGAGTGAAAGTCTTACTCATAATCTGTCTCAACTCCCCAAAAGACTGGAGCGGGTCAACGACTGAGTACACATGTTCAAATCCATTCACAAAACGACTGAGCAGCACACTGCGATCCAAAGGACAGTCATGCAGAGAGCTGTACGACTCCCTTGTGAGCACACAGGTATGTAAATACACACAGCACACAGCTGCCCGTGATCACATACACAGGTGTGTAAATACACACAGCACACAGCTGCCCGTGATCACATACACAGGTATGTAAATACACACAGCACATAGCTGCCCGTGATCACATACACACACTCACTGCCCCGGACAAGGCCCTGGGAAATGTGTCCTTCATCTCAGCTCAGAGAGAGTCTGCCTGGAGCTGAGAATATCCTGCCATCTCGGGCTAAGTGCTGCCCAAAAGGACACTTGTTGATTTTTTTGGGCCTCTTTCTGGAAACTTCACATAGAGCCCAGCCTTTGTCCTTCCTACTACATCCATGTCCACTATGACTTTGACTCTTCCGAGTTACCTTCCTGCCACCCTGGCCTGATGGGAGAGAGAATTGGGCTTGAATTCAGGAAAGGGTTTTGCATATCTGAATGCTTTTGCTGAAGGTCTTCCCAGAGCAGTAGTTCTGAACATACATGTATGTGCAGAACTCTTAAGAGTCCTCTGAAAGCTCTGAACCCTCTTCCCAGATAAACACACATCTTCATATTCACACTATTTTGAAAACCATCCGTGAGGCCCTGGTTAGGAACCTCACTAGAGGTAGCTCAGAAGGTCAGTTTCCTGGCTTCCCTCTTTGCAGTCTTCAAGTGGCTCTAGAGGGGAGAGGAGTAGGGCTCCAAGCACCTAGAGGAGTCAGGGCGAGACGGGGGCACCCTCTCCTCCCATCTATGTTAGCCTTAGTTACGGAGCCAGGCTGTCCGTCTTGCAAGCCCTCTGCTGGGCATTCAGTCATTCAGCTGGTTAGTGGAAGAGTCAGCCAGGCAAGCAGTTCAAACTTATCAGATGTTTACTTATTTAGGATTAGGAGGTCAGAGAGCCAATAGGTCAATCAAATGACTTGTGGTTTTAAAACTTAATCAGCCAACCAGCCAGTTAGTCACTCAGGATTAATTTTTCAGATGGACAGTTGTCCACTAGGATCCATGTCAGAAGGTCAATTTAATGGTTGGTCTGTCCATCAGGGAGCCAGTTGTTGAGAATGCTAAACAGCTGGTTCAGCAGTGAGACAAAAGGACAGTTGAATAGAGTGTTTCTACTTCTACACCCCGAAGGCAATGTATGAAGGGGAGAGCACTGACTCCCAGGCCACCAGAGGGGGCTCTAGTTTGCTGGGAAATAGGCCCTATCTGGTGCCGGGAACAAGAGGAAAAGATGCAGAGCAAGGGCTCAGTGGACACTGGCTCATCCTCAGGTCAAACACACCTGTGCGCCACTTCCAGTCCTCTGGGTCTCACGTCTTTTCCCAGCCACTGTCGTGGCAACTGGGCCCATGCAGGCTTTGATCTGACAGCATCTTACTCTCTCGCTTCCTGCCCTAGGGCTTCTGGGATGCCAGGGGCTCGGGTGAACCGGCCAGGCTGTCATGCATGTTCAACACAGAAGCGAGGGGGAGGCAGCTGTGGGTGGGAGCTGAGGGATAAATTGAACAGTTTGGAAACGCAATTCATAAGGCTTCTCCGGAGGTCCCATGGGCTAGAGCACCAGGTCCCCCCGTCAGCTCAGCACACATCCTCACTCTGGCTGCTCCCTTCCACTTTCCATCCCCCCACCCTTCACCCCTGCTCCTTGGGACCACATTCCCTAATAAACACCCACACTTAAGCTTTCCCCCCCAGACTCTGCTTTCAGAGGAACCCAGACTAAAACAACCCATTCTAAGATGATCTTAATTTCTTGGAAATGCTGCCTTCGAAAAAATGTGGGAAAAGAGAAACAAAAGGAGCTAGAAACATGAATGTTCTAACAGAAATGCAAGGAGATCGTTGCCTGGGGTAGGGTAGCCTCTCAGCCATACCCCAAGTTTCAAGTTTTACTTCTTCCATCGTCTGAGGGTCATGGAGCAGTGCAGAGGCAGAGGCATGCTGCGGGACCTGGCAGAGCCTGCTTCTAGGAGGCTCCACGTTCCAGCCCTCAGTCTGCCACTTACTGCTGACTGGGATCCTGGGCAGGTGTCTACCTCTGAGCCTCAGTGTCCTTACCTGTAAAATGGAAATAATGAGTGCCTACTCATTCTGTGAGATATAGAGACTATGCTAGTTGAATGCTCAACCATGGTATGCATTCAATACATGGTTAAGTCTTGGTGGAACAGCCCCCGTGGTCATTAGGTCTGGCCTGTCCGAGGTCAGTCCTATCGATTCCTATGCGCTCACTTAGCTTCCACAATAAAATGCTAAGCCTCTCAAAGGCAGTGAGAGAAGTTTGTCGTCAATAGATACATCATCCCTTTCAAGTCATTGGCTCCATCCAGCTTTACTGCCCAGACTGGCAAAGTCTCTAGGAGTTGCTTGCCTTCTGTAGCAGGCCAGTCCCCAGGAAGCACCTCTGAGACAGATCTGCCTGCGGGAAGCTACTGGGGAGCGTTCTTGGGGTCAACACTGGGAAGGAAAGGAGAGACGCAGAAGTGGGCTGTGTTGCAGTCACAAAGCCACAACTGAGCCTGTGGGGAGCGCTGAAGCTGGGATGGCTCTTCAGGGTGGTCCCCAGGACTTTAATCCGTGTCCTGCCCAGTCACTGGATGTGTCTGCCCTGGTAAGGAGGCATGCCAGCCTGCACACTCCCAGCCACTGGGGAAAGAAGTCCAGAAGTGGGGGATCTGGGTGGCGCAGTGTCTACCACACCTTCGGTTTGAATGGGTGGCTTTGGAGAATGTGGCAGTCACTGCTGCTTCTCTGTCCAGCATCCACTTTCCCTTTCTTATTAAGAGGTGCCTGATTTGAGACAGCCACATGCCCAATAAAAATACCAACTTTCCTAGACTTCCTTGCAATAGAGATGGGCCAAGGGACCCCGTTTGGCCAGTGAGATTTAAATAGCAGCCTGGGTTCCTGATGACTTGGGGCCACTGGAGGAAATGAAAGACTTTATTTGCTTAATCACTGTAATCAGCTTTGTGTTGCATGTGACCGAACAATCCCAAATGGTTCAGAGAGGCATCTTTATATCTTGCTTAAGAATGTGGTCTTTGAGTTAATGGACAACAGCTTTGAGTCCCAGCTCTGATGTGTTGTAGCTAGCTATGTGAAACCTAATAGCCACTCCGTCACCCTTCCCCATTTCTATAAAGTCTAACAGTAGCATCTAATGCATGTCTCAACGAACATCACTAGAGTCACCAACCTGTCCCAGTTAGCTTGGGATTTTTCTAGTTTTAGCACTGTTAGTTCCTCATCCTTCAGTCCCAGGCAAACCTGGAGGACTGGTCACCCTATTAAAACAACTCACAAAACTCCCCTGCCTCCTTTACAGATGGAAGACTGGGTCCTGAAGGCTAAAAGTTATATTTGGTGCTGCCCCCTAGTGGCTGAGTATAATATAACATCACTGTAAAAGTCAGACTTACAGTTTTTTCTTAACAACAAAAAAAAAAACCCACTGATGGTAAGAAGCAGAGTAGGGATATTGTCCTAACCATTTAGTTTTAAATTTGTAGCCCCACTGTTTTAGTATTCATTGATAGTCACCAGCAAATATGGTGTCTTGTAGAGTTATTGGGAGGATTAATAAACTTGGGCGACACTCTGGGCTTTGACTTCTCCTTAGGAAAAGTGACTTCACTGCCCTGAGCCTGTTTCCTCAATTGTATTAGGGGTAATAGGACCTTCCTCAGAAAGTTGTTTAGATTGATAAATGGTGCCTTTACTTTTGACAGTTGTCCCGAAGCCATCCCTCTGCCGAGGGGCCATGCAAGCCCCTCAGGGATATACCGTCTCCTCATCAAGGCCACTCTCAGCTGGCAGGTGGCTCCAGAGACTAGGGAGGTCTGGCCAGCCACTCTGATGAACTCAGCTGGTTTCTCTTAAACAGAAGCTATTATTAGTCATCTGACCTGGCCACTGGGCAGGCACCACACAGGGGTATAACCCCAACACTCAGGTCAGCGGCCTCGAGCAATGGGAGCTAACGGATGCCCAGGTCAGAACTCTGTGCCAGCTGCTATCAAAGCCAGAGCAGCAATGTAAACCCAGCTGTTTTCTGCTTTCTACTGCGGTTGTGTTTAAACACACTAAGGCACATCCACCATGGCCTGGGCTGCTAAATCTGTTCTGACGGCTTCCTGACGATTCAGAGAAACAGAAGCCTGCATCCCTGCCTCTCCTGCATCAGTGTTTATGAGCTCTCCGAAAAGGAATCACTCACATCTTTCAAAAGTCTAATTCTGCTATAGCTGCAAAGGTCCTCCAAAGGACTTAATAGCAATATTATATTAAGTTCTTCAGTTCTGTTTACAAGTGAAATTAGAGAAAAACGCCACTTATGCTAATTAATACCTGTAGCTACACTGGAAAAGGGTTAACTGCTCAGTTAAGCTAGAGAAATCAACACATACATTCGCTGGCTTCTGCTCTGTTGTAACTTTGATCAAAAGCCTTATTGTCCTGTTTTAGTGCCTTGGTTTTAAGTTTCAATTTCCTACATCTTTAATGATTTAAAAAATGTCTCATCTATATCATGAAATATTATGCAGTGGCTATAAAAAGAGCTCTATCATCTACCTCACTGTGGAAATATCTCCCAGACATATTAAGGGAAACAAGTTAATGAGAAACATGTCTAAGACATATTATTAAAGGGAACAAAGGGATAAAAATATTTTTAAGGAAAGCAAGTCACAGAATATACATAAAATGATTCCTATTTTAAAATTACACATATTTCTGCACCTGCATGGAAAATTCTGTAAGGACATCTGTCGAAACTCTCAGTGTTCCCTCTGGAGGAGGGATTAGAGGAGAACTTCACTTAGAAGTTTTCTGTATTATTTGTTTTCCAGTGTGCATGTATCTAGTCATAAAACCCAGAAAGCTGAATGTACCCATGTATACACCCACACTTGCTATGAACTAAGCCACTGAGACCATTGCCCATACCCTTGCAAGAACTAAATCCACTTGTCTCAGCTCGGGGCTCAGTGTTTTTTTATGGAGTGAAATGTCTTAGAACTTGATATTAAGGAAGATATTTTAATGCTGTGCACACCCAATGTCTTGGGAGGCTGTGTTGAGAAGCTGGAGCTGGTATATTAAGAATAATATATAAATATCTAATCACTATGTTGTATACCTGAAACTAGTATAATATTGTATGTCAACTGTAATTTAAAAATACAATTTTAAAAATCTGGGGGAAAAACAAACATGCAGATTATGACCTGTCGAATGAGGAAGCAGAAGCCACCCACACGGAGGCAGCAGGGAGCTCCCTCGGCATCCGAGCTCCCGCTTTGGGGAAGTGAAACCCACCCACGGGGTCATTTTGATTGAAGGCGCAGTTTCAATACATCCACACAAAGGAAGTAGTCACAATATTTATTACTTACAAATCCCAGTTAGGGGGATGCAACTAAGCTGGGGGAATGGCAGTCCTCCACCCAGATCACGAGCGAGCAGGAGACGGAGAGCAGTGAGCAAGCACCTGTTACTTATAAGGTGGCTGGAGTGAAGGTCACTAACTTTTTGCAGGCTTAACTCTAAGTGGTTATTTTAAAAGGTGCCCTGGAAAAGTAAAGGGGGAACATATGATGGGCATCCTAAACTCAAGTTCTTACCTAAATGTCAGGACTCTGGGTGTGAGCAGGGCTGTCATACTATAAAATGCCTTGGCAACAATTCAGAAAAACAAAGCTGTTTTCCTCAAAAGTTGTTTTTCTCATCACAGAGGCAAAAACCTGTGTCTACAACACTTTTAATGTGCGCTCTTATCCAAAATATTTACCTTTACCAACAGATGTTGCAAATTAATTTTAAAAATGTCTTCTGATTCACTTTTATTTTCTTCAAGCTGTGTTTAGCAGCTCTAACTCAACTATTGTGAGAGCTAAAAAACCACAACAACCTATTTAGGCTTTAAATACTTGAGAGACAACACAACTGGGCAGCAATAATAGAAGCAGCTATGATACAAATTTTAACCTAGTCCTAGGCCACCAGCTGTGACATGTCCTCCTGGCCCAGTGAGAGAAGGAAGCAGGTCCCTTTCCCTGGTCCCGGCTGGGCCCAGTGCAGCCTGCCGCTGGCCATAGCAGGCCACGGGGCCTGGCCCACCCCTCCCCACATGTACTGTAGAGTTTTCTAATTTAAAACATTTTTATTTATACAAAAAAGGATACATTTAAAAAACATTGGCACTCACTTGAAAAGAACTAGAATGACTTATAGGTATAAGCCATTAGTGGTACGTACAAGTATTCATCAACATTTATTAACAGAAACAGATGTACTTAAATGCAGCACTGGGTAAAAACGAAGAGAAAGCGTGGGAATACAATGACACTGGGGAACCTCACTTGCACGTCACATCCCTCCGCACAGAACTAGCACCGCAAGTTCAGAAACCACAGATTTAATGACAATTGCTTCTAATATATAAAATGCCTTATAAAGATTATTTAATTATCTAGTAACAAACTTCTTCCCAAAACGTACTTAAAAATCAGTTAGAATTTACCTTCTGAAAGTCACGAAAAGGGTTTAAAAGTTGATCCAGTTCTACAGCTTGTCCAAGGAAATGAGCCGTAATTCGCTTTATTGGAAGAAGGTGCCTGAATTCCGCCTCTGGCTCCCTTCTAAACACCAACCAGGCATAGGAAATTGAATATTACACAGGAATAAGAGGACATCTAAAACGGGTCTCAGAAAATATTTTCCTAGACTATAAAAATACTAAATGGAATACAAAAATTTCAGCATATACAGCAAATAGATTGCAGCAGACAAATGTTTAAAACATCCTTAAAACTTACACCACAATCATCATGAACATCAAGTATTATTCTAATAATGTTTCTGTGAGTCCTTCTGATTCAATGTGTATTTCCCTTTGTTTTGTTACAACGTCAGATACAGACCAAATTCGGTGTTTCCAGCAGAAGTGACTGGAGGCACCACTGAATAATTCTTGGTACCCAACTGGTTCTCAAAGTGTTGAGAGTGCAACTGTAGTGAAGCCTGTATTTCAGATCAGGGGGCAGCAAACTACAGCCTGGGGGCCAAGCCTGACCCACAGCCTGTTTTGTGAGACCTGTGCACATTTTACGTACTGTCTGTGGTTGCTTTCATGTGACAAGAGTGAAACCGAATAGCTGTGACAGAGACTGTATGTGGCCTCTTGGTGCACACAGTCTAAGCTATTTACTATCTGGCTCTGTACAGAAAAAGTTTGCCAAGCCCCATTTTACAGAAATCACTTGGGGAAATTTTTCATTGAACTAGGACAAGGTAAGATGGTCCCAGGTTGAGAGAATGTGGGCGGAGGTTGGCTGGCTCCATTGTACAGTACCATGGCAGGCCAAAAGGACACACACTTGGGTTGGCAACTCTGAGTATGAAAATATTCTAGCACTGTAAGCAAAGTCTGGCTATGATAAAGTACCTTCCTTTTTCTATGAATTGGCCATTTGTGTATCAAGTAACTCACACAGCCCCCAAATTGAACAATGTCCTCATTGTTCAACCGAAACCATCTGTGTGGCTCCCAAGCACAATTTCTAGCCAGGAAAACCAATAATCTTGTACCCTTAGCAAAGGCTAGAACTAGAAGCGTACCTTTCCCATCCCTTGGCGTTGGCAGAGATTCTGTCAGTGCTGGACTGTGTAACTTTTAGAATACTTCGCGGTGACACACATCATAATAATTAGTACTACTACTTCCCAGGGCCACAAACATGTCCCTTCTGACAAAGTGGACTAAGTTTTCAAGGGGACACATAGGCTTGTGAGAACGCTTGTGGTGGTCCTGGCAAAAGGAGGTGTGGAATGTGACATCGACACCATTGTACAGAATCCGGACGGAATGCTCCCTGGGCTTCTCTCTGTCTTGCCAGAGCTCAAAGATCAACCTGGCTGCAAACCTCGGGAACCTGGCTTCCGTCAGGCCCAAGGCACTGAGAACTGGTGACAGAGTGACGTCGTGAGCAGAATAGAGGGCAAAGATCTCTTCTTTCCTGCCCTCGGCGGCTCGCTGCATGCGGCCGATGGTCTGATTCAGGATGGGGTGGGCGCCCAGGAGCGCATAGCCCAGGTACAGTTTCTTCTCCCGCCGCTCCCTCTCGTCCTCTATCTGGTGCGTCTTGATCACCTTGAAGTGCTCCATGTCAATGCAGCCATTTCTGGTGCAAGGGAAGCTGACGTTGTGGCAGAAGTGACAGAGCATGGAGTCTATGGGGTTGGCAGCTCGCAGTTGCTTGGTGGGGACGTCCACGATCTTGGCCATCTCCCCGTAGGTCCTCTCCAGCTGGCTGTTCTTCAAGCGTAAGAGGTACTGCCGACGCTGCTCCTTTTCCAGATATTGGTTTCTCACCGGGCAATAGCAGTTTCCGGAGCAGAACAGGGCACTGGGCTGGTGCCTGAAATAAATCTTCTTCCAGTCAAAGTCCGGGAGGAAGCCATAAAGCAGGGCCAGCCCACTTTGCAGCGTCCGGCTTTTCCCAGTGGTCTCTAAGTACAGCTGGTCTGTGGACCAGTCACTGGGCAGGAGTTTGTGTTTCTTTAGGTAGATGTCCCTCAGCAGCTGGCCATTCTGCAAATGCTGAACGACTCCTGAAACAGAGCAACACAAGCTGTCCTGACCACCAGCTCAGCCAGGGAAGAGCACAAGGAAGCTGAGTCAGTGCCCAGCTCCGCAGCACCTCAGGTCAGTGTGAGATAGTGTGATCGAGCCTGCTGCCCACTGGGCGGCAGCTGCGAGAATGGGCTCATGTCAGCTTGCCTAGGGAGCACCTCGGGGTGCTGTCTGGGTAAACTTACTCATCCACGGTGTAGCAGGGATGAGCAGAGTGGGCCCTGTCCTCGGGACCCAAGGCCTTTCTGGGGAGCACAATGACCACCGGCCTTAATACCTCCCTCTTGACCTGCCCTTCCCTGGGGGAGGCTCTGTGACTGGCAGGCCTCAAAGGGTAGGAATCACCCTGTGGGTAGGTGCCCAGGCTATAATTGTCACAGGCCTAAGGAGGGCGTTGTCCTTCTGCCCAGGGACATGACATTCCTCAGTGTGCAGGGAGAACTCAGGTAACTCAGGTAAAGAGAAAAAGCTGCATGCTGGCTGCTGAGTCCTCTCAGGGCTGGGAAGTTCCCTCCTTCACCCCATCCTCCCGGCTTTCCCAACCGAAGGCTCTCTGCTAACCTTCTAGGTACTTTCTGCTGGGGCTTTGCCGGCTCGTCCATAAGGACACTCTCTGTACGAATGTGGAATGATCTCCCAGATACCCAGGCAAAGTGCAGGACAGTATGTTTTTATGCTCCTTTTAAATAAAAATGGGGGCCCTGGCCAGGTGGCTCAATTAGTCGGAGCGTTGTCCCATACACCAAACGGCTGAGGGTTAGATTCCTGGTCAGGGCACATACCTAGGTTGTGGGTTCATTCCCTGGTCGGGGCGCATACAGGAGACAACTGGTCAATGTTTCTCTCTCACATCGGTCTCTCTCTCTCTTCCCCCTCAAATCAATAAATGAAAATGAGGAGGAAATAAGAATGTATATTTGCAATTGCCTGTGTTTTGCATGAAAAAACTTTGGAAGGATGCATAAGAAAATGATCTCAGCGGTTACCTGGGAATGATGGGGGCACAGAAATGGGATGGATGGAACATGGGTAGGAGCAGGAATTTCAAGTTTACCTTTTAGTTGTTTTAGTGTTGAACCATAGTACAGTAATACACTGTCTTGAAAAAATTAAAAAAGCCTTATCTTCAAGCAAGAAAAGGCAACCCAAGATAAAAGCAAGCTCACCTGCCAGCCAACTGGATGCAGTTTCAGTAACAAATATGTATTCTCTGAGTGGAAACCATACATAGGGCCTGCGACCAGTAACATCATTTATTCAGATGCCCAAATGGTTTGAAAAGCTCCACGGCAAAGATGAGACAACTTAAGGCTGAAATGCATGAGGCAGGGCACTGCTGGACCCGGAAGGGGAATAGCTCAGAAAGCCCCCACTAAGGTTGTCCTACTCTGAATAAAGAGTATTGATTGAGAGCAGAAGCCCCTCAGAGATCGGGGCTGGGACAAGCCTTAGTGTTTTCAAAATGATTCGTAAAATGAGGCAAACCACGAGTGACAGACATTAAGAATCTGCCCCTGGCCTTGGTTCACCTCTGGGCCTCCCTTATATTCTTAGCTACATATATTAAAGGTGGAGTGCTTACTGCGGGCCAGAGCTTTCCCCTTAATCCTCACAAAAACCCAACAAAAAAGGCACGTTATTCTCCCCATTTTCCAGATGAGGAAACTGAGGTCCTGAGCCATTCACAGCTGAGAAGGAGCAGAACTCGAGCCCCCCATCTCACCGCAACCTTGTGCTCTTAGTCCCTTCTCACAACACCTTCTTCCTACATTTTCATGCAGAAATACTATGTTCTAGCCATTTAAGGCTTCTTATACTCTCCAAACACAGCCTGTTATTCCCTACTCTGTTCCATTCCTTCTCCTTCCTCTGCCCAGAGAAACCCTCCTCCAGCGCCTGGCCCCAATTCTGCCTTCTCTGTAGGGTCTTCCTTCTTCCTCCCCAGGTCAAAGGAACAATTCCTTCCTGTTCCCGTATGCTGCTGGACCTCTGGGACATCAGTGTTCGCTGAGCCTAGCACTGTGCTAGGCACTTTTCACATGCTGTGGAATTTAATTCACCACCAGCCCGGTTGGGAAGATATTAGCCCCATTTTACAGGTCTGTCTACTCCAAAGACTGTGTTTATTCCATAAGACCCTGCAGCTTGCAGCAGTGCAGTTAATGGTCTCCATGTGTGTGGTCCCACTGCAGCTGAGGGACCTATTAGGACAGGCAGGGGAGCATCTTACCCGGCCTCCGCCCTCCCCTACACTCAACAGCTGCCAGAGCATCTTGAACAGAGCAGGCACCAATGAGCAATCTGTTCTTATCCAGTCACTGTGCGCTGCCAAAGAGTGCCAGCTATGAGTGATTGTTATAACACTAGGTTTTTAAAACAAAATTTAAAATAGAAGACAGAATTGGCCATTAAAAGAGAATAAGGGAATGGGAGCAAACAATACTGCAAAAATAATTTTTAGAGTAATATTGATTTAGAATATGATGATGATAATAAATCAGTAAGGAGAAAGGTGAGAATGGATGATTGTCTCTAAGTGTGTGAGCCCCCCTATACACACAGAGCCCACCCTTCTCAGGGAACAGGCCCTGGATCCAGAGGCTAACCCCCACTCTCCATGCACAGTCACCCTGCCCTCTGAACCAGATGATGGCACTGACCTTCAAGGACCCCATCAGATTCTCTCTTTCAAGAATCTGGACTTGCCAGTCCATCTGTGGGTGTGGCTAGGACTATCACAGACACAGAAAAACCAGAGGCAGTGACAGGTAGCTTTTCCATTCTTAGCTCCAGTCTCTGGAGGCCTGGTCATATTCTTGCCCTTACAGTCTATGAGTCACTGTGAATCCTTACAATAAACGTCCCCTTTTGGCCTGCGTTGGTTTCTGTTACTTGCAACTGGAGTCTAAGCAGTGGTTCTCAGCAAGTAGGGTTCTGCCCGCAGAGAGGGTTTGGAGGTTGTACTGTCACAGTAATAGCGGAAATAATGTTTCTGACACCCAGTGGGTGGTGGCCAGAGGGCTGGACAGTCTTCACAAGGAAATGTTCTCAGTCCCATATAACTTCTGAATATACCATAAGACATTTCCACATGCAAAAAATCCATTTAAATAGCCTAGAACCTGCTTTTTAAAAATCTATAAACACAGTCATTTTTGCATAACATTAACATCCAGTGAATTTCCCAGAAATGTGACATTAATCGAGGAACATGTATATTTTGTTTCGATCAGAACTTGTAAAAAAACAAAAACCAAACAACATGTTCCGACACTTATTAAAGTCACCATTCCACATCCCTCAGTCAGTCTGTATTGGTAGCTGTCACAGTCCCCAAACTACATTTATGTATAAGCAACTGATTGTGTCATTCCATTTTCTAGTGTGGGTGTGTGCAAGCATTTATACCGAGGTACAAAGAATTCTATAATAAATTTGTTTCCTATTTTCCTCCTTTATCGTATAGTTAGGGTACCTGATATAATTTTTAATTATGTATCTAGAAAGATTATATTTGAATTTCACTTCAGGATAGTTAAGGGAGCGCCTTAACTTGTTAATAAAAGGGGTGCTGGATCTGGTAGGACGAGCACTCCTGTTTTAAACCAGTGCAGAAGTTGTGTATGTGGTACTAACTATCAGAAGCTTTGGACAAAACTCCTCACTTAAGGCTGGCCCTCCAGAGCTTCCAGCTTGCCCCACTCTGTCACTCACTGTCATTCTCCTCAGTAATAATGGCTTTCAAAACATGGTGAAACCCAACAGGGCCAACTATAGGACAGGGGCTTTCCTTCCATCAAAGCTGAGGTCCTACGATGCCGGTGGAACAAGGAAACAGAGCATGGCCAACGGGTCCTCCCGATGCTTCCCAAGGCTGCTGACCAAGCAAAGGTGCTTTGTGGTCCCAGACTGAAGAAGTAGGAAACTGGGACCTCTTGAGGGTCCACCAGTTCTTTCTCTTCCCAACACAGGTGACCCCATAATTAACTCACCAACCTACCCTACGAACTGGCTGTACTACGACACAAATAGGGCCGCTGAGGAAAAGATGGCCTTCTGTGGGGAACACACTTGACCAAACAGACTCCTCGCTCAGTAGGGATCTGCCATGTGCTTCCCCCTGAGGCCTGGCCCATTGAAACTCATCAGGTGACTTGCTTGAAGTATCTAAGAACATGGGATGAATTGTATAAATTATGGCCCATCCAAAGTGGAACAATATGTAGCCATCAGAAACGGTGGTGTTGATGAATAGGGAAAGGTGATCACAATATACTAAGTGAAAAAGTGGGTAACAAAATAGTGTGTTTAGTAAGTACCACTGTGTGCGTGTGTGCGTGTGCAGGCATGTATGCGTGTGCGCACAAATGGGAGCACATGCATGAACACAGAAAGCATGAGAACTGATTTCTTTGTTGGGATTAGGGGTGTTATTTTTCCTTTTGCTTAACTGTATTTCCTAATTTCTCTTCCATGAATATACATTGCTTTCGTAATAACAAAAATGTTTTGTTTTGTTTTTTAATTTTTAGAAATCAGACATTTAATTAGCTATGTTGGTAGACTCAGAGCTGCTTGAGGTACCAGTCCGTATTTACCCCGTGGGCCCACAGCGTCTTGCCCAGGAGTACTGGCTTGAAATGTGTGCCAAATGGAAGTGGGGGAGAACAGGTGAGCGAATGGCTGTCACACGTACCTGTCTGTGTGAGCTCTCCCATCTCACAGAGCGGGTGATTGGGGAAAAGAGGCAGGGAGTGTAAGGGGCTTTCGAAAGAGGCTCCAGATCCTTTGGACATGTGACTAACGAAAGCTTCCAGTTTCGGGTGATATGGTTTCCTAAAGAGACAACACAGAGATTTAGAGGTCAGCGTGCTCCAAAGCAATCTGCAAGGGTTTCCAACTTCAGCAAACAAAGTCTCAAGTGTGGTTTGCCCTTTCTCCCCTACAATAGGTAATCACTCAATCACTCTTAAATTCCAATATTGTTATCACTCAACCACTGACCCCTATACACAGCAACCCCCACTCTGAAAGGCCAGCCTGAGCTCCTCTCCTCTGCTGCAGTGTTTGTCACTCTGGGAGTCGGCTTTGCACTGCACCACCCGGTTCCCAACCTGTGCTCCTCCAGTCTCCCTCTCCAGGAGGCCACTGACCCTCACCAGACAATCATGCCTAGGCTGGCAGTCCTTGATTTGTCCCTCCCCTGCCCCTACACACCTGACTCCCAATCCTGCAGATGTGTCCTTCAGGGGCTTCACACTTCTCTCCTGCATCCCTGCAGCCACTAGCAGGGTTCTGGCTCAGACAGCTTCCGTCTGGATGACACAAGTTCCTCTCTGGACTACCTGCAATCTAATCTTGCCCCTCTAATCTGTGTTCTCCACTGCCAGAGAGATCTTAAATGGCAACCCCGACTCATCACTACACTTCCACATTGCTACCTTCTGGAAGGAGCCACGTGTGCCTGGTCCCACTTCATCAACGTTGAGGCTCAGGGCTCCCCAGCTCCCTCTATTCTAATGCTGTGCTCTTGGAAACATGCAGCGCACCAACCGACTTCTGTTCCCCTCCCACACCTTGTCTTTCACGCTTCCAAGACTTTCCATATGCTGCCTCTTGCTCCTAGAAAACCTGCCCCAACCTTTACCTGGGTAACCCTTAATCCTTACCTTACCTGACCTCTGGAGAGTCTCTTTTGAAGAAACTTAACTGATTAAGATAACCAAGACCTCTACAGCTCTCTATAGTTCATTGTGTATTTTGCACATACAATATGTAATTTCATGGGGGTCACAAGGAGCAAAAAAACCCCAGTATGTTTATGAGATCTGACTTTTTTTATACTTCTGCCATGGAGTACATGTGGTAAATCAAGATTTAATTTATCTTTCTAGTCACTAATATACAAGTTCCCTGAATAATGAAATGACCCATGAATACATACATATTTTCTCTGAATAATGAAATGACCTATGAATATGTACACACTTTCTCTGAATAATGAGATGACTTATGAATATTTACACCTTTTCTTTGAATAGTGAAATAGCCTATGAATATATATACATTTTCCAGCTGAACAGAAGTGGATAGATAGAACAGCTCCCCGCTAAACCTAATCAGCATGAAAAGAAGCAAAGAGAAATTGTTCTAATGGCAGATTCCTGCTGTCTGAAAGCCCAATTAACATTGACAATGCTTTAAAAATGGCTGTCGAAATAGGTTTAATATCTTTCAAAACCACAAAGCTAAAAAAAAAATCTATCTTTTAAAAAATAGGTTTTAGAATTAGAGAATGCTAATTGTGTCATACAGTATAATCTGATAACTCACCCTGGAGTGCTGCAGGGTAAGCTATTTTTCCTGAGGCTAAAATACATAAATATTTGCAAACTGGGAAATAAAATTTTCAACTGATAATAATGAGGCTGCCAATATGAATGCACATAAGCAACGGTTACGCATCAACAGGAGTCAGATGTGCTGCTCTGGGCCACTCTTTCAGGTTGGTGATGTCGGGGGATCAGGTTGCTGCCAATTTTAGAAACAAATTTCACGACTGAAAGTGTTTGCTGAGATGTCCCGGGTTTTCAGGGAATCTGAGTGCTTAATGATGTGTTTGTTTCTAATTGTGTTCATGGAAACTTGTTTTTGGTCGGACAAGATGAAGATTCACAGAAGGAAAACTTCACTTATGGGAGAGAAAACAATGGCTGGATCTTTTTAACAGGAAGAGAACTGGGTAACCCGGGTCGCCTGTTCTGGATCTGAATGACCAAGTCCTGCCTGCCTAGTCCACAGCTTTATCCGGGAGCCGAGAGGGGACATGGCAGATACTCCAAAAAGGCATGTGAATGAATTCACCTGGGAAGTGCCCCCTCCTTGGATGCTTTGGGAAAAGTCCAAATCTGCCGTAATCCATAGCAATGAATGTGGCAAGTTCCAAGTATTTATTAAAATGTTCAGATTTTGATGGAAATATTTTTTAAAAAGGCCATTGAGGGTGAGACTGCTAATTGTGACAAAGCCTCTCTTTGACCAAACTTTAGTGAGTCTCCTCTGAACTCTCTTTCTAATCAGTCCTTAACCTCTGGACTTATACCTGTCTTTGTATCTCCCAGTTTTAGCAAAAATCCTGCTAAGTTGGTTTAACCAGCTAGAATCTCCCAGTCTTGATATCTGATCAAATACCTCATCCCCAGGGGGTCTCTGCTCACTCTGGGCTGATTCTTTAGCAAGAATCCTGTCAAGGCGACTTAGCCAGAACTACCCCCTCACCCCTGATGTCACCTCCTAGTAATCTTCCATTCACTAACCCCCACTTTACTCCTTGGCTATAGATCCTCACATGTCCATGCTGTATTTGGAATTGAGCCCAGTTCTATACTGAGATCTCCTTTCCCCTACTGCATTAGTTCCTGAATAAAATCTGTTTTTATTGCTTTAACTACTGTCTGGCTCTGGCTTTTCTTTTAGTTGCACTCTAAAATCTATTCTCTTCTTGGGAACTTGTTTAGATCCCATTTCTGAAGTCCTAGTGGTCAGGGACAGCCATGTGACTCAGTGTTCACCAATGGAGTGGAAGGATGTGTGTACTTTCTGGGTTCAGGCTTTCGATTACTGCCTGTCCCCTTCACACTCTCTTCCTTCCCTGTGGCCACTGTTCAGGCCTGGCAGGGACCAGGTTCGTCATGCAGACATCCCTAGACATGGGGAGAACAACACATGGAAGGAACCCGGAGCCTTGAATGACCAGAAGGAGCCTAGTCCTAGACCTGGAACATTTATCTCAGATCTTCACACAAAGAAGCAACAGGTTTCTTTGCTATTCAAGGCAATGCATTCTTGGCACCCTAACACAGAAATGATTACATATGTGACAGTAAATTTTCTTCAGGAAAAATTCATGCTATTGTAGCCTCATTGGAAATCTGCTTTAACATTGACAATTCAAAGAATCAAAAGTGCTATTTTAAGCCTTCAAACCACTCACTCTGGCGTTCTCATTTACATTTCTATATGCACTGTTCATACCTATATACGCCACAAAGCTCGAGACAGAACCCCGAGGCTAATCTACACACCCACTAGAAGATTTATTGCGTTCCAGCAATAACCTGAGCAATTACTGACTTCTGCACAGGACATTACGACAAGCAGACAAGAGACAGAAGACCAGTGACACTGTTATCAGAAAACAATTCAAAAAAGCTTACATGTCTGAAAACTCGAATGAGTTCATATCACAGATTTATAGAGTTTAGGCTAATTAAATAACTTATTATGTTATAATACTAGTAAAATGAAATTCTGAAAAGATAAACTCAATATACTTTCCTCAGCCTTCAGCTTTCTGGACACTTCTGCTTTACTTGATGTGACCGCCAGCCTCCTCCCTGCTTCCTGCAACTCTCCAGTCTCAGAACCTCCTCCTGCCTCCTTCCCCGGACGCAACTTCGCCACCTCCTCTCGGGACCCTCCTTTCTCTCTGTGCCATTACAGGTTGGCATTTCCCGGGACTCTGTTTTCGGCTTTTCCCTCAATCCATAGGCCCTGTGATTCCACTGAAGCCCATGGCCGGACATTCAAAGCATCAGATGACCCAGTCCCTACCCACCTCTCCACTCCACGCTCAAACTGTCCACCTCCTCACACCTTTGCACAGGTAGGTCTCACCGCCCCAGGTACTGTTTATCATCAGCTGCTACCTGACTTATTCCTGCACACCTGTTAGGTCACTTTCTCTTGGTGGCCTTCCCTGATCTACCATTCCACCTCCCCTCCCTGCCCCCAGCTGAGTCAGGTGCCCCTCCTCTGGCTCACGCCTCCAAATATGCTGCCAGAACTACTTCCACTTTTCTTCCACTTCAGTCTCTAATACTGTCGCGGCTGCTAACCTGTGCTGGCTGCCATCTACTGGGGACTTACCGTGGGCCAGGCACCAGCTCTGTCTCTCAAAAGGTGACTAGGTCCGCTGAGGGCAGTTACCTTCTGCGAATCCTTAGGAACCCACTCTCCCCTTCACTCCTCCAGTCCAGCTATCTACTAGTCTTCTTGTTACCCATACATGCCCAGCTCTCCTGGCCTCAGGCCTCTGCACTTGCTGTTCCCTCCATCTGGAACCCTCTTCCTCCGGATCCTCACAGGGCCGGCTCCTCCTCTTCATTTAGGTGCCTGCTCACATGCCACTTCCTGGTACGTGAGCCAGGTACATGTGACAGTTCCTGGCACGTGACATGCATTTAAAAATAAAATTTATTGAATAAATACTGATTTATCAATGTTCTTTTCCTCTTTGGATGTAGAGAAGAGTATACAATTCATATTCACAAATGCAAAAAAGTAAAAGCATTTACTAAACACTGCTTGTCAATGGCTAATAACCTTACTAATGGCTAAACATAGTCCTCTAAGGGTAAAAAGAGCATCTTTGTGACAAGGCACATGGCATTCAGGATGCAGCTTCCACTACAAAGACTCTGGAAGCCATGCAATGTGTCACTGTGAAGGGAAGCACTGGGGCAACCAGCCTGCATGGACATCTGGCTCCTCTTCTTCAGCTCATTGCACGGCCCAGACATCCCCTTCCACTAGACTAAAGTGACGGCCACACTCCAGGACTCACTGCCCTTTAGGAGGCCAGAGAAATGAATAATTTGTGAAGCTCAACTAGCACCTGGGGAGGGGGCAGGCACTGCTGGTGACCGTGATCCCAAAGTCCCAGAGGCCTGAAATGGATTAAAATAGCTGGGAGTCTGCCCATTCTTACAAATGACAGGTCAACATTTACTGTTTTTAAAGGTGGAATTAGTTAAATGACATTAACTAATTAAACATGCATGCCCCACCCACTTTCTACAAAGGACTTAAAGTAGATCCTAAAAATACAGAACGTTTGATAAAATAAAACTAGGCCACAAGATCGAGGCCAGGGAAAATGAAGGCAGAGGCAGCTAGGGCAGCCGGTCTCCAGAAATGTGCCCTCAATGGGAGCTCCAGAAACGGCCCCACCCGTGGGTGCTGCCATCGCTGACAGGGCGAGAAGCCCTGGGACCTGTTCCAGCTTCACGACCATGGCCACTCAGGGGGAAAGAGGCTAGGCCTCAGGAGACCTCCAGGCTGCTGTGGTAAGTGAAATGTCACCTCCTTATCGAGCTCTTCATATGGAGCAGGCTCAGGGCTTCACTCTCCCACCTTAGTCAGACTTCACAAGGACGTGAGAAGGGAGAAATCACTATCCCCAGGTTGTAGAATAGGTATGAGGCTCAGAGAGGTGAAATGATCTTCCCTACATCAAACAGGTACAATGACCTCAGAGGATTCCATGCCGAGACTTAAGTCTGACAAGATCACATGATAGGAGCACATGATAGACAATTATGACTGGGATTCTCACTTAGGTCCTGAACTCATTCTGCAACCAACCATGTCCAATAACTATCATGTGCCAGGCTCGAGCTGGGCATGGGTGATACAGGAAGGAGTAAGACCCAATGCCCGGAGAAGCTGGCAGCGTGGGGAGGGCAGAGACAATCATGCTGGGAAGGCAAGCTGAAAAGTACCAGGGTGCACGGGGGGTGGGGTGGGGGGCTGCAGGCTGCCAGGTGGCCCTGCCCAATGTGCCCTTTTTCTGGGAACAACCAGGGTGGCCCCCAGAGGCTTTGAATGCCCAGGGACCTTCTAGCAACAGCTGACTGGTCTGAGGGCAGACCCCTGGTCTGATCTTAGTCTCTCAAATTCTCACTTCTAAGAATTTGAAGTCCAGATACAGAAAGAGGACTAGAAGCTGCAGGTAGCCAGGGATGAAGCAGAGTACTGTCTAGGAAGCCCTGGAGGCTGTCCTGGGTCCGGCCAGCTCACAGGTCTAGTAGCCTAGCTGTGCCAGAGCTGTTCAAAGGGTGAGTATCCAGCCAGCGTGCAAAGGTAGGACTGTGCCAGTTGTTAACACATAGAAACTCTGCTGTGCCCAATTGAGCAAAACCACTTCCCTATGCTGTCCTGCCTGCACCCCACCCTGTGCCCTCTGCCCTCCTGCCACCCTGGGTGCTCCAGCCGATCCCCATGATCCAGAAACTAAAGAGTTAATACCCAGCACAGCAAGTGACCTCCACCCCTGTCCTAGTCCTCAGTCCAGTTAAGGTCTGATCATTAAATATTTTGTTCCAAGACCCTTTCCATATGTCTTCCTTTTCAGTTTGCAGTGCCTGATACAAGCAGAGGACCCATCCTCGTACACAGGAAGAGGTTTCCTAGAGGGGCCAGCATCTCTGGGGGCCTCGGAGGAGTTGTAGGAGTGGGCCGAGCAGGCATGGGGGAAGCAAGCCAAATGGCAGCTGCGAAGGGGGCTAGCAAGAAGTGGGCATGGCAGGGGCAGAGGATCCCAACGGGAAGGCTGGCACAGATGGCTAGAGACTGGAGGAAGAAAGCTAGTGTCTGCATGGCATCCTGACACAGGCTGGACTCCACCAGGGTGTATTCCAACCCAGGCACACTAGGACATGCCTCCATGCTTGCTGAACATAGAAAAGAAAACACAAATACCCAGATTGCTAGCATCATGACCTCAAGCAGGAAGTGAAACAATGTATGAAAGTCTATAGTCACACAGTATTCCATGATGTTTTTACCAAAGATGGTTCACTTCATCTTCTCCGAGATTCAAAGAGTTAACCTGAAACTCCCAGGTTCACACTGCGGTCCACTTTGAAAGAGCAGCCCTGGCTGCAGGGCGGTGGTCTGTGGTTCCACCAGGCTGGACCTGCCTGGGGCAGGCTGGCACCCAGAAGCTTTCCATCAAAATGATGTCTTCCCCACTGAGCACTTCCCTGTCTCCTCGCCTCATTCAGCAAATTCTGCCTGGGGTGTTATGTGTCCCAGACACGTTTGCTGAGGCCTGGCCCATCATTTTTATTGCTAACTGTGCCTCCAATTTTATAGCCATGCCCTTTCCATATGCACCATTTCCACTCTTTTCAATTATTTTTCATCCTAAGGGCTCTCAACCAAGAGCAGGCTGTCTCTCCTTCTGTAGATATTTGAAGTAGTAACTTCCATTTATATGGCTTTGCAAATAAACGATAGTATTCACCTTCCTCTCTCATCTCACTTATTCCAGCATCAGCATCGTCATCCCCATTTCAGAGACAGAAGACTGAGGCTCAGAGAGACTAAGGAACTTACCTGTTGCCCTGAATGGAACAGCCAAGCCAGGTCTGAGGACTCCTAACCCAGTGCTCAATGCACCAAGTCCCAGCCTTTCTCAAACTGAGGAACAGCAGGGTTGGGCTTTATCTGCTGTGTGGTCTCACACAGGTGTCCTCACCTCTCTGGGCCTCTGTTTTTCTCAACTGTGTAATGGCATTTACATGCAGGATTATTCTGAAGATCAGACTCCTGGCCAACAGTACTCACTCGGTGATAAGTCACTCCGCATCCTGTCATTCTCGCATCCTGTCAGTCTCGTCAGCATTTTAACTAGGGCAGAGATAACATTCTTGAAAGGAACTTTTAGAGAAAGTGTAATTTACCTGTTAGCCACTAGAGTGCAGTCAATTTCTGGTCGTTTGGTTTTGGGAATGACATACAGTGGGTATCTGTCCCCATGTCGAATGAACACATGTACTGAGACCAACTTAAAATGATGTGGAGCGTGACCTGCAAGAGACAGACGGACAGAAAGAGAGACAGACAGAGACATTGTATTGCTATCACCAGTAAGTATCAATCCTTTTCACGTCACAGAAGTGAGGAGGGGTAGCTGGTGGAAGGGTGCCGTGCTAGAGGTGGGGGTGGGGGGCCTCTGAATAGGCCCTCAGGCAGGGCAGAGGAACATGAGAGGGCTGGTATGTTCTGGGGAACATGAGAAGTACTGGGGAGGCTCTTGGGGTGTGGCTGGAGGCTGGAGGCCAGTGAAGTGTGGCCAGGAATATTCCTGTGGCTTCACTCACATCCACAGACTAGGGAAGGCCCGCAGAAATACTGGGCACATGACTTCTGCTTCAAATCTCTCATGAACAAGGCAGGGCACAAACAGATTCAACATCATTCTTTGATACACTCTAAGAAAAGCAAAATTCAATGCAGAAATCATATTTCCCCACACCTTTCCTGCAAGGCACCAGCAGAACATCCTAAGCCCCCAGGGAGCCTACTTGGAACAGCTGGGGGTGATGCCTTAGAGGGGAGGAAGCTGAGACTAGGGAACTCATTCAAGGACACAGCTTAGTGGCAGGCGCAGGAATTGCACCCGGGCCCGGGAGCTCCTCACCACCACCTGAGCTGCTTGAGGAAGGACCAGTCCCCAGAGGGGTGTCCATCCCGGTACCAAGCTGGGCAGCGCAGGCAGGCCTACCTTCCATGCTGCGCTCGGCCACACTGGGGATGTTGCAGTACAAGAGAGCTTCGTACACCGGGTCCGTCCCAGGGGGCTCCGTCACGGGGTCGGGCATGATTCTCTTTCGACTCTTGCTACTCACTCCATTCTTAGCTATCGACATCGGGATCAGGTGGACTGCAAGGAAAGTTAAGCAGGTCACGACACACACAGTCACAGGGGACACTGGGCCAGCTGGAGGGGCACAGAATGTGGCTGGATTTCACCTTGAGTAACTATCCTTTCCCTCAGCATAGACTTTAGTGTAGCAAGAAGTCAGCTTCCCCTCCAGGAACTGTTTCTTGAGCCCCCGCTGTGCCTTGCCTCTTTCCTGATGCCAGGGTCCTCTCCTCACTAATAATTATGTAACACCAGTGGGCCACCCCACAGAAAGGGGCCTCACTCATGGTGGTGAAGGAATAACTTACACACTAACTTCATTCAAACTGATGACCTCCTTCCTAACACATGCTTGTTGAGCTGATGCTCTGAGCCAGGCACTGTGCCCCATGCTTTGGGTGAAATACTCCTTGAATTCTCACATGAGAGCACTGAGGGAGGGGTTACCTGAGCAGCCTGGGGTGGGGACCGTCAAGCAGCTTCCTTAAGAAAACACCCATGCTAGGCCTGGAAGGCTGAAATGAAGCTGGCTACACGGGGAAGAGGAAAGAAGGGTTGTGCAGCGTGGGCAAAAAGCTGGCTCAAGACACCCTTGGAAGCCTGGACCAGTTAGCCCCACCAGGGCTGACGTGCAGGGAGCCCAAAGGAGCAGACCCCGAGCTGAAGGCTGCCCCTGCCCCGGCTGCTGCGACGCCTGCCGCATTAGCTCTCCCAGGCCAGGGCCTGGGGCTCCAGGACACTGCTTCTCCTGGCCAACCTTGCCCAGGTCCTCAGCTCCTCCAGCCACTCTGTGGGGCAATGAGGGCTGAACCCAAGCAGATGACAACAGCTCAGATGTCATCAGGCAAGCAAAAGGGACCGTGGGGGCATCAGAAGAGACAGTAGGCAGGCAAATCAATGAATAACGAGTTTCACTATGTAGGTGTAAAAAAACCCATGAATCTAGGTAAGGCTCTGGGACCACTGAACCACCATGGCCAACCTGAATAACAGAATAGGAGATGTCTTTATTGATAATTAACTCAGTACCAATAGGCATGCAATTTCTCCGTGGTGTGATTTCCAAGCAGATTTCCATGAGCCACCTGTACATATGAGTCTCTCATTTGCAGCTGCTTTACCTGCTCATCTCATCTACAATTACTTTCATTCCGTCGGCATATCTACAATCTTCTTGTATAAAGATGCCAATGGGATGTCAACGTCAAAGAAATGGCTGAGAGCATTACCTCTAAAGCAGTTCCTTGGGCTCCCTCACTCGTAAAAGCAATGAGTACACTTCTTAGAATCACGAGTAAATAATCAGGAGCTGTTTCCCACAGGCCCCCTCCCCTCTCTGCCCACTCCCACCTTTCCCAGTGCACAAGGATGAATCCATGTGCATCGTTAGCAAACACTCCTGTAGCTCTGACTAGCACACAAGCCAAACTGGCCAGAACTACTTCTGCCAGCTTCCGATTCCATCATAGGAAGAGTGGACATCAGCCAGGCAATGGACATCAGGCAGAGGGAGGTCAAGGGGCTGGCCTGGGGTCCCACAGCCTGTAAGCCCAGGCCTGCTAACCTCCTGGGCCTGATATTTATGCAGCTTTCATCCACCCATCCAACACTTATTGAGCATCTGCTGGGAATTCTTCAGAGGATAAGAATAAGGTCTCTGCCCTCCCGAGGCTTACAATCTAGTTGGGGAGGGTGGTAAGATATTAAATAATAAAAAAGGGGAGCAGGAAGCATATGACCCTTGCGAGGGAAATGGCCTTCTTAGTCACAGTGCCTCCGCACGCCCTGGCTGCTGGTTTGGGGGCACAGGTCCAGGGATGGTGCGGTACAGACTAGGGTATAAAGGAAACACTGGGAAGTCAGCTCGAGAGAATAGCCAGTAACAGCCTTGGGCAAAAGCTGACCTATCAACAAGTCTTGGCTCAGGATCCAGCACTATGAACACATCTGGAAGGTGTTTCATCTAATGATGATTTGCTTCTTTTAATTTTAATTTTATTTTATTGGATTGATGGTCACCAGGGAATAGAGAAAAGGAGAGAAAGGATGCCAGGTCAGGGTCAGATTGTAACTTACCGGCACAGGCCCCTAGCCCACAAGCCTCCATCTGGCCTTAGGCCTCAGGCCACCTTAGTTACTTCCCCAAACTCAGTGATCCACAGGGTCGGCAGGTAACGTTATAACCGGGTGTCTACAGCCAGCTCATTAGCTGGGAGTCCTTTAGACTTGTACAGAGATGGGTCAGCGCCTTTCCTCCAGGGCACCGAGCCAGGGCCCATGGTCTCTAGCTCACCTCCCCATGTCAGGGTCTGCCAGGGCAGAGGACAACAAGCTAGCTGCACACCTGGCCTCCTTCCACCAGCTCTAGCCTTAAGAGCCTGCTGTATGCAAGCCCTTTACAAGTGCCTCAGAACTGACTTTGACAGAGCACCACGGAGGCCCCCGCCGCGGAGGTGCCTTTCCTCCTGCGGAGTGGCTCCTCCCCCAGGCCAACCTCATAGTGTGGTGGGGTTGTCATGCTGCTCCTCCAGGACCCTGTTCTTGCCCTGCTGGCTGCTCCAGGGAAGGGGACCTGACACTAGCCAACTGTGCCAATAGAGGCTCCTTCCAGGTAAGAGAGGCTTCCCCCATGGAAGAGTCGGTTTTACAGGGGGTTAGGCGGCCTCCAAACCCAATTCCTGCCATCCATGCCTCAAGCTGCCTGCCGCTGTACCTGCTCATGTTGTTTAGTCAGCCCATCGTCTGCTTACACAGACTCCATGGCAGGTTAAAGTTAGGTGCTGGTGATCCATAGGTGTCCAGTGAAGGCAAGCATGATTGGGCTAATGCGCTGGCTCATCACTCTGGGCTCAGCTGGCCCCCAAGTCATACCACTGACTGCACCAGCAAAGAACCTCATGGGACCAATGTGGGGCCCCACCATCTGCTTTTTATCTTCCTGGCTCCAGGGCTTGCCTCTCCCTTGGTGGGACCTCAGCCCTGGGCTGGTCGCCTCCCTAGGGGTTTGCAGTCACCTCTTCCCTGGGACTCCTCTTTTCCAGGGCCCATTAAAATCTGTCTTGTCACCCCTGTGCCATAGCTGTCCATGGTTCTGAATGCAGGAAGGCAGCGTGGGGCTGGGGGTCAGAGTCACAAAGACCTGGGATCAAGCGCTGGCTCAGTTACTTCCTAGCTGCAGGACCTCCCGCAAGCATTCCTGCTTCGCTCTGCATCATTTCCTTCATCTGTAAAATGAGCACTAGTGTTGTCATCTGATTTCTCTGATTTCTCCCCCCCAGTAATCCAGGGGCTCTTCAATTTTCTCTCCATCACTGGCCTGCCAAGGAATAATGATTTGTTCTAACAGGCAATTCCCACAATTCCCTCGGTGCTCTTCAATCCACTAAGTTGCCTTAAATGCCCAATCTGCCTCTACCGTGCACCGAATATAAAAACGTGTGTGTAATTCTCAAATATAAACCAGAACCACAGCACCAGAGCCCACAGTTTCGGTATTTGCCTTCAGACATTTTTTTTTAAAGGCAGGGGTAGAAATCATGCTTACAGGAAAAATGTGAAAAATCACGTCCCCATCTGTACACGTTGAGAGACGTGGTTTTACACAGACAAGAGGGATCAGCTGGATCCATGGTTCCCTTTTTGGTCTACCCACTTTGGGCCACAATACGACACCACTTTCTTGTTATCCTCACTGTTTGTTTGTTATTTTAATATGTTTTTTAAAAATTGACTTCAGAGAGAGGAAGGGAGAGGGAGAGAAAAATAAAAACATTGATGAGAGTTATTAATTGGCTGCCTCCTTCACGCCCCCTACTGGGGATCAAGCCCACAACCTGGGCGTGTGTCCTGAACAAGAATTGAACCTGCGACTTTCTGGTGCACAGGATGGCGCCCAAACAACTGAGCTACACTGGCCAGGCTGTCCTCATTCTCAGCCATTCTTCATCCTCACTCTTGTTGCCTCATGGTGAACCACTGTCAGGCAAGAATCTAGTAAGTGATTTTGGTGCCAGTGATAAGGCTGGTCCCATTCAGAGAGCCAGGAAACCACAAGAGGGATGAGTAACAGGGTTGGGGGCTCAGCTCCTGCCCCAGGCTGTTCCCAAGCTCTTATCTCCTCCCTGCCCCACCCCTCCCTCTGATATCTGCCACTGACACCCAAGCCCACAGGATTGCCAGAGTACAGGGGCAGGGGTCCCGCTGTGGCCTGAGCCCACATTCAGCCTCTCAGGGGGCCAGGCAACCTCACACTCCTCTGGGGTCACTGACAACTGGCCTTGACCTAACAGGGTCCTTTGGGTTACATGATGCAAGCACCAAGGACTCCAAATCATGACAGAAACTAGACCTTGCAGAGTCCAGAACAGCACCCCCACCAAAAAACAAAAAAACAAAAAAAAACTGTGGAAAGAATCTCTGCCTCCTTAACTATCTCAGGGTCTAGATCCCCTCTGTCTCGCTTTTGAGAATCTGATAAAAGCTACTGATCCTCACCCCTGAAAGAGGACTGCATATGTAAGCTTTTGAATTTGATTTCTAGGGATCCAAAGGACCCTGAAACCACAGGAGACAATACAGGCATCTGTGGGTTCACACTAAGAACCAAATGTACCTGGAAAAAGGTGTTCAATTCCAATATCCTTGAGAAGAGGTTTTTCATTTTTCAAAATGAAAAGGGATCTTTACAAGTCATATAAATGTGTTCATCCTAAAATAGCCATTCAATACTATGGTATAAAAAGAAGTGAAAATCATCCCTAATCTTACCAGCCAGAGAAACCCACAGTAAACATTTTAGTGTGCATGTGTGGCTGATGTCCTGCCAGAGGTTAAACCAGCACTTCTGTCCCTCCTTTGGTGGGAATGGTGACAGTCACTATTCCAAAGACACTGTTTCCCCTCCCCAGAAAGGAACAAATAAGTTTCCTGTGTCTCAAAGATCTGCACCCCATTGAGGCCACCAAACCGAGGAAGGCTGGTCAGTCATCTGCCTTCTGTGAAAAGGGTCAAAAGGAGGAGGGGTCAGGCGGGTGGGAGATCGTGGGGAGCCACTTCAGTGAAAGAGACAAAGCGGCTGAGGGAGGGACATGCACCCTCAGGTATTTGAGATTGTGAAGACCAGGTGGCCCACTCTCCCGTCAATACCTGGGGCTGGGGAAAGACAGAGCTCTGGCCATCGGGGTCCAGCCCCTCAGATGACATAGGGAAACAAGAAAGGGAGGCAGGAAGGGCAACAGGTGATGCTGAAGCCTGAACCAGAAAAATCAGAAAGAGGACCCACACATCATGGCTGACTCCCCATCCTTCCTGCCCTGGGGCAGCCTGGCTCTCCTGGGCCCCAGTAAGGTGTGAGCTGTGGCCGCAATGGCGGGGAGGATGGTGAGAGGCCCCAGAGCTCTCTCTGTTGCACCCCTGACTTTGCCCTCTTCTTCACGATTCAGATTCTGCCTTCATGGATGAAAACGCTGTGGTAAATATATGTAATGAAATATTACTCGGCCATAAAAAATGAAACCTTCCCATTCGCGATGGATAGATGGACCTAGAGGGTACTATGCTAAGTGAAATAAGTCAGACAGAGACACTACCATATTATTCTGCTTATATGTGGAATTTAAAGAACAAAATAAATGAACAAACAAAGTTATAACAGATTCATAGATACAGAGAGAAAGCTGGTGGTTGCCAGAGGGGAGAGAGGTTGGGACACTGGATGAAAGAAGTGAAGGGACTAAGAGGCACAAATTGGTAGTTATAAAACAGTCATGGGGAGCCCTAGCCAGTGTGGGTCTGTTGGGCATCATCCCGGGCACCAAGGGGTTGCCTGTTGGATTCTTGGTGAGCGCACATACCCAGGCTGCAGGCTTGATCCCCAGTGCGGGGCACATAAGAGGCAGCCAACAACGATGCTTTTTTCTCTCTCTCCCTCTCACTTCCTCTCTCCCTAAAAATCAATTAAAAATCTTTAAAAAAAAAATAGTCACAGGGCAGTAAGCAAAGCATAGGAAATATAGTTAATAATACTGCGATAACTATGCATAGTGCCAGTTGGGGTACTGGAAATTTAGAGGGGAATGCTATGTAAAGTATCTGTTTGCCTAACCACCAAGCTGTACACTCGAAACCAATAAAAAATTTAAAAAAAAAAAAAAGGTACTGCCCTCAAGCCCTCATTCCTGATAAATTTCACGAACAGCCCCATCCAAACCCTTCCCTCAAGGTGGGGCTGCTGTCAAGATCACAGGGCTCCTCCACCTTCCATTACCACTTAATTTACTCTAAGATGGACTTTCTCTCTCTCTCTTTTTAAAATGTCATCAGCTTGGAACAGGAGCTTTATTGCCTAGACAACAAGGAGGGGGGTCCCGAGCTAGTTAGCTTAGTGATGCAACTCCACCTGGGCAGACTCCCATGTGTCCTTGGCTCACCCACTCAGTGGTTACTGCCATGTAAACACATCCTGGAGCTTTCTCTCCTAATTTGTCTCTCTTCATATAGCCTTGGTGATCTGCAGATATTCTCCTTAATTCATTGACAACTTTTACTAACACTTTCTAACTAACCCTGCTAGTTTCCTCTTCTCTAAATGGGAGATTCCCCTTCTTATCAATACGGCTGACTACACAAAGGCGCGCGAGCACACACACACACACACACACACACACGCACGCACACAGCTGGGTAAGCTGGGGCTCCTCAGCTGCCCACCTGAGAACTTAGGGTACTTGCCTGCCTCCCTTGGCTCAGGGCCCCACCTCTCTGCTGTTGTTCTGTCTCCTTTATGGCCTCTCTTTCTCTGTCTGCCCAGATTTCCTCTTTTCCCTCCATCTGCACCACCGGGCACAAAATCCAGAGCTGACAGGGCTCAGAGGGTGGGGACTGTGGAGGAAGAGAGAGCTCACACTGTCCCTAAAGGGGCATCCCCACCCACCTGCTCAGGGACTGTGGGCCTCAGCTTGTTGGACAGCCTGGTTTTTAAAAGAGGGGTTGGAAGTTTATGTGAAATTGTCGAGTCTTAAAACATTGGTAAATAAATTTTAAAATGTGAAAACACAGGTTGGGCCAAACAAAACAAACCTACAGGCTGTCGGTCTGGAGCAGTTTCCACATGCTCCTGGGAGACCTGGTCTCCCCAAGCCACGGCTTCATAAACTGTGGATACCAAGTCCCCAAACAGGGTGTCTCTTAGGCTCAGCCCCTGAAATCCACCCTCTGGCAGGAAACCACACCCATTCACACCCCACCCACTTGGGCCTTTGGTACCTCTGGTGACCCCAATGTACCCCACTGATTCCCCTGAGCTCTCCCTCCTGCTCTGCCCCAGCTCCTCCAGCTGTCTGGCCCTTGTCCTGCTTCTCTTGCTCTGAGTGCTCTCCCGAGGCCTCCCCTTCCAGATCCAGGGAGCCATCAGCCCTGCATGGTGACTTCCAGTCTATGTCCTGGGCATTTCCTTCAGCCTCTGGCACACATATCCCAGATGGACATGAGATTATGAGAACGAATGCATGAACAGATGGGTGACGGAAGCGTCCACTGAACTACTTGAGTGAGACTCCTACACGCCTCCAAGTAGCCTCCAGTATCACCCACCCACCGACAGTAGCACCCAAATTAGTGTTCATTAGACTCACCCAGGGGGATTATTAAAAATGCAGATTTCTGGGTCCCACTCACACCAAGATTCCAAGTCTGTAGTGAGGGATTCAAACTGTGCTCTCTCTTTTTTTCCCCGAGCATTCATCCTAACAAGCTTCTGGGCCACTCTGATCAAGGTGCTCAGGGGACCACGCTTTGGCAAACGCTGTACCGAACTGTGGTCTTCCTAAGACACAAATCTGGTGGTGTCTTCCGTGCTTCAGCGGCTCCCTGCACCTTCAAGATACAATGTGGTGTTGGAGGTGGCCCTGGCCTTTGTCCACTTTCACAGCTACACGCAGGTGACTAGCCCCATCCTTCTCTCACTCTGCCTTTGCATTCCCACCTCCACCAGCCAGGAATGCCCTTCCCAGCTTCCTTCTTGGCCAATTCCTACTCATCCCTCAAGGACGAAGCTCAGATGAACTTCCTTAGAGCCTCCCAGGTTGGATCAGCTTCTTGTCCTCTATCTTCCATATCATCGTGCCATAAATTCTCTCTAATTCACTTTATTTAACAAACATGCACATAGTGACTACTATGTGCCAGGCACTATTCTACGTGTTTCATACATGTCAGTTTACTTAATCTTTACCGACCCTATGAAATAGGAACTCTCATTATCCTCACTTTACAGATGAGGAAACTGAGGCATGGAGAGGGGAAATAATGTGCTACGTAGCTGGCAAGTAGAGGACAGGGACTCGATCCAGGTAGTCGGGCTCCAGAGTCCATGCTCTGTCTCGTGTCCTCACGTTGCCGCCTCTTACCTGTCCTAGCACGTTGCACACTGTGTTCCTGACTCTCCACCAGACAGAGAGCTCCTGCAGGCCTGGAGAGATTAACCTCCCAGCCCAGGGCCTAGCAAACAGTGCAAACTCAAAGAACCTTTGCCGAAGGACAAAGCTGTGCATGCTCATGACACTGAATCAACATAAAAATCACAAAACCTCAGAGTCTGAAGAGACTTTAAATGGGATCAGGTGCAAGGACGTGCCTAATAGTCTGCTCTTCACAGACTGATGCTCCAGAGGTGGCACACCACCTGTTCCATCTCTGCGTGACACTGACGCTTGACTGAAATGTGTCTCCATGGTCACACAGAATAGGCCGGACTTCTCCTGCAGAAAGGGCTCTTCAGATACTGGAGACAACCCTGGGGCTTTCACATCTGCAGGGCAATCTTGCCCTCTTCTGCCTGGTTAACCCCTACCATGGCCAATGAACTCTGATAAAAAACAAATAAATGTCTGATGTGTTTCAAAAGCCCCCCCTCCCCCCCCCCCCCCCCCCCCCCGCCAGCTAAAGTAACATGGGCCTTGGCAGCCTTGGGAACAGCAAGAGCCCTGGTTTCTGAGGATGGTGCATTTCCCAGAACTCTACTGTTGCTTAAAAGTTTTATGCTGATTAGGCTTCCAGAGCCAAGGGATTTCCCACAAGGTCTCTGTTCTCACACCAGTCTTGCAAAGCAACAACCACAATTACAACAACAATTCACTCCATTTTACAGAAGAAATAGTGGCTCCAGGAGGTAAAGCTTCCCCAAAGGCACACAGCTGCCAAGAGGCAGAGTACCATTCAAACCCAGGGCCAGGACTCCAGAGCTGGCCTGCTCCTGTCCTGCTGCCATTTTGGGAATGCTGGTTTTAACACAGTGAAATGAGCATAAAATAAGCGCCAAGGAAAGGCTGTGTCAAAGCAGGAAAATGGATGATTACAAATGAGCAGAAAAAAGAAAAACAACTAACCGTTCCCTAGTCTTTGCATCCCAATGGCCTTTCTCTGCTGCGCTTAAGGAGCCCCTCAATTTGAGGTGTTATTTTCCCCCTTGTGCTCATTTTAACTGCAATAACTAAAGATATTTACACCTACTTGCTCCCTTCCACAATTTAAATATCAGGAATTTCAGAATTTCCCTATTTCAAAACTCAAAACATCAAGGACTCAAAAATACAAAATGAAAGACTTTCATTAAAGGCTATTAGCATAGAGCAAGTTATTAGCACCATTTAAAATAAACATATTCTGAGAAACTGTGAACTGCATCTTAACTTTTTTTAAATCCTTTCTCTACCACCTCTACCCCTGACAGTGTACAGAAATGCCCAACGCACATACACACTTAATAAATATACGTGGGCTCATCATTTCTTTATCAAGAGAAATACAAATATTTAAACAACCTGATGTTTAAAATTGTTACCTTGGGTCATAACTTTCTCATGTTCAAACCATCAGAAAAAGAAAATTACCAACATGACAAAATAAAACATACAATCATTGCAGAAAGCAAAGCTGTACCGTTCACTTAAAGCATGAGAAAACCGAGTTATATCTGATTGCATCAACTATACCCTCTAAAATAATTATAAGTGCTAGTTTAGTATTCAAAAATTAGCCAAAAGAAATGGTGAAGAAAAAGTCCCTATATTTCAGGGTAGGAATGAAAACAAGTATTACTCAAGCATATCCTTTCATAGCATGAATTAGCAAAGTTTCTAACACCATAAAAATTAGCAACCAACAAAGCAATTAAATAAGCAATTAAACTCCATTTCCACAGAAACGTGTAAGTCCCCAAATTACATTTTACCTAGAAATAGAAGAGCAGTAAGAGTATCCATATCTTAATAGCTTTCCGAACTCCAACGTATCCGAGAAGGAAAGAGCTAAGACCCAAGCAGGGTAATTTACCCTGAAAAATTTTCCTTTCAGAAAGTATGGCTGAAAATTGGCTCTCCTAAAACAGAAGGGACTTTCACAAGAGTTATATAAGCAAAACACACAGGCCAATTCAGTGACGTGGAAACCACCTCATGCAAAAGAAACGCAGCGAACACAAGTAGCCCCCATTCACGTCTCAGATCCCGTCACCTCCTCAGAATAAAAATCCAGGCTGATTGGAACCTCCCACATCTGCAACCAAAGGATGGAAAATTTTTAATAAAAAGCTATAAACAATTAAAGGACCGAGTCCTAATACACTTTTTGGAAAGGATTCCTATTTTATGGTTTGTTAACCATCTGGAGTATCTTTAAACTTCCTATGTCCACCTTCTCTTGGCCACTTCTCCAGTTCTGGAAGGAGCAAGTGAGTATTTTAAATTCTCTTTACTGTTGGAAATAGCCTGTCATATGCACCAGATGTGTGCATGGAATCTGTCACAAACTGGAGAGGAATCAGGGAAACTTGCTCAAAGCCTCCTCTCTTCAAGCCACTTATTTCATGTGCCAAGTCTTTCCCACTTTCCTTGGCACACTTGGGACATCCCACTCACTGAGCCACCTGCTTGTCTTTCTATCATTCAAACTGCAGCAGAACACCACCTCCTCACAGAGCCTTCCTTGGTGGTGATGGGTGCCAACCCCTCGTCTCCCGCCCATAAGGTGAGGAGGTAAATGGAGGGAAGGCAGGCAACAGCAAGAACACCATTCTCAGCATGGCACAGAGGTTTTGTTGACTTCAAGTATCAGTACCAGGAGGAAAGGGAAGCAGGGTCAGCCTGCTTTTCAGGGCAGGTAGAGATTCATTCATCTAACAAACATCATGAAACACTACTGAGTGGTGTGCAGTGCAGTCCCTCGGGTACAGGGGAAACAGGATGTGGTCCTGCTCTCAGGAAGCAGACAGTCTCATAGGAGGAAAAGATACAAGAACTGAAAATAATGATACTGCATGGGTGGTGCAAGGAGGGGAACAGGTTCAGGACGATGTACATCAGAGAAGCTGGGGGGCCACGGGAAATTCCTAGAAGAGAAAAGGGCTGAGTGAACCAAGTGGAGGAGAGGAAAAAAGGGAGGTGAGGCGGAGAGCACTCCAGGCAGAGGGGCCCGGGGGATCCAGGCACAGAGAACAGACTGGATATGGAGAGAATGCCTAGCAACTTGGCAATGCTGTGTCACCGAGTCCAAGGTGAGAGAGGCCACAGGATGGCGAAGGGCCTCAGAGACCATGGGCCACCACTGAAGGGTTACAACCAAGGGTTGTAGGGCCAGATCTGTGTTTGAGGGCGGCTGCTCTTGGGGGAGCAGTGCAGTGCACAGATCTGCGCCCAGCATGAGCACAGGCTCCCTCTCAGGGAAGGGGAAAGTGCTAGGCGGTGAGGTCCGTGGCCTGGCTTCATGAGTCACACTCTTGCCTCACCACATCCAATTTCCCATACAAAGTCCCTGCAGACAGGGGTCTGAGTTTCATACCTAATGCCCCTCTCTGCCCCAACAACTCCAACCCACAGCCCACTGAACATAAAATGGACACCCAACTAGCAAAGAACCAGCCAGAGGGCCAAATACCTCTGCTCTTTGTGGCTCGGCATGACAAGAAAACAACCTGGGCCACTCAGTGCATCTGGAAATCTAAGAATCTGGGAATAGCCAGGCAGTTTAGGAATCTGTGCAGAAGCCAAACGCAGGTCACAGGGCCTAGCGTGCAGTGCACTCTAATTCCTCACAGCCGAGAAAGACACCCAAACAACCACTCAGTGGTTTGAGACTCCTGCTGTCAGCCATCCACCACTAGCACCAATAATAAAAAGACTCATTGTTTTAAACCCACTGTTCACTTGGACAACAACTGCTCTGGGCCTACTTGTTTGCCTGGAGGGTGCTCTACTCCAGAGAGAACCCCCTCCCCTCCCGGATACTCACAGAACTGCAGGCTGAGGCTCAGGAAGGCCAGCAGAGCAGCTAGGGCCAGCAGCAGCAAGAAGCGATTGCGGAAAAGCATTATTATTTGTTCTATCTCCTCCTCATGGTTTCACCTCAAATCGGGAACATGCCCTGTGAATAAAGCAGAGGCAATAAACATGTGTTCGGAGCTGGAAAACCAAATTTGCCAACTGAAAATAATCCAATTAAGCCCAGGCCTCTGGCAGGCCGACGTGGATCCTCGTGAGAGAATAATAGGGAGCTGTGGGTTCCGTCTCTGCCCTGAAATGAGGCCACCAAGAATGGGTCCATCAAATTAATAAGAGGAAATCAGTTTGTGAGTGGTTCATTTGTCTGATATCAACGTGGAACAAGATACTTTACAGCATGACCTTTCCAAAGAAAAAGGTAAAGGAATCTTATTGAGCACTTACAGTGTGCCAGACAATGAAACGTTTCCCGGACCAGCTTACGCTCACCCCATTCTGACTCACAACTCTGTCTCCAACTTTTTTGATGAATGTTTTGCCAAGATGACTGTGGTCTTCTTTATTTTCAACGTTAACCTGAATGTCAATCACTGCCACATATCCCACAGTAATGTCTTTAGGGACAGCTGGGGTGTGCCAGAGGATTCACTCCTTTAAGTAGTCCCCTCTGCTAATTAGAGACCTTGCCCCATTGAGCTATTTCAGCCTATCCATGGGTCTTCCTGCAGCCCCACCCACCCATTCTAATTTTCTCTAACCACCTCAGAACTATACAAAAGGACTTTTTAAAAAAGGCAAAATGGCCCAGCCGGGCGTGGCTCAGTGGTTGCGCATCGACCTAGAACCCAGGAGATGGGAGATCGGGGTTTGATTCCCCGTAAGGGCACGTGCCTGGGTTGTGGGTTCGATACCCAGTTGGGGGCCTGCAGGAGGCAGCTGATCAACAACGACTCTCTCATCATTCATGTTTCTCTCTCTCTGTCTCCCTTCCCCTCGCTGAAATCAATAAAAGATATTTAAAAAAAAAAAATGTTGAATGAGGCCCTAACTGATCCTTTTGTGAAAAAAAATAAATATTTGCTATAGGTTTTACCCCATCACTCATAGATACCAAGTTTATCTCCCGGGCTGATTGGCATTTGAAATAGAACTTGAAAATGACACTATCTTCAGAAAAGGCTCTTCAACTAAAATAAAATTAAAACAGTCATTTCCAACTGGATATTATGGGCAGAATCTCTTCAAATACAATCTCCTTCAGAACGATCAGATGAACGCTCATCTGCTGACGTGGTGAGGGATGCACCACTTTCTGAGAATATAGAAAACTACTAAACTGCGCACAGAGTGAACTGTACACTACGTGAATTCTATCTCAATAAAGCTGTTTTTTGTTTTTGTTTTTAGCCTATCTGCAGGGCATGAAATAGCAGCCAGAGCCCTGGTGCCCCTTGGTCCCTACCCCCACCTCCACCCCCACAAGGGCCCTGCAAGGGAGTTTGAGAACCACTCCTTTAAGGGATATGTCAGACTTTCTGCCAATAGAGAACATTTGCTAAAAGAGTGACAGAAATACATGTGTATCTCACAACTGAGCCTGGACATCTGGCAACCAGCATCTCTGTTAACAAACAGATACCAATTTTATACCTTCAAAGGAACATTGCTTCTGCCCCTTTAGTCACTGCCCCCCCACTAAGGGCCAGTGCCTAGTGTCCTAAGAAATCTGCACCTCTTCCTGGGACACTTCCCTCCTTGCCTTCGCGGGGTCTCTTCCTTCAGGGCCCCAGACACCAGACGCACCTCTTGGTTGCTCTGCGCTTGGGTGTGGGAGGGAGGTCAAGGTCTTTCTTCTGGTGCTGGGTCAGGTCTGGCCCCTCAACCATTTCCTGCCTCCAGCCACCAGGAGGATTTTCCATCACACTTACTGGCAGCTGTGGCTATTAGAACTACTAAGTCTGCACTCCTTGGCTTTACCAGACACCACTTTTTCATGCAAGGATGAACTACAAGATGGTTCAAAGTTGTCTTCACATGGACATTAGATGGAAACAATTGCTACTTGCTGAGTTAAATCTCAGGCTTTTAGCATGGTGGATCTGTTGCAGTGATGACCCCCAATTTGTTCATGCCTTTCTGGCTCAATGGTCTTCTCTCACATTGACTCTAAGCTTGGAATAGCTATTGGCTTTGGCCAATGGGACAACAGCAAGTGAGGTGCAAGCAGAGGCTTGAAAAGTCCTTAAGTACTGGGGCTTGTCCTCCTTTGCTGCTTTTGGAACTCTAAGACCACCATGTGAAGATGCCCAGCTAGGGGCTGGAGGATGACAGACCACGTGCAGCCAAGGCTGCAAACAACCAGCCTGCCAATCACCACACATGACAGAAAGGCCATCCCAGACCATCCAGCCCAGCCACGCCACTAGCAGATGGATACCAGGAGGGTGAGCCCAGACGAAAAGAACCGCATGGCCAGCCCACATGTCACAAGCAAATATAATGGTTGCTGTTTTAAGCCACTAAAACAGCAACCTGGGAGCTTGATACCAAGCAAAAGAGAACTGATACAATAAAGAGGAAATGCCTTGCACATTAACTAGGAATTTCTAAGCCAGGGTCTAGTCTCCACATCCACATCTGCAGGCACTGCATGCAAAGCTCCAACTTGTCTGCATTCTTCAATATGCTGAGTGCTGTTTGGAAAAGGGGCTATATTTAGTTCTAGATTTAAAATACTGAGGACATGTTGGCTTAACCAGATGGCTGGGATCATGTGACTGCCTTACTGCTTTTAGTTTTCAGGCTACTGACATCTCTGCATATCTGATGCTTTGTATTTGAGGACACAGGCCTCAATCTGGGAGCACCCACCCTTTCCCCTTGATACTGTCTGGGTTTCTGTGCCCTCCCCCTCTGACTCTCTTTTGGCAGCTGCCAAATGCCAGATAATGGTCAGAGTCTCGCTCCCTCCACTTGTGCTAGGGACAAGCTTGGTGTGATCACAGCCCTGGGAGTGTGCACACAGCCTAGGGGGTTGGGGGATGACAACACTGAGCACTGCAATGAACATATGCCCTCTTCTGGAGCCTATGTCCTTTGCGAACTAGGAGAGGAAGGTCATGCTTTGTTCTTAATTTTTAAAAACTAACTATAATGATGACATCATCCAAAATACACATGGATTGGAAGGTATTTGTGTTTGTAGTTGGAGCTAGGACTCCATCCAATGCGTATGTGTGCACCCCCGTTCATGTCCAACATGGGGACCAGGGTGCATGGGGACCAGGGTGCCCTGGGGCGTGTCTTCACTGGGGACACTTCTTTAGTGAAAGAGACTGACAGGAGCCCTGACAGTGGAAAGGGGACTGGCAGGTCCGTGATAATTCCCCGCTCAACCAATTGTTTTCTGTGTGCCTTCCTCACAAGGGACTGACTCCACTTTTCTGAGTCCAGGATCCAGCCTTTAAAAAAGAAGGGGGTCAGAGCATAAAAAAGCAGGAGGGTGGTGAGGAATGACTGTCGTCATTTGCAGAACAGTGGCACAGAGTTGGAGGAATCATAGGGACTGGGGGACCCCACACTGTCACTGAAACACAAAGATTCGCCCTTTCCCCTGAGCTGCTGCTTCTGCCCCACGCCGTTCCTCTTCCAAATCCTGACCACTTCCCTGCTCGCCAGCCCAGCCCCAGCCAGCAGGGCAGGCAGCCACGTTTGCAGCCCGTTCCTGGCGAGCCTTCCCTGGGGCTGACTCAGCTGTGGTGCCCCCACCTCGCCGCAGGGTTTCCCGCCTGGAACATCCCTGTCAGCTTCTGTTGGGCCTCATTCTAAGAAGATAGGATTACCAGCCAATGGGCTTTCTCCATCTCTTTGGCCCAAGTTCTGGTCCCACTGGTTATAGACCCCTTTCTCTTTTTCCATCCCTAGCAAGGAGGCTCGTGCAGCCACTTAGGAAGTCACACAATCCGTGGGGCCCTTCTGGTCATCTTCCTGCATATTCCTTCCCTGGGGGTCTGTGCACACACCCCTGGGGACAGCTGCAGCTCTTCTGGACACTCCATCACACCTGCCCAGTCATGCGAAGTGACAGCTAGGTCTCTGGGCCCACAGCAGAAACCCCACAGTCTGCTCACTCACAGTTGAGAAAATAAAGTCCCTGGGAAAACTCGCTGCCACTTCAGCAGGCCGAGATGCTGCGGGACTACGACCTACATACTTCAGCACGGCTCCCACATCTCCTAATCCCCAAATACCTCTCAGGTCCCATCGCCTTGCATGCAAAAGGTGCTCTAGACTCAATATGGCATCATGACCAAATCCAATTTCTATAAATACTTCAGTGGAAACAACTGTTTTGTGTCCAAGGCTGAACATATAACAGTGGCCAGTCATCAGATGTCTCCTGGGCACAGCCTTAGTCCGCTGTGCTAAACCCACATGGTAAAAATATCTTAAATCCAGAAATAAAATTGTTACTCTGAATTCCCAATGAAACAGCAAACAATAAAACAGCCAACTATACTTCAACTTTACAACAGATTTAAACAGTAAAATTTTTTAAGTATAATTTTGAAAAGAAAGTTCTAGTTAATAGGTACTTCTCATCATATTATGGTAAATAGCATTTCTGAATGAAGAGGAAAAAAGATCGTATCAAAGGCATTTTTACAAGCTATCATTCTACCACCAGAGATTTCCAAAGCCCAAGCCCTGGACGGAGTTTTACCTAGAGCTAGCAATGCCACGTCTAGTGAGTCTGGTCTCAAGGTCCCTCTCAATGAGTATAGAATTCAGGGTTTTAAATATGACCAGAGCTGCTTGAAAGAAAAATGTGCATTCAATTATCTCTCACTTGTGCAGTTAAAATACCATTACCAAGATAGAAAGATGGTATTAAAGAAAATGCTTTAGATATATTATATACTTTGATTTTTTTTGGTCCTAATCATTTTGGCCTAAGTAAATACAGTATTATAATTTTTAAAAAACCTCAAGTCTATAATTGTGAACTAAATATGAACTAAGCAAAGGTAAAAGCTATATCTTAATAGTCCTCACTGTCCAAGGTCACCTCAGAGTAGAGTTTAATTGCAAAATCAAAGATGCTTGGCTAAGAATAAGCCAGCTTTAAAGTCTGTTGAATGACAGGTTCCAGAACCTCATGAAAACCCCAGGCAGTGGGATAGGCACCAAGGAGGCTGTGGGCTCCCAGCAGTTATTCGCATTCCAGTTATTCAAATTCCAGCTAATTTGCAGGCTCAGTTCTAAATGCTGAAAGCAATTCGTTCATCTAGTCAATCAGTCGATTCAAAACAACATATTTCCCAAGAGCCAGTAGGTGTTGAGCACCATCTGAAGTGCTGAGGACACAGGACATGGGATACAGAACACAGTTTCTGCCATCTTGAAGCTTACAGCTGAAATGTAGAAAGTATTTATGGTAAAAATGATATGAGATCTAGGAATTGCTTTAAAATATTGGGGGGGGGGGTGAGGAGGAATTAATGAAACAAGGTTGGCAAAATGTTAGCAAGTGCTGAAGCTGGGTCCCAGATGGATCCTTGAGGGTGCATTATATGATCCTCTGCTTTCGTGTATGTTTGAAATTAAAAGTTTAAAGAAAAAGGTGTAAAAAAAGGGAAGCTCACAATCTGATCAGTGAATAAATATATAGCAAGTAAATATAAATAGACCATTAGGCCATATGAAACCAGTGCCAACGGGGAAGGAGGATGGAGGAGGGGAGGAGGCCTACTCAGGTCCAGAGAGGGTAGGTAGGTTTCCTCGAGGAGACTCAGCCAGAGCTCAGTCTTGACGAGCAGATTGGAGCTGCTGCATTTGTAAATGCATTTAGGGAAACAGCACCGAGTGCGACTATGCTGATGTACTGACTGGTGTAGTAGGACAGTGTGCATCATTTGTGAATGAGAGGAGCCAGAGAAGGGAAGTGGATGAGTTCAGGCCACTCAACAGCTGCACCTGAGTCTGCTGTTGCTGGGGAAAGATGGCTGCCCAGAGGGCCCATGGGGGCTGGGTCTAGGAGCCCCCACTTTGCCCGGGTCTGTTTGCCATAGGAAGGGTTTGCCTGTGGCCTGTAATCCAGATAGGTGAACTGAAAAGATCTCACTCCCTCTGCCCAGGCCAGCGTACATACTGACCCTAAGGAGTTGCACCACCAAGCGGACCAAACAGAGTCCTTGGAGTCCCCTCTGGGCACAAAGCCATGGACCTCCAGGCCGGAGTGGGGGTCGGGGTTGATCCCAGGATCCATGCCACCAAGCAGTGCCAGCTTGAGAGACAGACCAAGTTTGTGGATTGACCCTCATTTTCTAAGCCAGGGTTCCATCTCTTCCCAGCTCCAGCCTCCTTTTGGAATATAGGACAGGAACAGACCCAAAGGCCTCCCTCCTCTTCTCAGGAGGGGCAGTGCCTTAAAAGGTGCCTAATAGCCATGTGGGGGCCTCCCCTGGAACATCTTGCACTCTGCCCCACAGCTGACACTCCCAGGGTTCCTCTCTCACCCGGGTCCTCTGCTCCTGTGGAACAACCTGTCTTCCACCCTGGGGTAGTGAGAGGTGACTAATCCAGGATAGCAATAACCACAACCACCTCTTAGCTATGGGGTAACCACTGGGGGTGGGGAGCAGCCAGTGCTGCAGATCGGTGCCAAAGCTGACCCAGGGAAAAGGTAGCATCAGGTCCAGCGCTCTTTGGCCCTGCTTTTTAGGAATCGCTATGATCTGGCCACGTCCCATAAATCCCACTCCATGTCTTAGTCCTTCCCATACCACACAGTTAAGTGCATGGGCTCAGGGGTCAGCTGGCTAGGTCTAGAACCCATCTCTTACTGAGCCACAGTTTTCCCATCTATAAAATGGAAACAATCATAGAGTCCATCTCATAGGTTGTGTAAGGGTTACTGAGGTTAACATATGTAACTGGCTCCTAATAAGTGCTCTTGGTTGACCAGAAGAAAGGCCAGGACAGGTCAGAAGTAGCACAAGGCTCCAGGTGGCTCTGGGAGCCTGGCTTTCATGGCTCAAAGCCTTGCTGCACAACCAGAGGGCAGCACCCAGCACTCTGTCTTTGTCATGTTATTCCTCTTCACTGCAGAGGACACACTGTGTGGCAGGCACTTTTAACTAGCCACCAATGTCTATGCTCTCCTTCTTCCTAACAGAACACTCTAGGTTTTAGCTGGATACATCGCTACCCCACTAGAGATGATATTCCCCAGACTTCCCTGTGGCTAGCTGTGTTATCTGATCAAGTTCTGGCCAGTGAGTCTGACTGGGAGGACGTGCAATCCCACTCTGACCTCCCCATTCTGAATCACTGGGGTGCTGATGGGCCAGCTTTCTTGATGCACGTGGAAGACATCCTAATGGATGACCCCATGGTGCAGGCCACCCATTTTTTGACTGCCTATCATCTCCAATTGTTTTGGAAGAGAAGGATCAATCTCCCGACCTTTTTAAGTTGTTGTTATTTCAACTTCTGTTAGAGCAGCCAAACCAACACCCTCACCAGAACTGGCCACTAGCACTAGGAGACACTGGTCCTCTTCCTAGGGACCCCTCTTGGGTAGTGATGAATAAGCAAACTGGCATTCACGATGAACCACACTAGGCAGAGAGCTCCGGTCACTGACCAGGCTGAATGTCACTCTTAGCTGTGACATAAATGAGACAGGGTTATGGTAACTTTTGCTTTTTTGGGGTTTTATTTCTTGTTTTATCTTAATTCATGCCTCTATGACGATGACTTGGCCACAGGTAACAGGAAACACTAGCTAATGCAACGGGACTCATCAACATTCTCATATAATGAGCAATAGTGTTAGAAAGAGCTGCTCTGGGATCAGTGAATTCAGCAACTCAAAGGCATCATCCTTTGGGAAGCCGGCTCTTTCCATCTCCGGGCTCTCTGCCGTCTTCTGCATTTGTCCTATCCCTAGGATGGCTACCCTCAAGGATCATAAGACTGTGGCCACACTCGCAGGCCTCATGTTTCTACTGGAAGCAAGGAAGCCTTCCCAGAAACCTTCCAGTGGAATTCCCCTAACGTCTAACGGCCAGAGCTGTGTCACAGGCCCATGCCCAAACCAACTGCTAGCACCGGGAACTGGCCACTATGTTTGGGTGAAAGCAATCGGGATTCACCTCCTGGCGAAGGCCCACAAAGGGGAAGAGCAGGGGAACCTGCACAGAATTGGAATTGTTAGGAACGAGGGAACGAGGGGATGCCTGCAACAACCCACACATGGAGAAGACTTGACAACACACACAATTATTCTAAAAAATTATTCTCAAACCCAGCTATCTGATGACAGTACCAGATCTAGCAATCAAAGCGCACAGTCATAATTATATGTTTAAGAAAAACATCAGTGCTGGTTTGTAGTGACAAACGGCAGAGCAACATCCATCAGCCTCCTGACTGTACACGTTCTGCCAACAGGCCTTTGATTCCTATTTTACATGTGTTTAATGTGTGGCATGAATTATTTACCAACTGTTTCTCTCCACAAAGGATTGGAGGCAGGTAATCTGCAGATTTAGATTTTTTTAAAATCCCTGAAACATTGTTTTTTCCCTTCATGTGTGAATGACACATTCCTACCACTTTCTCCTTTGAAATTTTTTTCCAGGTCAAGGTGGCTGAGCATTTCTCAGCACCAGGCCAGACTGTAATAACTAATTCATCAAGCCAGGATTTTCACTTTTATGTACTTTTCAGTGATTTTTCCCCCCTGACATTTTGGGAGAAGTCTGTGTTCCATCCAACTTCGCTGCTTTGTTCTTTCTTAAGTTTTAGAAGTAGCTACATATGAAACTGACATTCTTATTTTAAAACGTTGAGAACTACTATAAGTACCTAAATAACGAAAAAGAACACACAGTTGGCAGGAGTTACTCACCAAAAAGCCACTTAAAAATATGGCTGATTCTTTTTATTTTGCCAGCAAACTGTATCAAAATGTCAAGGAAAACATAAGAGGATTAAATAGGCAGGGCTGTAAAACTACAAATACAAGTGGTGTACAATGAAGGCTCATGTGGGTAAAAGCCACATTTTTAAAGGCAAAAACAAAGCTCTTACAAGGGCCTGAGAATCACAGATGCGCAATGTGAATCAGGCAGGCACACCTGAAAGTGCAGGTTGCCAAAGCCACTCACAAATCTGAAAGCTGCATTTTCTATGTTAACAATACCCCACAGAAACGGGATTTTGCTCTGGATGGATATCTGAATGGGAGGACTCATGCACGCCACAGATCAAGGCATTTTGCCTGATCTTTTTCAGGCTGGGAGCACACTCATCTACAGAGCTTTGACAAAACCCTGTGCTCACTGCCAGCCCATTCCATGACTTGATCATGACAAAGCATGGGTCCCCGGGCTGTCTATGGATAGTAATCAATGCTGGTATCCGTGGGCAGGAACTCCATGCCCTTAAAATATCTTTTAGAAAACTGCTGGTTGGTTCAGTGGGAGGCTGGCAGCATCAGTAAGAATGAGCCCTCCTGCCCAAGGAGGTAGGTGGTCCAAGTGTGGGCAGCCACTGCCTGGGGGTGATGTGCGGGGCTGACATGGGTGACCTCTAGCAGCCCTCCATGTGCTGAGACCCTTGTTTTTTACGAAAACAAGCTCGTAAAACATTTTCTCCTGCCTTTGCACTTATGAGAAGACAGGTAGAACAATGAAAAGACAGGTAGAACAAAGACAAAGCTAAGAGTGCTGGCAAGTAGGAATCACAAACATTTAGTTTGGGAAGGAATCCAAATTGCTAGTCTAGTTCCAGAGCCCTTACAATAAAGTAGGGACTAACACTGTTATAAGCTCTAAAACTTTTATTCAGCTTGGGTTAAAGCTGTAATGAAGCACCAGCTTCAAAGTCAGTGTTTCTTATCATACACAGTGCTAAAAACTGAAAGCTTTTCTTCTAAGACTAGGAACAAGACAAGGAATGCCCACTCTCACCACTTTTATTCAACACAGTACTGGAAGTACTAGCCAGAACAATTAGGCAAGATAAAGAAATAATAGGCAACTGTTGCATTATTAGTTGGGTATTACAGGGCACCACAGTGGTAGAAATATTTGTCATAGATTGATTCTAGTAACAGCATTGTGAGTTCTGTTGGTTACAGAAGATTGGCTCTGCCCACCAACCCAGTGATAACTAACCACAGGCTGCCATATCGCTGATTCAATCAGGATAGAGATCTAAGTTTCCTCTTTTCAAGCTAGGAACATAACCTGAAAACCTTCTTTCTAAGAAAAAGGAATCATTCTAACAGATTAACTTAAAAGCAAAATGCAAAATCTTGTTCCTCCCACAACTGTCTTCCCCCCCCCCATTAAGGTATAATTGACATTTAACATTATATTAGTTCCACATGCACAACATAATGATCTGATATTTGTATATACAGGGTGTCCCAAAAAAATGTATACACACACTTTGAATAATTATAAAGGCAGTGTTTATTAAAATACATTTCGTTTTAAAAATTGAGCTATCAGCTGTTAAAGTGTGTATACATTTTTTTGGGACACCCTATATTTCAAAATGATCACCACGATAAGTTTACATTTGTCACCATACATAGTTATGAAATTTGTCTTTCTTGTGATAACTTTTAACATCTACTCTCTTAGAGACTTTCAGATATGTAATACAGTATTATTAACAATAGTCACAATTTGTACATCACATCCCCATGACTTAATTATTTTATAAGTGGAAGTTTGTACCTTTTGACTTTCTTCACCCATCCCCATCCCCTGCCTCTGGCAACCACCAATCTGTTCTTTGTATCAATGAACACAAAGTGAAAAACCTTGTGTCTGTTCACTTGTTTAGATTCCACACATATAAGTGAGCCCATAGGAATGTTTTCTACAATCTTCCCGGCAGGTGGCACCAGAACTTCAGCCCTTTAGCAGTTTCCCATAATGTCCTCAGGATGACCATCAAACCCTGCCCATGGCCTACAAGGCCCCACTGTCAGTCCAGCCTCACCTCAAGCTCCCGCACTATAACCCCCAGCCATCCTGGCCATCTCTCAGACCCACAAAAGAGCCTTGCTCCTTGGGGAATGGGGGCCTGTGTCCATGCATGTCCTCTGACAACACAATTAGGAGGTGGGTCAGTGGGGCAGGTACCTGGGGTGCCAGTCCACAGGGGGCACCAACCCCTGCAAGAAAAAGAAATAACTTGAGATGAAGAAAACTGTCCCTCTGAATCTGCTTGGGATGGGGGGGGACCCCAAGGAGCAGGCTGGAGCCAGGATATAAGGCCATAACAGTCTTCTTGGGAGGACACGGGTGGCCAAGGCATATAGAAAGGTTTGAAGCCAAGGCTAAAATGCTCAGGAGACCAGAGTGTGGTAGTTTTCAAGCATCTTCACAAATTCTCTAGCACATCTCCCATTAAGAGGGGGTTCTAGGTCTCCTAAGCAGACTTTGGGACTACCTCGATAAGTAGAATGGGATAGAAATGATGCAGCCTGACGTCTGAGGCCAGTCAGAAAATTCCATGCAGGTTCTACCTGGTTTGTGCTCTCCTGGGCTACTTGCATTGGCACCCTGAAACTACCATGCTGGAGAAACCAGGTCAGAGGCCACCCAGAGACAGGGATGCCCAAGCAGTCCCCGCTGTTCAAGTCTTTCCAGCCCAGGCATCAGACACGTAAGTGAGGGAACATTCGGATGATTCTAGACCAGCCACTGCCTGAATGACTGAGATCTGAGCAAGAAACACTAGCTGGGCCCAGTCTACCTCCAGACCATGAAGATAACAGTAAAATGTTGGTTGTTTGAAGTCACCAAGTTTGAAGAGGAATTGCTATGTAGCAATAGTGAGCTTCATGATGCAGGAATTTTGTCAGTCTTGCTCCTAGTCTTGTATCCCCAGTGCCTGGCCCAGAGCAGTTGCTCAATCAATACTTGTTGGATAAATGAATGAATGAATGGATGAATGAATGGTTGGATGAACAGAGAGGCTCACTACAGCCACCAGCAATCCATTGTCTCTGCCTTCCTCCAGCTAGCACGTTACCTCTGCTCTGACCCTCCACCTTTCCCACCTTGCTGACTCCTGATCAGCCCTCGACCTCAGCTCAAAGATAACTTTCTCAGGGAAACTGCCTTTGAATTCCCCTGTCTAGATCAGCATCCTGCATGACATTCTCAAGTCGCCCTGTTTTTTTCTTTCCTAACACTTCCCAGGACTATTATTACATAATCAAATAACCATGTTGAAATTCCTGTCTGTCTGTCTCCTGCCATTAATCATAAGCCGCCTGACAGTGGCAATGGTGTCGGTCTGTTCACAGGTGTGTCTCCAGTGCTGGACAAAGCCTGCACGGAGCTGGCAGATCATGTCAGAACATTTCTGGAGACCAGCAACATACAGTTCAGCTGTTTTACTCACAACAATTCTGACACCAAATGTGTGGGTTTCCTTTGTCTCACACCAACCAATTTTCCAACTCTCTGGACACCAGCTGGGTGTCCTACAATTTCAATTCAGTTCTGACTTAGCATCAGACTCCACAGGTTTAAGGGCTCATCTCAAAGACGGCCCCCACTTCACATGCCAGTTGCAAGTAACAGGTCCTCAGGTTTCCTACTTCTGTCAACTTGGCTACAATGTCCGGGAGACTGGGCAGTTTCTGACAACCCCCACCCCTTTCAGGTTCAGTAATTGCTAGAATAGCTCACAAAACTCTGGAAGACATTTTACTTACTGTTCCTGTAGATTTATCATAAAGGAACCACAAATGGAAGAAATACACAGGGAAAGGTGTGGGGCAAGGCAGAGCTTCCATGCTCTCTCAGGGCATGCCACCCTCCTGGCACCTCAATGTGTTCACAGACTAGAAGCTCTCTAAATCTCTCTGTTTAGAGGTTTTCATAGAGGTTTCATCATGTAGGCATGATTGATTCAATCACTCGTCATTGGTGCCTGAACTCAACCTCCAGTCCCTCTCATCTCCCTGGAGGTCAGGGGGTAGAGCTGAAAGTTCCAACCTTCTAATAGGGCCTTAGTTTTTCTGGCAATCAACCCACATTCTAAAGCTTCTGGGGGCTCCCAGCTTTCAGTCATCTCATTAGCATAAGACACTCTTAGCACTCTGGAGTTTCCAAGGGTTTTAGGAGCTGTGTGCCAGGAACCAGAGACAAAGACCAAATATTTATTTTATATGATGCCACAACAGCCAATTCCAGTATCAGAAGGTGCTAATTCTCAGAATTCTCATTAATGCTGAGCCAGAATTGGTCTCTAACTACTAGCCTATCCTCTACTAGGCTTTCCAAACCTACTCAGACCTGGTCATCCTCACTACACAAACCCCAGGGAACCCAAGAGCGTGAGTGTCTTCTTCAAGTTTACACCTCAGTCAGAGTGAGAGCTAGAATCTGAAGCCAGCTCTTCTGACTTGCCAGTTCAGGACGACACTACTTCCTGGATATTTTTGTGGTAGGCAGTTAGACAGACATGAGCAGAGTAAGGACAATAGGACAGGTACACAAAGTCACCAGGGTGGAATGCCCTGGGTACCTAGCAACTGGCAAAACTGGGAAAACAAGGACTTCACCCCCAGGGTAACCTTTCCTCCCCTGCCATGTCGTTAGTCATGTGGCAGACTGCCCCCCCTCCCTGGGGGAGGAACAAGGCCAAAGAGTGGCCTCATGCAGCTCCCATGCAGGCCCTTGCATGACCGCTCCCGTGGGCATTAACCTTAGGGATAACATCTAGGTCTCAATTGTGTTTCAGCTCCAGGCCCAGAAGAGCAGTAAAACCAGACCCATGCTGACATCAGGACCAGCATCACTGACTAATGACCCCCTGCCCTGGTGCCGACCAATCAGTAGAGACCACAACCCTGGAAAGCTGATTAATATTCTACTGAGATCCTCCACAGGGACCTCACCTAAAATCCCCACCCTTAAAAGCCCTTAGGACAGAGGATCCAGCCCACTCTCCCTTTCTCGGACACACCAGGGCCTTTCCCATCCCCCTCTTCTTTCTCCCAAGGGTATTACTTTTACCCTTCTCTCTCCTAAGCTCCAAGGGCCACTGTAACTTGTTTCCTGAACCCATTTCTTCTGTGGCTCACTTCTTCTATTTCTGTGACTTTCTAAAAAAACTTTTGCTTATAGTGTGAGTCTTGGCTTTGAATTCTTTCTTAGCCAGAACTCAAGTACTGAGGTTGCTGAACTGAGGTCTGGTCTGACTCCACTGGTCTAAATACCTGGTGCCATTTTTGCTGTCAACATTTTCACTGATGTTAAATGCTCTGGAAGTACCACGATCCCTCCATCCAAACAACAAAACAAGCTGTGCACTTTTCATAATGGAGCCTATGAAAAAGGTGAAGCTGCTTCATTTAACATATAGTGTTCAATGTGTGTATATAACAAGAGTTCACGGCACTATTTTAGGCACCTCACTGACAAATGCCTAAAGGATGAGCCCCTGAGCAAACATCTAATTCAGGCTTTAATTTGATTCCTATTTACTGGACAGGCCCTGTGTTAGTTCTCTGCAGAGGGTACTCTTTCTGCTTTCTTTTCTTTTCTGTTACTGGTCATTCACAGGGTCTTTGAAAATTAAAGACATAAACTAAGATAAAGAATACTCCAGGTGCCTGCAGCAGTTCAGTAAGACAGCACCCCTGAGCAATTGAGCTTTTGAAGACAATGCAATGACCTAGAAAAGAAAATGTGAAAATTTTAATGTGACTTAATGTGGAAAAAAAAGGATACAGAACCATGCACTGCATGACTCTAAGTTTTTAAAAAATGTATATATGTATATGTTTGGAAAACTAGGATGGAAAGAAATACAAATTTCAAAATGACATGGCATCTCTCACCCTTCGGATTGGCAAAAAATGAAAAGATCATTCATCTCTAGTGAATGTTACTTACTAGATTACTGGTTTATTATAAAAGGATATAACTCAGGAACCACCAGGTGGAAGAGATGCATAGGGCAAGGTATGTGAGAAAGGTCGCATAGTTTTCGTGCCCTCTCCAGGTGTGCCACTCTCCTCAAATCTCCACATGTTCATCAAGCTGGAAGCTCTCCTAACCCCATCCTTTTAGGTTTTTATGGAGGCTTCATTACATAGGCATGGTTGATTAAATCACTGACCACTGGTGACTGATTCAACCTCCAGCCCCTCTCCTCTCCCCAGAGGTCTGAGGGTGGGACTGATTCCAACCCTCTAATCACAAAGCTGGTTCTCCTGGCAACCAGCCTTCATCCTTAGGTTACCTGAGGCCTTGCCAAAAGTCACCTCATTAACATAAAAGACACCATTATTGCTCTCATCACAGGAAATTCCAAGAGTTTTAGAAGGTCTGTGCCCGAAACAGGGACAAAGAACAAATATACATATTCTCTAATATAAATCACAATATCAAGGTAGTAACTTTATTATTATGCATTCCCTACAGCCCTTTGTACCAAGAAGGCACCCAGCAAACACCACAGGACTGGTCTGAGTTTCCCCACCTGGAAACAAAGTGCCCTACACTTAGCACTAGCCTTACTTAGACTAGCCCTATGGTTCCTGTCCCTGCACCAAGCCTCGCCCCTAGCACTGTCAATTCCACCCTAATAAACAGGGCTGGGCATAGAGAATAAAGGAGACCACCCTTGGGGCCATTCATCACAATAAATGCTGCTGCTAACTCTGTGAACTCTCTCAGCCCTCAAGTCCTCAGAGAAACAGAGTAAAACTGCAGGCTAAGAGCCCGTCCCTTCTCAGGCAGCATGGACTCATGGAGGTGACCCAGCCCCTCCAATCAGGCAGGCCCACAGCCTTAACTGTTCATTTCAATGTGCTCATGGAGTGGGTGATAGGCACAAGCAGCACACATTCTGAGCCAAGTGGTCAGAATTATTGGTATGAATTGAAAGGGAAAAAATAAATTGGAAGCCAACTTTAGAGCTTCATCCTTGGGGGTTCCAAAAAAGCGGTCCACCCAAAATCTTGTTGGCACATATCTTGATATGTAATGACAGTTTCAGCTTTCCCCACCAACTACATGCTGGTGTTCTGATGCCAGCCTCTATTTTTATAGCCTGAGTAATGCCTGGGCAAAGGACCAGATGAGAATCAGAGACAGAGGGATGGGGCAAGAGAGGTGATGGCACAAGAAATGGGGCCCATATCCTACTGAGCCTCCAACAGCAAACCTTTCGGAGCAATGTCTGGGACAGCAGCCAAACCCTCAGATTCTGGCCAACTTCCTTTGCAGCCTCATCACCCTTATAGCCCCAGACCCAGAGCTCCCTTTTGGCTGGTACCTTATCTGCCTTGTTCACCACTGTGCTAAATGAGTGAATGACCACACCATAGCAGCCCAACTCCGGGACACTGGACTACTCACTGTTGCCTGAAAGCCCGCACGCCCCTTTTCATAACTCGGTGTCTGTGCCCATTTCACTCTCTTGGCCCAAATGCCTTCTTGATCTGGTTAATTCCTGCTCAAATTCAGCTCAAATGCCACCTCCCCAGGGAAGCCCTGCCTGACCCTGAAGCTGGGTGAGGTCCTCCAACATTGGGCAACCACAGCCCTCCCACCACCTTCATCAGTACCACAGGCTTGTGTCAGCTTCTTTGCCTGCCTCTTCCAGAGCTGGGTGGGCACAGAGCTGAGTAAGCACCAGGTGCTCAGTAGGTGTGTGTGGGAGGGAAGGGAGGGAGGGAGAAAAGAAGGGCATGAAGACGGATGCTGTCACAGAAACCTACAGCAAACTGAACAAGAACAAAGCATTAAAACCCAATAGATCAATGGATCATTCATTAATGTTTACTGGGGGAAAATAGCAGGAAGTGGTTGCGAAAATATTAATATGAATTTGAGTGGGAAGCAGAGGTCACTTTGCTGTGTCCTCTCCTCTGCACCCCTCCAGATGTGGGCTGGAATTCGGGTTGAATAGCAGGAGAAACTTTGGAAGGCGGGGTGAGTGGGGGCACTTGCAGGCTCATGAGCAAGGAGCTCTCAGAGGCTTGGAGTTCTCATAGGCTCCTCTGGCCTTGAGGGGGCTGAAGGCCATTTTTTTCTAATGTAACCTCCAGCTGCTGAGGGAGATAGTCTAGAACTCTTTACTACAAAGCTGTTAAGAACATGTCCTGGGGCAAGAAACAGGGATAATGGGGACCTTCCATTGTCTTGCTGGCCCAGTTCCCAAAAGTGGGAACAGAAACAGGGATTGAAGACAGATAAACTGGGAATAAAGACTGTTTTTGGCTGGAGCCTTCTTAGCACAGTATTTCCTTCTGAGACAGACACCCCTAGTTGCCCGTCAATATTCATTCCTTCTTCCTGGCTAAGGGAATCCTGATTTAGGGGAGGGGAAAACAGTGTGGCAGAGATTGCCAGCTAATCATGAAACCCATATACTCTTTATCCCAGGCACAGAGCTGGACCACCTTTCACAGCGTCAGCTGCAGGAGGTGTGACCATGTGACTGGTTATCAAAGGTAATTCACCACCTCCAAGCCTGGTCTATGGACTCCTCCCCAACACCATCCTCCATGCTCCTTCCTCTTGTGCTGATTAATGCAAACGAGCATGGCAGCCTTAAGAGCCTGGGTCCCCAAATCACCTCTGGAAGGAGAGACACCCCCCACTGATCAGGAACAACCATTCTGGACTTTGTGTGAGCAAAAAGTAAATGTTTATCCTTTTCAGCCATCAAACATATCTGGTTTGTTTTTCAGCAGTGAGCCTACCTAACTATTCTGTGCAGCAACGTGACTGGCTAAATACTCACATGGCCCTTTTAACTGGGAATGGTCATGTGACACAGTTCTGGCCATGAAATGTCAAGGGAAGTCTGCTGGGCGTTTTGAGAAAAATGTCTGCTTTCCTGATCAAAAGTACCACTGTGGCTGGTACCTCCCTCCTGAAGGAATTCTGCCATCCTGAAGGAAAGGCCGAGAAAATAACAGAAGTGTCAGTCCAGACAGACATCAGCTGTTGAAACCAATGCCAACAACCACCTACTTTCAGACATCTTATTACATAAGAAAAATAAACCATTATTTGCTTAAGCTGCTAAGGTAGGGCTTTCTGTTGCTCGAAGCCAAACACAATTCTAACTGCTTTGCAACCACTCATTCATTCATCCAACCTTTATTAAAGCCTATTTCATGCCAGTCCTTGGGCTATTTAGAGATGAGCTGGGGTGGCCCCTGACCTCTAGGAGCTCCCAGTCACGTTGGGAAGACAGGCCTATGAGTGGACAATCCTAATGCAGTGGGAACTGGATACTGTGATGACACACGACGTCCCAGGGGAGTGTGAGCACTGGGTGGTGGGCGGGCAGGGGCAAGGAGTTCCCAGCTCCCTTTCTGGCATTCTGCACACAGAGCAAACAAACACTCCTCAAGCTAAAGAGCAAGTGAAAAGAATGTGCTATGCTCAGCCAAGCCAACTGCAATTACTCACTGTAAGTAGAGCTGTTAAACACCATCAATTAATGCAGCTGTTTCAAGATAATCAGCAGTCATTAGAGCAAGATGCACAAGAGGAGAAAATTAAAATTCATACACCGTTAACTTAGAAATGCTGGAAATTATTCGAACTGAGGATGAAGCAGCCTTGCTTAGATAGTCTTGCCTCCTGACATTAGCCATTGCCTAAAATATAATTTCTTTCTGAAAGAAGACACAGTAATTTTTTACCTTGAAGACAGAAAAAAAAAATCAACTGTCCATACCATGACCTTTGACCATAAATGTCCAAGCTTTGATTGTTCAGGTCTGTGTTTCCATTAGGAGCTCTGATGGAGACAAATTGGCGACAAAAGATGACCCATCTGGGAAATCAAGAGGCAACCAAGACCAGAGAAGTCAGAGCACCTAGGGAACCATTTGAAAACTAGAGAAAGGTTTTCCTCCTTTTAATTCAATTCTGCATACATACAAAAAAAAAGTTTTTTTAAAAAAACAAATGGCATTATTTGTCATTTTTTTAAAGATTTTTAAAAAATTGACTTTAGAGAGAGGAAGAGAAAAAAACACACACACATCAATTGGTTGCCTCCTGCAAGTGTGCTGACTGGGAATTCAACCGGCAACCTGGGTATGTGCCCTCACTGGGAATCCAACCCACCACCTTTTGATGTTATGGAATGATGCTCCAACCAGTGGAGCCACACCGACCAGGGCCTATTTGCCATTTCTTTATTTTCCAAGTGTGGGGCAGGTATTAAAAAAAAAAAAAAAAAAGACAAAGCCTCATTCACTTCAAATTCCAGTAGTTTAAGCAGGCTCCCCATAAGAGACCTGATGATCAGGTTTCCAGTCTGACTGCTGACTTATTAGTGTGAAGTACTCCAGGGCAGAGCAGATGGTGTGCTAACTACACTCACAAGGCAGAGAAGCGCTCAGGTTCCTGAGGCAGCGATCACAGGCGGTCTCTCTAGTCCTCTGCGACCACTGGAGGCCCTGAGCCAGCTCTGTGATGGCAGGGGCTAGCTGGGGAGGCTGCATCGGGAGTTCCTTTGTAGGACACATAAGCAAGCAAGGGCGAGGTCCGAGGAGGAAGGACCTCCCTTTCCGGGACCAGTTTCTTAAACCCAAGCCTATCAACAGTTTCCCAGAGACCTTCACGTCAAGGAGGTTCCAGCTATGGAAGACGCAGGAAATATGGTTGTCTGGCCTTCCACATCAGTCCCCTACCTGCTCCCTGGAGCAGCTGTACCATTTCTCACTCAGAGAAATGGGTCTCCTGACAGTCTCATGGGCTTCTGGGGCTGCTGGAGAGCCAAGTCCAAAACAGTGGTCAGGCCAGTATGCTGTTGACCAGGACCGAGAACAGGGCTGGCAAACCAGGTGAGTAAATATTGAGTTTATGGTCTCATATTACACTTCCCGCTAACAACCTTAGACCAAAAATGATAGTTAAAACTTTAACAACCAGCATGTGCCCGACAAATACCAATCAAATGTGTGCCTGTCTTAAACAGCTGGCAAGGCCACGTCATACCAGTGTGCACCAGCTAAAGATCATCAGCCCCTCACCCACCATGGTGACCCCTTTATAGGCCACACCGTAGCCTCTAATGGCTGTGACAAGGTGGCCAAGAGCCAGGTGAGTGCCTGGGAAATGTCTGCACTACCATTCATGTCCTTTGCCATTAACTTAAGTATCATGTCCTCTGTTCCATGAGGACAGAGACTGTGTGTCTTATCATTCACCTATATTCATTTTATCAGTGCAGCTGGTTGCACAAAAATGTATTTTTAAAGAATGAATAAATAGTAATAACAGCTAATATTTTTTAAGCACGTACCATGTGCAAGGAAGGCACTGCTCTAAGTCCTTGTCATGTACAATCTCATTTCAGCTTCACAACAATTCCATGGGTTAGGTATTATTATCATCATCACAATATTACAAATGAGGAAACTGAGGCACGGAGCGGTTAAGGAACTTGCTCAGAGGTACGAGACTAGTAATGCTAGGTCCAGAATTCAAAGCCAGTCTAGCTTCAGAGTCTACACTCTTAACCACTGCAGTGTGCTGAATGCACAACCAGACTCAGGTGCTCTAGTATTAGGAAGTCATCCTCTGAGAACATCTGATAGCCACAAACCCGGAGACATCCTCCCAGGAGGTTTCTGATGGTGCTGAGCACATGCTGTTTCTGTTTGTTTGACTTTTAATGAAAACCGATACCTAAGCAGGAGACCACCTAATTTTAAATAACTATGAAACCAAATTTGGTTATCAAGCCACTGTAGCAAGAATATCTAGGTTTATATAGTATTCTCTGCTCGAGGTACATGAATTGTAGGGGAAGCCTTTTAAACACCCTGTGGTCCTGTTTTCCCATCTCAAAGAAGGTCCCGGGCTTGCTGGAAGGATTGAACAAGATCACAGACAAGTTTGCCTGTTCATATGATAAGGTACTGCATAAGCATAATGGATGATCATAATAATCAGTATACTTCAATACAATGATGGATCAAAATTTCTATACTCATAAATCTGTACTTGTCAAAATTCTATACTTGTCTGTTCTACTAAAAAAGTTCCTATTTACCTCTACATGTTTTAGTAACCATGTTTAAAGCTTAACAATTTATTTCTGCAAGACTGTTTCCTTTCATTATTATCTTTGAGCTTCCATACATTTCTACTGTAACTTTAATAACTTTTCTCTACCTTAATCTAGCTGCTTCGTTCACTTTAGAAGCATAAAGAGTTAATGAGGCAGTAAATGTTTTAATTTAACTTTATATTCTCTTACATTAGCAGATGACAAAATTAGCAATTAAAAAGCTCAAAATGATATTGCTGTAGCTCTGAAGGCCTGAAGTTGGGGTTGGATGCAAGAATGAGGTAGGTCTAGGGAAGCTAGCTGTGGTTCTATTGGTTGGAAAGACATGTGTCTCCATATAATTGAGGGGGAGGGCAAATAGTATTCGACCTGTTCATAAATCTGATATAAATGATACCTCTCACCACGTACAGGAGTGGAGAGGAAGGAAGGGACGGGAGTGTCAAAACCAATTTTCAACTCAGTCTGTTTGTTAAAGCTCTGGTTTCTAAGCTATTGATTAGCTCTCTCTAAGGAAGTCAGTTATACACGGAGGCACAGAGAGTGGTAAGCAGATGACAAAGGGATGCCTAGCATTACAAAAACATAAATGTATAAGTTGGGGAAGTGACTGTGCAAACAAACAGAATTTTCAAGTTCCTACAGTTGCTACTACTAGATGTCTGAGTTGCCCAAACTCTCCCCTACCCTCGAGTACTAGCACAGAGGGGGCTCCACTGTGTTAAGTGCAGATGGATAGGGCTGGGGGAGAGGGAGGAAGAGAGGGAGGGAGAGGCAGAAGGATGCGTAGATGACCCAGCCAAGAGGATACAGGTGCAGGTGCCCCCGGGCTGTAGGAACTACTCCACAAGGCTCCTCTGAGTTCTTTTCACAGTGCCTTTTTAATCATTAACTTCCTCCATGTTCTGAACGAAGCTGACTGACCTGTCCCTTTCCAAAAGCCAGTGTCTTCCCCCAAGCAAAGCCCTAGCATTCAGAGCAGCATGTTGGTTCTGGGGGTGGAGTCTGTGACTCAGTTAGGCCACCCTGACCCACCTGCCTTTTGGACTCAGAGCAGACCTTGCAATTCATTCCTGGCTCACAGGTGCCTCTTCATAGCTGCCTTGAAGTACCTCCAGGCCCTAATCCATCTGCAAGGCTGTTCTGCAGATTCAAGAAGGGGCCACGGGAGGCTGCTTCTGACAAAATGCCCACAACCCTAGCAGAAAGCAGCTGGTGTCTCTTCTTCACCCCCTAAGTGTAGGTGCACAGACCCTCCTGGGTGCTTCTCCCTTTGCCACTCCCCTGGACTCTCCTTTCAGCATCTCAGGTATAAGGTGGCTCCCCCAGACCAACGTCGCTCAAGCCATCATTTCCAAAGGGGCACAACCATCATTCAAAAACTTAAGATGGCTCAGTGCTCTCCCACTTTGCTAGCTCAGCTCTCAGACAGCTTTCAAAGCCTTCTAGAAACCAGAATGGTGGGCCCAGCAAACCTTATTTCAGGTTACTGCGGGTCCATTTCCCCTATCTCCGTGACTTTGCTCTTATTGGTAATCCCTACACCAGACTGTGGGCACAAGTCCTAATCCACCAACCAAGAACCTTGTGCCAGGGTTGAAGTCTTCCCTCTGAATTTTTAGGACCTCGATTTTTCTCCCATCCTGGCCTACCCACCTCCAGATAGCAGAGTCAGTCTCAGCCCCTCCCGCCCTTTCTCACTCACAGATGCAGGCATTAATTAAACCTCTTCTAGAAAACAGATTTTCACCAGCGGCAGGAATTCTGGGTAAGAGCCAGACCTGGAGACAGAGACAGTCTGGGTAAAAAAGATAAGCTCACACACAACAGCAGTGAACCTGTGGGCAGTGCAGGTTCACGCATCCAAGAGGCATCCAAGTGACATTCTGAATTCCAGTTCTTCCTGGACTCTTGAAAAAAGGTGCACCAGGTGCCCCTGCCCCCTCAGCCTCTGGCTGTATTCTCCACGGCTGACCTGTGACAGGCAGAAGAGCTGCACTTTGTCACCATCACCTCCGACAGAAACACTATCCAAAAACACCTGCCTCCTCCCCCAACAGAACTGCAAACCATACTGCCAGAAGTGTGCAAGAAGGGGCACTCACGGCTCTGCCTGGGAAGCAGTTATCTGGGGTGGGCAGTGCCCAGTGGAGTGAAGATGGCGCAATCAGAAGCAGCCAGTGGGCCCCACAAGCACACCACATCTCCAAGTGCTTCCTCCGTCATGGGTAGGCATGAGGAAGGCCGAAGCAGGCTGTGGCCACAGCTCAGGGCCCTATCAGTTAAGCTGTGTAGGACTCACCTCTCAGCAAACAGCCTTAGCTCCCCAGAGGGCCCATCACGCTCTCACCCCAATTCTGGGATAAGGACAACTAATTTCCTTCCTGAAAATTCTGGATTCCCCACTGAGGTTAGAGATTCAAAAACTGAGCTCTGTGCCCCAAATACACCCAGAAATGAGTTTGTTTCTAGTATGGATATATCTAATATGTATATATAAATTGTATGAATTTAAAGATAACATTTTGAAAATAGTGCAGTACAATGGGAAAACATGGGTTATGGACTCAGACAGACTGGATTCAAGAAGGAGATCCATTTCTTTAGACAAACACTGAGTACCTACCACTTAGAGGGTGCCAGGCTGGGTGCTGGGGCTACAGAGATAGTTTCACCCTGTCTCTGGCCAATGGGGCATCCAAGAGTCAACAACTCATCACAGAGAGGAGTGGTGAGGGCTGAGGAGGTGCCCACAGGAATTTGTGGACACTCAGAGGGAGACTTCTGGGGCTAATTATTAATTCACTATTGAAGGGTGAATGAATATTGAGTTAATTACTATTCAAGCCAATCAATAAAACAAAAAAAGTTACTGATCCTGCAGTTTCACAAATACTTAAGAGTGCTGTGCTCCAGAGGCCAGGTGGTCCCTCCTGTCCCTGGTGCCCCAAAGCAGCCTCCCAGGCATCAGTGAGGGTGGGCTGGCCTGGAGCCAATGCCTAAAAGAGATGTACCCCCTACATGTCATTTCTCTGCAATAAGCAATTAATTTCATCCGAGACATAATGAAAGCCAGGAGAAGGGAGGGGGCAGATTCGCACGCTGGCTTCCAGGCTGTAACCACGCATCTCTACCTTTCTCCAGGGAACGTGAGGCTGGTCAAACCATCTGTTTTAAACTCTCTTCCCACACAAGTCCGGCCTGGGCACCTACACCTCTGAGGGGAAGGACTTGTTGCCCAGCCCCGTCTGCAGTTGGGTCACGTTTGTAAAGCTGGGTTGGGCACTATCGGCTCCACGGACCCGGGTTCATCTGAGGGCCTCTGCGAGGAGCAACAAATGTCCCCAAGCCGAGAAGCCCTCGCGAGGCCCCGCTGGCCATTCACCTCACACCTCCCCCTTCCTGATCCCATATCTCCCCAGCTTTTACTTTTCTAATGCTTACGACGCATCCCTGCCCTCCCACGAAGACCCTGGGCACGCAGGGGCTGCAGCCTCGCTCCTTCGCCACGGCGCCGAGCGGAGCGCGGAAACATGGCTCCCCGGGCGCCGGCTCCGCCGCCCTCCAGCCGCCCACAGGTACAACTTGAAAGCCCGCGGCAGCCACAGAGAAAGCAACCTGCTCCGGGCGGGGGCAATTCTGTGCGTGACAAAGCCAGTTTCTTGAAGAGATCGCGACATACTCAGGTTCACGAGCAAAAGCCACGCCGCGGGGTCGGGGCGGCGCCGACCTACCCTGAGCGTCCAGGCAGGTCCGCCCGCGCCCGGAGGACCCTCGGCGGGGCCCCGAGGCGCCGCGGGCGCGGGGCGCAGGTAGCCGCGAGAAGAGCCACCCCCAGGAAGGCCCCGGAGAAGTTGCCGCCGCCTTCTCATCTGGAGGCCGGGGACTGGGAACTGCCGGCGAAGGGGGACCCGGGCAGCTCGAGTTCGGGCTGGACTCCGGCGGCGGGGGTGCGGGGGCCGAGGGGAGAGGTTGGAGGGGCGGGGACGCGGGTGGAGTCTGGCGAGGCGGGAGAGGCGCGGGGCCGGGGGGAGAAGCGCGAGGCAGTGGGGTGGGCGAGGCGCCCGCGCGAGGTCGGGGCTGGGGCTCCGGGGCAGGGCGGCGCAGTGGTCGGCAGGGTTAGAGGGCGCCGGGGCTGGGACAGGGGGCGGGTGCTGGGACCAGGGCGCGCGGGGGTGGCTTGAGGAAGGGGCTGGCTCAGCGAGAGGGAGCGAGTCGGGCTGGGCTTTGGGAAGGGCGCGCGCACGAGGGAGGGGCTGAGTCGCGGGGTTCAGCCCGCCCCAGCCCCCCACCACTCTGCCACAGGAGACACTGCCGGGTCGTCCCGGCCTCGGCACGACCAGAGGACCCCCCCAGCCTCGCAACCCCGGACGCTGGGTCGCTTGCCCACCTTGAGACTCGGCGCCGGTTATCCTCAACCGCGACCAGCCCGGCCCCAGCCCCGGCCCGCGCCGCGCTCACCGCCCATCGGCCCGGCCCGGCCGCGGCTCCGCCGTTCCGCGCCGATTCGGCGCCCGCCGACTGCTCGCCTGGCTGGAGGGAGGTAGGACCGCGCGACAGCGCGACAGCCCACGGCGCCCCCTGCTGGCCGAGCCGCGTCCCGCGCATGGCCCGCCCCGCGCGGGTCGCCCTGCAGCTCCGCCCCGGAGGCGGGGACGCGAGGAGGCGTCGCGACCTGGCGGGGGAGAGGGGCGCGGAACGGGTGGCGGTGACGGCGCTGGCGCTGGGGGCCGAGCTCAGCCCCCAGACACGGGCCAGTCTGCAGAGCTCCCGGCGGGCGAAAGCTACGGTCACGGGCGCCTGAGTGCGCAGGGACGGCTGCGCGCCTCGCAGCGCGGGACTTCGGACCAGGGACCGCGCGGACGCACGCGGGGGTCCACGAACCGGCTGGGGCCTGGGACCCTGGTGCGGGTGCCTTTGGGCCGTCCGCGTGCCCTGGTGCCGCCCCGACCCCGGGGCTGGGCTGGGCGCGCATGTTGGGGTCCGTCACGGCTGGGTGACTGTTGCGGCGTGGACCCAAACTGTCACGACTCTCGCCACCGCGTCCCCCGTTCCCCCTTCACCTACTCCACGCATCTCTTCCGGCGCCGACCACATCCGGCCCCGTGTGTCAGCAAGAGACCTCGCTGCCGCTCCGTCTCGGGGTGGTCCGCGGGCGCCCCGGCGGGGCGGGTCCGCTCAGCCCGCGTCCCCTCCCCCTCCCCCCTCCCCCCCTCCCCCCTCCCCCTCCCCTCCCCTCCCCCGCCCCGCCCCGCCCCGCGGCTCCCTCGGAGGCTACTGAAAAGTACAGAGCATTCGACTTGTCTCTATAACTCTGGCATCCGAGGGTTGAACTTGATTTGAAACCATATTTGTGGGTCGTTTCTTTCAAATGTAGGCCTTCGGTGTCGGTGGGAAGCCTGTAAGGACCCATGTGCACAACGGGCCTTAGCAAAACAGACACTCATCAGTGTCGCTGCTTGTTGCCTCGCAGGCGGCCCACTGTCTGGAGGAGCTAGTCATTGGCCTCTAATTTCACGCCTGTATCGATGGCTCCCAAATCCATGCACTACACCCGCGTCTTACCCACATGCTTCCCTACTCTCTGTTTTCCTGCTAAGAACTTCCCATCTCAAATCAGCGCTTCTTTCACCAAATTCTCTCTCTTCCCAACTCCCAGCTCCATCTACCCCGTGGTCTCACCATTCCCCAGCCTCCTGGGATGCCTTCCCCACTGGAAGGCTCAATGTGCAGTCAGTGTTTGCTTCCGAACCCTGCTAACCTGCCCTTCCCGTCTGGTTCCCACCTTGCTACACTGTCCTCAGCTCCTTCCTGTCCTGACTTCTGACACAACCCCTCCCAGTGAACCATGTCTCCCAGCGCAAAACCTTTCACTGTGGGCTTTAGCAGCTCCCCAGACTTTCCCACCTGACTTTCAGTCCTGCCAGCCACACCCAGCACTTCTCTTTCCCTCTACAGGCTCCTCCCACTAATCCCAGGCTCCAAGGCCCCCTGGGGCTGCCTCCCTCTTCCCTCCCAGGATTAGTCAAGGCACCTTCTGCTGTAAATGACAGACAACCCAACTCACACTTGCTTAAACAAAAAAAGAACTGACTCATGTAAATGAAAAGCCCTGGACTTAGTTCCAGAGACACTGATTTCAGGGACTCTCCATCTCTCCGCTTCGCTTCCTTCCGTGTGAGCTACACTCCCAGGCCCCACGTGAGACCTCAGCAGATCCAGACTCACAACCTCACAGCCACAAGTCCAGCAGAAAAACAGCTTCTTTTTGCCAACCATTCCCCAAGCCTTGGGCCTGATTTGGATCAGCAGGATTGAGGCACCTGTCCCTCCTGCTCTCCCAGCCACTGTGACCCCGTGGTGAGTAGTTCCCTGTCTCTCAGCTACCTTCTATTCCCCGGCAGGGAACATGTGGCTGCTCCTGGATCCCTTCTCTGTCACAGGGGGACTAACGGTGACCCAGGACACCATCTGGAGCCATTTCCCCACAAACATGCCATACCACCACTTCGCTTTGCTGCAGCCCTACTCTGCTGGCATGGAGCATTCTGGGGCAGAGTTCCAAACAAGAAGTGGGACACAGGCCCTCTCTGCTTTCAGCTTGCTCCTCAACCTACCTGGGATGTCTTTGTATCCCTCCCTAGGTTGAGACCTGGCACAGAGGTGGCTTCTGACCCCTTAGGGAACCTCGTATACTCTCCCTAGGCTCTCTTCCAAACTCTCTCTCCAGCACCCCTATTTCCTGAGAGCTTCTATGCCTCCTTCCATTCCCTCCTCCCAGTGGGCTCTGGGTTCTGAGTGGTACCTACCCTGCCCTGCCCCTCAGGGCAGTAACACTTCATGGCTGAGCCATAAAGGATGAAGGAGCTATATGAAAAGGTTCCTGCAGGGAAAATGTATATGGGAAGAATATCAAGGCCACTACCCCCATCAAACCTCTTTCCTTTGTGGTTGTTGAGGAGGCAGGATGCAGCCAGTGGCCATCTGGCCAGCACCTGGGGAGCCATGTGAGAGATTATAGCTGACCCAAGGGAAAGCAGTGTCAAGAGACAGGCAGCTTTCTGTCATGCCAGAAATCAGGACCTGGATTTTTCAATTACATGTCCAATAAATCCCCGGCTTTCCCCCAAACAAATTAGAATTAGTTTTTCTGTCATTTGCAAGCAAGAGAGTCTGGAGTAGTCCCAGCCCATAGCTCAGTGCCTGGCACATCAGTTCCTGCAGAATAGTAACTATCATCATCATTATCTGTCTGATATAGGAGCAGGCATGCCCACTGATGACTGTAAAAGAGTAGAAATGAAAAAATGCAGTGTCTTTGGCTCATAACCATGGTCTCTCCGTCCATTCCCAGCCTGCTCCTTTGTCCTTTCCACACACACACACACACACACACACACACACGCACGCACACACATATCTTGGTCCCAGGGAAACTCAAAATTCACTGAAAGCTGAACCCACCGATCTTATAAAAATAGTCCTAGGCTCCCCCAAGTCATGCTATGCATTTTACGCAAGCAATCCCGGCCTAGACAGCAGCTAGGAGCAGGTGCCCATCTTCAATTCAATTTCAATTCGTTGAGCAAAAATTGAGCAAATATTTGCACAGCCTCCTTTGATTTGTGCTGTAGACTTCTGTCCCCACTGTTAAAGAGACTTTACTGTGGGGGAAGACAAGTAGCCTAGGACAGAGACGGATATAACAACAATACCAGGGAGTCCTCTGAGGGAGAGAGAGGGGTGCTTTATTTGGTGCAGGCTCTCAGTTCCAAAGTGTGCTGCCTGCAATCCTGCTTTACAACAGAATTCTACATCTGCACAAAACATTTTATTTGTGTCCATTACAGTATATAGGTTACATATATTTAAAAATTCTATTTACCATGGATTTTGTTTCTCTGATTATAAAAGGAGTGCCCATTTCTTGTTAAAAACAAAAAACAAACAACAAAAAAATTGGAAAAAAACAAAGTACACAAAAATAAAGGTGAAAATAAAAATTATCCAAAATAAATTTGTACTGATTAATATAGTAGAGACTATCAAACTAAGATATGAAGAGAGAAGATTGTCCATGCACCCTTCCACGCCACTGCTGGCAACCCCAGGGTCTTGGGAGATAAATATCTTATGAAAGGCTAACGGTCATTTCTTAGGTTCTTGCGAAAATGCTGGACTCTTCCCTAACACATGTATATGATTAAAAGCTGCAATCTGAGCCTCCCAGCTCCAGGGTGGTCTGTTCTCTTTTATTGATGTATGCATGATTCATTTTCCCAGCTACCAGCTGCAATCCCTTCTCCCCACCCCCAGCAGGCTTATTATACTAGCCCCTTCCCATCCTGAGAGAAACTAGGGAGGGCAAACTCATTTTACTGTTTTTTCTGGATGAAATTTAATTAGGAAGGCAAATCCAGAAAACAACACAAAATAACCATGTTAAATAAAAATAAGAGATGGCTGTCGAAACTGACCTTGAGAAAAAAAAAAAATCACAAAGAACTGAAGTAAGTTGTTGAATCATAGGTCTAAATATGCATTTTTGTCTTCTAAACTCTGAGCCCAACCAAAAGATGTTTCTAAGGAAAAAAGAAACAAACAAGCACTAAGTGAAGCCACAGAAACATCACTGAGAAATCACAAAAGGGCAGCAAGGATTTGGGCTACATATTTCACCGACAACAGTGCCTAGGCCATACTTTATAAAAATTGGATGAATCTATGAATGAAGCAAGAGTCCATCCTCTCATTTTACAATTAGACGCCAATCAGAAAGGAGACAAGAGGAGAGTGGGAACGTGGTGGAGCTTTCTACAGTTTCGTGGCCCCTCGGGAGACGAAAACTGGAGTTCTGTGTACATGAGGGAGCTCGGAACCAGATCTTCCAGTTAGGACCCAAAACAGAACAGCTGGAAGCTTGAAAACAGCCTTAAAATGCTGAAAGAAAGTCATTGCCAATGCAGAATTCTGTGCCCAGAGAAAACAAGAAACAGAGGGTAATCTACTTGTTCAAAATCAATCACACTGCCACAGTGAGAGAGCTAGGACTAGGATCTAGGCATCCTGAACACTTCAGGGCATTCACTGAACTACGGTATTCCCGTTACCCCGTGTGTGTGTGTGTGTGTGTGTGTGTGTGTGTGTGTGTGTGTGTGTATGTATATGTGTGTATATATATATATTTAAAACGCAGAATAAAAAGAAAATAAAACCTCAGTATTACCCAGAGAGGAGCTGAACAAATTTATCCCATAGTTAGTTTGGATGTTTTTGGAAATTGCCTTCCAAAGCCAGCTGGGGTCACCCGTTCTCTCAGTATTAAGCCTTCAGGTTACTTACATGCTGGAACCCTGGCTGAGCTGACTTGGGCTCTGAGACCCTTTGCCTCCAGCCCAGGTCTCTCTGTCGAGTAACAGACTGGAACATCCAGTCTCTTACTCAGTGAGTCCAGCTGCACCTCCTTCCACATACTCCATCACGTTAGAACTGAATTCTTTATGTGACGTTCAGAACTGGTGCTTCCTATCCTAGGAAACGCTACCTCTGCCGCCTTTCCTAGCGCAAACTAGAGACATGGGAAACATGCCTCTCCCCCTCATCCCCCATATCTAGCCCTTTCCCGCCTTGTTAACCACATCCTCTTTAAATATTTCTCCAATTTGCCGACTGCGATTCTCTCCATCGCCACCATAGTCCAAACCACTGATCTGCTGTCTATCGCTATAGAGCAGTTTGCATTTCCTAGAATCGTATATAAACAAAACCACACAGTGCATATGCTTCCCCCCGCCACTTACTTAGAAAAATTATTTTAAGATTCATCCATGCCAATGGGTGTATCAATAATTTGTTCATTTTCTTGCTGAATATTATTCCACTGTAAAAATACCCCACAGTTTATCAGTTCGCCTATTGATTGACATTTGGGTTGTTTCCAGTTTGGGCTATTACAAATAAAGCTACTAGGAGCATTTGGGTACAAGTATTGGTACTCGTGCCAGTGGGCACGTGCTTTCATTGCCGTTAGGTAAATATGTAGGAATCGCATGGCTGGGCCATATCGTAGGCATATGTTTAACTTTTTAAGAAACTGCCAAACTGTTTTCCAGAGCCATACCACTGCACATCTCTTCAGTAACCTATGAGAATTCCTGTTGCCCCATATCCTTAGCAACACTTAATATATCAGTATTTTAAATTTCAGCCATTCTGATGGGTGTGTAGTGGTATCTCACTGAGGTTTTAAGTTGCATTCACCAGTGTTTAATGATGTTGAGCATCTTTTCATGTGCTTACGTCTCATCTGTATGTCTTCCTTGGTGAAATGTTTGTTCAAATCTTTTAACAATTAATGTGGTTGTTTGTATTATTATTATTATTAGGTTGTAAATGTTCTTTATATATTTTAGATATAAATATTCTCACATATATAGTTCATAAATATTTTCTCCCAGCCTATGGTTTGCATTTTTTATTTTCATAACAAAATATTTTAAAGAGCAAAAAATTTAATGTTTTCTTATTCTTGTGTTTTTAAAAAATATTTAAAACTTCTTTCTAAGACACAAAAGTAAGATTTTACTTTTAAATGTTGTTATGTGGGACCAGAGCAGCCTCGAGTCTATATCTGGTTTTGCTCCACTCCTGAGATAATATCCTTCTGAGTACTGTAACCCATTCTCCATATATTATAAAGTTTTCCCACTCTGGTTGGTGGAAACACTAACTATTCCCAGCTCTATGTAAGCCTGGATATCAGAAATCTGATTACCTGCCTGTAGTGGGGACTCAAAAGATCCCTTCCACCCAGGAAACTAAAGCAATGTTAGATCTAACTAGCTAATGGTAGTTCTAGCTGCTCCTTCAATACCCAGAGCTCCCAGAATGTTCTCACACATCTTACAGGCAGCAGGGAGCTAAACATCCCTAATTCCTCCCTCGTCTGCTCCCTTCTCCCTGTCCTTCAAACCTGGCTTCAACACCCAATCCCACTCCCCTGGAACCTCCCTGGGTTGCAAAGTGGCCCATATGATGGGGCAGGGTGAGAAGCAGGCCTTGGACAACTGGGGTGCTCTGTGCTGTCCTGGAAAACCAAAGGTGGGATCAACCTTAGTCCCGCTGGAAGAATGAGAGGCCAGCATAATGGCAGTGTGGAGGGGTGGGCAAAGAAAGGAGCGGCTGCAAGAACCCTCTAATCCCCATTCATTCATTTACTGAGTGCCTAGGACACACCCAGCACTGTGCTCAGTACCTCGAAGAAAGCATCAAATCACTGCTGCAGCAGGTCCTAGGCCCGTCCGGGAAGCCATGTGGTCAAACAAGCAGCAAACTGCAATGTGATTAATGCGGGTACAGAGAAAAAACACAATCCCATTTTATGTAAAGGATAAAAGTAACGACCAGAGAGGTTAACTGACATGCCCCAGGTGATCCAGCAATTTGGTGGCTGAGTTTGTATAAAATTAAGGCCCAGGGCAGTCTCCCCTCCCCGCACCCCCATCTCAGTCTTCTCATCAGAGCAGCCCACCCCCCTACCCTCGGACCTTTGCAGGACAGAACTGTCTGGTGGGCACATCATGACATCATGATCTTCACCAGGGTCCTTTGTTCAGGTCCCAGGTCCCTGAGCAGGGTCTACACCACCCAGAGGTCAGCTAGAGTATGGCTCACTTGGCTGTGACTCGTCAAGTCCTCGGTGGGCCTGTCAACTCCTCAGATGACTCTCTGAATCCCTCAGAGTGCCTTGCACAAGCCTGGCGATCAATGTCTGCTGATCAAGTCACTGTTAATGAATAGAGATGACTTCATCAGTGAATATTGATGAATCTGGGCTCCTGCTCACTCTGGACAGCAAGCAGACTCTTGCTAAAGGAGGCAGAAAAGAATTCCCAGTAAGCTGGATGTGTTCTGGGAGTCCTCTCCATGGACAAATCTGTAATCAGATTTGGGGGTGTGGGAGGTCTCTCTGTTGTCATGGTGATTTTTTTTAAAAAGTTTCTTCTTTAAAACATCCCAGACATCAAGACTCTGAAGTAATGGCCCTTTGAAAATTGAACCATATTAATAAGATCTACCCGACTGAACAATGTGTTTCTTTCTTTCTTTTTATTAGATGCATTATTAACTTGGCTAGCGGCAAGACCTCCTCAATGCTAAGTGCCCATCCATAAAGAACACCATTTCCAGCCCGGAATAAATGAGGATGCTGATGGGTAAGGAATAAGCTCTGTGAATGGTGGTCTTTGGGATGTGGATACTTGAAGGGCTTGGGCTGTGTGTGGGTCACTTCTGTTGGCTGAATCCTCAAACGCCGGGCAGACCATGCAGGCTGGCAGATCAGGCTGGTCACAAAGCCTCAGGGGGAAGCTGAGACGACAAGGAAATCCCACAGAAGCTCTACGTTGTGCAAGAAATGAAAGGCAGGAATCTTGAATCTTACTGTTCTCCTGCCCAGGCGTCACCTTTTGACATTTGCATTGGATAATATTCAGTTTTTTTGAGCAAATAATGTGGTGATGGGTAGACTCTAAAATGGACCCCAATGATGCCCACCGCCTGGCGTTCACACACTTGTAAACTCCCCTCCCCTTGAGTGTGGTAAGGACCTGCCTGCACTTGCTTCTAGCTAATAGAACATGGCAAAGGTGATGAGATGACATGTCTGTAATCACATTACATAAAACCTAACTTCTGTCTTGTTGGTGAACTCTCCCCCTAGCTGGTGTGATGAAGTCAGATTGTGAGCTACACTGTAGGTGGACACTAGCCAACAGCCAGAAAGGAACTGAAACCCTCAGTCCAACAGCCCATGGGGAACTGAATCCTGCCAACGTGAGCTTGGAAGTAGATTCTTCCCCAATCAGATCTCCAGATGGGACTCCAGCCCTGGTCAACTCCTTGGTTGAAGCCTCATGGGAAATCCTGAAGCAGGAGCCTCAGCTAAGCCAGACCTGGAATCCTGACCCCACACACACTCTGAGATAATAAATATGTGTTGTTTTAAGCCACTATCTTTGTGATGACTTGTTACACAGCAACAGATCTCCAATATAAGTACCCACTGATGTTCCAAGTGCCATGGACAGACCAGTGAACAAGACAGACAATTCCCAGCCTTCGTGGATGCTCCCTTCTAGTTGAGGCAGACAATAAGTAATAAATTATTGCCATGAAAAGAAAGAAATTAGGGTGAAGGAATAGAGCCAGAGGTGGATGGTATTTTAGATAGGGTTGGTGAGGATGGTTCTCTGTGAGGAGGAAGCATTTGAGCAGAGAATGGAAGAAGAGGGATATCACAGGAAAGAGTATTCCAGGCAGAGGAAACTGCAAGTGCAAAGGTTCTGTTGTGGAAGCAAGCTGGGCAAGTTGAGTCCCAATTAGCAGAAGGAATGTCGTAAGAGATGAGTTCAGAGAGTTTACTGGAGCCAGATCACAGATAGTTCTGCAAGCCTTCTGAGAGAAAGCATCTGGTCAGACAAGTAACAAGATGTGTCCTATGTCTAAGTATTTTTGTAAGAATGATCCTTATCTAATACCCACACCATGAATTGTACAGAAGCCGCACAGGGCCTGGAAAATGACAAATAGCCTCTCATCTATTTTCTTCATGGATTCTTCCAGAAACCCTGTGAAGTAGACGGGGCAGGTAAAGGAATTCATTCCCAACTTTATGTTCCTCTGGTTCAAAATGCTGGTGTCTGTGGCTGGACTTCCGGGCCCTTTTCCCACACTCAGGAGTCAATAGTATGGAAGCAGAACAAGTGGTGAGTCACCCAGCTCATGACTCTGATCGGAACATCAGAAAGGCTCTGGACATTTGCATGGGGATGAGGCAGATGAAAACCAGTGATTCTCAGGTCAGTGCAGTATTTGCAGCCAGGTGAGTGGGTGTAGTGGGTGAAATCCTTTCTTTTCTTTCTTTTAATTTGCAGGTGTCCTTTTTAAAAAATTCTTTTTTCTTTTTGCTGTTCTGAGTGGGTATTTTCTGCTGTTGTCTTCTGAAACGCTGATTCAACCCTCTGCTCCATTTCAGATATTGTAGCCTTCATGTCTGACTGCTTATTTTTTTATGCTTCCTATGTTCTTTTTAATGCTTATTACCTCTTTGTTAAAGTTCTCACTAAGTTCCTTGACCATCCTTATAGCCAGTGTTTTGAACTTTGTATCTGGCAGCTTGCTTGTCTCTTTCACTTAGCTCTTTGTTTTGGAGATTTCTCCAATTCTTTCGTTTGGGGCATGTTTCTTTGTCTCCCCATTTTGGCTGCCTCTCTGTGTTTGTTTCTATGTATTAGGTAGATCTGCTATGTCTCCCAGTCTTGGCAGGGTGGCCTTACGTAGGTGTCCCGTGGGGTCTAGACTTCAGATCACCTGAGCCAGGTGCTCCGGGAGTGTTCCTTGTGTGGGTTGTGTGTCCCCTTCTATTGTAGTAGAGCCTTGATTACTGTTGCCATGTCAGTGGATGGGATTGACCTTCAGGCTGATCGGCTGTGAGAAGTAGTCATGCCCACAGCGTGTAAGCTGCTGTGCAGGGGTTGACCTCCCGGAGAGAGGTCTGGGGCCTGCTGAGACTACCCTCTGGGTGTGCTGTTTGTGGAACTAACTGTGTCATGCTCTGTTGTCTGAAGCTGACCACCTGATGCTCAGCAGGTCTAGGACTGGCCCTGCCTCAAGCCTCACTGCTTCTCAGGGACAGAAGCTGCCGCTTCCCCTGGTACAGAAGGGAAGAGGGGCCACTCTATTGGCCCTTGAGGGGGCAGCTGCAGCCCTGCACAGAGGTCTGGCCAAGAATGAAAAACTACCCAGCAGCAGGCCCGCAGAATCTGCTGAAAAGTGCCAGCAGACAGCTGTGTTCCTTCTCCATTCCTGCCCAATACCAGTTTCAGGGATTGTTGCTTTGAATTTTTTGTGCATTTGACCAAATCTAGTCTTTTTTCCCATCTACCCTGCATGGAGATCCCAAGTTAAGCTGCTGTGCACAGCATCTGCCCTTGTCAGATCATTTGAACGTTTTCACGGGCTCCTTGCCAACCAGAGGCGAAGCTCCTGGCCCCAGAGTGGTCTGGCCTGACCTCTGCTCCTGCCTTCGCTCTAGCTGGCCTCCTCCACGAACCCCTGGACCCTTTGCTCATGCTTCCCTTTCTTTCCCTCCATGATCTGCAACAACCCTCGAGAGCTCTTCATTATTCTCTCCAGATCCTACCCCAGCTTAAAGATCTCCTCCTCTAGGGAGCCCTCCTTGACTGGCTTGGCCCATAGTCCTTCCTGGAACACTTGCTTTTGTTCATGTCTCCTGCTACGCTGTGTCCTGTGACCTTCACATGTGTGTGTCCTAACAACACAAGCAGAGGTCACTTCTCAAGGTCATCAGCCAGGTCTTGAATGTCTTCTTGACTCCATGCCTACACTCTCCAGCTGTGCCCCGAGACCTGGATTATCCTAACAATATCCTTTGCCCTTCTTGCCCTGACCTCAAAACTGACCTGCTCTGTGGCCCTTCACTACGCTATGAAACTGATAAACCAGTTCGTAATGACTTAATCAGGCTAATGAATTTTTCATTTTATTAGAAGAAGAGCTAAACTTTATGGAGTATTTCCCTTTTGCTATGTGTTTTACCTCAGTTCTCTTATTAATCACAAAAATCCTCTGAAGTAGGTGCATTGCCCATTTTACCAATGCAGAAACTAACATTCAGGGAAGCTAAGTGATGCACACAAAGCCACACAGCGAGTGAGTGATGGAGCAGGGGAGTGAGATCCAGCCAAGGCATTGCCAACCATTTCTTTAGCAATACTCTTCCCTTCCTTCTCTGCAGTATTAACAACAGTCACTAGATGTCGTCGCGCCGCGACCTTGAGCCAGGCTCCCCTGGGAGGAATGTTGATGGGATGCTGAGCCTGTGGTGCCCACATTTACCACCAGGGGACAGGCGAGGAAAAGAAATGGTACATAGGGCCACAAGGGTCAGCATAGCTGCAAATAACTAGGGACCGCTTCACCTTCCAGCTGGGGAATGAGAGCAGCTCATTGATTATTTTAGTTATTCTGAACATACTTTCCAAAATGTGTTACTGAAATCTTTCTTACATATATCGAAGCACCAAGGCCTAAGCAAACCTTTAATATTCTTTGTTAACTTAAAGGCATCAACATGGTTGATAGCAAAAACCAGAATCTCACTGTAACTTCCCTGCTTGAGCAACAAAAAGCACCACCATGAATTACCTCCCATTGCCAGAGACTGTACATGCTTTGTCTCCTTTAATCTGTGCATCTTGGAAAGTTTCTGAGAGGTGAAGTAACTTGCCCAAGTTTACACAGCAGAGCCAGGATTTCAATCCCAATCAGTCCTACCTCAAAGTTTCCTAGCCTCTTTGAGTCTCAATAGCCTCGTCTGTTAAGTGGGCATAATCATAACAACGCGCATCTCAGTGTTGAATAAGATAATATACAGGCAGTGACTTGGAGAGGGCACCGGTGTGGCTGTTAAAGTGGGTGAAATAGAAGCTGCTAGTTACCCGAGGCCTGTCACGCAGTGAATTCTAAAACAGGTCCCCAAGCAGTCTCCCTTCTACAGCACCAATAACATTAGAAATTCTGGTGGCAGGTGTTTTCTTATCTGATTTACACAGAGACACTGGGGCACAGAAGGGGAAAGATTTGGCTGAACTCACATCAATTCTCGTCAACTCACGTACTTGACATTTTTTGCAGGCCTATCATACATCAGGCCTGTGCTAGGCACTGGAATACAGGGATGACTTATATATTGTCCCCACCTTTCAGGTGTTCCAGGGAAAGGATGATTGCCCTGATCGGGACTATGTTCTCATTCCCCACTGCCCTCTGTGATGTCACCTCACCCATTTATCCATTTACTTGACCCATCTGCCAATTCACTCATTCATCCACTCACCCATCCACCCATCTACCAACCTATCCATTCATCCACCTATTCACCCACATAGTCATCTATCCACCTATCTATCTATTCATCCATCCATCCATGCACCCATGCATCCATCCACCTAGATTTTCATTCATTCATTCATTCATTCATTCATTCATTCATTCATTCATTCATTCACTCATTCCTCCACCCACCCATCTGTCTGTACATCCATCTAAACAATTATTTAAACATTCTTTCCTCTGGGTGAAGTCCCTCCTTAATATCCCCCCCAGTCATATATGCTTCCCCTATCACATCACTGATCACTTTGGCTGTAATGGTCTGTTCTCTTTTCTGAATTCCCTTTTAAACAGTGAGCTATCTGAGAGCAGGAGACTGGAGCAGGAGACACTCAGTAAATGCTCAGTAGAGCAGTGAGGCCAAGAATGAGAGCTGAGCACCTTAGCATTTGTGTAAGGCGATCCATTGGAATGCAGGAGGACAGTTTTAGAACTTCCACTTGCATTTAATTTTTAACTAAACAACAAGAGCATAATTAATCACCTCCTGATATTTAATGTCCAGATTGAAAATGGTGCGGTTGATACACTGGGTAGTCCTGCATTGCCTCTGGTACGTGAGGCGTCCTAAGAGGAGGGTGGGAGTTCCCAATGTGGATGGATTATACTGAGGACCCCTCTCGTTTGCTGGCTTTCAAGGAATTGCAAATGCAGTATTTCTTCAGCCATGTTATATTATTGATGTTAATTTTACAAAAGTAAGACTTAATATCAGAATATTTATGTGACTTTGTGATAAGATGTCAAATGATTAATATTTTTTTAATTAGTTGGTGGTTAAATGGGTTTAACATCACCCCCTGAATTGAATATCAAAGGGCAAAACTGGGTATTATATTTACCAAAACAAAGGGTAAACCAAGAAAGAAGGCATGGAATCTAGGACACAGGAGATCGCCCACAGCACAGCAGGGCAGGGGGGTCCAGAGTGGCTAGCTACTGGGCAGCAGGTCCCAGAAAGCAGCTAGCTCAGATGGAGCTGATGGCCGGAGAACTCACGGAAAATGACTTGTTGGCAAGCCTGATGTTTAGACAGGATGTGCCAATTGGATTACTGTTGAATTGGTTGTTAAATAGCAGCTAACATGAGCCGTTTTTCTTCCATCGCCCAGCCTCTTCTTGCAGTCCCCTGGACTTTACCATAACCCAGACCCTAATGCCTGGCATAGCAGGGGCCTTCCAACATTCTGCCCTGTGCTTTGGTGGCCAGTGCTTTGTCCATTCTGGTTGCTCTCTGCTATGAATCATCCCCATTTATTGAATTAAATTGGGTTGGTTGGTGATTAAATATTTCTAGTGTAATTCCCTGCTGTCCAGAATATCTGATATGATGAAAAGTTTGAAAAAAGTGAGAATATGTTAGAGGTAAATAGAACAAAGAAAACGAAGGCAGACAGAAACTCCAGGACAAACAAAAAAGCTTGCAAGAAAGCCAGTGTGCTCATAGTATTACAGTAACTTGCTGGACCCCCGTTGATATTTGCCTAGTCATAATCATGTAAACATCGATTCCTGATTTTTGTTTATAGACTCAGCCTGTAAACAAAGAACAGAAACCATTCTTGTGGTTATGGAATGAAACATTAATCTTGAAATCATAAAGTAAAGCTGACCAGGCTTGGGAGGAAGCAATAGGGAGATAAATTAATATCTTCATCTCACCAAGGGAGAGTCAGAAAGTCACTGTAGAAGGGTGGTGGGCCTATGAGTAGAAATATAAGAGAATTTACACTTACAAAGGCATCCAAACGAGGAATGCATACCATAATTTAAATTCAGGTTAATCAGGAAACTAACAGATAATGCTTAAAATTTATGAGTCTAGAAAGCATCTTAAAATTATATTGTCTGGGGATATGGAATGAACCACCAGCAGAAGCACTTGGAGGAGTTCACAGTGGTCTTACTGGGAGCCTGTGGGTGGTAGGTGGCTGGGGCTTTCCCTTACAAGCTCTTCTGTGCCCTTGACTTTTTAATCAACTGTGTATGTGCTAAAGCTTCAAAACTAGCAAGAGCACCTGGCTGGTGTGGCTCAGCGGTTGAGCATCGACCTATGATCCAGGAGACAGTGGTTCCATTCCAGGCCAGGGCACATGCCCAGGTTGCAGACTTGATCCCCAGTGGGGGGGCATGCGGGATGCAGCCCATCAACGACTCTCATCATTGATGTTTTTATCTCTCTCTCCCTATCCCCTCTTCTCTCTGAAATCAATAAAGACATATTTTTAAAATAATAATAATGGTAATAAAGATATATTTTTTAAAAACTAGCAAGAGCTTTTTTGTGATTAGAATGGATCAGGTGGAAGCTATTTGACAACACTCCATTCAATGGTGGTTCCTGAAATCTAAACTTTACTGACAGACATGCTTTACTTAGAAATCTGTTGCAATTCAGACTCTCCCCCCAAAACCTTGTATTCTCTCCCCTGTTGGGCCTTATCAAGTGAGGTCCAAGAGAGGTGGCCAGGTGGGGTCCCAGAGGTAGAAAGCTGCTGCTCAGGTCAGAAGGGAATTGAGGGCCTTTCTCTGGGTGTGCTTGCTGTGTGCTGGAGGAAGGGAGGAATCAGACCAGATCCCACACAGCAGGCGCTCAGCAACCCAGCACCCTCCCACACCCCCCCCCCCCACACCTCCCACACACCCCTAATTGGGATGGAGAGCATGGGGAGCCCAGGAGGGGAGGGTCATCCCTGTCCAGTGAGCAAGGACCCAGGGCTACTTGCTTGCTGGACCTGCCGCCCCAGCCCCTGTGACATCCTGCATCCGCAGCATTCCTCCCTGAGGTCAGATGGAGGCAGCAGTTGTCAGCCTGACACATGCACAGTGAGACAAGGACTGTCCATCTGCAGATAGGAGGGCAGGCCCCAGGAAGGGAAGCCGGTCCTTCTCCCCTCCCCTTCTCCCTCCCTGCCCCACTGTGAAGAACTGAGGACACCAGTCTGTAGTGCACCCTCCAGCCCCTCCTACTCTTCCCCTTCTGCCCACCCCAGACCCTGCCCAGACACCCAGATGCATCCCACCTTGAAGGCCCTGATTCTGAAATAATGCATCACCACTCCCCACCAAACCCCTGACTCTCGAAGCCCTGCTTTAATTAACCTAGAGCCTTGCTACTCAAAGGGTGGTTCTGAGACCAGCAGCACAGGCGCCACTGACAGCTTACTGACATCTCGGGCTCCATCCCAGACCTCCTGCATCAGAATTTGCATTAAAAATAAAATTTAAAAACCCCACATGATTCACAGGCACATTAAAGTTTGAGAAGCAGTGAGTTAGGATATACCATCTGATAAATCAACTTACGCTGTTACAACTAGCTGACATTCAAAATCCTTCCTATGAGCCAGGCTGTGTGCTAAGACTTTTTATGTCTTGTCAAATTTAGCTTTCACACGACTTTACAAGGTAGGGACTCTACTGAACCCATTTTACAGATGAAGAAGCTAAAGTCTGAAAAGATCAAGCAACTTACCTGAGGTCACACAACAAAGAGCAGGGATCTGAAGCCAGGCGATCTGACCCTAGAAAACTCATAGGTCTCAAGACCGAGGCGAGCAATTATGTTCTCCATCCTGGGAGGGCTGGGGCTTGTTCTAAAAGAGTCTTAGAAAAACATTCAAGCAGGAGAAACTGCCCAGGAGCTGAGGGCAAGCGGGAAGGGGACTTGAGTTCAAGAACCACTTTTTAAGGGGGTGACTTTGGTGTGTCAATAGCCTCATCGTTGGAATGAGAATGAGGTGACAGTTTCTGTCGCAGCGGGTGGTTAGATTTTCCAATAATAAGATAAACAAGTCCATTTCCAAGCAGTAAGCATCCCGGACATTACTGGGCTCCTCTTCTTGGACACCTGGGCCAGGGACTGCAGAGACAGAGAAGGGCAATGACACCCTGCCTTGGGGAGTTCAGAGCCCTGAGGAGAAACCGATATATCAGCTGGTTATAGAGCAGGGTTTTGGGGATCAGAGCAGAGATGTGCTACCTGCTCTGGGCAGGAGGAAACGCTTGCCTAGAGGAGGTGACGCCTGGGGTGAGTTGTGAAGAACTTAGGCTGGTGGTGAGGGAGAGTCAACAGCCAGGGCTGGAGTGGCAGTGAGGGAGTTTGCACACAACCACCCAGCAGCCGGGGCAAGAGGCCCTGGGCAAGGCAGGCCCTGTGCCGCAGCGCAGGGCAGGGGGTGGCCAGGGCCTGGGTCAGAGAGCAAACGGGCAGCTTCCCGGCCCCTCCTGGACAGATCACTCCAGGCCTTCCCCACCGCCTGCTTCCTCTGACTTTTCTTGTCTCTCTTGTCTTGCAGGCTCTTTCTGGCTTCTGGTTTTTAACGAATACACACTTGCTTTCTCCTCTCCCTGCTGCTGGATTTGGAGACCTTGTTTGGGGGCCAGTACCTGGGACCCCATGGTTCTGCTTCCCAGTTACCTCCTCAGATCTGACTCTGGTCTTGGGACCAGGGTACCCTCAGGGCTGCCGCTAGGCCACATGGAGGGTTGGTGCCTCCTCCTCAGGGCAAACACAGCCCTGTGCCAGGCTCCCAGAGGAGCAAGCTGACTGCTTTCAGCTCCACTCCCCGTCGGGGGCCTCTGTGCAGAGCTCCGCCTGCACAGCCACAGCCACAGCCACAGCCACAGCCACAGCCACAGCCACAGCCACAGCCACAGCCACACATGGTGTCCCGATGCTTAAACTCCTGCCCCTCTCTCTGCTCAGAAGTCACTGCTGCTTCCCTTAAATAGATAGATAGGCCAACATTTCTCCAGCAAAATGGGTTTATTCAGGAACAAAAAGAAATTGTAATTAGGGACACACGGTCTGTTGGCAAACCATGCACAAGTCCAGAGAAACTGTGGAGAGGAAGCTCTTCTGTGAACGTGGGAAGGGCTGCTGGACACGAAGAGCCCATTGGGGGAAACGGAAATGCCCAAGTGCAGCGACTTTTCAGTGGCTGAGTATGGGCATCTCCCCCTGGGCCAGCTGTCACTGGGCAAGGACTTGTCTCGGTTTCCACCAGAGGGAGAAAATTGCGCCTCCTGCCCGAGTGCAAGGCCAGTCTCCTCCCGCTGGGCTCGGCAACGAGCCCTGAGTGGCAGGTGTATGGAGGCTCTCTTTTAGCCCCCAGACTTTATGAGTTTCCACGCCGCCATACTCATTTCTGACACCCCAGCGTCCAGGAACAGGGCCTGGCGCTCAGGGGCATGAATGGGTGGCCTCACTTCCATGTCCTCCGGCCCAGCTGCCAGAGCAAGGGAGGGAGGATCCGTGGGCTGCACGCCGCCTGATGGTGCCAGGCCGCGGGGTTCAGTCTCTAGCTCTCCCAGCTCGGGCTCAGAGCACCTAGGGGGTGCTCTGCCCTCCAGGGGGACCTGGTCTAGACAAAGTACCTGAGGCTGGAGGTGGGAGCGGAACATTCCAGATGTTTCTACCCAACAGCAAAAGAGGGATAAGGGGACGGGTCGTGCTAGGGAGGGAATTATAGCCAGGCTGGGGAGAGGTGAGATTTATCCTGAGAATACATACTGAATCGTTCAAACCTGCAGATCGTTTCAGGGCCAAACCCTGTGGTTCAGGTCTCCCAGGCTCCACCAGTGAGGTGCCCACTGAGCTCCAGCCTGGGGCCCCTGGGAGCCTGGAGCTTGCCTGGACGGCCTGCTAGAAGCTGGAGGGCTTTTTGAAATTACCTGTTTCATCTTAAAAATTCATGAGAATTTTGTACTCTACTGCTGTGCTTGTTTTAATGTAACATTGTGTGTGAAGTTACTTTCCATGCGTGACATAGAAGCTGTAGACTGTGCCTGAGTCACAGGGATACCTGTGACTTCACAATCTGCCGGCACAGCCTTGGTGAGGAGATGGCATCCTGTGGTTCTTCCTGCCCTGCTCCCATCACTTTCTGGTACGGGGGCTCACTTTCCTTTTAGGGGAACTAACCCCCCTCCTTCTTTATCCATAGTCAGACTCTGCCCTGTGTCCCAGGGATAGACCCGTAGCTCAGAGTACATTCTTTTGAGCACAGTGATTGCTTTGGGAGTAAACATGAGTCCCGAGTTAAACCACCGAGCATCAGCCCTAGGACTTCTGCTGCTTTATATCAGACCAACTGTCCCAAAGGACAGTTAAACTGCTGGGAAATAACCTAGAAGCTTCGAGGCTACATAGTACAGAAAAGCTGTCTTGGGAAGGAAGCAACCCAAAGGAAAGCAGAACTGAAACATGGAAAGAGACAAAGTCCCAATGGGCCATGTAAGCCCCTGGATCTAGCTATACCTGAAGCTGTATAATTTTTTGGTTAAACTGGTTTGCATTAGGTTTCTTTCACTTGTAACCAAAAGAGTTCTGACTAATTCAACTAGTGGACACATGCTTTGGTGTGGAGGCCCAGCTTTGTTGGAAGAATTTCAGAGCTTTGGCATGGGAGCTAGAAGACTGTATTTGGGTCCTAACTTTCCCACAAACTTGCTGTGTGACTTTAAGGTTTGGATTAGATCATCTCCAGGGTTTTTTCCAACTCTAAGATCCTCTGCCTAAAAATTTCATAGAAATGTAGTGAAAGGCAAATTTACTATAGACTTGGGATGGGATTCCTGGGCTGCAAAATTGGAGATTCTGACTCTGCATCTGGGTGGGACTTAGAAATCTGGATTTTTAATGCGATGTCCAGGTGGTTTTGATACATAGCCAGGTTTGGAAACCACTTGGACGCTTAAATTCTTTTTCTTAAGGCAGCCATTTAAAGATCCATCCAACAAGAATTTACTAAGCACATACTATGTGTGAGTGGCACCTCCTTCTGACAATGGCCTTCTTGTTTTGTGGGGAGGGCGACCTCCACCCTCATGCTGGACTTTCTGTAAAATCCCAAAGCTGGCTCTGAGAAAGAACATACATTACTGGCACCACACTTCCTCCAGCCATTCAATGGCTTCATAAATAGCATTTAAAACTTTTATTGATGAATAAGCTATTCACTGTCCAGTTGGTTCATTTATAAACAGCAAGTAGGTGAATGTGTGCATTTATGTCGCTGTTGCTGTTGACGTCTCATTTAAAACCTTAACAAGATCATGCCATGGCAACCGTAACTCCCATATTACTCGAATTCAAATGGCTTATTATCAAGATAAACATTTATTATATTAAGGTATGCAATATTAGTATCATATTTTATACATGGTTACTTGTAGCATGGTTCAGCTCGGGGCCAACACCATATTGAATTATTTAAAGCCATTTCTCCTTGGGTTATTAAAAAGTTCAGTAAAATATATATTAGTGTATAAAATTTTAATGCATAGTTCACATTGCAGTGTTCGCAAGCTATTGGCCTTTGGAAGAAGAAAGCCAGGGAAACCAGCTCCAAACAGACTGAGTCTTTGAGAAGGTGTTCGGTGCACTAGCCCTAAGCCTCTCAAGCTTAATCCTAGCTGTTACCCCAGTTCTCTACACATCAAAAGCACAAAACCAAACACAGCCCGCAGTTTGTCTCAGCAGGGACCTCCAACCCACCAGGCCCTTTGATACAAGTTACAGGTGAGGGGGTTAGAAAAAGGGGACAACCACCAATCATGGCTCTGCGAGGCCTTCAGGTCCCCAATCTCAGTGACTTGGACCCTTGCTGACTTGAATACAGAGAAGTCCACCAATTCACTGTGCTATGGGTGACCCTGTAGCCCCGGGGTCATTCAGGTGGGCAATGACTCAGGCGTTCCCCACACTGTCCTTTACCCATTTCACGAGAGTTCACTTTAGCTTCCCTGAATCACACCTTCCCTAGATGTTGGGGACCTGCCACTGCCACAGTCCCTGCCTAGCTGCTCAGATCCCCCGTATCGGGGTAATCAGCTCTCCTGGCAAATGTCTGGTCGCATCAAGGTTGGAGCTGGTGACTGTCAGCTTGAGCAGGTTGCTGCATTCCTCAGAGCCTGGTTTCCCCAGGAAACACCCTTGGCTGTGACTAGAAGACACGCAACACAGACCAGGTGACCCCCAATATTCATTCCGCTCCATGAATGCTACTCTCTTTCCCTGGGGTCTGGGTTGCCAGCACCTCCTCACTTTTTCCTTGATCTCCCGGTGGCTGGACCGAGCTGGGCATGAGGTAGGGGTTCAGTAAGCAAATGCCCTCCAGCAGCAGAACGGGCCACGCTGCTCACGTCTCGTCTCTTCACACTAGGAAACTCTCAGGAGCAGGAAAAAGTCATTTTTCTCTGGCAACGGATGAGGGCAGACCGGGAGTGCACTCCTTTGCCTCTGGACATGCATGTTGAGAGCTTTGGGGATTCAGAGCTCAGAACGGAAGCTTCCAGGAGTATTGGGCAGGTTCTCTAGAAGAAGGTCCTGAGACAAGGATTTGGGGACAGCCTGAGAGGTGATCCCAGGAGTCACTGGCAGGGAAATGGAGCCGTGAGAACAGGAGGAGAAGGGAGCCAATGCGGGTGAGTTAATGAGCAGGTTACACCCTCCGGGCACCCCGACTCCATCTGCTCGGATGACTGGGACATTGTGGGAAACGCGGCTCTGTGTTGTTCCCCCCAGGGGCCTGGAGCTGGCATATTTATCAACCAATTGCTGGTCGTCATTGGTTGAAGTGGCTCCCAGGGATTGGCTTTTGGGCACTTCCAGCGGGCACTCTGGAGAAGTCCCTAAGAGGAGACTCAGGGGCTTCTAGGGAGCTGCCTTGGCCTTCTCCAGAAAGCTGAGCTCTGGGTTTAGGTGACTGCTGCACCCGGCTCCCAGAAGACAGCCCCTCCACACTGAGGGTGCTAAGCTCAGTTCCCCTGAGGCAGAGGAGTGGAGGCTGGAACCTGGGGCTTCAGGTGACTTCTGGAGAGAGAGGGGGAGAGGGCAGTGGTGAGTCCATGAAAAGTGATAATGGCACCTCACTTTCATGTCAGGGTCTCTGAGAGGTGGCACACAGATGTCAGGGGCTGGGCCCTAAATGGTGTGACACTGGGCAACAGCAGTGAACAAGATAGGTAGGAGGAGGTGACACCACCCATTTAAAATGACAACTTGGAGCATGAGAATCTCACTGGTGGCAATGATGTACTGAAGGCTAGAGATGCTTCCCCAAGTTTGCCGGACTATGCAAATCCCACGGGCTCCTTGAGTGACCCTGGGGAAGAAAGAGTGTCCCCAATAATGAGTGATGTTGGGAGTCGCACTGCCCTGATCAGTGGGAACTGAGATTAAGGTTGAACTTAAATTAGGAAAGAAGAAAGTAATGCTATGTTTCTTGTTCTTGAGTGTTGTGGAGCAAATGCAAACCTATACAGTGGTTGGAATGAATAAAGTTTTGAATTCAAATGGGAGGGAAACCTGAAATGTGGGGCCACAGTCATAAGGGTGAGCAGTTGTATTTAAATCCCATGTGTCCAGCACAGGCACACAGAGAGAAGGGCCTCTTCTGCGGCAAATGAAAATAGCATCGAGAGGCTAGAACACAGAACAGGGACTGACTTTCAAGTGACAGTGACAGAAACAGTGCCTCTTCATCCTTAAAAACTCACTGAGCATGTGAAGTCAGAAGGAAGATGCAGGGTCTTATGACAAGTCTAGACACCCGGGGGAACTTTAAAACACAGAGCAGGACATCCTGTTCCCCCAAGGGCAGGCTGTCACTTTGAGAGATAGCACTGGCTGGAAATGGAGACAGGTTCAAGAAAGGCTGGAAGGAATTCACAACTGATGAAAGCGTGTGTGGTGCTTGGGGAATTAAAAGTTTGGGTTAACTGTGCCTGGTTGAAGGACACTCTTGAGCTTTGCAAAAGCACCACAGCCAGCAAAGCCGGATGAAAGAGCAGGTCAGTAGGTCTGGGCCAATCGCAGATATCAGCAGACTAAACTGAAAACATAGTGCCAGTAACTCCGATGCCCACACTTGACAAGATGCACCATGGTTTTGCTTCTGTTGAGGCCCACGCACACTGGAGGGGAAATAAAAAATACCCAGAGAGTGCATCCGCCCCCAATACAGGGAATACATACTGTGAAATACCTAAGGGGCCCTGCATTTATTAGCCAGTCTGAGCCACCCCTGAGATAATAATTCTAACCCTTGGGTGCTGGAGGTGTCTTTATGAAAACAGGGTCTAAAAGGCATCCACTCTTCCACCAGAAGCAGAGGGGAGGGGAGACCTTCAGGAGCGGCGAGGCCTCTGTGGCAGAGGAGGGGACCGGTAGAGTTGCTGAGGGAGCGTGGGGAACACAGTGGTTCTGTGTGGGGGAAGGTGCAAGTCGGAAGCGTCAGGACATGAAGTTGGAGGCATAAGCAAAGGTCACATTGTGGTGGGATCTGTAAGTATGATGTCCATATATTATTCTTTAAATTCTAAAATTCAAAAACCCCAAAATGTCAGGGTGGGACGTGGCCTCAGAGATCATCCAGTAACAACCTTCTCAATATGTAGATGAAGACAGCTGCACAGAGGCAGAGAGGTGTCCCCCCATCAGTGGATTCAATCACGAAGGATGGAAACCTTCTCACAGTTGAGAAATCTGTTAGTGCTTCATAACTGATGCAAATCCAGGCAGGTGAGTATCTTGTTAAAATGCAGATTCTGATGCAGGAGGTCTTGGGTGGGGCCTAAGAGTCTGCATTTCCAATAAGTGCCCAGGTGATGCCTCTGCTGCTGGTCCATGGACCACACTGGGAGCAGCAATGTTCGGAGAACATTAAATCGTTCACAGAACGTCCACGTGAGCCTGAAAATCAGGCAAGGTGGCCTCACAGTCCGGAATAACGCTCAGATCACACTGGAAAGCAGGCAGAGGCCCTGCGGGGCCCGCACACCGCGGCCTGAGCTCCCTGCTGCTCCGGCCCTTGCCGAGTGGAGCCCGCGGGGGCCTGTTCCTTCACACCATGACCTTCAGATTCACCGTCTGGCACGGGGTGTCCGGCAGAGCAGGGTTCAGGCTGGCCTCTCTCTGCAAGGGAAGCTGGAAAAGAGAGCTCCCCTAAGTTCTCTGGTCGGGAGGCCTGACCCACACAGTGGGGGACCCCCTCAAACTCAGGTCAAAGGGGCTAGACAGCCAGAAAGAACGACAGTTGTTCACTACCTCCCCTTCCCGGGAACAAAGTCTACGAGCTCCTAACCACCAATACAGTTTAAAATGCTGAACCTCTGGAAGGAAGAACACATTAACTCAATAATGTGAGGGCCAATAATAATTTTTTATTCCTCTTTCTGTTACAGAAGTGTGTGGATATTCATTGAGAATCTAGTCTGAGCAAAACACCGAGGGGCAATATCCTCTGTTCATCTTTCTACCATATCAGGACCTAGGTTCTGAATATCTCCCTGCAGTTTTCTTCAGGCTTATGACTTCCCTGACCCTGCAGAAATCATGGGAATGGCCTTTCTTTAGGAAAGAGAAGTCCTTCTGGCATCCATGATCCTAATTCAGGTACGCAGATATGTACCTTTATGAAGAAAAATGGAAATGGCAGCTAAAAGGGTAAATATATAAGATTTTTTTCTTCTTATTTAAATCTCACTGAAAAGCTACCTGTCTAAACAACAACAAACCACAGTGGCTTATGGGTTTTAAAATATATGCATAAACTATAGGACAACAAAAGCACAAAGGCTAGGATAGGTGAATGGAAGCATATGATTGGTAAATTCTTAAATAAGGAGCAGTGATAAAATATTACTTGAAGGTGTAACATGATAAGCTAAAGATGTATCAACCTTAAAGCAACCACTAACATAAAACAAAAAGCTATAGTTCATAAGCCAACAAAGGAGACATAAATGAAACATAAACAATAATTCATCCAAAAGAAGGCAGAGAAAGAAGAAAAAGAGAACAAAGAATAGATGGGACATGAACACCCTTTTAAAGAAAAAGTATTTTTTGTAGGCAGTATACAGTTTGGGTCTTGCTTTTTTTATCCATGAAGAAAAATCCAGGCACAGATAACTTTACTGATGAATTCTATGAAACATTTGAGGAAGAAATAATATCAATTCTACACAAACTTTTGTAGAGAATTGAAAAGGAAGGAATTCTTTTCCAACTCATTCTATGAGCTCAGCATTATCCTGATACCAAAACGAGACAAGAGACATTATAAGAAAAGATAGCTACAGACTATATTCCTCATAAAATTGATGCAAAAAGTCACACCAAATGTTAGCAAATTAAATCCAAAAATGTGTAAAAAGGGATAATACATCATTGGTGAGTTTATCTCAGGAATGCAAGGTTGGTTGAACATGTGTCAAGTGAGGAATGCAATTCACTGCATTAATAAATTAAAAAATAAAAACCATATAATCGTCTTAATACATGCAGAAAACCACTTAACAAAATACAAACATCCACTCCAGATAAAAACTCACAGCAAACAGCAGCTCTTCTAAAGGAAACTTCCTCAACTTGTTAAAGGGCATTTATGAAAAACCTATAGCAAACATCTTAGTTAAATATGAAAGACTGAGTACTTATGCCCTTAAGATCAGGAACAAAAGAATGTCTGCTCTTACTGCTTCTATTCTACATGGTACCCGAGGGCCCAGCCAACACAGTACTTCAAGGGGGAAAAAAGGCATCCAGATGACAATGAAGAAGTAGAGCTGTCCTTTTTTGTAGACAGCATGATCTATTATGAAGAAAATCTGATGAAATCTGCAAAAAGACACTGGAGTGAGTGTAGCAATGTTGCAGGATACAAGATCAATATACAAAAAACAATTGTATTTCTACATAGTAGCAACCAATGATCCAAAGTAGAAACTTAAAAAAAAATTTACAACAGCATCAACAAATATTATTTAGAGGTAAATCTCACAAAAGATGTGCAAAACTTATCCATTGAAACTACTAAACACTTTTGAGAGAAATTAAAGAAGACCTAAATAAATAGAGAAATCTACGTTTTTCACAAGTTGGAAGATTCCGTAGTGTTAAGATGTCAATTCCTTCCAAGTTGATCTACAGATTCAATGCAATCTTTATTGAAATTCAAGCAAATTTTCTTTTCAGGAGAAATTGACAATCCAATCCTGAAATTTATATGGAAATACAAAGGAACTAGGATAGCCAAAATGAATTTCATAAAAAATGAAGTTGGAGGACTAATACTAACTGATTTCAAGACTTATTATGACAGTGTGGTAATGGCATCAAGATAGACAAATAGATAAATGGAACAGAATAAAGAACCGAGAGAGTTTTTACAAAGATGCAAAGGCAACTGGATCCGAAGAGAATAGTCTTTTCAACTATTGGTGCTGGTACATATATGCAATGGCATGATTTGATCAATGCCTTACACGATATACATAAATTAACTCAAAATGAATCAAAGAACTAAATATAAAAACCTAAAACTGTAAAACTTCTAGAAGAAAACACATAATAAAATCTTTGTGATCTTGGGTAAAGCAAGGATTTCTTTAATAAAACACCCAAAGCAAAGTCTATAAGAGAACAAATAAGTGATTTGGACCTTATTGAAGTTAAAGACACTGCTAAGAGAATGAAAAGACGATCTACACACTGGGAGAAAATAAAGTATGCATCTGATAAAGGATTGCATCAAGAATATGTAAAGAACTCTCAATAAAGAAGACAATCTGATTAAAAATGACAAGAGATTAGAATAGATATTTCAGTAGAGAAAATATATGGATGGTAAATAAGCACATGAAAAGATGCTCAACATCATTAGTCATTTGAGATTTGCAAATAAAATTGCCCTCAAGGAAATATCACTTCGCACCTAAACTTATAAAGGCTGATCATATCAAACGTTGGCAGGGACATGAAGGGACTGAAAGTCTCGCATACCAGAAATGTAAAATGACCCAACAACTTTGGAAAACAACTTGGTAGTTTCTTTAAAAGTTGAATATACACCTGCCATGTGATGCAGCATTCTACTTCTGGGTATTTTTACCCAAGAGGAAAGAAAGCATATACCCACATGTGGATATTTATAGCAGCTTTATTTGTAACAGCTCCAATCCGGAAGCAGCCCAAATGTCCATCAGTGGTGAATGGATAAACAAGTTGTGCCGGATGCATCCGATGGAAGGTTCCTCAGCAGTAAAAAGTAATGAATCATGGCTCCACAATAAAAATGTGGGTGCATCTTAAAATAATTATGCTCAATGAGAGAACCCAGATAAGAAGAGCACAATAAAACCCAAATATGTTCATTAGTGATCAAAATGAAAATAGCAAGATATTAAATTCCAAGCTTAGATTCTAGTCACTGAAGAACACATTGATGATAGAAATTTATTAGTGACCTGGAGGTCAAATCAGGGGATTTTATCTTCATTTTCAAATGTTGATGCCAAATGGCAGATTTCAACAGAGTCTCCTTCATTATTAACTCATGTGATCAGATGTAAATGTTCATCTTTCCAAATCAATTCACCTGCAGAGAATTCATTCTTTTTTATTATTATGGATAATTTTAAACAATAAGAGAATTAACAGCATAATAAACTCTGATGTTCGTGTGATTCAGCTTCAACAATTTTGAACTCATTGCCTATCTTGTTTCATCTACGTATCCCCACCCACTCCCTGTGTCTCCAGCCCCGACATCTTGCCATTTCATCTGGAAATATTTGTTTGTATTTCTACAAGAAAAGGATTCTTTTCCAGCTCTGTTTTAAATTTCTAATAATTCAGAACCAGTCCTGGCAACTTCATCTGAAAATCTTGGCGGGGTTTGGAAAGAATGTAAGACTGCCCACACATTGATAAGGGAGAAGGCTTTACCTGCCAAGAGATTTTTCTTAAGAAAAGAAAAAAGAAAAGGCTTATCTTCTCTGTTTACAAAAAAAAAAAAAAGTTGATTTTTCTGTAGCTAGTGGGCAGTGATATCCTATTAGGCTCTGTGTGGAAACCCCAGGGGCAGTTGTGTAACATGACCATCATCCAGGAAAGGAATGTGCGTTTCTAGATGGAAATGTGAGATCCTAGAACCTATTCCCCGAGTGCCGTCGGGCCCGCCGGGGCATCACACTTGCCGAAGGAGGCCACTCGATACGGGGAGTCGCAGAGCAGATGTTGCGCTCCTGTGAGCGCTTCTAGGACATCAACTCCCTGGAGATGTTCTCACGAGACACTGGGATTCTTTGTTCTTCAAAGCCCTCAAATCTCTCAGCCTCACTTTTTCCCCTTCTTTTTCTGCTGTGGAACCATCTCCCTTCTCAGATGCCATAAATGTGCTAGCTGCTGCCAAGGGAAATACTGCATTGAATCCAAAGCATTTCTGGTGAGAGGAAAAAGGAACTTTTTGAAAACAGAAATTTGGGGCTCCTGTTCTTTCCCTCTTTTTTTTTTTTTTTTTTTTTAAATTTAGGTATGCTGTGCATGAATGAAGGACACACATCCTAAGTAGAGGGTTGGATGAATTTTCCCATATGTCTGTATTCATGTAACTGTCACCGAAATAAAAATGTGAACTTTTCTAGGGCCCCAGCAACTGGGCTTGTGTAACCACATCACCCAAAATCAGTGGCATGGCTCCTCCCCCACCTCCAAACTAACATGTCTTCCGACTTCTGCAGTCAGAGATCACTTTTGCCTGTTCTTGAACTCACCCAAATGGAATTATGTATTCTTTTATGTCTAGCTTTTTTTATTCAACATTGTCATGAGTTCCAGTCACGTTGTGTTTAGCAGGAGTGTGTTTCTTTAAAACACACTTATTATATAGTGTTCCATTGTATGAAGATGCCACGTATTCTTTTTTTCTTGTACTGCTGATGAACATTTGGATTGTTTCCAGTTTGGCCTGTTAGGAATAGTAATGCCATTTGAAGAAGAGTTATTAATTTTAATGAAGTTCTGTATAATTACCTCTTTCTTTATGGTTCCTGCATTGTGTGCTCTGCTTAAGAAGTCTTGCTTAGCCCCCACACATGAAGATTTTTGCCTATGTTTTCTTCTAGAAGCATTTGTTGTTGTTTTACCTTTCATGTGCAGGTCTATGGTCACTTTCAATTTAATTTGTGTCTGTGATGTGAGGTAGGGATGTTGTTTCATGTTTCCTCCAGATGGACATCCATCTGACCCAGAAGCACTTATAGAAAGACCACCTTTCTCCCAATGAATTTCAGTAACACCATTCATTGACCATGTACGCGTGGCTCTGTTTCTGCCCACTATTCTGTTCACTGGTCTATTTGTTTATCCTTACACCAACATTAAATATTATAACTTTATAGTAAGTCTCAGTATCTGGCAATGTAAGTCCTCCCACTTTGGTTTTCTTTTTTAAGATTGTTACAGCTATTTTAGGTCCTTCACATTTCCAAATGAATTTAGAATCAACTTGTCAAATTTCACAACAAAACTCAAAACATTTTTAATGTAATTGCATTAATTCTATAGATCATTTTGGACAGTTGACATTGTTACACTATTAAATCTTCTAATTGACACTGTGTATCTCCCCATTTATTTAGGTCTTCTTCAATGTCTCTTGACAATGTTTTATAGTTTTCAATGTAGAAGTCCTGCGTATCTTTCATTAGATTTTTCTATTTTTGTTATTATAAAAGGCATTGTTTTAAATTTCATTTTGTTTGTTGCTAATATGTAGATGTACAATTTTTTACCTTGTATCCAAATGATCTTTCTAAATTCTCTAAATTTCATAGTTTTCTATAGATTCTTTTCTATATATACAATAATGTCATCTGCAAATACTGATAAGTTCATTTTTTTCCTTCCAATTTTTATACCTTTTACTTTCTCACTCTTGTCTTATTGAACTGCCTAGGATTTCCAATATAATGTTGTGTAGAGGGGGTGAGAGTGGCAACCTCCCTTGTTCGTCATTGCAAGAGGAAAGCATTCAGTATTTTAGTATTAAATATGTTAGCTGTAGGTGTTTTGTAGTTATGCTTTTACTAGAGTTAAGGAAGTCCCCTCTTCCTAGTTTTCTGAAAATTTTTTTCCAAAAAACCCCATAAACGAGTGTCGAGTTTTACCAAATGCTTTTCTATATCTATTAAGATGATGTTTTCTCTCCTTTATTTGGTCAATATGATGAATTGCATCACTTTTTTGATTGTTAAATCAACCTTGTACTCATGAAGTAAATTGACCTTGGTCATGATGAACCTTTTTATACACCCCTGGATTTGGTTGGCATTTTAAGATTTTTGCATCTCTCTTTTGAGCAGTGTCTCTGGAAGTGTGTGCATGGTGGGGGCCCGGGAAGTCAGATGAACACATTCCCGATTGTGCCCGGGCCCGCCTGCGGTCACTGCTGTGAAGGCTTCATCCAGGTGCGGCTCCCTCACTTCCATCCTCTCTAAACCAGCTTCCCCTCATCCCCTAGCCGAAGGGGCGCTTCAGGAAAGAGACCACTTAAACCTTCGGCCATGGGAATGTGCTCCAACCTGGTGGAGTGCTCCATCAAGATCCGAATCGCGCTGGGTTATTTCCAACCCCAGCAGCCTGGCGGATCCTGGAGCCGGCTCACACCGCCTTGCAACGGCCGCTGGATACAATTTCAGAAATTTTGCAAGTTGGTTATTGATTATAGCATTATTAAAAATTAAATCATATAAACTTGCAATTAAATAAGCTATATTAAAAACAAAGGTAATAGTGAAAATGAATCACTTTTCAATTAGCTTATTGTCATCTTTGCCCTTCAGGTAACTTCCATTTATTGCATCTATGTGGTGAAAATAGCACGTGATGGTTGGCTCCTGATCGCCTTTTCCCAACTCTGCATTCGGTGGCATCGTGGTGGAGCTTGAGATTGGCTGTGGTGGGAGTGTTATCACCTGCTATGGCTCCTCCAACAGCATTTTAAAAATCTAGTTCCAGGCCCTGGCCCTGCTGCTTCCTGTTACTCCGTTGGATTATACTTTGGGATGAAGGTCATTTTGACGGTAGCCTAAAGCTCCTTGGAGATGCTTCAGGTGTTTAGCATCTGACGTTCAGATGGGAGAGGTACAGGGGTGGGGTTCGAATGTGCCCCCAGCACACACATTTGGAACAAATTAGCGCTTATTTATTTATACACTGAAGTTTTGGATCTTTGCCATTTTGTTTGGGAAAAAACACAACTTAGCAGATCTATAGGATCAAGTCCATCGCGTGTTCTTCTCTTGAAGCCCACAGATTGACCATCCTTTATTCCCTGCCCTGCTCTGTAGGGTCTCTATGGGTGACACCAGTCAGGGGCCCTGGCCTGTTATGCTCCCGGGGGTTTCAGCCAATGGGAAGCACTGATGGAAGAGGGGACAGGTCAGGGTATTTATGCCCTGGCTCCCTCCTTGCCAGGCTGTGGTTGGCACCGGCTGTGTTGAGTGGCTCTTATAGGTACAGTTTCTCTTTTTCTAATTCCTGCTTCCTCTCTTTGCCCTCTGACCCTAAGAGATGGTAAGAGTTCTCCCCTTCCACTGATGCCAGCCCATGTGCGTCCCCCTCGGTTGCTGGTTTCCTGAACCCTGCCCATACCCCTCTCCATAGCCCCTGTATTAGACTCCCCTCAGCCTCCCTTATGAGCAGGCTGGCTGTTTCCTCCTGGATTTGGACCCAGACCAAGCCCTTATTCTTGAGTGTGGCTTACAAGGCCCCATCCTTCCTCCCTGCGCCCCTCCTCCATACAGCTGTGCTCCATCGGCTGGGACCGCTCCACGCTCCCTCTCACACTCAACCCTTCCCACCGCCAGGCATTGCTTCTGCTGCGCCCTCACCTCTGGGCACCGTGGATCATGCCGGCAGCAGGCACTTGACTCAGCCTTCACCTGTTTGAATGCCAGTCTCCCTGCTGGGGCGTGGGGGTGCTCTTGGGCAGCAGGAGTGAAATACCCCTTAGATCTGGCACAATCCTGGTCCAGAGCCATTTGCTGACAAAGTGACGGCTGAAAGGCAACTCTTTTCTTCAGATGCCATCCTCACGCAGCAAATCATTAGTGCATTTTCTTCCTTGGAGAGAAGGGTACCCAGGCACAGAGACAGTGTTGCCGGGGCCTCTGTGCTGGTTGGAAGAATGGGAGATACGTACCCTGCTCCTCCCACATTCGCTGGCTGGGCTGGGTGCTCAACCAACACCAGGGCTGCTTAGAGGAAAAGAACCCTATTTGTTGGGTAGACAAAGCAGGTGAGGACACTGTCATCAAGCCAGGCTGGCTTGTCACTGGCTTATCTACTCCCAAAATCCATCAGAGAAGGGGTGGGAGAGCATCATTTTTATTGGCCAAATGCATCATCTTGCTGAAGGAAGCAAGATTTGGAAATACTAGAAGCCAAACCATTCTTGTAGTCAGGTCTTGCTATTTCCACTTCTAACCAAAACAGTACATTCAAGGCCGAACCATTTCCAGTCTGCTCTGTACTTGTTATTCTAGGTTATTCTGATTGATTATGACAACACTGTCTGGGAAATTCTCCACACACCATGGGCCTCACAGGTCAGGAAGCAATTAGTCAAGAATTGTGCAGCATCAGGGCCAAAGTGGCCTGTCCTTCCTTCCCAGGGCTGGAGAGCAACCAGCTGAGCATCACTGAAGGAAGGAAGGGCTCGCTGGCCTTGGACTTAACTGCATTGGTGACACTGCCATTCAGAAGCCTCCCTTCTCTGGCAATGCTGGGTGGGCTGGGTGGCTTTCTCTGGCCTGGAATGTACATTCTCACTACCAGCAACTGCATCTCCACTGATGTGACTTCATTAAGCACCTCGTCCTGTGGGGCTGCACATTAGAAGCACCTGGGAGCTTTAAGCACTACCAAGGCCCGGCCCCACCCCCAGAGGATAGAATTTAATTGGTTTGGGGAAGGGCCTGGGCACTGGGACTATTTACAAATTTCCTTAGGGGGTTTTAATGTGCAACTGGGCTTGTCAAACCGTATCATCCAGCTCATTCATTAAAAAGGACACATGAATTCCTGTCCTTGTCTCCTAGGAGTTCACTGTCTAATGGGAGACACAGACATTATCTCTGGTGTCCGGGCAGAGGACCTGGGTGACTGTGAACTACTCAGTGGCTGAGGCTGGGAGATACTTCAAAGTCAAGTCCAGAACAGACTCCCTTCCTTAACCCTCCCTTGGTTGGTGTGTGTGTGTGTGTGTGTGTGTGTGTGTGTGCAGGGGATACTACTACACAAGGAGCCCTGGAGATATATCTCATATAAACAGGCACACTGAACTAGAGCTTGGGGCAGAGTAGCAGTACAGTGGCTCCCGACAGCTCAGTTCACTGGGGCTCAGAAGCTCCTGCTTTGAGGGTGGGACAGTGGGAAGTTCACCTACCCAGAGATCCCCCCACACCCATGGTCTTTCATGTATTTTCCAGAACTCAGCATCTCCCCAGGCCTTCCTTGATCACTCTCAAGAAGGGGGGTCCCCACCCTCTAGTCCCAGCTCTTCCCTCTGACATCATCTTGTTTCTTAGTTGATGTGTCGTCTATCTCCCCCTTAGAATGTGGGCTCCAACAGAACAAGGTCATACCTTCTTCTTCCTGTCCCCAGGCAGTGCTGGGCACATGCAAACACCTAACCAATACCTGCAGAATGGCCGAGGGAGTGACGGGGCACGAAGCCCCAGAGCCCTCATGGCCAGGTTCTTGGCTCTAGCAGGACATCTTCCCTTCTCCCCCTAGAACTTTCCTTGCAAGTTCCACGGGCATCCCAGATACAACGGCATTTTCACTCACAGTCTCTACCTCGCAGGCCTTTGCTGAGCCCCTGTGTCTGGTCTAGAGATGCGTGGGGAGAAGCAGGCCTGCGCCCTACCTTCCAAGACTCACAGCCCACTGGGCAGACAAGGCCATAGGGCAGAGAGAGGATCTAGCCCAAGTGCTTGGGTGAGGGTCCCGGGTGCCAGGAGAGGCATCCTTAAGTTGGGAGGCAAGGAGCTGACTCAGCAGGCAGAGCTTGGTGGGTGGTTAAGGAAGGTTTCCTGGAGGAGGGTTGAGCTAAGCCAGTCCTGGAGAGGGTGAAGTGAGGACGAGATGGGCATGGCTAGGGTGAAAGAAATTGCATATGAGAGGCATGCAAGCCGAGCTGAGAGGAATGCATCCCAGCTGCAAAGCTCGTGCTGAACCTCGGACCCTATGAGTCAGAAGGGGAAGGGTCCTCAGTCACTGGCCACCTGGTCAGACCCTACAGGAGGAAGTCACAGCATGTAAGTGATAAAGCTGGGACTCACATCCAGGGCTCTGGCCCCCCGAGCCTGAGGCCATGCCTCTGTAGGAAGCTGCTTCCCATAGCCTAAAGGAGGGAAAGCCAGGTCAGAAGGGTAGGAGAACACTGCCCCTGGTGGCCCACAGCATGGCTGGTTCTTTGGGTCTGCCCTCACCAAAGTGGTCTTCCCTAAAGAAGATGTGAAGAGTGCTTCTTCCTCCAGGAAGCCTTCCCTTCAGGCCCTTGGTGAGTGCCCTCATTTTATTAGGCTGCACTGTCTCTTCCCTGGAGATAGGATATATCTGCATGGGTGCTGGATCCTCAGAGGTTGGCACAGTATGTGTTTGTGGCCTGTATGGCTGACTGAGTGGATGTTGTGCCAGGCCTGACCCATCCCTCAGCCTGAACTGGCTCCTAACCTGCTTCCAGTCCTGAGCCTGGCTAAGCCACATACTAACCCTTCAGCAGTTTGCACTGCTCCTTGGTGATGATGTGCACTTCCAAAGTCACGTCCAGCCCCACCACTGGGTCTACTTAGAAACGGCTGTCCTATAGGGTTTACCCTGCTTGACCCTGTGTCTCTTGCAGAGCCGCCCTTTGGACATCACATCAGGAGTCTGACCTGTTTTTCCACCATCACAGCCAGCTTGGCATGGGCTCAGGACCCAGGCACATTTGCTCTTCCAGAGCAGGCCTTTGTAAAATGGCAAGTTTGGGCTCGAGTGGGGACAAGAAGACAGAAGAGGTGAGAAATGTCTGGAGAAGGAATCACATTCTTGCCTTCTGAGTGTCTGGGGACAGACCAGCCAGGCTGACGGAAAAAGCCCTCCCGGCCCCTCCCCCAAGAGCATTTAATAAACAACTGAAGGACTGAACGACAAACTTTATTAGAAACGCTCCTCATTCATCAGTCAAATTCACATTAGAATGGGGGGAGGCAGTGCCGTCTGGGGCTCTGGGATTCCACTGCTGTGACAATTTCCAGTTAAAAATGAGTCTGGGCAGAGAGAGTCGAAAACATACTCGAGATGCCCAGTGGAGGCGGTCTTAGCAGCAGCAGCAGCTTCGCTCCCGGGAGAGGACCAGTTTCCGAGCGGGTGGAGAAGGTGCCTCCCATCTCCACCCTTCCAGTTACAAGGCTGCCCCCCGGGCCCCAAGCTGATAAATAAACAGCACATCACACACACATCTGAAACAGAAACAAACTCGTACATGTCTCCTAAAGTGAAAAAATAATTTGCTCAAATAAAGCTTTGCGGCAACCAGGCTGCATCCTGAATGGACGGCTCCCTAGAGACCCCTGGCACCCCAGGAAGGCTCCTCGGGCATCATCCACTAGGGTGTCCCAATGCCCCCGATTTCCCCATTAGCACCTTTGGACTAAGTACTGCCCTCACTGCCATGCTCCTCTTTTAAAATGCAACTGCTACTTAAAATAATAATAATAATAATAAAAGAAACGCTCTGTCCCTGGGGTGAATGAGTGAGACTCAGCTTCCCTGAATAGAGGTGCCTGGGGAGAGCGGCCGTGGGTCAGGTGGGGAAGGGGGGCTTGGGACAAGGTCAGTAAACGACTTTCAAAGAGGTACGCTCGCTGGAAGGCTTCTAAACACACTGCTAGGTCCACTTGCCAGTTCTGCCCTCGGGCATCCCTTCCAAAGGGGCAAAGTCCTAACTATCAGCACAAGCCGGCTGCCCCGACCAGGGTGGGGGCCCAGCCCCGGCAAGCTGTCTTCAGCATTCATTATTGAGGCAATTTTCTCCCCCAGCTGGCCCCGTCCGCACCCCGGCACACAACAGAAAGTCTCCTGCCCCGATGTTTTATTCATTGTCTTGAATTTGGAAACAGGCTCTCTGATCAATAGCGGTGGCTGCTGAGTCCCGTGCGCCGGCGGGACCTCCTCCGGGCAGAGGCCCCGGGCCTCTTGGCGGCTTCCGAGGAGGGCTCCGGGACCGCTGCTGCTAAGGCAGCGGATACTGCTGGCAACAGACATTCGTCTTTAAAGCTGGCGACACGTCCTGGCCTTTCAAAGAACTGAAAGTTCTGGGGGGCCGGGGTGGGGAGGCAGCCCCCTCCTGAAGGCCCGCGCGCCGGTGGGACGCGAGGCCGGCGGCGCCCGCTGCTGCTCGTCAGCGCCCCCAGGCCGGCTCACTGGTACTGCAGGTAGTTTTTGAGAGACTGAGGCAGAGGCAGGGCGCCGATGTCCCGCAGGCGCTGGCGGCCCAGGGCCGAGCGGATGGTCCTCCGGCACAGGTCCATGAGCGGCAGGGGCTCGGCTGCAACGACAGCGAAGAGGTCAGAGTCTCGCAGCGGCCTTCCTCAGCCCTCCTCCCCGCCCGTCCGCCCTCTGAGCCAGCTTCCAGGGCCCAGGGCTGCCCTGACAAGCCCTCTAGGGGTCCGTTAGCTGAAGGCTTACAAGGGTGTTTTTCAAAGCGTGGGATGCAACTGATTAGACTAAAAAATGGTGACATCCATGCAGTGGGTGACCAGCAATTAAAAAAAAAAAAAAAAAGGAAGGGAGGGAGGGAGGGAGGGATTGGAGAGCAATGTCCACAGCAAGGGTAAATATTGTCCCGTGAAAGTCGTGTCTTTGATGTAGGTGTCTAGTGTATCTTAATGTAAAAAATACTTTCTCCCTACAGGTCTTGCTAGAATGAAAGTGGCCTAGGGGTCTCTAAAGGCAGCTTCCTCTTAGAAACAGGGTAAGTTAGGGAGGCTGTTAAATGTCTGAATTCTCTACACCTTCATTTGGGGGCCAGCAGCAGAGGGATGCATTTCCTTCTAATACTCAGTTCTGGAAACATTCATAAATTAAAATCCATGGAACCTCTGGACATAGGACCAAGCCTAACAGAGTTCATTGCAGACACACTTAATAAAAGCTCCAATTCTCTTCCAGGCCCTCTGGACCCAGGACCGGAGGCATCCCTGGAAGTGGAGAAAGACAAGTGGTCTTGGGGTTTAAACAGGTGAATAATTGGAATAGAGGGTAGATATGTATGTAATAATTACTACATGCACAAGACATTCACCCAGCAGTTTCTGTATGGAAGGATTGTTTGAAAGCTTCAAAGAGGGGATACATGAATGGGATTTTGAAGGGTGAATAGGAGTTTTATGTGATGTGAGTTACGAAAGGTATTCTAGGAAAACAGGCACAGAGGCATAAAACAGGACAGACTGCGAGGTCTGGAGGGAGAGGACCTCCAGCGCTGGTCAGCTGGATCAGGAATGAAGATGACGGTGGTCACATGTTGTCTCAACAGCCTGTACAGGCTTAGCCTCCTCAAGCCTACAGGAACATACTGGAGGCCTAGAGCTGCATCTCAACACTTCTTTTTGGTAGCAGAACAAGGAATATTTTAAAAGCTTTCTATAATGTGCTAAGATACAATAAAACTGTAAATGGTAAGTACTAAGACAGAGTTGTGATAGGAATAATATCACAAGGGATGGGAAGGTGGTCAAGAATGCGTTTTACAGGATTTTCATTTACTAGAGCTGTGAAGTTACATAAGGAGAGACATTAAAATGAAAGCTGGACTTGGCTGGTGCGTTGGAAGCCCTGCCCAAGAACGTATCCAGCTCTTCCCCTCAGGCGAGACCATGCGTGGTGAGTCTGCATGAAATGTTAGTGGTTTTAAGCACTTTCACCTCTGTATCCTCTTTTGATCCTCATACAAACCCTCTCAGTTGGCCAAGGAAGCCCGGGCATCCCTTCTTTTCAGGCCCAGAAGGCAGATCACTCACCCCCAAGTCACATGGTCACATGAATAGGCCAGTACCTGACACCCTCCTCAAGGCATCCCCACCTCTCCTCTAGCAACACTCCTGCACCCAGCTCCCTGCTCCCTGCCCTCCAAGTGCCTCTGATCCAAGCTTTGCGCTTCCCCCAGTCATGCCTCCGAAAACCCCTTGCCCTCCCCGACCCAACCCAAACCCTCCCATCTTTGACATCTCCATGGAAGCTGACCTCCCCACTGCAAGTTGCCATGATCCTTTAGTTCCCACAGCACCAATTCTTGCTGCGGTACCACTGGACGTTGGGGAGAAGGAAAACCAGTAGTCCTTATTTAATGAGCAACTGTTATTTACCTGCCAGGCACTGTGAAGGATGAAACACAACTGCAGCTACTCTTTACTGAAGGCTTATTATGTGGCCGGGCCCTGGCTAAGCTCTTTATTTCTATCAACTCATGTGAATGCATGTATCGAACTCCTATCACAACAACCTCTTGGGGTAGGAACTATTATTATTATCCCCGTTTTAAGGAGGAGAAAATTGAAACACAGAGAGGGTAAATCACTTGCCCAAGGACACACAGTGGGTCAGTGGCAAAGCCAGGAGTTGAACCCAGGCAGCTGAAAGCTGGAACCTGTCTTACATCTTAGCCACATTTACTGAGCATCTCTCCTGTCCTCTTTGCTCTTCGAGGCTTATCTCATTTAGATGTGACCATGCCTATTTTAGAGAAAAGAAAATTGAAGCTCAGAGAAGTGAAGAGGTTTGTTCAGAATCACACAGCCCCAAAGCCTGTATTTGGAGCTGCATGCTGCCAGCCTTAAACACCATGCACTCATACAATGTTGTTTTAAGGTGAGAAGTGAAAGAGGGTCACCCGTCTCCTAGGTTCACAGTCCACACACACAGGCTCTTACTCTCTGGCCCTGACCACTTTCCAGCTCACTGCTGACCCCTCTTCTGCCATGAGGTCTGCACCCACCTAAACAGGCTGCCCCAAAACTAAGAAGCCTTTTCTGCTCTCACGCCCACCCATTCCAGGATAGGCTCTGGCCAGCAGACAAGCAGCTCCTTCTCTGATGGGAGATGGGCTTGCATTTTATATCAGGAAAAATTTTGAGCTGTTAAAGTTTGATAATCCTTGCCAAAGCTTAAAAGCTTTCTTAAACACTTTAATACTCTAGGCACATACTAGGTCCTCAATGCCCCAAATGCATGGCCTTATCAGCAAACTCAGCTCCCTGTGTGTTACCTGCCTAATTAGGAGCTGAACAGAGGGACAGGCTGCCTTTTATCTTCCTTCACTCCGCAGTCATTGAAATCAATCCAGAGCCCAAATTCCAAAGGAAGAGAGAAAAGAAGGGCTAGAGTTCAGACCATGTCTTTAGATTTCAATGTGAAGTAGCGATCATCTCTCCTAATTTTTGATGACCACACGGCAATCCCACAGTGCACAGAGAAAGCCCTCGGTGCTGCTGTGGAATATCCAGAGCTCTGAGGATGCCCAGTGTTGGCTGGGGCCATCCCTCCAACTCCTCCTTCTCACTCCCCTTTGCTTTGGAACTTCTTAGAACTGTCAGATGTCAAGGTTTAGAAATGACCACCCAGGTGGGAAGAGAAAGAATTTTCCAGCATGGGAGCCATTCTCAGAAATGTTTTCTGACTAAAGACAAAATTAAAATGGATCATTTGCACAAGTGAATATCCAAATGGCCAATAAATACATGAAAGTGTGCTCAACTTCCTGATCATCAGGGATATACAAATTAACACTATGATGTGACTCTGTGAGATGGCAACAAGTATGGCTAAAATGAAAATGAGACAATAGCAAGTGTTGGTGAGGATGTGGAGCAACTGGAACTCTCAGGATGCTGCAGGTAGGTGGGTAGACTGGCACACCCACTTGGGGAAACTGGGCCATCTCCTAAAGCTGAACCCCTATGGCCCGCAGTTTTACTTCCAGGTGTACACATGTTCACCAAAATGCACATACACAAATGCTCATGGAGGAACTCAATTGCAAACAACAACTTTACTGTCTACCAACAGTGGGCTATCTAAATAAATTGTGTATATTCACAGAGTAAAATACTAATCCACCATGAAAATGAAGGGTCCACAATTACATGCAAAAATATGGGTGAATCACTTAAACATAATTTTGAATGAAAGAAAAATACATTTTGTGTGACTTCATCTGTATCAAGTTCAAACACACAGGGGGGTGAAGTTAGGGCAGTGGTGACACCGAGGGAGCAGTGGTTGGAAGGGGGCACAAGGCAGCTCCTTGGGTACTGGTATAGTTCTGCTCTTTGATTTGATTTCTGCCTATACCAGTGTGTTCATTTTGGAAAAATTACCAAGCTTACTCACCTGAGATGTGTACACTTTCTGTGTATATGTCAAAAACAAATTTACATTAAAAAATTAGTCACTGACTGAGTCAGTGGGCTGGCTTGGAATCCCAGCTCCTGCTCCCAACCACCAGTGGGCCAGACAGCTGGTCATCTTCCTGGAGCCCTATTTTTCTCATCTGTGAAATGGGGATAGCGATGCCTCCATCATGCACTGTGACGGGGGTATGACATAACATGCCCTGCTCCTTAAGGGCATTCTCTTATTTCAGGCCATCAGCCCAAGAGGTACCTTTAAAAATAGTAATAATTTACTTATTGTGGTTCTAAAAATGCCTCAGTACATCATACTGATGGTCATTAATACTGTGCTTTGGTTGAAGATTTATTGGAGCCAGGGTTGGAAGTCTGGTTCTGTGCTAAAGATATCATTTAGCACACACACACAAGGTGAGCATTTCCAAAGTTGTCCAGTGACCTGCATTTTCCATGATTCTCCATCACTAACCCCCCGCATGACCCCAAGTAAGCCACAGAACTTCCCAGGACTCTGTTTAGCTGTCTGTAAAATGGGGGAGTTAGCTATCTGGTCATGATGATCTATGACTGTGATGAAAACAAGTAGAGATCTTGGCACAGGACTGGTAGCTTCATCTGTTTCCCTGGGCCCCTCAAAGTATTCTCTGCCCGCAGTGGGGAGATGCTAAGACATGAATCACCACCCTACCTCCATCCCTGCATTTATATTTTGAAAAAAGATCAACACGGTCAGGAGGTGAAATTCTTCTGCAACACTTTTAGACAATGATCAGCAGATGGAGGAAGGTTTGAGTGACAGCCCTGAAATCTGGACTTTAGTAGACCAGGACCCCATTCGTCTGTTTTCAGGAAAAGAAATGAGAAGACACACATATGGGAAAGCACACACTCTCTGTGTCAGACACAGCACTAATCATTTATCCACAGCCTATGGCTTTGGTTTCTGAAGATGGAATTGCCTGATTGCCTCTAGGCCTCTCCTCATGCGGTTCCTTCAGCTAGAACACCCTTCCCTGCACTGCCTGCCAGGAGCCTGCCTCCTCTTTCAGGACCCAAATCAAGTGTTACCTCCTTCTTAGTGACTTGGCTCCTCTGCCCTGTGGGTCTACACCTGGCAGGTGTCAATCCACTTAGTAAATTACACAAATGAACAAATGTATCATTACCTGCTCACTTCTAAAATACAGCATCCCTGTACCTGTTGGCCCTGTCATGGCCAATGGAGACCCCAGCTCCCATCTAGAAAGCATTTAGAATCTGCAGTTTTCTCTTAGCGAGCTTCACCATTTCCCCAGCAAAAAGGGTGGTGATGACAGCTGGGACACAAGCAGCATCTTCAGATCAACTCTGTGCCAATAAGCACAGATGGTGCCCAGAGCCCAGGTGTGGCCCTCATGTTTCCCTGGGATAGAGAGTGATCCAGTCACTTCACATGCTCAGGAGCGCTGCACAGCAAAAACAGTCCTAAATAATGCATGGCCTTCCCTAGCAACGCTGCTGGGCAAGGACATGGGAAACCTCTGAAGGGGAAAACCCAGAACAGGGTGTGCTGGAAAATGCCACCTGAACTGTGTGGGGCTGAACCCCTCCCCCCAGCGTCTCCATGAAATGACAGAAGAGATGTGCATGTGTGGTGTATGAAGGACCTGAGAACAGTGCTGCAAAGCAAGAAAGGCAGTCAGCAGGATAGACACCGGGGTGAATTCCAGACAGGCTGAAAGCAGGTGGGATAGGAGGGTGGAGATATCAAGCAGAGAACAGGTAGCCCTACGTGCCTGGGGTGAACACTTCTCTCACCAAAGGGGCCTGAAGAAATCCCAAGCTCAGGCAGCAAAGGGCAGGCTGGGCATGGAGCAAACATCAGGATAATCCCTTAAAGAACTATAATGCCAACACCTGGGGCAATTACGCTGCCCTCTCTGCCCCCGCTGAAGCCTGGGCTGCTCTCTGAATGAGGTGGGCAGCCTTGAGAGGCCCCGGGTCAGTGCTGAGTTCAGTGGAGAAGCTGAATGCAGCATGAGTGAGACCTTCACCACCACAGAGGTGGCCACGTTGGATATCAGGATTGGGAAGACACTGAAGTGCTAGAAGGTCTGGATGCCCACCAGCTCCTTGACCCAGTGCTCAAGAGGAGAGTGCGTCCAGCAAAATATTTTCACCCAAAGATTTCATGCTACTCCCCCCAAAAAGGGAAGTTACACTGCTGCAGATCGAACAGCAGCTACATTTTCAAATGTATTCAGTGAAAGAAGATCCTCTACTCATCCAGTCTGAAAGTTACTCAAGGAGGTACTCCAACAAAATGAAAAACGAATGCAGAAAAAGGCGAGAGTAAATGGAACTCAGAAGTGAAGGAAGGTAAAATGAATGATAAGAAGATCCATTAGCTCTTGATGCTTGGAAAAGCCTCCTTGCAGTGGCCTTTGTTTCTCTAAAGTACCATCCCCCCACAATGCTCTGTGCCTCTTTAGCTCTGACCCCAGACTCCGGCTTCTCCCTCCACACTGAAGTCTCCCATTGTGCCCACTGGAATGGCTGCTCCACACACAGAAAACTGCACCTCAACTTCTCTGAGAGCTCCCTCCGCCTCCCACCTTAATGGAACCGCACATTATCCCCCAGGACACCACTGCCCTTCTACCTTCTCTGGGGCTGTTTGTGCTCTCAGGGCTGTGGCTTCCAAGCTTGAGGCACATGCCAGGCAGGCTTCCTGGGGAAGGTAGTGCTGGACTCCTTCTCCCTTTTGCCACATACAAAGCACCTTCATCTGCTTGTGAGAAATCCCAGCTCCTCTGTGACTCACACCACTCGGCTTAGTCCTATGCCTCTCCCTCCTGCTCTTACCTACTGACCTCTGGCCCCTGGTTGTCAGGGCTCTGGCCTCCCAGGTCCTCTCTCCACCCACACCTGCCCTGGCCACCATGACAGAATCCTCCACAGGCACAGCCCCCTCACCACTTGGGCTCCTGGTTTTAGACTGCTTCATCCTCAGGACACCCTCCTTCCCCACTGGGCCATGCCATGGATGTCAGCATCACCCCCAAATGCCCATCTAGTAGTACCTTAATCACTGATCATCAGATCAGCCACCCCCACTGTGACCATAGTTCCCGTCACAGAAACCTTTAGACTTCAGAGCCCTCTCTGTTCAATCCATCGGCATTGCTTTTCTTCACACCACCCCTTCACCCAGCTGAACAATTCACTATCCCCAGAGACAAAGGGCATGGGCGCAGGCAGGCAGGACAGGTTGGTCGGTGAGTGGCTAGGGGCACAGGGTTGGGGACTGGACAAAGAAGTGGGAACAGCAGCATCTTGAGTTCAGGTTATCTCTGTTCAGTTCCATTTTAGGGCCACACAGCTGAGTAGAAAGTGGCTGAGGAGCTGGCAGCTCTGGGTTCCAGTCAGCCTCAGCCACCAGCTGGGAGAGTGGCCTGCCTTTCTTCTCAGGGCCTCAAAGTCTATCAGTGTGGCAAGTGGCTTGGCAAGAAGGCTTAGGGTCCTTTCCATCAGCTGACTCTTGGCAGAACAGAAATCACATTTAATCCTGGCAGGGGAGGGATTTTGACTAGACCCAATCAGATTAGGTTAAAATGCCCATGAAAAAATAAATGGAAAAGCCAGTGATGCCTGCAAGATAAATGTTAGGTGAACTTGGAAGACCCAGGGCTGTGGCTCCCAAGTTTGTGGCACAAGCCAGGTGGGCCTCCTGGGGGTGGTGGTCCTGAATCAGGCCCAGAGGGGTTGGCTGGATATAACGCTGCTGCTCAGAGGCCATATTCAGCTTTACCAAGTGAGGCTTAATTCTAGCCACAGGCTCACATTAGCATTTTCAAAATAACAAGATACCTGAAGCCCTCTTCAGAGGGCCTTCTGTCCATGGGCATTCTCTGCTCTGCTGGCCAAGATCTCAACAGGGCTGGAGCTGCCTGTTGGCTCGCTTTGCTGCTGCACCCTGGCCCTGCCAAAGCCAGGTGGGTGTTAGCTATTGCCCTCTCCCAGCTGTGAGGAAAAATGAATGGTTCCAGGTAGGCATCGGGGACTCAAGCCTTCCTGGGGATTTGTGGCCTCAGCCCCTGTTGGGCCTCCTGGGTTTCTAAGTAGATGCAGTCTGGTGAGACCTGTATGTCTGGGTTGGGGGGAAGGGTGGAGAGATAGGAAGAAGATCTCATCACTTGCCCAGCCTCTGAGAGCCCAGGCTGGGCTGTGGGGAGCTGCATTACAGAGGAACCCTAGCTCAGCTTCCACCAAGGCCAAGGCCAAGGCCAAGGCCAAGGCCAGTCTCTTTCAGCAGCAAACTTGTGATATCTTTCACTGGCCTGTTCTGCAGATGAGGAAACCAAAGCATGACGAACATCACTGTTTTAATTAAAGGCTTCTCAAAGAGGGTTTGGAGGGAAATAAAAATTCCAACATCATTTCGTGGACTCTGAGGATCAAGTCTTGTCCACCTGGTGCCCATCACACATACTTGGGTTCATCATACTTCTACTTACAAACCTGCTTGCAGGACCTGAGCAGGGAGCTGGGCACACAGAGCTCCTGGGGCTACAGACAGGACAAGGAGATCCAACTCAATGGCACTATGAGGGATCTGTGCTTAGAGGAGTTGTCAGGGGAGCTGTGAGAGCCAGGAACAGGGGCACCTAGCCCAGCCTGGGGGGTGCCCGAGTGGCTTCCTGGAGGAGGCTGCAGCTAAGGGAGTTTTAGAGGATGAATAAACTTAGTTCTACTGTGGGGTGAGAAGGATGCTTGTTGGCTCCAAAAGCCTCTCTAGGGTGTATTCAAAGAAATCTCTCTTGTGTAACATGGGGAAAGCTCATAGTTTTTTCAGACGACACTTTGAAGAACCAATAATCAATGGTTGGGGGAAATCTAGTCTATTAAAAAAACAAGTCAGTGCCTTCATCTCATCGGGCACCGAGGCTGTGCCCTGGATATACTAGCCAAGTGCTGTGTGTGCCCAGGAGGGTCGAAGGCTGAATTCACACCATGCGACATCCTGTGTACCCCTTTTCAAATGCTAACATTTCTGAAAAGGCACGTGTCCCCTTCCATTTGCATATCCCTGAATTCTGACCAGAATGACCAATATTCCTGAAGCCTGACACCCTTTTATTCTAGAGGGGAAACTGCAATGACTCTATGCACCTCAGTTCAACGTGTGCTAAGTGCTTCCTGTTGCTCAAATTAGGGATGTTGTCACACCAACCTGCGCCCTGGCTCCAGTCTGGGACCCTAGTGAGCTAGCTATCGGAGTGTGGTCTGTGGGCCAGCAGCTTTGGCCTGGCCTGGGAACCAGTTGGAAACGCAGGATCTGGGGCCCCACCCAGACCAACTGCATCAGAACCAGCACCCTAATGAGATGCCCGGTGATCCCAGTACATCTGCTCTGTGGGGCTGCTTGCACCCTGCGGCTACACCAGGCACCTCCCGGTCCTCCTCATTCTGTGCTTCTCCAATGGGATCCCCGTTCCAGGGACCATTCCCCAGGTTCCTAAGTGCGACCTTCAGACACAACATCATGCCCCTCCTCTGCCCTCCAAACCCACCCCACCCTTACGCCCCTCTGTGTCCGCCTCTTAAACATCTGTTTTGTATCTTCATGGCTGGCTGGCTGATCACCTCCTGACTACACCAGGAAAAGCAGCCCCACGAGGGTCTCCCTGCCTCCCTCCGCCCCCGCCCCCCATCCAGCACAGCTCGCACCCTCTACCGGGAAGCCTCCTCCCACCCTTCAGAGGCCTTTGCGTGGTTCTCATCATTACGGGGATAGAGGGGGCTGTGGAACAACCGCAGCTGGAAATATCCCATCGTGTTCTGGTGTCATCATCTAATTTTCGGTGCAGGAAATGCGGTCTCCCTGCCCCTGGCCTACGACAAGTCCCTGAGCGCCCCGAGGTGCTGTGGAATCCCTTCAAGTTGCTGGCGTTGCCTTCACCCCTGGAGACTTCGGGCTCCCACAGGCAGGGGACTGGCTCTTGTCCTTGCCGCCAGCCCTTGCGGCTCTGCTTTGGGCATCACGGGCTCGGTCTGGGAGAGGGGAGGCAGCTCCGGAGAGTCTTCATCTCTACAGAGGCAAGTGCAGTTGAAGATCCCTCCAGCAAGGCCCCAGCAGCCAGGCAGGATTAGAGACACTGCGCCACTTCCTCAGTCTGGGGGAAGGATGCTCCTGACTCAGCTGAAAATTTCCCCAGAAAATCCGACTGTTCTCAGTTTGGAACCCAGCCTGCTGAGCTGCCCGATGGCTGGACGAAGACAGCCCCTGGTCACACGGACAGGGTGATCCTCAGGGAGGGGGCCTCGAGCTGGTGTGCGCCCTGCACCCCGGATCTTCCCAACACCCCGGGACACTTTCTCTGCCACGGCAGCCGTGAGAACAGCCTGGCTCTCGTACAGATGCTGAAGGAAGCACATCAGATATGGGGAGACGGGAGGGGAGCAGAACAGCCCTTCAAACACAGGCGGTGCTTGTCCCACCCAGTGCAGGGTGGGGCCCTCAAGGATGGGACGTCCCCTTCTAAATAAGAAGAATAAGGGGTGTGGGGCCACAGGACTTGCCTACCAGACAGCAAGACTCGCTCAGAGCTGCAGCAATGAACACAGTGTGGTATTGGCGCAGGAATAGGCAAACTAGAAAATTCTAGAACAACCGAAACTGGACAAGGCACTGCTTAGACACATCTGTATGTGGACAACCTATAAGGAAAACAAGCAAAGGAAAAGGACACACAACATTCAGAGGAGGGGTTGTCCTGAGACAGGGTGGGGGTCGGCAGGGACGAACAGGGAGGGGCACAGAGGTGTCTGATTGTCTTTGTCTGGGCCTTGGGTTGGAGGCAGGGTGGAGTCATGGTGGCAATAAATTATAAAGAAGGAAAGACACAAATAAGCAAATTAGAAGGAAAGGGGCTATGCATGGGACTGATGGTGAGACTATATTACAACTAAGGGTTACGTTTAGTCCGATTCTGTGTATCAGAGGTTCAGTTAAAAAGAAAGAGAGCAAAAGTGACTGAGAAAAGTTATGGGTTGGTCTCAATCTGGCTCAAACAAGAGTTTGGTCAGAAGATGAATCCAAGTCAAATTCTCGTTAATAAATAGTAATCGTGTCACTCTTGCCTGAGAGCTTAGCGCTGCTCGGGAGAAGCATCGCTGGGCCGGAGAAACAGCCGGGCCGGGGGGGGGGGGGGGGGGAGACCTGGAGCGAGTTCTGGCTGCCTCCTGGGCAGAGGCGCCGAACGCCTGCCTCCTGGGGAATGTGTGAGGGCGAGCGAGGGGCAGCGGCCAGGTACCCAGCTTGATCTTGGCACAGGTGGGCGATCAATACATGGCAACTATTATTTCAGAGCAGTTAGTCCTTTAGGACAAAGTGGAAACAGAGGCAGCTGGTGTAGAGCTGAGGACAGGACACCCCACGTAGGACGCCTCTGTGTCGAGAACCACAGATAACTCAGACCAGAGGCCTGAGAGGGGCAGAGGAGAAGGTGAGTCGGGGAGCCGGGGTCCGAATCCAGTTCTGTGGGGTCCCAGCTCCAGCCCTGTCCATCGGCCACTGCTACTTTTCAGAATGCTCCTTTCAAGCTTTTCATCAGAAGCAGGAGCACAAGGAAACCCACAAGTGTTGACATATTTTCAAGGTCTACCAAGGTCCACTGGGCTCTTTGGCTGGATTTTTGGCAGTAATAACAAGTTATAATGGGCATAGTCACAGCAAGGACTTACACAGCACATCCCGTGTCACGAGGTGTTCCAAGCACTTCATCTGTCTTATTTACTGTACTTCTCACTACGATCCAATGAGGTAGCTACTGATACAAATGCCGATTTACAGCCAAAGTTAAGAGGTAAAAATGAAATTGGAACTTGGGCAGTTTAGGATGCACCCTTTGTTGCCAAACTTTCCTGGGGAGGCAGGGTGACAGTCACTGCAGAGGAAACCTTTCCCAGCCCTATCGATTCTGTCACTCAGTCCCAGCGTCCCCTGTCCCTGCCCCTCAGCCCTGCTCCACATGCTGGTGCTGGCTCATCTCTGCACTGAAGGTGCCTGAATGGACTGGACAAACAAAGCCCTGCCATGGGCTCGCAGGTAAGCTGTGAGGTGGTCAAGAGGAAGGACCTTGCCTAGTGGGGAACAGTTACTACTGGGTCGTCCAATCCACCTGGTCCTTTCTGGGATCTGGCCTGAAGAATGTGGAGAGAAGGAAGCTGATGATGGGGTCTTCTCCCCATCCAGGCCCAACCACCAGGATCACCGCCCTTAGGCCTCACGGCAGAAGCAGCCCTGGCTGTGCTCTTTGCACCCATCGGGGCTGGCTGGCACCCATCGGGGCTGACTGGCGCAGCCAACTCCTGTTTTCTAGCAAACAGCCAAGGTCAGGCACACTTCCTTCCACTTGGGAACCGTCACCACTTTAGCCTCTTGCTAAACAGCATAAGCCCCCGGGGTTTAATATGAAGGCTTTCTAATGGATTTATTGTGTTTATTTGACCTTTCCAAGTGTGAGCTCAGCAACAGGCCCAGAGGAGGATGGTGGAAGCTTGTTTTTCTTAAGTTAAGCAAAACTGATGAGTAAACTGAATTCTTGGATGGAGTCTGCCTGGTTTTCTCACCATAGTAGCTTCAGTCAGAAAGAGCCAGTCAGGCTCCAGAGGAGCCTGTGTTTACGGGGTCGCTGTGGAAGAGGAAGAGTGTGCCCACTAAGTGGCAAGTGAGGAGGTCTGCAAATACACATTCTCAGCGTGGAAGGAGCCACGACACAGAGTAATAGCTTGGAAATTTGGAGACTACTGCTCTAGTTCTAAATCAAGTTTCAAGGCAAATGATTTCTTGCTTTAGGAAACTTTTAAAAGTGATTGATCAGTGCATGAATGGAAATCCCTTCTGGTAATCACAAATATGTTTGGATTTTAGACCAGAGGCTGCAAACTTTGATGCCTAGGGGCTAGGCAGGCAACCTAAGTGACTAGCAAGGAGCAGGTGTAAGCAGTGGGCAAGGGGAGAGGGTGGAGCCTGTGGACACCACAGTACACACACAGAAGGGGCCACCACCGGCTCCAGCCTCAGCTCCAAGCAGGAATGTGGGCCCAGTGTTACAGATTTCTTGCTCTTTCAAAAAAGGGGCCAGCAATCAAGAGTTTTATGTGATATTTGGGCTATTTTAATTTAGTATGGCCAAACAAAATATTTCTAGGCCCAGACACAGCCTCGAGCTGACACTGTCACTTGTATTGCGGCGTGAAGCTCATCTACCACCTTTATAGCAGGTAGGTACCTGGAACCCTGTTTGGGGACAGCCCATCCTCAGAAGCTTCCAGAAGCTCTGATCCACCCACAGAGATGACTCCACTGGATCCAGGCACCTGCTCACCATTCTCTGTGCTGTTGCCAACTCTAGCTATAACATCCATAACTATGTGCAAAAAACAGAACTTCACGAAAACCCATTCTCTCTGTGAGGTCTCTCAGTGGGATTCTGAGCATCCAGATTGGGAAGATCTCACACTGTCTTGCTTTTAAACTAAATGTGTGAGAACAACAACTTATATTTACAAAACATGTTGTCTTTTCCGAGGACCTTCACAAACATCCTATTTGCAGTGAGAGAATCATTCCACAAACACACTCATGGATGTATGAGGCCTTAACGAACCTCTATTTACTAGGGGGGATCACTCAGGAAGCTGAGAGAGCTGCTGGTTTCAATTACGTGCAAACTGGAGCACTCCGCTTTTTGGTGCGTCGGACTCAGCTCGTGTGGCAATCTCCCTCAAGCCCACGCCGCCTTCCTGCCTCATCAGTCCAATCTAGGGACCTCAAATAACCAAGTGCTACATCGGTGCTCAGAATTGTTGACATGTCATCTGCCTTAATCCTCACTACAACCCCATGAGAGAGGTGCTACAGAGTCATGGCTCCTTATCCAAAACCCTGGGGCAGGACTGTTTCAGAATTCAGAGAGTTCCAGAGCTTAGCAATTTGATTACATATGCTGAACTTATTGCATAACATCCCAGTGGCCCGAGGCAGCGCCTGCAATCAAACACATTAATATTTCTATAGTGAAACTATGAATATTCACACCAAGTGAAATAAGAAATTACTATAAATAGCCTTACAACAGTTCAGGTTAAGTCTGGCTGCCAAATGAGTTTGGCTCAAACTTAGGAATAAAGTTTTGGTTTTCAGAACATAGTCCTACACGAGAATCTTCATTTTACAGATAAATGAGGCTCTGGCAGGCTAAGTGACTCGCCCAGCTAGGGTAATCCTGGAGATGGGCTTCAAGCCAGAACTCTGTCTTTAGTGCCATGTCTATAACCACCTTGTTATATGGGGAAAGAACACAGATTTCTGGGGGAAACAGCTGAATGTTCTAATCCCTGCTCTGCCACTTAGGAGCTGTGGGATCTGAGCAAATCTTCACCCCTGCAGCGCTCAGCGTCTATGGAGGTCGTTAGAACTCTTCTAAAATATCCCAGCTCTCACCCTCCCGACACGGGTTCAGCTTACCCTTCCCCACTCACTTGAAGTCAGGTATGGCCATAAGACTTACTTTGGCCAATGAAATGTCAGTGGAAGTGGAACTGGAAGTTTTAGGAGCCAGTATGTGCATTACTGCCTTTTCCATTAGTGACCATTAGGGACTGGTCCTTCTGCCCTGGACCTGAAATGGGGGCACAAACCTGGCACAATAGAGCCTTCTGCTGACCAGCCATAGGCTGCAGCAAGGGCAAAAACAGACCTTGGTTTGAAGTCAGTGACATTGGGGCTTGTCCATTATTGCAGCAAGACCTGGCCCATCCTGACTGATACAGGCCCTTTCTCTAGAAAATAATGTGTGTGGCCACTGAATGTAATACATGTAAAGCTCTAAGACAGTGCCTGGCAACAGGCATTAGTTAATTCCCTCTCCCACTCTCAGCCAGAATTACCGGCTGTAGGGAATGGGGTTAATAGTTAAGTTGTTCTGTTTCATGGCTCATTGACCCATGCGGTATTAGTGGAAAGGATTTTCCAAACATTCACAAAAATGTGCATGTTTACTTATGCAGTCAGTCATTCATGTCCCTCATCTCACTCCGGTTTTGATGAAGAGGCTGGGGAAAGGTGGTGGGAGGTTGGGGACAGAATCCCAAACCTGAGGACTCCAGGTTCCTGATGGACATGAAAGCCTGGTTCAAATATCCCCAAGGGCGGGCCTGCAAAAGACCACTGTGTCAGGAAGAGACCAGGAGAGCCTGCGGAAAGCTGCTGAGCACAGAGGAGGCGCCATTTCCCGGGAGGGCTGCCAGGCGGGGGCTGCTCAGGCAGACAGATGGAGGGAATGAGACTTCGGGAGATTCTTGGAGATGAAAATATTCAGTTGCCACAGAACTTGCATTAAGACCCCATTTAGCAACACTGATTAGGGAGCTATAAATAGCACCTGGGCTCTCACAGGCCATAAAACACAGTTCCCTGCACGGCTCCCAGCCTACAGCCTGCCCTGCTTAATCGGGGCTCCAAATAAAATACCTGGAAGGCCCTTGTTGTCATAGTGACCCGTTGCTGGGACAGGGATGAGGCTGAGGCTGGACACAGGGCAAAGGTGGGGAGGAGGAAGCTGAGGAGGAGAGAAAAAAGAGCAAGGGAAGGATCACTGATCAAGGTTACCGTGAAGTCTGGAATCACAGAAAGAGGTTGGTGGATATATCAGCAGCCTGCAGCCTGTAGTAGATGCAAAAAACGGCAACCTCACCACCTCCCTTTCCAACCAGTGGCTGACAATGAGAGCCACTGAGGCAAGGAAGTGGGCCTGGCTGGCCTTGGGTAGATAGGAGAGGCAGAAGACCTGAGTTTGAGTCCTGGCTCAGTCACTGAACAGCTAGGAGACCTTGGTGGGCTCCCCACCTTCTCTGGGCCTCTGGTCTTTCCCACTGTAAAAGGAGGGGCTGAATGGGAAGGTCTCTAAGCTCTTCATGCACAGCTGGGGCTCTACAACTGGACTCCCACCACTGCCAAGAAGAACGGAGAAGCCCTCCACGTGCTGAGTCACCTCCGAGACATATAAAGTGAGGACAGCAAGGTGCACGCCCGGGAGCGAGGGGAATGCTGTTGTGGGTGTGTTTGTGGAAAACATCTTAGAAGAAAACACAAGGGTCTGACAGCATCTGTTGTCTCTGGGGAGCGTGGTGGGAACAGAGGTGGGCAGCAGATTTGTCACTGTCATGTTTTAATTAAGCCTCATGAATGTATTTAATATCAATACAATCTAAATTGAAAAAATGCTGGACTTCAAAAGGCCCAGGTTTTAATGAATGAATAAATGACCCATTAGACCAGCGGGTCACCTTGCATGAACTGGTCTCTTCGCTGAGGACTCTGCCTCATGTGCTCCTTGAACTTCCTGCAGCCTCCTAGGCTTGGCTATGAGTTTTAAAGCCTCGGAGCCTTTGCACATGCTGCACTCACCCCTGAAATGCCTTTCTCAGCCTTTTCCATCTAATAACATCTTTAAATTAAACTCCAATATCCCTGCTTTTGGCAACACTTTCCTGATGCCACGACTGCTCCAAACACCTGTTACTCTCTCCATTGCACTTCTACCTCACTTCCTATGGCCCTTTATTAATGCTTATCTCACCAAGTGATCATTATTTGTGTGGCTACCCTAATAAACTAGGAGCAATTTGAGGTAGGGCCCAGGTGTGACTCTAGGGTGTCCACCAGGTCCTTGCACACAGTGCTGCTGGGTACAACGTTCTGCATCCCCGAGAGATCACACACACACACACAGAGCATCCATTACAGATGATCCCCTTGCAGTTTATCTGCTGAAAATCAAGTCTCTGTTCTCAGACCTCCTGCTCCCTCAGCCTTATTTGAATAAGCAGGGAAAATTAATTTTTAGCTTTAGCCTGAGCTAAATATTATTAGGAGGGGCTGCACCCAGCAAAGCACGCAGTGAGGGGCCTGCCCCACTGTGGATAATTGATTTTGTGGATTACTCACCACAAAGGCATCTGAGCCCTCACTTTGGCTGCCTTCCTGCCTGCTAGCTCAGGAATCCCATGGTAATGAGGCACCCACAGGAAGGGGCTGCTGGGCTGAGGGTCTTGGCTCTGCAATTTAACTGGTTGTGGGACTTTGGCCAGACCCTGACCCTTGCTGGTCCCCATCCACAGCATGAGGGGCTTGGACCAGGGTCTCTAAGGCCCTGCCTGTTTGGACAATCTATCTGGAACTTTAAATATCAGCCCAAGCAGGGCAGAACAGTGAGAGAAGTCCACTCTAGATAAATAAATAAAATCTCAGGTCAGGGACCAGAGGAGGGAAGGTAAGGAGGTCCTAGAAGTTAGTTATAGGATGGTATTTACATGTAAGACACACTCCCATGGGTAAATCCAGAAACCTAAGGAATATCTATCTCTCTTCTTCCAGGTCTCTGAACTGAAGTCACTATTGAAGTGTGTCTTCAGCCAGATTGACCCAGTAGATGGCAGTGTTGGGAGGACAGGACACAGATTATACCCAATCCCCTCTCTCTGCTACCGAATGAACCTTCCAGAGCCAATGAAGTGATGCTATCATAAGGATAGCCTTGTTATCACCTGGATTTATCCGAAAGACCTATCATTTATAAACTTTCATTCTATTAACCCTTATGTTAGCTACTAATGGGTTTCTGATGGTTTCCCTTCCAGCATCCTTTGCCTCCTTTTTTAGTAAAAACATTTTCTAATTCCCTTGGGGAGTGTGTTTGCTCCAGGGGCTTTGCCCCGTCTCAACTCCAGGGGTGGAGCCTGTGACTGGGGCTGAGCCAATCAGCAGATTCCAATCCAGTGGCCGCAGTGATGGGCTCAGGGGCGGGTATGTGACCTAAGCGGGGCCAATCAGAATACATTCTAGGACTTGTGCTAGATGAAGCTGGTACAAGCATGCTGGCTCCTGCTGGATAAAAAGGGAAGGGTAGCCCCAGGGATTCCCACAGTTATTTTGGGGACCTGAGAAAAAAGACCCCAGGGATCCGCATCCAGAACGTGTGTGTATCAAAGGGGCCTTATGTGTGATCTCTGTGGGATGGGCGATCTAGGGATCAGACTTTATGTAGATTTGTCATTTCATGTAGGTTGAGAGTAGGGGAACCTAAAGCTCCATAAGATACCCCTTAGGCACCACTAGACCCAAAGGAAGAAAAACCTGAGAAACAGAGAGAGAGAAATCAGACCCTGGCAAAAGTGTTTGAACCCTGGATATAGATTTACCCCAAGACTAGTTTGTGATAAAAGCCCATACATTCCCTTTATTAACTTAGGCAGTTTGCGTAAGACTTCCTGTTTCTTACAAGAGGATACAACTAACAAACCACCTCCACTTGGGTTCTTGAAGTAGGGTCAGAAGCAGTTCCTGTAGGAGACACCCTGGTGTGTGGGAGTTCAATGCAACCTAAGAGTGACAACAAAGAGTCCGGGGATGTTCAGGTTAGAAGGGATCGCCAGAAATGCCAGTCCATGCAGGTGCTGCACAAGCAAGGATCTGCCGCTCACTCAGAGAGCTGCAGTGCCTGGCTCAGTGGCAACCTAGGATTCTTACTTCCAGCATGGAGTCCCTCCCAGGGCCCCACAGCAGTTGTCGGGTTAGGCCAGCGTTTCTCTTTCAAATCTCTCTCCCTTGCTAGGCAGACGCTCTGCCACCAGGTGGCGATGTGGAGTCACCACATGCGGTGTGTGATCAAGGTAAGTGGCCGTGGTGGATTCACTTTTAAGAAAATGTATCTTTATTCATCTTAAAAGATAACATATAAAACTATGATTAATCGGGGTTATATACACTGTCTGTTTCCTAATTATTTGCCTCTTTTTAACCCTGCCTATGAGGGAGTGGATGCAGCCCTGCCGTGTATCAGCTGTATGTCTTTGGCAAGTCACTTCTCTATGAGCTCAACTTATCCACCTGTACCAATGGATTCACTGTTACTCTATAGAGGGCTGTTGTGAAGGAGAATGCCGCAGGTGCATCCTCAGGGGCCAGCACATAGTAGGTGTACAATGCATCTCAGGTGAAGAAAAGAATGTGGTACCTAGTGAAATGCTTGGCATAGTATAGCAAGTGCTCAATAAATGACACTTATTACCAGAGGCAAAAGGGAAGCAGGTCTACATCTGAAATGATAGGCCATGGGCAGTAAGAAAGCGGGTTTTGTAGGGGATGTGGGAACTCACTGGGAGGCCAGAAATCACAGTGCATCGGTGGCTGCCCACTTGCTGCCAACATTCCCTTCCCACCAAGTACCCCAGCTCTGAAACCCCTCTAGAATCCTCTCTGCCTTGTAAGTTCTGCAGGAGAATTTCCCTTCCCCTTCCTCTGTGACCTCCCTGGCCTCACCTGTGACCAGGGGGCTAGGTGGTCCCTGAAAGCACGGTCCTGAAGATTCTCTGGGAACTGGGTCTTCTTATTTAACACTGTTTCACGACTGACTTTCCAGGCTCAGGGCCTCATTCTCTACATCTGTAAAAGCTGCCCCTGGCTTGGATAGTGCCCACATCCCGTCCAGAGGTGGGATCCTGGGAAAAGCCCTCCCCCTTGGGCTGTCAGGCCTCCCCAGGGGCACAGAATTCCCTTAACTTCAAACCTCCTCAATTCTAACGGAACAAATTATGTGACGCTTTATTTTTCCCAGCTTGAATGGGCAGAGCTAGCACCTCATAAAGTGACAGGGAAAATATTTGGCTGGTTTCGTACACTGGGGCCACAAAGGCTCACTTGTGATGGGCGGCCCTGCCCAGATCTGGGCAGCGAGGTCTGCAGACACCAATGCCCGCCTGACACGGGCCAGCTGTGAGCAGCCCACGAGGCCCAGGAGCCTCTCAGCCCCACCAGGCCACTCCTCCTACACACTTCCAGAACCCGGGCTGCCAAAAACAACCCTGATCATCGGCCCTGCAGAGGGGATCCTCGGGGGCATGCCTGGGAGGCCCTCAAAGAAGCTTCCCTGGACTGGTCAGCCGCAGCCACCCAGGAGATGTCTGTAGTGTATCCAGGTCACAGTCTGGCCCCAGCAGGCTCCCCTCAAGGAATCCACCCACAAACTTCCTTGGGGCCAGACTCAAGTGCTTTCCAGCCTCCCTGCCTTTGCTCCTGCTGTTCCCCCTGCCTGGAACAACACCGCTCCCATCTTCTCCATCGAGCCCATTCCTACCCCTTCCCAGCCCTGCACAAGGTCCTCCTCGGTCCAGTCCCTCTGTAATTCTGCACTCACAGGGACCACACCTTCCCATGGGCTGGCTGCACTCACTGCCTGTATCCCTCACTAGATAATTAATCACACCCTTCTTGGGGTGCTTTTTTTATTTAATGCTGGGATTATTTATTTCACTGACACCTCATTTATTTGGAACTTCATGAAAGAGCTTTTTCAACATTAGTGAATTTTTCTTATAAATTATCCTTTTAAGTATAACCTACTTTTAGTTTGATCTTTTTGGGTGGAAATTTTTCTAAAATGCATTATGCCCTTATCTTTTTTTTTAATATAATTTTTTCCAGTTTTATTGATACACAACTGACATATAATACCGCCCTCATCTTAAACCAATCACCCTAAACATAAATGGAATTCATGTTTGAAGACTCAGAATTAGAAGAAAACAAATGCCGCTTTTGGTACTGACTTTGTTCTGCTGGGCTCCTGTGGTGGGGGCCGTGTGCCCCTTTGCAGAATGGCCCCAGACTGATGTACCTTAAGAGCTCTGGCTTACTGTCGCTGCTCTGTGCCCCTCCGCGTGGGTGAGTGTCCCTGCTTCGGGGCCGCGGTTGGTGTGCTTGCCTCTGGCCTCTCCTACCCTCCACTCTCCTTTGCTATTTCTATTCGGCAAAAGCAGTGGGAGGAAGTTGACCAAGCCGATATAAACTCAAGCAGAGTGTAGATGAACAGCAAATAGTGTCTGAGATCTTTCCTAAACTTCAAAACAGAATTTGGGACCCTTTCAAGGCCCTAAGTGAGTCTTTTCATTCATTCTCAGAGTTGGGGTTCTGTGGAGCTGGGAGTACCGAATAAGTTCCTATGCGGATATGTTCGTGGGGTGATGAGTAGGCTGTAAAAGAATTCACAGTAAATTCTTTTTTAAGGCCTGGGAATAGGGGGTGCTGAATAAAGAGCAGGCTGGGCATGGTGACTACACAGCCAGTCGGGATCCAGGGACAGCGGGATCCAGGAGCCCCATGGAGCCCAGGTGGGAGGCGGAGGCAGAGGTGTAGCCGCTTACCCACAGTGGGGGGGCCTGGCTGCCCCGAGGCTTGATGAGTCCTGCCAGGCAGTGTCCTCCTCCCTGGCAACGCGTTCCTCAGGAAGCCACTTTGATCATGAGGCATCTCAAAGGTGCCACTTGGCACCTGGCCTCGGGCACTGTTAATGAGTTTGTAATCTCTCTCACCTGCCAAATCAGCCTTACTCAAAATTCTTATAGACACAAAGCTTTACTTCCTGCTGGCTTCCTTTCACCTTTGTGAGCCCTCATCTGTCTCCCCAGCCTGTTTCCTGCCATGCTCCATGTGTGCTACCTGCTATTTCAGTCGCTAAACTCTACCAGACTCCTTCTCACCTCAGGCCTTTGCGCATGCTGTTCCTTCTGCCTGGAATAACTTTTTCTTCATTCCTGCCCCACAACAGACACCCTGCTAGGTAATTTCTCCTCTGAGCTTAGAGATTCCCTAGATTTGCCTTCTCTGACTTCTAAGGAGACCAGACCCCCTTCACGCACTCTCCCAGCACCCTCTGCCTCCCCAGTGTGCCACCCAGCACCATGGTGACCACAGCATAATTTCTGTAATTGGTTGTAACATGTCTCCCTGCTGAGTGATACGCTCCATGGGGTGGAGTCCCTGGCTGCCTTGTTCACTGCCTTATCTTTAGCACCTAGCACAGGGCCTGGCACATAATACATGGTCAGTAAAAACTTACTCAGTGAATCAATCAGTGCACCCTCCACTCCGACTCTAGCCATGGTGAGTTGCTCCCAGGCCCCAAGCCCTCTCATCACTCTGATTTCTTGCTTTTTCTGCCTGGATACATCTTTCTTGCCTAAGTACTTTCTGCTTTTTGATGAAGGAATGCATGGATCATTCAAACAAACAAGCCATTAGAATTTTGGATGATTTATATAGAAATCAGGACTGCACAACTGGGAAGGCACTGAGCATGTGGCTGGAGAAGCATTCACAGAGGAAAGCCCTTGAGTGGGAGTGCTGCCTGCAACAAAGCTCATTGAGTTTATAAGCATCCCTCGGAAATGCTTTCGGGAAATCCTGAAAAGTCTTGGGTGAGCGAGGGCTGGTGAGTGGAAATGAATAGTGCAGAACCTATTGTGATTAATTTAAGATGGCCATGCATCCTCAACATGTCTCATACTCACTGAGCTTTCTGTCATTCAGCTTAAGGGAAGGGAAAATATACATTAGGAGAGAAGAACCGAGGTGTGCGTCATTTCTGGAATGTCATGCAGGCAATAATCAGAGCTATTGGGCAGTGATTGCTTCTATGTGCTAGCACCATGCAGCACAGTTTATATCCATTACACTATTTAATCCTCAGGAGAACTTTGACAGGTGGGAGTTATTTCCATTTTACAGATCAGAAGGTGGAGGCTCAGAGAATTTGACTAACCCAGCCAAGGTTACAGGAGGAGCTGTGGCAGAGCTGGGCTTTACCTCTGGCAGCTGGACCACAAAGTCTCTGCCCAGCTGCAGGACGAGGTGCTGGGCAGAGGTCCTCCAAGCTCAAGGTGAAATGCCACCAAGGTTTCAGCCTCTGGTCCTGTCAGGCCTGGAGTCTTCAGTTGGGCCTTGCCCAGCCTCCCAGCCTGGGCATCTGCAGTGGTCAGCTTGCTGAGGTGTGGCAGTCTCCAAGGGGACAGCAGTTGGGCTTTAAGGTCCCCCACCCTTCTCCACAGGGACCTCCTGCACTGCCGGCCTTGGAAGGTTTGGACAGCATGGTTTGGGGTCAGTGCCATTCACCCATGACAGCTCCTACCTGTCCTGTACCTGCAGAGTTGCAGGTGTCACGAGAAGCCAGTCCTCTGCCTCCCTGAAGCTACAGTCCCTGCATGGTCACTATGGATCGCCACTAGAGGAGCACCCACTTGGCTTGGGCCCTGAAGAGGGGGCTCTGACTATGTCACAGGACTCCCTGTGGGCTTATGCAATAAGCCTTCCCCAGAGAGCTGCTGCACGGTTAGCTCTCTGGGTATGGAGGGAACACTTGCCTTCTCTCTCAGGACTCCAGGCCCACGCCCAGGGCGGCCAAGTCCTGGGACCCAAGGTGCCCAGTCTGCAGGTTCTACTCCCCTCACACCCCTCCTCACCCTTGGCCTCACCTGTTCAGGCCATCGTGACACGTTATTCTGAACGCACGGAGGGCTTCACTCTCCACCGCTGAGCAGATGAGCCTTTATTTACCCTCTGTGCGAGTCAGCTAGGGCTGCCTTTTCAAAGTGCCGCGGGCTGGGTGGCCTAAGCAACAGAAATGTGTTGTCTCACAGTTCTGGAGGCTGGAAGTCTAAGGCCAAGGTGTCAGCAGGGTTGGTTCCTCAGATACTGCGAAAGAGAACCTGTTCCACCTCTGCCCTCGCTCTGGATGGTCGCGGGCGGTCCCCAGCTGTCCTCAGCTAGAGACACCACACTGCCCTCTGCCTTCGCTCGGCGTTCTCCCGGCGTCCGTGTTTCTGCTCCCAAAGTTCCCCTTTTTATTAGGACACTAGTCATATTAGCCCATTCTAATGGGCTAATTATTATATCAACCCATTAACTTACTATATTTTATTGCATCTTGTTTCCAAATAAGGTTATATTCTGAGGTACTGGAGGTTAGGGCTTCAACATACGCATTTCAGGGGGGACACACTTCGCCCCATAATACCCTGTTTACTTTATGCGAGGAAAGACGAGGACTACTTGGGGAGAAAGGAGACGCGGCCCAGCAGGTGACTGCTGTGTAGCTCGGTTGGCAGGACCCCCAAAGCCACCCCTGGAGGGCCGGGAAATAAAGAGTGAGCTGTGTGCAGAGGCGGCCCAGGGAGGCGGAGCCGTGGCAGCCACGGGGAGGCCACGCAGCCGCGTGGCCGACAGAACCACGGCCACAGACGGTGGTTCCGGGGCCTGGGCAGGGCCAGTCAGGACAACACCGGCACTAATGGTTGTGCAGGGACAATGGTCCGACAGAGGGGCGCCTCAGAAGGCAACACGGGCTATGCAGGGCTTCGGCTAAGGCGGCCTCAGCACCAGCCCATCTGATGCCACGGTCTCTTGTTCTTAATTAACTCTGAGTTCACAATAAAATACCTTCCCAAGAAGACTAACAACCAAGCTCACTCAATATAAATCCCCCCCTAAGGAAGGGTGCCCCAGTCCTGAGGTTCTGGAAGGCATTAGCCAAGGCTCTGGTCCCCTCCCCCTTTCCAGGGCCCCAAAGTTGCAAATACACATGTTATTTCAGTTAACCAGAGAAACCATTTCTGGAAAATCCATTGGCATTTGGTATCAGCAATCTCAAAAACACTGCATATTCCTTGGCCCATTATTTTACCCCGAACAGCTCACCACGCTGAGGTAAGAAAAAAAGACAGCAGGCATAAGCAAAAGCATTCGCGGCAATGCTATTTATAAAGGGAAAAATCGGAAACAGCCTAAATGTACAAAATAGAGGAGGGTCAATTAGATTATGACAAAACCAAATGGTGACGCATTATTTAGTCGTTAAAAATTGTACTATGCCACCAATGCCACCACTACTTATAAATGTTCTGGAAGTGCTGGCCAAACAATTAGAGAGGAGAAAAAAGGCAAAATTGCCATTATCTGCAGACGATATGCTTGCATACCTAGGACACCCAAGAGAATCAAAGGAGAACCTACCAGAGAAATAAAAATGCACCGAAGCAGAAAATTACTGGCAGCCAAAAACAAGCAGCTTCCCTCCGGACAAATAACAAGTTAGGAAATACAATGGAAGAGAGAATTCCTCCCATAATAACAGCAAAAAAGATGAAATACCTAGCAATAAACATGACAAGATATCTGTAAAACTTGTAAGAGTAAAAATTTAAATCACACTAAAGGGCAGAACAGAAAACTTGAATAATGGAAAGACATTTAATGCTTGGACAGACATACTCAAAACTCAAAAATGTCAATTACCCTCTAAAATAATCTATAAATGCAGTGTGATCGCAAAGTACCAACAGGGTTGGGAGCACCTTACTAAGATGATTAACTAAAGTTTACCTGGGAAAGTACACACAAAAGAAAAACTGGAAAAATACTAAAATAAAGAGTAATGAGGCAGGACCAGTCCTATTGGCTATTAGAACAGATTTTTAGTCACAGCATGACAGTAATTAAAACCATTTGGTACCAGTGAAGGTCTAGACGGATCAAAGGAATGCGGCATTTCTCCAAGAATCTGCAAATACCTGCCACCTGATAAGATAATGGCCTGGTGCAGAAGACAGGGCATAGATTCGAGAGCAGACGGATCTGGGCTGCCTTCCCAGCCTGTGTGGTCCTCGGTGCCTGTTTCAACTTCATGTGACTCCTGTGCGAATTAAATAAGGTCCCAAATATAGTGGATACTCATTAGAAGGTCACTATTACCAATAATGTTATTATTTTTTATTTTTAAATGATTGTAACTATTGATTATTACTATACTTCCACCCAATCAGAGGCCGGCTGGCCTTCTGTCCTGTGGCACCAGCTGCATCCCAGCTCTCCATCTGGTCCCTCCCAAACATAACTGCCTATAGATCTCTGGGCTCGCCCCTCTTCATTTAATAGAGGGGAGGCTAGTCTCCTCCATGGGAGATAAGCAGAAAGTCCAAGTGTAGAGCCTTAGGAACTATTCCCAAGAAAGGATCAAAAGTGGGAAATGCGTGCCTTTGGAGAGAAACATGGGCAGCCTCAGCAACATGGTCTCTGTTGTTCGAAAGCCGGGGACAGAATTATTGAGGCCCTTCCCATTCTCGGGGTGAGTCAGAGCAGGGATAATGGTGAAGACGGAGACATAAGCATGGTGGGTCCACGGGCCAGCGAAGGCCTGGCCTGACTTCAGGGCTGGCCTGTGTTAGGGCGGAGACGTTAGCCACATGGGGGTTGGAAGCTGATGAGGGAGAGCCCCCGTGCAGACCGAGTGGACCGGCCTGGTTCCAGCCTCTAGCGCAGGTGGTCATGAAGGGATGGAACAAAAAGAAACGGTGTTCCAGGGTGATGAATCTGGAAGCCACACACCAAAGACACCAGGCTGGGGACAGGGGACGCAGAGGCAGGAAGGTGAGCCAGGATGCTGATCAGCTGAGAGGGAAGAAGATGGGACTGTTCCAACCTTGGGCCACTCCAGGCACAAGACTCTGGACTACAAATTTTTCAAGGGCCTTAAACAATGTGTGAGACTTGAGGTGAATTTATTGGTTCAAAAACTACTGGATAAAAGTTGCAAAACTGATACATGTTTAATTATCTACCCAAAATAAAAGAGCATTATGTCAGGAAGTCAATTGCAACTTAACAAAACTCAGCTCTCAGTTAGACCTGCATTGTCTTTAATGCAGGATGCTGTATGTAAGTTTGTGTAAGCAGCACAAGCCAAAAAGAGATAATGCAGAGTATGGAATTAGAAACCGAAATTGCCTCCATACTCCAGGAAATTTGGCATAGTCAAAAAGATAGAACCCATCAGGAATTCCTATAAAGTCCTCTTTTAAGGCTTTGGAAATAAATCCAGCTGGCAGGACAGGGGGAGCAGGCCTGGCAGTATATTCAGTGAAAGAGAGTCACAGTTCCCTGAGATTGGACGATATGAGCTGGCTGCTCAGTTAGCTAAAACTAACAGAGACTGCATCAAAAGAAGTATAAGGTCCAGATAATAGGAGGTGAGGTCCCACTATAACCTGTGTTAGAGAGGCTTGGCTGTCCATCATCCAATCTACCTCTTTTGTCCCTAAAATCACTTACTGTCTATTAACTTATTTAACTGCTCCCACCTTTGGCCCTGGGTAGTCATCACGTCCCTGGTTTGGCTCCTTCTCCCAGAGGGAAGCCTATAAGAAGCTTCTGGCTTGGGTGTTATTTCTACCCACCTCTATGTTCTTCTTCTGGCTGCCTAAATCCAGGCCTGGACTCAGCCTAGACTTGCTTTCAGGGATCTCCTGACTGCTCACCAGTTTGGACCCAAGATCTTAAATAATGCCACATCTGGTTCCCAGTCCTTTTTCCTTTGGGGAGAGTCCCTCTGCCCACAGTGCCAGCTCCACCTTGGTTAGCTCCATTGTTCCCTCTGCACTACACATTTCTCTGTGGCTGCACTTTCTGTCTCGGAGAACCTGGGGGATTTAGAGGACGCCCAGCCTCTTAAGCAGAAAGCACTGGGGCAGATTACCAAAAATGTTCCAGGGGACAAGGCACAAAGGGTCCTGAGCGTCCCTGCATTCCAGGTCCCAAGTGCTTCCAGGGAAGTTTGGGTAGGCACAGCCCTCCCCACCCATTCCTCTCACTCACAGAGAAAAGTGGGAATGTCTGGGGCCTTGCAGACAACAGAACCAGATGACATTAGGATTTATATGAGTTTTGACAACATCAAGTCCCAGCAGAGTCCCAGGGGAGCCGGGAAGGGAGCAGGTGGGGGAGCGAGGAATGAATAAGTCTGTTCTGAGCCCCAGGACAGCCTCTTCCATTATGCATTTGTATTCATCCCGTAGCCATGGCGCTCCAGGCAGAGGCCCAAACAATACAGAGGACACAGCTGCTGAGGAGCTTACGGTCTCAAATTTTCCGCCTCAGAGTAGCCCGGAAATCCCTTCCCGAACATGCCCTCCGCAGACCCCGAAGGCTGCAGAAGCCATCCTCTCGAGGGGCGCTGGGGGGCTGCCACACCGCCCTCACACCTGGCACCCGCACATCTCTGGGCCAAGGCCCTCTGCCCCTCGGCTTCAGCCTGCCCTCCCCCATGGTGCCGGGGGGCTAGAGGGGCAGGACCAGCCGGGCTTGGGGCGGGTGGAAGGAGGGGGGGAGGCAGTGGCTGGTCTGCATGGAGAGGGCTGGGGGGGGGGGACAGAGGAGGGAGGGAAGGATGGAGCCGTGGCCACAGGGGTGACTACTGCGCTCCAGCTGGCCCCAAAGCAGGGCTGCAGCAGATACTGTTCTGCAAAGAGTGAGCAGGCCCAGCGACCGCTCATCAAAGGGGGCCAGGCCAGGCCCGGGTGGCATTTGCTAAACGTGGGCTGCGTGCTGGGCACCTGGTGGGCTTTTTTATGAACATCACATGAGAGCCTCCTGGCCATTGCAGCGGGGAGGCATGGCTAGTACCCACTTCCCAGAAGAGGAAACTGCAAGGTCACACGGGAGGTTTACGTGGTACCAGGGGAGGGGGCCGTTTGCCAAGAGTTCAGCAAGGCGTGCGTGGCTCAGGCTCCGGGAAGCCGAGGAAGTGGGCACATGGCTCCTCATACCCAGCTGGTATGGACAACTCGGGGCTTCCAGTCAGCCTCTTACGGAGGTTGAGATGGCCATAAAAATATATCTGGATGTGTGTGATAAATATGCATGTGGGAGGAGGGGGCAGGGAAAGCGCAGCCGGGCCTGGCAGCTGGCACATGGCCCCTCTCCGGCAGCGCAGGGAGCTAAGGTGGCTCTGGAGACACGGAAGCTTCCCCAGCTGTGACTAATCTGCAGTGGGCCCAGAGCCCAGCTTAACCTCTCTGGGCCTCTCCTTTGTCACCTCAGATCAAATGTTCTGATGAATTAAGTTACACTTCAGTTAGTAAAGCAGAATAAGCATGTTTTTGGAATGAGACAGGCCCCAGTTTGGATCCTGACTGCCAATTATTAGCTGGGTGACCTTGGGCAAGTTAAGTGACCTCTCTGAGCCCCAGTTTCCTCATCCGCAAGGTAGAAAAGAAAGTAATGTCTACTCCGCAGATTTGCCGGGAAGATTTATAATATGAAAAGAGCCTACCACGATATACGGCATTACTACATATTTTATCATTGTTGTTATCATGTCCAGCTGGCATTTTTAGGCTCAAGTTCCAAGAAGCCTTGATTTCTCTCTACAGACTCTATTATGAAAGGGAACAGCTTCATCTCCCCGCGTGACCTCTGCAAATGTTCCCACATCACCTGGGCTGCCCTACCATCTGCCTCCTCTTCCCCTCCCCGAGTGGGGATCCTGGTACCTTTCACTTCCAGGCAGGTCAGGCTCAGCACACACACCCCCACTCCCCACCCAGAGCCCATCTCTGAAGCCTGCCCTGCAGGATGGCAGCCACAGTGTGGCCCACAGTCCTCTCTAAACAAAGCCAAGGGAGGAAGGCAGAGGAGACAGAGCCCACTCCCAAGCATCAATCAGACTGGCATGGAAATAGCTGTGTGATCTTGGGAAAGTTGCTTTACCTCACCGAACCTCTTAGAATTGGGTGTGCAGCCCCTCTCTGCAATGGAGCAAGGGTGAAGGAGTCTATACAATAGCGGGTGTACACTGGCAAACAGGAAGACCTCCTTCCAGTGGAGGGAGGCATTGCCTCCTCTCTGTCCCTGCCTTGGGATAGTGCCAGGCTGCTCAGCCAGCCTCAGTTTCCCTCCCTGTTCTCCCTGTTCCAGGGTGCTGAGAGCTAAAGGTTTCAGCTGCAAACCCCCAGCAGGAGACTGAGTCCCCATGCCAGTCATTCCTCCAGAGAGCCAGCTCGTGGGGCAGGAGCTGGGCAGGGCCTGGCTGCCCTGAGTTGCTTGGGCAGTCTGGCTGCGTCCCAGCCTCAAACCTCATTCCCAGTGCGCAGGGCACACAGAGCTACTACCTATATCAATGAGGAAGGCCTTAAATGCAGCAAGTTCTAATCACTACTTCACAACTATTTAGGGTTGAGAATGGTATATATATGTGGTAAGTGAAGGGGGAAGGGCTTTGGTTGAAAGTAAGTTGATTTCACCTTGGAAGTCATCCTTTTGTTTGCTAATCATGCTGATAATGATACCATCTACTATTTATCAAGTTCTGTTTTGCCCTACTCACTCTCCATATGTTATTTCTAGTCCATAAACAATGCTGTGAACCAAGGAAGGCTTCCTCTCCCACCTTGCAGAAGAGAAAGCTGAAGCTCAAAGAGGTGAGATAACTTGCACCAGGTATCCCAGCTGCAGATTAAGGAAACAGGTTTGAACCGAGCTCATCCAGACTGGAAGTCAACCCAGGGCTTCCCATCCCCATGCTGCTAACTCTAGGTTCACAGCTTCTTCCAGAGTTTGTTTGCTGCTGTGTGGATGCTGTGCAGACTGCTAAGAAAAGCGGCAGCAGGGGGCTGAGCCAGCTCTGGTTTTGCTGGATAGAGCTGATATGTGAAAGAGCTCTACCTCCTCACCTGCTTTAAAAAAGCACGTTGTCGGACAAAAGGAAGTCACCCTGCCCCGTCACCAGCTCTGTAGATTTCTGCCTGTGTTCCTCACTATTTAGCATGAACCTGGGCCCCTGGTACCACCTGCAGTGAGCTCTGCCACTGGGGCTTGTCCCAAGCAAAGCTGGCATCCACATTCCTGCTCTACTTAATTAAGTCATCTGTCAGCAGTAAGCGGCTGTGGCAGGAGGATCAGAGAAGCAGAAGTCTGGGGTCTCCACTTGAGCCCCAGCTCTGTCACTAGCATGTGGTGGAGAGCTGGCACCCCCTTTAACCTCTTTGAACCCCAGGTTTCTCACTTGCCAGATGGGGATTAGTATGTCTTGTCTTATTGCTCAGGATACTTTTTTAAATCCTCACCCAAGGATATGTTTTTATTGGTTTGAGAGAGAGAAAGAGAGAGAGAGAGAGAGAGACATCATTGTGAGAGAGAAACACCGATCAGTTGCCTACCATATACACCCAAACCTGTAGCCTAGGTATGTGCCCTGACCAGGAATCAAGCCTACAACCTTTTGGTGTATGGAACAATGCTTCAACCAACTAAACCACCCAGCCGGGGCTGCTCAGGACACTTTTGAAGGTCAAAAATAATAGAAAGGGATTTAAACGTTGAAAAGCACTTGTAAGAAAGAGGCATTATGCTTGTCGAGACAATTTCCATCATCAGTAACAACTCGTGTTTATGGCATCTTACTCTGTGCTGTTTATCGTTAAAGGCTTTACACATACTATCTCAAATTATCTCTATGACAGTCTTTAGGAGGTACTTATGGTAGTTAAGGGCTTAGTCCTGGGACCTTCAGTAACTACATTCATTCTCCCAGGGATTTCACACTGTGTCATGGTTATAAAGACCCTCTGCATGCGGCACCTCTCCTCTGCACCCCACATCCAACTGCTTATGCGGAACCTCCTCTTGAGTGTCTGATGGCCATGTCAACCTTCATATGTCCAAAGTCAAGTTCCCATCACCATCAGTCTTGCCCATCTCAGTTAATGGCACCTCCACCCTTCTAGTTGCTGGGCCCCAAACCTGGAGATCATCCTTGACTCATTTGCTCTTCTCTTTCTCTCACCCCCCACAGCAAATCCTGTTGGTTCTCACTTTCGGGATATATCCAGCATCCAGCTACTACTCATCACCTTGACTGCTACCATCCTGATCCAAGCCACAGGCATTAAAATAGCCTCCTAACTGGCCTCCCTGCTTCTGTCTGGCCCCCCTACAATTTATTCTCAAGACCACAATTAAAACGATCCTGCTAAAACCTGAGGCAAGTCATGTCACTCCTCTTCCCAGAAGTCTGTAGTGACTGTCCATCTCACTCAGAGAGAAAGCCAAATGTCATATTTGATCTGTCTACCCCCATGCCCAGCTCCTCTGGCTTCACCCCCTGCTCCTCTTCCCTTCACCCGTTGGTTCCAGCACATGTGCCTCAGGGCCTTTGCATCTGCTGTTACTTCTGTCGGATAGTCCTTTCCAGATAAACCCACATGGTTCATTCCCTCTCTTCTTTCAAGTTATCTGCTCAAACATCACAAGGCCTTCCTCAACACCTTATTTAAGGAGGCAAATTTCAGCTTCCTTCAACTCATTCTAGCTCCTTCAGTACTTTGTTTTTCTCCATAGTACTTATCATTAGCTAACACTTTACTATTTGTTTATTGACTGTCTGCCTCCACCTACTAAAATATAAGCTTCATAAGGACAGGGATTTTTTTCTGTTTTGTTTTTTTAAAAATTGATTTGAGAGAGAGAGGAAGAGGGAAAGAAGGAAAACTGATGTGAGAGAGAAACATCGATCAGTGGCTTCCTGTACATGCCCCGACTGGAGACTGAACCCAGGGTTCAAACCTGCAACCTGGGTATGTGCCCTGACCAGGAATCAAATCCACAACGCTTCAGTACATGGGATGGCACTTCAACTAACTGCGCCACACCGGCCAGGGCAAGATTTTTGTCTGTTTTGTCCCTTCTGTGTATCCCCCGTGTATGCAATAGTGCTTGGCACAAAATAAGTGCTCAATTAATACGTGCAGAATAAATGGATTTTTAAAAAATTACTTGCCCAGGGTCACATGATGGTAGAGTTGGGGTTTAAATTCTGTGCTGACCCTAATGTATATTTCCAATCTGGGAGGTAGGGGAGAGAGGGAGGGAGGAGAGAAAGAGAGAGAGAGAGCATGAATGAGAATTGTTCTACTTAGTATTTCCCTACATTTATAAGTAGTCTGGAAGGGGGGCAAGAGCAGAAAAAAGAGGTAGGTGGCCAGCATCATCCAAGAATATTCCCACTCCTCACAAGTAGACAACCTAGATTTGACCAGCTGCTTAAAGCAAAAAAAAAAAAGCAATTCCAAAGGAGGCTCTAAAGCGACTTTCCCAAGGTCACCAGCTTATTAGGGACAGAGCTGTCAACACCCACAAGTTCTGGAAAGATTTCTGTGAAATCCCTGAAAATTGGTTTTTCAAAGATAACTGGATTTTGACAAATTCCCCAAGAAATAAGGTAAGGGCCTCGGTCCAGATGCGTCCATCATCTAGTCTGGTTCCTGACCCCAAGGCTGCTGGCAGACGCAGGTCTATGAAAGTCTGTGATAAAAGAATTCATTGCAGTTGAGGAAAATGATAGGGTGAGTGGGGAGAAACACCACATCTGCTCATGTCTTCCCCTCCCCCGCAGCCCAGGTCTGGCCCGCTGGGGGAAGTGGAGAAGGCCCAGCCAGAGTTTGGACAATTAAATATGGACCTGCTGGAGGAAGACCAGGATCCCTCACACCCTCCCCTCCTTGAGGACCAGTAACCTCTAGCTGGGGTCAGTCCCACCCTTGGGGGATGTGGCAGGACGGACGCTGCCAGGTGCACTGACTGGCACCTGAAATTCTGTCACGAAGGATGCAAGTTTCAGAATGGTAAGTATAGTGTGGTCCCGTTTGTGGATTAAAAAAAATTTTTTTTTACTTACTCGGTAAATTCATTGTGTGGCTGGAATAAGACAAGCATAAAGGGAACAGGATGTGAATCTAGCGATCAGCAGTTAGGTGTGGATACGGATGTGCCTGTGGGGGCCTAGAACGCGTCTGAGGAGCTCTGCAAGAAACTGGTGACAGTGGGCCTGTCTTATTGGGGTTCTCCTGAGACAAGGCTTTGGGTGAAGGTAGTTTTGGGGAGGTTATCTCAGGAAATAAAAAGGATGGCTAAGGGAGAGTAAAACAGGGAAGGGAGGAAGACAAGAAAGGGTATGTTGATGAGTCGACACTCTGGGGGTGACGGGCTCATTCTTGCGGGACTCTCTGGCCCACTGTGTAGAATGTACCTCAGAACCGTCCCACTGGAGGCTAGGGGCACTTACCCACTGAGCCTTGCACCCGGGTGGTTGAGGGGTACCCCCACGGGAATGTCCAGGTTGTTCCTGCACCCCGCTACGTCCAGCCTGGGAGGGAGCAGAGCAGTGGCAGACACCACAGCAGTGCAGGGACAGCGGGCCGGGACTGTCCACATGGCTCTGAACCAGGCAGGCGGAGGGAATGAGTGAGCACCCAAGAACCTGCTGGGAAACACGGATGCCTGAAGAGTCTTAGGCTTTTCACAATGACATCCTTTTGTGTGGGTTGATGTGGGAAGGACATTAAGTACAAGGAAGCCTGAAATTTGCCTCTTCTCCTGCTACCTAGAAATAGCCTTCAATAACCTGCTTGGAGTACAGCCTCCTAGCATTACTGCTCTGTCGTGTGGATTTGTGTAGCAGATAGGACTTTGTGCCTTTTTGGTGTGTCCCCACATAACACTCGAGACGCATTCCCTCCAAGCTGGTGCCAGCAGCCTCTGCAGTCCAAGGGGAGCCGGTGGACAAGCCACCGGGACCATTTCCAAGGCAGACCTGGGAAGGAGTTTCTGGTCCAGCTGGAACTTCGAGAGCAGGGAGGCCCCCGGGGCCGGCTCCCACCCCACGGCGCAGTGCATTTATCACTGACGCCAGGGTCCCAGCCATTAAACGTGGTGCTGCCTAAACGACCGCTAGGGCTTTAAATCTTTGCTCCAGGGTCACTTCCATTTTCCTGCTCACTGAGCACAACCAAACTTTTGCTTCCTAAAGAAAAGTCTATCCTTTAAAGTTGTAGACACAGAAGTGTCCCAGAACCCCCATCCCCTCCGCAGAAAAGGGGGTCTCCTCAGCTGATGGCTCCATTTCCCGTCCTCTGCCTGCCCCCACCAGGTCAGCCTTGGCGGGCAAGTGGGGAGTGCGGGGCTCTGAGGCTTGGAACTGAGCTGTGGGCCCACCTCTGGAGCCTTGGCTTCCTCATCTGGACAATGAGAACATCACACTTACTTCCCAGGACAATCTGAGAATCAAATAAGATCAAGGAAGTAAAGCAGCTGCCACAGTGCCTGACATTGTTGGGACCCTAATCTGGGGGCTTCGCCAGCGCACCCTGGACTTTTTGCCTCCTGCTGGGTTGCTCCTCCTGGGTCACCTCCGTATGTGACCTGCCTCCCACTCTTCTCCAGTCTTGTCTGCACAAAGTCCACGGTGCCTCCTACCCCTCCACTACCTGGAATCCTCTGAAACGTGGTTTTCATCATGTTCCTCCAGCCCTTCCATGGCCCCCACAGCCCATGGGCAGGCTGAAGTCTAAAATCCTTGGCTGTGAGCTCCATGCCTGCCTCATCCCTGCCTCTCAACCTCTGCGTTTGTCATCCTTGCCACAGTCACACTACTGACCACACCACCTGCCACATGAGCCCCAAGAACAGTCCTCCTTCGAGACAGGCCCCAAGAGCTCATCTTCTGAGTGAGGGTCAGGGTCTTGTGTGCAAATGTGACTACAGGAGCTTGGAAGTCCTGGTCCTCTGTGTTGCATGTCACCTCAGGGGCAGCTGTCCCTAAAATTCTGGGCCACCTCCACCCTCAGCCCTTCCCCTCTTAGACTCCGGGTCTGTTCTGCTTCAGAACCAACGTCCCCAAGCAGGACAGAACAAGCTCTGGGTCAATTGACCCAGCGGGACAAGTCTGGGCTTTGTTTTTCACCAGCTGTGTGACCTTGGGCAAGTCTCTATGCCTCAGTTTCCCGAGTGTTCTTATGAGGTAAAGGATCTAATAATGGAGCCTGGGACACACTGTCATTATTATAATCTTCACCATAGTTCTGACTTATGGAGTGTGTCCTATGGGTCACTTTATAGTTATTCTGTCCCTAATCCTCACTGCAAGGCAGGTCATATTTATTCTTTTTTTTTTTCTTTGGTTAATCCTCACCCGAGGATATTTTTTCCATTGATTTTTTTTTTTTTTTTTTAAGAGAGTATGGAAGGAAGGGGGAGAGAGACACATCGATGAGAGGGAGACACATTGAATGGTTGTCTTCCGCATGCACCCTGACCAGGGCTAGGGATCGAGCCTGCAACCGAGGCATGTGCCCTTGAACGGAATTGAACCTGCAACCCTTCAGTCCGCAAGCTGATGCTCTAACCACTGAGCAAGACTGGCTAGAGCCATATTATTCTTGTTTTACAAATGAGGCAGCCAGGTCCTAGAGGGGTAATTTACCCAGAATCATAGCCCAGCCTTCCTGATCCCAAGACCATGCTCTTCAGAGCCAATACCTCTTATATGCACATATCAGATGCTGGGTCCTAAGCTCTTTATGTATATTATCACATGTGTGAGCCTTACAATAGTCCTACAAGGTAGGTACTATAAAGGAACAGAGAGGTTCAGTAACATATGCAAGGTCACACAGCAATCAGCAGCATAGCCAGGATTGAAATCCAGGCAGTTGAGGCCAGAGCCTGTGCTCCTAACTGCTCCCTTCTGTGTCTCATCCCTGCTTTGCTTTCTCTTATTTCACATGATCCTCTTAACAACCCCTCAAGGCAGATAGTACTAGTCCTGTTTTATAGCAAAGGAAACTGGGGCTCTAACACATAGCAGGTATGAAGTTAAACCAAGAGACAATGCATTTCCAGATGTGAAAATAAAACGGCTCAGAACTTTCCTCAGATTCTTTCTGCATTATTACCTTCTGGAAAAGCTCTCATTGGGAGATGCTGCTGCAGCTACCTTAGTGACATTGTATTTCTCTCTTGTCCTAGTCCATGCTCTAACCACACAGACTGTTCTGCAGACTTCAGGCTTGCAGAAGGGCAATGGACACGTTAAGGAGGCCATAGATCAGGAACAAAATCAGACTGCAGAACACCAGGAAACCCTTCACCTAGAATTCTGCTCAGTGTTGGGGCTTTGGAGATTGGCTGGCTATGTGCCTGACACTGTTTGCAGGAACTACACCAAACACCTTGGAAATCCCTGGGGAGAGGACCTTCTGGCTGTAGGCCAGCACAACAAATAGCATGGAGTGCATGCTGTTGGCTCCATGCCCACAAAGAAGGAAGGCATTAATTGAACATAGTGCTTTTTCCCACAGAAGCAAGGTGAAGCTTCAGAATCCTTTGTAGAACAGTATTCTAGGCAGAACCTATTGGTTAGAACTACATTTCTTAGCTTCCTTGGAAATAAGAGTGGTTATGTGATAACTTTTTAGCCATTGAGCTATAAGCAGAAGCACAGTATGGTATTTCTGAGACATCACTTTAAAGGGAGACAGTGGGCCCTCCTTCAGCTCTTCTTCCATCCTACTGCCTGGAATGTGGGTGCAATGGCTGGAGCTCTGGCAGCCATTCTGCATCATGAGGTACCTTTAGGAAGGGAAGTCACAAGTTGGGAAGGTAGAGCTGCAGGCAAAAGGAGCCTGGGGCACTAATCACCTCATGGAGTCTCACAATAGCCTTAAACTGCCTGCTTCCAGACTTGTCTTAAATGAGAAATAAACCTCTCTTCTTGTTTAAGCCTGTATTATTAGAGATTTTTGGTTGCACAAAGTCTGATCAAAGTCATACTGATATACCCATAACCCCCATTCACTCCCCATGTGTACTTCCAGCATGCTGTCCAATTTGTAGGCCCCTGGAACTATCAAGCTGCTTCTCACCCCAAGCCTGTACCTGCTACATGCTGTTCCTCTGTCTGAAACACACTGCCCCCTCCTCTAGTTGGTAAACACCAACTCATCTTTTAAGACTCAGCTCAAGTGCTCCTCCCTGGGAAGCTGTCTTGGATTCCAAGGTTATAGTGCCTCTACCTTCTGAGTTTTCATGGTGCTCTGGGTCCCCTGCTCAACTGTAGCCCCTATCACCCTCTCCTCTAATTATCTATAACCAAAGCTATCTTTGAAAGTTCCTGGTAGCAAGGGCAGAGAATGCCTGTAAAAAGAATGAACAATATATGAATGAGTGTGTGGAGGGGTCAGACATGCTAGGCTATAAAAGCTCCAGCATCTGCTGTAGCCAGGGAAGGCTTCCTGGTGGAAAAGGCAGTAGATAGGAGCACAGAGCATACTAGCTTGGGCTACTGGGCCAGGCTATTGCCTGTGGCACAGAAAGCAGACATCTAAACCCTCAAGAGATTTTTATATGGCTTAATGGAATGTCTCCATGGCAGTCCCTAAGCATCTCTGAGAGGTCATGGCCCTCAGCTGCTGCCAGCGCCTGGATCACCAATTGGTAGTGATTGACAGGGCAGCTGTCTAAATGAGCTCCAAGGCCCCGGGTCGAGCAAGGGAGGGGTCAAGCATTGTTGGAAACTGAACTTACTCGGCTGGCTTTATACAGCCATCTGGTTTGGGTCAGAGGTCTCCAGGGACAGGTTTGATTTATAGGCCAGTGTAGCCGCCCAGGCGGCATGGGGGAGGGCACAGAGAGGCCAGGGAAGGGGTGTGGGGGAGGGGGAGAGAGGGCCAGGCAGGGGCCCCTCAGAAGCTGAGCAAGCACCATGCTCTGCTCTCAGCCTCAGAATGCCTCAGGTTGCTTTTAATAGAGAAACATTGCAAAAGAAAGTACTGAAAAGGCCAAGAAGTCTCCATGGTTCACTCACCGTCTACCCATCCAGTGAGGCCCTGCCTCAGATGTGTGCTAGACTAGTCATCCTGATGGGCTCCCTGACCTCGCTCTCTCACCTCCGAACATGGCCATTATTAGCCACATTTTAAAGATGATGACACCAAAGTGAAAGCCCAGAGAGTCCCACAGCCTTGAACTGCAGAGCTAGAATCCAAACCCTGGCTTTCTGCCTAACTTCAGAGCCTTTCCCCTCTGCAGGGCCTCCAGAAGTTTCTGGAGTTCACAGGAGTGAGAGGTAAGCAGAGGCCAGAGTCCAACGAGGAGGAGCCACAGAGAAAGATGGCCGGTGACTGGTCACTAAGAAGGTGGCCGTGCTTTCTTCTTTTCTGGGTTATAAAGCCCCACCATCCCCCTCCATCCACCCAATGTGCTCCAGCAGCTAAGAACAGAGTTGTCAATATGGACCGAGATGATTAAAGAGGACTTTTAAAATGAAGTTGGCATCTCTCTGAGCCTTGAGAAAAGATAGCATTAGGCAGATGGAGAAGTGGGTCTGGCATCAGGCAGAGAGCACGGCAGAAGCAAATGTGTGGAGGTGAGATTTGCCTGCTGAGATGTGGCTGCTGGCCTGAGGCCTGGGAGGCTGTGTTCTGGTGATGGAAGTTCTGAGCAGCTGGGTCTGGGGAAGGAGGCCACACACAGGGTACATCTCCCTGGGTCTGCCTAGGGAGGTATAGCTAAGACCCTCCTCCCTGGGGCAGAGCCAGCTGTGGCCTTTCTCCTGGCAGGAGGCTGAGAACACGGGGCCCAGGTGGAGCTGATGCCTTTCTTGTGCCTTCCGCTGAACATGACCTGGGACCAAGAGAGACATCACCAAGGTTCTACTGGGGGGAGGGGGGAGCATGGGGACAATATTGTCTCCTCCAAGAAACCATGGAACATGGCTCTTGTGGGCCCTTCAAAGAAGCAGGGGGAAGCCATGTATCTGGCACTCCACCGAGCTCCTTGGGTATGTAAGGTGGCCCCACTGTCTAGCAAAGGCACTTGGTTCTCTGGGGGATTCCATGAATGGTCCAGGTCACACAGATCAGCAAAACCTGGCCTTAAACCCATATCTAGAGAAGTTCAGATCATCACGCTGAGACTAAGCAAGGAAAGCAGGGATGCCACACTGCATTTCAGAGGCTTAAACACCTGGTACAGCTCATCAAGAGCAGAGGGGAGACACCAGGAGCAAGAAAGGAGGCCTTCAGGACATCTTGAAAGGGAGACTTGGAACCTGGGAATCAAATGGACTCAGGCCCCAATTCCAGTTCTGGCCCTGCAACCTTTTAGCCTCTCACAGCCTCAATTTCTTCATCCATGAAATGGGGATATCAACATGAACCACTCAAAGGGGTTTAATGGAATTGCATATGTACATATAAAGCATTAGTCTGGGGCAGGGAGATGTTCGTCAGATGGTTACTCTGACTTATCTTCACCGACAGTTTTGTAGGGAAGCACACCCATTTTGTGGCTGGGAAGATGGCTCTGGAGGACTCAAGCTCCCCTCTCTGTGCTGTGCATGTCTGTGGTGGGGACTTCATGAAACCCCAGAGCCAGAGCTGAGCAACGAACCCATCCACGGCTGGTGTGCAGCCGGCCATCCATCACCAACAAGTCAGCCAGAAATGTCACCTAGGAATGCAGATGAAAGCTGATTTCAGCCTGGGAGGGACCCGCACCATGAAACTGGACCCCGGGCTACTTCCTGCCAAGCACACACCCGTGTAAGATGCTGGCAGAGCCCAGCTCTGGCCTTTGACCTCTGCCCTTGATTTGTTTACACTTGACGGGGCTGGGGTCAGAGCCTGAGATGGGCCATGGGTTCAGAAAATGACAACCAGACCCAGCCAGACACACACATGTGTCAGCGACAAGGAGAGTGTTCGACAACTGTGGGAGAGTGACGGCAGCCGGGTCGGGAGGACAGAAAGGAGCCAGCATGGCCCGGCGGGCGCCACCAGCGCTGTTCCGCTCCACTGCGGCTCCACAGCGTGGATGGAAAGCCACCTGTGTGTTCAGGGCTGTGGGGGACACGGGAAGAACATGTTCGTCACCTTCTCCAAAGAGCTTACTGCCCACTTGGAAGAGAAAGAAGGGAACCCCAGTACCTTCAAATCACGCGGCGGACAGCCTATGACGACAGGTCAAAATGTACCGTCTACAGCCCGTGTGAAGCGGCCTCTCACATGACCCGGGCTGCACCTCGCACAAGGGCTTGCAAGAGTCTGATTTTATTCCATCTCCATAACAATCCTCTTTCTTATTCCTCCCCTTTCACTGGGGGAAGTGTAAAAACAAAACACGGGCTTCAAATCAGCTCTCCCACTCGCAGGGTGACCCAGGCAAGGCTCCCAAACCTTCTGGGCCTCAGTCAGCTCATCTGCAAAGTGGAAATGGCAATATCCACCCCAGTCAAAGGCCACCCTCACCAAAGCCCCAAAACATGTCTTTCTGTAAAACAAGGAGACTTGTCCCAGTGGAAAAGAAACTTCAAATATTGCTTCTTTAAAATTGGTTGCTTGTAACTTTTTCTAAAACAGTAAAATGGCTGAGTTTGTCGGCTGGAAGGTGATGCCGAAGCTGACAGGCCCTGTGTGCAGCCCCTGCTGACCCCTGAGCCCTACAGCCCTCACTCTTCCCTACACCACACCTGGCCTTGCTGGCCACCCTGTGGGCCACAGACTCGTAGGCTGGTCCCCGACACCCGCTCTTCCCCCAGATCTTTCCACGGCTGCCTCGCCTATCATGTAGGTCTCACTCACATGCCCCCTCCCCAGAAAGGAGGCCAGGGAAGCAGCTTGGAGACACCACTGCATCATTTCCTCCAGTTTTGTTCTCTTAAATCACTTTTAACTATGTCTAAAGTTACCATAGCATTTGTTTGGGTTTTTCTCTGTTTCTGTCTGTCTCTCCCCTGAATAGTCATCACAGTATCCCCAGTGCCTGGCACATGGGAGATGTTAAAAAAATAGCCACTGAGTGACTGGCTGACCGATCAAAAGCCTCTCCTATTGTGAGTGTGGCTCCCAGGCAGACCGTGGGCTCCAAAGAGTGGAAACAGGGCCAGTGTGGCTCACCACTGCAGCCCCGCTCCTGGCCCAGGCCGGCACAGGCAGGCCCTTCACAAACACCGAGTGAAAGGATAGATGGCTGATGCCACTGTCCCTTCCCACGCCAGTGGGCAGACTGGCCTACGCAGACCGTGTGTGGTTGTGGAAAAAGCAATGGCTTCTTTACACACAGATCAAATTAGTGGTTGTGGGCAGGGTGTGACTAATTTCAAGGTCCTGTTCCTAGCTAACTGGAAACTTCTCAGAATTCCCTTCCCTGAAGTTTCAATGAGAAGTGAGTACACACTTTCTGTTCTGTGCTAAGGCTGTGAGAAAAGGGTGCTCTTTCCCTATGCCTTGCCCTCCACCCAAACGTGCAATGCTTTGTCAACCTGCTGTGTGAACTTAGTTATCCAGCCATTCAGTCAGTAGACGCTGCCTGAGAACCCACCACGTGCCAGGGGCTGGGACACAAGGGCAAAAGGGACAGTCTAGCCCCTGCTGGTGGGGAGAAATGCAGCAACTCAGGAGGACTCCTGACTCTATCTATGCCATCTCGATTGAGGGCGCAGAAGTGGCACACACAGGAACACATGGGTCCCAGAACCCTGGCCAAGGGACCGACTTTGGGCATTGCTTCCACAATACTCAAGTCAATCCTGAGGCCACATGGACCAAACATCTGTTTCCTTGGTTCCCAAGGCCTGATCCAGTCAAGACTGGTAGCCAGAGCCCTGCTGGGCCTGGGACTGCACGTCCCCACCAGCAACTCCTGTGAATCTGGGACATCACTGCTCACCTACCCGCACCCCCTCCCTACATGACCCTGCACCCATCTTCTAGCCAGGCATGCCAAACAGCTGACTTCTGGCCAGTACTGAATTGATGACATGATCACCTGGGAAGCTGTGACACTCACACACATACACACACACACACACACACACACACACACACACACACTCCAAGGCCCACTGATTCAATAGGTGAGAGACAGCCAAAATCTGTTTTCCACGCTCTCCCTGAGGGATGCTGATATCCAGGCAGGTGTGCTAAGTGACCAGCTCCCTGCAGCTACAGGAACCAGCAAGTAGAACCAATCCAGAGGCAGCCAATCAGAGGACCAGGGGGAACCTCTGCCTGCACCTGGGAAGCACTGGGCCCATCAGCAACTCTCAGGACTTTAAATAAGACCTGGGACAAGAACATGCAACTAACTGTGAGGTAGAAGCTATCAGAGCGTAGGGGTGGGGTCAGAGCCACAGTGAGCGAATGCCAAGACGCACCCAAACTATGAGGGAACAGAAAAAAAATGGGAGAGGTCAGCAACAGTTGGGACAGACGAGCAGCTGAGGCAGCCGGGGGTGCCTGAGCACACGCCTGTTCCTGGACCTACCCCAGTCTTCATGCAATCATATACTCGCCCCCTTTCCTGAGGCAACTTGAGTTTTCTGGGATATGGACTTCCAAAGGGGCCCCAACTAAACATCCCAACCCCATTCTTGGCACTTGGCCTCTGGGTGAGCGCTGTGAGTGGCCCCCAGCTGTGCTTCTGGCCCCTCACCCCAGAGGTGGCCACTCTTAGGGAGAAAAACAGGATCTCACGTGCCCTTCTAGTGAGGCCCAGACTTCAGGCAGAGAGCTGTCACCCACCTAACTGAACACCAGAAGCACAGTGGCTCTCACCCTGGGATGTCCTCGTGAAATGCATTTTGAGGAAGAAACATCAACAAATAGGGCAACATCTGGAATGTGGTAGCTGAGGCTCCAAATGGATCAACTCGAATGCTTCTACTTAATGACTCTAAGCCCAGATGACGATGTCTTTGCTGGCAGCTCTGGCCTCTCGCTGCACCCCAGTGAGGTCACTGGCCTTGGAGGTGGGAGAGATGAAGGGCAGCAGGTGCCCCACCAAGTGTGGTCCTAGGGGCCAATGACGGGGAAGCCTGTGCCCTCTGAAGCTCCCAGCAGTCGGGTCACAAAGCGGGGCTGGCAGCTCTATTTATAGAAGAGGCCGCCAGCAAAGATAAAAAAAGTGGGAAGCCGGCACGGCAGTATTTTCCAAGCTCACGCTGTCTCGGCTTAATTTCATCCCAAGCAAATAAATCATTAAGGAGGCACCGAGTCCTGGAAGATCTGATGAAGAAGGGCTATTAAACGGCACAGCCTTAACTTGAATTATGGAAGGCCGCAGACAAGCAGCCTTATTAGTGTCTGGGCTAGGCCGTAACTCACGCTAACCGCCCCCTCGCCTCAACCAAAGGACGAGACTGGGAGGATCAGCTGGCTCCCTGGCCCTAGGCAAACAAATGCTGCCGCCTGCCTAGCAGGCCATTTGCTCTCGCAGTCGTTTAAACACCCTCCTGCAAAGCTGCTGACTCTAGGCATGGCTTTCCCACGCAGCACCCACTCAGCATCAGCACGGGTTCCACTCGGCAGTATTTAAAGGTGTTTAAATGGGACCTGCCAACACCAGCTTCGATAAACACTCACTGTGACGTGTGGAGCATGGAGGTTAGAGATGTGGGCACTGGACCTTGAGGCCTGGATTCAAGTCTGCAGATGGCTGCCTCCCAAGCATGTGCCGTGAGCGGCCTCATCATCTCCCTCAGCCTCAGTCTCCTTGCCTGTGAAATGGGAGGACAGTACCTTCTCCTCATCTGCGGGGGTTAGGTGAGCGTATGTGCAGAGGGAGCTTGCTAGCATTTGCACCAGGCTGTGGAGGTTTAAATATGATGATGCCTGAGCAGCACCGAGCGGTGTCTGGCCTTTTGTGAGCGCTCAATCAATGATATTTAACAAAGAGCTGTTTCTATTTGCAGTAATCCCTTCCCAAACAAAGTGACCCTCGTGGGAAATTCATGGATAATAGTGTGGATTTACTTGTGTTGACCTTGCTGGCAACTGTGAGAACTCGGGCTCCAGGCCACATACACTAAGTCACGTGGTCCCAGGGAGGATGGAACAAGTGGGCGGTGGGCTGGCTGGGACAGGAAGGGGCGCAGGAGGCACAGAAGTCGCCTTTGCATCAGCCAGCAGGAGGGGCGGCGGGCAGAGCGGCGCTAGGAAGCGCCGGGCCTCGCTGGAAAGCGGGAAGCAGGCCACTTCTATAGAGAGGTCAGCACAGACCAGGCGCGGCGGAATAGGCAGATTAGCTTGGCTGCGGGATCAGAGTGGGGTTAGGCAGGTGGACGGCGGGGCTAGGGGACACTGGGAAGTGTGGAGGCCTCGTCCTGTGCCCCACCTTCAATCGGCAGCATCATGGGCATCACCCAGGAGCTTGTCAGAAATACAGCACCTGGGGCCCAGCCTAAGTCAGAATCTGCATTTAACAAGACCCCCCAGCTGACTTGGAGGCACATTAAGGTTTGAGAAGCACTGGTGACAAGTCTGTGAAGTAAGTCCCACTGTCATACTCACTTTACAGGTATGAGAAGTTGGGGAACTTAGGCCCCGGTCATCCAGGTAATAAGTGGAGAGACCAGTTATCTCTGGTCTCTGATGTGCTGAACCCGTTGTTCTATGAGTCGGGATAGGGACAGGATCTCGGGCATGTGGGAGGCAAGGGAGGTCTTCATGTATGTATGCGGGGCTGGGGGGGCACCTGTTTAAATTCTGCCCAAGCTCCAAGGCCACCCCCTAGGAAGCTCTTCAGGTCCCTCCACCCCAACCCTTCATTCTCCTGTACTCCGATGTCCTCCATTGACTGTGTCAGGTTCTTCAAGACAGACCCATAACTGCATGGAATTCTCACTTGCTTGTTTCTGATGAGCGTTTTCAAGAGGGATCGGAGCCCTGAGTTTTAACTAGCAGGTAACTTTGGACAAATCGTCCCAGCTCCCTGGTCCATTCAGCTCCCACCTGTAAAATGAGGGTCTTGTACCAGCTGCTGGACCACATCCATTCCAGCCCCAATGCCTGCGGCTGCCCTTACCTTCCTGCCAGCCTCTTAAAGGCGGAGACCAGCCGCCTCTTCCCCCTTCCCTTTCTTCCCAAGATCAGTGGCCGACAGCCCACAGCCAAGCCTAGTAACATCTGTTCTGAGGCAGATTCTGCCCTCAGGCCCACAACCTCAGCAGCTCATCTCCACTAAATATACATGTGGGCACAGCTGGTAGGGACACTGCCTGTTTGGACACATTTGCTGGTACACTCACCAGGCGAGTCACCACTGGGAGCTACAACACACTTGAACCAGACATTTAGCCGGAAACCTTTAAAACTATTCATAGAGAAGGCTAAACACTGTCAGCTCATTGTAACAAATTTACATGGCCTTTGAACCTCAGATGGCATTTCCACCGTGTATATTAAAGAAGTGTCAAGAACCTCCCAAACCAACACATTCCTGGTGTGAAATCCCTCAGATTTCCCAACGTGGACCCAAATTTAATAATTATTATTTCTACATTTAATTACACTAAGTAATTGTACCAATCTATGGGAGCTGTAAAAGTCATAAATGGCAATTTTTATACCCACCTGTTTTAGTACCTACTATGTATCAGGCACTGGCCTAGTCATTTTGTGCCTATTATCCACAAACCTGATGCCTGTGGCAAAGTAAATTTCTGTTACTATTATAAATAAGGACTCTGAGGCTCAGGGGTGAAGTGACTCATTTGGAGTCACAGCTAATTAGCAACCAAGTCAGGATTGAGTCCAGGGCTGTGAGACCCCCAAGCCCTGAATCTTCCCAGAACCTCACACTGTGGGGGGAGAGAGAGAGAGAGAGGTGGCAGAAGCATATTGTTTTCAGTGTCCTCTCTACATACTCATCCTGACCGGGCCTGAGTTTCAAATCCCTCGACCAGCAGGCATGATTTCCTGAATTGAATCTACTCATGACTGTGTTAACTGTGGAAAAAAAAATCCTCAAAGCATGCCACAGCGTCTGAATGAAACCTTTTCAGCTGAAAGCCTGTTCCTGTCTGCGGAAAACAAAGGGTAGGGACCAGTTTCTGAATGTTGAGCTCCTGCATTGAATTGCAGGGCCCATCATGCAGCCTCTGCTTGGCCTGGATGTGGGGAAAGATGTACCATGCATGGCACACAACGAGAGGTGGGGACAGGCCACTCGGGAGTCAAGTTTTCAGGGTGGCAGCAGCTAAAAGGCAAGCCTCCTCTATTCCAGCCAACTGTGACTCAGGTCCCACTGCAATGCACAAAAGAAAAAAAGCTGTGCTGGTGGTGGGAGGCCAGTACATGAATATGATTTATTGAGCACCTACTATGCACTCTGTTCTAAGGGGTGCTGTGGGGAGTGTGGCCGAGAGGGATGCAGTCTCCACCTCAATGAACTTCCGCTTTCAGCAGTAGCAGCCACATTAATAACAGAACAGCAAAACACATTTAGTATGGACCTTCTCTGGGCAAGTAAGGGGCCCAGGGGGCTTACTGTGCTGACATACAACCTACGTGAGGACTGACTAGATTATACCACTCAAAGGACCCTAGCCCAACCATGTGTTTAAAGCCCCCTTAATAACAAATTAATACAATTCTACTGTATTTTAAACTAGAAATAAAATCATTCACTAACATTCATCAGGTGCCCAAGATGAGCTTGGCACTGGGCATGTTATGTTTGGTAATGCAGGCTAAGCAAAGTCAACATCTCCCTTCCACCATGCACCCACTAGGAGCCACAGGTTGGGCCACGCTTCATTTCTGCATCAATTTCAAGATCCAGAGCAACTCTGCAAGGTACATATAATTATTCCCATTACACAGATGGTAAAACTAAGGCTCAAGGGTTTCAATTCACCAGAAGGGGGCATAAATGAAATTCAAGTCAGGATCAAAAGTTTATTCTCAAAGACTGGAAACTGCCTAAATATCCAAAAATAGGGGTTGAAAGAATTAAATTATGATAGTCATACCATGGAAACCCATATAGCTGTTAATAAAGCATGAGGCAGCTCTATGTTAATCATATTAAACAATCACCAACTTAGATTAAGGGGGAAAATGAGATGCAGAGCAATGTTTGCACTATGATGACACTTGCGTAAAATGTCTGTCATAAAATTCTGGAAGGGCCCATGAGAGACTGCTAAGGGTGGTTGCCAGCAGGCAACTTTCAGCTCTCCCTGCTCAGGAAGAGGAGCTGGGGAGCTATGGGCAGGGGTGGATATTTCACTGGACACCCTTTGGTAGTGTTTTAAATTTGTCGCCATGTGCACAGTTTACTTTTGAGAAGTGAATGCATCCTATTTTTAAATCTCTCTTTGTGCACTTCCCCACGTTTGTCTCCTGAGTTACCCTTGTGCCCCAAGGAACTTCATATCCATCTGGGGAAAGAGGCAGAACCATGTGGAAAGTGAGTAATGGGGCGGACAGGGGGAGAGCTTAGAGCTGCACTGAGGGTGCAGGGGACAGAGCCCTGGGCTGAGGCTGAGGGTGAGCTGGAGTCAGGGCAGAATGGCAGGGCAGGGGGTGAAGGGGAGACCAGGCTTGGACCTGGTCAGGAGGGAAGAGGAGTTGAGTCCAGATGTCGGCAAGGCTGGGAGGATCGCGCCAACCAGGAGATACATGGGAGCTGAGTGGGAAGGTCATGAGTTCAGTGCAGACTGGGAGGACAGCTCTGGCAAGGGGACGGTGTCCTTGCAGTCATCCTGGTAGAAAACTCTCTCTGGCCTTCATCAATACCAGAAACCTTGGCTGGCCGCCAGCCTCCTCTGCTGAGCCATTGCGCCAATAAATAGTTGTTGGCAGATCAATTAAACCATCTAGGAACTACGTCTGGAAATACAATTTCCCTGGCTCGATGCAGGCAGACAAGCCCTCTCTGCCAGTTAGGCCCAACATCCTAGGGTCCCCACTCTCCACCCCCCAGGAAGTCAGCCCAGGACACCACCACCTGCTCTGTGGAGTCAGGCCCTGCTCAGTGGGCAGAACGGGGACAGAGCTGGCCCAGGCAGCAGGGGACAGGGCACAGGGTTATGACCTAGGTTACTTGCTAGCTGTGTGGCTTTAGGCAAATTCTTCACCTTCCAAGAATCGGTTTCCTCTTTTATAAAACAGAGATAATAATAGTCATGTTGCCTCAAGGTTTATTGTGTGAACCAAAAAAACACAAAAGTAAAATGAGTACATTTGGCCCAAGGCACAGAACATGGGTGGCATGGGTGGTATCTTTTAAAAAGTATAATTATTATGAGTCCCCAATCAAAGCTGCTCAAGACTCCAACCTGCTTGTCTCTGTCTGTGGCTCCTCGCCACTTCCTGTGTCACTCACATACCGCTCACCGCCCAAGAACTCCATGACAGGAGACAAAGCCAGACTGTCAGCCCTCCTGGCAGCCAGCATGGAGGAGGAACCAGGAGCATGAGCCCAGGAGCAATTCCTGAAACCAGCCCAGAGCTGATTCCAAAGGCCTGACCCTCGCAGCAGGTGGGACATTGTCAGTGACATTATCCCATTAACAATCAAAGCATGCCTGGTTCATGGCCACTGCTGGGGCTGCCTTGATGCAACTAGCCTTTTGGAACACGCTGAGAAGCTCTGTGCTGAGCCAAGAGCTTTGAGGGCTGGAGATGAAGCTGATGGGAGGAGGAAACACAGGGTCAGCATCTCAAGGCCCCCCCAATTCATAGCTGAAGGAAAGAGTCCTGCTCACTAGGCCGGCTGAAGTAGGCTCTCCTGTCCAAACTCTTCCTGCCGTGTCTGTGATCATCTCCACAAGGGGTCCACTGGACCAGTCTGCCAATGTGAGTCCTGGTTACCCCAGTTACTAGCTGTGTGACCTTGAGCAAATTACTCAAGCTCTCTGTGCGTCAATTCTTCATTATAAAATAAAGATGATAATACAGGTAGTAGCTCAAAAAGTTGTTACAAGATTGAGTTAGATTTTGTAAAGTGCTTAGAATAGAGCCCAGCACAGACTAAGCTCTATATTACTTTTTGCTGTTATTATATAAGTATTAGTTACTGTTATCGTTATTATTTGGGCCCTGGACCTTGTCACCTGGAGACAGCTGGCCTGTTTGCCTGGCCTCGGTTCCTTTTTTCTCAGCTCACTCAGGTGGCAGAGCCCCTGGGAATGCTGCAGCTCTTTACAGCAACCCCCAGGAAGCTGAGCTGTTTCACTTCATGGCATAGCTGAAGAAACACATTGGCAAAGGAAAGAGCACTTCCAGGAGCTCTTGCCCTCAACAGTCACAAGCTTCAGAGTTAAATGCATTTAGCACTTTCTAAGTCTTGCGTTTATGGTTATAAATATTCAAAAAATAAAAAAAATGGTATAACTCACTTTAATCACATTAGAGGAGAAACCTCTATTAAGGCCATTTTTGTTTTAATCCATAGGTGAACCTCAGGACCCAGCTCAGCTCACTTAGTTAATCAAAGCAGTGAGCACCAATTTCTGTGTCTGCCCTGTGCGGGTGAGCTTTATCATGCCCATTTTATTTTACAAAGGAGAACGACGAGATTCAGAGAGAGGAGGTAATCATTGCCCATGGCCTCCTGGTGATTGCTGGGGTCTATAAGGGGCCCTGGACAGAGTCCTGCCCCCATGATCTCATGGGGAAGCAACCCAGAGAGCAGCCCCATCTTTCTGCTCTTGAGCTTGTCTCTAACTGTGGCCACATCCCAGTAGGGTCTGAGTTTGGGGATCTGCCATCATTCTGGCTCAGAACTCTTCTCATGCACAGAGCCCTACCTTGGGTCACCTTCCCTGCCTACAGAATCCCTAGGACCAAACCCTTCCAAGTGCCCAGGATCCACTGGTGGCCTTCAGCCCAGGTCACCAGGTATAGGCCTCACAGGGTCCCTTCCCAATCAGCCCCTGCCAGGCTCCACTGCAGCCTCTGCTATGGCCTGTCCCATAGTCAGGGCTCATTCCCCTGACCACGGGCCTTTTGAAGCCCAGAGAAGCTGAGTTCCTTCCTTCTGCAGTTATACCCTGCCTGAGATAGAAAACATTACTCCTATCTGGGGAACAGGCCAGTGCCACAGCAGACAAGTCAATTCTGTCACCAAATAGAAGATGCCATAGGCTTGTCTCATATGATATCATGGACTCTCCTTGAGTCCTCGATGGGCATTCCAGCTTCAGCCGATGAAAAATATTACTGCCAGTGGGAAGTTTGGAACACTCCAAATTTCAGTCTCAAGTTCCTTTAGCTTCCTGAAGGATCCAAGAGCTCAAAATGCCCAGAACACAACTGTTCTTTCCTACACAGGGCCCCAACCCCAGCAAGCACCAAGGCTCGATTGCTCCCAATCCTATCATGTGTGGGAGAACCACTGGCTGCAACCTTGTTAGCACCTTAGCTTTGTGCCTGGAAACCAAACAACAGATAATACCCCAATGTGAATCAATACCCAAGAGGAATCCCACCTTGGGGGTCCAATTGTTGGCTTAGGTAGTTCCCACTGGGTATCAACATCAGCCTTTAATCCCGGCTACCATATTATTGGTGTCACCACACAAGATCTCACAGTAGCTATGAAGGGGATCTGATACTGACCCAATTTATAGATGAGTAAAAAGAGATGTAAGGCGTTAGAGTGACTGACTCACCAAAGACACAAAACCACTGAACATTAGGGATACAATTGGAAATAAGGCAGATCAGATTCAAGAGCTGTACACCTAGTCCACCTGTCCAGTCCAGAGATCAATTCTGGCAAGTAAAATTTCCAATTCTGTATAAAGAGAGTGTTGTTGGTGTTGGTTTTCTCAGCACTGAGGTTTGCGTGGTTACCATGTCTGCAAAGGATCCAGACATTCTCCACAAGGCAGTGGGATGACTAAACTAGCCTTCTCAGGACACACTCATATGCTCCTAGATTGAACCAGTTAATCAGAGCAAACAAAACAACACTGTGCCATTCAAAGGCAATCTTAGTCCAACAACCACGAAAATAAAATATGAGCAAGAATGTCACCAATTATACCAGGGAGCTGAGCCTACCAGCCACTGTCGGCCCGCTGCCCTTGAAAAGCCAACCCACCCTGCATTTGAGTAAGTGTAAATCTTACTTGAGTAAAATCTTGTCCTTGAGTGTTACTCTCAGTCCCTCAACTTACAGGGGAAGCATGAAAAAAGAGTGGGCTCCAGAGGCTGACAGACCTGGGGAGACCTGGTGCTAGCTCTCTGTAGCCCCACTCCTCAGTTTTCTCATCTCTGAAACGGGGCAATTATAGCTCTCCTTTAAAATGAATAAACTGAAATTCTGGCTTTCGGTGCCCACCTCTGTGAGCTACGTCAGGGGTGTGGCAGGGCATCTGTTTGGACAAGGAGTGTATGAGCCCACCGGGTCCCACCCGCTGTTGTGGGATAGGCGTCCATGTGCCCCTCTGTCCAGAGGCCACCCTGCCTCCAGGAGTGGCTCTATCCGAAGACCAATAGCCACTTCTGCTATTGCTGCTTCACAGGATGACTGAATACGTTAAATGAGAGGAGACCTTAGAATTGTTAGGGGTCGAACCCAGCAGCCTACGGGCTTATCTGCAGCCGGCAAGGGTGTTTCCAGCGGCAGCCTACTTTAAAATTAGGATAGTTCACACAAAATCTAGATTTCTGGGCCCTCTTGGAAAAACCAGAAGATTCCGCAACTTACAACTCTCATTCCCATGAGCTAGACAGGAGGGGCAGCTGCCCCCTTCAATACTAGGAAGAGCTGGAATTTGGGTGTTTAGCCCTACACACAGGAGGTGGTCGATAAATGATAGTTGCTGTCACTCACTACTTATCAGTGACTTCAGCGCGGGGCACTCCAGGACAGGGCCTGTGCCTTCCACGTGCCGCTCTCCTGCTGGGAGCGGGAGTCTGCGCACACAGGGGACCTCACTTCGCATAACCCTTATCAGGTGCCCCTCTTCCAGTCCCTTCACATGCATTACTCTTGCTCCGCCTTCAACGCAATCCCAACCAGGACCGCGAACACCGGGCCACTCCTGCAGATAGGGAAACTGAGGCACGGCCCAAGATCAGGAAGCCAGCAGAGGGCTAAGAATCAAGCCTAAGAGCCTGGCCCCACCCTCCACTTGGCGGGGTGACCCCCAGTGCTATGGGGGGGGCTCCCCTGCCTCCGGCCTCCCTCCCCAGGCCCCTCAGGGGCAGGACAGGCGGACGCAGGGCCGCCCGCCCCGCGCGCACGCCGCACTTACGGTCAAGGCCGTTGATGTAGCGCATGGTGACTTCGCAGTGGCCCCACACGGCGCTCACCACCGGGTACAGCTTCTTGCCCTTGAGGCCGCGGAAGGCCACGCCCAGGTACTGGCCGTCCACGACGAAGCTGAGCGTGCCCTCGTCCATGTCCAGCACCACGAGCAGCGAGTCGGGCAGCGCGAAGGCCTCCTCGGGCCCCAGGAAGGCGGGGTAGGCGACGCCCGGCCGGTTCTTGCCGTCGTGGTAGAGGCGGCTGCGGCCCAGGTCCCAGCCCCACGACTCGGCGTCGCTCCCCACCAGCGCCGTGTAGCCCACCGAGTGCAGCGGGGCCCGGGCCGTGGCCACGCCCACGACCGCGTGGGTGCCCCGCTGGCGCGCGGGCCAGTGGATCTGCCAGGCGTGCAGGCCGCGCGCGTGGCCCACCTTGCCGCGGATGCCGTCGGTGCTCTGCGCCACCGGGTGCCGGTGGAAGGTGAGCCGGTCGTCGTCCTTGACGAAGACGTTGAGGGAGCGGTCCTCGGGGTTCCACGCGTGCCGCAGCTGCACGGCCGGCCCGGCCGCGGGCATGTCCAGCAGCTGGTCCAGCCGCGCCGGCCGCCCCGCCTCTGCTCCCCGCAGCTCGCGCTTGGCCGGCCGCAGCGCCGGCTCCCGCACCTCCACCGCCTTGAGGCTCCCCGACAGCTTCTGGCCCATGGTTCACGGCCGGGGGCCCCGCCGCAGGCCGCCGCTACCTCGTGGGCGCCGCCACTCCCCGCGGCCGGGGCTGGGCCGGGGGCCCGGGCACCAGGCTTCCTCCCGACGGCGAACCTCCGCAGCCTCTGCCGGGCTGGGGCAGGGGCCCAAGCTCCTGGAAGGCAGCAAAGGGCACAGGTTATAACAGCGGCAGCAACAGCCACGTGTGCCCGTGTGCTGGCTGAGCCCTCGTCGCGCATTTACAATAATTAATATAACAACACGGGATGTGGCGCCTACCGAGTGCTTGCCCTAAGCCAGACAGTGTTCTAAGTGACTAGCACTTATTAGCTCATTTAATCCTTAAACCTCCCTATAAGACATATAAATTATTCACACCTTATGGATGAGAAAACTAATAGAGAAAGTACCCTTAACCGAAGTCCCACAGCTAATAAGGGGCTGAGCTAAGATTCAAACCGAGGCTATCTGGGTCCAGAGTCCGTGTTCTGTACTTGCAGCAATCATAGGTCATTTTATTTTAGGAATAGGGACTGAACCCAGAGATGTTAAGTGACTTGTCCAAGATCACAGAGGCTGGAGAAGAACCCGGGTGCATCTGATTCCAGAGGACAAGCCCTGTGCCAAGGCTGGGGGGACACAGTTGCTCAAGACACGGGGGCCCAAGACATGCAGGATATGGCCCAGTGTCTCCTGTCACTGGCTGCCCTGGGGAGCTTAAATAGCATCTAAAGTACAGCCAAGGTTGAGAAGCAAGACACAGAGTGAGGATCAGCACAGTCACCCAGGGACATGGACATGCACACAAGGCAACCATCTGAGGATGGGATGAGGTCTTCATGAAAAGGCGAGCAGGAAGCAGAGGGATAAGGGAGCCGGTGTCCAGGCTCTGGAACCAAACAGAACTGCATCTAAACCCCTCTCTCTGTCTCTTAGCTGTATGTCCACGGGAAGGTCTCTCAGCCTCTCCCGCGACTCCAGTTTCCTCATCTGTAAAATGGAGATAAAATGCCTCCCTCCAGGTAGTGGGGGGATCTGAGAGGTAATAATATAGAGGCTGGCCTGAGACTGAGGCATGTTTTCCTCTCTGGGTGTACCGTCTGGGCATCCCATGTGAACTCTTTCCCTTTGGAGGGGCAAGTTTTCTTTAGGCATATAAACACCATCAACAGCTTTAACTCTGGGAACCTCCTCTGAGGCAGGATCCTAGTTTTCAGGGAGGAGGACCTGGCAACCATCACTAGGAGATCAGCCAGAACCCAGGGTGCTTGGACGGGTCCTGGTGAGGGCTGGGGTGGAGAGCTGAGCCCTGCAGCCTGTCCAGAGCAGAGGCATGTGCTCTCCGCACTCTGGGCTGAGTGTTGCTGGGCTCAGAACAACTTCCTCTGCGACAGACCAGGGGACAGGTGTTTTTCATCCCCTGCTCAGCCAGGCCATGACCTCCCACCCAAACAGCAGCACACTCCCAGCCAAAGTGCAGGTGGAGAGGGAAAGAATCCTCCTGCCGCACAGCACAGGTAGGGATGCTGTGGATTTCTATTTTAACCCTCCTACTTTATTTTCAACTCCCATTTTCTTTCCTTTCTATGGTTAGACCCCAGCTTCAGCTCATGCCAACTCCGTCCAGAGAGCTCTGGCTAATGTCTAATCTGGAGGAATGCCAGAACACATAGCAAGGAAAATTCACAACACTAGACAGTTCTAAGAGAGCAGAATAAAGTTACGCCTTTTCATACCCCAAATCACCCAAAATAAAGGAGAAAGCAACAGAAATGCAAATTCTATCTTCGGCAAAACTAGAACACACTGTAATCTGAGCTACTACTTATTAAGAGAGGCTGCCAAAAACAGTAAAGGGCTGCCAAAAGCAGTGAGGATCAAAGGGGGTGTGAGAAAGCACCTACACAAGACACCTGTGGCTGCAAAGCTCGGATAAAGCTGGCAGATCTCTCTTAGCTGGCACTCCCTGAAAGAAAAAAAAAACCAATGATTCCTAATCAGAAATCATTCCTAGTCAGGGTATGTGGCCCTGCAATAGGAGCTGCCTGTGTCACCCAGGTCACCCAGGTCACCCAGGAACATGGACACGAACCTAAGGCAGCCATCTGAGGATGGGGTGGGGTCTTCATGGGAAGATGAGTGGGAGGCAGGGGGATAGAGGAGAAAAGAGGAGGACAGGGCTAACAAAGAAAACCACAGGCCAGCCATCTTCACAGGGAGCAGTGTGTTGGTGAGGCAGATCGGGAGAAGGGCCTGGATTGGGGGCAGGCTATAGCTGCAGGTCTCTGCTGACTGGTAGAAGCTAAAAGAAATCACTGCCACAGTTCTGTGACCAAAGTGTCCATGAACCTGGGAGAGCTCTGGCTCTCCTAGAATACTGCCAGGAAACTCCTCTACATGAATCCCCTGCAAAATGCTGATCTGAGATGGTTTGCCTCTTTCAAAGAGCAACCAGCTTCCAAGATAGTCAAAGATGCTAGAGGAGAAATAAAGGAAAAGAACAGAAAAAATATGACAAACCAGGAAAACTCACCAGAAAAATAGCTATCACAAAGCAGATAAAAATTATGACCAAATTTGTAAACTAACTTTATGATCACTTTTTTTCAGAAGTGAGACAACTAGTACAGTATTTTTTTTTTTTTTTAAAAAGGTTAATGCTTTGTATATAGTTCTAAAGGCTACCTCCAGAAAAACTAAAAATACAAACCTTCCAGTTGTCAGAAGGAGCACAACACAAAATAAACAGACCATACCATGAAAGATTTTGTTTTAAAAAGCAATGGAAGCAAAAACACAAAGACATATGATAGGAAAAGTAACACCAAAATACCAGCTGTGTAAATCTAATTTAGTAGTGAGAATACTACTAAAAAGAAAATGTTCTAAGATTGGAGAACAAGACAAAAGCCAACAGTAGTATGCTTCCTACAAGAGACATCCCCAAAGCAAAGCAATTCAACAATTTTGAAAATAAAGGAAGGGCAAATATATACCGGGTAAGTGCAAATTAAACAGGCACTATGACCTTAATATAGTCAAGTAAAGTTGAATTCAGGGTAAATGGTTTTAAATAAGACAGAAAAGAACACTTTATAATAATAAGAATATGGCCCACAATTGAAGACCTAATACACCAAATAACAGCCCCCAAATTCAGAGCAAGCTACAGGAAACACAAGGAAGAACAGACAGATACACAGTAGAGTCAGGCGATTTTAATTCACTTCTTTTAGCTCATGACAGATCAAGGGACCAAATTAGGTAAAGACAGAAAAACCAAAATTGCATAATTAATAAGATGGTTTTAAATGATGTATGCTTTTAAAAATTTTCCTCATATATTAAGCCACAAATAAAACCTCACCAAAAAAGCTGAAATAATACAGAATCTGATAACATAGAAGAAAAACTAGAAATTAATCACAAAATTATGGAACATAAAACGCTACCACATGAACATTTTAAAAACTCTCTTTTAGTCACCCTACTCGATTTATATCTGTGTTATAAGTGATCAGCTTACCAAGCATATTAGGAAATTCTCCTTAGGAAACAGCAAGGGTCTCAGCCAACATAAGTAGGCCAACTATTGCTGGAGCACCATTTATTCCTACCCACTTGCACACCTTGGCGCTGTTGTCAGATTGCTGCAGCCACCCCTGTGTTACTGCGGTACTTCTCTCCTCAAGCTTTAAAAAAACCTTCACTGATTTTTTCTTTGCAGGGCAGGTCTCTGTCCTGTCTGTCATGGAGCAGTTTTGCCAATTTAAATATGACTATGGTATAAACAGTAAAATGGCTAAAAAAATAAATAAAAATAAACTCTCCTTTAAACAACCCAGATTTTAAAAAGAGAGATTGATATAAAAATTGCAGAATACCTAGAGAGTAATAATCATAAGAAATATTCCATGTATTAGAATCTGTGGGATCTCACTAAAATAGTGCTCAGAGGAAATCATGACTGTTTTACTTATACTAGTAAGTAAAAAAGAATGAAAAAACATGAATTAGGCATAATAAAATAGAAAAATAATAGAACTAATAAAAAAAATCTGAGCACTGGTTCTTTGGGGAAAAAGAAATACAGTACCACAAAAACCAAACCAATAAATACACAAACCATTTAATCCAATCTTTTAGTCTATATTATATTATCATATTGTTATTATTACATCTATTCTGTTAATCTATCATGTTGATAATATGTACCCTTTATGTGATGTAATGAAATAACACATTACCTCTATGGTCTTCCTCCCCCAAACCCCCGAGTCTAATCATGAGAAGAACATAGGACAAATTCCATCAAAATTCCTGACTAGTACTCCTCCAAGCTGTCAAGGCCATTAACACAAGTCACAGCCAAGGGGAGCCTAAGGAGACATAACTACCAAATGTGATGTGGTGTCCTGGATAAGATCCTGGAACAAAGAAGGGGCATTAGGTAAAAACGAAGGAAATCTGAATGAAGTATGGCCTTTAGTTAATAACAATAATCAATATTGGTTCATTAGTTATGATAAATGTACCACACTAATGTAAGATGTTAAGAATAGGGGAAACTGGGTGTGAGTATATGGAGCTCTCTGTACCATCTGCTTGGTTTTTCTATAAATCTAAAATCTAAAACTATTCTAAAAAATAAGGTCTATTAATTAAAAACATTAAATTAATTTCTAAATTTTAGATAATACAAAAAAATGTACAAAAACTTAAAATCACCTATCTCATTAAGCAGATATAAACATTGTTAGTATTTGGATGTATTTTATTTTATTCCTTTTTGTCTATAAAATATTAGTGGATTTTCTTTTTAAAAATTGGCATCATGGGACCTTTATTCAGGTTATCTCATCCAAAATTTAGTAATGAATATTTTTGTATATTACTAAATATACTTTAAATGCATAACTTCGTGACTAAGTAAAATAATAAAACATGTAAACCACTTAATCTAATAATTTAAAAGAGAGGGGCAGAAGACACAAATATATAAAATATGAAATGAAAATGAGAAATAACCAAATGGCATAGCAAAAAATACTCATAAAAGAAGTTAGACTTGTTTGTTGTTTTAAAATGGGGAGGTGTGTGCAACACAAATCAGAAATATGATAAACTCCTGGAAATGAGTAAGAGAAGACAAACCCAAATACAAAATGTGAAAGGTTACAACAGTCACACAAAACAAACAGCTTCTTTGAAAAGAGGATCTATCTACCAAATGCATAATAGAAGAGAAACTAGTTAGAACTACAGTGAAATGCCACTTTGGTGTATCGGATTAGTGAAGTTCAAAAAGCTGGATAACACCTTCTCGGAGAAGCAGAGAGGTTCCTACATTGCTAAACTGAAGGTTAAATGGCGTAACCTCAGTGAACGGCAAATTAGCACCATCTCTCAGAATTACAAATGCACATACCCTTTAACCTAGCAAGTCCACTTGCAGTATTTATTCAGATATGCTCTCAAATGTACAAAACTACATATATATGTATATATGTGTATATGTAATATATAACATACATATTGTATAATAGAAAATATGTAATACATGTATATATAAATTACCATATGTACTACATATATAAATATGCAAAACTGCTTATAATCGCAAACTACTGGGAGAAACCCCAAAAGAAGGCAGGATAATTTTTTTGCAAGTAGTTCTGCTTTTATTGCATTGAAGACTGTAAACGATAAGATTATAAATTATGTCAAATCCATATAATAGAAAACTGCAGCCGCAGAAAAGAATGCACTGCTAGGGAAGGTCCAACAGGCAGACGAAGTCAAACAAACCAGGTGCTGTGTCCAGTGTGCTACCGTTACTGTGGAGGGCGAGGGAGGGAGGAATAAGGGGAGAGGGGCTTCACCCAGCCCCTGAGCCGAAGGCTTCACCCAGCCCCTGAGCCTCAACCAGGTTATGAGAAATGAGCAAGGTAACGTGTGAGAGGTGCAGGGCGCGCAGTGGGCATTCAGCAAGTAGAACCAACACACTCAGCCAGGGTCCTCCCTGGAAGTTTGCACAGACTACCCAAGGGCATCTGACTGAGAGGTCAGGGCTGCTGGAATCTGCCACTTAAAGGCATCTATAGCTCCCATTCTAACAGACCAGGACACTGGGCTCCAAGAGGAAGCAGCCTGAGCAAAGTCAAGCTAAACCCCGGCAGGGCTGGTCCCACTCCAAGTAGCCTGAACCCAATGTCCCCACTGCCTCTACTCCCCTGTGCTTTCTCCATCACTGACCTTAGGTATATGCACTCACTCTGTGGCAGGCGGCGTGACAACTGCTTCACAGGAACTACAGGGCATGTGCCGCTTTATTCAAAAGAGGAAACAGGCTCCCAGGGGGAGGTTCCCAGGAAGTGGCAGGGCAGGGATGGAGTCCAGGGACACAGTCGGACCAGCCTGTGCTTTACCATTGTCCTCCGCACTGTTAGAACAGAGCCTTTCCATGGCGCCCACACAGGACAGTTCTAAGGGAAATGTCCACGACCATGCCAACTTTGTTGTTGTTGTTGTTGAAGAGATGACTTGGATGTGTTTGAAAGCAGCAGCCAAGCAGCAGCTTCAGAGGAGACCCATGAGGGGTCATTGAGAGCAAGGTGCTCTCCCACCTGGCCGAAGTCTCAGGGCCTCAACCCCTCTGCTACCATCAGTGGCAGGCAGGGATCTTGAAGGCTGTCCACACTGGGGACATGGCAAGGTGGACATATAACAGACAGCCCCTTTGCTGCCCCCCCCCCCGGACAGGTCCCTGGACAGAGTGTTCATGTCCACTAATGGCCATCCACTAAGGAAAACTAGTGACATCACAATATAAGGAAGGGCAGGGTTTGAATTCCTGCCTGTCCATTGGGCCTGGGGAGGATTTAACCTCTCTGAGACTCATCAGAAAAGTGCTGCTGACCCTATACTAACCTTGCCTGCCTTCACAAGGATCAGGGTAGACATCTGTGAACTCTGGAATGGCACAGGGTGCCCAAGAGGCCCCCAGGGAATGTTAAGTGCTGCTTTAAACTGTATATGTCCTCCAACAGCACCATCTCTCCATCTGAATGCATCCTAAAGCAACAACCATGGGTGTACACCAGGATTCAGCTACAGAAGAAACTGTCAAGGGCAACAGTCAGGATCAGAATCAAGAAGCAGCATGACCAGCTGGACAGGGCCAAGGCTGGAGCTGGAAGACAGGAAGTTACAAATGCAGAGTCCCAACTCCTAAACTGGGATCCAGGTCAGCCTTCATGTTTTTGTCCAGTTGTGAGGGGCCCTGAGTCCATCCTTCCTCATCTCCCCAATCCTGCCTGAGAGCTCTGCCTCCTCCAGGAAGCCTGCCCTGTTCCACTATGCCTCTAGGTGCCTGCCCCACACCTCTATGCACCCTAAGCCAGCTAGAGTCCTGCTTATTTGCATTTCTCTACCTCGAGAGGCACTCCTCTGAGGACAGGACACTTTCACCTGGGCTTCTTCACTCCCATCACAGACAGACACAGGCACAGTTCTTGGAAGACAGGGCAGAGTACACATACAGGTGTGGAGAGGAGACGCTGGGCTTCAGGAAGATCTCGTTTTCTGCTTTCTTTAGAGGATGCGGCAGGAAAAGGGCTAGGCCTGGAGTCACGAGGTGGGGACACGGGGCCTAGTTCTGCCACTAGCACGGTCTCTGCCTCTGAACAGCTGACTCTTGACTGTATCCAGTCTGCACCTTTGTTAGATACCGCTGTGCACCCTTCCTGCTTCCAGTCCTCATTTGTTTGTTCAACAAACGCTTAGTGAATGCCTGCCATGTGCCAGTCTCTGTGCTGCTAGGAGCTAGGGACACAGCAGTGGCCAAGTCAGGCTCAACCCCTGCCCTCTGTCTCCAGCCAGAGGGAATGGGCGCTTGTCACATTTCCCTTTGTCTCCACCACAGCATGTGGCACTGGGCCAGGCACACGGCAGATACAGGAGAGTTAACTTCCTGATAGGAACAACATTATCTCTCAGCCCAGTAAGCACAGGGGATACTGAGCAATGCCTAAGGGTGTCTCCATCACATTCCTCCCCAAACCAAACTCACTGTCCTAGGCCATGCTTGGTGAGGGATGCTTAAAGACATTATCCTGAAGAATCCGTCCCAGGACTTCAATGATGGCAGAGCAAGAAAACAAAAACTCAGATTGCCAATTGCCCTTCCCAGGACCCTGGCAGGTGTTGCAGTTCAACGGGGAAATGAGGAGACATGAAGCATTGATGTCACACTGTTTAAGGAGCTTCAGCCGCTTGCAAAATGAGACAGTCTTCAGAGGCCGGGGACCTGAAATCCTGTTCTCTGAGGCCTGTCTGGCTGGGCTCACCCAGGCATGGGGTTTGCCAGGCGACATGACTGCTGCAGGAATTGGTAATGATGGGGTGAAATGCCCTCCCCTCAGTGTGGCCTCCGGCTACAGACTTGCTGGGGTAGTGGGAGACTATGGATTTCATTCCTTCTTTTAAGCAGAGTAATGAAGCCTCCCTGGGATCTGAAGCTACAGGAAAGCCTGAGACCCTATCACTTCCCTCTAGGCAGAGCTGACACCAAAGGGGTCAGACCCAGTCACAGGTCTGAATAACGACAAGGACTGTAAAAAGCACTGCAGTTTGATAGCACCTGAGTCCCTTCAATAAACTGCATACTGCTTTCACACACATCCTACAGCACTTGTACGACGCAAGGCCGACCTAATCGTGCTCCCTGCTTGAGATTCACAGTCTCTCCACTGCTTTCAGGATCAAGTACAGACTCCTGACCCTAACCCTCCCAAAACGCACCCCTGGGCTCCCCCAGCCCATCTCCCTCCATGAACCCTTTCACCGCCTACCCACCAACCTGCCTGAATTTCCCTACAGGCCCACGTAGGCCCCCACATCCATGTCCTGACCTGCCGCTGCCATCATCCTTTCTCTCTCCCTGCACACCCCCACATTGCACGCATCTGGGTAATTCGTTTGCCTGGGGTATCAAGGCCTCTGGGGGCTCCCCAGCCCTCCCCCTCCTCTCAGAGCCCCTGTACCTGTCTCCACCACAGACTTATCACAAGGGGCTGTGACGTCTTCTTAGCTGTCTCTCACCAGCCGGGGGAACCACAAGAGCAGCACTGGGTCTCCTCACTGGAGTCCCCCGGACTCTGCATGGCTCTGGCTCAGTGAAAGTGGTGGGTGAACGTCTGCACAATGCACAAGCATGAACAAATGAATAAAAGCAAGCTGCTGCCTTAGAAAGCCCTCCACCGAGGCATGTCCTGGGAGCACAGAGCTCCGTGAGCTCGGTCTTCGTTCCTCAGTTTTCATCTGTGCACATTTGTAAAGAGACAATTGAGACCTATGTAGACCGGTGCGACTGGGATTTTTAAAGGTTTTCTTAGTACGAATATTAAGTAGAGGGGCTGTTTTATTAAAAGATGCTCATTCAGAATGAACCTGCCAATGATGAATGGACTAAAGAAACCGCCAGGTTTTGTTCATAGGCATCCATTCGCTTTCCCCCTCTATGCACAGGCACAGAGCTCACACTACAACTGGCTGGGCGAGCCCTTTCTTCCCAAGAGCTCACAAAGACAGCCATCTGTCCAGGTCCAGGTGGACTTGTCTCACGCCTGTCTTCCTGGAGCTGAATCAATGAGGCTTCCCCGAGCCTCTCCTTCTTGTGGGGTTTCCATGGGAATCCTCCCACGCGTGACTGAGCCAGGAGCCCCCAAGGCGGAAGCTCAGGCTGTCAGCCAACAAGAGCAGGGGATGGGATGAAGGAGATTTGCAGGGCAGCATGCTCTGCAAGGTCATTTGAAAGAGACACACCTTCCTGGCAGGCCTGGTTCGGCACTGCAGCTGCCTCTGTGCCCAGGGGGCTGCCCCAGGCACAGGTGGGTTGTTCTGCAGGACAGCTGGCCTCTGTGAGGCCCAGCATGGCTCTGGCTGGAGCAAAGCTGGAGGAGAGGGGTGGGGGAGGGGCTGCATAATGGGGTCCTCTTGGGAGGACTCCTATGAAGAAACAATAATTTTCATGGCCCCTCAGGTCTCTCCCAAGCTGAACTCTGCCCAGTTGATACAACTGGTTGTCTGAAAACTTGGGATGCCTGAAAGAAAAGCGAACCTTTTCAAGCCTCAGACTTGCTCTAGGGTATCACAATAGGGACCTTCTGGGATTTCTGAAGGTTCCTGTTAAGCCAGAGGGGTCTCTGGGATCATTTTTGAGATACCAGGGGGGAGACTAGAGGGGGAGAGGAGGTGGTGAAGAAGGGGGGAGACAGGGAGATCCAGAGAGACAGGAGAGAGGCAGCTTCAGGTGAGAGGGAGCCACTTGGCCCCAGGAATCTGTGTCACTTGCATGTCTCACAGTGTGTGGCTGACAGGTGAGATGTCTCTGTGGCCCAACTAACTGGATCTTACTAAGCCTCACTTTTTCCTAGAGAAGGCGGAGCTCCAGGTTCACCCTAAATAACATTCCACAGCACTAAAGCCAGGTGGATGACTGTGGAGCAGCTCTGGCCTCTTCCTCTGAACATAATAGCACATGAAGGTGTAGGGCTCACAGCAGCTTCCAGCCACCTTCTGGCTCCGGCGTACACCTTGCTTGCCCATAAATGGGGTGCCCCTTAGGTCACATCTTCAGTCTCTGCTCCTCTCTCTCTCTCCATGTGTCTTCACTTATGACTGGCATTTCCAGCCCTTGCAGATTCTCCCAAACTGGGTCTCCGGCCCTGCCTTCTCTCCTCAGCACATATCTACCTAGAAGCCTCTGGCCACCCCAGGCTAGGGCTCCTTCAAATGACTTTGTAAAGCCAGCTGGCTTTTTTCCACCATAAGCCTCCACCCCCTCCAGATGTCAGACATGGAGGCACCCACTTGCACCTCAGAATCCACGCACCCAGGGCTGAACTCGGCATCTTCCCTCTCTGGCATACCAGATTCCTGTCAGCACACCTCTGTCTACCATGCATCTATCTCTCAGTCTCCCTCAATGTCTCCAACTTCCCTTGCCTGGATTACCGCAAGAGTCCCCTTATAAGGCTCTGGGACGCCAGTCTGTGTTCCCCAACCCACCTTCCCTGCTGCCAAGTGATAAATCCGACCAAGCTGCCCACCTACCTTTTCTTTCAACTCTCCAGGTGGCTTCTCCAGAGGGAAGTTGTACTCCTTAGCTTAGCACATAAGAGTACTCAAAACCTGCTCTTGCTTATTTCTCCCACACCCAGTCCCCCTGCATGGCCTGCTGCAGTCCAGTCACACCAGACTCCCCAGGCACCACATACCTTGGTGTCCTGGGAGCCTTCCCACCTTCTCTTGCCTGGCTGACACTCATCAATCCCTATCCCACATCCAAGCAGGCCGAGCAGCCTCCGCAGCAGCCTTCCATCTTCCTGCATCACTCTTTGAAATAAAATAGAAACACAAACTTGGGGAGATATTTGGGTGGAATGTCCGGCTAGTTGAAATTTTGTTTGTTATTTGCCAAAGTTAGCTTAAATTTCATTTATTACTACTTTTCAAAAATATATATGTTTTTATTGATTTTTTTTAGAGAGAGGAAGGGAGAGGGAGAGATAGACAGAAACATCGACATCAACATAGATTGGCTGCCTCCTGCACTCCCTCTGCTGGGGACCGAGCCTGCAACCCAGGCATGTGCCCTGACCAGGAATTGAACCCAACCTCCTGGTGCATAGGTCGACACTCAACCACTGAGTCAAACCAGCCGGGCTTTATTACTACTTTTAAGGAAGAAAAAATAATGAAATCGGGGTCCTGGCTGGGTAGCTCCATCGGTTAGAGTGTTGTCCTGATACACCAAGGTTGTGGATTCGATCCCCAGTAAGGGCACAGACAAGAATTAGCCAACAAACGCATAAAGGAGTGGAACAACAAATCTTTCTCTCTAAAGTCAATCAACAAATAAAAATTAAAAATAAATGGAATCAATCAAAGGGCTGTGCTCTCGTGTAAAGCATGTTTATATCATGCTCTTGACACTTTGTCTTTCTAAGAACTCCATAATCAGCAGCACAAAATAAATGAAGGGTTTGGAGGTTGAGGAAGGATTCCCCATCAGCCTGAGTGACAGAAGCTGCAGGATTTGGTTGGAGGGCTGATGCCCCAAGAGGGGAAAATCAGTGCCCAGATCCCCTCTTCTCCAGGTGGAGGGTGCAGTGACTGGCCGGGTCCAGAGTGGGCAGATCCCGAATTCTCCTTTTAATAGCATTTATCCCAGGCTCAGGCATAACATTTCAAAGCTTCCTGATTTAGGTTCATCAGATTGCAACGGGGTTGGGAGGGGGGGTGGGGGTGGGAGGATGGGACAAAGATTCCTAGAGAGGTGAGAACTCCTCCTCTCCCCCTCCCCCACCTCTCCCAGGGGGGGATGGGAAAGACGAGGAAACTGAGCTGGGAGAGATCAGAGTACTTGCCCAAGGTCACACCGCAGGCCGGTGGCAGAGGCAGAATTTGAACTCAAGCCTGACTCCCGAGCTGAGAGCCTTCCACCTCCTGGTGACAGCGGCACAGAAGTGCCCTCCTCTCCCTTCCATCCCACCGCAGCCCCCGCTCCACGCTCAGACATCAGGGAAGTGGGGGCAGCCACTCGTCCCCCTCCCGGCCCCGCCCCAGCTTCTCCAACTTGGGAGGGGTTCTGGGCTCGGCGTCCCCTCCTGGCTTGGAGCCGGTGGTGCGTCCTGCGCTACCCAGAGCGACACGTTTGCCGCGCTCCAGGCTGTGGCCGCCTCCCTTCTTCCCAGACCCCAACCCCCAACCCCATGCCCGCGCCTCCGGAGCCCGCGACCCCCTCCCTTCCCGAGCACCGCCAAGTTTGTCTCCCAGCAAGGCCAGGCCCTGGCCCCGAACAGCGCTTGGCCCGGGCAACCAGCCACACTATCCCAGAGTCAAAGAAAAGAAAAAAATAAATAACGCCAGCTACCGCTTCACCAGAGCCCGCTGCGTGCCTACAGACGCTTGGCTTCCACTGAGCCGAATCCCCCAACCCCAACCATCAGGCCCCCAGAACTTAACGAGCCTCATTACGTCGGTGAGGGAGATGCTGCAGCTCCGGAAAGTTGGATGGCACGCTTGGGCTCACGCCGCTGATGATAACGCTGGTTATTAGACTGGGTGCCAAGCGCAGGTCTACATGCGTTACAAGCACAGACCCCACCAGCACCCCGAAAGCCGGGTACCATTATCATCCCCATTCTACGGTGAGAAAGTCAACGTTTGGAAACGTGCCCAAGGTCACCCAGCCAATGAACAACGGATCTCGGACCCAAACCCAGGCAGGGTGGCTGGGGGAAGGGAGGAGGGGGCAATTTTTTGTGCTATCTCCATTACTCAGAAAAGTAGCTGGCTTCGAACCTATGGTTCCAGGGGCTGGCCCCAAACTCCCCAAGGCTGGGCACAAATCATCCAGCTCGGACTGCCACAGCGGGCAGAGAGGAACCCCCCGGGACCCCGACGGGACTCCAGCCAGGCGCGCCGGCTGCGGCGAGTGCCCGCCCGCACGCGGTCCGCGCGGCCAGATCTCGGCTCCGGTCTCCCGCGCGCTCCAGGGCGCCCCTCACTTCTGGTAGAAGCTGGGGAACACTCACCATAAAAGAGAGGGCGAGCGCTTGCCCGGGAGGAATCGCCAGCACCGGCAGGTCCTGGACTCCCCGGAGAGGCGTCTGCCGCCGACGCCCACTCAGGGGCGCGGGAGCTACCCCGAAGATGCCGGCTTGCTCCCTGGGGCCAGGGGTGCGTCTTCAAGGCTGGTGCCCAGCAGCAGCGCCCCCTCTGCCCAGCAGGGTGGCCTGTAGTTGGAGCGTTCTTGGTGAAGTTGGCGCTCAGGTTCAGCGGGAAGGTGCGAGAGGCGGGGTAGGAGCGGGCAAGCGTCGTCCTGCGCGGATCCCGGGGGCGCGCCGAGGCCCTCGTTGTAGCCGCTCTGAAGCTCCGCGCCCGACCCGGAGGGCGGCGAGTCCCGAGCTCAGGGCCCACGGGCCGCGCCTCGGCCGCCGGCCCTTGGCACGCCCTGCGTCTTCCCCCGCGCCCTGAGTGCAGGCGGCGGTGGCTGGAGCTGGGGCCCGCGCCGGGGCTGCGGTGCGCTCATCGCCCTCCCCTGGGGCTGGGCGCCTTTGTGCGCGGGGCGCGCCGGCCGCCGCGGCCAGCCCTGGATGCTGCAGCCGCCGCCGCCTCCCCCTCCTCTGCCGCCGCCCGCTCCCCGCCTTCCCGGCCGGCCCGGAGGCTGCAGCTGAAAGCCGATCCGGCTGAGCTCATCCCTGAAGGCCACTAATCCAATAGCCGCGGAAGGCGCGGCCGCCGGGAACGCCCCTTCCCCCACCATCCCGCGCCCCGGCCGGTCCCAGCTCCGGCCGCTGCCGGCGCCGCCACCTTCTCGAGGCCACCAGCTGGCGGGAGAGGGAAGTGGAGCCCTCTCCCGCGCCCCGGTGCCGAGCGGCGGTGCAGGCGCCATTCACCCGCCCGCCCGCTCCCCCGCGCACGCACTCATTCATGCGCGCGGGTCCTCCCCCATTCACTCGAGCGCGCCGGGAGCACGGGGTGGGTACCCCTGCGGGGCAGGAGACACCCACAGTCTTTCCGAAGCTTTGGTATCTTTACCCAACGCACGTGGGAAATAGCAGCCGAGAAATGAGGCTGGTTTAATATCCTCTTACGCAGACACGCGTCCACACTTTATAATTTTTTAGAACCCACCTCCAACTCATCCCTTGAAGCCCAGTTTCATACTGCACGTGCTTCCCGGGGCCTTCCCGGCCCGCTGGAGGCGCAGGGAAATCCGTCTCTGCTCAGCAGGCTCCGGGCGCTGACGGTGGGCGGCTGCGTTTCGAGTTTGAGCTGAGATAAGGCAGAGGGCGTGGCCAGAGCAGGGGCCAAAGGGTGCTTCTAGCATCTTTGCTTCCTCGGGGAAATTGGAAGTTCCTATTCTGGAAGCCCTCCTCTGTGCTCCCAGACTTGACTTTAGGTCCGGTCCACAGTCGTTTGGCCTGATCCCAGCAGTCTCTGTGCCAAGCACCAAAAAGTTTAGCTATAGAGCTCCCATGCGGGACAGAGGAAGTAAAGACAGTCCAACCTAGTGAGGGAAACACTTTGATGGAGGCTATGGGGCTCCTTTCCCAGACTGGGAAGAGCAATCTGGGAATGCTTCCTAGTGGAGGTGGCTACACAAATTAGCTCCTGGAGGCAGGGATACAGAATAGTCACTTGGGTCACCTACCACAGCACAGAGCCTATGGTATGACTGGAGTGTGAGCGGAAAATGGTGAGATGAAGCTGGAAGAATAGACAGCAGCTAGAGTCTTGGGGGCCATTTCAAGAGTTTGGCCTTTCCCTAGGATCATGTGGGGAAGCCTTTAGCCAGGGTAGTGACATCATCAGATTTGCATTCTAGAATGATCTCTCAGCATCAGAGTGAAAGAATGGAGAAAACCAGCTTGGAAGCTACTGAAATAGCCCAAGCAAAGATGATACCTCATGAATGAGGGCAGTCATGATGGGGTGACAAAAAACATGTTGATCAAGTATTTATTGCACTTATTCTACTGTTTGTTTTATTATTGTATTTGTCCATCTGCTTCCCTCCTAATACTGTGAATCCCCAAGGAGGCAAATATCTGTATTTTATATCTCTGGATCCCCTGTACCCAGCCCAGAACAGATGTTCAGTAAATGTGATTGAACTGACCTGAATGGCCATTCAGACCTCCCTTCACACTTACTGTATTTCCAGGGATCTCCACAGCAATCCTTCCTCACCCTTATCAGGAAGCTGCCAGAGCACCTACTCGACAAGCCACTGTGGGGGCAATGGACATGGTTGGGGAGCAAGAAAAGAAAATTTGAGGAAAGATCAGAGCAAAGGGGAGTTTAAAGAAGACTTTTAAGCTGATGGTTTCTGCACCTAGACCCAGCCCAGTCTGGCTGACGGGGTGGACAAGCGTATGCCTGTTGCTTCCACTCCTCACTAGAAAACACTACAGCCGCTTCGAGCACAAGATGGGGAGGGAACAATGGCCACAATTTGAGAACCTATCTCCTCCCTCCCTTGGGGACCCCAGATAGGCTCACCACAGTGGCCCCTCCAAGTGAGACTATGCTTCAGGCACAAAGGAGTGTCCGCAACAGCACCTCAAGTGTCCCTATAGGCCCCAAAATACTCTAGCCCCTAGATATCAGGGGAAAGAACTTGCCATTTGGGGGGAAGCCGGGATATCCTGGCTATGAAAACTCTTCATATTGAGGTGAATAGCCTCTAAGCTGGCTCTTAGTGATCCCTGATTCTTGGTTTCACACCCTTGTGTAACCCCTCCCCTTAGGAGTGGGCTGGCCTTATTGACTGGCAGCTCACCAGCAGAACACCATAGAGTGATGGGATGCCCCTTCCAAGAACAGGTTATTAAAAAATCGTGGCTTCCATTTGAGCACCTTCTCTCTCTCATTCTAGGCCTTTGTCGCTTTTGGGATCACCTCTCTGGGAGAAGTCAGCTGCCAAGTTGTGAGGCAGCCTTGTTGAGAGGCCCATGTGGTGGGGGTCTGAGGCCTGCAAACAACCATGTCAGCGAACTTGGAAGTGGATTCCTCCCCAGCTGAGCCTTCATATGAGACTGCAGCCCTGTCTGACACCTTGACTGTGATTTCATGAGAAACCTTGAACCAGTGACATTCAGCTGGGCTGTACTCAGATTCCTGATCCACAGAAACTGGAAGAGAGTAGGTGTTTGTTGTCTTAAGCTGCTACATATTGGGATAATTTTTTGTGCAGAAATAGATAATTAATACAATATGTTCTTAACTGTCCAAGGATGAATTAAAAAAATAAACCCTGAAGAACTAGCCAGTCTCACTCAAAAGAAAGCACATTATTTCATAAATATAGCCAGGCAGCCTTGGGCTTAAATTTCAATTCAGACTCTTTGAGTCTTAGCTTTCTCATCATAACATGGAGAGAGAAGACTTTCCTGAGTATGGTTATCTGTTGTAGTGTGTTACATAGTAGGTGCTCAATAAAGGTTTTTCTTCTACTTCTCATGAAGACCTGCAGCAATCTTGGAATTCTTGAGCTGAGGCAAAGTCATGCCTGGAGCAGAAGTCCATTAGGGGGCCATGCAGTCAGGGGTGCAGAACTGCTGTTTATAGTGCAAACCTGTGAACCCCTGCTTGCCTCTTTCTCCAACAGGGTTTGGTTTAAAATGGTTTAAAATCTACTTACCAGGTTTTAGATATTGCAGCCTTGGTCTCTTTCTCTGTCTTCACTCTCCGGGGAACTCTGATTCACCCTTCAGCTCTCTGCCTGTATGCTTGTGGTCTGCCCCAGGAAGCCTCCTGACTCCCTAGGCTCAGTGTGCTTCCCTCCCTTGGGTGCCCAATCCCACTGTTGCTGTTGCCTCTTTTCCTGCCCCCACATGTAAGCACTTCTAGGGCAGGGCTGTCTTTTTCACCTTTATAGCCTCTGCACTCCCACCTACATTTTCATCTTACTCATTTCTCAGAGTCCCAAGCTCTATAGCCTTCCCAAGTAGCCCTGGGTGGGCCTGGGGCCCCTTTTCTGAGCTCTACAGCACTTTGTTGCTTCATGGCTGTCACAACACTTTGCAAAGCCTTCTGGAATTGTCAGACTCCTGCAGCAGATAGTGACTCTGTTAGAACAGGACTGTGCCTGATTCATCCCAGTGCTCCTGGCATGACACCTAGCCTAGAGCCAGGTACACAGTAGACATCTAACAAATGTTTATGGAATAAATGATTGAAGGCAGAGCAGAAGACAAAGGTTGGAGGGAAGGAAGAAAGGCTGGCTACAATGGCCTTCCTTCCTTCCTTCTGTTTTTCCTTCCAATTTAATACATTGAATGCTGAGAATTGGATTAATTGCAGTCCTTGGTTCGTGACACACTGTCATCATTAGCCCATGTACAGCCCTTGTTTATTTATATATTTATTCATAATATAATAAACACCCATGAACCCACAGTCCAACCCAAGGCACCTACATCTCCATATGTGCTCCTTACCTGGCCCATCTTTTTGCCTTCTCTTCACATAAAACCATAACCCATGGGCACAGGCAATACTGTGGGAAGGCCTGGCGTGGGGAGTGGGTGCGGGGTGGAAGGGGTCCTTGGGGAAAAAGGGGACATCTGTAATATTTTGAACAATAACAACAACACACACACAACCCGCCCCCCCCCCCATCCTGGTTGTTAAAGTTTGTAACTTCCTTGGGTTGTTTGAAAAACATATATATACACACACACTTGAAAAAATATTAGACATATGTACATGCCTGAACATTATTGTATTTAGTTGTACTTGTTTTTTAACTTTATTGGAACATATTATATTGCATAATGTTTTCTAGGGCTTGCTTTTTGGAATTAACAAGGCTGGTCCACGTTGATGCATATGACTGTAGCCCATTAATTGTCATGGCTTATAAGAGTTCATTAGGTGGACAAACAGAATGTTAAAAAATTATTTACGACACTTGTTAAACATGGTAAGGAAGGCTCTATTCAAGGGGGCTATAGCAATGGGGTTTTGTAGCTGGGGAGAGAGCTCAGGCTCCACGATGAACACAAGAAGGACAAGTGGGAATTTATAGCCAAGGAGCAGGGTGAGGAGTCTGTGGATAGAAAATTACTAAGAGCAAACATCAGGGGTAAGGGAGGATTCTGGCTACACTGACCTAACAGGGTTTTTGCTGAAGGCAGGCCAGAGCAAGGGATGAGGAATTTGGTCAGATATTAAGGGTGCTCAGATGCCAAAGGGTGGCAGATTTTCACTAAACTAGCTTAGCAGGATTCTTGTTCAAACTGGATTCTACAAGGACAGTGAGAAATCTAAAGACAGATGTGGTCAAACAGGAGCCTGGTTAAAATTTGGTCAAAGGAGAGTGTCTTTGTCAGTAATTTATTTTTTCAGGCTCCTCTCAAGGGGCGTTTGGATTGATTTTCGTTTGGGGCTATTGTGGGGATGGCGCTGCTATGAACATCCTTGAACGGTTCCCCGAGTGCGTCTGTGCTGCTGTTTTCTTAAGTCTATTCTTAGGAGTGGAATTGTTGATTCACTGTCCAGTGGGGGTCAGCCCACCTAAATGAAATGAGAAAAACTGTTTCACTCTTCCACATTGTATGTCATCAGGAAAAATGCAAATTAAAGCAACAGTGAGAAACCACTACATACCTATTAGGATAACCCAAATCCAGAACACTGACAGCACCAAATGCTGGCAAAAATGTGCAGCAACAGGAACTCTCATTCATTGCAGGTGGGCTTGCACAATAGTCCAGCCACTTGGCAAGACAGTTTGGCGGTTTCTTACAAAACTAGAATACTCTTACCATATGATTCAGCAATCGTGCTCCTTGGTATTTATCCAGAGGAGTTGAAAACTGATGTCTACAAAAAACTGCGCATGGATGTTTATAGCAGCTTTATTCATAATTGTTAATGCTTGGAAGCAAACAAAATGTCCTTCAATAGGTGAAGGCATAAATAAACTGTGGTACATCCAAAAATGGAATATTATTCAGGTCTAAAAGAAATGAGTTGTCAAGTCACAAAAAGACATGGAGGAACCTAAATACTTATTACAAGTGAAGAAGCCAATCTGAAAAGGCTACATACTATACTAGTCCAACTATGGGACATTCTGGAAAAGGCAAAACTATAGAGACCGTAAAAAGGTCAGTGGTTGACCTGGGGCTGGGGGGAGAGGCACAGAGGATTTTTAGGGCAGTGAAACTACTCTAAACGTTCCCCACCTTACTGCCCTTTACTTCTTAAATTATTAGAACTAGCGGGGCCTAGGGATTTCTGGAATACACCTAAGTTAGCCTGCAATAGGAAAGAAGACAGGTGAGACTCGTGACCAAGACACCCAAATTCATCCATTGAACACTGAACCTGGTGCAGGACAAGATATTAAGGACACACACGCATGCACATGTATGTGCACACACATGCATGTGAACATGCATACCTACATCCAGAGGTTTGGAGAGCTCTATTGTCATAAAATGCCTGGGTACGTGGTGATGAGCTGGTGAGATGGGAAGGGCAGATCACGGCAGGGTCATACCACAAGATTTGTAGGTTTTTAATTAATTTCTATAATCCTCATTTTTCTCATATAAAATGGGGCAGTAATATCTACCACATGGAGTTATGGGGATTAAAGGTGATGTCTCTAAGGACTTGCTCCTCAAGCTGTGATCTTGCACAAGTTATCAAATACCTGGGAGCTCTGCTTTCCAATCTGTGAGATGGAGCTAACAGTGTTTTTCTTTAGCGGCTTTTGTCACTTTTGGACTTTGAGCAGCCAAACCACGGGCCTAAGCCTGAGGAACTCCCCAGCGGGTGGATCTGGGTAGGAAGCAGAGTCACTTCCCACTGATGGGCAAAGGGCCCAGCACTTGGTCCTGGCTCAAACCTCCTGCAAACCCTCTTCACGTTGTTTTCAGTAAGACCAAACACACACACCCCCTTTGTTTCCCAGCCCTTGCCGCTGGCTGCGGATGTGATCTGGATCCTGCCAGACAGACACCCAGTCTGATTGAGAAGTGAGCTGGGGGGGGGAAACGCCGGGGGCCTAGGCATCCATTCTGGCTGGTACTTCTGGGGAAGTAGAGGGAGCTTCTTGATTGCAGTTGTAGGCCAGTTCTGCAGTTCTCCAGTTCTGTACTCAGTCCAGAGCCTTGTTTTCCACAATCTCAATGATTCTGTGAGTTATTTAATGTTTTACTATGTCCCCACCTGCACGAAGTAGGTGGAGGGAATCTATAGTTGGCAACTAGGCACCCCTTCACTTACCATCCCTTTTGCAGGCTTCCTGACAGCTTGGCCCATCAGAGCCTCCTTCTTGGGTCTTCAAAGCTGGAAGCAGGCATTCAAAACAGCAAGGATGGTGGGGTGGGGGTGGCCACTGCAACCTCCAGGCCCCAGGGACAGCATTAGCAGTGGTGCCCACCCCGGTGGCCAGGGATCAGCTGGGGGTGGCATCCATGTCCTCAACAGATTGGGTTTGGGGCCTGATTCCAGCTGTGGTTCTGCTGCCCTGAATTTGTGGTTGATTTTGTTGTTCCTGCCTGCTTTTTCTCGGGGGGTGGGGGTGGGGGGGGCTGGTTCTCCAGCCTTTGCAGTCATTCTGAGATTTCCCAATTTCCTTCCTTTTTGTTCATGCAGTGAATTACATTGATTGAGTTTTCAATGTGGAGCTAGCTTTGCGCTTCTGGGATAAACCGCGCTTGGTCATGATATGTTGTTCCTTTAATACCTTGCTGCTTTCCACATGCATCTGTGTGCTTAAGGGATATGGGCCTGTGCTTTTCTTGTAATATCTTTGTCTGGGTTTGGCACCAAACTAGTGATGATCTTCAAGAATGAGTGAAGAAGCATATCTTTTATTCTGTTTTCTGGAAGAGTTTGTGGAGAGTTGGTATCATTCTCTCCTTAAATGTTTCACAGTTTACCGGTGGAGTAATCTGGCCCTGGAATTTTCTTTGTGGGTAGGTTTTAAAATTGAAATTCAATTTCTTTAACAGCTATAGAGCTATTCTGGTTATCTGTTTCTTTCTTAGTGAGTTTTGGTTAATTTATATCTTTTAAGAAATTTTTCCATTTCATCTAATTATTGGGTATATTAGCCTTAAGTGGTCCATAATATTTCCTTATTCTTTTAATATATGTGGAATCTGCAGCGATGTCTGTCACCTCTCTTTTTTCTGATATTGGTAATTTGGGTCTTCCCCCCCACCCCCCAGGTTTAGTCTGGTTAGCAGTTTATCAATTTTATTGATCTCAAAGAATCAGCTTCTGGTTTTATTTATTTCTCTGCTTCTCCCCCCCTCCCCCATTTTATTGATATTTACTCTGATCTTTACTTTTTTCTGCTCACTTTGGTATCCATTTGCTCTTCCTTTTCTAGTTTCTTAAGGCAAAAGCTGAGATCATTGATTCGAGACCCTTTTTCTTGTCTAATATAGGCGGTTAGTGCTATAAATGTCTTTCTAAGGACTGTTTTAGCTGCATCCCACAAATTTTGCTATGTTGCTTTTCATTTTCATTCACTTCAAAAATGCTTTGTAACTTAAAATTCTTCTTTGACACATAGATTACTTAGAATTATATTATTTTGTGTGCAAATCTTTGGAGATTTTCCAGGCATCATTCTGGTATTGATTTCTAATTTAATTCTATGGTGGCCAGAGAATATTCTTTGTATGATGTGAATTTTTAAATTTACTGAAATTTATTTTATGGCTCAGAACATAGTTGATCTTTGTAAATGTTTTGGATGCACTTAAAGAATGTGTATTTTGCTGCTGTTGGGTGAAGTGTTCTGGAAATAGCAATGAAATAAAATTGGTTGTGTTAGTCAGGTCTTCTGTAGTCTTACTGATTTGCTGTCTACCTGTTCTGTCAATTATTAAGAGGAGGATGCTGAAATCTACGACTACTCTTGTGGATTTTCTGCTTCTTCTTGCAGTGTTATCAGTTTTTGTTTCACATATTTTAGGTACATTCACCTTTAGGTTGTTATGTCCCTTTATGAAAGGACCTTGGTGCCTGCTAACAGTCACTTCTCTGAAATCTATTTTGTTTTATATTATTAGATTCACTCTAGCTTCATTTTAAAATGTGTTAGCATTATGTATCTTTCCCAGTCATTGTATTTGTAACTGGTATGTGTCTTCTATTCAAAATGGGTTTCTTCTAGGTAGCATTTGGTTGTGACTTGGTTCTATTATCTGATTGGCTAAATCTCTACCTTTGGATTGGGGTATCTAAACTATTACATTTAATGTGATTATTGATATGGTTGGTTTTTAATCCACCCTTTTGCCAAATGTTTTGTGTTTTTTCCATTTGTTCTTGTTTCCCTCTTTTCTGCCTTCTTTCTGATTATTTTTTATAAGTTCATTTTGTTTCCTTTGTTGGTTTATTGGCTGTAAGACATTGTTGTGTTATTCTAGTGGTTGCTTTGGTGTTTATAGTACCTTTCTCTAATTTGTCACAGTCCACCTTTAAGTAATACTATACCATTTCACATATAGTATAAGGACTTCACAACAGCATGTTTTCATGTCTCCCCTCCTGGCCTCTGTCTATAGCTATCATATGTTTTACTCCTATCCTACATGTTACATATATTACAAACCCCTTGATACATTTTTATTTTTGCTCTAAACAGTTGATTATCTTTTAAAGATATTGAAATAATAATTGAAAAGTCATTATATTTGCCCATGTAATTACCATTTCAAATACTTCTCATTCTTTTTTATAGATCCATATCTCCATCTGCTATCATTTCTCTTCTGCTTGAAGGATTCCCTTGAAACATTTTTTATAGTGCAGGTCTGATGATTTATTCAGCTGTTGTATGGAAAAAAATTGTATTTGTATTCATTTTGAAAGGTATTTTCTTTTGGTAAAGAATTCTAGATTGATGGATTTTTTCCCCCATTTCAGCACTTTAGAGATGTTGCTGCTTATCTTTTGGCTCAGATTGTTTCTGACAAAATATCCACAGCCATGCTCATCTTTGCTATTCTGTAGGCAATGTGTTCCCTCCTCCCTCCAGGTTACTTTTAACATTTTCTTTAATCAGCGGTTTCAATCGATTTGATTATAATGTGCATTGGTGTCATTTTCTTCATGTTTCTTGTGCTTGGGTTTCACTGAGGTTTTTGATCTGCGGTTTAAAGTTTTCATCATCCTGGGAATTTTTTTGGCCTTTATTTCTTCAAATATATTTTCTGCCCCATCCATTGCCTTCAAAGACTCAACTACACATATATAGGCACCTGAAGTTGTCCTGCAACTCGCTGTAATTCTGTCCATTTCCCCCCATCTGTTTTCTCTCTGTGCTTCATTTTCAACAGTTTCTATTTGTATGTCTTCAACTTCACTAATCCTTCCTCTGCTATATTTAATTGGCAATTAATCCCATACAGTGTATTTTCATCTCAGATACTGTAGTTTTTGCCTCTAGAAGTTCAACTTGGGCCTTTTTTATATCTCCCATGCCTGTATTTAACATACATGCACTTTTTCCTCTAGTATCTTGAACATATGCAACACAGTCATAATACTTTTTAAATGTCCTTGTCTACTAATTCTGTCACCTGTGTCATTTCTGGGTTGGTTTCAATGGATTTATTTTTCTCCTCACTTTAGGTCTTAGGTGGCTCCTGCTTTGCATGCCTGGTAATCTTTTCCCCTGTGCAGCAAGACCCTTTTGAGGATTCTGTTACATCCAACTGGCTGGTGAGAATAGACACTTTCTCACTCTAAGGGAGCTCCACATATTGTTCCCTCTGGGCTTTTTGGTAGTTATTTGGTAGACCTTGCACACCCTGATCTTGACTCAATTGAATTCTTCAGGAGGTCCCTTTGCAAATCTCCATGGTCCTCTTTCTGTGTAGCTTTCTTCCCAGTATTCTGCCTTGCAAATTTTTGTCACCTTGTCCCCCTGCTCTCAGCTCCATGTTCCTAAATTAAGGATATCACCAAGCTCTGCTTGGCTCTCCCTTTGTGCCAGGGCTTGGAAACTCTCCCCAGGCAGTAAGCGAGGTCAACTGTCTGTTTCCCATCTCTCTAGAGATCGCCGTCCTTCACTGCCTATTGTCTAATATCTTGAGAACCACTGTTTTGCACGTTTTGCCTGGTGTTTCAGTTCTTTCAGATTCGGTTGCTCTGTCTTGGCTGGAAGCAGAAGCCTTCCTTTTGCACTTCCTTTAGTACACAGAGTAATGTTCTGTTGTTTATCATGGAAAACCCTGGCTGAAACACTGCCTGACTAATGCGAGGATTAAGTGAGAGAACATATGTAAATACTCAGGACAGTGCCAGCACGGAGCAAGTGTTCAACTAATGTGGAAACAAAAACCTCCACATCTCAGTGGCTTACGATAAACATTTCTAGCTCATGGGTCGGCTGGTCTGTTTGGTCTGCTCAGCGCTGTTTGTCATGGCCCAGCTGGGGCTGGCTTACCTTGAGCGCTAAGCTTTCTCATCCTGGGGCTCAGGTTGACAGCTGCATCATCTGAGCAGACAAGAGCTTAAGGCCAAGTGAGCCACTGAAATGCATTTAATGTTTCCGCTCTGACGTGGTGCCTGTGGCATCCTCCCATATTCCATTGGCTAGAGCACGTCAGATGGCCTCCCTGAGAATCAACTGGCTGCTGCTGTCCCCTGCCCACAGAGAGTCCTGGTAGAGAAGGGAGGTATGACCCTCTCACAGAAGAAGGAGCTGATAGTTGGGAACATTAACACAATTTCCTACAGCTGGTGATTGCTATTAACACCCTCTCTGCAAGTAAATTTCCTTATACATTGTTGTTCAAAGCCATGTTTTAGGAGTATTGCGGTGAACACATTGCTGTCCGTTAGCATTTTCCTTATCCTAGACATTTATCTGTCCTCATTTGGTTTGCTGTTGCCCATGGACTCTGATTGCTGCAGAAGGAAGGACGGTTCATTCATAGTGAGCTAGAAGGCCACTGAGACAGGTCGATGGTGAGAACTGGCAGTTAGAGGGCAAACAATATCATTGACCTGGGCTTTGGGTGGATAACTGAATGACTTTGTTTAGTTTTCAATGTGCCCCTTCTATTTTAGGTGCCCGAGTCTTTATTCTTTACCATTTGTGCAGGAGACAAGAGCTTGAGGCCAAGGCTCCCATGATGCATTTGGGAAAATCAGCCCATCCTTGGAGGATGCTAGCCATTTCCCTTCTTCATCCAGGAATCGACCCTACCTACCTCAGCCTGAATGGTTCTGCCTTCCACTGAATTCCCAGAGCCTTTGTTTCAGGGCATTTCACTTGGCAGTGAATTATAGGCCGGCATGTGATAAATTTTGTTACATTATTTAACTACCTTGTGGTTCAGGGACGAAGGAACTGATTTCCCAAGCACCTCCTCTGTGCCAGGTCCCTTGCATGTAGTGGCTGTTCTAAACCTCACAATGATCTGGTGATGTAAGCACGGGTGGCTCTGTTCTACAGGTGTGGAAATAGAGGTGCAGAGAGGCTAAGTGACTGTCCAAGGTCATATAGCTAGTAAGTGGCAGAGCTGGGATTTGAACCTGGGCCTATCTGCTTTGCATTGTGCTTATTTTGGTTCCTCAGAGGGATTTATGTTCCTGGAAAGCAGGGACTACATCTTATACTTCTTTGTATCACCCACAAAATTCAGTACAGAGACTGGGCACTGGATAGGTATTTTAAAACATTTATAAATGTTTCTTTATAAAGAGACAAGCAGGTGACTTAGCGTTCCTTGAGTCCTGAAAGAAATAAATAAATACTGGGTGTGGTGTTGGAAGAAGCATTGTTCCTCTTGGCCCTCAATCCTCTGGTCCAATCCTCAGAACTGGCTGGTTGTGTATTAGGCTGAGGCCATTGCGGGGCTGCGAGGATATGTAGATGACTAGGCTGTGTCAGGGCACAGACGTAAATCCATGGTAGCTGCAGAGGGAGAAGGGAACTTATACGTACTGTGTGTCTGTGTGCTTGGCTTTCCTCATTTATCATCTCATCAAAGGCACATACTATCCTATGGGGTGAGGATCTTACCTTTATTTAACAGCACAGCATCATACAGCAATAAATAACAGAGCTGAATTTGAATACAGGACTGGATGACTCCAAAGCCCCGACTGATCTCACCACACCCCACTACTGACATGGATAGCAGCCCCCCTGTTGGGAGGCAGCCAGGCCAAGCATCACTGGGAATGGCAGACCTTGAGCACATGGGGAATGAATAACTCAGAATATATGCCATCCACGCAAATGAAATCACCCACTCCACACCACCTCACCTATTGCCACTTGGGACTTTTTGGTTGGCCGTTACCTGCGTGGTAGCCAAGCATTTCATCTTTTGCATTGAATTATCTCATTATGTCCTTGCCATAGTCTCTCATTCTTTAGGAAAATCAAGTGGTTTAAGATGAAAACTGCCATTACAATGCCATCTACTAAAAGGACCTGGGATTCCTGTAGCATTAAAAGGAATATGTAATTGTCAATTAGAGAAAAGCGTGCTATTGGCTAAAACCATCGATTAAAAGTAAATTTAGAAACATTCTCTTAGCAACATCATGAGTAGACTCACATCCTTCCTGCTAGAGCCAAAGTGAGCTGTGTGGGGCTCAGAGAGGTTAATAACATTTCCAAGGTCACACAGCCAGTATTCTGACACTGGAGAAGGCACATTTGAAATGTATTATCCCGGGAGCTGGCGCAAATTAAAGTACTCAAGATTCTAGAAGGGCTCAGCTGATTTCATGGGCAACACACCCCAGTAGGCTTTTATCATCTCTCCCCTGGACCTTGGCTGTCCAGGCTCCTCTCCTCATTTCATTCCCTTCCCACAGCGCTCTCCAAATAACACCCAGAGTGACTGTAGCAATCACTATTGTGTGCCCACCAAAAAGCCTGGGTGGCTCCCCATCCCTTTTATATTAATAGAATGATCATTTTAGTCCAGTATCAATATACCTCACCTTGGGGACAAATCCTGACAGGTTTCAGCCATTCTTCTCAATTGCATGAATAAATAAGTAAGTCTTGTGCTTGTGTTTAACTTAATAGACTTGGTTTTATATAGCAGTATGAGCATAAGAATTCTAAAACCACTCTACGTTTTTAGGTGTGGGCAAACAAGGGAATATAATAATTTCAGGAACTGGAGTTCTCACTGCAGAAGAAAGGAGATATAACTATAAAATGCGGCAAAGTGAGCAAAACCCTGCAGAGCTGGGTTGGAATAGTGCTATTGGTATTTCTAGCTTTGTCGGGTGAAAGGGCCTCGGAGCACCGACATTGTAGCACATGATTCTGTTCCTAAAAAGTGTTCTTTGCTAAAAGAATCAAAGATGCTTGAAGAAATGGCTGAGTCAAGAACTTGGGCAGGAAAAGTACAAGATGAGTCTGGAATATCTTACTGTGATAGAAAGTAAGAAATAATAGCAATACTGTATGTGAAAAGTACACAGGAGACACCTGAAGGCACTAGACATGCAAATACAGGACAGTAAAGGATTATAATCAGTTGAATATAATAAGAACTCGTAAGTCCATATAAATAAGTCCATACAAACAGAAAGGACAGCTCTTCCCTCTTCCTTAATGTAGAATGCCAACTAGCAAATGCAGAAGAAATGGTGATATTATAAGAGCACTATTTTGCTACCATCCCAGTAAAAGAGGCAGGCAAGACTCATCCAGGGATGCTGAAACATATGGGTGAGAGTCTGCTGAGGAACAAGCTATTTACAGACGCAACAAATCTCTCCACAAACATAATTATTAATTAAAAAAGGAAAAATAGAAACTCGACAGGCACCCTTTTAACAAAATGACTGAAGTCAACTTTACCAACCATGGGGCAAACCAGCCTCATGTGTTTCCTGATTTGTTGAATTGCAAAAGACACAGCATCATTTCTGTGGTGTTCTGGCCAAAAGTACATGACCTAAAACTAATGTTGAGAAAATATCAGGCAAAACCCCATTCAGGGAATTTTACAAAGCAATTGGCATGACTGGAACCTTTTAAAATGTCAAAGTTATGCAAGAAAAAGAAAGATTGAGGACTCCTTCCAGATTAAAGGCGACTAAAGAGACCCAAGAACTAATATAATCGATGACCCTGGATTGGATCCTGGGCCAGAATATGATTTGCTAGAAATGATATTATTTGGGCAATTGGAATATGATAATAGTAGTTGTCAACGTTAACTGCCATACAGTGGGGATGTAAAACAATTCCTTGTTTTTAGGAAATATATCAGGAAGCATTTAGGGGTAAAGGAGCCTGATGTATGCAAGTTACTCTCAGCTAGTTCAGAGAGAATAATAAAGAAAATGCGGCCAAATGTTAGCAACTGGTGAATTGTGGCACCATAAGATAGCCACAGATATTTTGCTACTCCTCCGACTGGGAGGTCAAGGTGAATGCTCGTCTTTAAACCTGAACGGGCCTTCCTGGGTTGTTTGACTACCAGGGTGCGGGGAAGTGGTGCTCTGAGGCTTCCAGGGCTACATCAGGAGAAGGTTGCACCTTCCACCTGAGCCTCTTAGAAAGCTTTCTCCCGGGGCCTTGAACCGCTCGCTATAAGATGTCCAGCTCCCTGAGACCACCACACTGAAGAGGCCTTGCATAGGTGCTCCTGGCAACACTTCCAGAGATCAGCAAGGAGCCAGACATGTGAAATAAAGCTCTCTCGGGTTCTCAGATGGGTCCGTGCACTGGCTGGACACCATTCCATGACCTCTGTCAGCACCCCGTGGAATGGAAATCGCCCAGCTGAGCTCTGCCCAAATTCCCGATACAGAAAATCATGATCTATAATATAACGTTTGTAGTTTTAAACCATTAAGTTTTGGGGTAGTTTTTATACAAAAATAGAAAACAAGCAGTAGGAGATACATTAAAAGGGCATTCATTCTTTGTAGTGTTCTTGAACTTTCCTGTAAGGTTGATATTTTAAATAAAAATAAAAATCTAGGGCCATAAATTAATGGTCGAAACTGGTGGCTATTTCTGTTCAAACCAAAAGCACTTTTTCTCAGCAGAAAAGTCATTTAGCAATTCCTTCCATCTGCGCCAACCTCTGGACACAAGTTGAGTGAAACTCTATGAGTCGAGGCCGTGAGGGGGTGTGTTGGGCTTTGGTCATCAAGGTGGAAACCGAGACGCATGAAGTGGGAACACGCTCATCAAAATGACCGGCCTCTGTGCGCGTCCATCGCCATGGATCCAGCTTCTTCCTCTCCCCTGGATATCTCAGAGGTACTTCAACTCAACATGTCCTAACCCTAACTCCCATTCACACCAACTTGAACCCCAACCCTCACCAGGACAAGCAAACAAACAAACTAGAGAAATAACCTGGCCCTCCTTCAGTGTCTGCTACATCAGAGAGCGGCTGCTCCACTGCATTGTTATCAGAACCAGGAACCTGGGGGTCACCCGTGAAGCCTCTCCCCTTGTTCCCCATCACCAGTTCTGCTGGCTTTGCCTCCCCATAGCTTTCCCACTTGATCTCTTCAAGCGAAGCTACCGTCGCCTCTCACACTCTACCCATTCTCCCTGCGCTTAATCTTGCCCTCCTGAGATTGTTTTCAGCTCTCCATGCAGCAGCCGCATTTAAAACACAAATCAGACCGTATCACTTCCATGCTTAAAACCATTCAAGGCTTCCTTTTGTTCTTAGACTTCCTTCAGGAAGCCATAAAGGAAAAATTTTAATTTATCCAAGAAAAATCTATAAAATTCTCAAAGGCAAAAAATAATACCATAAAGCAAGCTAAAAATTAACAAACTGTAGGGAAATATTTATAACATCACATAACTAACAAAGAGTTTTATTCCTCATTATATAAAAAGACCTAACAAGTCAACAAAAAATGGTCAACATCCAATAGCAAAATTACAAAAATTCAGTTCACAATAAAAGATAAAAATGACATAAATTCACAAAGAAGATGCTCAGCTGCTCTCAGAATTAAAAAACTAAAACTAAGAAACAAGCAAAAGGGTTGCCTATTATGTTGGCATAGATTAAAAGTTCTGAAGATAAACACTATTGACAAAGGTAAAAGGGTACAGGCGATTTCCTGATGGTTTGAGGATAAGCTTATTGATTCTACAGAGAGGAGAAGAGAGAGGGGGAGGGGGAGAGAGAGAGAGAGAGAGAGAGAGAGAGAGAGATCGGCTGCCTTCTGTATAGGCCCTGACCGGGGATCAAACCAGCAACCTTTCGTACCTGGGATGATACTCCAACCAAGTCACACCAGCCAGGGACAATCAAGGCCATTTTAATACCTTTGTAGATCTCAGGCACTCTGACTTTTGGAAGGCATGTGTCATGTGAAATATATTAAAATAACACATGCATCCCGTATTAAGTATAATTTTTGCTGATATTGAAAGAATTTTTATAATTTGCCTTTGAAATTACTTGGCTATAAGTAATTCTTATGATAGGCTATTTAATCTACGATAGGCTATTTCTCAATAGTCATTAGACATACATGTGAATTCTTGCAAAACGAGCAAAATATATAGCCTAATTGTTTCCAAATACAATCAACTTTTTTATGAATAAGAACATTACAAGTAATACACTGCAGAGGTAGTTAATTAAATATTGATTGATTTCAGATTTGCAGTTTCCCTTTGTGTCAGGAAGTCAATACATACTGTTCAGCGCCCCAGCATTTCATAGGCCCCTGATGCTAAGCTATGCCTATAGAACATTTTCATCGTGAAAGGGCCTTGGACAAACACCCCTGGACGACAACTGGGCGATGTCTCTCAAAATTACACATGTGCAGCCCTGGCTGGTGTGGCTCAGTTGGTTGTCATTCCATGAACCGAGAGGTCACAGGTTCAATTCCCGGTCAGGGCATATGCCTGGGTTGAAGGTTCAATCCCCAGTAGGGTGTGCAGGAGGGAGCTGATCAATGGTTCTCTCTCTGCCTCTCCCTTCCTCTCTCTCTAAAATCAATAATAAAAACATATAAAAAAATTACAGATTTACATACTTTTTCACCAAGGAATTCCACTGAAACAAATTTATGCTACCCATCTATTCACTCATGTGCCCAAAGATGTCTTTATAAGAGTGTTTCTGGGCACATCGTAATAATAAAAAATAGAAGGACCATAAAATATCCATTAGTATGGACTGAGTCATACAAAATGGCACATCCATGCACTGGGATACTGTACAGCCCTTGAAAAAAACCAATGTATAACCAACTGCACTGATGTGGAAAAGTCCCTTTGTGCATTGTCAAGCGAAACAAATGAAGGCACAAAACATGGTGTATAGAATCTCATCCTCCTTCCCCCACACACTGATATCTTTTTTTTTTAGAAGAAGCATTATATTCTTACATATGTGTGCACTTGTGAAATAATTCTGGAAGCATGTGTGGGAAACCTTGACAGCGGTGATCTCTATGGAGTGAGGCAGTGATAGGGGAGGGCGCTGAGTTTTCTTTCAATACAATCCATGAGTTATTTTTCATAACAATCTAACCAAGGGGTAAGAAGAGAGGGACAGGGACAGGAAGGAGAAAGAAAAACAAATTCCTAAACTGGACTAAAAGTTGCATGATCAAGACCCTGTCTTCTCAGGTTTTATCTTGTGTTCCTTGCCCTCACCATTAATGCTCTAGCTCACCCGTCTGCTCTCGGTTCTTCAAATTTCCAGTTCTTCCTCCTATCTAGGCTCTTCGCACATGCTGTTCCTTCTGCGTGGAACTACCCCCACTAGCACATACACTTAGTTAACTTTTACTCCTCTTTCCAATGGTTTTTCGCTCCTGAGGGAAGCTTTCCTTGACACCTGGGGCTGGGCCAAACTCCCTGTTATGCATTCTCATAGCACCCTGTGTTTTTTACGTGACACTAATCAAATTCTGTACCTGTAGGTGGTTGTTTCATGTCTGGCTCCTTTAGTAAATTGCTGGTAGTCATATCTCTGACATCCAGCACCTGGTCTAACACATGTTAGGTTTTCCATAAATATTTAATGAGTAAATGAATCAACTAGGGAGGCAGCAAAGAATGGTCTCCCCTTATGGAGGGGTAGGGCATTGTTTTTCCAACGTGGCCCCTGTCAAGTTCTTCCCACCCAACAATCTTATAATATGAGCTAACGACTTTGCCTTGATCACAGAAAAGTTATCTGCAAAGGGCTTCCCCAGCACTGTTGGGACACACAAGAACCAGCACTTTCTTGTGGAGAAGGGGGAGGGGTGTCAATGGGCTTCGTTTTAGTAATTTTAGATTTTTGTTGTTGTCATGGTTGTTCAAACTTGACAAAATAAATGTCCATTTCATATTGGACAATATTTTGTCACACATGTCAAACAGGCTCAAAACAAATGTAAAAGGAACAACCATATAGACAAAACAAAGAAAAATGGAGATTTCCCCTGATAACATGGCTGACAGACCTGACTCTCCCAGGGAAACCAATATAAAAATTTTAAAGCAGCTGTTGTAATTACAATTTTATACTATAATTCCACACAAACTCTTCCAGAAAATAGAAGAGAAGGAAACACTTCCCAACTCATTCTATGAGGCCAGCATTACCCTGGTACCAATGCTGAAGACATGGCAAGAAAAGAAAACGACAGACCAAATATGAACATAGATGCGAAGATTCCTTTAAAAATTTAGTAAATTTAATTTAACAGTATATTAAAGAAAGTAATACACCATAACCAAGAAAGGTTTATCTCAGGAATACAAGATCAGCTCAGCATTCTAAAGTCAATCCATGTAAGTCACAATATCAGCAGATGAAAACGGCAACTCTGTGGTCGTGTTACTAGACACAAAAAAGCTTTTGACAAAATTCAAGTCTCATCTATGGTAACTCTCAGCAAACTAGGAATAGAAGGGAATGAAGGAAAATTTCTCAACCTAATAGTATCGACTAAACACCTACAGCTAGACTCATACTCACTGGTGAAAGACTGAAGGCTTTCTCCCCAAAACAGAAACAAGCATGTTCCCTCTCATCACTCCTACCAACATCATACTGGAGGTCCTAGCAAGACCAGTGAGGCAAGAAACGGGAATGAAATGTATATAAATAGGAAAGAAAGAAATAAAACTGTCTTTATTTGTCAGCAACATGACCATCTAGGTAAAAAACTTCAAAGAATCAACAAAAAAAGCAATTTAGAATATTAAGTGAGTTATCACTTGATATCAGAGGATAAAAAGTCAACATACAAAAATCAGTTGTGTGTTTATATACTTTCAATGAACAATTATAAATTGAAATTTATAAAACAGTGTAATTTATAAGATTATAAAAACCAAAATATATAGTGATGATTTTTTAAAGTATGTGCAAGATTTGTATGAGAGAAATCAAACAGGACTTAAATAAATGGGCAGCTATACCATGTTCATAAATCAGAAGACTTATTATTAACATGCCAGTTCCCTCAAATTGATATATAGACTAAACACAATCCCAATCAATATTCAGGAAGCTTTTCAACTTTGACAAGCTGATTTTAAAATTAATATTGAAAAACAAAAAAACAAAAATCCATAATAAATCAAACCATTTGGGGGAAAAAGAACAAGTTAAAGGATTCAAATTACTTAGTTTCATAACTTTTAAAGCTATAACAATCAATAATCAATAGTGTGGTATTGGCATAAGAGTAGACATATGGATAACGCAACAGAATAGAGCCCAGAAATAGACCCACTCATACAGAGTCAATTATTTTTCAACAAAGGTGCTAGGGTAACTCAGTGGAGAAAACAACCTTTTAAAAAAAAACAAAAGTTGATCTTAAACTTGTACCTCATATAAAAAATTAATTCAAAATGGATCATAAAGGTAATGTATAGATTTAGGCAAAGATTTCTTTAAAAGGACTCAAAAAACATAAACCTTACAAGAAAAGTTGGCAAATTGGACTTCCTCAAAATGAAAAGTTTCTGTTCTTTGAAAGACTGTTAAAATTATGAAAAGACAAGCCACAGTGGGGAGAAATGTGTGCAAGACACATATTGGGTAAGGGATTTGTATTCAGAATTTATGAAGAACTCTCACAGCTCAATAATAAGAAAACAAGTCAGTTTAAATATGGGCAATAAAATTTGTATATGTACAAAAATATAGATTGTTAATAGAAGTATAAATTACCCTATTTTATACTTAAGTGGGGTCTTGGCAGTTTTCCTTGCTGTTGGGGTGTGGGCTGGGAAAAGCACTGGACCAGGGGCCGGATGTGGACACCCGGTGATTTATGTGCACATTTGGATGTGGACATTCAAAGTCACTGGAAGGTCAGATGCTACGACGGCTTCTTTTCTGTGCTTCTTTCTTTCATTTTGTATGCATTTCCCCTCTGCTGTCGGGCTCCTTCCTGGCCCGGCCTCTGGGATGCGCAGCGTCCCTCCTGCCCGGGCCTGTGGCCGGTCCAGCCCCCTCCTCACCTTCGTGTCTTTCTCTTTGGAGCATCGCAGGCAGCTGCCTGCTCTCTGGCCAGAGCTGCCGAGTTTCCCCCCTCTCTCCTGCGGGAGCGACCTGAGCCACCACGGAGCAAGCCTGGGCTGTGAATGTGGACAATGAAACGAAATAACAGGGCTCATGGGCTCGGGAGAAAAAGCAGCACCTGTGTGGGAAACAGCTGCTCTTTATACTTTTAAAAATTCCTCCCTGGTACTGGAGTGAGTAATATCCTCACTGCAGGAAGGAGACTCGGGGCCTTCCCACTGCCATCAGGATGAGCGAGCCAGGGCGGCACCCAGCTCACAGAATGCCCGGTGCCTCCCAGGGGACTTGTGCGCAGGCTTTGCAACCAGAGAGACTCAGGCCTGAGCTGGCCCCCACTTGCCAGCTGTGTGACTTTAGGCAAGTCATTTACCTTCTCTGAGCTTTCATTCCCTACGCTCTGCTGTGATGATACCACCTGCCTCTCAGAGTTATTAATGACGACCAAATGCACATATATAATTATGTAGATATAATTATTCTACAAGGAGCTCATTTAATCTCTTTCTCAGTGAAGACATCTGTTTATTTGTGATTTTTCTTTGGCTCTTTCCTCACTCATTTTACTTTGAAATATTAAAACCTAAACATTAGAAGCCCTGTGTTATGCATATAAATAAAAATGGAACTATTTCCCCCCAATTATTTGAAACTATTTTTCCTACTTTTCTTTTTCTATTCCCTCCCTTGGCCCCCTAAACATAATCACGTAGCCTTAATCCATGAGGTCTCCCTGTGCTTGAGTCTAACTCAGAAAAAACTGACAGAAGAAAAGGGAACACTTGTGCACTGCTGGGGGGAAAGTAAATTAGTGCAGCAGCTAAGGAAAACAGTATGGAGGTTCCGCAAAAAATTAAAAATAGAACTGCCATAAGATCCAGCAATCCCACTTCTGGGTACATATCTGAAAGATATATCACTATCTGCACTGCCATGTTCCCTGCAGCATTATTTACAATGGCCAAGACATGGAAAGAACCTAAATGTCTATCAACAAATGGATAAAGAAAATGTTATATATGTATGTGTGTATGTATATATATAAATATTACTCAGCCATAAGAAAGAAGGAAATATTGCCATTTGCAACAACATAGATGGACCTTGAGGATATATACTAAGTAAAATTAGTCAGACTGAGAAAGGCAAATACTGCATGATCTCACTTATATGTAGAATCTAAAAAAGCTGAACTCAGAAATAGAGAGTGGAATGGTGGTTACCAGGAGCTGTGTGTGTGGGTGGGGGAGGTAATGAGATTTTGGTCAAGGGGTACAAATTCCCAGCTGTAAGATAAATACGTTCTGGGGAATCTAAGATACAGCATGGTGACTGCAACTAATAATGCTGTATAGCATAATTGATAGTTTTTAGATCTTATATGTTATCACCATACACAAAAGTGGTAATTATGTGAGAGGATGGAAGTGTTAACTGACCTAATTGTGGCAGGTATTTTGCAATATATATGTGTATCCAATCACCACATCGCACACCTTAAACTTGCATATGTTATAGGTCAACATCTCAGTAAAGCTGGGTAAGAAAAAACACAAAATCCAGTCACTGCAAGAAAATTATATGAGAGAGAACTGTAAGGATGCCACCTAAACACAGTGTGTGTTGGAATCCAAAAGGGAGGAGAGGGGGAATACTTCACAGGAGGCAGGGTTAACTTTGCCTTAAGTTATAAATTCAGACACTCGTGCCTCTGGCCTGATCAGTCTCCCCACATAGTCAGAACCATCTGTGCTGAGGACCAAGGCCTCAGGTGAACAGTGAGAGAGTCCGGGGCCATCCCTGTCCAATGTCCCCCACATTCCTGTCCACAAAGACCCCTTTAACATCCTCTGCAAGGGCCTGGCCCACGGGCCCATCTGGGCTTGGCTGTGAGGGAGAGAGGCGGCCAGGCGGACACAAAGCGGAGACCCGAGCCTGGCCAGGAAGGCGGCCCTGCATTGTTCTGAGGGAGGCCCCGGGAGCCCCAGGTCAGGGGAGGGGGGCAGGTGGGCCTCAGATGGCAGGCGGCACCCTCCAGCCAGCCAGATGGCGAACAAAAGGGCACACAAAGGAGGCAAAGGCACAGAGCTGTCCCCATCGAGGGCCCGAGCTGCCACCTCAGACAAAAGCTGCCCCTCAGAGTATCGTGACACAGAGCAAAAGGGGCAGCCATTTGGCTGTTAGAATTGCACAGCCAAAGTCTAACTCCCGTTTCACAGACAAGAAAATTGGGCCTGAGAAATGCTTGTCCAAAGTCACACATCAGGATTTAAAAGAAGCAGCCTGTTTCCAAAGCCTGTAGTCTTGACCTACTTCACCGATTCTTTCTATATGGTAAACATTGAGCTCTTGGCCCCTTGCACATGACATCTAGCCAAGGTCAGAAAGACAAAACACTGAAATTTCCTCAACCTGTGTTATCCAGAGCCAGGAAACTCGCAATGGGGACAAATGAATCAAGATGCCAAATTGCTCGAGTGGAGATATTCATACCACAATAAAATGTGTTTTCAGATGTTTAAAATAATTGCTTTTAAAAGGAGAGACTTTTGGACCACACACAGTTGTGCTGAAGCACAACCAGTCTGAACAACTCCAGTGAGCACGGTTTGCGAACATCTGGAGGTGGAAACGCATGAGGTGGCTGTCATGCAGAGCGTCACTCCTCCCCGGAGGTTTTGCCAATTGTAGGGCTCCCTGGTGTCACTCAGGAGGAAGAACATGAGGTGGCTGTCATGCAGAGCACAAGCTCCGTCTCCGTGAAATAGAATAAAAATAGAACCCTTAGAGAGAGGGGAGGTGAGAGCAGTTACATATATCATCGCTGAGGGCCAGAATTTTACACATTTCATTGACTCCTCAAGTAGGCAGCCTCAGCTCCATTTTACAGATGAAGAAATGGAGGCCGGAGGAGGTGAAGCAATAAAGGGGCATCTGTGTGTCTTCCCTGCCAAGGGTTGAGTCCTCCTTCTTCTAGCCATAGCAACGCATTTTCCCTTGCCCCACTCACAGTCTACTGGGGTTCAGGTGAGGCTGCCTGGGACCCAGATGGACCTCTCACCATATTTAATCCCAAGGACACAGTGATTGGGTCAGGAGTGTGCAGATAACTCAAGTCAGCCAAAGAGATTTCGTCCTGGGGCTTCTGCTGGCCTTCCTGGGAAAGAGGAGCCCTCTATCCACTGGGATGGCAGGAAAGACAGGTGGGGAGTTGCCTCAGGAGGTGAGGGACATTGTGTGGAGTAAGAGCCTTCCTGAGGCTGAACCATACACACAGGGCCAGGAGATGAGTGAGACCCAATCCTAGGGTCCTCTGAGCCCGGCATTGCTTGAAGCCTTTCGGGTATGTGAGCAAAGCAATGCCCAGTTTTGACTAAACCCATTGGTTTTCTTTTTCCGCTGATTTCTCTTTACTTCCCCGCACAGATGGCGGGCTAATCATCGTCCTCAGTCACGTTCGAGCCTCATCAGTCACTGGAAGACCTCGGGGGCAAAGGGTGGGCACGGGAAAGACCAGGCTCCCCAGTCTCCCTTTCAGTTTGTGGGGCATGTGACAGAGCCCTCGCCCTTCTTTCCACTATGCTGTTTGCTCTCTACTCGACTCTTCTTTTTTCCTGGATAATTCTAAAGTAAATTGCAGACATCTTATCATTTTACCCTCAGATAAGGACTTTAAAAAAAAACAAAAAACTACCACAATACCATTATTATAGCCAAAAAAACTGTGGTAATTTCTTAAAATCATTTACTACTCAATCCCTGTTCATGTTTCCCCAATTGTCTTAAAATGCCTTTTTGTAGCCCGTTCCAATCAGTATCCAATTACGTTGCTTTTGCATATGGCCTATGTGCCTTAATGTCGTCTGTTTATTTTCCTCCATAATGATAGCCTCTGTCATTCTTAACTCCACATCACTTATTTCTTGGGGAAACAGTCACTTATCCCTTAGAATCTGCAACATTCTGGCCTTGAAGGGTTGTACCCTCGCCGTGTTTAACATGTCCCTCCACCCCTTGTATTTTCTCTGAAGTGCAGGAAGATCTAGAGGTTTGATTCTGGCTCCTCTGCCTTTGGCAAGAACACTTTACCCTGGTGCTGTGAGCTCCCTACGGCCTCGCCCCTGGAGGCACATCGCCTGTGGGTGCCACACTTTCGGTGAAGTTAAAACTGATCAGGGTTCAGGCCTCGGGCGGGTTTATCCATCATAAAGCACCCTCTCCTCTCGCCTTATGGTTTCAGCAGCATTGATGATCGTGGCTTAGATCCATCATTTCAATAGGGGTGGCAAATGGTGGTTTTTTAATTGTTATGTTTTTGTTTTGTTTTTGTTAATCCTCTCCTGAGGATATTTTTCCATTGCTTTTAGATAGAAAGGGAGGGAGGGAGGGAGGGAAAGAAAGAGAAAGAGAGAGAGAGAGAGACATCGATGTGAGAGAAACACATCAATCGGTTGCCTCCTGCACGTGCCTCAGCCAGGGTGGGGAACAAACCTACAACCCAGGTATGTGCCCTTGACCGGGAATCGAATCCGAGGCCCTTCAGTGTGCAGGCCGACACTCTAACCACTGAGCCACGCCGGCCAGGGCTCTGCTCTTTTTTTAAAAAAAAAAATTTATTGATTCCTCACCTGAGGATATATTTTTTATTGATTTTTAGAGAGAGAGGAAGAGAGAGAGAGAGAAAAACATCGACTTGAGAAACATAGATTGGTTGCCTCCCATATGCACCCCAACTGGGGATCAAACCCACAACGTAGATGTGTGCCCTGACCGGGAATCGAACTCGCCACCTTTTGGTGTACAGGACGGGGCTCCAACCCACTGAGCCACCCAGCCAGTTAACTGTTATTTTTCTTGCTTTTATGAACCATAATTCTTTTCATAAAGATACACTTTTCCCCATCCACTATTTGATAACTCTGAAATATAGGCCATCTCGTAGACAGAATGAATGCTTATTTATTTCCTTTTTCAGGATAATGACTTATTTCCTACCAAACTTACACAAAAACCCCACAAGTTTTAAATGAGCATTATCCAAAGGGGGTAAAGTACATGTAATATTTCAACAAATCATAATCATTATTCTTTTTGATGCTCCAAGTGTCTCCTCTCTGGCCACGAGAGCCCCTGCAAGCTGCGCCCTGTATCTTTCCCACAGGCGCCGGCCGTCCTGAGAGCTTCCTTGCTTCCCGCACAAGGTGGCCTGGGCTTATCTTGTCCATATCCGGCCCCGGCCCCAGTCAGTCATTTCTGCAAGAGCCCTGGTTCCTTTTGGTGGTAAATGATGCTTAAAACAACACAATCGTTTTGCAAGCCCTTCCCCTGTGGAAGTGGAGCAGACGCGCAGTGCCCACAATCACTGGCCAGATCTGTTCTGTGCAGCCAGGGGAGACAGACGCTGCAAAGCTGCCGCACTGTAGTCAAGCTTTTGGCCTCTGGCTGGCCCTGCCGGAAAGGAGCATGGAGAAAAGCCCAGAAAAACCAAGCCCAGCTGTCTTCGCATCCTTCCCGCAGAGCAACTGGCCAAGAGCTGACAGGTGCGAGGCGGTGGCTTCCTGGAGACCTGCTTCCTCTGCTGGCCAAGCTGATGCCTGAAACAAAGCGCCGGGCTTCCTCCCCGCGCACCCAGCCGTGCCATGGCTCGGGGGAACTGGGTGTGGAGAGGCAGAGGTAATGCTCCTAAGGGCCTTTGGTGGGGGCTTTGCAAACAGTTTAAACCCCACAACCCCCCTAGGAGCTACGTGCCATGTCTATCCCCATTGTACAGATGAGGAAAGTGAGGTTCAAAGAGACTAAGCCACTTGGCTAAGGTCATCATATACGTAGGAGGGTGGACTACAGTGTGACCTGAGTCTCTCAGACTTCACAACAGTGAAACTCCCTAAACCCGGGGAGGGAGGTACTTCTGCAATATCAAAACACACTAGCAGCAGCTGCAATTGCTAAATCCCACCCCGATATCTATTCTCCTTTTTTTCGTATTATCAGAATTCTGACTTTATTCTGGAAGACAGGGCACGCGGCTGAAAGACTTCATTTCCCAGCCTCCCTTGCAGTTAGGGGCAGCCAAAGAGATGCATGCAGAAGTTGTGGAAGGCACTTCTGGGTAAGGCCCTAACAAGGGGAAAGGCGGCTGCAGGGTACCCCATGGCCCTTCTCTCACTCCTAGCTTTGTGGCCAAGATCATTGGCGCTCCCCTGTCATCTTAGATGGTGAATACAGCTTTGAAAATGGAAGGCACTAAGGATAAGGGAACAGAAAGATAGACAGAGCCTGGGTCCCTGATGGCAGAGGACTGGACGTGCCAGGCTGCACTGCCTACGGCCAAGATTCTCTCCTTGATCAAATCTAACCAGGCTCCCCTAAACTCTCTTTTCAACTAGGCCTTGACTTTTGAGCTTCCATGCTTATTTCTGCACTGTGCAATTTTAGCAAGAATCCTGCTAAGTCAATTTAGCCAGAACCCCCCCCCCCCCATCCTCAATATCTGATCACCCTGGACATAGGATAGGCTTCCTCCCCCTCTACCATCCCCCAGGTGATGTCAGGTCACCCTGGCGTGCCTGGTGTTAGGTCAGTGTAGCCAGAATCCTCCCTTACCCCTGATGTTTGCTCTTAGTAATTTTCTATCCACCAACACCCCCACCCTACTCCTTTGCTATAAATTCCCACTTGTCCATGTTCCATGTGGAGCCTGATCTCTTTCCCCAACTACAAAACTCCACTGTAGCAGCCCCCCTTGAATCCAGCCTTCCTTACCGTCTTTAACAAGTGTCATAAATAATTTTTTCGTTGACACCTGTCTTTGGACTTTATTTATGGGAGAGAGCAACAGACCTCTGTCTTGTTTAAGTCATTTATTTGGGTATTTTGTTCAGGACAGATAAGTCTAATCTAAATAGATATAAACAACAACCTCCAAAGCAGGAGCAGTACAGAATTCTGCATCTTCAGTGGTGCCCTCCTTTGGAGGTTATCAGCCTTCCTGATAAAACTTTCTCTTTGTATGATAAATATTTTGCAAGACCCTCTTTATCATCTTGAAACAAATTCACATGTCATCTATCTGAATCAATACAGAATCCTGATTCTAATATAAAGGAGAAGTGGAAAGAAAGCAATTTGTAAAAATATGTATTTCAATATGTAAATGCTTGGACACAATTACACCAGCAGACAATAAAGTAGTAAGATGCCAGCAGCTATACGTAACATCACCGGGCATGTGACAGCTTCCAGTGCAGGCTAGTGGGGTGTTTTATTAGTGACTCAGATACAGGAGTGGCCTTGTCATTGGTGGTGTGACTTTCTGAAATGGCAAACAAACAACAATCGGTAAAGTTTCAATCATAATGAAACAAAGCATAACCGGACCTTGATTTACGCAGTAGATGTATTTCTAGGACACATGGCATTAAAACCACACCAAAATCCTTTGTGTTTATACATAAAACAAAAATCCTTTGTGTTTATACACAAAACAGAAAGTTCTAGGGGGAGCTCACTGAGAACAGGTTTCTCACCTACATGAATTTCTGCTCGAACACTGAGAACTCATGTGGGGTGCAGGTCAGCTTTGCTGTATGAGATCCCCCCAGGATGGACCCCATACCTGCCAGGGCTCCTCCCCAGTCGCCCTGAGCACTAAGGGCACTGCTCAAACTGCCTGAGCGCCCCCTAGTGTGCGGTACTGTCCTCTCTCCAAGTTGCTGGCAGAGGCGCCCCCCGAAATGCAGGCGCTGCCTGCGAGGCTCCAGAAGGACAGCGAAGTCACCAGAATGAGAGTAGTGCTTCTACTTCATGCTCCTGGAGACCAAGGGCTACTCCGGCGTCAGGGATCCTTGTCCCCATTTGCCAGATGAAGACGCAGAAGACGCTGGGAAATCACTGATGCTAGAAGAGCCGGGTCCTGAGCCCCTCAGTGACTCCAGTTCCAAATCTGGGAGCGATCTAACGAAGGATGAGAGAGAGTGACCTTCAGCACAACTCTCTCTGCTTTATATGCAAACACCCAGCCTCGCTGCTCAGCTTTCTCAGAAGACTCTTGCCCATAACGTTGGGTTGGCTCATTGATCCTTGGATAATATGAAATTATAATCTAATGATGCTCGTAGGAATAGAGAGGAAATGCCTTGGTGGCCCATGTCTGCTAACGACAGCCCAGCCCGAATGTGACAGGGATGAGCAGGAGCTCTCTTTAGGCTCACAGCCCTACGGCCGGCCCTGGGCTGATAGTCAGGGGAAGTGGGCAGCTATTACAGGAGTTCCCAAGAACAGTGACATGAGAGGAGTCAACATGAAACACGCAAAAATTCATATTTTTTCTATACCAAAAAAAACCTGACCAACTTTTTTGTCTCCCGGCACCAGCTTGACGTTGCCAAGCTTTGGGCATGGCGAATTACATGGTGATTTCTCTCCTTCCCTCCGTAGGCACGGGGTGAGCATTCAGCTTACTGACACGTCCCTCTCACTGTATACATTTTTCAATTTAAAATAAAGAAAAATGCTTTCTCTACCCAGTCCTTCCCTTTCCAACACAAGTTTCTGCTTTTTTTCTTGAAACAGCAAAGACTGAGGCTGGCAGAAGTTTCTCGAAGCCTAGGTCAGGCAGACAAAGGGTTTCAATGAAAGTGCTGTCAACAGCTTCCCTCTGACTGGACAAAGGGAGGGCCCCGAAGGACACTGTACTTTTGGGCCTTCTTACAAGTTTTTATCACATTTAGTGCTCAGAGTAGCTCTGCTGGGGTAGCGATCATAATTCTCATTTTATAGATGGGAAAGATAAGAGATGACTTGCTCAAGTTCCCAGTGTCAGAGTTAGGCTTTGAACCCAGGGCTGTCTGAAGTAGGAAACCATGGTGATTCTATCGCAGCCTTTGATAATAATCTGTTTGAGCAACTCTGCCCTCCTCAGCACTGCCCATGGCACCAGGAGTTCGCTGCCCCTGGGGCATCATTCCTTGTGTGGCACAATGAGCTGGACTTCCTGCCCTCAGAATGTGTCTCAGTCCCCAAATCTGAAACTCCAGGGCCACAGCTGAAAATGCAGACTGTACCTACAAAGTCCTTTGGAAAGCAGCTCTCTCCCCCTTGGAGCTCTGTCTCTCTCCCAAATACAACTGAGCACAATTCTATCGGTCTTTCGCTATAAACAACGAAGAACTGTTGAAGGAAGTCGTCCATGCCAGCGGGCTCTGCCGGGATGCTTCTGTAGCTCAGTGCCCGTTTGCTGAATATTAATTAATGAATAAGTGACAAAGCAGGGATGCGTTCCGTGGGGCTTCCGTGGGCTGGGAATACACCCCCAGTGATGCAGACGGAGGGAGGGAGCGTCTGGCCCGGGCCTGCTGCAGTCACTGGCTCTGCTCCTGGACCCAACTGCTTTAAAGTGAAACCCTCCAGGAACAAAGAGGAAATTGCACCAATAAACACAATATTACTTTAAATCCTCGATTTCCTGTGTGACATAGCAAAGTATTTACTCTAATGCCTACTCAAGTCAGCATGAAATCTCATCCCCCAAAAGGAAAGGGGCAAAAGGGAGCTAAAAAGAGGGCATTTATCACAACTGTAATTAGGATCAGAATCAAATTGTTTTAAAGATACAATGTCAGTGTTTTTCAAACTATTCCCCTGTGGGTTGGAGAAACTGAGAGTACCCAGCTGCTGTTTTCAACTTCATAATTATGTCATTAAATCACCAAGTGACCAATATGTAGCCCATATTTGCACATATATAAGGGGACCAAATAGTATCTTAGAAGACAAGTACCTAATAGGGAATATATTTATTCAAATGACATTTAATTTGCCCTGTGTCGTCACAGAGGACTATGAAACCATTCTTTATTTCTCTCCATGTTTTAACATCTGCAGTTTATCTCGCCCTTAGGCATCTCCTAGACTTTCCCAAAGTGTTAATGTGATGAACTTCTGGGGGTGCTCCTCTGTGGGCGAATGCTGTTTCCAGGTTCTGGGCTGGGAGGGCAAGAGCCCCCTGTGGAACCCGCACAGGCCAGTCGATGAGCCCCGCAGCGGCGACCGGGTGCCCCCTAGGGCTTCCGAAGGGGCAAGACACCTATTTCTATGCCAGTCTTAAGCGAATTCTGTTCCTAAAGCCTTTTCAATTAGGAACATGTTTAGGTGGAAAGAAACTTTGGGGTGGATTTGCCCCCCTATTATTCGTGCAAATGAAGAATTGGGTTGCATTGCTAATCGTTTCTAGTTGTTTCAGGAGTAGACAATCAGCTCTTTAAACGCACTGCAACCTCACAGTATCTCTTATGTGGTCTCCTTCCCAAAGTGCATAACCTCAATACTCATAAGGATAAAATAAGACAAAGCTAAATTGCAGGCCATTTTCCAAAAGAATTGGTCTGTGCTTTGACAAATGTTAGTGTCCTGAGCGTGAAAAGCTGAGAATTGCTCCAGAGTGAAGGAGACTAAAGAGACATGACAATGGAGGCGATGTGTGATCTGAACAGGACCTTTTCTCTATAAAGGACTTTACTGAAACAACCCGCAGTATTCGAACGTCGCACTTCAAATCATAGTGTTGTGTAAATGTCACTTTCCCTGAGTGTGATTAATTGCACTGTTGTTATATAAGACAAGGCCCTTCATCTCTAAAACTTACTCATAACCCAAAAAAACTAAACTGAAACAAAATTGAATGAGAATATGTATGAAATGTGCAAACTTATTAGTTTCCTATGGCTGCTCTAACAAATTACCACACACTTAGTGGCTTTAATAACACAAATGTATTATCTTATAGTTTTGAAAATCAGAAGTTTAAAATGGGATTTAATGGGGCTAAAATCAAGGTGTCTGCAGGACTATGCTCCTTTTTAGAGGATCTGGGGGAGAATGTGGGTTTATTATTATTATTATTGATTATTTTGCCTTTTCCAGCTTCTGGAAGTGCCTGGCATTCCTTAGCTCTTGGTGCCCGTCTATTTTCAAAGCCTGCGATGGCCAGTCGAGTCTTTGTCATGATGCCATCTCTTTGGTTCTGACTCTTGTGTGTCCCTTTTTCTCATTTCACAAGGACTCTTGTGATTACATTGGACCGACCTGGAATAATTCAGGATACTCTCTTTACCTTAAAGTCAGCTGATCTGCAACCTTAAATTCATCTGCAGCCTTGATTCCTCCTTGCCATGTAACATACTATATTTATAGGTATCAGGGATTAGGATGTGGACATCTCTGGGGGGCGTTGCCTTCCTAATACACACACACACACACACACACACACAGGAGAGAAAAAGAAGGCATATGTGCTAAGATGTTAACAAGTTAACAATAAATGAAGCGTATATAGAAGTTAATTGTAATATTTTTGTAACCTTTTGTCGGTGTGACAAATTTTCAAAATAGAAAATTTAATTTAAAAAAATCCCTCCTTAAAATAGCGCTGGATGTTTTAAGCAACACAAATGTACAATCCCTTATCTGAAATTCAAAAGGCCTGAGAACCGACCACTTTTTCATAACCCCTTTGGCTTCAGAGCCCACCTGAACTGTCGCAAGGCCCTTCACACCCCTATGCACACCCTCAGCAACGCCCCTTCACTCCCTCTGCACTGTCTCACTTGGGGAGCCTCACCTGCCAGGCGAGGTCCTGGAGGCAAAACAGGGAGGTATCGCCCTGCCCTCCAAGGGCCCACCCTACCCAAGCTACTGTGAGATCAGCAGAACCCAATCCAGGAGCACCGGTGGCTTTGGGGGAGGCGACGCATATTAGTAAATGAGTGGAGAAGATCAATGAGGAGAAGACACCCCACTGGGAGAACAGTGTGGGAAACTGCTTGGAGGCTTGAGAGCACCTGGGCTGTTTGAGAAAATCAAGTCAATCAGTCTGATGGGGGGACCGTGGAGGTTGGAGTCCCTGAGGTGCAGGACTCAGATCCACAGAAGCTGTGAGATGATAAGTCATTTGTTGCTTTAAGGGCTTAAGTTTTGGGTAATTTGTTATGCAGTGATATGTAAAAAGAAAAAAAAATCACTTGACCCACCAGCTGCTTGGAGAAATAAAACATCAAGTTCCTTCAAAGCCTCCTGAGTCTTTTCTCTATCCTATCCTCTCCCCTTTCTCCTGCCAGAGGTGACCTCCATCCAGAATTTTGGGTTTCTCATTCCCTTGCTTTTCTTTATTATTTGAACACATGTATGATTGTCTAAAAAAATTTTTTTGAGTTTTGCAGGTTTTAGAGCTTTCTATGAACAGAATCACACTACAGGTATGCTTCTGTGACTTCCTTTTTTTAAAATTCAAAATTTAGTTCCCGAGATTGAGCCATGTTGATCAGGTGGTTCATTCATTTTCGCTGATGTGAGTTCTCCGTTCCCGTGACCTCGGACACGTGGAATGTTTGCAGTGTTTTGCTATTGCAACCAGGCTGCTATGAACACTCTTGTGCATGACTCCTGCCTGGAGCATGTGAGCCACGGTTTCTCCGGGGCATGCACCCAGGAGTGGAAGAGCCGGCTTATACGGTGCAAGCATCTTCGACTTCATAACACAAGGCGAAACGTTTCCAAGGTGTCGCGTGATGCCACTTCGCACTCCCAGCTGGAGGATTCTTTTGTTTCTGCATCTCTTTGAGATTGTCTGATTTACTCATTTTGCCTTTTTGTTGGTTATAAAATGATGTGTCATGATTTTATTTTGCAGGTCCCTAATTATTACCAAGATGAACATTTTTTTCACATTATTGCATATTAAGTTTTATTCTCCTGTGACATGCTTATTTATGACTTTTGTCTCTAGGTTTTTATTGGGTTGTCTCACAGGAGTTCTTTATATGTCCTGAATGGCTGATTCACAGGAGTTCTTTATATATTTTGATTATACCTTGTCAGTTATATATACGTGTGTGTTTTAAATATATTATTCTAACTTTAGAATGATTTTTTCTCTTTTTTTTTCAATCCTCACCCGAGGATATTTTTTTCCATTGCTTTTTCAGAGACAGTGGAGGGGAGGGAGAGAGAGAGAGAGGCAGACAGACAGACAGACATTGACAGGTTGCCTCTCACACGCACACCAACCGGGGCTGGGGACTGAGCCTGAAACCGAGGTGTGTGCCCTTGACTAGAATGGAACCCGAGACCCTTCAGTCTGAGGCTGATGCTCTAACTACTGAGCAAAACTGGTCGGGGATCTTTTCTTTATTTTGGACATGCTTTGAAGAAAAGAAGTTATAAAGTTTAATGTAGCCTAATGTATCAATCATTTCCTGTACGAAGTGCACTTTTTGTGTCTTCCTTTAGAAAACCTTTTTTCCCACTAGTTTATAGACTTTCTCCTATATTTTCTTCTCAACTTATTAGAATTTGGCCTCTCACATTAAGGATAATACATCTGAAATGGATTCTTTTAGTACTGTGTAAGGTATCCACCAATTGGATATGAATATTCAAGTTCATAATTTTTCGTATGGATGACCTTGAACCAGCCCGTGTTGAGTGGTCCAGCCAGTTGTCCCTGGTTTGCCCTGCTCTCTCTGACACAGTCAGGTCTCTGGTAGTAATCTAGTTATACCTGTTTTCCTCTGGGTAGTGTTTCCATCTCTTATTCTTTTTCATTCTTTTACTTTCAATCTTAACACGTCTTATGGCTTAGCCATGCATCACACAGATTGCTTTTCGTTGTTGCTGTTTTTAAATCCAATCTGGCAATCTTTAAATTGGAGCTGTGGGTCCATTTCCACTTAATGTAACTTCTAATATATCTGGGGTGAGAGCTATATTATTTCATGCTGTTTGTCTCTCCTATCTGGCCTTCTTTGTAATGGATTTTTAAAGAGAATAATTTTACGTTTTCCCTTCTGTATGTTAGTGGTACTGCTTCTGTTCTTTCATTGGTTATTTTACATTTTACAATGTAGACTTAACAAATTTAAAAGGAATCAAAATCTTCGTTCTCCCGGATAGTATAAGGTTCACAGAACACTTTAACTCCATTTATCTCCCTTTCTGCTCCCATAAAATTGTAATGCACTATATTTTCGTATGTTTTTTAATCTCATCATTATTACTTTTTATACTATTAATCACCTTTTGCATTTGCCCACCTCTTACTGCTTTTTTGTTTACTTTTTTCCTTGCCTTCCATGTGATATTACATTCCTTCTGCCTAAAGAACCTCTTCTAGGATTTCTTTTTGTCAGCTGATGATAGCAAACTCCCAGGTTTAATTTTTCTGAAAGTTCTTTATTCCATTCTCATTTCCGATTTGCTCTGGGTGTGAGATCCTAGTTTGGCAGCTCACTGGAAAGATGTGTCCTTCTGTTACGAATGTGAAGTTGCCAGGCCAGCTGTCATTGCTCTGAAGGTTCTGGTGGAGGAAAAACTGGACGCTTTTATCCCCAAATTTTCTTTCGGCTTTGAGTAATCTAGTTTCATGATACTCTGTCTAGACATGGGTTCGTCCTTTTTTTTTTTTCTGGGTTACTTGGGATTTTGCATCTGTGGAGCGGCGTTCTTCATCGGTTTTAGACATTCCCCAGCCTTTATAGCTTCCGAAGGTCTCTGTGATCCATCCTCTCTCTACTTTGCTGGGACACCAAACACAGGCCCGGCGTCCTGGGTGTCCTCCCTGCATCTAGCCCTCTGTCTGCTCTTTAGTCTGTTTTCTCTCTTTGCTGAGTTCTGCATTTCTTCTGCTCCATCTTCGGGGTAAACCGCTCCCTCCAGCTTTACCCAACTGTGCTTTCAATTTTGTTTTCCATGTCTAGAAGTTATATTTGGTTTCCAAATCTGCTCGGCCATTTTTAGTGTCCCATTCTTCTAGATATGTTCAAGCGTGCCATGTATATTTTTAAAATGCACTAATTTGCATTTTACAATCTATATTTGATAACTCCAGACCTGTTTCCTTTTTGGGAGAGTGGGCTGGTTTCGCTCCAAGGGCCATCACCCGTGGTGTGGTTTCCTTGTGCGCTTACTGACTGTGTGCTGCTCGGAGTTCTTGACACGATCATCGACGTGGTGTCACTGCAGCCTAGGATAAGGGTTGCCTTTTCCAGACATGAATGGGATTGGCTCCTACCACGCACTGGGGATTCTGTCCTCTGGGACCACATTCATTCATGACCTGAGTGTCCCCTTCCCCACTTTAGCAGTACCGATTTGGGCTTTAATCCTGCTCAAGGGTGGATACTTGATCAAGTTTCTGGGGCCCTTTCTTAATGGAAAGGGTTTACCACACTTCCTCACTTGGGTGACACTGGTCCTCTACTTCGGTCTCTCTCGTTCCAAAAGGCCACCCAGAATTGCAGCCTGATCAGCAGATGCTTCTAGGCCCTACGTGGTTTGCAACGGTTACTTAACTTTCCAGGTTCCTATCACGTCTTGGAGTTTGCCTCGCTCAGTCTTCATATTGTTAACTCTTGGGTGTTAAGATTTTTAGAATATTTTACCTAGCTTTTTTTAAAAAATATTTTTATTTTTTTTATTTCAGAGAGAGGAAGGGAGAGGGAGAGATAGAAACATCAATGATGAGCGTCATTGATCGGCCCTGCTGGGGATCCAGCCCACAACCCGGGCAGTGCCCTGACCCGGAATCCAACCCTGACCTCCTACCTCGAGGTGGAAGCTCAACCGCTGAGCCACATCCGGCCGGGGTGCCCAGCATTTGAATTGCGCTTGTTAGGACTATTGGCCCTAAGACCTAACGTAGCATGCAGGTAGCAGAAATCAAGGTTGTCACTTTGCTTTGATGCTCTTCAGTCCCACTGTGTTTACAGGCATGTTTTAATCCTATTAGGACGCATTGTGTGATTTGTGGTGCTTTGGATTCATGTTTATCAACTCTGGGAATTTTCCAATAACCTTTTAAAATGTTGCCTCTTATCCATGCTCTTTACTTAGTATAATGAAGTATATTAGACATTCTCATTCCATCCCCATGTCTAGTTTTTCTTTCGTACAGTCCTTTTCTTTATTTCTTTCCTGTCTTCGAGGTAAATTATTTAGATATATCTTCAAGTTTAAATTATTTAGATACATCTTCAGTTATGTCTAGCCATTTTTGACTTATTCATCGAGTTCTTGATTTCAGTCCCTATACTTTTCATTTGTACCGTTAAACTTTTAAAGTCTGTTTATTCCTTGTTTCTTGCTGTATGGTCATCTTTGTAATTAGAGCTACTCTGCATTTTATCTCCAACAACGGAACACATTAAGGATATTAAGTGTCGGATGTTGTAAATCTGCTGTTCCATGCGTCTGTAATCACCCATAGTGGCTGGTTTTATGTTTGGTGATCATCAAGTACCTCTATGGGAGTTCTATAGGCCTACTTAAGAGAGTTTACTACGAAGATCTGACTGCTTCTACTGGTATCCAGGGAGCCCAGCCTGCTCCGACTCCCCTGCTCTACAGCCCCAGACTCCTGCTATAATTGCTCCTGGCCACCTAACCCCGGCACCAGTCCTTACACTGACGAATCCAGATTCAGTTCTAATCGTTTAGCATTGGGCTTGGGGTGGGGAAGGGAAGGGGGGAAACACCTCTACTTTTTTCAAGCTACGCCTCACAAAGCATGTTCTGAGATGTAGTTGATATGGTTGAGGCAAGTTGCTCAGAGGTCCTGCTTGCTCATGATACCAAAACCAGATACTCACTTTTAAAGCCTCCATTTCTTGAAACATATCAAGCATATTTTATAAACCACTAATACCAGTATCTCAAGTCTTCATGGGTTTCATTCTGTAGCTTTCACTCGAATTTACTCTTTTCCTCAACTATTTTGCATTTTACATTTTAAAATATGTTTAAAGGAAACAAATCTTGAATGTACACCTAATGAATTTTCACATTATGTACACACCTGTCTAACCACTATGCAGAACATGTGGAACATTTCCATCACTCCAGAAAGTTCCATTTGGCTTCTTGTTAGATGACTCCCCTTCCCCACTTCCAGGTCAACACTAATTTGACTTCAATCATGGACTAACTTTGCCTGGTATAACCCTTATATAAAATGACCACTTTTAGTAATACTGCTGCTATGAACATTTATAGAAGCATCCTTCTTTCTCTTGGGAAACATCCCCTGCCCCTCAGTAATTTACTAATTCTGGGTTATAGAGTGGAATTTTAAACTTTCTTAGAAATGGCAATTTCCAGAGTAGCCACACCATTTGCACTCTCCACAGTAATGCCGAGTCCCAGTTGTTTGTACATCTTTAGCGTTGTCTAGTCATTGTACTGGGTGCACCATAGTGTTAGCTCATTTTTGGTTCTAATTTGTATTTCTAATCATGTTAAGCATCTTTTCATATGCTATATTTCTGTAGACTGCTCAGGTCTTTGCCTTTTTTCATATTTTATTGTATATCCTGTCAGGTATGCAGTATTTTCTTCATCGGAGGTTTTTACTTGTCTTTTTACTTTTTAAAATGTTTAGTGCGCTAATCCTTGCCTACTCCAAGGTTGCAAAGATGCTGTTTTCTTCTAGGTTTGCAATTTTCATTTTTACCTTTAACCTATCGTCCATTTTTTATGAGCTAATGGTTCATTTTTATTCATACTAATGTCCAGTTGCTCTAACACACTTATTGGGGGTGAGGGAAACAAAAAACAAATCCAAAAATCAGCATATAATGTAGGGAGGTACAGATCATATAACCTAGGACACTAAAACCTCAGCAAGTTCATACAGTGGAGATCAATCTTACTGGAGAGCCTTGAAAGCTAGGATTCAGAAGTAGTGATTGATAATGGGCTATTTAATGACAGACTCAAGGAGGTATGAAGTGCTTTGAAAGAGTGGGATCTAGAACACAGAAAAAGGTTTAGCACTAAGTTTTGTTGGGGTGGATATGAAGAGCTCTTTTGAATTAGACTAGATTTAGTATCTTGCGTCTACTGAGTTTCAAGATCTCGGTGGTGTTAAGTCAATTCTCAGGAGAATAAAAAAAGTTATGCCTCCTAATGGGCTGCTACCACACTTTGATCTTTGCTTCAACAAGGAATGCTCCTCTTCATATCTGCCCATCAAATTTCTATTAGTTTCAAAGCCTGGTCAAAATACTATTTTCTTCAGAAAACCTTTCTAGGTTTTTCTGAAAGAATCAATCACTTCCAGAGAACATAGACATCCCTGAGGCTCAAAGGTAGTAGACAGCAGCTCACAACACAGACTAAATCTAATGTCGTCTGACTTCCTATGATGTCACAATGATGCCTTAGTGGCGCGGGGCGGGGGCATTCAGTGGTTCCCCAGTGGCACCGGGATATAGACCAAACTCTACATAGATCAGCTTCCAAGACAGTTCATACTGTTCCAATTTATATCCATAGCTCCATTTCTCATTACTTCCCAATGTTTCATTCTGAGCCTGTCCACAGAGCACTTTTCTTTAAATGAAAAGGCGTGCTTTTTTTCAATCGCCCCAGTATCATCCCATGTTGATGAAAAACCTAGTATAAAGGGCTAAATAAATGTTAATTCAGGACACCCAAGTGATAAAAGCCCAGTTGTGACTAATATGCAAGCATCACTTATCTGTTCACCCAGTCTATAGGCTGTTGGGAAATCACATGAAATCACTGCATAAACATAGCACTATAGCCCGGCCGGGCGTGGCTCAGTGGTTGAGCTATGACCTAGGATCCAGGCGATCGGGGTTCGATTCCCAGTCAGGGCACATGCCCGGGTTGCGGGCTCGATCCCGTCAGGGGTGTGCAGGAGGCAGCCGATCAATGACTCATCATTGATGTTTCTCCCTTTCTCTCTGAAATCAATAAAGATATATCAAAAACAAACAAACAAAAAAACCCCATAGCACTATATACATTTTAATTACTGCATTCTGTATATATTAAGGTAGCTAGGTGGTCTGTGCAATGCAAAAAGGAAATCAGTTCATTACAATTTGCATGCTTGGCTGTGTTTTATCAGTTGTATAGATGTCAATTTGAACCTGAAGAAATCAAACTCACAAATTCCTTCCTCCATCAGCTTCTGATATTCAGTAATGAGCACACTTACACACAATTTAAACTTGAGACACTTAAGTCACACCAATCGCATTATTTTACCAGTATCGTCACTCTCTTCACTAGTTCAGCCTTCAGTGGAAAGAGTACTGTTAGTTAAGGCCAAACAATTTCAGCTTTATGTTAACTTTGAGAAATGGGACATGACAAATTTTTCCTGGTTTCCTCTCCTACAAAACTGGGTGATGTTTGATGGTGACTACGATTCAGGAAAACTTAGACAAAATGTAAAGTGGGAGGTACTAAATAACACACATCTGTGTCACTTGTATTTCAGCCTATCATATGCAGATTCATTTGGTTATTTTAAACAAGCTTCCAGCTTTTTACTTTTAATTTTTAAATCCTTAGCTTTCCTAAAGGCTGGAACTAAAACAAACAAAAAAGCTACATATATATATCCATTACAACCTAGGGAGGTATTAATCAAATAACATAATCTTGCTTCACTTTCTCAGATGTTTTTTGCAAATTGCATGTTTTGATACAGACAAAGTACAGGACTTAAAGATCAATAAACCTGTGGAAAATATGAAAGAACAGAAATTTCTTACTTGACTATGAGAGAGTTCGATTATTTGATCTTTTGATTCCGAGAGATTTCACTAGGAAAAAAATAGCAGATAGGAGCCTAACACACAACTTGAAAATGGCAATGCACTTTTGTTCTACACATAATCCTAAGTGTGACTATATCCTCACCATACCAGAACATTAGGATACATATAGATTCAAAAAACAACACTGTACGTTCATAAGCATATTTTAATTTTTTAAATTTTCACAATTCAAATAAAATTCAGCTAGTTAACATAAATACAGAGGAATTGCACATAATTTACAGCCATGTACAGAATACAATAGCAACCCTCATATAAATGGTCAAAAGATATCAACTCTTGAAGTTGATTATTTAGCTATGACTGAAAGGTCAAGATTTAATCGTTCACATATGCAGGGGTACACATTCAAAATACTTATTAACACAAAAACTGAGTGAAACTAGAATTTTCAGTTTCTAAAAGGAGTAGCATAAAAAGGAGTACATAGCTTAACCAGAAATATAAGGGCATGACAGAGATCTGAGGAGGCAGAGTTAGTACATTAAACGTTTTTATATAATTAAAATTCCTTCCAATTTAAATCATTCAGAACTATCTATATTCTTAGGAATGTTCAAGTCATGATCAATATTAGAGGAAGAAAAAGTTGAACTATTTATCAGCCCCAAAAGGGTCCCTATAGTACTTAACAGTCTGGGCAGAAGAGCATGTAAACAACAAAAGATGGACATGAACAATGCTGGGAGTAAAGGATAGACTGATTTCTAGCATTGAAATCCTTCAAGTTCAAATCAATATTTTTAGTGATTGAACACAAATCTAAAAATACTGACATGTTTATGCCCCAGTTAAGAGTAAACAGTCATTATTTTTAACCCACACTCTGCTGGTCCTAATATACTAATGTTTTTCTACAATGGCCATTAGGTTTTAGGAGACAAAAGGATGGATTAAAAAAATCTAATAGTCTATCTTGGTTTTAGAGTTACAAATCAATTACTTGTAGGCCCCATCCAGAAAGGCTGGTTCCACAGTTACATATATAATAAAAATTAAGACAAGGCTTTGGTGATAGTTTTTTCCTGGATTTAAAAGCACTACAGGGAACCCACAACCACAGGGTTTGGTTCTCAGATTTGGACTTTGAAATTTAGGAAACTGTTTTCTATGAGCCACAGGTACCCAAGTTCTCTCTGCTGCACTATGAGAGTATGCTCTCACTATCTAGTGCTTTAACCTGAATAAGTTGTTTAATTTACTAAGAAGATTCCACAATAAAAGTACATACCCATCTGAAGAGTGCTGACTACCTCTATATTAGAAATAAAATGATACGATAGAAAACAGATGAAAACAAAACACCGTTTTTAAAAAAGTCCAATGTTTTAAGTATGCGTTTCTTTTTAAACATTTGCATCAATTAAAAACAAGATCGCCAAAGAAATATTTCAGAGACAAATTTTATAATTTTTAGTTGTTGTTTTTTATTAACTCTGTCATACATAAAGTAAACTATAACAGACTGTGCTTTGGGGAGGAAAAGACGATTAAAATAAACAACGGTGCTCCTTTCCAGTTGTTGCACAGAGAACAAAGCCTAAGACTAAGATCTTTTCCTTCCAGTCCATATATAAAACTCACTTTTAAAAGCTAAATATAATGCACTAAAGGTCAACGGAAGTTTTACTTGCTAAATACAAACAGGAATAGAATACATGTTCATCCTTGAAGGACACTTGTTATGAATTTGCTACAACTAAATAGTAAGATGTTCCTTAGCTGCTGGTTTCACATCATTCATAACCATTTGTGGGGGACTGAGATCATTAAGATAAGGGAGAGTCTCTGTCCAACATTCAATACAACTAGTATTTACCAATCTTCACAAGGTAAATGGCACTATGTTAGGCAGGACAAGTGGCACCTGAAAAGGCAAACACTATAGATGGAGACTTTCTCTACAGACTTAAGTTAGAAAACCCTATTTTTTGTGGAGGTTTTTTGGCATGTTCCTCATAATAAATGTCAAAGCTGAAATTCACCATAAAAGTTATGAATAATCCCAAAGGTAATGAAACTGAATTTGCCTTTGGTCTCCAAATAGACTGGAATGTTTTAGATTCCAATCAAAGCACCTCAAAAACATCCAGTTACTGTTGATTACAAGGAAGTTAAGAAGGTGAAGGAATTTAAGAGGGCACTGTCTCATTGGTGACAGCAGAGAAAGCTTGCAGTGACATGCTACAATTTTCTACATTAGGTCACTATAGGGTATACAGAATACTTAAACATTTACATTAAAGATCTCCAAAACACTACCTAAAGCCCGGAAAAATGTTAAGAACACTGTTTCTGCCTGATACATGGCCAATGTTTAAAAAGAATAATCTTAACATGGAATTCTCTCCTCTTACTACTGCCCCCCAAAGGCCACAAAGTGCATTCAGAGTCATTCTTAAGATAAAGCCATTGCACAAATGCAGTTCATGAGTGTTGAAGTGAGTACCACACTGGAGTTTAACTGCAGTTTTCTTACACCAGAACAGCAACAACCGTAACCGAACGTCTCTTAATAGAATTACAGCCAATATCTGTCTAAGGGCCAGACATATAATACATTTAAAGTATTAAAAGGTGCAGCTGAACTCAACAGCAAATTTTAAAGCTATATCCTGTTAGCACATTTCATCTGAATTAACCTGAATCTTTCTATGATTTGCCATTCAAGAAATTAAGATAGAATAAATTTCTTTGCAAAAGCAGTTTGTTCCTTTACAAAACTATGTCAATTAAGATCATATACCTGCTCAATCAGACAGCACGCCCCAGGTATTTCTGTAGCCTTAAAAAAAAACACCAAACAAAGTTGTAGGGGCAAAGCTGAAAATTACCATTTTCTCTATGAAATAAACACAGTCTATACAGATCTTCTGGAAATAATTCAAAGGTCCAAATTCTTAATGTGAAAGCAAATTGAGAAAGACCCAGAAGTGGTAAATTTTTTCCACTTTAAAGAAATGATGCTTAGGCATGATGTGTGGTAATTCAAGTTCAAAACCAATAAATCACTGAAAAGACAATTGCAGTCATTCATGTGTCACAAAGTTAGAAAAGACAAGGATATGCTCAAGTTACTGAAATGGCCTAAAATCAATTTTACTGGTTTATTTTGTCCCAAACTATTACCATCTGAGTTTGATACATAAATGAACAATTTAAGTGTCCACATTATGCTAAACATCAAGCACCTGCAGCAGTGGGAAACAGAACATTTTAATTATAAAAATATCAAGATATTTAGGACACTGTTAGTTGTCAAAAAGTGACAAGTGATGCTATATAATTAACTTTAAAGTACTGAGCCAGATCCTCTCAAGGACTAATGTGAAAATGATAGTGAGGATCTCACTATTCCTGTTATAAGAATTACACAGAAACCCAAAGTGAGAAATTTATGACCGTCATTATTATCTCTGGATAGTTTATGGGATAGTATATAACTAGGGTTGGCTTTGTTTAGAAGACTGGAGAAGTATTCAAGGAATAAACACTATGCTCTGTCTGGCATAAATAAATAAAATGCAACTGTGTCTCATGGACATGGGTAGAGAAAATGGCAATTTTGAGGAAGGAGTGCTTCTAAAGGCTTTTTCTTGAAGGCAGCCAGGTTTTATTCACGTTACTGAAAAGATCAAGTAATGTGGTTATGATTACTTGAATTCTGACAACCAGACTTCCACTCAGGCATAGTTACACGTTCCCAAACCATTTTCCTTCTGTCCACCATGCTGGTTCCGATACTCCATGGTCCACTGTAATCTTTTGGTCTTCCCTCTTTATAGTGTGGCGGCCTGGTGTTGCTATCCATTGAGTAGGTAGACCACCAATTCATAGGTGGCCATCATAATGGCTGTGTTGGGAATCTGTCTCACCAGATGAGTTGTTAGACCACGGTAAAGAGATCCATAACCTTCTTCTTGAACAACCAAAGACAGTGTCTGAAAAAAAGATCTGTATTTTGTTCCCTCTTCACGTAGTCTTGTTCTTACAACTTCTGTTTAGGAAAAAAATAAAGTCATTTTATTTAAACATTAGTGATTATCTTCATACTCTCCTAATATTGAACACATCCCATTTACCTGTAAGCATAAGCTTAGGATAAATAAGTAGTAATTTTTAATATGTAACTTATTGAAACCAGTCACATTATATCACTATCAAACTTCTAAGCTGGCTAAAATCATGTATACTTATAAAATTTCACAGGTTCCCGAATGGTAAAAAACAGAATGAAATAAAGATCAGTTGTATTCTAGATACAGATAAAAGGGAGAATAAATGTGATAGGAAAAAGGTGAAGCAGCAGGAAAGGGAGTGGTGGTGGTATCAAAGATAAAAGGGGCAGAAAAGTGGACCGCACAAGAAAATAGAATTACTAATCTGTTCACAGTGGTCTGCGTATGCCAGCATAAACTGCATGTGGATAAGACTGAAAATGTTTAAAATACAAGCTGCCAGCCAAAAGGCCCCATCTGGGAAGCAACTAAGCAAAAACCATAAAATTCTAGAACCGAAAGGGGTCTTTTTTTAAAAATGACTTTTTTTCTTTTTTTGGTAAATCCTCACCTGAGGACATATTTCCACTGATTTTCAGAGAGAGAAGAAGGAAGAAGGAGAGGAAGAGGGGGAGAGGGAGGGAGGAGGACAGAGGGGGAGAGGAGAGGATGGGGAGAGGGGGAGAGGAGGGGATGGGGAGAGGGGGAGAGGAAGGGATGAGGGGAGGGGGAAAGAGAGAGGGAGGGGTAGGGGGAGAGGGGGAGGGAGGGAAAGAGAGAGAGAGATAGAGAGAGAGAGACATCGATGTGAGAGTAACATCACTTGGCTGCCTCCCACATAAGCCCCAACCGAGGATCAAATTCGAAACTGGGTATGTGCCCTGACTGGGAATCAAACCCATGAGCCCTCGGGGCACAGGACTATGCTCCAACCCACCAAACCACACTGGCCAGGGCAAGCTGAAAGGGATCTTAAAGATTACAATTAGTCCAAATTTTCTTCATTTTAAAAGGTGAGGAAATTGAGGCTACTGAGAGGTTTTCAACAGTTGAGGATAGGGACTGGAAACAAATGCAGAGCTTTCTACAGAAGAGTCTGTTCCTTCCACATTCATTATTTGTCAAACTTTTTCAACATACTACTCTTGATGGGCCTGAGGGAAATGGCCTAAAGCCATTTCCACTATGTGAATGTTAACATTCGAAATCTCGGTGTCCTACCTTAAAAATTCACGCTACTTATAAGTTCCACTCCAAAATATTGTTTATAAACTGTACCTCTTCTCGTAATGACATCATGTCACTTGAAGGAACAGGAAAGTTAAAACTCCCAAACTCTCTCACCTTAGCGGGTCACCATGCTAGTCCTCCCATAGAAGGCCCGAGCCCAAACAATGCTGTGGACACTGTCCTTTTATGACTTCTCTTAAAGGAAGTCAGGGCTTCCCTCAGGAAACGGGTCAATTCACAGTCCAGCTTGGTTAGAGCTGGTTTTATTCACAAATTACATTTTAAAGCAAACACTTATTTCCTAGACCTGTTCATTTTTCCTGCTACCATTTTAACCACAGAGCCTTAGCTTTACAGGGTGAATGTAAATGTTGATCAGTGTAACGAAAGTGAAGCACTTAGCCCTGGACAGGTAGCTCAGTTGGTAAGAGCGTCGTCCCCATATGCGAGTTGCAGGTTAGATTTCCCATCAGGGCACATACAGGAACCAACCAATGAATGCATAAAAAGAAACTTGCCCAGTCATCTGGCTGGAATCTGACTCTGGGTTAAAATCTGTCCAGAGCTCATGCTAAATCACCGCCATGCTACTATAGCATATACTGATCTATTAAAATTGCTTTAATTACTCAGATTTAATCCCATTATGATGAACTCCTAAGAACTGTATTTAGTTATATGGAAATTCAGTAAAACTCTAAATGCTCTAATAAGTGGGCTATTGGCTGGAGTGGGAGAGTATTTCTGAGTTAACAAAATATTACCTATAGAAACTCAACTTCTCTTACCATGTGGATATGCTATACTTGTGGCACAAGTTTTTGAGGTGGCAGCAGCCAGCATCATTCCCACAAAATCTGATGCTTCTTTGACAGATTCTTCATCATTTTCCATCGTAGAAGCAATCTTATATTCCAGTAGTTTTTGTTTAATACTTTCATAAATAACAAAATGGATAACAGTCTCTGATATGCCAGCATATGAAGCAGACATGCCCCTATAAAATCCTCTAAGTCCATCTGTCTGATACACTTTACGAACACATTCAAAAGCACCCATTCGCTTTTCCCCACGGTTTCTGAAAAGCAAAATTAAAAAAAAAATATTTTTAATGTAAATAAAGTAGTACATGCTTTTAAGTAAAGCAAACAAAACATAGTAGAAATATGCCATTCTAACATAAAGAATGATTCCCTTTAACTCATGAAGAAGTGAAATCAGAATTTTAAAACATTCATTTTAGATTTTATATTCTTTTATCCCCAATGTGTCATATCAGATGGATAATGTGAGTAGTTTATTTTACTGAATGTGAAATACACTGTACTGAATCTTCAGTTTCATGTCCTCACTGAAGTTTCTATTGTAGGGATAAGCAACAAAATCCTTCGTCCAAACATACTGTGACTGCAGCTCAAGATTAAAACAAAACAAAAAACACATCATATTAAATTCAGTTCTAAGTTAAGAAGATTTCTTTTGCATTTAATAACATAAAAAATGATTGAGACACCAATGACGAGAGTACATCACAAAAGCAGGGGAGCACGATTAATCTAATTTCTGTGCACTCGAGGGATTCTTCCAGCATACCCAGTTCTTCCTAAAAAGTGACTGGGTGAATTTAAGACAAATTTACTCCAATTCTTTGAAGGCCATGGCCCTATCTTTCATTTCAGTGTCCTAGTGAGTAGTGAACAAGGACCTCTACAGTTACCAAGCATTTATTGAACATTGGGCCCAAGAAAATGTTCTTCTTAGCGCTGCTACTTAAGGGTACAGCATAATCTATTCTTACAAGCATATAATTTTGAGTTTATAAAAATAACCTTACATGATGATTCCCCCAACAGAACCCCATGTACAAGAAATGGATTTAAATGCTACCTCCAGGGAAAGAAATAGAAGATTTACCTGTTTATAAATTATACACAGTCTGTTTCTGACATAAAATAAAACCACAACTAAGACACCTACCTGATAACCTACAAATTCCTCCAATTTTATGAACTAAGGCCATCCTCAACTAATGACACTGAATAAATACTTTCTTAGTTGAATAACCCATGTAACCAACTGGAATGAGTTTCTGCCATCAGATCCTTTCTTACAAAGTTAAAAGAGCTACAAGTCCCAAAGGGTAATATGCAAACACATCAGTCCTGTTCTTGAATGCAGTGTTATAAATTAGCATCTTTAAATCAATGTTTCATGATTACCCCAAACTTGTCCCATTCCTCACTCCAAAGCCCAAGAAGTTGTGCTGACTTGTGTTACAATTATAAGTGAAAGAATAACATTAAATAATTTTAATCCATGCTTTTCCTGGATCCCTATAAAGCCACTCTATAACATAGTGAAGAATACCACTAGTAGTTTATATAGTATAAAATAGGCTGGCACCTCACACTTTTCCTAGCCTTTAGTTTGTCTTATCCACTATTAACTAACACCTTTCAGATCTTTGGCTTTAAGAAATAAATGTTGAGTTTTGCTACAACACTTTAGATGTCATTAAAAATTATTCCAGCCCAGCTAGGCATGGCTCACGACCTAGGATCCAGGAGATCGTGGTTCGATTCCCAGTCAGGGCACATGTCTGGGTTGTGGCCTCGATCTCCATTAGGGGGTATGCAGGAGGCAGCCCATCAATGACTCTCTCATCATGTTTCTCTCTCTATCTCCCTCTCCCTTCCTCTCTGAGATCAATAAAGATATATTAAAAAAAAAATGTATTCCAGATGAAAGAATGAGACATTCTTTTCAAGTCTCCAAACATTATGCAGTTCAGCATGACAGAATGTGGAAAACAGACCTTTAATCAGGTGTAATTGTTAATAATTTCTTAGATCAGTTTTATTTATAGTCTACAAGATATAACACTACTCCCCAAACCCTAAAATAGAAAAAAACAATAGAAATTTGTGATGCATAGTCTACTCTAGATTGAGAGGCTAAATTGGTTTCAAAACTATTAACACTATTATAATACACCAGATGGGATCATCTCTCCACTCAACAGCATTAGCTTTCCCCCATCCTCTGTTCTAAAGGCCAACAAGAGCTGAGATGGCAAGACTCTAAGCTGCATTGCTTCCGGTCTTTTCTCAGGTCCCAGAACATGCCAAAGGCCCTAACTTGCATGGTTTGCACTGATTGTTGCCTCTGCTTACAATGGGCTCAAAACACCATTCCTTGACTATTCCATCAAAGTTGGTCACCACTATTTCCTGGTATATCTCCAGAACCTATCACTGCCTGCTCAAAATAGATTTATTTAACGAATGAATCTTGCTACCATGAAGTTGTCAGTGATAACAGATGAAGCCTATGAATAAAGGAGAGGAAGACCATGCCAGGACTTTCTGTATGCAAGGTTATGAATTTGAACAATGATCCTCAAACACTTAGTCTAGACTGGTTGATTAGGTGGGTTATTTAGCTGTCGAGAGGCTGATTATAACCACCAATGTAGTGAAAACATCACTATTCGGGCTGGGTGAATGTATCCTTCTTCCTTATCCTTTTATTTAAAAACACAACACACAATACACTATCCTCCCCGAAAGTCTCATACTGTCAACTATACACTTGCTTCTGGCGGTAGACCCAAGATTCTAAAACAAAACAAAATCATTCAGCAGCAAAGGGGAGACATGGAAATCTCACTACTATAAATTCATAGAAAAAATTGAAATCAAGTTTAATAATTTTGTTTTAATGAAATAACATACCTTGCATCAAGTTGTAACCGAGTCTTTACAAGCCAAATGGGGTTGGTTGCTGTGATTGCGGTAAAACCTAAACAAACATGTTTAAAATGAACTCTGGTAAAAATAAATATGCTATTAATTTTAAGGTTTTAAAAATTATATAAATCTTATTAAAGAAAATGTAAATAAATGTTTAAAATATTAACTGATATATTTTACACTTTTATTTTACAAATCCATACAAACATGAACATTTGTACTTTTCCAATCTACGTTTTCAAATTCTGACCATAATAACTAAAAGATAATCTTTTAAGAGCAAAATCTGACTACATATAAATTCTTCTCCCAAAATATTCAGGATATCCTCTGGGATGTCCTCTACTCTCTAACTAAATTCAGAAGCCCATTTCTATAGATAAACATACAAAAACCTTGTGTATTCTATAGGGCTTTTTACCACGCAAACACTACAATCACTATGTCCAAAATGGATTCTATATCTTAGCATTTACTAATATTTGATTTTAAGCGGATTGCATATCAGAAAGGATTTTTGGCCTTATGAATACTTTATATAGATATACTTAATACTGTTAAAATAATGGTATCAAAGAGGTAAGGTTTCTGTTAGGATTAATAGGACAAATATATTTCTCATACACTTAAACACATACAAAAACTCAAAAGTTCAAAAAGTTACAAATGGAAACTTCCCTCTCATATTTTATAGACACTGAAGAGAGAAACTCAGGGTAGAGGTAGCTCTAGTTTACTTTAAAACTGAAGTAATACTTTTTATCAAATACTTAATAGGTCAAGCACATTATTTTTAGAAAGGTGGACTATAGCCAGCACATTTAATATGAGTAAAGTACTTTCAGAAACAAAAACGCTGTGGTGTATATTAGGGATAAAGTAAAATAATTTTACTAAATCATACACAAAGTGGAATTCAGTCACACAGGTTCTTTTTCTTTTTATAATGTCAGATAATTAGCTAACTCAAATTTTACTCCCTTAATCTACTGCTTTAACACTGTAGAAACAGTCAGATGTTTCACAAAGGTATGCTCAAACTATATCTATCAAGCAACTAAATGAAATAAACATTTGATGTGAGAACTCTTTAAATAATCTTGTAATGGTTATATAGTCTCCTTTTCTCATAAGTGCTTTTAATACTACATACATATGTATAAAACTAAAATGGGACCAATAATTTTATAAGCATCAGTCAGTACTAAATGATAAAAATTTAAACTGTTAGACATGTTGCCAGGACTAAGGTTGTTTCCATGCTCATATTCTGGTAACAGGAAAGAGAAGAAAAATATGAAACTGTCAGATGAGTTTAAATATTTTGTTTGGAAAATATTTCTCTTGCATGGCCTAGTTTGAGAATAAAATTATATAGTATATATTTTTTCTTCTCTTAAACCTCACTTTTTCTAAGTAAAAGTCAAACTAAAAGTATTCAAATTTTATTTTAAAGCTAATATGAACCAGACATCAGTATTCTGGTCATATCCTTAATTTAATAATTCTTTATTTTTAAACTTAAATATTTGTATTAGCTAAATGAATGTACAGCAATATTAGGGGTTTATTAGTGAAAAGCAGCTAAGCAGTCAAACCAACAAAATAGTCCACATTACTCAAATAGTTTTTATTAATTATTCTGTGAAAATTTAAAAAGGCTAAAACAGGGAATTCTTATATTAAACTAAATAAAACAAAACAAACAAAACCCCCAAAAAACAGCCTATCTAGGTAAAAATCTCATTCAATTTATTATACTTTATTTGAAAAGAAGATAAGCACCAAAGTATTTTAAAAAGTAATTATGTTCTTCTTCTAAAACTTAGTATCCAAAGCTTAATACTCTTCCAAGTCACAAAATTCCTCAGAGGCTGAAAAACCTCCAGAAATGTAAACTTTAAAATATTTATATTATAAAAAAATGAAATTTCAAAATACCCATAAATTATTTTAATTATTCTCTGTACATAGTAAACAATGACAGGAAGCAAACAACAGGTATTTCTCACTTAACTAAAAATTCATTTCCAGATGCAAATTAATCTATGGGATAGAACACATTAAAATTTAGGTGAGAGAATGTTGTCATCTAATCCCTATATAATTGCTATTATCAGTAATCTCTGTTTACTATCGTTGTTTCAGCTCAGCTCTCCCAATAAACTAGCTCTGAATAAAGACACTAGCCTAACTGCCAGCAAACCATTAGGTTACAGAATTTAGACATATCCAGTGGTTTTTAGCTACTGGTCTTATCTTATCAAAGACACTCCAATAAATTAAGTAGACATTATTAGGGTAATTAAAACTAGAAAAATATAACCTATTAGTTCAAAAAATGAAATAAGTGGGAAGAAACAAAAATGCATCACTAATTTAGAATTATATATGGTAAGGCAATTTGAACTCGACAAACATCCAAAACTGAACATCTTTTCCTATTTTTTTCCTAAGAAAAACATACACAATGATACTGGGAATGGTGCCCCTGAAATTTAGAAATTTCTAATTACTTTTTATTTTGGCATTTAAATTTTGTGACATTTTGCTAATATGCTAATTCACAGTAATATTCTGAGTACCCTGTTAAATATTTAAACTGACTAAGAGGTATACAAAGGATCTATTTGTGGGTTAAAAATTAATGTTGCTCCATAGTCAATTAAAGCCATGTGGCAGTATACTGGCCATACTGTTAGTAGTGTGGTTAGTATTTTATTAGAAAGTTTAAAAAAACTCATAAAATACAATTTTTAAAGTTTTGCTTCATCTAAGACTCCATATGATAAAATAAGCCAGCAATTTTCAACCTTTTTCATCTCATGGCACACATAAATTAATTACTAAAAATCTGCAGCACACCAAAAAAAAAATTTTTTGCCAATCTGACAAAAAGAAAAGGTATAATTTTGATTCCCTCACACCAGACGTCCTATTGTTTTGTTGGCTGTTGTCATTTTTGTATTTGCCTTTCTATGGGAACAGAAGTCTGTGCCCGACTGAATAGTCAGGTATCATGCTTTAAAAATTCTTGTGGCACATTGGTTGAAAATCGCTGACATAAACCAATTAAAAACCAGATTAACAGAAATCCCACTTATATAAACTCGCTGAAAATGTCTATTTCATTAAGTGAGTGATACCTGTAGTATTGCACTTTTAGTATTTTTTTCATTTCAATTAAATTCTTTAGTAAGAACAAAGCCCACCTAATTAAGGGAAATATATTAACACTACTAAAAAAAAAATTAAAACAAAACAGCTAAGATCCTATATATTCTTATCCTGCATTTATTTGGAAAGTAATGGTAAGTATTAAGATCAATGTTTTTGTAAGAGAGTAGAAAAAAGCCAAGTATCAACAGACAAGAGAATAGAAAGCACTGTATTAGACTTTTAAAATATGTTATGCTGTGCAAACAAAACAATTTTTTCTAGAAGTTGTAGGATGCCATGATACCAGTTACAACTATGTGTATCTTAAATAGTGTCATTAAATTTATTTGGTGGTCAAAACTATTATGGCCAACCTGAGGACCCCAGGCTTTTATTACATGATGACTGAAAAGTTACCCATTTATCCTTCTAGAAGGAATATTATAAAGGGATCAGAATTAAAGTTTTTAATTCAGATAACGCACACACAAATTCCGGAAATACAAGCTCATTTCCCACCTTTACTAATTCCACAGCTATTATTAATGCCCAGGGGGGTGTTTCTTAAAACTAGAGGCTGCAAGAGATGCTCAGATCAGTACTCACGAGGTTTAAGTTAGTCCATATTTCTACAGGAAGTGACCTGCGGATGGGGAGCATGAGATGACACGATCTCACTCTTTTCTCGGGAGAAATGTACAGTAAATGCCTAAAATAGACACAGGCTTTTCTGTATCATAACAACAAGCAGTGACCTCATCAGAAACATGTGTACAAAATGAATCCCATTGGAAGGATTTGAGAAATATTTACGGTGAGATCTAACTTTTTGAAAATTTTAAGTTAAAAAAAGAAAGAAGTATCAAAATGGGCCATAAATTTTAAAAAATGAACCGAGTACTGAAAATTTTGCCATCTGCAGCAGTTTCAGAGTCCAAATACTTACCTAAAAGACCAATTTTGCCTTAAAGAAAAAAATGCTAACCTTGTCAAAGGGGAATCTAAGAAAATATTTGGAAGGGATCATCATATCCCATTTTCCTACCATTATCATCTACCATGATCCAAGATGAAATCACAACAATTAGCCTACCTCGTAAATCTTAAAATAAAAAACCTGAATATCCAAGTAACTTCACTTTGTAATGATTTATAATTTTTTAAATGAAATATAGTACAGTATATGTTGCTACAGTAGTACCTTTCACCTTTTGCACTATGGCCAGTAATATTGCACATCCATTTTTATGGAATATTTTGGGTTATTTTGTATTTAATTTCTTGTGTTCTACAAAACAAAAAACAGGAAGAATGTTTACACACAAACACATAAAACATCTGTCCAACCATCAATCTGGCTGAATGAACTGCCGTGGACAAATAAAATATTTAAAAAAATATTTTATATATGTAAGACAAAATTTCTATTTAAATTTTTACTCAAAAAACTTAACCTTTAATAATAAACTTTGAGTTGAACAGCAAAATATATCTTGAAAAATAAAAGTAAATGTTACAAGCAAATAAAGCCTACTAAGTATCTAGAAAACATTAAACAATTATGTGTATTTTAAAAACTGAGCAGTTAACTGTTTGAATATATACTCCAATAAACATTAGAAGTCATTTCCTTTAAATCTGTAATGCTGTATATAAAAGTACATATGTTCCAGATCACAACTTTTAAAAATTGGGAATTACTAAAAAGAAAGAAAAACTTACTCTATTTTTTTGTATACACAGTTGTGTGTAGGTGTGTACAGAGGGATATGCAAGTTCATTTAAATAAAAACACACAAATACCCTCAGATAGCTAAGTTTCATTTAGTCTGACAAAGCTCATATGTAGGGGGGGAAAGGTAGGTAAAGCATGAAATGTCAACATTACTTAATTTGATTAAATAGCCTCACAATTAAAAACATTTTTTCAGTGCATGAAAATTGAGAGCTCAAATTTGAAGGTTTATAAATTCTTTTGTATTCCCTTGAAATACTACAACAAATGAAAATAAGATTCACTTCAAAATGTCCTTTTAATAAAAAGGATTTAGTATTTAACACTCCAGTTCATATGGATAAAATACAAAAGGCAAATGAATTGAGAGGTTACTTGAAATAAAAATTATGTACAAGGTATATTACTAAATCCTTAATGTGTGTTGCTTGATATGGCGCAATATAGCAGGCAATATCATTAATGGACTATTTTTACTGTGTTTTTTAATACTAAAATGACAAGGTTAGCATTTTTTTTGAATAGCCAGTTAAAAAACAATTTTCACATGACTGCCTCTAAGCACTTTGCACCCCCAATTCATATTTATAAGGCCTCTAAAAATGATCCTGAAGAAAAACCAGAGCAATCTGGTCTAGATTATTTCAAGAATGAAGGGGGCAAAAGGCTACCTTAATGAGTCTGCATGGGACCATTCCGTCTCACCAACCGTGTAGTTATGTATAAAAACTGCAAAGCTAAATGTTAATGCTCGTAAACAGTGCAAGAAAGCTCTGAAAGCACAATTCTTAGAAAAAAATGTAACTGCAAACAAATTAAAGTATTTTCAAATTACAGTAAGTGTATGTATAGTACAATAATCTCTGAACAAATATAAGATTATCAATTAACCAAAATTCAAGGATTCAATTTGGGAAATGGTATCAATGTTTAGAACAAAAACAGACAAAGTTAACACTTGCATATATTTGGGAAAAAAGTACAGAATAACAATTCCACTGTAATTCTTTGCAATGTGATACAAATAAATTCTGATAAGATATTCTAATGGAAAAAAAGTTCCAGTGGGACTTATGATATTCTGACACTCTAAATTTGCAATATTGAATACATAACAACTTTCCTCACTTAAAATGATTGCTCATCTACTTTCTTGGTTTTAATTCTTTCAAAAAAAAGAAAGCTTAACATTTCTTTATAATTTTCTGGGATTAAAAAACAAAAATGTTTAGCCCAGACAGCGTGGCTCAGCGGCTGAGCATCCATCTATGATCCAGGAGACTGTGGTTCGATTCCTGGTCAGGGCACATGCCCTGGTTTGTGGGCTCGATCCCCAGTAGAGGGTGTGCAGGAGGCAGCCGATCAATGACTCATCACTGATGTTTCTCTCTCTCTCCCTGTCCCATCCTCTTTCTGAAATCAGCAGATATTTTTTAAAAAACAAAACAAATAAAAAACCCCAAAATGTTTAAACACTGGTAATCCAGAAATATATTCTTAAAGATCTTATAGCTTGAAATTAGCTACTAACTTTTACCTTATACCCACTGAATGTGCAGAGGGAAAATCATATCTATTTGTATTCAACATCTGTAAAAAGTACATAAAAAAATAATTCTAGTTGTAACCAGATGACCTCTACGGTACTGAAGAGCTAATTCTCAAGATCCAAATCTATATAGAGCAACTTACTCATTCTAAGGCTAAGGTAATGGAGGTTCACATAAATTACTTAACTTGCCCAAGATCTCTCCACATTAGTAAATAAGAGTATTTCACCACACTGATCTTTAAGGCTTTACCTTCCAGCTTTAAAACTTCAATAAATTAGTTAACAATTACTAACTATAAAGAGCCCTGAAAATATTTTGTAAGGTATATGCCAGATTTATTATACGACAATTGACCTTCAGAAATTAGCATTTCAAACTTACACTTAGTTCGTTAAGTATGTGGTTCAAATTGATCCAATTTATTTCTAAACAGAAAATGGTTAACAGTTTAAGGCACTCATTGTTAAGCACATAACAATTAATTGATCAACAAGTGAAGAAAGTAGATACAATTTACGTTATAAAGCCATTACATAATTTGGAAATGTGAGGTATGGTTCAATATGCAACAAATCTCAGCAAACTGTAGAGATTTTTCTACTGAGAACCAAAGGTCATGGCTTTGTCTAACATGCATAGCAAAAAATGATTCCAGAATCAGACTGGTCAAACCAATCTTTAAGGCAGGGCAGAGAGAAGCCCAGGACTAGTTGTTTTAATTCAGAATCATATATACTCAGTGACAGAATAATTCCTGGAAACATTTCTATAGCAAGCATGTACATAGCCAGTGCCTAAATTTCAAGTGCTATCCAGTGTGATTTACATGAAATGCTAAACATATTTTTCAAAACACATACATTACAGTAACTCTGAGTTATCAGTACTACATCAATGTCAGCATTTAAGCACAGTACAAAATGAATACTTTACCAAGAACTGCCGGCACATTTCAGACAGAAGCCAAAACATGTAGCAAAAAGGAAAAGGCACTAACAGAAATTGAGGAGAGAAGAATAAATTACAGCTCCATAATTTACTGAAAGTGTAATTATGGTTGGATTTTTAAAACTGTTAAAAGTGATCACTAAATATTCAGTAAACTACACAAGACAATGTAAATACTATATTACCTGTATGTATCACAAACTCCTAATTACAAAATGCCAATTGACAACAATTCTTTATATTACCTCCTGATCAAATGTATTGTATAATAAATGTAAAAATCTTGTTTGTGGATGCTAATCAATGAGAAGCACATTGTCTTAACTTTACAATTTAAATTGATCATAATTCAATATTAAGTCTCTAGGTTTCAGAAAATTTTTTGTTTTTTAATATTACATAGTCATACCTGCCACTGCAGCTGAAATCATGTGTACCTGGGTAGAGTCAGGATCAAATACACCATTTAACTTTTCCTTGCAGTTTGAATAAGCAGCGAAGTATATTGCTCTAAAATAAAGATTTAAATTTTATCAATAAGCATGTTGCTTAATTAATAAGATTTAAGTGGCATGTAAATTAATCTTTATCATTTTAGAATAGAGAAATCTAAAAACATAAAGTCTTAGCTGTATGCTCCTGTAACCACAGGTTAATTTACACATTTTTCCATGAAGACCCTGATGCACTTTTTGTATCGACTCATTAAGAAAAAGACAAACTCAAATGTAAATAAAGTTCCTCAGACACCCCCTTCACCGTGCCCCAATACTTTGAGAGCAACTGAGTATAACTGAAAGTTTTTGTGTAAAATTTTGAAAACACACGATAAGGCTGGAAGGCTTAATTAAATATACTGAATTTAGGAAATGTGGTATGTTTAGTCTATTTGGAAAGTATTAAAAGATATAAACAGTAGCCAACATTGGTAATACATGGTTGAAGAGCAACTAATTTACTATTTAAGAACAAAAATATAGCATGTCTTTTCAGAAGGCAGATGAGCAATATTCATTAATTTTAAATGTGCACAAACCCTTTTATTCAGAAATTCTACTTTTAGGTAACTATCCTAAAGAAAGAAATATACTATAAGCATAACCAATGGACAAAGACGATAGTGGGGCGAAGGCCTGGGGTGGGACAGAGGCTGGGAAGAGGGGTGCTAAGAGGGAGAAAATGGGGGACACATCTGTAATACTGTCAACAATAAAAAAAAAGGAAAGAAATATACTAATTTAAGTACTCAAAGATAAAGGTAGAGTGAAGTTCACAAACTACTGGTGTGGTTTTTTTTGAGTGGGAAGGAGGGAGAGAGAGAGAAATATGGATGCAAGTGAAAATATCAATCAGTTGCCTCCCACATGCACCCAATGGGGGATTCGAAACCAAAACCTGGGTATGTGCCCTGACTGGTCATCAAACCCACCACCTTTTGGTATATGGGACAACACTGCAATCAACTGAGCCACACCAGCCAGGGCACAAAACCATTGTTTTTAACAGCAGAAATATGAAAATAAATCTAAAGGTTTATCAATTTAGGAAATGCTTATTAATGATGGAATAGTTATACTATGCAATTTTTAAAAAAACTCTACATATTTTCATGAAAAAAGGCTTTAAGACAAATTGGGCGAAATATTTTTAATGATTCAATATATGTAAATGATAGTAAGTCTACATTTTATGTACATGGTAGGCTAGAAAAATTAATGGAAGACTATACACCAAACTGTTTATTAATGATAGATTTGTATAAGGAAAAGAGTAAGTGTGTGTAGGAAGGGAACGTGCATTGGGTGAGAAAGAGGTGATGTGTTTAAGGTATAATGCCAAGCTTTATGCTATATGCTTTTTTTGTCCTTATAATAAGGCTGAAATTTGGGGTAATTTTTAGAGAGAAAATAGCCCATAAAAAGTTCAAACCTAATAAATAATGAGACATGGGACGGGTACACTGTTTGGATACAGTGTACGGAAGGCTGGGTATGCATTTTCACTTTGAATGTGAAATCTGCACGGTGTTCTATCATGGAAGAAGTCAGTCTAAGATAAAAAACATATCCAAGAAAAATGACAAATTAATGTATGAAGTCCTTTTTGGCTTCTTTAACAGGGACTGAAATCATTCTATCTGTTTAGCTTATTTCCTAAATCAAAAAATAGGGTTAGTTCTAGAGATCCAGATCTTCCCCTTTCTTTCTGTTAGTTTCTTTATAGTTTATTCTTTGCCTCTTAAACCTGGTGCAAAACTGCTTCACACTGATCTCACTATGAGCTCCTTTGTAACTGTTATACCATAGTGCTTTATCGTTACCACCTTGACTTAAGCATCTCCCCTCATTAAGCTTGAAACAAGAAAAGATTGAGACAATTTTGCTTAAATTTTTTTTTTTACCTGGAAGGAGCCACCCCCACCAAATTGGGGCCTAATCCTCTAAACAGGGAGCGAGGCCCTTCTTTTTCCAAGATCACCCTGAAAGAGAAAAATATTACTTATATGAACATCTGTTTTTCTTGACATAGCATAAGTTACTGAAGACTGATACTAGATTTACTAGTGATAACAATAAGAACTCCATTTAGATTATGTTCTAAAAGTTTTAAAGATGTAACAGTATAGATTTTTACATTTATTTTCATATTGTCATTCTATGTTTATCTTTAATCACCTCCATTTTACTATCTTTACCAGCAAATTCAATTCCCAATTAGACATGTAGTTCCCTCCTAATATTTAAGGTCCTTTCCACGATATTGAACAATCTCTCAGTACTGCAGCATTATCTCATCCAACCATTCCAGTGAAATGCTATGGCAAAATCTAACATCCTTGAGGGTACTAAAATGTTTGGCCTGCTACCATTTCTCCCCCTACTCAGTTAACATTTACTATATAGAATATTTAACATCTACTACAAAGACTAAGCAGAGTAAAAAGATAGAAAAGAGAGGGTGAGGCCCTTGCTACTGAGAAATCTGTGGATTGTGGAAATAAGAATTATATTGAAACAAATAATTTAACAGAACATATTAATAAGCAAATACTATACAAGCTAGATACATATGCTCTGTAGGGGAAGGAAGAGGTGCATGTCTAAGGAAGGAAGGCTTTCTGAGGGTGAGTTATTAAATTAAGTTTTGGAGATAAGAAACAGAGATTGAGGAAGAGTAGCATCTTAATTTAGACCCAACAGGCTGGGCCAGTGGTTCTTAAGCATCTATATGCCTAAGAATGATGTCTTGAAAGGAAACTGAGTATGATGGTTAATTAAGGATTTGAGTTGCAGGTCCAAACTTCTCAATATGAAGCCTAATTCTGGTAGCCGAGCAGCTGTGAAACCATAAAAACATAACTTTTCTCTTATCCTTATTCTCATCAGCAGTAAAAACAGAAAAACAGTACTCTCATTTTGGGGGGTTACTGTGAGGAATAAATAAGTTAATATATAAAAAGCTTAAAAGAATACCTAGCTCACAGTAAGCACTTGTTTAAAATGCAGATTTCTCTGATCCCGCCCTCAGAGTATTCTGATTCAAAAGGTATAAGAGAATGCTTAGCAATCTGCATTTTCACCATGCATCCAGGACTGACACAGGTCCTGATACACAACCAGTTTTTTGTTTTTGTTTTTTCAAATTATAAGAGAAGGGCACTTGGAGCTTAGGAGAGGGAAAGGCAAAGGTAATGTGCATGGGGAGAAGAGGAGGAGGGTGGAAAAAGTCCGGCAAGAGGGAGAGGGCGCCCAGAACCAGTTTTGATAAACTAGATTAGACAGAAGCAGAGTTAAGAATGACAAATTATAAAGCACATTTTGAAAATTCAGTGTTTGTTAGCTCTTTCTGTATCACAAGTCCCCTTCAGAAATTAAGGAAGGTGTCCTTTTAAAAAAATACACATTTGCAAATACAATTTTGCATACAATTTCATCTAATTTTTATATACCTCTTGCAACTCAGCCACGAGCCATCTAAGAAACTAAGAGAGCCTGGGGGGATTCCTAAAGTTCCTGGTTAAGAAGCTATGAAACACTTCACACCCACAAGGAAGGCTGTAATAAAACAGACACAAAACAAGGGATGGGAGGATGCGCAGAACCGGGAAATCTCATTCACTGGCCTTGGGAATGTAAAATGATGGAGCCACTTTGGGCACAGTTTGGCAGTTTCTCAAAATGTTAAACATAACATAAAATTACCATATGACCCAGCAATTCCATTCCTAGTATATCCCCAAGAGAAATGAAAACCTATGTCCCTATAGTGGCATTATTCATAATACCCTCAAACTGGAAACAAGCCAAATATCCACCAACAGATGAGTAGATAAACAATGATATATTTGGCAATAAAGATAAAATCTTTTGGTAGAGAAGGTAAACACACAGTGTGAGTTTATTTGCTACTACAAAATAAACACTATTGAACCAAGTTCAAACAGACTATGTCCCAAAGTGAGTTGATAAGGCAGACACACAAGGCATTCAGTTACATACCTAAGTTTAAACATGTAAAACCTTGTTTCAACAGTTTTGAAATTTCAAACCCAATTTGTAACATAATGAAGTATGGTAAAACATAAAAACCAATCTTTTTTAAAACATCAAGAAATGTTAAACACTGAATCACATTTTAAAATCAGTAGAAGTCTGCTTTAACTCTCAATTATTGTTTAGGTTACATAAAAGTCACAGACTACCATTAATTAAATGTACTTACTTAATTCAAAATAAAATACCTATAATAGTTTTAGCAAATAAATCCACTGGATAAATGCAAAAAATATTCCAAATATACACGAGTCAGAAATAATACATTTTATATTACCCAACTAACTGTTCCTGTCCACTAGGGATGATCGTTTTTAATGAACACATTCAGAGTAACTCATTGTTTGTAAAAACTTTAAAATATGACAGAATATAAACAAATACATTCACATTAAGGTAAACAGACTAAAAAAAAATAATACTGTGCTCTCACTTTAGGCAATGGAGAGGTCCAGGAGACACTACTCGGTTGACACTGGCTCCAGCCATGGTGTTCAGCTGTACTTCAGAGATATAAAGCGTCAGAGAAGATGACTGTAGCCGTGTTTTTACAACTTCCAGTGGACATGTCAGAATAGCTCCCACGGTACCTCCACATCTACAAAAAATAAAAAGAACAAAATTTAGCTACTTAATTCATAAGTTAGTACACATGTAGGCAATTGGAGCTTTGCCAAGGTACTAAAACGTAACATTTACTATTTTAGAAGACTAAATAATTTTTTAAATGTTTCATTTAGTTGAATGCCTACAAAAACACCTTTGGTAGCTAGAAGGAACTGAGCTTAATACCTCACAAGAGTTAGAAGACAAATACTCAAGAAATTTCCTATCTTGTACCCTTTCTTATACAGCTACTAAAGGGTATGTTCCACAAGTTAAGGGAGTAACTAAAAAGTAGGGAACACCTAAGACTAATACAATGTTATATGTCAATGATATTTCAATTACACAGGGAGGAAAAAGAGGGAACTGAATATAAGACAGAATAACCCAGGAGAGGGAGAACAGAGTCCCAACATGACAGTGAAATGTCAAGACTTAGAAAAATAACCAGGCCAGATAGGATTAGGATGACAGGGTTCAGAGGGACAATCTCCAGGGCGGGGAAAAAAGACTAAAAGGCGAATATATTTGACCTTATGAAAATATTCAAGTATAAGTACTCACATAACTAAACAAACATTTTAAAATGTAAGGCAATTATTAACTCCAAGGGGAAATGAAGTTATTCAAGAAAATGAAGTTATTCAAAATGAAGTTGTCAATACACAACTTAGCTGTGCCATCGATATTTAGTCATAGTAAGGTAAGCACTGACTACTGATTTAACAAAAAACTGTGATGTAAATAACTACATACCGAGAGGAGGGAAAGAGGGGAAACAAAGAATGGTATGCTGTAACTAATCCTCATCTACCAGACAAGAAAGTATAAAGAATATACCAAAGGAAATAGCTAAGACCTACAGGAAGTTCCTATTAGGGAGATGTGAAGAAAGAACTGGGGAAATGCTGGTTTTTATTATTTTTCAGCAGTTTTTTTTAACCTTTTGAATACATTTTTTAATTAAAATTTTAGCAGTATTTTTAAAAAACAGCAGGTGTTTTTAACTAGAGAATGTAGTTGATATTTCTGGGACTCAATGGACCCCATGAAAGAAAGGATGTATATAGTATGCAAGTATCTTTGACTCAGAACTTCAAAATAAATCCAGAATCTTTTTTTTTTTTTTTTTTTACATATACCTTTATTGATTTCAGAGAGAGGAAGGGAGAGGGGGAGAGAGAGAGAAACATCAATGATGAGAGAGTCATTATCAGCTGCCTCCTACACACCCCCTACTGGGGATCGAGCCCACAACCCAGGCATGTGCCCTGACCCGGAATCGAACAGAGATCTCCTGGATCACAGGTCGAGGCTCAACTGCTGAGCCACGCCCGGCTGGGCTAAATCCAGAATCTTCACCACTTCTCACCATTTCCACCCTGGCCTAAGGCACTGTATCTTTTTTTAATTATTGAATTTACTGCAGTAGCAATGGTTAATAACATTATATAATTTTCAGATGTCTAAAACTATAATTTGATTCTGTGTACTCTACTGTGTATAAGCAACTACATCTTACTGAGGTTACTGCAGTAACCTCTTAATTAGTGTCTCCCTGCTTCTACCCTTGCCCCAGCCCCTCTAATTTATCTTCAAAACAGTAGTGAATGATTGTATAAAAAACTTTAGTTAGATCAGTCACTCCTCTGCTCAAAACTTCCCAGACTTCCTAAGTCACAGAATAAAAGTCAAAGTCCTCCCAATGGCCTACAAGATCTTACACAATCTGCTCTTTACTGGTCCCTCTGACCTCATCAATTATCCACCTTCTCACTGCTCCAGTCACACTGGCCTCTGCAATAACTTAATTACAGTTGATCCCTGAACAATGTGGGGGTTAGAGGTGCTAAACGCCCCCTATCCTCATACAGTTGAAAATCCACATATAATTTTGGACTCCCCCCAAACTTAACGACTATATTAGAGTTTAATACACCAAGCATGATCCTACCTCAGGACCTTTGTTCTTGTAGTTCCCTCTATAACATTCCTGCCTGGATTATGGGAATGGGTTATTACCACACTGCCTTATCTTTGCTCAGCTGTCACTTCTCAGCGATGTCCTCTCTGATCACCCCATATAAAATCATACCAATTCTTTGTCCACCTTCCTTGAACTATCCTTTTCTACAGCACATACCACCACTTAACATACTAAATATTTTATGTACCTTTTCTTTTGTGTCCCCTTATGCTATAATGTAAGCATCAGGAAGGCAGCAATTTCTATCCACTACTGTGAACCAGAACCACTGACAGCAAACATTCGTGTTGAATGAATGAATAAACACTGTATCATTTGATATCCTAGGATTTAAGAGATAGGAGAGAGTGTATCTGGTCCAACTTCCTTATTTTGCAGGTGAGGACACAAAAGTCCTGAAAGGGAAAATTACCTGTTCCAGGATGACGGCCAGTCACTTAAAGAACAAACTGTATCTCCTGATTCTTAGCCCAGCTCTTTCTCTCCCTCTTATCAGTGGCTTTCAATCTTTGACTTCAACCCATGAGAAATATTTTATGTCAAGACGCAGTATACCCACACGTAAAACATTTCAGGATATAGGGGTGGGCAAAAGTAAGTTTACAGTTGTGTGTAGATGAAACAGAATTTATTCTAGTATTATTTTCCATATGAACACGTTGGTCATAAAGCAACCACATTTATTTCATAATCCACTAGTGAGCTGCTATGAAATTTGAAACACTGTTCTACACTAATTAGATAAAATTTAACCAGAAAGGGTAGGAGGAAAATTGTTTTTCTGCATTATTACACATCTCGCATAGCTTGTGGATAGAGGTATTTTTATGGGCTGGTCAATTTAGTGCAAGATTAAAGCAGTGTGCTACTTAATAGCTGGGGGCTGAGGACAACAAATTCTCAGCTTAAAATTAAATGGATGTGAGCACAACTAAAATATATTAGATATATATTGCTTGTCTCATTTATGAATCCAGAAGACAGGGCAGCACAATTATTCTCTTAAGCCAAGCAAGTCATAAAACAATTAATGGAAAAAACTAGAAATTATTTTTAAAACATTATATATAAAAATCTCATAACATTTAAAATTATGTCTTATTCCACTCCCCCACAAGTTTCTTAGCAATGAATATTGATTTAATATTTTTATTGATTTATAAGCAAATCCCTCATGAACACCAATGTGCATAGCCAATATAATGCTTTAAAAAAATCAGCAAGATAGAAATGTATAATATATTGAGGCTGTGAAGAATCCAGGATCAAGGAGGGGAAGAATCTGGAATCTAGAAGGCCACATGGAAGATCCTGTCATTTGCAACAACAAAGACATTATGCTAAATGTAATAAGCCAGACACTGAAAGAAAAAGACTGCATGATCTCAACTTTTATGTGAAATCTTAAAAAGTTGAATACATAGAGACAGAGACTAGATGGGCAGCTACCTTGGGTGAGGGGGTGGAGAAATGGGGAGGTGCTGGCCAAAGGGTGCAAAATTGCAGTTATGTAAGATAAATAAGTCTAAAGTTCTAACGTACAGCATAATGACTGTAACTATGCAACTGTAATGAATATTGGAAATTTGCTAAAAGTAGATTTTAGGTACTCTCATCACACAAAAATGTTAACTATGTGAGATAATATGCTATAAAGTAATCACTATGTATATCAACATGCTGTACACCTTATATATATACAGTTTTTTAAAAGGCCAAGTAAAGAAGCTCCTATAATTATCTAGGTACGAGGTATTGAAGGCTAACAATCATCAGCTGCAACTGAGATAAAGGGATACAGAGGCTTTCTGATATCCAACTATCGTCCCAAGTCTCACTGGTTCTACACTCAAAACTTCCTTTCATATTTCTCCTCACAATCCCCACTGCAAGTGCCTTAAAGCAAGCTGTCATTTTATTTCTTGCCTTCTAACTGGTCCCGAGTTCCTCTGATCCAGTGATATGGCCAATGAGTTCAGATCAGGTATGTCAACAATATAATTTGCTACTAATAAAGACTAAATTGGATGCTTTACTATTGAAAGAAAAAGTTATAGTTAAAAGTTACTCTCCGTTGCTTTAGATCACTGGTGGGGAACCTCCTGCCCGCGAAATCATTTGGTCTGGCCCTGCCTGCCAAGGCAACTGCAGGTGGGACTCAAAATTCAATAAATCTAGCTTTTTTCATAGCTAATTTTTAAGTTGATAATTCTGTATGGCACGGGAACGACATTATAAATATCCAAACGGCCCTTGGAAGAAAAAAGGTTCCCCAACCCACTTTAGATGCTTTGATTAGAAAAGAATTCCAAGGAGAGAGAGAATAGCGAGGTTTGATAGCAGAAGAGCACACAAGTTCATTATCCTGTAACATCAGAAATCTACGGGACAGTTTCTAAGGTTAACAATCTAGCCTGGCTGGCATGGCTCAGTGTTGAGTGTCAACCCATGAACCAGGTCACAGTTGGATTCCCAGTCAGGGCACATGCCCAGGTTTCCAGGTCGATCCTGAGTAGGGGGCATGCAGGAGGAAGCCTATCAATGACTCTCTCTCATTCATTGATGTTTCTATCTCTCTCTCCCTTCTGCTCTCTGAAATCAGTAAAAACATTTAAAAAAAAAAAAAAGAATCTAACAAAACTGTTAAATGTCACCATACCCTTGGTATACCCAGGTTAGAGTACTGAAACTATATATTCTTAGTGAAACTGTTTGGGTCAATGCTCATTTTAAAGTTTTATAGGTAGATGTCATACATTTTAAAGATATAAAAGGACAAGGTTACTTGGTGAGTCAGGCCATCATACAACTATGCAGTGATTTTAGAAAATATTTAGAACTGTTTAAAAATTCTGGCATGCCAGGTGTTCTAACTACTTACGGGCCTATGATCCCTTGAGTAAAGCAGTGGCTAAAACCTTCTTAGAATGAAGATTTTTTTTTGAAGCCAGGTACAGCGTAACCAAGAGACTTGCTAAAAAACAAAACAAAAAATCAGGTCTTAAAAGAAAGAAGCCTCTGGGGGCCTCAAAGTGCTCTCCCCCAATTCAAGTTATATCAACATATGAATAAGAAGTTTGAGGAAGTGTGAAGAGGATAGGAGGGACGTAAAAGAAACTGTTCACCAAGTATGAATATCAGGCAGATAGATCAGTTTCAGTTTCAGCCATATTGCCGCCAAGAGTCATCAATTCCTATGTCAGGTGAACAAACACAAAACCCCATCAGCAGGACAGCCTCAAGCTGCCGGGCAGCACTAAATCTTCCAGTGTCTAAAGGAGTTTTACTAACCACACCAGAAGAGGAACCCAAGGCACTCCAGGATTCTGCTCAGGAAAAGGTGGGTCATGGAAAAGAATTGCAATTCTAAGACTGTAGTAGTTAGACATATTTCCTTGATTTTAACCTTCTGAGCACATATGGAGCAGGACACTTGTTTTTAATATGCAAGGTAATTTATAAACGTATGAAACCTATTTTGATTGGGTCCACAATACTGCTGTGTGTGTGTGTGTATGTATATATAAAATAGATACTTTAGAAATATATTTGTGTTAACTTTAAGCAAACCTGTTTTGTCAGACAACTGCAGTGTTAGTTTTGTGAATAGGCTGAAATATTTTGTCATTTTTCTGTCTGCAAATCACACTTCACTGTAATTTCCTAATTAGGGTATTAGCCAAATTAAGAAATACCACTAAGGAGAAAATTCATTAAAATGTTAGGGAAGGAGTTTTTCAATCCAAAACATGTAACCTGTTTCTGAAATCCTATAAAAACCATTTAGGAAGTCTTACCAAAATTGTTTCTCTAGTAGTATATTTGTAGTTTCTCTGAAGCTTTAATGTTTAGGCAAGAAACAATACAAATTCTTGAAATGGTGAATGAAGGGCATACCCCACATACTTGACAGGCTAACTTATGAAAAGTCAGATAGATACAAAACAAAAAAAACAACACATGGTGACCAGAGTTAGCCTATAAAACTCCTGCAATGACTCCTCCCATTTCAGAAAAAGGTCAAGTCCTTTCTTTAATGGCCTAAAAATGCTCTACTCTGTCTATACTTGCCTCATTACTGTGCTCCTACGCTAGATCTTTTCACTGCCTGTTCCCTCTGAAGAATTAACTCTTTCTCCTCCAGATCTTTGCTCAAAAATCACCTTTCTTAATAAGGCTCATCAGACTCACCATCCCCGTATTTAGAAATACAATGCACTCCCACTACTCCCCCTTTATCCTGCTCCACTTTTTCATTTTTTCCATAGCAGAACACCTTCTAATTAATGATCTAATTCAATCCCCTTTTTCAGATAATTGTGGATATTCTTAAACACTACATTAAAACTGACAAGTGGTAGGTTCTTAAAGTTTAGTTGCAATTGGAATCTGAGCTATACCAATAAACTGGACACACTGCTACATTAAAATCCACTGGTTGGTCTAACATTCTGAATCTTCTACCCGTGCATGACTCTATAACATCATGCACTGGTCATATTGGTTCACTAGGTTATACAGGTCTTCCAAATGTCAATATATTTTTACAATTTAAAAAAAATTACACTTCCTATTAATTCAATTTCAAAATCTATAATTTTTGCTTGAGAACTCATATTTTATCATATGGAAAAATGTTATTAGTGATTTTCCTTGAAGCAACAGGCCCACTGCCTTCATTTTCTGAGAAAACATCTGCCAAATAGTCAAGTCTGAATAGTCAGTCTATCAAATGTTCTTTTAAGTAAGAAAGATGCTCATGAAAAGAGGCTAACTCAATTTGAGACTGAAGCAACTACAGAACTACTTTGGTATGCAGAAACACTTTATTCGTATTTCCCATTTTGTCACACAGATATAAAGATGAGTACTCAAGAGTCAAGACGTAATAAAATTACTACATTTTCTGCTTCAACAACATTCGTAAATGCAACTGTTTTAAACTGCTAGTGTCAACAACTACTAGTACAAGGTGACACTGTCTTGAAGCATGCCAAAGCATCAGCAGTTTTACCCATCAATGCTTTTGAACCATTAGTACAAATGCCAATGCGGCGAAAAAGCAAACAGTTTCTTAGTATTTTTAGGAAAATAGCTTTAACCTTTCAGACCAATAAAATGGAGCTCCCAGGGGTCCATGACCCACACGGCTGACACACTTACATGAAAAGTTTCAAGAATATGCCACATTAGGACAAGCAACTTCCCTTAGACTTGTAATCTATTAGTAAGAATGAAAGAATGCCTTTTTACAAGGAAAAGGTGGTAAAAATTATGAAAATAAGAGTATTAAACATAAAGTGGAAGGAAATAAGCTGCATTAATTATACTTTTAAGTATTCTACTTCTGCCCTGATTTACAAGGAAGCAGGTAAAGTAATTTAACAAATTTCTGGAGAATCAACATACTTGACACTGAAGTGGGAATTTCTTGCTGAATAATGAACAGATGGGTTAATTAATTCCATAACAACAAAGCTTTTTAGATAATCTGAGATATTACTCACTGCACATATTAAGCTCTCACTGTCACAGGAGCCACAGAGGAAAACATCCATCCACTTAAGTGCTGAGGGTTTAGTCTTCCCATTCGAGACTCTCTCAAATGGAAGAGAAAAAAATCGAACTGCCCAGTGGGCACATGCAGTTGACACAACACTAGACAATGTGTAGTTCTAGCAAAGAATTTAAAAGTATATTTCATATTGTTTATATATTCATATACAGACATAGAGTGTTCTTAAAAGTACAGATAAAATTAAGCCTATTGACATCCTTTTGCAGGCTGCTGTGAGTTGCCTCCGTAACTCAATTAACATAACCAATGAACTACAAACTCTGAATGTTAACTCGGGCAAAACATAATGGGACCAAAGGGTGTACTAATGAAAGCACGAGTTAGGCATGTGAGTATGTCACCCAGACCCAAGGTCCAGTGCTGGTCTGTTTCAAATGTTCCTGATTTAATAATACAGCCACTAGACTATTAAGAAATCTCTCTGAGAAATACATACTAAATAAATACTATTATAATCAGGCTCCACATTCAGACAATTTTTACCTAAGATTAAATATCACTGTAAAAGGTTACTTAGTTCTTTTAAAATATAGTTTTCAAAATTTAATCCAAATGATACCTGTGTTTGCCCAGGCAACGAGCTAAAAAAAAGATCTCTCCTTTTCTCTACCTAGTTATTATTAAAGTAAAAACTAAATCTTCTAACTCCTAATTTACTTGATTCTATTAGGATTAAAAAAAAAAAAGAAATCTAGTTTTCTATGAAGAACATCCTAAAACTGATTGCCTAAGTAAGCCACTGTGAGATATAAAAGAATAAGACATTTTCAATTAAGAACAATGTCACGGACACAGTCTGATTTGAATTTCCACAATGCTTAGCACACAGACTTCCCGAATATTCAACAGAACTGATTTTATATAATACAGAGCTGGAAGAATCTTTAGCGATCATTTACTTCTCATTTTCCCTGTATGAAAAACTGTTTGAGCCTGGCCAGGCATGGCTCAGCGGTTGAGCGTTGACCTGGGATCCAGGAGATCGGGGTTCAGTTCTCAGTCAGGGCACATGCCTGAGTTGCAGGCTTGATCAATGACTCTCTCATCACTGATGTTTCTATCTCTCTCTCTCCCTCTCCTTTCCTCTCTGAAATCAATAAAGATATATTAAAAAAAAAACAAAAAAAACCTGTTTGACCTTGGCTAAGTCAATTTTTCACACCTCAGTATTTTTTCCATATTTCGAAAGGGATGAAATAGATCATCTTTACCATCCTTCCTAGTTCTAATGTTTCTCTAAAACAGATAAGCTAGGTTTCACACTAAGTGACTTATGCAACAACATTTAAATGTAAAATCAAGACAAAATGCAAAGAAAGGGAATTTACAAGGCTGAGCATCTATCTTGTCAGGCCCTACATAGCAGCATCTCGTTTAATACTCGAAATAACCTGCACAGGCTAGTTTCTTCCCGGGAGGAGGGGCTCCTAAATCTATTTATGTTTATATGCTGGGAAAACTCCATTCCTGTTTTTAAAGAAAAAAAGCTAACCAGAAAGGCCTTTCATGTATTAATAATAACAAAGTGACTAATAATAACCAAGTTGATCCTAATCCAAACTGGGAAGTTGGTGCAATCAAGCTAACATTTCAAATAAATGTGCCTTCCTTTTAAGAAAACTTGATATATGGATCTACTTTTTTTTAAATATATCTTTATTGATTTTAGAGGAAGGAAAGGAGAGGGAGAGAGAGATAGAAACATCAATGATGAGAGAGTCATTGATCAAGCCCACAACCTGGGCATGTGCCCTGACCGGGAATCGAACCCTGATCGCCTGTATCCTAGGTCGAGGCTCAACGGCTGAGCCATGCCCGGGGGGGGCTGATGTATGAATCTTGAATGCAGAATAATAGAAATGTTAGGACCTACAGAAGGGCCTTAGAGATCATATAGCACGACGTCTTCATTTTACAGAGGAAGCAATTAAAAATCAAAGGGTTTGTCCATTTTTCACTCAAAATAGTAGCCAGAAGTAGTGCAGTCTCCTAACTTTCAGGCATTTGCTAGTGATCTAATTACAAAAGGGAATCCAAATATTTGCACAACAAGGCATGTTTGTAACATCTACATGGCCAATTGAGTTTTTAAAAAAATGATTTAACTTGCCAAGATGATCGGTAAGTGAATCAGCAACGTGGAAACAAACTTTACCTAAACTGGGTCTCACGGATTAAAAGAACTATTTTTAATGACAGAACGGTGGTTGGTCCATAATAGATGTGCACGAAATGTCGAATGAATGTGCCAATCCAAGGAAAGTAATGCCACCATTGGCAACAGATTCCACATGTCCAACTAAAATCAAGACATTGTGAAAAGAATTGCGTACGTATTACTTTAATATTCTTAAAAAGGTCGACTTAAAAACAAACTGTATGGCCTAAGGGGGTGCAACTTTATATGGTCATAGACGCAGAAAAAAAATTATGCCTCAGCTTAATTCACCGTAGCCATTTTTGATAACTCTTTATGATCCCACAGATAACTCCTAAACTTAAAAATGTTACGATTCTCCAAATAATTTGGAAGGAACAAACCTAAAAAGGAGACTAAACTGGCTGAACTTAAAATATCTGTAGCGCTCATACTGGCACTCTAAAACTTCATGCCCAGTCCTAATCCTGCACACACACTATAATCGCCAAAGCTTTTGGCCTCTCCGTACCCCCACACTTTCTCTTTTAAGAAAAGGAAAAGCAGCGGATGCAGCAGAGGACTGGTTTTCCAAAGAATCCGACCTCGCAGGCATTGCCGCTCCGCACTGTCTCTCGTAACCTGGAGAAGCTTGCGAAGGAAAATTTCCAGCAGCTAGAAACCCAGTTACTGCGGGAGAGAAAATACCAAAGTCTGTCCGGTGCCGGGGACCCTCCTCTCCCCGCCGCCGCGGGGCCCGGAAATCGGATGCCGGAGTCGGCGGCCCGGCCGGGCGGCCGCGACTCGAGGAGGCCCCGGAGCCCGCGCGGCAGGAGGGAAGGAGGAGGCCCAGGCGCCCATTTTGTCCTCGGCCTCCGCACTTCCCGCCCCGTTCTCCACCCCCCTTCCCGGCCAAGCAACCTACGTGAGGCCGGAGCGACACTCCTCCCGCGGGCCCGTGTCCCGGGCACCCTCTAGGCCTCCGCGCGTGGCCTGGGTGCACGCCGGCCCGAGACCTGGGCTGACCTCAGTCCCACCTGCCGCTCAGGCCCCAGCCTCGCTCCGGCTCCGCACGCCCAATACCTCACGTCCTTCCTCGGCTTCAGCCCCGCAACCCTCCCCGCCGGGGCCATCCCCCTCCCCTCATCCTGCAGACCCGAGCCTCCCCTCACCTCACCCCTCCGGCCCGCGCCTCAGGCCAAGGCCCTGGGCCTCTGCCCAGACCCTCCGCCCGAGCCCCCGCGCGCCGCCCGGACCGTACCCCCCGGCAAACAGATGCACCAGCGTGTCCCTCTGGCTCATTCTCTCTCCCGCATGTCCTCCGGACGCCGAGGCAGGACGCGGATCCGGCCGCCCGTGATGGCCGGCGGCTTCGGTCCCGACGGCGGAGACCGAGCTAGCGGAGACGCCGCTGCAGTAAGTAACCGGCGGGCCCTCCCCGCAGCGTGGAACCGCGCCGCCTCCCGCTCTAGCTCGACGCTCTCGCCCGGAGCCCGAGAGCCGCGCGGAGGCGGCGGGGCGGGGGTGGGCCTGCTGCGGGGGAGTGACTATTCCGCGACCCCCTCCCCCCGGGTATAAACAGAAGCTCCCATTGGTCCGCGCTGCTTGACGTCACGAGTTCGGCATGACTGTTTCACGTGATCGCTAAGGGTTCCTCAATGAAACGCGTCGGGAGGCGGGGCCGAGAGCGCGCCGGGAGGGTAGTAGGTCACTGTGCCCTCGCGCCTCGGCCGCGGGCGGCGTGGGTGGGCGCGCAGGGCCCGGGCACCGCGCTCGCGCCTGCGCTCCGGGAGACGCCGCTCCGGGAGACGCCGCCCGGGTTCCTGGCATCCCAGCGGAGTGGGGACGCGGGTGTGCCAAGGCTCAGATTTACCTCAAAAATACCCCAACTTTTTAGAGCAATTCTGGGCTTATAACAGAACTGAGATTTCCTCTTGACCCCCCGTTTGATTCACTTTTAAAGGATCGGGTTGATGACCCACATTTCTGCTGCTTAGCATCTACCGCAGAGTCATAATGCGTGAAAAGGCTCCCACAAGGAAACTCAGACGGGATCACAAACAACAGTACGGTGTTTACAAACCATGTTTGTAATAGTGGGAAATTGGCATCAAGAGGGGAATGGAGAATTAAATCATCAGACATTCCTATTGTGAATATTATGCAGTTATGACAAGGGGTGAGATAGATCCGCGTGTGGGGGAAAAATCTCCAAAGCCTACTGACTAAAATAGGCAATTAAAACACTAAGGTTTATTACGAATGAAGACATTTACTCATTCCTCTAATGGGCACATGTTCCTATGTATATGTGTGTGCACGTGCGCAGGGCGGGTTTACAGTCGTGAGTACGTGAAACAGAGTTTATTGTATCCTTTTCCATAGGAACAACTGTAAACCTAAACCTTTTGCTCCACCCTGTACACATACACACACATACACAAGGTCAAAGACTAAGGGAAAGAAAATATATTTTTTAGAGAGAGGAAGGGAAAGGAATATATAGAGAGAAACATCATCCACCTGCTGCCTCCTGCACCCCCCCTCCCCCACTGGGGATTGAGTCAGAGACCCAGGCATGTGCCCTGACTGGGAATGGAACCGTGACCTCTTGGTTCATGGGTGGATGCTCAACTACTAAGCCATACTCATTGGGCAGGAAAGAAAATGTTTTATTGCTCCAAAACACAGTTATTAAATATTGAAAATATTGGTTAATTAGTCATTATTTCTAAGGTGCAGAAAAGTACAGAGAGTAATATAATGCTTAATCTGTACGCATCACCCACGCTGATCAAATGTTAATGTTTTCCATCTCTTTGTTCTGTAACTGTCATTCCACCTGCAAGGCCCTCACCATGCTTTCCTACTCATATGTGATTATCCAGGGCTCACCTTCCTTTCCTTCCTGGGCTACTTCTTTCATGAAGTCCTCCCTGATTGCCTCAGCTCTCTATGCTCTTTTCGTCTCCTAAATTCCTACCAAACATGCAGACTACATGCCATGGGCAAGTGTTCATCCACTCCACAGTACATGTTCATCTGTAAAACAGGCATAAGGTAGTTGTGATGACTAAATGTGTCAAAATATGTAAAGCACCTACAGAAGTGCTATGTAAGGCATAAGTTAGAATAATTAGTAGTAGTATTTTACTGCCTTGTATTCTTTTTTTTTTTTTTTAATATATCTTTATTGATTTCAGAGAGAGGAAAGGAGAGGGAGAGAGAGAGATGGAAACATCAATGATGAGAGAGTCATAGATCGGCTGCAGCCCGCAACCCGGGCATGTGCCCTGACCTGGAATCAAACCCTGATCACCTGGATCCTAGGTCAACCCTTAACCGCTGAGCCACACCCGACCGGGCCTGCCTTGTATTCTTAATAACAAAAATGGCAGGTGATATTTCTTGAGCACTTTCTAATGTGCTAAGCTTCAATCTAAGCACTTTACAGTATTCTCTTATTAAACTCTCACAGCTACCCTGTAAGGTAAGTGATATTATCCTTCCAATTTTTCATGAGGAGATGGAAGTGTAAAATAATTAAGTGACTTGCCCAATATTATCCAGTTCATCCAGAAGGAGCTTTGGATATGAATCCAACAGAATCCATCTGATTCCAGGGCTTCAGTTGATGAAGAAATAGCTTCCCATTAGAGAGGGAAATTTGGAAAAAACCAAAAACGTAGAAATAAAACTTGGCACCCCTGCTGTACTCCCCCAAAACCTTTGCATTAATATTTAGTGGATATTTCTTTCTTTTTTTATAGCAGCTTTATTGAGGTATCACCCACATGCCATAAAATTCACCTATTCAAAGTGTACAATTTAGTGGGTTTTATTATATTCTCATGGTTGTACAACCACCACCACAACTTAATTCTAGAACATTTTTCTTACCAAAGAAGAAACCCCAAACTTGTTAGCAGTCACTCCCATCATCCTCTCCACCATCCCCTGGCAAACCACTAATCTACTTTTTATCTCTCTGGATTTGCATAACCTAAACTTTTCATATAAATGGAATCATACAATATGTGGCCTTTTGTGTCTGGCTTATTTTTTTTTTTTTTTAACTAAGCATAATGTTTTCAAGGTTCATTCATGTTGTAGCATGTGCCAGTGCTTCATTCCCTTTTTCGACTGAATAATTTTCCATTGTATAGATATGACACATTTTGTTTATCCTTTCTCAATTGTTGGCCATTTGGATTGTTTCCACTTTGGGGCAATTGGGGCTATTATGAATAATGATGCCATGAACATTTGTGTACAAGTTTTAGCCTAGACATATATTTTAATTCTCTTGGGAATATACCTGGGAGTGGAAAGTCTAGGTCATATGATAACTCTATGATTGACCCTTTGAGTAACTGTCATACTGTTCTCCAAAGTGACTACACCATTTTAGATATTTTTTAAGACAATAGCTTTAGCTTCATGTTTTTGACATAGTGAATGCCATCATTATTACATTTAATGAAGCTTCAGAAACTGGTAAGGAGGGAGCCAGAGTTTTCATGTGCAGTACCAGTTATTCCCATAATGAGCAATAACTATTACAATGTGACCATTTCCTTTTGAACCTCCTTCAGATGCCATCGTGGAAGGAGACTCTGCCCAGATGGAGTCATGAGGGCAGTTGCTCCTGAACGAAGGTTTGATGTCTCAGTGAGTCATCACTCCCATCAGCTCTTCTGTGTAACATTTCTAGTCAATGATGGGTCAAGGTTCTTCTGATACACAGGTGACAAGCAGAGCTAGCACTGGAAATAGATAACGCTCCCTGCTTCCAATCCCCGACCCACTGGTATTTTTACTGTATCCATAGCTTTGCTTTACAGGTGGAATCATAAAGTAGCCTTTTCGTATTGACTCCTTTCACAGCAATAGGCATTTAAGGTTCCTCCATGTCTTTTCACAGCTTGATATCCTACTTTTTGGCACTAAATATTCCATTGTCTGAATGTACCATAATTTGTTTATCCATTCACATATTGAAGGCCATCTTGGTTGCTTCCAAATTTTGGCAGTTATAAATAAAACTGCTGTAAACAAAAAAAGAAAAAATCATTTTCCTTCTGACTGGTGAAGCCATTGCCCCATGGTTTCTAGCTTCCAGGGCTAATATTGAGAAATTTGAGTTTATCTGTACCTCTGGTCTTTCTATATAATATGTTTTTTGCTCTTTTAACCTTGTAGGGTCTTTCCTTAATCCCTGGTTTGGAGAAATTTCATGACAAAGTGCCATGTTGGTGGTGGGGTCTCTTCATTCACTGCGCTGGGTACTCTCAGTGGGTCTTTTCAGTCTGGAAATGAAAATCTAGGATTTATCCTTGGAATGTTCTTTAATGGTTTGACATGTGCTAATTTGGATCTTTCAGCCCACAAAGCCAAAAAGTGTAGTTGATATTTTCTCTCCCCCACAGTACCTGGCAAGAAGTTAGCACTGGCTTAGCACCCACAGTCAGGGGCCAGTGGTTAAAAGCACAGATTTCTGGTTTGGCGGCAATGTGATGAGAGGCAGCACTTAACACACATTTGGTGGAGAAAAGAGCAATAACAGATTGATTAGCAAGTGGCAGTTCCCTTGAGTCTGGGGCTAGGAGAACCGGTTCAGCAGATTTCTACCTTCTCCAGCCTCCACTCCAGGCCATGCCCTCAAATACTACTTAGTAGTGCAGTGAGCAGAAGGGAGATGGAGAACAGCACTGGGGAGTCTCATTGTACTGGGGGTTGGGGTCAAAGATCAGTGCTGGAAGGAAAAGTCCCACACCCCCGTCAGCATTACTGTGGAAGGCCCTTAAATCTCCCAGAAACACAGGATGCTAAGAACTTTCTGTACTGAATGTTTCTCTTTGCTCAATTGATCTTTTAATGACTTCTTCCAGAATGTCAATGAAACCATCTCCATCCAACTTCTTGACCACAGTTAGACAATTTGTTTTTATGTCTTCACTGACTGGGAAATACCTAAAGTAGTTTCCACAGCTTTTTCATAATTTTGGCTCTGTAAGATCTTTACTTCCAAGCAAGACAGAGGATCAGAAATACCATTAAAACCAGGCGAAATATATAAGCCTATGGTTTTTAAGGCACTTGATAGGCAGTGAAAGATAATCCCTAAGAGACGGGTAACAAACAAAGCAAGCCATCAATTGCTCCAGTTTACTGCCTGGAGAAAGTTTCCAGGCTACAGAGCAGGACGATGCAACAGGCAGAGCCTTGCAGACTCTCTGGGTTGAGGACATGTAGCTGAGAGTCCAGAGAGACCAAGGCAGCTATGGTTTGTGGGACAGAGTGCCAGGAACCCCAGATATCTGCAGAGGGCCCTCCTTAAGTTTTAGCCTGAGTACTGATCATTGCGTGCACATGAAGAAACTACTTGAGGAAGGAAAAAACCCAAAACCTCCTCATAGTGATACTGTTGTAATTAACTAGTTATTAATAATAGGAAAGAAGCAAAGGGAAGGCCAGACATTACAGGCATGTTCCCTGCAAAACACTGGGAGAAGGGGACTGGACAAAGGGAAGATAGACACATGCCCAGTAAAGTGGGGATGATTAGGGAAGATACTTGCCTGGGGACAGAGATGGTTGACCAGAATGTGGCCACTGTAAGTGTGAGGAAATCTGGGATATATACTCCCCTAAACAAAGAAGCTCACTCTCCTGTTGCTCTTGGTTCCTCTCGGCATGCTTGGCTTCCTGGCGTTGTGCCACGCAGACCCCCTCACAATGGACGAATGGACTGCCGCTAGCCTAATGCTGTATTGGATCCAGCTGTAACAAGGAGTGGAAACTGGACGGTGGCCCTGATTTTAGCCCTACTGAAACCCCAGCTACACTTCTAGAAAGGAGGGATTTAATTCCACGCAAATAAAAATCACCCATTCTTCCGTGCAAATCTCAAAAATTATTTTTCTCCGGATATCTTAAGAAGTCCATCCCCAGAAGCACCTAGTGGGGAAGAGGACCCCCCACTTCACCTGGTAACAATAGAGTTAGAGGGAGCAGTACTTGGTATTCACACAGGGCCAGGAATAGTCCCATCAGTCAGTATGGGACTCTTACCAATCATGGGCATTGGGTACAGAACTCAGAAGGGCCTCCCTAGGGGGGAAGAATTAGCCCTAGATTAAACACTGTTCTGGTCCTGCCTAATACATCTTGAAAGTGAGATATGAAAGGATTAAACTGTGTGTAATTAAATGCAAATAAAAAGTATTTATAGGAAACAAATGTTCAAAGGGAAAGAGAGAAAGGAAGAAGCCCAGGGAAGGAAGGATGGCAGCTGGCAATGCTGGGGAAACAGAAGTGGTCCAGGAGGAGGTGGGGTATGGGAGGGGAAGAGGTCAAGCTGAAGACTTCTTCCTGCCCAGACCCCTGAGCAGAGGAAAGAGAACCTGACCTGAGGTGGCCTGCTGTGGGGTGAGGCGAGGCCACTCTCCAGCCCCAAGTGGCCTGGAGGAATGTCAGCAATGAACACCAAACAGAAGTGGTTTTGATTTTACTGGGACCACAGCACACATTGCCACCTTCTCTACAGAGGGCCCAGGGACAGTTTTAAGAAATAATCAACAAGGAGGCGGGAATGGCCAGTGTGGGGGGCAGGTATCCAGGGATTTTCAGAGGAGGTACAGCTTCTGCTCCAGGGTATTCCCACCTTCATAGGAACAAAAGGGCCCTTTTCCCTGTTGGGGAAGCAATTTCTTATTGTGTGAAGGTAACTGGATTGCTGCCCCTGGGGAATGGCTGGTTTGAGAGAGTAGATAAGTTTAGGGGGTCCCAAGCTAATGGTCTCTGTTCTCAGGGAGTCCCCAGTTTGTTCTTGGGGAAATTTCAGCAGTGTGGCTCACACAACCACAATCTACAAAGAACTCTAGGATATGGGGAATACGTGCATGAAGATGACTAGGGCAGCTTGCCATATTTAAAGAAGTCTTAGGTAGTATGTAGGCATCTCTTGTTTTAAGAGATGCCTATAGAGACAGACTTTAAAAAGCATTGTTTTTCAGATCCAAATACATATTTCAAATTAGTGAGGGGAAATGAATTATTCAATAAATCATGTTGGGATTACTACTGGCTTGTCACATCAGAAACAAACAAACAAAACTTGGGTTCCCAATTTCACTACTTGGATCAAAGCAAATTCCAGATAGATCAAAGATTTAAATACAAAAAGTTAAGCCAAGTTAAGAGAATGAGAAGACAAGCCACAAAAAATATTAAGACAGTTTGGCAGTTTCTTACAAAACTGAAATTCTCCTACCAGATGATTCAGCAAGTCCATTCCTTGGTATTTACTCAGAGAAGCTGGACAACCTATGTCCATACAAAAACCTTCACACAATGTTTATAGCAGTGTTATTCATAATTGCCAAAACTTGGATGCAACCATGTCCTTCAATAAGTAGGTGAATGGATAGATAAATTCTATTATATCCAGACAATGAAATATTATTTAGCACTAAAAGAAAATGAGCTATCAAGCTGTGAAAAGACAGGGAGGAACCTTAAAGCATATTACTAAGCGAAAAAAGCCAATCTGAGAAGGCTACATATTGTATGGTTCCAACATATGACATTCTGGAAAAGGTAGAACTGTGGAGACAGTAGAAAGATCAGTGATAGCCAGAGGGTGGAGGGGGGAGGCTGAATAGGCAGAGCACAGAGGGTTTTTATGGCAGTGAAACTGTTCTGTATGATGCTGTAATGCTGGCTATATTTTATTATACATTTGGCAAAACCCATAGGCTGTACAGAGCCATAAGTGAAACCAAAGGTAAACTATGGAGTCTGAGTGCTAATGATGTGTCAGTGTAGGTTCATCAAAGATAACAAATGTACCGTTCTGCTGGGGGATGTTGACAGTGGGTTGTGATTATGTGGAGACAGGGCGTATGTAAAAATTCTCTACTTTCCACTGTAAGCTGCTCTAAAATAGAAATTCTATTTTTAAAAATTTAAACCATCAGAAACAAAACAAAACAAAAAATGAACCCAAGCGGCTTTACTCATAATATTCAAAAACTAGAAAATCTCCAGCAGGTAAAAGGATAAACACACTGCCTAAGGCTCTTCTAGCAACCTGGCTTCTGATTAACCAGTCTATCCCCAGATTAGACTGGCTGGTCCTGCTGACCTCACACCTGGCCCCAAGCTCCTTTCCCTCCTGGCAGCTAGGTCTGGATCCTAAATAAAGACAGGCTGGCTTTTAGGTCAAGGTCAATTGGGTTGGCATAATGGTCAGACTTAGTTGGATGCTGTGTCCTGTCCCGAGCTATCTGGTCCAGGTGTGGCCTTGGGACCCTCGTCACCTTCCCCGGCCTAGTTTGAATGTTATTTATGCTCTGAGGCAGGTGGCTTGGTTGCCTTGATCCCTGTGCTGGCCCCTGGCTTCTCTGAGAGGAAGTCCTTTTCCTGTGTCCCCAGAGATTCTCCCCTTGCTTTCAAGCCAGTCATCGTTGGCTTTGCAGTGGCTTGTTTCTCTTTTCCAGGATCTTTCTACGGCTCTGAGCTCCTAGAAGGCCTTCTAATTCTTTCTGGGTACCTACTGTGAGCCAAGTCCTAACTAGATGCTGGGATCAGCCCTGCCCTCAAGTTGCTCACAGTTTAGTGGGATGGACAAACAACCAAATAGGCCACAACAAATCATGACTATGATACAAGGAAGCATGGGGAGAAGGGGAAGAGTGGGATCCTGGATGGTAGAGCAACTCACCCTGCTGAGGAGATCAGGGGAGATTCCTGCAGCGAGTGATGTTTGAGCCCTGACCTGAAAGGCAGACAGGAAGACATGCAGGGGAAGGTGCACCAGGCAGAAGGAATAACCTGTGTGGAAACTTGGAACAGGAGAGTGAGCTTGGGGGCCTGGAGGCAGGAAAATCCCACAGCTCATTTTCCTGTTTGGGGCTATGTTTGTCAGGACCATCCCTTCTATCTGGTGGTTAGGGCCCATCTTCCCCTATGTTAGCTATGTAATATGAAATTTAGCAGCTTCACACAACAGACATTCATTCACTCATACAGTTTCTGAGGTCAGGAAGCAGCTCAGCTGGGACAGTCTGACTCAGGGTTTCTCATGTGGTTGCAGTGAAGCCATCTCCTGGGCTAGAGTCCCCCTAAGGTTTGACTCAGGCTGGAGAATCTGCTTCCAAGCTCACTCACATGGTTGTTGGTAAGCCTCAGTTTCTCACCATGTGGCCTCTGCACAAGGAATGCTTGTAACGAGGTAACTGACTTCAGGGAGAGAGGGAGAGAGGGGGTGAGGGAAGGAGAAAGTGGGGGTGTATACGGGAGGCAACCAATCGATGTTTTTCTTTCACATCGATGTTTCTCCCCCTTCCTCTCTTTGTAAAATCAGTAAACATATCCTTGGGTGAGGATTTAAAAAAAAGAAAGAAAGAACATGGGCTTAGGCTGCAGACAAACCTAATTCCATCACTGGCCAAGGTGCTTAATCTCTCTGAGCCTCAGTTTCCTTCCTCATCTGTGAAATGGGTTGCTTTGAAGATTAAGAGATAATTCATACAAAGCATTTCCTGGAAATAGGTTGTAAAATTGGTACTTTCTTTACTTTTTCCCTTCTATGAATGGTACTAGTTTTAGTCTTATCACTACCATCTTCTTTCAAGATCCAACTCAATTTTACCTTTACTTCAAATCTATCACAATGGTCAAGCCAACATCGCCATCTCTGTTCCCTAAACTCAAATAACACTCTGAATCAGCTGTCCATAATTTAACATTTAATTACCTATCATCTTATGTTACTTTCTATTTATTTTGTATCAGTCCTGTCTTCACAGTTAGATTTTAATGGCCTTTTTCTAAGTGCCTCTAGTATAGTTCAATACAGTAGTCACTCAACAATTGCTTGGCAGTTGTCAAGACACCAGATGTCCTTGGGAAGCTGGTGGCAAAGTGAACCCCCTGCTCTGACCTCAGAAAACTTTCAGGAGGTGAAGAAAAGGAAAGGAAGAGGGAGCAAAGCAGCTAAGTACAATACTGTCGGGGATCTCTGCATATAAAGTTTTATTCAGTCTTTCTCTTCCAATGATTTTGTTGAGTTTCCAGATTAGCTGCTAAAACTATAATACAGCTAGCAATCAGCAAGGAAGCTATCAAACCAGGTTGGATTCATTTCTTGAGAGCAGAGTGAATTCATCTTACTTCTGCAGAGGAAAATAGGCTTTCACCCTTTAAAAGTGCTTAAAATACACCAATTTAATATTAATCTGAAAATATAGTGTAAACAGACAGCAGTGGTACTATTTAAAACACATACACACACCAAAAAAAACCCACCCAAACCTACGTTTTTTGCTGCAGTTGACAACATGTTTATCAAAGTGGAGACTATTTTGCAATAAGAAAAGAATGGTTCCATTAAGGCCTCAGCTCTATGGAATCTAGTGGCTGGCTTCAAGGGCTATTTTAGGGCCTTCGTGACATGTATAAACGTCTGTGTTGACAGCTCTAGCTTCCTGTTACCAAATGTGAATAAAATTAGTCTTCATCTAGAAAAGGAACTCACTGTATAAAGTTGAATTTCAGGGTTGGTTTATTAGTGAACCCATTCCTGTTCTGGAACGTGCTGGTGCGCACGGGAAGGATTTCCAGCACACTGCGTGTTGTTGGAAGCATTGGCAGAAGAATAACATTACAGCACTACTCTGGTAGTGACCCTGAGCAGCAGGTCGTTTTGTGGGTATCTGATGAAGCCAAGGAAGGGACTGTTCCCCAGAAAAATTCATAGTCATAAATAAAAACATGTGACGGTTCCATTGATTGCAGTGGATCCTAGGTTAAGACACTCTAGGGTCCAGTGGACCAGGGAGCTTGGAATTTTAAGAAGAGGCTGGGAAGTCAGTGGTGGCCTGGAGGCATGGCTGTGTCTCACTGCCTCCCTAGAAGCCAGCGTGGAGTGCTCAGGGGATGTGCAAATGAATGAATGAATGAAAGGCTAAAAACATCGTTAGAGCTGATGTCTCCAAGATCATGACAGAGGAGGACGGGTCAGTGGCTTTAGAAAAGAACCCCAATGCACGTGACAGCCTCACACAGGGCTGGGCAAAAGGAGGTTTACAGTTGGTGAGTACATGAAACAGTGTATTCTTGTGTTATTTATTTATCAATTATTGTATTATTTATCATTATTATGAACCTACTTTTGCCCACCCCTGTACATAATCTCTTTTGTCCTTTGTCATGTCTGTCCTCGTGATGAGCACAGCTGGCCTTGGTGAATGCAGCCAGAGAGGTCATGCCTACACCTTGACCTCTGACCCCGGTTAAGGGTAGAGAATTTAGACACAGCCAGAGGCAAACGTCTGGCCCCGGTTCTACCCTAAGAATCCCATGCCCTCAGGTGCTCAGTCTCCTCAGGGCCCACCCTTCGAGTCTCCCCTTTTCATGTGTCACTTGGCTGCCTGCAGGTGTCTTCCTTATCTTCCTGGCAACGTGCTCACATCCTTGGTGCTGTGATCTCAGGAGGCAATCTGACAAATTTACACCAGCCATTATATAACAGCTCAACTCTGTTACTCAAAGGGACAACTCTCTAAGGGTGCTAATTTGACAGGGACAGCGGGCGGGGGGTGGGGTGGGGTGGTGGAAGGGGTGTTGTGAATTGAGTAGCCTTGCTCAGGGTGGTGACATGCTTCCCTGCGATGAGCATTATGTGAGATCTTGGCGCACAGGTCTAAGCTTGGGTCCTGGCTCCTCTGCTCACCAGTTGTGGGATCTTAACCAAGTCATGTTCATTTCATTGAGCTTTAATTTCCTCTCTCTAAAGGGGGGAAATGAGTCTTCCAGCCCCCATAGGGTAGTTGGAAAGAATAGGTGAGTGTGTAAATATAAAAGAAACTGTTGGGCACTTGGCACATATTTTAATGACTATTATGCATGGACTAGCCTTGCCAAGACTGGGAAGGGTGATAAAGGTTGGGGTGTTGTGGAAAGGAATCTAAATAGTCCCATTGAAATTCTGGAATCTAAGGGTCAAGTTTGGAGATAAATTTCAAAAGTGATTGAACTCTGTGGTGTTCCCCTGTCCCCAAGCTCTGCCTCCGTTGTCCCAAATGGGCTCCAGGGCTTGCCAACCACACACTGGAGGCCACCCAGAGAACGTCTTCAGGAATTCTTGAATGACTCCTCCAGGCCTGGGCACAACAAAAACAGGAGTCCACATGTCAACAGGAGGCCAGAAGTGAGAAATGTGACCTGTGCTTTGTTCCTTTCCTTGTTTGAGACATGACTGGGGAAAGCAAACACTCTGTGTCTTGGACATTTGTGAAAGAGATTTGTGAATAAATGATGTCCAGGTCAGGTCGCATTTGGTCAGCCCCGTAGGATGTGCAGCACAGAGCAGTTTGAGGGAGGCCCTTGCTGACTTGCTTTAAAGATTAGAGGGCCAACCTCATGCATTCCTGGTAACTAACTCTCTTCACTGCTTTCTATAATAGATGCATCTTTTGAGATCAGAAGCACAGGGGGAAAAGCAAGGTGCAGTTCAGTACCAGACATAATGGAATATTTAAATGGAAATGTCCTTCCTGCAAGCAGCTGATGGTGCCACCAAGGGAGAGAGTTATTTGGAAGCCACCGGCCAAGAGGTGGTGGTGGAAGCTGTGGGAGTTGTTTGGCTCTCCGGGGAAGTGTGCTGAATGAAAGGAGGGACTCATACATCTAGTGATGTGCCAGCACGGTGGTGGGAGCCATTGTCCTGAGTGCAGGGATTAAGGTGTATTCTGTCTATAGATTATTTAAAAATAGTAATAAAATTGACTAAAAGCCTGGCCAGTGATGCTCAGTGGTTGGGCATTGACCTATGATCCAGGAGATCGCAGCTTGATTCCCTATCAGGATACATGCCCAGGTTTTGGATTCCATCCCCAGCAGGGGGGTGTAGGGGGCAGCCGATCAATGGCTCATCATTGATGTTTCTCTCTCTCTCCCTCTCCCTTCCTCTCTCTGAAATCAATAAAGACATATTTTTTAAAAATTGACTAAAAGTCAGTAAGCTTTTTATTATCATGAGTGATTCTAAACAAAACCAGGAAAAAAATTCTTTGCACAGTGCAGATGGCTTCTACCACCCAGTCACCCCACCCTTGGCACTTTTATCACCTATGTCTCCTTGCATTTGTTCAGTCCTTGCTTGGAGAATGACTTCCCAAAAGGGACAGCACTCTCCGCATGTGCTCTGACCAAGTGCCAGGCCTGTGTTTGCCTGAGGTGCTTAAACAGAATTGCAACATAGTGACTTTAGCAAAAAGAAAGATAAGAGTTTCTAGAGATGGAGAGATATTCCTGCACTGGGATCCAACCATGCCTGAGGATTTCCCTGAAATGATCCTTTACAGAAGCCAACAAATTCCCTTTTGAGCCTAGTTTGATTTGGGTTTTTGTCAGCTGCAACAGAAAGATTCCAATTATAATATCCCATTGATAGCTGTAGGCACAGGGACTCCAAAAGCATTTGGTTGTACACGAGGTGTTCTGATTTTCTCCTAGTGACTGGGATAGAAGCTGTGGTTTCTAGGTTTTTCCTGGTTTCAGTGACCCTTGTCAATACTTAGCAAACAAACACACTAGCAGGTCACAGAGACACCCTTCTGTACACACTAGACTCAATAGGAAGTTGCTTGGACCCCATCCTAGGCAATTATTTACAGAAGTTCTCAAAGCATATAATCATAGAGTCACAGTGCAGCGACCCACACCGTGAATGTAGCCCCTGAGTGCCTTTTTCAACTCATGGCACACACAAATTAATTACTAAAATTCTGAGGCACACCAAAAAATATACTTTTTGCCAATTCATTCACACCAGACGGCTATTGTTGTGTTGGCTGTTGTTACTTTTTTTTTTAATCTGACCATTTAAGGGGAAAAGGTCAGTGCCTCTGACTAATAGTCAAGTATTGTATGTTTTAAAAATTCTTGTGGCCCACCAGTGTGCCTCTTGCAGCTAACCGGTTGAAAAAAAGAGTATTATACAAAAAGTTGCTGAACTAGTTGAACTTGCATTTAGAGTAAAAAAATAAAATTCCACTGCATAAGCTTAGTATGAGGAGGCCTGAATCAATAGCATTGCACACAAGAAAGCTTTGAAGATAAAACTTTTAAGAAAGCAGAAGTTTTAGGGTTTTTAATTTATCTCAAGTCCAACTAACCAGTAGTTGACCCAGTGACTGAAAAAGCTGACGTTACAGTCCCAGGCGGGCCCTCTCTCCACAGTAGGAGGATGATTCCAGCACCTTCAGGCTTACAGGGTCCTTATAGGCCATGATATCTAAAAGTGGGAGGTTTTTTTTTTTTTTTAATGCCCAGTAATTCTTACAATTGGGTGTGAATAGGCCAGCTAGGATCCTGTGCCTATCCTGGAGCTAATCACTGCCCAGGGTCATTAGAGGTACTGAGGGACTCATTTGGGTCTCTTCCCCTATGGGTTGGGTCTCTTGCCCTATGGGTTGGGTCTCTTGCCCCGTGGGCCTCTTGACCTATGAGTTGGGTAGAGTCTGTCATCAACCAGCTTGCCCCTCTCTACTCCCCTAGGCTGGAAACCTGCAAACTACATTTCCCAGAATCTTTTCAGTTTGCTTCTGTCAGGCTCTTCCAGTAGGAGGCACCGCCAGAGACTGGAAGGTGAGACCCAGGGAAGAGCCATTTGCCCTGGTTTCTGGTGGCGCCTGAGGGGGTAGCAGGGAGAAGCTGGCCAGTGGCCTCAGGGGCGCGATGTCCCTGAGCTCTGGGTGACACCACCTTTTCCTCTATTCCTTCTCCAGCTCCAGGGTGAGTAAAGGCTTCCTGCCGTTGCTGATGTTTTGGTAATTTCTGTCTTTTGCTCCTTCCAGCACCTTATAAGCAATTCCCAGTATTAACTTCTCCCTGTTTAAAATATCTAGAGTAGCTCCAGAAAAACTTTCTGCATCAGAGCACGATGAGCTGGGATTGTTTCAGAACGGGAGCGGGAAGCACAAGCGTGATTACATTTTTATTTGTTTTAGTTAATTGATTAAAAAAGTTAATGGGGAAGGAATAAAATAAGCAAACATTTCCTCGAAAAAGACACACAAAAAACCTGCAGTGGTTTTTGTTTTCCTGATTGTACTAATTTGGTTTTCATCTTATTTTGTTATTAGAAATTCTTACTTTTTTATTAGAAAGGATTTTTGTAATGATAACAAATTATAGTGTTAACGTTGGCAGCAGGGAGGGCACACGTGTCACAGCAGCCGCGGGAGGGCGCTCGGTGCGGGGAATGTCTTCGCGTCTCAGAAGCTGCAGGGCCCTGCTTCCTTTAAGTCACATCCCTGCCTGCTGCTTCTCCTCAATCCAGCCCGAATTCTGGGAGCTGCTCCGTCTCTGGGGTTTCTGAAGAACTACTAACAATGGTTTGTTTTCATTCACAAACAGAAAATGGACTTTAATTGAACAGATTTTCTTCCTGCTGCACTGTTCATACCAAATCTTCAGAGAATCAGGTTCATCGCTAAAAAAAAAATAAATAAAATAAAATAATATTTTTACCCCTCCAAGTTGGGAGCAGGGATATAAAAAGAGAAACTGAAAATTCAATAAATACTGTTTTTTATCACTGCATAGGTTCAAAAGAGAAACTTCAGTTCTGAGAAAGAAAAACGCCGTGTGCTGATCAGAACACCGGCCTCCTGGAAAGGCTGAAACGGAAGGCTGAGGGTGACAGCTTTATCGCAGGCGTGAATGCAACACTTCGCAGCACGCGCAAGGCATCCGATTCCTGCTGGGCAACCAGATGCAATAGCTTATTTATGTCATTCAGTCGAGAGAATCATAATTTTTTTTAAGCCTCTGAGAAAAATATAATGTGTTCAAGCGCTCAAGAATAATATTCAGAGAAGCCCCTGGGCAGAAACAGTGTTTGGGTGAGAATGGGCTCCTCTGCTTACTGGGCCGACCGAGGTAGAGGGGAAGGGGAGGGTTGGGGGAGTTTCTGGTTACCCCTTGCTCCCCGCCTCTCAGATCCACTCCCTTCCCTACTCTTGGTCCAGCAGAGGACACGCTAGCTCTTGCCCTCTGGGGTCAGGTTGGGCTCAGCCAAAGGAAAACACTAGCGGGGGATTGGGAGGTGGAAGGAGAGAAAGGCCAGGCTGTTCGTATCTCCTCCCTCTGTGGCCGTGGTTCTCAAAGACTGGCTAGCACACCGGCATCGCCTGCATCGCCCAGGAGCTTGTGAGCAGTGTGAGCTCTTGGCCCTACTCCCAGCCTTCCGGGGGACCCAGCAGCCTGTATTTTACAAGCCCTCCAGGGGATTCTGATGCTCTCTAAAGTCTGAGAAACGCTGACACATGGCCGCAGTTCCTGTGGGCAGACCTTCCTCAGAAGCCCTGGCTTTTACTAGACTCAGTAATTCTCTCCCCTTTTTTTGTTCTTTCAGATCTGAGGGTAGAAAGGGCTTCTCGGCACAGGTAGTACTTCGGTAGCTACTCTTGTCAGTTGCTGTATCCCTGCCTTTTAGAACCTTTGTAAAGCCTTTGTAAAGTCTTTTCAGTTAAATCGTTTGAGTGAACTGCCTGATTCCTTCCGGGAGCATGCCTGTTACACAGAGACACCAACTGGGCAAAGGCTGGACCACAAAGTGTCCGTGGAGAGCAGGAGCACGGTCGGATCAGGCTAGTGGAGCACAGAGTGAGGCGTTTACTCGATTCACGCTCACAAGCCTCCTAGAGGTGAGTATGTATGTTTTACTGAGAGTCAACTGAGCCGGACCCAGACTGCACCTCTGTCTTAAATGGGGCTGGTTCTTCTTCCTGGTCAAGGAGACTCCTGGAAAATCCTACCCCTGAAGGCCTCATACAGATCACCCCTTCACCCCTGAAGCCCCATCGTGAAGTTGTTAGCAGCCTGCAACAAGGGCGAGGGGATAAAGCGAGACAGGTAGGCCACTTATGAGCTGTGTGATACTGGGCAAGTCGCATGACCTCTCTGAGCCTCAGGTTCCTCGTCTGTAAGCAGGGATATTAATGCCTGCTGTGTGGTGTGTGGGGAGGGTGACTGGAGGTGACGTATGTGGAGCACCTAGGCACAGAGTAGGAGCTTCATAAACCTGAGTGCCTCTGTCTTCCCCATTAAGGAGGGCTGAGGCAGATAATGTGATTGGCTAAGTGAATCAGGTTATGCTTTTTAGATAGATGTTGGTCTGGGAGCATCATATCTTCAAGGAAAAGGCACTTCCAAGAGGTAGAAACCAAGAGGACTTTTGTAAGCCCTGTAAGAACTTGGTCAGTTCTTGAGGCTTGGTGAAGGAGGGGCAGGGCTCGCTCTTTTTTGTTTTTTAAAGCAAGTTATACTCTGCGACTTAGCCCCAGTCTGTCTCCTGAGCTCTCCTTGCCTCCCTGACTCGGTGGCGATGGGAGGAAGGCAGTGCCCGAGGGGTGTCTGGGGGAGGAATGGGTTAGCCGAGTTCTCCTAATGTGACTTTGCAAGCTTGGCTCCCTCTGCCTGGAACAGCCTCCATCCTCACCTGGGTGAGCTCCTACTCACTCTGCTCAGGTACCATCCTGCGAACCTGTTTCCTGGCCCTAACTGCCTGAGACAGAGTTAGTTGCCCCTCTTCAGTGTCCCCCAGTCCCATGCATTCCTCAATTGCCACAGTTGCCATAGGGGTGGGGTCTGTTTCATCTCCACAGGCAGGCATTTGTCTTGCTCATCCCTGCACCCTGGGCCTAGCCCAGGGCCTGACACTTGGAGGCTCGGTCCTCCCAGATGGCCAGTGGCGCCTTTAGGAACAGCTCTAGGAGAGGACTTGGCTCAGGCCTGCTCTGTCTCCCAGGCTTCCCTGGTAAAAGCACGTACACATTCCTTTCCTCCATAAACATTGGCGAGTACCTGCTGGGTTCCATTTGGACGCTGGAGGTGCAGGAGTGGATCAGAGGAAGCTGTCTGGGAGCCTGCAGGCTAATAGGGAGGATGGCTGTGGCTAGATAATGCTAAGACGCAGCAGAAGCCTCAGTGGCCCAACAGAGCAGCTGTGCTGTGGGGATAGAAGAATGGTGACTCCTTGTGGGGATCCGGGAAGACTTCCCACAAGGGTGCTCTGTTTCCTTCATGCCTGGCAATATCTTCCTGACAGTTTTCAGACTGTTTCTAATACTGAGATAGCTGCTAGTGGTTAGATGGGGGGAATCACACCCCAAAAGCCCTGTCCTGATGCCTTTGCTTACTTGTCTATGGAGCTCAGTTCTGTGTCATTGTAGCATTACTGCCTAAAAAAAACAACGCTCCTCACCACGCCAGAAGATGTTTTAGCAATCAGAAACAAGTGGGTTTTAGAAATCTCAAGCAAGTGGGAACCCATTTGATATTTATTTGATCATTATTTTAAAATGCCAAAAGAGCTGGGCCTGAGTGGCTCAGTTGGTTGAGCGCCGAGGGGTTGCTGGTTTGATTCCCGGTCAGGGCACACGCCTGGGTCTTGGGTTAGATCCCTGGTTGGGGAGTGTACCGAAGGCAACAGATCGATGTTTCTCTCTCCCTTCCTCTCTCTAAGCATGTCCTTGGGTGAGGATTTTAAAAAATAAAAATAAAATAAAATGCCAAAAGTAAAGAAAAAGTTTTTACAATATGTGTGTTTTAAAGCAGACACAACAGAGATTACACTAAGTGTCAAGGAAAGATGGGGGAGTGGTGGTGCGATGCGTCAATTGAGGGGGGTGCTCTTTCAGGTAGAGACGGCAAGGAATCCTTTCTGTGGAGGTGATGTGAAGTGACAGCTGAAGTATGAAGAAGAGCCAGCCATGCAAAGGCCCTGAGGTCACAATAGCTGGGCGTGGCCTAGGAACTGTCAGAATAGCCGTGTGACTAGAGCGCAAATGAGCACGAGCAAAATGTCGAGAGACGGAGGCTTGAGAAGCACTAAAGGGCCTTGAAACCACAGGATTCTGTTCTCTGGGAGTCACTGAGGGGTATGAGGCTAGGGATGACCTGGCCAAAATGATCTTTTAAACAGAGGAGACTGCAGGCCTGGGCCAAGGAAACTACAAGATGAGCTGGGAATATTTTGCTGTGCCAGAAAGCAAAGAAGTACTCAGAAAGTGATGAGAACCTTTCAAAAGGACACAGGGGCCAACTCGAAAGAGCTCCCAATGGCTAGATCCAGGACGATTTGTGCAAGAAATGGAGTGATAGTAATGAATTATAACTCATAGAACAAAGTAAATACCCATGAGTTTATACTGAACAAATAAATATATAAACGAACAGCTCTTCATTATAGGAGATTAACAGAAGAAATGATGGACATAGAACATCACTGGACACACAGTGCAGTAATCATTGTTGCAGGCAAGAATCAGCACTTAATCCAAGTTAGTGGGCAAAAGTATGATGAGACAGATATTTGCATAGCCTCTTAGTATCTCCCACAAGATACTTGTTGATTTCAGAGGGAAAACTCACAAATTTATAGAGGAGAAACCTGGGGACGCCCCTTAACCAAGCGATCACTAATACTGGGAAAATCAACACCATGCGCTTTCTGATAAGATGACTGAGAGGGACACAGCATCACCTCTGCGGTGTTCTTGCCCAAAATGCATAACTTGACATTAGTCATGAGTAACATCCAACAAATTCAAATAGAGACATTCTACAAAATAACTAGTCTCTTCTTCAAAAATGTCAAGGTTATAAAAGACAAAGAAATGAGGAACTGTCTCAGACTGGCAGAGGCTAAGGAGACAGGACAACTAAATGCAATACGGGTTCCTAGACTGGATTCTGCAGCAGAAAAAGAACATTAGTAGGACACCTGGTGAAATTTAAATGAGGTCTATAGGTTAGTTAATAGAAGAGTCTAAATTTCTTGGTGTTGATGATCATTCGATGATTGTGTAAGATGGGGAAGGGCACATGGGAACTCTTTGTACTACTTTTGCAACTTTTTACACAAGTGTGAAATTATCACAAAGTAAAACATTAGACACAATAAATAAATACATTTGAAAAATCACATGGTGCACACACACAGAGACACACAATCCTGGGTTGGCTGCTGTGTGAAGAATGGGTTATAGTGGGTAAGAATGGAGGCAGGAAGACAAGTTATGAGGCCCTTGCAGGTGAATGAAAGGCTGGGAATGAAAGGCGACGACTTGGATGCGAGTAGCGGCAGTGAGAATGGGGAGGAGTGGAAGATACAATTTATATACATGTACATTTTTAAATTGAGCTTTAATTCACGTCCCCTCAATTTCACCATTTCAAAGTGTGTAGTAATTCAGTGGTTTTTAATATATTCTTAGAGCTGAACAACCATCACCAGTATTTAATTCCAGAATATTTTTCTCACCCCAAAAGAAACCGCATACTTCCAATTCTCCCAACTCCCCCCTTGCCCATCCCTTAGCAACCCCTAATCTGCCTTCTATCTTCGTGGCTTTGCCTATTTGCTCTTTTCTGTCTGGCTTTTTCACTAAGTGTAATGTTTTCCATGTTGTAGCATGTAAAGTTTATCCATGTTGTAGCATGCATCAATACTTCACTCCTTTTTATAGTTGAATAATATTCCATTGTATGAATATACTACATTTTGTTTATCTAAAGAAGACCCTTCCTTTTTCCTGGGGGCTCTTTTCGAATCACAGGAGATGAGCCACCTCCTCCAAGTGGATGATCCTGGGGAAGGTCACCTTTGCAGTCCATCGACATGGAGAAATCACACATCTTATCTTCCTTGGTTTGGAGAGCTCCGGGGGAGAGAGTAGGTGTTCTGTAAATATTTATTGTCGCCCTGCTGTTGTAGAAACCAACCACAGGGAACGATGCATGGCAGCTCTGTGTTGTGGACTCCTGAAGAGCTCTGTGTTCTGCACAGTAGTCCAGTGCCCCTGTGACTACTAAGCATCTAAAATGTGGCTAGTGCAACTGAGGAACTAAATTTTAATTTTATTTAATGTCAGTTAATTTAAATTTACATTAAAAAACCAAAACTTGACTCAGTTATTAGTAAATGTTTAAATATGTTTAGGATAATTTGAGTATATGGTTTACTTTTTCAACTCTGAGTTTTATAAAGCATACAGATCAAGTATTTTTGATGAAAATTTAGCACGAGATTTAAAAAATATATTTTTTTTATTGGTTTCAGAGAGAGGAAGGGAGAGGGGGAGAGAGAGAGAGAAACATCAATGATGAGAGAGAGTCATTGATCGGCTGCCTCCTGGACGCCTCCTGCTGGGGACCAAGCCCCGCAACCCCGGCATGTGCCCTGACCTGGAACTGAACCTCGATCTCCTGGATCCTAGGTCAATGCTAAACCCCTCAGCCATGCTGGCCCGGCTAGCATGAGATTTTTAAATTGAGATGGGCTGTAAGTGTAAAATACCCACCAGATTTCAAAGACTTAGTATGAAGAAAGAATACAGAATGTCTCATTGATAATTTTATATTGATTACATGTTGACTAGATAATATTTTGGATATATTGGATCAAGTAAGATACTTTGATCACCAAGAGCAAAGATGTGTCATTAGAAACCAAAGCAAGATCATCCACAGTCTTGTATTGATTTGAAAGTTGAACAGTGAAGAGGGTTGATAAGAAAAAAAAATTTACTTGAAACAGGGTGTTGGAGGAGAGCTCTACTGATACCCTGGACCATCAGAAAGATGAACAAATGGGTTCTAGAGCAAATTAAGCCTCAATTATTGCTGAAGGCAAAAATGACAAAACTGAAGCTATCCTACTTTGGGTACATCATGAGAAGGTAGAGTTGTTTGGTAAAGACAATAATGCTGGGAAAAATAAAGGGCCGTAGAAAAAGCAGTAGCCCAAACAGATGGATTGACTATAAAAGAAATCATCGGCCCTGGCCGGTTTGCTCAGTGGTTAGCGTGTCAGCCTGCAGACTGAAGCGTCTGTGGTTCGATTCCGGCCAAGGGCGTGTACCTGGGTTGCAGGCTCCACCCCTGGCCTGGTTGGGGTGCAGGAGGCAACCAATTGATGTGTCTCTCTCACATCGATGTTTCTCTCTCTCTCTCCCACTCTATCGGAAAAGCAATGGAAAAAACATCCTCTGGTGAGGATTAAAAAAACAAATTGTCGGCATGAGTCTAAAGGAGCTTAGCACGGCTGCTGAAGAGAGGACACTGTGGACTCGCTCATTCGTAGGGTCTCCGGGAATCAGAGTGAACTCAATGGCTCGTAACATACACAAGATACTTTATTAACAGCATCAGGTCTTTGGGGTTTTTTTTACTGTTTAAAATGAGGTCGCTATAAATTTACATTATTTCTAGTAGACAGAGCTGCTCTAGAGGTTTAATGATGAGCAGCCAATGCCATTTTAACAACAAAGATACTCACATAGCGAAGGAACTGTAGGGACGTCCACCCCTGAGATTTAATGTTCCAATCAAGTGGAGGCTATAAATGAGATTAATGTGAAAAGCAAAGGCAAGGATGGCCCTGGTTGACAGTGAAGTGCAGAGGCTGCTTGGCCTCTCCTCCTCCTCTTCCCGTCCTCCCGGGGCGCCCTTGGGCCCTCGCTGCCTCTGGGTAGCGCCCCTTTTCCAGGAGGGAAGAGCCAAACTTTGCAGTTCTCCCCACCAGAACCTCTGCTACCCCCTTCCCTGCCCCTCCCTGCCCTCCCTTCTCGGGGGCTCACATTCTTCTTACTCTGCACATCACCAATCTTTTCTGTAGAAACATACGAAAGAAACTTAACTCCCAAGACAGGTTGGCAAACTGTTTCTGTACAGGGTCAGAGAGTAAATAATTGAGGCTTTGTGGCCGTCCTCCCTCAACCATTCAGTTCTGCTGTTGTAGCGCCAAAATAGCCCTAGACAACGTGTAAACCAACAGGCAGGGCTGGGCTCCAATACAACTTTATCCTTGGATGCTGAAATTAGAATTTCATGTAATGTTCCCATACCATAAAATATCTTTTTTCAATCCCCCCACCCCAGCCCTAAACTCTTTAGAAATGTAAAAGCCATTCGAAGCTCATGGGTGGTAAAAAATGGGCCAGCAGGGTTTGGCTTGCGAGTCCTGGTTTGCCAAACCTGCTCTAAAGTAAAAGTGAGGGCCCAATGTAATGAACTACCCTTCTGGGAGCATTAGGGCAGAAAGGTCTTTTCATTCTGTTATAGCATAGTAGAAGCCAGGAAAATTCCAGGATGAGTGGAATAGGGGAGCTGAGACAGGTAGTTAAACAGCAGTTTGTGGTCACCTAGTAAATCGTCTCTTCCCTAAATCAAGGACACTTGAGAGTAAATGGTTTGCATTTCCTTCCCCAGCCAGAAAGTAAATAGCTTAAATCACCCTACTCTGAGGCAATAACAAAAACCCAATTAGTGCCATGTGCCAACCACACCCAAGAACAGACAAATTAAGAATAACTCTCGCCCAGTAGGCATGGCTCAGCGGTTGAACATTGACCTATGATCCAGGAGATGTCGGTTCGATTCCCAGTCAGGGCACATGCCCGGGTTGCAGGCTCGATCCCCCTCATTGGGGTTGATTGGATGCAGGAGGCAGCCGATCAATGACCCTCATCATTGACGTTTCTCTCTCCCTCTCTCTCTCTCTCCCCCTTCCTTTCTCTGAAATCAATATTATTTAAAAAAAAAAAGAAAATCTCATTTTGTTATGTCAGCATAAAGCTGAAGAATATTCTGTTGATCTGCCCCTAAGACCTCTCCTAAATGTCCAGCCTTTAAAACCCCTGAAAATGAAGTCCCAGTTCACTCTCTCCTCCAGGGGAGCACACCAGAGCTATTTCTTTCTCCTTCTTCCTTCCAAGAGGACCCCAGGAGACTTGCAACTGGGGGAGCAATGGGCAGCAGTAGCTCATCCTGGGCTTATCCCCTGCACCTGTCTCCAAGCCCCCCTTCTCTCTCCGACTTCAGTGAGCCACAGCAGCCCAGCCTAGGCTCTCCTGTTACGTCTAAGCACCTCTCTTGTTTCACCGTCCTAAGTATATTTTTGCTGCAGCCAATAAATTCTTGCTTGCTTTTCTACACTATTTCTTGATTGAAATCTTTCCCTCAAGAACGCAAGAACTGAGGTCTCATCTCCCTGGTAACAATTCCTTTGCCGTACAGCTCAGTCCCAGCAAACTGTAGGTATTCAGTTCTCCGCCTGAGTGAATGAAATTTTAGGAGCCCTGTTGAAGTAGGTAGGAATATTTAACACCAAGGTCATCCGGAGACTCAGCAGGAGGGACTTCTGCCCAGTAAATGTGCTCAGGCTTGGGAGAGAGGGCTCCATGCCCAGCCCTGTGCTTTAAAGGGATTGCTTTGGCCCTGGTCTGGCTTTGACATCTCCAAGGGATGAAGAATCCACAGGGTAATAGAGACACGTCCACCTGGAGACTACTCCCTTCCTCCATGCCTCAGGTGCTTGGAACCTTGATAATTCTCTCAAGTCCATTTTTATGCTGATGTGGCCTCTTCCCTGGATACATTCTCCAGTCCCCAGACTGAGACAGGCTAGTAAGCCAGGACAAGTGAAATAGGGAAACTGAGATAGATAAAATGTCAAGCAGTTTGCAGCTATCTAATAAATCACAAAATCCTATTTTTCCTAACTCGGGACACTTGGAGTAAATGGTTTACACTTCTCCCCAGCCAGAGTGTAAACAGCTTAGATCACCCTACTCGGGGAGACAGCAGAAATTCAATTAGTATCATTTGCTCCATCTGTTGGAGGTATAATGACACCAGGTGTTAGACCAGTGGAGTCGGACTGGACTTTGATTGAGCAACCTTGGTACTTGAGTTCTGGATAAGAATTCAGATCTAAGACTCAAACTCTAAGAGAAAGTTTATTTAGAACGTCACAGAGGTAGAATAAGTGAGCTGTGAAAGAAATGGACTCGGGAAATGTTACAGAGGCAAAAGGGCCCTTGGAGCTTAGGAGAGAGGAAGGTCAAGGTTATAGGCCAAGGGGAAGAAAGGAAGGGGGTCACGGGAGAGCTCTCCTGGGGAGAGCTGCAGGGGGTCCTCCATCCTAAGGACTTTTAAAGACTGGGGGTTTAGGGGAGGGCTTAGGGGAGGTCTCAATAAAATATTCATCAGCTTCCCAGGTGTGTCCTTTTAGGGTCGTGGCCTCCACTGATTGGTGGGTGCCAGGGTCCTTAGTCAGTGCAGCTGGTCCTGGTGTCAGCCATGGCATCGTGTCTCTGGTTTTGCTGTCCCTCTGGGCCTGGAGCTGAAATACAACCAAGGCCTGGATGTTATCCCTAGGGGTTAATGCTTAAGGGACTGTTGTGCAAAGGCCCGTGTGAGAATCACATGAGGCCGCTCTTCGGCCCCTTGTTCCTTCTCCAAAGGGGTCTACCCCGTGACTAGTGGCATGCCAGAGGAGGAAAGGTCAGGGGAGAGCCCCAACTGCATGGCCAGCGATATGCAAGGTCAGGGGGTCTGAACCGCATGACCAGCCTTACACTAGGAGAGGAAAGGTTACCCTGGGGGCGAGGTCCTGGTTTTTTCCCCAGGTTTGTCCATTGCTAGGCACCCGGGGCTTTCTGCCCTGGGGACTTTTCGCACCTGGCCCATTGTCCTTGCTCTGCTCAAGTCTGTCTAACTGCCAGCCACACAACCACACCCAAGGACGGAAGAAGTTCAGGGAGTAAATCTCATTTTGGTACATTAGCATAAAGCTGGTGAATATTCTATTGAGATCCCCCCTTAACACCTCCCCTAAAATCCCAGCTTTAAAAAAACCCTCAAAACAAAGGAGCACACCCACACTTTTCCCTTCCCGCTCTTCTTCTCTCTCAGGCACTATCTCCTAAACTCTAAGGGACCCCAGGACACTTGCAACCAGGGCAGCAACGGGCAGCTGCAGCTTGTCCTGGGCTAACTCCCCGAACCTGTCTCCAAGGCCCTCTTTTCTTTGACTTCTCAGTGAGCCAAAGCAGCTTAAAGTTGGCCAAGCTAGGAAATGGCAAATGCTGCAGATCAGAGCTTCTTTATTTGTTTTGAGAGCTGGTTGCTAAACATCTGCCAGCATACCACACACTAACTGCCTGTGACTGAGGCTCGCTTGTCCCCATCTTGCCCCATATATAGTCTCTCCTTATTTCCTGAGGAAAGCAGACCTGGAGAGATTCTCTTTAGGAGACGTGTTCAGCAGAAAAGTGTGACTGTGAGGGAGCATATTGAATCATTTGCTCACTGGTAAGAATTTCTGAAATGAGCCAAGGCCCTGGTTTCCCTGAGCTATAAGCTTGAGCACTGCCAAGCTCTGATTCTTAGAGCGGCATCTCTATAGAGGTCCCACTTCAAGCTGTTGCCACTGATTTTGATCAACTCTAGCAAAACACGAGCATTCCCACCTTCATACCTTATGTTCGCAGAATACTTCTAAATTCGGATAAACAAGTAAAATGACTTTCGTGGTTAATCCCTGGACTCCTTTCCTTGAAAGTACCAGTAGTAGCAAAAGCTACGGTTTTCTCCTCTTATTTTCCATGCCTGCCCTCTGATGGTCAATTAAGAGAAATGCAATCAGATTCCTGTTAGTGTCAGATTCTGGAAGAGGGGTTCACAAACTCAGCCACCTGCTGGGCCAGACAGCAAATGCAGAGGAATGAAGACAGCAGGAGGTGAGAATGGGGAGTTGAGGGGTGCCCTGGAGAACTCAGGCCCCATCTAAAAGGAAATGACCTTATTTACTCAGGATCGAAGGCTGCTTCTAGGATGAGTCTAGAACAGAGGCCACAGCCTGGAGGCCTCTACAGATAGATGTCCTTCGGCCTTCACAGTGTTGATGCATACAGTGTCTCAGAATAGTTGCATACATTAAATTTTTTTTATTTCCAGCTTTTTGATAAACATCTGAATATTTGGCAACCCCAACTTTACACTGTCCCAATATATGGCAATATATGGTTGTTAGAGAACTTTTGAAAATGACAAATGACATTCAAGAGCAAGTTATGATTTTCCCAGTCAAAGAAAGAATTATCTCTACAACATCCCCAACAGATGTGGCTATATGCTTTATATTTTAGAAATCCCAGAAATAGGAAATGAATTATTTTTATTTGCTTTTAATTTTTTATTATGTAGTATGTCATACAAACAAAATTACACAAACACACTCACACACATATTATAAGCTATGTGGAATAATAAATGGTCTTCTCTTCACCATTCAGCATAAAAAATAGGACCTTACCAGTGTTTTCAAAAGCTACCCATGTCCTTTTCCAATTGAATTCTCTCTCTACCCACTGAGGGTAAATACTATTCTGTTTTCTTTATCATTCCTTTGCTAAACTCTTAGTTATTCTGAGAATTATTCTAATAATTTATTGTCACTTTGAGATTTCTATATACACAAACATTTGAGAAAACGAATTCTTATTTTTTTCTTTTCAGTCAGTATATCTTTTATTTCTTTTTCTTTACTTATTATACTGATTAGATTCTCGAATTAATGTTGCTGAGAAGTGTTAACAGTAGGGAAATTCTTATTTTATTCCCTATTTTTAAAATGTTTCTATTTCATTATTAACTATAATGTTTGCTGTAGCTTTTGATCAACATACTTCATCATGTCAAGTAAATTCTCTCTATTCCTAATTTGCTAAGAACAGCAATTATGATTGCATGTTGAATGTGATCAAATGAGCTTTTTTTTTTTTTTTTTTTTTTTGCATCTATTAAGGTGATTATGTGCTTGTCTCTAATATTCTAGTACAGAGATTTTAAAACATACCCCAAAGTAGAGAGAATGTTATAATGATTTCTCATGACCCTTCAACAATGACCAATTTTCTGCCATTTTTGTACCACCTCTTTCCCCCACATTAAAAAAAAAGTATTTGAAAGTAATTCCTAAGCATTATATCATTTAATTTGTAAGTGCGGCGATGGGTACCTCTAACAGATAAGAACTTTTAAGAAGCATAACCACAAAACTGATGATTACCCTCCCCCCATAATAATAATAATTCCTTAATATCACCTAGGATCCAGTCTGTGTTTAATCATTCCTGATTTTCCAAACTATTGTATTTTTACAGATGGGTTGGTTATTTGAACCAGGATGCAAAAAGCTGCACACATTTTATTTGGTTAAGATGTTTCTTAAATTTCTTTTTGTCTTTTATAAAGTTTTCTCTCTGTTAAAAAGTGTTATTTATTTGATGAAGAAACGGAGTCAGTTGTTCTATAAAATTTCTTGCCTTCTGTATTTATCTGATTTAATTTTGAACTGTATTTCACATGTTATTCCATCCCTGGTATTTCTGAAGACTGGTCATTAGAGCCAGAGGCTTGAGTAGATTTAGGCTTTTCCTTAAAAATTTTTTTTCTTCAAATTTAAATTTATTGGTAATTTATTTGTTTGGCAACATTTCTCTATAGTGGTGATGTACACTTTCTACTGAATCACATCAGGAGATGCATAATATCGGGTTGCCTCACTCTTAGTGATCTTGTACTGATCAGCTGGTTCAGGTAGTGTCAGCCCGATCCATCCATTACATGGTCTCCCTCTCATGCTTCACCCAGTGATCTTGGCAGCCATTGTTGACTTACTTGTATCTGTGATCTCATTAGAGATTGTAAACTAGTGATTTTCTAAGGCAGTAACTCTTCCTATGCTTATCTGCTGTGATTCTTCCATAAAGAAGAATTTTTGCCAGTATTTTGGTTATCCGGAAAACAGTCTGAATAAGAAAGGCAGGGAAAATGCCTTTCTTTCCTTGCATGTGTCAGTTTTCAGAATGAGTGGGTGCCCTGATTGATTATAAGTCAATGGATTTTTATAGGACCATTTATCTATTTATTATTATTATTATTTTTAATCCTTACCCAAGTGTATTTTTTCCATTGCTTTTCCGGGAGAGTGGAAGGGAGGGAGAGAAACACTGATGCAAGAGAGACACATCGATCGCTTGCCTTTTGCTGGTGCGGAACCTGCAACTGAGGCACGTGCCCTTGGCCAGAATCGAACCCGGGACCCTTCAGTCCATGGGCCAACGCTCTAACCACTGAGCCAAACCGGGTAGGGCAATATATGACCATTTGTTGTTAGGTTTCGGTTTATCTGTTCATTGCTGCAACGATTTCTGACACTAACTACCCAGCGTCAGGTGGAACGTCGTAGGTTAAGAGCACAGTGCTCCACAGACGGGACCCACTTCAAGCACCAGCCACAAGGTAGGGAGTTTCCAGGGCCACCCTCACTTCTGAATAACTGGCTACAGATTTGGGGGTTCTAACATTAAACATACGTTGAATTCCAAAGGTAAACTCAATTTGGTAATGAGTATATTACCTTTTTCATAAATTGCTAATTCAGGTGGCCAATATTTAGGTTATGACTTTTGTATGTATGTTAATGAATGAGATGGGTCCTTGATTATTTTAGCCATCTATGTTTTTGATATCAATTATAATAATTTCAAAGAATCAAGGTGGGGAGTTTAAAATATCTGTTCCATGAAAGTTTGGTAGATCCCACCTTTAAATTCATCTGGTGTGGCCTGGTGTTCAGTTCTGGGGAAGATTTTAAACTACTGACTTAACTTCTTTAATGACTATAAATCTATTTAAATTTTCTAGCTGAGTCAGTTTTATCAGGTTAGATTTTTCTGGGAGTTTACTCATTTCATTTATATTTTAAAATTTACTGGTATGATATTATTCACAACTTTTCTTATTTCTTTATTTTTATTTCTTTATTTTTTTAAATATCTTTATTGATCTCAGAGACAGGAAAGGATGGGGAGAGAGAGAGATAGAAATATCAATGATGAGAGTCATTGATTGGCTAGCCCGCAACCCAGGCGTGTGCCCTGACTGGGAATCAAACCCTGATCACCTGGATCCTAGATCGATGCTCAGCCACTGAGCAACGCCTGGCCAGGCATTATTTCTTTATTCTTAAAGTTTATTTAAATTTTTATTTTGAAATGATTTCAAACTGTCAAGTGAACTAAAAAAACAGTCTGGAGGCTTTGGCTAGATATAAATGATAAAAATTTATTCAAGGGTCTTAGGGTTTGCAAACTGGAAACACAACTAGGTGATATCCAGAGTGTTCTGAAGATGAAAGGAAAGCTGAGGGTTCTTATAGTAAAAAGTACACATTCTTGAGAAGACTCAGCCGTTGGATTGGTTCAAGATGGTAATCTTCTGGATGATGGGTGGCCTGGATGATGAATGGATGTCAGGTGATCTGGATATGAGAGCATTCTGTGAGCATTCTTTCCTTAGTCCTTTGGGGATAATCAGAGGGTTATCTGGAGGTTTGATGTATATCCAAGAATTGATGCAGGACTGGAAAGTTATCGTTTCCTCTGCCTCAACCTATTTGATTTTAGTAATTTAACAGCTTGACTATAGTGACTCCATTTTATTTCTTGTAAGAATTATACTAAAGATCCCTGGCTGGTGTGGCTCGGTGTGGTTAGAGCAACGTCCTGTACACCAAAAGGTGGGGGTTCAATTCCTGGTCAGGGTGCATAAGGAGGCAACCGATCGATGTTTCTCCTTCCCTTCCTCCCATACAGAGACAGCCAATCAATGTTTCTCTCTTTTTTTTTCTCCCTTCCTCTCTCTAAAATCAATACGAAAAAAAAAAAGGAATTATACTAAAGAACTATTGCCTCTACTTAGATTTATCCACTGTTAATATTTTTCTATATTTATTTTATCATTTGTTTCTTACTCTCTTTTTAAATCTTTATCCCCTTGAATCATTTGAGAGTCAGTTGCAGATATCATGCCTCTTCCAACCTTAGTACATCAGTACTTATTTCCTAAGAATAGGGCCCTTTCTTACATAACCATAGGGACCTAAGAACAGGGCCCTCTCTTACATAACTATAGGGAATTTAATGAGTTCAGGAAATTTAATATTTACCTAAGAGACAATTTGGCATTATCTAATACATAGTTCACATTCCACTTTTGTTAGTTGTCCCAATAATGTCTTCTATAGCATCACTTTTTTCTGGTCCATAACTGATTTCAAGGCTGTAATTAGTTGTTATTGTTCTTGGATTTCCTTTAATCTGAAATAGTCCTTGAGAGATTCCTTGGCCTTTCACGACATTTACATTTTGGAGAATATAGCATAGTTATTTTGTAGGTATCTTTCATGTTGAATTTGTCCTATGTTTCCTCATGGCTAGGTTTGTTATGTATTTTTTTTTTGTAGGAGTACTACAAAATATTGTTTGCTTCTCAGTGTATAACATCATGTGTCAACTGATGATGATTTGTGATGTTAATGTTGATTATTTGATTAAGGTGACGTTCAACAATTCTCTCCACTGTAAAGTTATTTTACTTTCTTTGACTTTTAAAAAGTATTGTTTTATTCTCTTACTTTGCTTTTCTTTTTTTTTTTTTTAACAAATAGTTTACTGATTTTTTAGAGAGAGAGGAAGGGAGAAGAGAGAAACATTGATGTGAGAGTGTAACATCAATTGGCTGCCTCTTGCGTGTCCCCTATTAGGGATCGATCGAGCCCACAACCCAGGCATGTACCAAGACCAGGAATTGAACCAGAAACCTCAAGGTGCATGGGACAATACACAACCAACTGAGCCATACAGGCCAGGACTATTTTACTATTTTAAGAAGGAAATCCTCAGCCTTGTGTGAGAGTTGAGGAGCTGTACACAGAAGCCAGGAGTCAGTCACTGGAACTGGGGCCTTTGTAGGATCACAGCCTCATGTCCTTCCTGAGTCTTTCTGAAGAAGCCTTCTGTCATCTGAGGCACTCCTCAGGGCCAGGAACTCCTCAGGGCCCCCAGATCCACCCATTCAGTCTTCCCTCTGGTATGAACAGAACTGCCTTTCATTCCTTCTTTCTGCTCCCCTTCTGCCTCATCTGCCAGCATCACACTGACTTTCTGTGTGTGGGGGCAGGTGCCACAGCAGCAGCTCCTATGCTGACTCCATAGATCTCTAGAGGCTCCGAGGATGGACTTTGGGGACCCTGGGGCCATAGCTTGTATTAGTCCCTTTACCATGGGTGCCATTGGTGCACCGCTCCTACATGTTACCGGCCCGAAGGAATATCCCTGCTCTTTGACGCCCCATGACCTTAACTCTGTTCAAAATTCCTCCAAATGTCTTCACCACAATGACAGCCTTTCTCCCACCAGCTAAGCAACCCCTAGGGATAGATTCTGAGTTGAGAAGTGCAGAGTTATTTATCTTTGAGCAATGGGTGGGTCTGAATATGCTGGTGAAAGCCACCTGTGCCTCCTGATGTTGTCTACTTTCCAAAAAGTTCCTGCCTCCTATGAGAGAGCTCCTGCTTCCTCCATTATAATCTAAGCCAGACTTGGTCAATGCAGTGACCTTGGGGCCTGGGCAGCTGCTACTGCCTCATGAGACCTAAGGACCTGTGCAGGGATATAGGCAAAAGTAAACAAAGTAAATGGACAGGATGGGGAAAGACCTCTGAATCCACTGTACTACTCCCCCCCCCCCCCCCCCATTCAATATTACTCCTGTATTCTTTTTATTTTACAATACTGTTCTTTGGATGTTCGGAGCTAGTCTGAAGAAAAGGCAGTGCAGGGGGGAAAACTCCAACCAGAGCAGAGATTTCCCCAACTCTCCAGCCCTAGGGATAACCTCTGAAAACTCCAACGTTTGGGCCTACTCTCCCTCTGATGTAAAGGACTCACTGTATCAAGAAGGAAAAGTTAAAGGAATTTTTAACACTAAATGTTTGTTGAACTGAATTACATGTGAAAAGGGCACCTCTTAATTCTGTAGCTTCTTTGATTTATTGAAAGAAGGAAATATTCAAGCCAACAATACTTGTCTTGTTTACTTTGGAGCCCTTGGTACCACAGTTCTGGTTTTTAGCATATCTGTCCAGTAAGTGGGACTGATAAAGTTTTTAAAGCATTCAGCTATTAACAGGGCAAAACCAATACACAGAATGATGACTTATCACCATCGCCAGATCCTGCCCTGGCGGGGTAGCTCAGATGCTAGAGTGTCCTCCCGATACACCAAGGCTGTGGGTTTGCTCTGGGTCAGGGCACATACAAGAATCAACCAATCGATGCATAAATAAGTGAATCCAAAAAATCCATGTTTCTCTCTTTTTCTTTAACTCTAAAATCAATAATTTTTTTTTTTTTTTAAATTCTGAAAAGAAACTAAAAAAGAAAATAGACAATTCCTTTCCCCACTGTTCTCAAGCTGGAACATAGAGTGGAGACGTGGGTTCATATGAAGGAGCAGGGGCAGTTCACTGCGGAGTGAGGGATAATCCACAGCCTAGCACCTGGGAACCAGGTGAGACTAACAGAAGGACATTGACGAGTGACAGTATCAACAGTAAGTCCTGAAAACCATTTTCTTTCTTACTGACAATCAGTGAATTCATGCCAGCATAGAATCCCCTGGTCCGAATATGTTACACTCTGCTGCACGTCTAAGGGAGTCTCCCTGGCAGTCAAATGTTGGGCTGTATGAAATTCCACGTCTGGGGGCCGAGCATCGTCTGAGGCTTGGCAGAGGGGAGAGGCAGATGCATACCCAGAAGATTCATTCCTGTGGGGCTGCAGCAGTGGCAGGGGCGTCACTAGTCAACCAACTGAGCAGCAAGTAGCAGCTGCTGTCCTCAAGAACTAGCACCATATCAAGGGCTCAGCGTTGAGCTCTGTTCCTGCCAAAGGGGACATTCGGGGGCAGAGGAGCTAGAGCAGCCTTGGGAAGTGGGCGTCTATGCTGTTGGGCCATGTGGCCTCTGTCTTGCCACCACAGCCATTCCACCCACGTGCCCATCGTGCCAGTTCTGGGCTGGTGACCAAGCAGATCGTCAGCAGTGCACCAATGCTCCTGTCGGCAAGCAGGCACAAAAGATCTTTTCGGGTAATGGAAATACTCTAAATCTGCATTATGGGATGCTCGCACACAAAAGAGCCACCTACTGTGGAAGGTCTGCATGTGGCGGTCCTTGGGGGGCACGGCCATGAGGTGCAGGTCGCCGCAGCTCAGCACAAGGTCTGTGGGCCCCGACCCGCTGCTCCGCCAGCGCCAGCGTCTCCTAGATCTTGTCCAGCTCCCTGTGGCAGCAGCCGGCCACAGCTCCCGCATCCTGAGGGCCCGAGGCGGGGAGCGCTGCCCGCAACCCCTCGAGCAGAGGATCCCAGCTCCATGAGCAGAGGCTGGGCTGAGGGCTCAGCTCCCGCCATCGTAAACGGAGCCGCCTCCTCTTGAGAGGCCTGCAGTCTAACTCACTTCCGGTCTCAAATCTCGCGAGAGACGTTCCCTCCCCCAGGATCCCAAAGAGCTTTCAGGGGGACGCGGGTCTCCAAGTCTCAGCAGGGGACGGATAAGAAAAGTCACAACCACTGGAGTCAAAAAAGAAGTCCTCAGAAATAGAGCTTTAGTTTGATAAAATTAAACCAAACTACGGAAGTGAGCAGGTGCGATTGGTAATACCCCAGGAGGAAGCTCTCACGGTGAAGATAAATGCGTGGAAGTGAATTAGAAATTCACCAAAAAAGATGTTTAAAGAAACAAAAAATAAAGGTACTTTAAAAATAAACGTAAAAACTCACTGAGTATTTAAAAATTATGCCCCTCAAGAGTTTCTGAAATTACCAGGGTAGCTGTTTGTTCGTTTGTGTGTGTGTGTGTGTGTGTGTGTGTGTGTGTGTGTGTGTGTGTGTGTTTAAGGGTCCAGGGACTCTTCACCCTCCCGGCAGAGGGTCGTTGGCGCAACTGGACAGAACTCAGGAGAGCGCAGAGCCGGCAGAGCCTCCAGGAGGGGGCACCAGGCGCCCACTGAGTGGCCCAGAGGGACACAGCCAACAAGCAGAACACCTCTGACAAAACCCAGTCAAGAGAAGTAACCTAATTGGGACCGCACAGAGGACAGTTCATCCTTCTCTGCTCATTTTTACTCGTTGTATTATTGAATTTATTGTGCTCACAGTGGTTAACAAAATTGTGCAGGTTTCAGGTGCACAATTCCGTAAGACATCACCGCCCACTGTACTGTGGGTTCAACACCCTGACGCTCCCACTGCTATTTATCTCTCCACCCCCTTCTTCATCTCCCTCCTCCCCCATCACCACACATTTGTCCATGTCCATGAGTTTTCCTTTTTGTCTTTTGTCCTCATTCCCTCCATCCCCAACCCAGCCACCACCCACACACAGCTCTCAGCCTGCTCTCTCTGAGTCTGTCACTCTTTTGCTTGTTAGTGATTTGGTCCTTAGATTGCACATATGAGTGAAATCATAGGATACTTGGAGAGAAGTAACCTAATCAAGATAACACCGAGAATAGTGACTCCATCCCTGCTCATCTCTAAAAACTAGGTAAACAATATTCTAGAAACAGATTCCAGAATTATTTCAAAATGAAGCAGGTGTATGCAGAACAATGGCAATCAGACGACACCAGAGACGTTGTCGGGATATAAATCCATTGAAAGACATTGTAGCCCGGCCGTGGCTCAGCGGTAGAGCATCGACCTAGGATCCAGGAGATCGGGGTTTGATTCCCGGTCACGCCACATGCCCGGGTTGCAGGCTAGGCAGCCGATCAGTGACTCTCTCAGCATTGATGTTTCTCTCTCTCTCTCTCCCCCTCCTTTCCTCTCTCTGAAATCAATAAAGATATGTTTAACAAATCAATCAATAAATAAAGACATTGTACCCAGAGTGTTTTATGGCTAAAGACATTGGACCCAGAGTGTTTTATGGCCAATTTCATTCAACTTTACAGGGAAGAGTTTTCATGATACTTAAATTGATCAAGAGGGTTTAAAAAAAAGATGCAAATCTAATATTTTCAATTATTTTTTGATATTTTACTTTCCTTTTGAATTGGACTTTTTAAATATATCAGAATCCATGCTTTTTACAACATTGCTAAGTTTAACTTTTTCCATTGAATTTTTAATCTACATGAGTTGTCTTTTCTGGATCTTTTTTCTCCCATGTAACAAATTTTAATTGAGGGCTAACTTACTTAAAGTTACATGAGCAAGAGACAGGCCCAACAGCCTAGACGCTCACTTCCCAAGACTGCTCTAGCTCCTCTGCCTCTGAATGTCCAACTTGTCAGCAACAGAGCTCAACACTGAGCCCTTGATATGATGCTAGTTCTTGAGGACACCAGCTGGCTACTTGGTGTTCTTTCACAAACCTGGATGGCATAGCCTACTGTTTGCCCACCAGGCTATATGGCATAGTCTGTTGCTCACAGGCTACAAACCTGTACAGCATGTTACTATGCAAAATAACATGAGATTAAATCAAGCACAAGGAAAAGTGAGGCAATCAAGAGACTTGGTAAAGTTGTGTGAGGCTGCTCCCGCTGTAACACTGCATACTCTTTTATAACAAACTTTTTTTCTTATAGAAGTAGGAGCAATACACTCTCAAAAACTATAGCATGGTAAATCCATAAGCCAGACAGTAGTCATTTATTAGTAGCCCCAGCCATGCAAACGCCACACGGAATGGACTGCAGCTGGGAACACAAGCTAACCTAGCCAGATGAGGGAGTGAACTGTGCAAATACGGAGCAGAAACTGGGCAATGGCTTTGATCTTAGCCCTGCTGAAGACACAATGGGACTTCTTCCACGGCGACACAGAGGGAGATGGGACCTTAAAACTCGGTGGTTTAATTCCACAGATGGGAAGCTTTCCACGATCACACCTCCCATGGGGCCTCAGGAAATTCTTTTTCCCTTGGCACCTCAGGAAGCCCACTTCCACCATGAAGTAGGGACACAGAGCACCCCACCAATAACACTGACATAGTCTCAAGCTATCTATTCTTTGAGACTACTTACATGTTCTCAAAGTATCTTTCCAAAAGATTCTTATTGTAACAAAGAGATAGCAGGCTGACACCACATTAACAGAGTGATCAAAGGTGATATCACTAGGCCCAGACAAATCACATCTTGTGCGTTCTGATATGACACATATTACCTTTATGGTATTTCTACCAAAAACACATAAACTGAATCTAACCTTGAAAAACAGCAGGCAAATAGAAATTGAGAAAGATTGTGAAAAATAACTGGCTCCTTTTTTTTATAAATATGATGGTCATGAAACATGAGGACAGACTGAGAAATTTTAAAAATTAAAGGAGACTGCAGATTTCAAATAACTGAATGCAATGTGGTGCTGTCAAGGACATTATTAGGTCAACTGGCAAAATTTGAATAAATTCTGTAAATTAGATAGTATTGTATCAGTATTAATTTTCTGATTTTGATCATTTTACCCTGGCTATATAAGGGAATTCCTTTTATATGAAACCCACTGAAATTATAAATATATATTCTATATAAAGTACTCTGCCCACTATGTAATTCTGGGGCTAGAACCTGAGAGGAACTGCATGTCTAAGTGACCCTTTGCCAGCTGAAGTCTGGATTAGGTTTTGCAAATGAGAAACACTTTTGTGAGATGTTAAGCAAACAAAAAAGACAGTTTCCAAGGCTGAAAGTCATTTTCAAAGAAAGTTTATTTGTCCAATGCTGGCACAAATAATAGTTACACTAATATTAAGAGAAAAAAATAGATGCTTATTTCAGCCCCTGCCCCACCCCCACCCCCACCCCCACCCCCACCCCCTTTTCCTTTTTTCTAAAAAGACACATACACCCAGCAGTCTCTTCAGTTGATGTGGGACCTGAGCTGTTTTTCCCAAGCCCGGCAAAAAGCCGGGTCCTCTGCTCAGGCCGGCTCTGGGGCAGAATCACCAGTTACAGATCTTGTGTTTGCCAGGGGTCCTATTGCTGACGTCATCCTTCTCTGGGCGCTGAGATTTCTTTCCATTGCCCACGACCCGTGGGACATCTTGCAAAATAATTTCTTCGATGTCACTCTCATCAGAAAGCTGCACGAGATAAAGGGAAGAAGAAAATGCAGGATGGCCACGGGGATAAGATGGGGGCTTGGAAGAAAGTAGGGAGACACTGTTCCTCAAGCTCTTTGGAAAGAACTATGGCAGATCAGGCTGCTCTTGCTTTGGGCTGTGGATGCTCTTTCACAATGTGGGGAAAGGAAGGGATGTCTTTTCAATCCTTTGGACTCATTAAGAACACAGAAGAGCTGCACAACAAACCCAACGGATTATATAGTAAAAGCCAAGGGTCGGGGAATGGATGCTACCAAGAACCAAGCAGTGACTGCCCACAACTTCTGAATGGCAGGGCGACAGCATTGGCCATCCCAGGGAGCCCCTCTTCTGCCTGAGAAAGTGACAGGATGTGGGAGCTCTTCATGCCTGGGGGGCGGAGGGCAGTGAGGAGGCTCTGGTGATGGTGGAGGAAGATGAGCATCTGAGCTCTAAACATTACGGTGGCTCAAGCCTGAGAGACACAAGGCCATCAGGACATTCTCCGTGAGAGGAATGGCCTTGAATATTTAGAACAAAGTGTCTAAATACTCCCACTGTATGCTGTCGCCCACTGTGATGTGTCTGATGCCACTGCAATACCCGCCCCGTGGGAAGAAGCCACTGGCACGGGGCCTGTGTGGGGTCCTCAAGAGTGAAGGGGGGGGCCCCTGTGGGATGAGCCGGAGGGAGAAGAGACCAGCGACGGAGGAAGGCAGGCAGCAAGCCTGGGCCAGGCTCCATCAGAGGCAGGAAAGGGGAGAAACAGCCTACCGAGGAGCTGCTTGTGTCATAAAGCAAAAGGTTTTCTATTGTTAACATGGACACAGGAAGCACTTGAAAGTGGCCCTGTCTGCACAGTGAGGTCAGTTCCAACGTCCCGCTGGGGCCAAGGCTGACACTCGCTGGACCCTCCCGCAGGCCCACCCCAGGTGCCCAGACTTGGAGCTGGTCCTTTAGGGAACTGCAGGGCAACCTGCCAGAGTCCCGCACCCTACCTGAGGCTTCCCTTCCGTCGTGGCAGCCTGCGGTGGCGCGGCGCCGGGCAGGGGCACACTGGCCCCTTCTGCAACCTTCTTCGCCTGCTCCCACTCCTCCCGGCTCATCACCAGCACTCGCCTCACTGCAAGGCAACCAGGGGGAAAAGCCCAGGGAGTGAAGGCCGCGGCCTTCTGTGAGGTCCAGGCTCCAGTGTGGACAGAGGGAGTCCAGAGAGCGTCAAAGGCAGAGGAAGGGCGACCGAAAAGACCAGGGCGAGGAGAGGGAGAAGCCCCAGCGACGTGTGCCTCAGGGAGAGGCCTTGGGCATCCCGACAATGTAGCCGCACCTCACAGCCCGGCTGGGCGGGTGGCTCAGGGAGCCCCTTCCTTTGGCCTCGCTCAGCTGGGACATGAACTGCAAGACAGACGGGCAGGCACCCCCTCCCTCACCACGTCACTGAGACAGGGAGGGATCTAGATGGGACTCAGCACAGGAGGGCTGCAGGCCAGACGTGCTCTCTGCACACTCCATGCAGGAAGGGAGCTGAGCAGTGACGTGCGTTATCTATGGCTCCCGGTGACATGGGAAATGAGGTGCATGTCCAGGCCTCAGGAATGACCAAGAAGGAGGGAGCTAAGCTCGGCTTCCTAGGAGTCAAATGTCTGAGGGCAGGATAGACTCTTGGATCTACAAAAGCCCTTGGCTCCCTGATTCAATCCTTCAGGGAATATTTCAGTGCCTACAATGTAGCAGGCAAAGTTCCTCACCCCTCAGTCATCATCTTCTCCACATACCTCATTTTACAACAGAGGAACAGAAACCCTTCACACAAGGACAAGTAGGTAAGTAACAAGTGACAGAGCCCGAACTGGACCTGAGGACCCCTCAGACCATCAGCACTTCTCTAAAGTCTCAGTCTGGTGGATTCTGATGGACCAGCAGGCCTGAAATAAGCTGTGGACTGGATGAACTTGTGCGGGATCCATGAACAGCATGGGCTTGCACACTGCACAGGCCTAGGCTCACATGCCAGGGCAGCCACAGGCTGGCTTTGGAAAGACACAACTGTCTGTTTCATATTCTTTAAGTAAGCCTGGGCTAGAAAATGCAACTGAAGCCAGAAGCCAATGACATTTCCACTGGTAGTTTTTAGAAAATCTTAAAAGAATTGGAGTTGATTTAGTTGTTTTGAGAAGAAAATGCTCAATTTGTCATTGTAACCTGTTAGATAGAAAGTGACAACTTTAATGGATGCAGTCGTTCCAGTTAACCATAATGCTTAGCTTCATTTCTATGATGCCCTTTAAACCAACGAGCTAAATTTCTGTCTAAGTCTCGTTGCTGAAAAGGAAAAAGAACTTTCCTGTAAAACCAAAAGGAGTAATGTGGCCCAAAGATGACCTGGGGAGATCCGAGGCAGCCTGCTGTGAGGGTTCATTGTCAATCTCAGAGGCTGTCATCCTCTGTCTCAAGGTTGGCAGGGAAACCACACCTTCTCCTATTCTTTTGTTACAAAAACTTATGTTTGGTAGACTGTGTGTTACAGGAAACTAGATTTGTCAAAATGTTCGTTGTCGCTGAACCTAGTGGAAACTGTGGTGATAGTTAGCCCGGTGACCACAAGCCCTTGGTCCTGCGCTAATGAACTGAAGCAGCGTAAGAGGCCCTGCAGATACACTCCCTGCTGGGGAATGGCTAAAGGCAGTTCTTTCTGGGCAAAAAGTATTCTACAAATAACAAAACAAACAATAACTCCAGCACATTAGCTTCAAAGACATAACCCAGAATCAATTCTCCATGACACGGTTCTGTGATCTTGAACGAGTAACTGAAGGTCTCAGCGGCTTAGCTTCCACATCTGTAAGGGTGGGTGCAGTTATGCAGACGCCTTACCTCATGGGCTGGGGGAGGGAATCGCTGCTCTACCCCCAGGGTTAGCCAAGCTTAACAGGAACACCCTCTCAGTGTCTCCCTACACTTTCCTACCCTCTCCTACCCACAGAACTAGCCAAGCAGAGTCACTGCAACACCCCCTGGGCCATGTTTCAGCTGGGAGAGGGTCAGGAATGCTGACTTCCTTTTTCTCTCAGACCCTCTCCCCCCACCAGTGACTGGGTTTGGAAAGCAGCTGGACTGTCCCCACAGCTGCCTGTTTAAGCCACCAGCTTAGGGTCTTCTCTGCAGACCCAGAGCATGGCAAATATGGGCAAGATCTGGATTTGGGAGGCTGCAAATCCAGAGGGAGGCCCCACCTGGCCTCAGGAATCAATCCAGCTCTGTCAGGAAGCTGATGCCTTAGGCATCACTGGGCCCTGTCACCAATAACAGAGCAAGGCTTTGATCTCGGTGTACCTGGTCACCTGGTTTAGTCACTGTCAGTTCAGTACCTGGAAGAGGGGAGGTAGGAGTGGGCTCCCCACAACCTCCAAGAGTTGAACAATTCAATGACAAAACAAGGGCTACAATAAACGTCACTCAAATTCTATCTTGCTCCCCATATCTCTGCCATTCCAGGAATGGGAAAGGAGGACTGTTCTCCCCAAGGCACAATGATGAGCTGTCCAATCAGAAAACCCAAAGGAACTCAAAGGGCATTTCTAGGACCTGGAGGAATCTGGGCTGCAGAAGGGCTACCCCACTGGCCCAGACCACTCACCAGTATAAGGCCGGGTACGTGAGCCGTGGTAAGGAGCCCGGGAGCTCCCCTCCAAAGGATCTTTGTCTGACAAGTCCCAGTTGTCCTCTGACTGGGGTCGTAACCTGGCTGGAGCTCGCGGAGGCTTGGGAGCTGCACGCTGCCCAGAATCTCTCTTCAAGTTCTGTTCAGAACTGAATGGGACCACAGTGACATGGAGGAGGAGAGATGAAGCATGGAAAGGAAAACTTTCAAAGGCACACTTCACTAATGACAAGCATGTTAGGTTTTCCCAGAGCCTTCCCACTCCCTCCCTTGGGCCCAGGAGGCAACCAAAAGTCTCCCTAGAGTGTAGCAGCCAAGCCAGCTCCTCTCTTTGGACTTGTGTACCCAGTCCTTCCAGTGTGGTAACCTGGGCTTGGGGAAGACGTGAGTCAGGAGAGTGGACGTTTGTCTTGCTGGGAGCAAAGGACCTCAGTCTCTTTTGGGAGCTCCGGTTGGACCCTACCTGAGGCATCTCCAATTCATTGCCCCCCAACCGCCTCAGCCCCTCACTTGTCTCTGCCCCTCTCCTTCCTGGAGAAGCCTGTGGGGAGCCCAGAACAGAGCTGCCTGAGGCCCGGAGCCGAAGCACGAACCCAGTGACAGTGCAGAGTCGGCGGCTCACCTGATCAAAGGCACTTGAGAATCTGGGGTCCTGAAATTGCCCTGGGCTCTAGTGGTCACCCTAAGGGTGGGCACCTGGGCGCGGCCAGGGTCATTGATGCCATAGTAATGTGGAATTAACACGGGGGGTTCTCCCAGGTTGGATGGCAATGCCTTGTGTTGGGTCGAGGTCTTTGACTGGACCTCTTTGGTGACCAGAAGGCTCTCTCGGCTTTTGACTAGAAACAAAGACAAGAATGAGGTTCAGTGAATGCCCATCTGGCTTCTCACGCCAGAGCGGATACGGAAAGAGGCCCCGACACACCGGAAATGGATAGGTCACTCTGTTGTAAGATACCAAAGTAGCCAACTTAGGAATGTGTTCCACGGCCGGCCAGATTCAGGGCAGGGGCCCACAGTTTTATCAGAGACCAGGAGAGTGGCTGGTATTCCAGGGCCATGTCATCATTCCAGGAGACACATAGGAGTCAGCAGATCTAAAGAGGAGCCCAGTGGGTCTGCCACTCACTCCCTTACTCTCCACCTCCCCCCACACATTATCCACACCCCTTCCTCAGCTTTGCAGGAAGACCCTGTGGTCACCAGAAGTCCCCAGAGGACCACATGGGCCATGAAGATCCACACTTTCCTCCTGGGACTAGGCCTGTGGCTTCAGTGCTAAAGGCAGGCAGTTAGGCACAGCCCTCATTTTCCAATGGCATCAGGACTCATTGGAGCGAGAGGGATCCAAAATCAGCATTTCTCTTTCACAGAGAGAGGAGATAAAGTTCATCACAGGGAGTTGGAGTAAAGACTGTTGACGAAGCCTATGTGGACTGAGTAACAGTGTACAATGACTTTCTTACTGTATGTGGTTCAGGGTCAAACGCTGAAAGACACTGATCTCAGAGAGCTCGGTTACTCAGAATGGACCTTCCAGGAAAGTGTGAAGTGAAGAGGAGGGGAAGACAAACGTGCTGAGAGGAATTAATAACAATAAAAGCTGCAGTGCGAGGCACAGACACCAGCTGAGCACTTTACCTACAACGTCCTTTAGCCCAGACGCCTTCAGAGAGGACTGTTTCCCAACTTTACTGAGCCTCCAGAGATTCAGAGCCTCGATCAAGGGCCACGATTCCATGGAAGCGAGAGGCAGATACAAACCCAGGATGTTGGTCGCCCCAAATCTAGGCCTCTTGCCACTGCCTTTCTACATCCCACAGCTTTGCCCCAAAACAAAAGCAGCACAGTGTGAGCAGAGACAGGAGGTGAGCATTTATACAGCTCCGCGTGGTCCCTAGAGAGAGAGCTTGTGGGCAAGTGCTGGCAAGGAGGTCTACAAAGTGCTATGAAAACAGTGTCACCTCACAGTGACCTGCGCTGGAGAAGGCAGGACCTCAGGACCAGGGAAAGAAGAGAGGTGGGGTTGGGGGGTGGACTCTCACTCTTGCTTCAGGGCTACAGGGCCAGGGCTCCAGGGGAGGGTGGCACCTAGAAGAGCAGGACGCCTTTCCCTTCTCTTGGAAGCGGGGACTAGGAGGGGCTTCCATCACCTTCCCTAACTGCCTGTCCCCTCTCTCCTCAGAGCTCCCACCACCCTGTATTTGGCTCCATCCCATCACTAGTCCCCACTGGTTTCCTAGCTAAGGTGGCAGGTCCTGGCACACATCAACCTCAGTAAACAGCACTCAATGAATGAGTGAATGAGTGAGCATTAGAGGCACAGGGCTGAGAACTTAAACTGAAGTGTGAAAGGCTGCTTAGCAACCAGGACTAATACCCTTCTTCTGCGATTTCTGTGCAAGACTAACAACTGTCCTTTCCTTAGAAACGTTAAGGCCAAAAATTTGAACTCCACAGGACAGAGTATCCCCTATTTGGATACAATTTTACCATCTTCGCCTACCAACTGTTGTGTTATCTTTTGGACACTTTTACATAAAATGTCATCCCTTTTACACATAAAACACCCATTTTGTACTTGTCCAAGTAAATGTCCGTGAGCTTACGGATGGCTGTTAGCACTGGGGAGGCTCCTGAAATTAGGAAGACAAGTTCCCTTGCTCCTGAAGTTCCTTGAGGACAGAGACTGGACGGTCCTTGCCCACCTCCTTGAATCTTCCACAAGAACCACCCGGCCTTCCCTTGAAGTGTGCCTCAGGGGCAAAGAAGCAGCTGAGACCCCAGGCAAGGAACAGGGCTGAGCTAAGGAAGGATTCATCCTCAGGCAGAACTGGCCCAGCCACTCACCAACCCCTGGTCAGAACAGAGTGTCCATTGACTGCTGTCCGCCTCTGCCTGCAGCCAGCTCCCAGGCCTGGGCCACAGAGCCAGGCACCCGGGGAGCTGCTCCCTCTGAGCACGAAGTTCACCCACAGTCAGAGTCAGCAAAGCTGTGCAGAGCTAAGCTGCCCAGGAAAGAGCAGATCTCAGCAGGAGAGTTCCGCTGCCCACAAGCTCTGGCTGGCTCTCCTCTGCAAACATCAGGGACCCAGGTGCCCACCCCACCCCACCCCAGCCCTGACTCTGTTTCCCCCACAGAAATCTTCAGCCTGAGTCACCGTGAGGACCCAACCATCTCACCCTTACAGCCACCCACCTCATGTGCAAACAAAGCCAGGCCCTCCCAGGTGACAGCCCCTGGGCAAGCCCTCTCCCCAGCTTACCTGAAACCTTCCTCCCTGGCTGGGCCACTGAGGCCTTGTTCTGTTCCGCCTCCTCTCCGCCGGGGGCTTTCCTGACCAGCTTTTCCCTCGGACTCAGAAAACGAGGAGACTTCTCTTCCCTCCTCACCGGCTGTACCTTCTCGTGGTAGCTCAGAGTCACAGTGGGCATTACCCTCGCATCCTAGAGAGACAGAAGATCCCCTTTGGAGACAGGGCTCCCCTGCAGCCCCTTCCCTAAGCCTCTAAACCTGCTGCTGGCCCGGGAGCCACTGTGGTCAGTGCCAGGCGCTCCCAGGGCCAGGGGGAGATGAGTGTGAGAGCAGGGCCAGCAGCAGCTTCACCCGCTGCTGAAAGTGCGCTGGTTTAGGGCCTGGGAGCCCCGCAAAACTCGCACAGCAAGAGGACAGATAGGGGCTGTGCACAATGCCCCAACCACAGCGCCGGGGCTCAGCCGGGCCGTGCCTTTCCACCAGCAGACTGAATCCAGCACCGGAGACCCTGCCTTGTTCCTTTTTGTCCCCCAGGCACTATCCTTATGCCAGACACCTTGTCCTCTCTGCCTAACAACGTTTGAAAAACTACTGCGAAAAACAAATGCCAGGTCCCCTCTGAGACCTACTGAAAGCTGCTTGGGCTTTTCACATCTACCCAGAGCCCGCGGGAGCTCCGGCTTGGGAGGCATCTAAGTCCAGCATGAGGGTTCATTCAAGGTTAGAGAGAAATGTTCTAATCAAGCCTGAACTTAGGGCCAGCGTCAGCTTCAGCAGGAGCTGAAAAGAGTCAAAGATTAGAGCAGCGCCACTAAAGTAAACTAGGAGCCCGTTTTTGTTCTCATCTTAGTCCACACAGATAGTATTTTCAAGGACAGGATTCCCGGCTCCTTTAGTGACCAGGTGTGCTTTTATTAAATAACAGATTCCATTGCTGCCTTGAACGCTAATATGCATGCTCTGGTTAAACACGGGCACGAGGGAGCGACAGCACTCAAATCCCAATCTGTACCACACAGAGCTTTCAGGCCCTGCTCATCCACAGCCACCTGCTGAGTGTGTGTGGCCACGTGTGCCACCGATGATGGACACTGAGCCCAAGGGACACACCCAGAGGCCAGACTGAGCCAATTCAATTCCCTTTGTCAGAAATAGAGACCCAGAAGAAAGTAACCAATGAGCAGAGAGCACGGAGAGGTCAGGAAACAGGGGGCACCTCAAGTGACCATTGGAGGAAACAGAGCAAAGCGACCACACTGCCACGGAGACCTGGGGGCAGAAACCTCGTGGGTTTATATTCCTAGACACCAAAGGTGCCCCTGCTTGAACAAATAAGACGAACAAGCTTAGAATGGAAGGAACGATCGTGCCCTGTCAGTTTAAGAACTTACTTTCTTTACCCCCTTGCTTACCCTTCTGTCTGGAATGGTGTGATGCAGAGCTCGCTTGATTCGCTTCAGCAAGTTGCGTTTTCCCTTCGGAGCTTCCAGAACTTTCTCCCGTTCGTCCAAGGAGTCCTCCAGCTCTGCAGCACACGGCAATCAACAAGGTCAGTCTGGTGCCCAGAACCTGTGTTCCCAAAGCCCCACTGCACCCACCTGGCTCATGCTCACCCCGTGTGCTTGGGCTCCTGCCCGTGAGCTCAGGGACACTGTCCCAGTGTCCATCCCTGGGTCACAAACTGTTACTGGGCACCACCACCTCAGACCCCTGCCCACATTCAGGATTCCCTTCCCTTCCAGCCTGGACCTCTGAGATCTGGGCTCACTCCTGCTCCCAGAAAAAACTCGGGGCTCCAGGCTTTTGTCAGGCACTTGAGTCCTGGCAGCAGCTTGTTCCCTGACTCCATTCTGATCCAAGCTCCCAGGCCCTGTCACTGCCAACTCCAGCCAATACTGGCGCCACCTGACGCCCTCTTCCCAAAGCTATGTCATATTCTGTCCCCTTTAAGGGGATAAAATAGTGCACAGGATAGATGGGTCCATGCTCTCTTCAACTTTACTGTTGAGATCAGGTGCTCTCCCTCAGTTGCAGTAACATCTGGATCACAGGGTTCAAAAGCCACATACATTCCCTGGCCCCACCCTCCAGAGCCTGGTTCCATAGGTCTGGGGAATGGCTCTGCAATCTCCATTTTAACTTGCCCAGATGATGCTGATAGAGATGAGCCACAGAACACACCTTAAGAAGTACCGACCCAGAGTGTAACACAATTAGGAATTACAAGGAAAATGCTACCAAGGGCCTATCCAGGGTGAGACAGGGAGCACGGAGAACAGCTCTTCTGGTCCAGTGGGGAGAGAGAGGGGAGACCTTCCAGTTAGAGCTGGACCAGCCCTTTGATGCACTCAAGGGACATTTACTGACAAGTAACATGGGTGTGAACAGGCCAGTGCTGGGTGCCGGGGACACAGAAGAAAACACTCAAGAAAGTCACAGTGGAGGGTGGTCAACTCCAACTTGGCTGTATGTCTGAATCACCTGGGCCCCATCCCAAGCTAATTTCATCAGAGTCTCTGAGGGTGGGCCCCAGGCCTTAATATTTATTTTGTAAACTCCCAGATCTTCTAGCAAACAGCCAAGCCTGAGAACCAACTGTTCTGGAGCATTGGTTCTCCCAGTGTGAGCCACAGCACCGGCTGCACCTGGCAACTCACTAGAAACGCAGATTCTCAGATCCCGCTCCAGACCGACTGAGCACACCTTCTGGAGGTGGAGCTCAGCAGCCTAGGAGTAGGGAGACCTGCTTCTCACTGCACACCCTTCTGCCTTCAGGCCGTAGTTTCCTTCACCCAGGTTCAGGTGGCCAGGCACAATTAAGGAGCTACAATCTGATCAATGGAGAGGGCTGCAAATCTGTTCTCAGCCTTGGACACCGGGGAAGAAAATGAGGGCCTGCCTCCCTTGGAAGAGCCCTTCTCTGTGTCCACAGCTCCCTGAGGAGAAGGAGCATTTAGTGCCTCCAATGCCCAGGACCCATCTGAGACTTAGAGAAAAGGTGGGACTGCATGTGGGCACTAGTCGGAAAAAGTGAGCCCTCTAGTCATCCATCCCAGCAACAGGTGGGATGGAGTGGTGGTCACAGCCACGGGATCTGGAGGCAGAAGGAGCAGAGTTCACAGGCCAGCCCTGCCCCTCTCTAGCTGAGCTCCCCTTGGCCAGTCCTTGAACCTCTCTCGGCCTCAGCGTCCTCACCTCACAAATGAGGATGTTAATGCCCATCCCACATTGAAACCATGGGGATCAGGTAATGAGACCAGGAACCTGAAGTGCTTGGCGAAGCACATGGCACATATCCAGCCCCTACCCTGGGAAGCTCAGGGCCATAGGAACAGTGCCTCTCTGAACTGGTTGCAAGACTGGGAAAGAAATGTGGAGCCTCAAGGCAGGACATGGGAGGAGACTGTGGGATTGCAAGAAAAGGCAGAGGGTAGCTCTAGGGATAGGACAGGGGAGGCAGGGTGGAGTAAAAGGGGCCAGTTTCATAAGAAGCTGGTCAAGGTCTCCAAGCAAGAGCACCGCCCTGTCGTATGGCCTGCCTTTACATGCTAGCACCTGCACTCCATTACACACTCACACACTCACGTGCACACACACCCCAGCACACCAGAGCCCCCCAAAACGAGTGATATTCCAAACCTGCCACAGTCACATAGGTTCGGGGTGAACTTGCTATACATTGGGAACAGGCAAAGGTCCATGGCCTAAACCACAGGCAAGGTGAATTAGAAAGAACGGGTTCATGGGCTCTGCTCCATCGATCACTTCCCCCAGGATCCTTTCCTTTTCCCACGTCTCCACCTCCCTCCAGAGAAGACCAGGCCAGGCAAGAAACCCTGCTGCTACAAGGAGGAGCTCTGTCTGTCCCAGAAGCAAAGGTCTTCTTACCCTCCCTCGCCCAGCCAGAGAGCCTGACCCCATACACCTTCACCCCCATCCTATATATCGAGTGGTGTGGGGCAGGAAAGAGAAGAAGCCAGGACAACCGCCAGGCATGACAGAGACCATCCCATGCAGACTTACCCTCCTCCTTCCTGTGACACACCGTCTGGCTCTGCAGAGATGAAGAAGAGAGTGTGTTACAGCCAGCAGGGACCTCTGCTCAAGGAGTCACTCTGCCTAGCACCGTGAAGAAGGGACAGCCACTGCTTCCACACGCCCCATTAGAAACTGGAGGGCGCTCAGTACACCGGCCCAAACCCACACACCTGCTGCCTTCCGTATGTGAGGGGATGGCACCGAGGCTGAATGGCAGCAATCTGAATGGAACCATGCTTTATCTTCCCATGGTGGGGAGGCAAGACTGGTTGAAGGTCGGAGCCCCATGGAAGCAGAGTGGGACAGGCACACAGTCAGTACTCTTGGTACAATGGGTGGAAACAGCCAGGGCCAGGTAGGTGCCCATCCTGTACTGTGGACATCTGAGCTGAGTGCCCCCTAGGTGGATGGAGGCATATGGGGACAGTCACTGAATTATCTGCTCAAACCCCCTTTCCAGAAAGTGCTGCTTCTCCCTCGGTCCACGTGGACAGGGCAGCCACATGTGACAGTGTGGCCCCACGCCACAGCCAAAGCTGGCTGTCCGGGTCTGGGCAGAGAATCCTGGACTGCAAATGTGTGAAGGCAAGAGCTGTCGGCACCCCACTGCTCTTGGGTTGGGGTTTCTTGGTTTGTGTGTGTCCTTCTTTGTTCTGCCTCGTGGAACACATAAGGAATGGAAGCTGGTCCTCAGAGTCACAATCGAAAACTAGAAGTAGACATGGAGAAAGGAGCAAGACAGGCAGCAGAGGGAAGCTCCTGACCGTGTTCCTGTCTCTGGTCCCAGGTTCCTCCCACACCCAGCTGCTCCCTACCTGGAGCTCTGGGAGACGCCCTGTGGACAAACACAGCGGATCCCCTCTCCTGCTGAATTTGAGTGGCTTCCTATTACCTTCTGGCTAATGGCTCATCCAACGCTTTCTTGCTTTGCTAGCTCTATTCCAGACACTATTAAAGAGATGACTCACCTCCTAGGCTTCCCTACAGCTTTAGCTACCCATGAGACACAGCTGAGACCAACAGAATAGAAGCAGAAGTCTCAGGATTTGACCTTTTCATTAACTTTCCCACCTGGATATGGTTCTGATAGTTGGGGTCATGGCAGCCATCCTGCAACTATGAGCGTCAAACACGAGAAAACTAAACATTCGGAAGATGATAAAAAGAGACCCAGAGTCTGAGTTTCTGATGTATAATTTTGCTGCAAAATTGAGGTCAGCAACAGTCACCGCTATTGGTGTGACAATACAGAAATACAAAACACACCCTAGGGGTCTATTGTGCTCTGTTTAGCGAATACATTCCTAACTGAAATATTTGCAAACATGGGTTCTGGTAACATAAGGAAGAAACCTCTGCACCAGACCACAATGGCCACAGCAGTGAAGAGCCTCGTGTTGTGGAGGTGAACAGTGAAAAGAAAAGCAGTGGGAAGAGGGTAGGAATGTTACCTGGGTGAGGCATGGCTGGGAGGACAGAAAAGCAGAAACAGCAAGGGGTGCAGGTACACAAAGAGGGGGCTAGACAGTGGCAGTGGGTGCTCAGCCCATGGAAGCCGTGTGCAGGGCGCTATCAGAACCATGGCGAGGACCTGAGGCCATGCGGGGGACATCTGGGGAAAGATGCCCTTCGGCAGGGACCTGGGGCTCAGAAGGGCAGGTGAGCCTGGATGGGGCAGAGAATCGTGAGCAGTAGGTGAAGAGCCACTGGGCCAGGTCTAGGAGACGGAGCTTAGTGAGTGCCTGTCATCACACGAGTATATCTGACCACCGCATGAGAGGCTGTTAACTCATGAAAAGGCTGCTGGTTAAGAAATTATGTCTGAGAACACAGTGCACACAGGCTTTGCGTTCCCCTGCCTGGCTAGGGTTGATCTCAGCCCTGGTACTATCCATGCCCTGTGTGGACTCCAGTAAGGCACTTGGCTTTTCCCGCCCTGTTCATAATCTGCCAAATGAATGATAAATAAATACATAAAGCCATAAAAGTACTGAAAGAAAACAGGAATTTTCTTCTAATCTCAAAATGGCCATAAACAAAAGATTAATAATTTGAAAACTTTGACTACATAAACATTATTCAAAGTGTATGGCCAAGGTCCTGTTAAACAGCATTGAAGGACCAATAGAAAACTGGAAAATGGTCACAACAGGACAACAGTTTGGGTTAATTTCCATGCCTGATGCAAACTCAGGAATTGGTAAGGAAATCAATAGAGAAACAGGCAAAAGATGTGAAACTAGGCAAAGGATGTGAACAGACTTCATAGAAAAAAAATGGCTTTTTTAATGTGAAGCTGGTGAAACGCCCAGCGGTGGAAACACTTTACTGCTGACTATTAGCCACGAAGCTCTTTCTCAACAACCTTGCAGAGGAGAGACAGAAGCACAGCATGATTACTGACTGCCAAAGGCCCTTCCTTGACGTGGAGCTAATTATCGGTGACACAGACCACACATAACTGGACTGTGCTGACACATCCAGTGGTGACCAGGGCCACCTCCAACCAGCTCACGAGAGCAGATTGGACACAAATCTCCAATTCCATATTTGCTGACCTCAAGTGGTAGCATGAAGTCGGCCATGGTGGGACTATTGACACCACAGAAAGTAACAAATGCTGCAAATCAAAGATTTTCTACTTCCATAGAGCCAGGTGTGAAATCCTTGCCACCCACCACAGGATCCATCCCACATATCTTCAAGTCCCATAGGTCGTCACACTTTCTAAGAGTTGTTTTGAACTGGGTTGGAGTAAAAGGAGGGCAAGGGATGGAATAGGAGACAGGCTTTGTGCATTTTGAAAAGATCCCAGGCAAATGTGACACTGCACACACGCATATCAGCAGCCTCACTGAGCCCCCCAAGAACCCCATTCTATGCTGTCATGTGTTGGCGGAAGGTCTGAAAATATAGAACCTGATGTTTTTCAACTTTCCCAAAATCATAGAGCAAAAATGAGAGGCTTGTTTAGAAGCCAACATGGTTTTTGGTAGGTTCTAGGAAGAAAGGCCTGGGGGATCAGCTCACCTGAATTTCTATCTTCTCCTTTAGGGCCTGTAGCCCCTTCAGTGCCTGCTGGTGTTGCTCCTTGAAATCATCCTGCAGAGACCAGGGCATAATTTAATTTACATGGAGATCTAAACATGATTTTGTCTTTTACATCCTGAGCTGTGGCAGAGGACACACCTTACCCGCCCACAAACGCCAGCCTGCCCTCCTTAGATATCCCCACACCTGGAACATCCCCACAAGCCCATGTTCCCCTTCACTGGGGTCTCCTGAGAGCTCAGGCCGCGCACGGGACGAGCAGGTTCCAGGGGAGAGCGGAAGACAACCTGTCTTACAGTGCTTTTCACAGTCACTCTAACTGGAATCTTAACTGAGGTTTTCCCTCAGAATTTAAAAAACACACCAACAAAACAATTATCCAACTACTCTGAAAACTTTGTATCCAGTTTGGCTCCTATACTTTCATAAAAGTAAAATAATAAACTGTCGGGCGAGAGGAGACAGCAGTGAGACACACAGGCATGAGCACGTAAGCAATCCTTGGGGGAAAGACAAAAACGAAAAGGGGTGTCCCAGTTCAGGAGAATGTGGCCCAAGTTCAAAGGAAAGCACCGAAGGTAGAAGTCATGTCTTCATTTATCAACACTCAGAATTTGCTAACCGGAAGCAACCCTTTGACCCTTGATGAGGCGGATTCTGAACAGCCCCAAATTCAAATCGATACCTGTCTACTGGTGTCCAGTGAGGCAGCGCCGTGTCGGGAGGGAGGGAGCCGGGGAGTTTAGCTGAGCTCAGGAATGGGGCCTGGGAGCTGGGGGTTAGGAGCATGAGGACCCTATAGTGAAGCAGCATCTTACTTTCCACAAACCACCCCTGACCACTCTGGGGAAACGTTTAGGAGGGGAGGGGCGGGTCACTACAGAAAACTATAACCGCCCCTCCCCCCCAGAATTGTTAATACTGCATTATGGCAAATATTTTCTGAGAAACTTCTAGGGCCCCTTGTCCATGCAGGTCACCATGGAGACCCATAGAACATCCGTCTCAGAGTCGCCATTGTTTGGACTTGGAGTGGCCAAGTTTTATCTGAACCTTCATGTCCCTTGAGGCTGGAGATCATGCCTCTCCTGTCTTTCTATCCTCACAATGCCTGGCACTGTTGATGCTCAACAAACGTGTGCTGAGAGCATGAATGGTGAAGGAATAAATGAAGGAATGAGTGAGACAAGCTTATGTACTTTCATTTTATAAATATTTACTGAGAACCTCTTTTGGGCTGGGTTCTGGAGCTTTCAGAATAGGACCCATGCTTTGTCCTCAAAAAGCTGAATGAACTGTAAGAAGTTAAAATTCACATTCAAGTGCCTTTCCAGGGTGCTGAATAATGCAGGAAAGTTCAACTCCCTGCTCTACTTCTGGCCTGACAGGTCTGGCAAAATAATGGCATTTTCCTTTCCAGACTGCCTAAAGTCATTTGCCACATCTGTGAAGATGCCCCCTGAGCTCGGCCTCCCAGCTCCTGGAGACCAGCCAGTACTTAGGCCTGCGGGACACATGTGCACGCCAGGTCTCCGGGGCTGCCCACAACCGAGTCTCCTGGCGTGTGTTCCCCATGCTCGCCTGAGGCTGCCACTGCTTCTCCATCAGGGCTTTCAGCTCCTCTTTGGTGGAATTTATCTCCGAACGCAGTTCTTCCACTGCCTCCTCAATGGACTTTTCCTGTTCCTTCCCTTTTTTTGTGGGATCTGTGAAAATAGCGGGTGACCAGTTTAAGTGACAACGTCAGTAGAGTGTAGTTCCTACCCTACGTCGTCAATCACGCACCTCGGTCTGAGACAGCTTTGCCCCTTACATTGCACATTGACCTTGGGCAATGACCTAACCTCTCTGACCCTCAGTTTCCCAAACTGGGAAATGGACATAATAATAGCACCTGACTCAAAGGGTTGTTGTGAGGATAAAATGGGATCATGCAAAGTCCTAGCACAATGACTGGCATGATGCTTCATAAATGTGAACTGTTACCGTCATTTACAATAACTCTTTTGACTGTACTGACACATAGAAATGTGAATGCAAAACTCCTAGAGTAACTGAAGCACAATACGAACTAGCGTGTACACATTATTAATACAAAGAACATACCTATGTATCCTGACTGCAATCAGAGAGGAATTTAAAGTAATGAAAATAATTGTATTTTTAAGGCCACATGTTTCAATAATATCATTTAAGCATATAGTTTTACATTTCAAGTGAAAGAAAGGCATCATGCATTATGAATGAACAGTTAGGCCAAGGTTGCTTTAAGTGTGTACTTCAAATTTTTTAAGTTAAAATCAGGTTCAGAATGAATTATAAAAGAACTTTCTAACTAAACCACATACTGATAGAGCGCTAAGCTTAAGGGTTAGTGCGAAAGACACCAATTGTACATTTGTTACTTTTTCAAGTATATTTAGGAACTATTCCAGAGATGACACTATTATTAAAATTCTAAGCCTTTCTTTGAAACAACATATGACTTTTCTCAGGCTGTACCTTTTCCTAACAACCAATTATTACATGCAGTAGAAATTGATTTGGGTTAATAAGTGATTTGAGGTGAGTATGGAATAGGAGAGCTGAGAAAGGAATCAAAACAGTCACGAACGTTAATGGAGCAACGTTGCTTTACAGACATTTCTTCCCTCTCCTTGCAGCACTTTGCATTAAGGAAATAAGAAAGGATATGCACAGAGATTTACATACAAGAATGTTGATCATCGTGTGATTTACAACACGGACATTTTTGGGTAACCCACATATATTATGAAATAATTCAATTGAGAAATAAATTAGAATAGACATTTGTTGGGATATTATTCAGACACTAAAAATGGTGTTTACAAACCTGATTTAATGACATTGGAAATGTGACATATTCATTGAAAATAAGCAAAGTCAATCCTGCATACAGCATACTTTATATATGTATACAGAAAATTAATTACAGAGAACACACCGAAATATTACCTGCAGGTGTATCAGCCATGACTTTTATTCTCTCTTTTCTACCTTCTTGCATTTAAATTTTCTATATCAACAGCACCTTTTTTCAATTTTTTGATTGTGGCAAAATACATGTAATGTAAAGTTTGCCATCTACACTGTTTTTAAGTGTACAGTTCAGTGGTATTAAATACATTCATAATGTTGAGCAAACGATACCAACACCTATCCCCGTAACTCTTTTCCTCTTGTGAAACACAAACTCTATACCATTAAACAAACTTCTCATTCCCCCTCCCACCAACCCCTGCTTTCCATTCTACTTTCTGTTTCTGTGAATTTGACTACACTCGGTACCTCATACAAGTAAAATCATTACAGTGTTTGTCCCTTTGTGACTGACTTGTTTCACTTAGCATAATGTCCTCCAGGTTCATCCATGCTTAGCAGATGCCCCAATTTCCTTTCTTTTTGAGGCTGAATAATATTCCATTGTATGTAGAGACCACATTTGGTTATCCATTCCTCTTTCAATGGACATTTGGGTTGCTTCCAAGTTTTAGCTACTGTAAATAATGCTGCTATAAACATGAGTATACAAATCTCTTTAAAGAAATACCTTTTTATCAAAAATACTTAAGAAAAGGAAAAATTTGTTTTTCTTTAGAAGCCTCCAAGGCAGAAAGAACCAAGAGTAATTAAACATATAATAAATGTACAGTAACTAAGTAAATGGTGCTGTTTTGAAACTCTAAGTCTATTCTTTGAAAAGAAATTAAGATGAGGGAAAATAAGAAGACAGTTTTATTACGGGATTTTTCAATCTTTGTGTTATATTAATATTTCCATGCCTATATGCTATGTTTTAACAGCTATTTCTTACTGGACCTCAAAACGGGATATAAAGCATGCACATCTCTCTGTGGAGTAAACACAGAGCTTTACTAACCATTTTGGAATTTGAAATCATAAAATTACAGTGATTATGTCATAATGAGCTTATGTACAGAATAAAGTCAAAGACCTGGTCTGATTGCTCATTAACCCCCTTTATGCTCATTCCGGGTCCGAATCAGAGAACAGCAGATTCACAGAAGGCTGGGGGGAAGGACCCTTCAAATTCACTCTGTCTAACTGCCCCACTCGTAGTGAGAGCCGCTGAGACTCAGAGGGGGAAGCGCTGGCGGCAACTGAAAGGGGCAAAGCTAAGACTGGCGCCTGCCCGTGTGCCTGCCAGCTCCTTCTCCCTACGCACATGGTCGGAAACCCTCCCAGCCCATTGGGATCCCCCATGATGGGTGCTGGGATCATCCCACCCTCAGCCGGAGGTGAGGCTGTGAGGGCAGCTCTGGTGATGTGCGTGCCCCCCACCCACTGAGCTCCAGTCAGGGCCCCCCCTCCGCAGTCTCAGAAGGGCCACCTGGACTCACCATCTTGCACAAGACCTTCGTGCCTCTGCTTAATGTGGGTCTGGAGAAAGGTGGTGTTGGGGAACGTTATATCACAATGATGACACTGCAGAGAGGAAGCATGGGAAGTGCAGGGTTAAATCACCTGAGTCCGCCTGGGACTCTCCCTGTATCCAAACTCCCGTTACTGGGGACCCCTGGGCTGCTTCAGATCCAAGAAGTTTCATTTACTGAGTAAGGAGTGATGCCCACCCCACCCCACCCCCACTGTATATGTGGCGTGGCAGGGAATATCTTCCAAGGTGTCACATTCCAAATTTCACGCCCTTCCCCTCATCCCATCCTTCCCTGCTTCCCCGTTCCCACCCCCAGCAGCGCACTCAGAAACTAGGCAGCTAAAGTGGGACAGCCACCACTGTGTTCGGAATAAAACCCACGCTCTACCTCGACGTTCAGGCCCCTGGGACCGGGCTCTGCTAGCCTCTCCTGCCACGTGTCCTGCCCAAACCCCAGCTCAGGCAGGCCAAAGCCGTCACCCTGAGCACCCTTCTCACACTGCTGGTAACATTCCTCCACCAAGCTGTGCTGAGCATTCAAGGCTCTTTTAAACACCACCTTCTGTCCCACCTACCCTCAAACTATGAAATTCTTGAAAACATGCCCCAGCAGGACTTGTGCCTACATCCTCAGAGCCTGGAACCAGGCTCGGTCACCATGACAAGTTATTACAGGGCACTGGTCCCAAACCACAGTTTCCATGTAAATACATGCAAATGCTCAAATCCTGCTCTGGCTAATGAATTGTCACTTGGTTGAACAATGGAGACCTTTTGCCAGAATGAGACTGACTCTACCCGTCTCTTGCCACACATGGATCTCACATACACACACACACACACACACACACACACACACACACACACACACACTGTATAACCTGAACTGACATCCTCAGGCCCTCAGGCCCTCTGGCCATGAGCAGCATCTCCAAAATCTGCTCCTAACCAGTGACTGTGGCCCACAGTGGCCTCAGGGCCCTGGGTGTGGTGCTGTCCAGGTGACCTGATGGCTGGGCGCCCACCCCGCCCACTCTCCTTCCCCTGTTGATATTCCTCACCACATAATAGCTCTGGACACTCATCTTGTGAATAAGTTCCTCCAAGTTGGTGATTGTCTTTTCATCCCAGTGTCTTTGCTCCCGGGCCACCTTCAGCTCTTCAGCGAGGCGTTTCAGCTCCTCCTGAACACGCTCCTGCTGGTCCAGGCTGGCCCACAGCTGTGCCTGCAGCTGGGCACCGCTGGTGGTCAAGCAGTCCTGGCAGTGCAGCAGGTACTCGATCATTAGCTGGGCAAGGCGCAATGCCTTGAGCAGCCCCGGGTCCAGAAGCCCCTTCCACTGGCTGAGTCCCATGTGATCCAACTTGCCGAGGGTGATGCTGGTGATGTACTCTTGCAGGGTTGCCAAATCCACCTCCTGGATCACACGGTCCACATCCAGGGCCCGGATGCGCTTCCAGTCCACTTTAGTATACCTAATCCGGAACTTGAAGGGAGGGCCTCTGTAGGTCCCAAAGACGGGACGATGGCGGCCCTGAGCAGCAGGAGCGGATAACCTCATGACCGAGGAAGCCCTGGGCAGAGCCCAGGAACTGCAGCTCGCAAAAACACTCAGGGCCTGGGCAATGAGAAGAGAGTCCACGTTAGGCAAGTGCACGGGCGGCACGTGCCGCACACCTGGCCAGCAGGAGCCTACGTGGGGGAAGTGAGGGGGCTGAGCAGCAGCTGGAGGGTGAGTGCTATGCACTCGTGTGGCCAGAGCCATGGGAAGCAAGAGTGTGGGCTTTACAGTCACTCAGCTGTGCATTCCGATCCTCAGCCTTGGGCAAGTCCCTTCACACCTTTAAGCCTCTGAGGTGTTTTGGGAATCACGGGACTCATCTTGCAGGTTGGTGGTTACAAATGAGGCAGGGGAAGCGCCCAGCCTAGTGCCTGGCACATAGTAGGTTCTCAGTGAATACCCCAAGCCCAAGTCCACTACCAGAGTTTTTTGTTGGGGGAAACTGTCAGTTGTATAAGTGGGTCCTTCTGCAACCTTACATTGGCCTCAGGATAAAGTCCAACAACTTGCCATGGGTGGCAGAGCCACCTGAGGTCCACCACTGCCCTCTTCTGCATCTCTCATGATAGGATCATGCCGGACAGGGCTAGGCTGCATTTCCCAGTTTTCCGGGCTGTAGGGTGTCACCACATGACTATGTTCTCTCCCGTGGGGTGTAAGTGAAATGATGCCCACCACTGAGGGGGTGGGGAGGAGGGGTGCTCAAGACAGGGCCGTGTCTCTGTGCTCAGACTGTGCTCAGTCCATGACGGCCTCTTGTCTCAAACCCAATGGTTTAGTGAAAAGAGCTCCAGTTTTTGTCAAAGACTCAGAGTCTACTCTCTACTTTCTTGGTAGACATAGAAATTGTTCTCTCTCTTTGAAAAGTGACTTGACAAAACAACAGGAATTTTAACTTAATATTCCACTACTAAGAATTACAATTCTACAGATAAACTCATACAAGTGTGCAAAGGTGCTTGTGCAAAAATTGTCATTTCAGTGCTGCTTGTCATAGCAAAGGATAAGAAAAAGTACACGAAAGCAAAGTACAAAGAGAATAGAGGAACAAGTTGTATCTCTATACAATGCAATACTATCAGCTATCGATGAGCCCGAGGCGGCCTGACATGGACTGTAGAGAGTAACATAGAAATATATATGCACACACATGTGAAAATATATGTGTACATACACTTCTGATTCTGTTTAAATGATATATCAATATAGTCACATTTAATAACTTGCAAAAATAACGGATAAGTATTTCTCACATATATATCTCTATATCTGCATATATAGAGATATAATAGAAAAGATATATATATCGTATGAGAATAGCTGTCTATGTGGGAGGAGGTAATTGGATGTGTGAAAAACGAATGAAATAAATGAATAGATGGATGGTCCATGGGTGGATGATATAGGAATGATACATATTTGTTATTCCTGTATAATCAAAATTAAATAAAATATATGAATTTATGACTCCCTATATATAATTCCATTAGCATAGACTATTTTAGAAAAACAGGCCAGCTGTTAGCAGTAGTTACCTCGGCATGAGAATGGCAGTTAGGGGACCTTTCTTTCCCACCTTCTACCATCGATACTATTCAGAATGTTTTGCATCACCATCTATTACTTTTATAAATTTTAAGGAAAAAAATACAGTTTCTAACCTTGAGGAACTTAGAATCTGAGGCAGTAAGAAGCACATATGACTCTACTTAAGCTCTTTCTAGATCAGGTTTTCAGACTTTTAAGTGCAATAGAAAGAGAAGAGGAAGGTCACTGACATCATGAAGGGGACAGGCCTTGAGGAAACGGTAGTGGTGGGTTTGCAAAGAGGGGAAGCACCTCCAGGAAAGGGCCCGACCTCACTAAGGCCCTGTCTTCATTTGGGAAAGGGCATGACAGGCTTGCCCCCCCCGCCAGGGTGCCGTGGGAACTGAGGACAGGCAGAGGGACTGCACTCACGACTAATACCGGCTGCAGTGCAGGGAGTGCCAGCCTCTGAGCCAGATGCCAAGTCCAAATACAAACCTGCAGACTATTGCTATTCCCGTTTTACAGACAAGGAAATGGATTTCTTGAGAGGTTAAGTGGCTTGGCCCAGGTAGAAAGGCACAACTGAAGGCAGTTGGAGGTGCCTCTGGCTCCCAAACCTGTGGACTTTCAACCATCCAACATGATTCTTGAAACTATCCTAAAAGTTTGCTTTGATGGGATCATTCCTCATCCCTCAAACTCATTCATCCATTCGCTCACTCCCCTCGCCCCTGATTTATAGCATGCCTTCCTGGGCCAAGCCCTGGGCCAGGCTCCTGAGGGACAGTAACCACACACCTGCCCCCCACCCAGGAGCTCAGGGTTCCTCCGTGTTGCCACAGTAACGAGTCCAAACCCGAAGCCTGGTCTGGAAGCCTGTCCACACGATGCCAGTGACAGACCGTCGCCACTTAAGCGCCCACGCTTCCCTTTCTCAGATACTCTTCCCCACACAGACTCCAAAAATAAGGCCCGTAGCCTCAAGCACCCCCACTGTTAGCCAAGGAGGGGAGGGGAGGGGAAGGGAGGGGAGGGGAGGGGAGGGGCGGGGAGGAAAGAAAAGAAAAGAAAAAAACGAAAAGAGAAAACAAAGGAAAAGACAAGACAAGACAAGACAAGACAAGACAAGACAAGACAAGAAAAGAAAAGAAAAGAAAAGAAAAGAAAAGAGAAAGAAGAGAAAAGAAAAGAGAAAGAAGAGAAAACAGGGTGGGAGATGACCCTCCCCATGCCCAGCTCCGAGCTGCAGCCATGTCACCAGACCTCAGAGGCTCTGCGGGCCCTGCCTTAGAGCAACAGCGGGTACCAGGCACGCGGGGCCACAGGCAACAGGACGCCTGCTCTCTGCCACCCGCAGACCTGGAGCTCGCCTGGGAACTCACTGGGTAACTTCTGTAGCTTTGGGCTCGGCTGTTTGCTCACAGTTCCCTCTCTCGCAATAAGGTCAAGAGCACTCCATCATCAATTCTCTCCACTCTCTTCCCACCCCATTCAATGCTCCTCCCGCCGCTTCCTTGCACAGTGACTACCCCTTCCCCCTCCTTTAAGCCAGGGTGGTCCAATGTCCCTGTCACCATCCCTGCTGTTCACCCACAACCACCTCTCCCTGCACTCTCCCTGGGGTGAGTTTACCATTCCCACAGCTTCTGCTACCATAGGCCTGCTTTAGGTACTCAGACACCCCCAAATCTCTTACTTGCTGGCACACCTGTCTCTTGGGACCTTTACAACAAACCTTCCAATGCTGATTATACCAGACATTGCAAGTCCAAATACCACCAGGCTCAGGAAGGCAGCATTAAATGCAGGAGATGGGCCATGTGTAAGAGGAGCCACAGTACCAGCTTGATAATAAATGGCACCTGATTCTCCATCTTGGTGTCCAAGGTACAATCAGGCAGCAGTTCTCAAAGTGTGGCCTCAGGACCAGCAGCACCAGATTGACCGCGGACCTTGTGAGAAATACACATCTCCAGACTCATTGACTCCGAACCACTGCACCTGGGAGTGTTGGGACAGGGAGTGCTGGAGATTGTGGCCGAATGGGATTGCATTTGCCGTTTAAAAGGGGGATCCACCACTGAGCTTCATCCATATGGGAATGTACGGTATGTGATCCTCATGGGCCAATTCCAAATTCCTTAAGAAGACATTCAGAGACCTCTATGAACTGTTTCCAGATTACCTTTCTAGCTGCACCTCCCACTTACCATGTTACTTGCTGTCTGCACTTCCATATCTCTGGGCTATTTATTTATAGGCACTGTTTGTAAGTGCTTTGCAAACTATAACTCATGTAATCTTCAGAACACCCACGGAGGAGGGACTATTACTATCAGACACACAGAAGTAAAGATGCTTGGCCTGGGTGCAGACGGCAGGATCCAAGCCCATGCAGCCTGGGTACGGAATCTGAGCCTCTAGCCACTATGCCACGCTGCCTCTTGGGACAGATGTCCCACTTCCACATCCTTCTGCTCCCACTGAAGGTGAATGCACGATTCAAGGCCTTGCTCACACAGGATCGCCTCCATAAACCCCTCCCAGGCCCACACTCAGAATTTCCTGCCCTTCCCCTGGGCTCCCAGGGCACAGAGCACACACTGCCTTGGTCCCCCTCATGACACTCTGGTCTGCGCTGAGGTGGCTGTGCAGCATTCATTCATCCAGCTCATCAACAAATGATTCCTGAGCCCTGACAAAGTGCTGGATACCGTGACTGACACTCAGGATTGATGGTGACCTAGGCAACAGCCCAGCCATTGTTAACAGAAGTACATAACACTTCTAAAACTGTGTGCTCCACACACAAGTGTAAGGCTTTACATGTATTATGCCATTTAATTCTCACAACAACCCAGTACACTGATGAAGACACTGAGAGGCAAACAAAGAAGACAAATGACCTTCCCACAATCACACCACCAGGAAGCGATGGTGTCTGGCTCCAGAGTTTGTTCCCCAGAAAGACAGAAAAATACACAGAAATTACTCTACAGAGTGGTGGCAGGGGAGGAGCTAGGACACGGTGCAGTGGAAGCACCAAGAGGGGACCCTCCCAGGACATTTCTGTCTCATTTCTCCCCCTGCCTTGCCCCAGGCCCCCAAGCTACAAGCTACACAGGGGCTGAGACCTTGGCTTACTCACATCTGTTGTATTCCAGCCCCTGACATATTACCTGCAGCCCAGATTGCTATTGAACTGCACAGAACTGTCAGAATCTTAGAATATCTGCCTCAAAAGTCTATATCCTTGGCGTCTTGGAGAAATGAGGCTATGGACAAGCAAGAATTTGGATAAAGAATAAGAATGGAGTTAGGAGTCCTTATTTTGGACTCCTCGGAGTCAAAGTCTCTTCAGACTTACGAAAATGATAGATTTATTGGCGGTCTGTGTCCATACCTTAATCCCACTGGCCACTAATGAAAGCTGAGAGTGCAGGAGCCCTTGGGGGTGGGCCCAGGCTCATCAGCGAGAAGCCCCACTGCCCACGCTGACTGTCACAATGTGACCACAGTGGTCTAGCTTCCCTCCCAAGCAGCCATGAAACCCTCATGTTGACACTGAGCCCGCTCTCTGAACACTGATGGTGGCAGCCCCGCTCCAAGTTATACAGGATTCTGAACTAGGGGTCCTGGTTCATGAGGTTTTACTAAGCCCCGAAAGTATCCCTCCTGTCTTCCACTAAAATCCCAAGAGCCCAATTCTCAGTAGTCTTACGACTCTGACATCAAAAGGTGAGCACAGCTGTGGAATTTGGGGCTTATGATGATGATAGCAGCCACCATTGATTAAGGATCTATGTCTCAGGCAACGCGCCCGCGTTTACAAGAACTGTTTCTACCCCTCATACAGCCTTGCGTGTAGCTGTGATTCACCTCAACTCAAAATGGAAAAACAGGCTCAGAAAAGCTAAGGAACCTTCCCCAGATCACTGAGCTAGTAAGTAACGAAGCCAAGGTTCAAATCAAGTTCTGTCTGACTCCAAACCTTTTCAGTGATGCCAAACTGCCTCCCAATGGTGGTGGTGGCGATATGTAAGTTATTGCCCAGTATGGAAATTACAGTACCTGAGATTTCTAAACCAAACTGCAAGGAACGAACCTTTATAGCCAACCACAGTAGCGTCAACGCTCGAAGCCTCAAATTCTCCTCCAATTCTCCACAGACTCAACTGTCAACCTTGAGTCCAGTAGACAAAGTCCGGTGAGAATGTTCGTGGTTGCCTGGCAACCGCCTTGCCTGTGGGGGAGGGGATGGAACACCTGCTTTCTCCACTGACTCAGCAGCAGACTGCTCATCCCACATCTGGGAACAGGGACACAGGCAGGGAGGACTCACTGTCATTAGAAAGTGCACAGCTGTGTTAACCACCTCTAGAGGTTTAGATCAGGTCCCAGGAAAATGTCCCAATGCTAGACCAATGTCATGAATTGGTGGGACCCAAAGACTGATATTTATGCTAGCATTTCAATCTCACTCCCTTGTTCGAGATCGTTTCTACCTGGGACAATCCCACAGCCAAGGAAGGAAGCCCTTGTGCTGCACATTCCCAGGGACGGGGTGGGGTGTTCAGCACCTCACAAGGCACCCATCCCACGTGCAACAATTCCTCGAGGCTTCATGGTTCTTCTGAAACCCGCCCACCTGTACTCTGTCCAAGGCAACTCCTACAAAATTCACCAAACATTTAAATGCAACTGGGGCTGATTTTTTAATATAAATAGACAGCTAGACTACACAACCACCCCTGCTACCTTCCTGTCTCTTCTGCTTCCTCAAAAGGCAGCCAAATTGGTAGTTACAGACAGACACAGAGAAGAAGATTAGAGCTAGGGAATACAATATTCAATAATATCACGAAAAATATGTATGCGGCCAGGTGGTAGCTTGAAGCACCAGGAGTCTGCTCTGTAAAGAACTTGATTTTCTAAGCACTTCCCTGTACATCTGACACTAATACAAAATAACATTGAATGTGAATTGTAATTTAGAAATAAAAATATTTTTTAAAAAAGAATGCAGGCAAGTAGAGCATATGGAGGGAGCCAGGCGTCCAAGCTAGCTGTCAGGCAATCGTTCACAAGCCTGCCCTGGCTCTGAGCCTGACTGAGGGACCAGCCTCCTCTAGATGGGGGCGCTCTCAGTGGCGACTCCTCAGCTCCAGGGGGAGGTGTTAGAGACTGTGTGGCACGGGAGGGAGACCAGCAGCCTTGTCTGCAGGCGGGGGGTGGTCAAGGCCACAGCTGGAGCACCTCAGACTCAACACACCTCTCTTCAAAGTGCAGTTAGAAATCTCCTCCAGCACACAGTGCAGGAGCAGCAGGCCCTGGGCCCTTGGACTGCTTGGTGAATGAGGCCCCTGCCCTGACCTAACAAGCTGTCCTCTGCCAGCCTCTGGCCCCTTGTCCTGTACTAAGCAAGTCTCCCCTGGACTTCCATGTGCAGCCACCTCACTGAAAACACCTTTGCTGCCTCCAGCTAAAGTCCAGGCCTGGAGAGCAAGAGGGATGAACTAGAGATCCAATGAGTTTGTTTTTAAATCACCTCATTACAAAAAAGAACCCCTTTTCCTACAGAACTCAAAGCATTACCCACCCCCACCCCCACCCCCCACCAAATCCTTTTACTTTTTTCAAAAAGGAAAAATCCAACTCTGTTCTCCCAGGGAAGCCCAGTTCTGGAGGTTCAGTCATTCCTGCTTCCCTCTGGGTACCTCTGTCCAGAGCAAACCGTAATAGTTGGAGTAAAGGGCCCAGCTGGAGTGTCGGAAGCCTGAGGCCAATCTAGGGTTCAGCTCCCCAGCTCTGTGTCGCGACCCCCCGTGGGGGGTACAGAACAGCTAATATTTAGCCTACTGCCACAACGGGCACAGATCACTTCCCACCCACGCCTGTTCTGGGCCTAATTCCTGGCATAGTTTATCCATGGGACCGGGCTGACCTAAGGGTCCTGGAGCCAGGAGAGTGGGCCGACTTGCCAGAGGCACCGGCTCTACTTCTCCTCCTGTCCCCGCTCCAGGTTCCTTCAGACACCCCCAACAGCCTCAGGCCTTTGCCAGAAGCCTCCTGGGTGAGCGCTTGTGCACGTGCTGCGGCCCAGAATGCCACCCCAGCCTCAGGAACCCTGGCGCTCTCCTCAGAGTTAACAGAGCCCCCTGTGGCCACCTCAGTGCTGCCACCTACAGGGCAGGGCACGAGTGAACCTCTCTGCCCCAGCATGGAGGCCTAGGTCTGTAGGATCTCCATCTCCACACAAGCACCCCAGCCCATGATAAAGAGGGGTGGAGTCTCTCCCCAGTCCCCAGGGACCAGCTATTTCTAGATCTGTTACAAGGGGGAGGGAGGGATTGCCTGGTTTAATCCCTTAGGAAAATCCAGGATCCCTGTGAATGGGTCCCAGGCTTTGCTGAGAGGCAGCCCAGGGAGCCCAGGGAGGCGGGAAGTGCCCCTGTACACACACACACACACACACACACACACACACACACACACACACAGCCCACCTGCCCTAAACTAAAGGGACCCTCCTGGTTACTGATTTGGCCCCAAGCTAATCCTTTGAGTGACTCTCAGGCCTGCTCAGATGTCAAATACGCCCCCCACCCCACTGGCTGGCTTGTCCTGTGCATGTAGTTGTGAAGCCCAGGACCAAAGAACTCTTTCTCTCCTGTCATCAGACATCAGACCCTGGTCCTTTCCCACCGCGAGCCCCTGTTCTAGTGAGACTCAGATTTCTGGGGAGATTTTAAAGGCTTTTCTCTCACCCCAGCCTCAATCTGCCAAGCTCTGTATCTTGGGGCAGCCAAAGCAAAAGCCCATGGGACCTGTGCTGGCAGAGATGCGGAGAAAATGGAAGCCCATGCACTGCTGGTGGGAGTGAGAATGGCACAGCCGCCCGGTCAGTGCAGCTCAGCTGCTGATCATCCACCTCTGAGCCAGTTTATGGTTCGATTCCACATCCGGGCGAGTGGCCGGGTTGTGATCAAGATTCCTAGTGGGGGGCGTGCAGGAGGCAGCCCATCAGTGAGTCACCATTGATGTTCCTCTCCCTCTCTCTCTCTCTCTCTTTCTCTCTCCGAAATCAATTTTTTAAATAAATGGTACAGCTGTTGTAAAAAAGAGAATGGCGATTCCTTGAGAAATTACACATAGAATTGCCATATGGTCCAGCAGTTCCACTCCTGGGTATATACTCAAAAGAATTGAAAGCAGAAATTGAAATATTTGTACACAACATCAGGCTTTACAATAGCCAACAGGGGGAAGCAACCCAAGTGTCCATTGACATATGAATGGATTTAAAAATGTGGTACATACATGCATACAAAGGAATATTATTTAGCCTTAAAAAGGAATGGGATTCTGAGAATGCTACAACATGAACTTTGAAAATACGCCAGGCACAAAAGGACAAATAGAACATGATTCCACTTGCACATCAGACCTAGAAGAGACAAATTCATACAGATATTCCAAAAAATACAATAGTGGTTCCCAGGGCAGAGAGGGGGAGGGAAGGGAGAGTAATCAGTGTTTGGTGGGTTCAGGGTTTCACGTTGGGAAGATGAAAACGTTCTGAGTGTGGGCAGTGGCGTTGGTTCCACAGCAGTGTGACTGTACTTACAGCCCCTGAACTGGACACTTCAAAAAGGAAAACATGGCAGATGTTATGGTCTGTAGAGTTTATGCTAAGTTTTGAAATGTTGGGAAAAAAGATGGTTGTGGCAGGGACCAGGCCCAAGAAGGAATGTCTGTGAGCATCTGCTCCGACGGGAGCCGTGTCCCTCCTCTCCTGGTCAGCACGCTCTTCTTTGCAGGAGTTCCCCTGCCCACTGCGAGGAGGGAAGAGCCTAGGCTTTGGAGTCAAAGGTTTATTTACATTCTGCATTCACAAGCTGTGAAACCCTGGGGAAGCCACTTCACCTCCTTGTGAAGTGGGAAAAATCAACTCTGCCTAAAGCATCCCTAGGCTGTCAGCGGGTGTCCTCCGAGTCAAGTCCAGTGGGAAACCTGGGGGGTCTTGGAGCATTTGTTTTGTAGCTCTCGTTCCAGTGTATCCCTGAAGTGCAGAAAGTAGCTCTGAGGGTACCTGTTTGTGCTCGCCATTTCCATAGCTTTTCATTTCCCCATGTATAAGCAGGGTACCCTCTTATGCACGACTGTTGTGAGAAAGTGGACTTGACGTGCACCCCAGTTGACCTCCATAGTAAGGTTAAAAGCTAAAGACCCCATCCTCAGCTGACCAAGACCTGCCATGCATGACACACCCACACCTTCCCTCACTAGGCCAGAGCTCAACATCCAACACAGCCTAGAGGTCTTGAGCGCCTACTGTGTGTCAGGCTCTGACCCAGGGCCTGAGGATACCAAGAATGGATAGGGGACTAGATCACTTAACCCTGGGAAGCTGTCACCCTCTCTTGTGCCACCTCTGCCACAGCACACACAAGATTTGTGGCACCATGGTCGCAGACACAGGAACAGGACAAAGGTGTCCGGGACTTCTCTACTACACACAGATGAAGCTACTCTTACCGACATGTGACGAAGCCCCCACACCCCTGCAGACAGTGGAGATCAGGGGAAAGCGAGGCACTGCAGGAAGTGTTTAGTGCCAGGATGTAGCAGCAACAAACCAGCATTGGCTCTATTTGATCCCTGGACCCGACTCCCCAGTCACCAACCCCTCTGGGCCTTGAATCATGTCCCCGTAAGTCCTGGGACAGTGCTGACGACAGAGATTTTCCACCAGCGTGTTGCGGCCTCTAACCACGCCCCTCCCTCCCTGGTTCAGGTAGTTCCACAGATGCAGGGCATAGGAGTGTGAAGCTTGGCTCCCTGTTCCCCACCTCATAGTCGCGCCTCCACTCTGGATAGGGGATGCGGTAAAATCTTTGGGGGTGGAGGAAGGACAAGTTCAAACACCTGAGGTCGCTCACCTCCTGGAAGTCTTCAAGTTTGCACCACACTCTCAACACCCTTGTCATCAAATGGGACCCTGGTGGCCCCAAATGTGTGAATTGTAGTGTTCAACAAAGTTTTCCATGCACTGCCATAGGAAGGAGTGGCGGGGGAGGAATCCAAACACCCCGTTACTAGAGGACTGCGGAGCCTGTGCCGCCCAAAAGTTCTCCTCAGGGATGGGTCTGATGGAGATGACATCGGTGTCCATGTAGACGCCCCCGTATTTCCAGGTGATGGCCAGGCGGGACGCCTCTGAGCTGACATGGAGCCAGCTTCTCTCTGCACTGGTGCTGATCTGCAGGAGCAGGTGCAAATCAGCCTGAGCAGCGCGGGGGAGGGAGGGGAGTCACAGAAGGAGGCCTGGCCCAGGCTGCGGGGAGGGGCAGCAAGCCTGCTTCCCAAATACCTATTTGCCAAGGGACCAATTTTGCCAATTTACCAACATTGCCTCCTTCACCCAAGTGTTGCCTTTCAGTAAAAAGTTTACAACAATCAATTTCCATGGGAAGACTTCAGTGGCTTTAAATTTTCTTCTTTAAATGAAAGAAGTGGAAAGATAAAGTAGAAACCAGAGGGGATTCCGCAGTGAACTCTATGAGTCATTTTCAGGAAGTTGGACGGCATCGCAAACTTGATAGAAAGAAATTTTTTAAAGTCCTAGAAGTACTAAAAACTGACAAAAGAAAGATACAGTCGAAAATATAGGAAAAAATCAATATTTGGGCTATTTGAGAAATTTGCAAAAGAACCTTAAAATGCATGTATGCCTTCGTTCAATAACTAATTCTACATTAAAGGAATTAAGATCTCCCACTCATCGATGGCTTCTTGTTTCCTACGTGCCAGAGGTTCCCCAGGAACAGCTCTTTGGGTCTTACCTCTTGGACCTGAGTTAGTTCTCTGGACCCCTCAATTCAGGGCTCAGGGCACTTGGCATCTTACCATAGGTCCTTGACATCAAGTGGATGGGTTGTTTTTTCCTTCCAGAGCGGGGGTCGGGGGCAGAGGGGAAGGGAGGACAGAGCAGAGCTCCTGCACCCTGATTTGGGATGACTAGAGGGCTCCATTTGCGCAGTGATACATGCCTAGTGCCTGCATTTCTGGTGGGTCATGTAGCCGGTGCCTTCCAACCATCTACACCATGGCCCAAGCCATTGAACAAGTGGTCAAGGCAGAGATCAGTGAAGTAGTTGGGGGCCTTTGTCACAGGGGTGAAAGTGAGCATTAGTGATGCAGTGAGACCCCAAACACAAAAAGTAGGACTTTTCTGACCAAGAACCTAGTAGAGGGAATGATGGAAAGAGCACTAGTTTGGAGTCATGCCTCCGCTTGCCACAGGCTCTGGGCACCAGGACAAGTCCCAAAACTGCTCAGAGCCTCAGCCCTTTTGTACAGTGTGGGAAATAGGTGACCTCAGGCTCAAAGTGAGGGTGAGGGGCTCTGTAAACCCAAGAAGCTACTCTCACTTTTCACCAAGGAAAACAGGAGATAATAGAACATAATTACTGTAGATGGTATTTGACTCCCTGATGACAAACATGAAGTTCTTGGCGTGTGTGTTTTTGTTTTTTCAGATAAGTGAAGTATATTTCCCTTGGAACCCTTAAGAAGAAACCCTCAGCCCTGTGTTGGAGCTGAGATGTGCACAGAGGCCAGCTCTCAGGCACTGATACCCAGGGCCTTTTTGGGATCACAGCCTGATGTCCTTCCTGAGTCTTTCTGAAGAGGCCGCCTGTCATCTGAGCCACTCTGCCAGGAACTCCCCAGGCTCCCAGATCCATCCCTTCAGCCTTCCCTCTGGTGTGAACAGAACTGCTTTCCCTTCCGTCTGCTCCCCATTCTGCCTCATCTGGCCGGTATCACACTGACTTTCTGTGTGTGTGGGAGCAGGTGCCACAGCAGCAGCTCCTATGCTGACTCCACAGATCCCCAGAGGCTCCCAGGATGGGCTTTGGAAACTTGGGGCCATAGGTTGTATTAGTCCCTTTACCATGGGTGCCATTGGTGCACCGCTCCTATGTATTACCTGCCCAAAAGAATGTCCCTGCTCTTTGACGCCCCCTGACCTTAACTCTGTTCAAAATTCCTCCAAATGTCTTCACCACAATGGCAGGCTTTCTCCCACCAGCCAAGCAACGCCTAGGAATAGATTCTGAGTTGAGAAGTGCAGAGTTATTTGTCTTCGAGCAATGGGTGGGTCTGAATATGCTGGTGAAAGCCACCTGTGCATCCCGATGTTGTCTACTTTCCTAAAAGTTTCTGCCTCCTGTGAGAGAGCTCCTGCTTCCTCCATTATAATATAAGGCAGACTTGGTCAATGCGATGACCTTGGGGCCTGGGCAGCTGCTACTGCCTGATGAGACCTAAGGACCTGTGCAGGGATATAGCCACAAGTAAACAAAGCTCATGACCAGGATGGGGAAAGACCTCTGAATCCACTGTACTCCTCTTTTCCCCATTCAATATTATTCCACTCTTCTTTTTATTTTACAATATTGTTCTTTGGATGTTCGGAGCTAGTCTGAAGACAAGACAGTGCAGGGGGAAAACCCCAACCAGAGCAGAGATTTCCCCAACTCTCCAACCCTAAGGATAACCTCTGATAAACTCAACTGGGAAAACTCCAATGTTTGGACCTACACTCCCCCTGATATAAAGTACTCACTGTATTAAGAAGGAAAAGTTAAAGGAATTTTTAACACTAAATGTTTGTTGGACTGAATTACACGTGAAAAGGGCATCTCTTAATTCTGTAGCTTCTTTGATTTATTGAAAGAAGGAAATACTCAAGCCAACAATACTTGTCCTACTTACTTTGGAGCCCTTGGAACCACAGTTCCGGTTTTTAACATATTTGTCAAGTAAGTGGGACTGATAAAGTCTTTAAAGCATTCAGCTATTAACAGGGCAAAACCAATACACAGAATGATGGCTTATCAACATCACCAGTTCCTGCCCTGGCGGGGTAGCTCAGATGCTAGAGTGTCCTCCCGATACACCAAGGCTGTGGGTTTGATCCGGGTCAGGGCACATACAAGAATCAACCAATCGATGCATAAATAAGTGAATCAAAAAAAAAAATCCATGCTTCTCTCTCCTTTTTCTCTAACTCCAAAATCAATAAATGTTTTTAAAATTCTAAAAAGAATCTGAAAAAAAAAAAAAAAAGCCAATTCCTTTCTCCACTGTTCTGAAGCTGGAACAAACAGTGGAGACGTGGGTTCATATGAATGAGCAGGGGCAGTTCACTGCGGAGTGAGGGATAATGCACAGCCTAGCACCTGGGAACCAGGTGAGACTAACAGAAGGACATTGACGAGTGACAGTATCAACAGTAAGTCCTGAAAACCATTTTCTTTCTTACTGACAATCAGTGAATTCATGCCAGCATAGAATCCCCTGGTCCGAATATGTTACACTCTGCTGCACGTCTAAGGGAGTCTCCCTGGCAGTCAAATGTTGGGCTGTATGAAATTCCACGTCTGGGGGCCGAGCATCGTCTGGGGCTTGGCAGAGGGGAGAGGCAGATGCATACCCAGAAGATTCATTCCTGTGGGGCTGCAGCAGTGGCAGGGGCGTCACTAGTCAACCAACTGAGGGGCAAGTAGCAGCTGCTGTCCTCAAGAACTAGCACCATATCAAGGGCTCAGCGTTGAGCTCTGTTCCTGCCAAAGGGGACATTCGGGGGCAGAGGAGCTAGAGCAGCCTTGGGAAGTGGGCGTCTATGTTGTTGGGCCATGTGGCCTCTGTCTTGCCACCACAGCCATTCCACCCACGTGCCCATCGTGCCAGTTCTGGGCTGGTGACCAAGCAGATCGTCAGCAGTGCACCAATGCTCCTGTCGGCAAACAGGCACAAAAGATCTTTTCGGGTAATGGAAATACTCTAAATCTGCATTATGGGATGCTCGCACACAAAAGAGCCACCTACTGTGGAAGGTCTGCATGTGGCGGTGTTTGGGGGGCACGGCCATGAGGCGCAGGTCGCCGCAGCTCAGCACAAGGTCTGTGGGCCCCGACCCGCTGCTCCGCCAGCGCCAGCGTCTCCTAGATCTTGTCCAGCTCCCTGTGGCAGCAGCCGGCCACAGCTCCCGCATCCTGAGGGCCCGAGGCGGGGAGCGCTGCCCGCAACCCCTCGAGCAGAGGATCCCAGCTCCATGAGCAGAGGCTGGGCTGAGGGCTCAGCTCCCGCCATCGTAAACGGAGCCGCCGCCTCTTGAGAGGCCTGCAGTCTAACTCACTTCCGGTCTCAAATCTCGCGAGAGACGTTCCCTCCCCCAGGATCCCAAAGAGCTTTCAGGGGGACGCGGGTCTCCAAGTCTCAGCAGGGGACGGATAAGAAAAGTCACAACCACCGGAGTCAAAAAAGAAGTCCTCAGAAATAGAGCTTCAGTTTGATAAAGTTAAACCAAACTACGGAAGTGAGCAGGTGCGATTGGTAATACCCCAGGAGGAAGCTCTCACAGTGAAGATAAATGCCTGAAAGTCAATTAGAAATTCACCAAAAAAGATGTTTAAAGAAACAAAAATTAAAGGTACTTTAAAAATAAACGTAAAAACTCACTGAGTATTTAAAAATTATCCCCCTCAAGAGTTTCTGAAATTACCAGGGTAGCTGTGTGTGTGTGTGTGTGTGTGTGTGTGTGTGTGTGTGTGTGTGTGTGTGTGTTTTTAAGGGGCCAGGGACTCTTCACTCTCTGGGCAGAGGGTCGTTGGCGCAACTGGACAGGACTCAGGAAAGCGCTGAGTGGGCAGAACCTCCAGGAGGGGGCACCAGGCGCCCACTGAGCGGCCCAGAGGGACACAGCCAACAAGCAGAACACCTCTGACAAAACCCAGTCAAGAGAAATAACCTAATCGGGACCACACAGAGGACAGTTCGTCCTTCTCCGCTTGTTTTTATTTTTATTGAATTTATTGGGGTAACACTGGTTAACAAAATTGTATAAGTTCCTGGGCCACAATTTTATACCACATCATCTGTACACAGTATTGTGTGCTCACCCCCTGAAGTCAAGTCTGGTCCATCACCGTTCATTCCCCTATGACCTTCTCCACCTCCCTCTCCCCTCCCGCCTCCGTCACCACCCTGTTTTCTGTGTCCATGAGTTTTTCTTTTTCTTTTTTCTCAATCCCTCCACCCGCAACCCAGCCTCCCCAGACCTCCACAGCTCTCAGCCTGCCCTCTATCTAGAGTCAGTCACTCTTTTCATTGTTAGTGATTTCGTTCCTTAGATTGCACATATGAGTGAAATCATAGGGTACTTGGAGAGAAGTAATCTAATCAAGATAACACGAAGGATAGTGACTCCATCTCTGCTCATTAAAAAAAAATGTCTCTATTGATGTCAGAGAGAGGAAGGGAGAGGGAGAGAGAGAGAGAGAGACATCGATATCGATGAGGATCATCGATTGGCTGCCTTCTGCAAGCCCCGTACTGGGGATGGAGCCCACAGCTCGGGCATATGCCCTGACCTGGAGAGGAACTTCAATCTCCTGGATCATAGGTCAATGCTCAACCACTGAGCCATGCAGGCTGGGCCATCTCTGCTCATTTTTTAAAACTAGATAAACAATATTTTAGAAACAGACACCAAAATTAATTTAAAATGAAGCAGGTATATGCAGAACAATGGCAATAAGAAGACACTGGAAAAGTTGTCAAGACCTAAGTCCATTAAAAGACATTGTACCCAAAGGCATTTATGGCCAATTTAATTCAAATTTACAAGGAAGATATAGTTTTCATGATATTTAAATTGATCAAGAGGGTTAAAAAAAAAAGATGGAAATCTAATAATTCCAATTATTTTTTAATATGTTATTTTCCTTTTGTATTAAATTTTAAAATATATCAGAATCCATGCTTTTTATGGCATTGTTAAATTTAACTTTTTCCATTAAAATTTTAATCTATAGGATTGTCCTTTTCTGGATCTTTTTCCCTCCACATAAAAAATTTTAATTGAGGGCTAACTTAAAGTAACATGAACAAATCCAATCTTAAGTGCACATTTTGATGCATTTTTGCATATGTAATCACACATACAACCACCACCCATCTCAAAATATAAAATATTTCCAGTATTCCCAAAGATTCCCTTGTGCTTCCCCCCAAGACCCTTACCCCAAAAGGAAAGCACTATTCTAACCTCATAGATCTGCTTCGCTTATTTTTAAACTTCATCTAAATGTCAATATAGTCACACACTTCTTCACAGAGATACTTCTAATGTGTTGTTATGCAATTTCGTCTTTGGGTAAACATCATACAGTGTTCTTTCACAAACTTGGATGGCATGGCCTACTGTTTGCCCACCAGGCTATATGGCATAGTCTATTGCTCACAGGCTACAAACCTGTACAGCACGTTACTACAAAAAACATGAGGTTAAATCAAGCACAAGGTAAACTGATGCAATCAAGAGACTTGGTAAAGTTGTGTGAGGCTGCTCCTGGTGTAACACTGCACACTGTTTTATAGCAAACTTTTTATCTTATACAAGCAGAAGGAGTACACTCTAAAACAATGATAAAAAGTCTAGTATGGTAAATACATAAACTAGAAAGTAGTCATTTATTATCATTATCATTATCAAATACTATGTACTGTACATAATTTTATATGCTATACTTTTATATATGTGCTATACTTTTATATATGGCAGCACATATATACTTTTTCTGTAGAATAGTTTATTGATTTTTAAAGAGAGAAGAGGGAGTTAAGAGAGACACATGGATGAGAGAGAGAAACATCCATCGCTGCGTCATGCATGCCCCCTACTGGGGATCGAGCCAGCAACCTGGGCATGTGTCCTCACTAGGAATTGAACCAGCAACCTTTTGGTGCATGCGATGTTGCTCAACCAACTGAGCCACACCGGCCAGGGCTGTACATAATTTTATTTGCTATAGTTTTATATGACTGGAAATGCAATAGGTTTGTTTATACAAGCACCACCACAAACACAAAAGTAATGTGTTTCGTAATGACATTGTAACAGCTCTGACATTATTAGAGAGGAATTTTTTAGCTGCTTTATAATCTTATGGGACCACATTCATATATGTGGTCTCCCATTGACCAAGTGTCGTTGTGTGGGGCCTGACTGTATATATTATGCACTCTTTTGTGTCTTCCTTTTTTCTCTTAACATAATGTCTGTGAGAGTCATCCATGAATCTATACTGTAGATAGCTATAGCTACAGTATGCTGTTTCTCATTGCTGCGTAGTATTCCATTGTGTGAACATACCACAGTTTATCTATTTTCCCATTGAAGGACATTTGGATTATTTCTAATTTGGGGCTCTTATGAATAAATCCACCATGCACATTCTTGTAAAATCTTTTGGAGGGTATGGCTCTTATTTCCCTTGGTTTATGCCCAGGGATGGAATCTGGGTAATAGAGTAGGAATATGTTTAGCTTTAATAGATAGTGTCAGTTTTCAAAGTGCTAGTTTACACTCTCCTAAGTTACATAAGAGCTTTGCAATTATTCCATATGCTCAACAGCACTTGGTATTATCTGTTCAATTTCAGCCATTTTGTTAGGTGTGCAGGGGTATCTCCTTGTAGTTTCCATGTAGATTTTACAGCAAAGTTTCAATAGATAAGTCAATTTGAATTTTTTCCTTTTGTAATGGATAGAAAACACATCCTGTGCATTCTGATATGACATATATTACCTTTATGGTATTTCTACCAAAAACACATAACCTGAATCTAACCTTGAAAAACAGCAGGGGAATTAAAATTGAGAAAGATTGTGAAAAATAACTGGCCTCTTTTTTTATAAATATGATGGTCATGAAATATGAGGACAGACTGAGAAATATTAAAAATTAAAGGGGACTGAAGATTTAGGATAACTGAATGCAATGTGGTGCTGTCTAGGACATTATTAGGCCAACTGGCAAAATCTGAATAAGTTCTGTAAGTTAGATAGTATTGTATCAGCATTAATTTTCTGATTTTGATAATTTTATTCTGAATTTTATTCTGGTTAAATAAGGGAATTCCTTTTTTAGGAAACACACTGAAATTATAAATATAAATATATATCATATATATAGTTCTCTGCCCACTATGTATTTCTGGGCCTAGAAGCTGCAGTGAACAACATTTCCTAGACACCCCTTGTCAGCTGAAGTCTGGATTAGGTTTTGCAAATGAGAAACACTTTTGTGAGATGTTAAACAAACAAAAAATTAATTTCCAAGGCTGAAAGTCATTTTAAAAGAAAGGGTTTATTAAGCCACCGCTAGCATACACACACACACACACACACACACACACACACACACACACACACACACTATTAAAAATAAAAAAATAAATTGCTTTTCCCAGTCCCCTGCCCCAACCCACCCCCTTTTTCCTTTGTCCAAAATGACATATCTTCCCAGCAGTCTCTTCTGTTGGGGTGGGGCCTGAGCTGTCCCAAGCCCGGCGACAAGACAGATCCTCTGCTCAGCTGGCCTCTGTGGCAGGATCACCAGTGACAGATCTTGTGTCGGCGACGGGTGAAAGTGCTGACTGCTTGCTTCTCAGGCATTTTCCATTCCTCTTTCTGGCCCGGGTTCTGAGGGGCACTTTGCAGAACATTTTCCTTAAAATGACTCACATCATCAGAAAGCTGCAGAGAGGTAAAGGGGAGAAGAAAATGCAGGATGGACATGGGGACAAAATGCAGTTATGGAAGAAAGTAGGGAGACACTGCTCCTCCTGCTTCCTCAAGTTTCCCCGTCTTTGAGAACCTGCTTCAGAGACGTGGTATCAGAGAGACTTCAAAAACACTTGAAATTCCACTGCCCAAATCAAGGTAAGCTCCTTGGAAATAACTATGGCAGATCAGGTTGCTGTTGCTGTCATTTAAACTTTGTCCACATTTTATAATGCTTCACATTGACGGAGGTGGAAGCCAGAGCCTTGACTTTTCTGAATCCCTGAGGTGAATGTGCCAGGAATGAAACTGTCCACCCACCTCCTCTCAGATGCTTCTCTAGAGCCTGGTAAACACTAGTACTGGGGGAGCGGGAGGAGAGCTCCAGAGCGCTAGGAATCCTTCAGCCTGGAAAGGGTCTGTGCTGTGGCCAATGCCAGAGCTACTCCCAGACCACAGTCCCCCCTCTAGACTCTCAGGGTTTCCGCTGAACGGAGGCCCAGGCCATCTCCTTGGATAGAAGAATGCTATGTGCTTTCTCCTGGAATATAAGGCTAACCAGTCAGAAACCACCCAGGGCCCAGGGCAGCAAGCATGCTCTGAGCAGTGCCTCAACCTGCTTTGGGTTGTTGGTGCTCTTTCACAATGTGGGGAAAGGAAGAAATATCTTTTTAATCACTTGGGCTCATTACGAACACACATGAGCTGCACAATAAACCTAACAGATTATATAGTAAAAGCCAGGAGAGGGGGTGGGAGTGTATGCTATTGATATATCGAGAACCAAACGGACATTGCCCATGACTTCTCAGTTTCAGGGCAACAGTATTGGTCATCCCACGAAACACCTTTTCTGATTCAGAAAAAAAGAAATGTGTGTGATTTAACAAGCGCTCTCAATGTCTCTGCCTGAGAAAGTGACAGGATGTGGGAGCTCTTCATGCCTGGGGGGCGGAGGGCAGTGAGGAGGCTCTGGTGATGGTGGAGGAAGATGAGCATCTGAGCTCTAAACATTACGGTGGCTCAAGCCTGAGAGACACAAGGCCATCAGGACATTCTCCGTGAGAGGAATGGCCTTGAATATTTAGAACAAAGTGTCTAAATACTCCCACTGTATGCTGTCGCCCACTGTGATGTGTCTGATGCCACTGCAATACCCACCCCGTGGGAAGAAGCCACTGGCACGGGGCCTGTGTGGGGTCCTCAAGAGTGAAGGGGGGGGTCCCCTGTGGGATGAGCCAGAGGGAGGAGAGACCAGCTACCGAGGAAGGCAGGCAGCGAGCCTGGGCCAGGCTCCATCAGAGGCAGGAAAGGGGAGAAACAACCTACCGAGGAGCTGCTTGTGTCATAAAGCAAAAGGTCTTCTATTGTTAACGTGGACACAGGAAGCACTTGAAAGTGGCCCTGTCTGCACAGTGAGGTCAGTTCCAACGTCCCGCTGGGGCCAAGGCTGACACTCGCTGGACCGTCCCGCAGGCCCACCCCAGGTGCCCAGACTTGGAGCTGGTCCTTTAGGGAACTGCAGGGCAACCTGCCAGAGTCCCGCACCCTACCTGAGGCTTCCCTTCCGTCGTGGCAGCCTGCGGTGGCGCGGCGCCGGGCAGGGGCACACTGGCCCCTTCTGCAACCTTCTTCGCCTGCTCCAACTCCTGCCGGCTCATCACCAGCACTCGCCTCACTGCAAGGCAACCAGAGGGAAAAGCCCAGGGAGTGAAGGCCGCGGCCTTCTGTGAGGTCCAGGCTCCAGTGTGGACAGAGGGAGTCCAGAGAGGGTCAAAGGCAGAGGAAGGGCGACCGAAAAGACCAGGGCGAGGAGAGGGAGAAGCCCCAGTGACATGTGCCTCGGGGAGAGGCCTTGGGCATCCCGACAATGTAGCCGAACCTCACAGCCCGGCTGGGCGGGTGGCTCAGGGAGCCCCTTCCTTTGGCCTCGCTCAGCTGGGACATGAACTGCAAGACAGACGGGCAGGCACCCCCTCCCTCACCACGTCACTGAGACAGGGAGGGATCTAGATGGGACTCAGCACAGGAGGGCTGCAGGCCAGACGTGCTCTCTGCACACTCCATGCAGGAAGGGAGCTGAGCAGTGACATGCGTTATCTATGGCCTCCCGGTGACGTGGCAAATGAGGTGCATGTCCAGGCCTCAGGAATCAGCAAGAAGGAGGGAGCTAAGCTCGGCTTCCTAGGAGTCAAATGTCTGAGGGCAGGATAGACTCTTGGATCTACAAAAGTGCTTGGCTGCCTGATTCAATCCTTCAGGGAATATTTCAGAGCCTTCAATGTCCCAGGCACTGTTCCTCACCCCTCAGTCATCATCTTCTCCAGATACCTCATTTTACAACAGAGGAACAGAAACCCTTCACACAAGGACAAGTTGGTAAGTAACAAGTGACAGAGCCTGAACTGGACCTGAGGACTCCTGAGACCATCAACACTTGTCTAAAGACTCAGTCTGGTGGATTCTGATGGAGCAGCAGGCCTGAAATAAGCTGTGGACTGGATGAACTTCTGCGGGGTCCATGAACAGCATGGGCTTGCAGACGGCACAGGCCTAGGCTCACATGCCAGGGCAGCCACAGGCTGGCTTTGGAAAGACACAACGCTGTGTTCCATATTCTTTACGTAAGCCTGGGCTAGAAAATGCACTGAAGCCAGAAGCTGATGGCTTTTTCACTAATAGTTTTTAGAAAATCTTAAAAGAATTGGATTTAGTTGTCTTGAGAAGAAAATGCTCAATTTGTCATTGTAACCTGTTAGATAGAAAGTGACAAGTTTCATGGATGCATTCATTCCAGTTAATCTTAACGCTTAGCTTCATTTCTGTGATGCCCTTTAAACCAACAAGCTGAATTTCTGTCTAAGTCTCTTTGCTCAAGAGGGCGAAGAACTTTCAGAGGCTGTCATCCTCTGTCTCAAGGTTGGCAGGGAAACCACACCTTCCCCTATTCTTTTGTTACAAAAACTTATCTTTGGTAGACTGTGTGTTACAGGAAACTATATTTGTCAAAATGTTCATTGTCGCTGAACCTAGTGGAAACTGAGGTGATAGTTAACCCGGTGACCACAAGCCCTTGGTCCTGCGCTAATGAACTCAAGCAGCGTAAGAGACCGTGCGGATACACTCCCTGCTGGGGAATGGCTAAAGGCAGTTCCTTCTGGGCAAAAAGTATTCTACAAATAACAAAACAAACAATAACTCCAGCACATTAGCTTCAAAGACATAACCCAGAATCAATTCTCCATGACACGGTTCTGTGATCTTGAACGAGTAACTGAAGGTCTCAGCGGCTTAGCTTCCACATCTGTAAGGGTGGGTGCAGTTATGCAGACGCCTTACCTCATGGGCTGGGGGAGGGAATCGCTGCTCTACCCCCAGGGTTAGCCAAGCTTAACAGGAACACCCTCTCAGTGTCTCCCTACACTTTCCTACCCTCTCCTACCCACAGAACTAGCCAAGCAGAGTCACTGCAACACCCCCTGGGCCATGTTTCAGCTGGGAGAGGGTCAGGAATGCTGACTTCCTTTTTCTCTCAGACCCTCTCCCCCCACCAGTGACTGGGTTTGGAAAGCAGCTGGACTGTCCCCACAGCTGCCTGTTTAAGCCACCAGCTCAGGGTCCTTTTTGCAGACTCAGCCCCATAACAAATATGGTCAAGATCTGGATTTGGGAGGCTGCAGGCATCCCCATTGGCTTCAGGAGCCAATCCAGCTCTAACAGGAAGCTGATGCCTTAGGCATCACTGGGCCCTGTCACCAGTAACAGAGCAAGGCTTTGATCTCGGTGTACCTGGTCACCTTGTTTAGTCACTGTCAGTTCAGTACCTGGAAGAGGAGAGGTAGGAGTGGGCTCCCCGCAACCTCCAAGAATCCAATAATTCAATGACAAAACAAGGGCTACAAATTCTATCTTGCTCCCCATATCTCTGCCATTCCAGGAATGGGCAAGGAGGGCCATTCTCCCCAAGGCACAGTAATGAGCTGTCCAATCAGAAGATCCAAAGGAACTTGAAGGGCACTTGTAGGACCTCGAGGAATCTGGGCTGGAGAAGCGCTACCCCACTTGTCCCGACCACTCACCAGTATATGGTCGGCTATGTGTGCCATGGTCAGGGGCCTGGGAGCTCCCCTCCAAAGGATCATTGTTTGATATATTCCAGTTGTCCTCTGACTGGGGTCCTACCGAGGTAGGGGCTCCTGAAGGATCGAGAAATACACTCCTCCCAGAAATTCTCTTCCAGTCCTGTTCAGAACTGAATGGGGCCACAGTGACATGGAGGAGGAAACATAAAGGATGGAAAGGGACACTTTAAAAGGCAGACGTCATTACTTATAAGCATGTCAGGTTTTCCCAGAGCCTGCCCGCTCCCTCCCTTGGGCCCAGGAGGCAGCCAGAAGTCTCCCTAGAGTGTAGTGGCCACGCCAGCTTCTCCCTTTGGACATGAGGACCCAGTCCTTCCAGAGTGGCAACCGGGGTTTGGGGAAGAGATGAGTCAGGAGAGTGGAGCTTGGTTTTGCAGGGAGCAAAGGACCTCAGTCTCTTTTGGGAGCTCCAGTTGGACCTTTCTTGAAGCCTCCCCCCTCCCCTGTCTCAGCCCCTCACTTGTCTCTGCCCCTCTCCTGTCTGGAGAAGCCTGTGGGGAGCCCAGAACAGAGCTGCCTGAGGCCTGGAGCCGAACCACAAACCCAGTGACAGTGCAGAGTCGGCGGCTCACCTTAACTTAGGAACTGGATAAACAGGGGTCCTGAAATTTCCATCTGCTCTAGGTGTTGCCATACGGGTGGGCACCTGGGTAAAGCCAGGGCCATGGCTGCCATAGCTATGTGGAATAAGCAGCGGTGGACCGGCCAGCTTGGATGGCAATTCCTCCTGTTGGGTCGAGGTCTTTGACTGAACCTCCTTTGTGACCAGAAGGCTCTGTTGGCTTTTGACTAGAAACAAAGACAAGAATGAGGTTCAGTGAATGCCCATCAGGGTTCTCACGCCAGAGAGGATGTGGAAAGGGGCCCTGAGACACCGGAAATGGACCAGTCACTCTGTTGTAAGATACCACAGCCAATTTAGTAACGTGTTCCACGGCCGGCCAGATTCAGGGCTGGGACCCACAGTTTTATCAGAGACCAGGAGAGGGGCTGGTATTCAAGGGCCATGTCATCATTCCAGGAGACCCACAGGAGGCAGCAGGTCTAAAGAGGAGCCCAGCGGGTCTGCCACTGGCCCACGATTACACAGAAGTAAGTGGCAGATACAAAGCCAGGATTTGGTCGCCCTGAATCTAGGCCTCTTGCCACTGCCTTTCTACCTCCCATGGCTTTGCCCCCCAACAAAAGCAGCACAATGTGAGCAGAGACAGGAGGTGAGCATTTATACAGCTCTGTGTGGTCCCTAGAGAGAGAGCTTGTGGGCAAGTGCTGGAAAGAAGGTCTACAAAATATGGGAAACTGTGAGGCGAGAGACTGGGCCAGCTCTGCCTGCAGACAGTTCTGCCGGCGGACAAAATCTGAGCTCAGACCTGTTCCCTGCCTGGGGTCACCGCTGAAAACAGTGTCACCTCACAGTGACCTGCGCTGGAGAAGGCAGGACCTCAGGACCAGGGAAGGGAAGAGAGGTGGGGTTGGGGGGTGGACTCTCACTCTTGCTTCAGGACTACAGGGCCAGGACTGCAGGGGCGGGTGGCATCTGGAAGAGCAGGACGCCTTTCCCTTCTCTTGGAAGCGGGGACTTGGAGGGGCTTCCATCACCTTCCCTAACTGCCTGTCCCCTCTCTCTCAGAGCTCCCACCACCCTGTGCTTGGCTCCATCACATCACTAGTTCCCTCTGGTTTCCCAGCTAAGGTGGCAGGTCCTGGCACACATCAACCTCAGTAAACAGCACTAAATGAATGAGTGAATGAGTGAGCATTAGAGGCACAGGGCTGGGAACTTAAACTGAAGTGTGAAAGGCAGCTTAGCAACCAGGACTAATACCCTTCTTCTGAGATTTCTGTGCAAGACTAAGAACTGCCCTTTCCTTAGAAACCTTAAGGCCAAAAGTTTAAACTGCACAAGACAGAGTTTCCCCTATTTTGATACAATTTTACCATCTTCGCCTACCAACTGTTGTGTTATCTTTTTGACATTTTTACATAAAATGTCACCACTTTTACACATAAAATATTCATTTTATATTTGTCCGAGTAAAAGTCTGTGAGCTTACGGCTGGCTGTTAGCACTGGGGAGGCTCCTGAAATTAGGAAGACAAGTTCCCTTGCTCCTGAAGTTCCTTGAGGACAGAGACTGGACGGTCCTTGCCCACCTCCTTGAATCTTCCACAAGAACCACCCAGCCTTCCCTTGTTGTGAGCCCCAGGGACAAAGAAGCAGCGGTCACCCCAGGCGGGAAACAGGGCTGAGCTCAGGATTCGTCCTCAGGCAGAACTGGCCCAGCCTCTCTCCCTCCCACTAGTCAGGGCAGAGTGTCCATTGCCTACTGTTCGCCTCTGCCTGCAGCCCAGCTCCCAGGCCTGGGCCTCCACCAGCACTGACAGGCCTGGGTCACAGAGCCAGGCACCCGGGGAGCTGCTCCCTCTGAGCACAAAGTTCACCCACAGTCAGAGCCAGCAAAGCTGTGCAGAGCTAAGCTGCCCAGGAAAGAGCAGATCTGAGCAGGAGAGTTCCGCTGCCCACAAGCTCTGGCTGGCTCTCCTCTGCGACCATTAGGTACCCAGGTGCCCACCCCACTCCACCCCAGCCCTGACTCTGTTTCCCCCAAAAAAGTCTTCAGGACTGAGTCACCGTGAGGACCCAACTATCTCACCGTTAGAGCAACCCACCTCATGGGCAAACAAACCCAGGCCCTTCCAAGTGACAGCCCTGGGCAAGCCCTCTCTCCAGCTTACGTGAAACCTGGTTCCATGTCTGGGACACTGAGGCCTTGTTCTGTTCCACCTCCTCTCCGCCAGGGGCTTTCCTGACCAGCTTTTCCCTTGGACTTGGTAAATGAGCAAACTCCTCTTCCCTCTGCACCCACTGGACCTGCTGGTGGAGGCTGTCAGTCTCAGCGGGGCTTGTCCTTGAATCCTAGAAGACACGGAAGATCCCCTTTGGAGACAGGGCTCCCCTGCAGCCCCTTCCCTAAGCCTCTAAACCTGCTGCTGGCCCGGGAGCCACTGTGGTCAGTGCCAGGCGCTCCCAGGGCCAGGGGGAGATGAGTGTCAGAGCAGGGCCAGCAGCAGCTTCACCCGCTGCTGAACGTGCGCTGGTTTAGGGCCTGGGGGCCCCGCAAAACTCGCACAGCAAGAGGACAGAAAGGGTCTGTGCACAATGCCCCAACCACAGCGCCGGGGCTTAGCCGGGGCTCAGCCGGGCCGTGCCTTTCCACCAGCAGACTGAATCCAGCACCGGAGACCCTGCCTTGCTCCTTTTTGTCCCCCAGGCACTATCCTTATGCCAGACACCTTGTCCTCTCTGCCTAACAACGTTTGAAAAACTACTGCGAAAAACAAATGCCAGGTCCCCTCTGAGACCTACTGAAAGCTGCTTGGGCTTTTCACATCTACCCAGAGCCCGCGGGAGCTCCGGCTTGGGAGGCATCTAAGTCCAGCATGAGGGTTCATTCAAGGTTAGAGAGAAATGTTCTAATCAAGCCTGAACTTAGGGCCAGCGTAACCTTAAGCAGAAGATGAAAAGAGTCAAAGATTAGAGCAGAGTCACTAAAGTAAACTAGGTGCCCGTTTTTGTTCTCATCTTAGTCCACACAGATAGTATTTTCAATGAGAGAATGCCCGGCTCCTTTAGTGACCAGGTGTGCTTTTATTAAATAATAGATTTCATTGCTGCCTTGAACGCTAATATGCATGCTCTGGTTAAACACGGGCACGAGGGAGCGACAGCACTCAAATCCCAATCTGTACCACACAGAGCTTTCAGGCCCTGCTCATCCACAGCCACCTGCTGAGCGTGTGTGGCCACGTGTGCCACCGATGATGGACACTTAGCCCAAGGGACACACCCAGAGGCCAGACTGAGTCAATTCAATTCCCTTTGTCAGAAAGAGAGACCCAGAAGAAAGTAACCAACGAGTAGAGAGCACGGAGAGGTCAGGACACAGGGGGCACCTCAAGTGGCCATTGGAGGAAACAGAGCAAAGAGACCACACTGCCACCGAGACCTGGGGGCAGACGCCTCGTGGGTTTATATTCCTAGACACCAAAGGTGCCCCCTTTGGAATAAATGAGACAAACAAGCTTAGGATGTAAGGAACAATCGATCGTGCCCTGTCAGTTTAAGAACTTACTTTCTTAACCCCCTTGCTTACCCTTCTGTCTGGAATGGCGTTTTGCAGGGCTCGTTTGATCCGCTTCAGCAAGCTGCGTTTTCCCTTCGGAGCTTCCAGAACTTTCTCCCGTTCGTCCAAGGAGCCCTCCAGCTCTGCAGCACACGGCAATCAACAAGGTCAGTCTGGTGCCCGGAACCTGTGTTCCCAAAGCCCCACTGCACCCACCTGGCTCATGCTCACCCCGTGTGCTCGGGCTCCCGCCCGTGAGCTCAGGGACACTGTCCCAGTGTCCATCCCTGGGTCACAAACTGTTGTTTCTGTTCCTGGGCACCACCGCCTCAGGCCCCTGCCCACATTCAGGATTCCCTTCCCTTCCAGTCTGGCCCTCTGAGATCTGGGCTCAGTCCTGCTCGCAGGACAATTCGGGGCTCCAGGCTTCTGTCTGGCACTTGAGTCCTGGCAGCAGCTTGTTCCCTGACTCCATTCTGATCCCAGATCCCAGGCCCTGTCACTGCCAGCTCCAGCCTAATACTGGCCCCACCTGATGCCCTCTCCCCACAGCTGTGTCAAATTCTGCCCCCTGTATGGGGGTATAATGGTGCGCAGGATAGATGGGTCCCTGCTCTTCAACTTTATTGCTCAGATCAGGTGCTCTCCCTCCAGTTGCAGCAAGGTCCGGATCACAGGGTTCAGAAGCCACATACATTCCCTGGCCCCACCCTCCAGAGTCTGGTTCCATAGGTCTGGGGAAAGGCTCTGCAATCTGCATTTTAACTTGCCCAGATGATGCTGACCGAGGTCAGCCAATGACCACACCTTAAGAAGCACCGACCCAGAGGGTAATACAGTCAGCAATTACAAGGAAAATACTGCCAAGGGACCATCCAGTGTGAGACAGGGAAGCACCCAGAAGTGTTCCTCAGGTCCAGTGAGAGGGGCCCTGCAGTTAGAGCTGGACCATCCCCTGATTCACTCAAGGGACATTTACTGATAAGTGACATGAGTGTGAATATGCCAGTGCTGGGTGCCGGGGACACAGAAGAAAACCCTCAAAAAGTCACAGTGGAGGGTGGTCATCTCCAACTTGGCTGTATGTCTGAATCACCTGGGCCCCATCCCAAGCTAATTTCATCAGAATCTCTGAGGGTGGGCCCTAGGCCTTAATATTTATTTTGTAAACTCCCAGATCTTCTAGCAAACAGCCAAGCCTGAGAACCAACTGTTCTGGAGCAAAGGTTCTCCCCGTGTGAGCCACAGCACCGGCTGCACCTGGCAACTCACTAGAAACACAGTTTCTCAGATCCCGCTCCAGCCCGACTGAGCACACCTTCTGGAGGTGGAGCCCAGCAGCCTGGGAGTCGGGAGACCTGCTTCTCACTGCACACCCCTTTGCCTTCAGGCCCTAGTTCCCTTCACCCAGGTTCAGGTGGCCAGGCACAATTAAGGAGCTACAATCTGACCAATGGAGAGGGCTGCAAATCTGTTCTCAGCCTTGGACACCGGGGAAGAAAATGTGGGCCTGCCTCCCTTGGAAGAGCCCTTCTCCGTGTCCACAGCCTTCGGGTCCTCACAGCTCCCTGAGGAGAAGGAGCATTTAGTGCCTCCAATGCCCAGGACCCATGTGAGACTTAGAGAAAAGGTGGGACTGCATGTGGGTGCTAGTCGGAAAAAGTGAGCCCTCTAGTCATCTTTCCCAGCAACAGGTGGGATGGAGTGGTGGTCACAACCACAGGATCTGGAGGCAGAAGGAGCAGAGTTCACAGGCCAGCCCTGCCCCTCTCTAGCTGAGCTCCCCTTGGCCAGTCCTTGAACCTCTCTCGGTCTCAGTGTCCTCACCTCACAAATGAGGATGTTAATGCCCATCCCACATTGAAACCATGGGGATCAGGTAATGAGACCAGGAACCTGAATTGCTTGGTGAAGCACTTGGCACAAACCCAGCCCCCACCCTGGGAAGCTCAGGGCCACAGGAACAGGGCCTCTCTGAACTGGTTGCAAGACTGGGAAAGAAATGTGGAACCTCAAGGCAGGACATGGGAGGAGATTGTGGGATTGCAAGAAAAGGCAGGAGGAACAGGAAAGAGAAGAAGCCAGGACATCCGTCAGGCATGACACAGACCATCCCATGCAGACTTACCCTCCTCCTTCCTGTGACACACGGTCTGGGTCTGCAAAGATGAAGAAGAGAGCGGGTTACAGCCAGCAGGGACCTCTGCTCGAGGAGTGACAGTGCCTAGGACCGTGAAGAAGGGACAGCCACTGCTTCCACACCCCCCATTAGAAACTGGAGGGCGCTCAGTACACCGGCCCAAACCCACACACCTGCTGCCTTCCGTATGTGAGGGGATGGCACCGAGGCTGAATGGCAGCAATCTGAATGGAACCATGCTTTATTTTCCCATGGTGGGGAGGTAAGACTGGTAGAAGGACGGGAGCCCCATGGAAGCAGAGTGGGACAGGAACATAGTCAGTACTCTTGGTACAATGGGTGGAAACAGCCAGGGCCAGGTAGGTGCCCATCCTATACCGTGGACATCTGAGCTGAGTGCCCCCTAGGTGGATGGAGGCATAATGGGGACAGTCACTGAATTATCTGCTCAAACCCCCTTTCCAGAAAGTGCTGCTTCTCCCTCGGTCCACGTGGACAGGGCAGCCACATGTGACAGTGTGGCCCCACGCCACAGACAAAGCTGGCTGTCCGGGTCTGGGCAGAGAATCCTGGACTGCAAATGTGTGAAGGCAAGAGCTGTCGGCACCCCACTGCTCTTGGGTTGGGGTTTTCTTGGTTTGTGTGTGTCCTTGTTTGTTCTGCCTTGTGGAACACATAAGGAATGGAAGCTGATCCTCACAGGAACAAATGAAAAATAGATGTAGATATGGAGAAAGGAATGAGACACGTGGCAAAAGGAAAGCTCCTGACTGTGTTCCTGTCTCTGGTCCCAGGTTACTCCCACACCCAGCTGCTCCCTACCTGGAGCTCTGGGAGACGCCCCATCAACAAACACAACGGATCCCCTCTCCCGCTTAATTTCTGTGGCTTCCTATTACCTTCTGGCTAATGGCTCATCCAACTCTTTCTTGCTTTGCCAACTCTATTCCAGATACTCTTAAAGAGATGACTCACTTCCTAGGCTTCCCTACAGCTATAGCTACCCACGAGACACAGCTGAGACCAACAGAATAGAAGCAGGTCTCAGGACTTGACCTTTTCATCAACTTCGCCCACTGGATATGGTTGTGATAGTTGGGGCCATGGCAGCCATCCTGCAACTTCGAGAACAGGAGAACAAAAACTAAACATTCAGAAGATGATAAAGAGAGACCCAGAGTCTGAGTTTCCAATGTATAATTTTGCTGCAAAAATGAGGTCAGCAACAGTCACCGCTATTGGTGTGACAATATAAAAACATGAAAACACACCCTAGTGATCTAGTGTGCTGTGTTTAGTCAATACATTCCTTAACTGACACATTTACAAACAAGAGTTCAGGTAACGTAAGGAAGAAACCTCGAGACTGGACCTGAATGGCCACAGCAGTGAAGAGCCTAGAGTTCTGGGGGTGAACAGTGAAAAGAAAAGCAGCGGGAAGAGGGTAGGAATATTGCCTGGGTGAGGCATGGCTGGGAGAACAGAAAAGCAGAAACAGCAAGGGGTGCAGGTACACAAAGAGGGGGCTAGACAGTGGCAGTGGGTGCTCAGCCCATGGAAGCCGTGTGCAGGGCGCTATCAGAACCATGGCGAGGACCTGAGGCCATGCGGGGGACATCTGGGGAAAGATGCCCTTCGGCACGGACCTGGGGCTCAGAAGGGCAGGTGAGCCTGGATGGGGCAGAGAATCGTGAGCAGTAGGTGAAGAGCCACTGGGCCAGGTCTAGGAGACGAAGCTTAGTAAGTGCCTGTCATCACACGAGTGTATCTGACCCCTGAAGTATCAACTGGGTGCCAGTATTTAATGTGCTCTCTGGAGTTAGTGTGAGCCCATCTGCTTGCAGTCCCTAAGGACAACGGCGCAACTTCAGCCTGGAGGCAGGCAGGTGGCATCCTCATGGCTTTGTGCCCCTCAAACCTGAGGATTCCTCTCTCTTTAAAGAACCTGAGTAATGAGGCAGATGGTGGGGCGTCCAGGAGAATCTAAGGAGATCCTCACAGGGAAGAGGCCTGGGGCACCGGGGGCTGGGGGGGAGATGGGACAGACCTACCATCTCCTCCTGGGAGGCCACATGCCTGGCTCGTCGACGGAACCCAAATAGGGTGGCACTCCTCTGGCGCTGGGCCTTGGGAGCTGCTGCCTTGTGAACCTGAGACAGGGAGGTGCGCAGCCTGTGAATCTCCTCCTGCAGCATCTTGTTCTCCTGCAGCATCTTGTTCTCCTGCAGCGTCTTGTTCTCCTCCAGCATCTTGTTCTCCTGCAGCACCTCCTTCTCCTTCTGCAGCATGTTGTTCTCCTCCTGCAGCGTCCTGTTCTCCTCCTGCAGCGTCCTGTTCTCCTCCTGCAGCGTCCTGTTCTCCTTCTGCAGCGTCCAGGTCTTCTTCTGCAGCGTCCTGTTCTCCTTCTGCACCGTCTTGTTCTCCTTCTGCACCATCTTGTTCTCCTCCTGCAGCGTCTTGTTCTCCTTCTGCAGCGTCTTGTTCTCGCTCTGCAGCATCTCGTTCTCTATCTGCAGCGTCTCGTTGTCCTCCTGCAGTGTCCTTTTCTCCTCCTGCAGCGTCCTGTTCTCCTTCTGCAGCGTCCTGTTCTCCTTCAGCATCATCCTGTTCTTCTTGTGCAGTGTCCTGTTCTCCTCCTGCAGGGCCCTGTTCTCCTCCTGCAGGGCCCTGTTCTCCTCCTGCAGGGTCCTGTTCTCCTCCTGCAGAGTCCTCTTCTCCTTCCTCAGCGTCCTGTTTTCGTCCCGCAGCGTCCTGTTTTCCTCCCGCAGCGTCCTGTTCTCCTCCCGCAGCTGGTGGGAATGGGGTGGTCAGTTAGTCATGACCGCAGGGGCCTCTGAGGGCCCAGTGTCGGCGGCTCTGCACCAGATGGCAAACGCTGGTCAGCGTTTCACCCGGAGCAGGGTGGAGGGTTTCCAGGCCTGGGAAGGTGGTTTTCTAACAAGACTGAGCACCTTCCAGCTTGGGAACATTTTCAAGCCATGCCTGGGGAGAAGGAAGGATTGAATGCAGGCCCCAAACATCAGGGGGAAGGGCTCTCTGTCAGGTGTGGCCACCACTTAAGGACAGTCAGGGAAGTTGGCGGTCATTGGAAAATCATCAAATGGATGTTTTTAGGTGAAAACAAATGGTGAAAAAAATGTAACATGCTACCTCTGCTCTCTGAGCAGAGAGAAAATGAGACTATGTGTACTTGCATAAAGAAACTCTAGAATAGTACGAAAGAAAATACAAGTGGTCACCTGTGGATGGTGGGTGTAGGGGACAGGTAGGTGAAGACTGGGTGGAAGTGAGACTGAACTTAGTGTACCTTAATGTATTTCTCCTGCTTCAGGAATGAGTTTGGATGCATTTCCCATTTTAAAGTGTTTCAAATAAAGTAAAACCATCCAATGGGGTTGCTGGAGTGGGGTGGATACTATGTGCCCGACTCGGACTCAAGCCCTTTCATGCTCTGAGCTCTCTGCATGCAGAACCTGGGGCTGTTGTGAACAGGCTTCCTCTTCAACTTGCCCCTCCTCAGGGGCATTTTTATAGAGGATGTTTTCTCTGCCCTGAAGCCTGCTGCTCTCTGTTCTCTGGTCTCATATCTGAGCCCTTCCACCGGGGCTCTGGGTGAACTATCACTGAGGTCCACAGCCACCTGGTTCTCTCCTGGGTGGGATTTCAAAGAAGGGTGACCAGGCAATTCATCTGAGGGTTATACAAAGCCTCTTGGGCGGGCCTCACGGGGTCACTGCCAAGGGGACCACAGTGGAAAGGCTGCGGTGGTCCAGAAGACAAGGCCTGGAGTCCCCTGTCCCTGCCCCTGTGTGGGCAGCTGGCCCTTCTGTGTACTGATGAGGGTCAGCAGCCAGGAACAATATCAGCAACAAAATACCTGCCAACCAGTTCAAGGTGGGGGAAAGGTGGTGTGCTGGAGGTTGAGAGGAGGTCGCGGGAACCAAGCTCCCCCCGACCACCCAACGAGAACTACCTGCACCGCCTCAACTTCAAACTCTTCTAGAAGTTTCTTTGTTTCCATTTTCCATTTTGTGTCCTGAAAAGTAAGTTTATAAAATGAGACCCTCTAGATATTAAACTACATTATAAAACTACAGGAATTAAAAAGTACTGGCTCACGATTAGGAAGAGAGATAAGTGAAAAGAATACAAAGCTCAGAGGAAGAGGGGAAAACATGGAATCTTAGTCTGGGGGGGAATGGGTTATTGACTCAGTGTTTTCAAACAAGCAGCTAACTGCCTGAAAAAAAGCTATGAACTTGGGCCCTTATTTCATATCTTAAACCAAAATAAAGTGTAGATGGGTCAATGATGTAAATGTAAAAAATGGGAGTGACTGTAGGCAAGGTGGTGGGGTAGGAGGTTCCAGCTCTCAAGCCACCCACAGAGAAGATGACTTTTATGGGAACCTGGGAATCCAGCTCACAGGTTCCAGTCCCTCGATGAAGCAAAAAATCAGAGAGTAGTTGCCTTGAAGTGGAGAAGACAGTTTCACTTTATTGCATCACCTCTTCCCCAAGGCAGCACAGCTCAGCGCCAGGAGAGACTTCCTCAAGCTTGCAAACATTCCCACAAGGAAACATGAGAGTGAGTGAGCACCCAACTGCCCCAGCTTTGAGGGGTGCTGCCCAGGAAGCCACTTCTGTCTCACCACCCCCAGAACTGAGGAAGTGGGTGTGGCTGAAATTGGCCTGGGACACTGGCACACAGACCTCACCAACTGGCTCGGCCCTATGGGCTGCCTTGTGGACACCAGGAGGTGTGGGAGGAGAGAAAGTAAAAGTGTAGAGCGTTTGTGTGCAGTTGAAGTTAAGTTTTATCAGCTTAAAACAGACTTTGTAACTATAAAATGTTTTATATAAGCCTTATATTAATCGCAAAGAAAAACACCTACAGCAGGTACACAAAAGATCAAAAGAGGAAAGAATCAAAACATAACACTAAAAAAAAAAAAAAAAAAAAAAAGGCTTCAAATCATGGAGAAAGAGAGAAAGAGAGAAAGCAAAGTAACTTCAAAAAAAGTTTGAAGACAACAAAATGGCAATAGTAAGTACTAATGTATCAAAAATTATTTTATATTTTTCAATTACAGTTGACATACACTATTATATTATTTTCAAGTGTACAACAGAGTGATTACACATTATAAACCTTATAAAGTCATCACCCCAATAAGTCTAGTGTCTGACACCATACATAGTTATTACAATATTTTTGACTGTATTTCCTATGTTGTACTTTACATTCCTGTGGTTGTTTTTATAAGAGGCAATTTGTACTTCTTAATCCCTTCATCTTTTTCACCAAAGCTCCCAACCCCCCTCTCATCTGGCAACCATCAGTTTGTTATCTGTATCTATGAGTTTGTTTCTGTTTGTTAGTTCATTTATTTTGTTTTTTGATTTCACATATAAGTGAAATCATATGATATTTGTCTTTTTCTGTCTTTTTCACTTAGCACAATACCCTCTAGGTCCATCCATGTTGTCTCAAATGACAATATTTAATTCTTTTTATAGCTGAGCAATATTCCATTGCATATATGTACCACATCTTTATCTATTCATCTACTGATGGACACTTAGGCTACTTCCATATCTTGGCTATTGTAAATAATGCTGCTATTAACAGAGGGGTGCATGCATCCTTTTGAATTGTTGTTTTGGATTTCTTCGGATAAATAAACAGAAATGGGTCTGCTGAGTCATGTGGCAGCTCTATTTTTAATTTTTTGAGGAATCTCTGTAGTTTTCCATCATGGCTGAACCAATTTCCAATCCCACCAGTAGTGCACAAGGCTTCTCTTTTCTCCCCATCCTAGCCAACACTTGTTGTTGGTTTATTATCAATAATTACTTTACACTTAAATGGATTAAACTCTCCAATCTTCAGAACTGGAGTGGCTGAATAAATTTAAAAAACCCCAACGGCAACAAGGTCAAACTATATGCCGTGTGCAAGAGGCTCACTTTAGCATTAAGGACACACATGGACAGAAACTGAAGGGTTGGAAAAAGATATTTCATGCAAATGGTAGCCAAAAGAGAACAGGGGTAGCTATCCTTATATCAGACAAAAGACTTTAAGTCAAAAGGTGTCACAGAGACAAAGGAAGTCATTATATAATGATAACGGATCAATTCATTAAGAGGATATAACAATTGTAAATATATAGGCACCCAACATCAGAGCGCCTAGATATGTAAAGCAAATATTAATAGAACTAAGGGAGAAATAGACAGCAATATAATTACAGTAAGGGACTTACATACTCCACTTTCAACAATGGATATTTCACCCAGACAGAAAACCAGTAACAAAAAAGCACAAAAGGAAGGAAATAATAAAGATTAGAGCAGATATAAATGAAAGAGAGACTAGAAAAAGAATATAAATGATCAACAAATCTAAGAGTCGGCTTTTTGAAAAGATAAACAAAATTGACAATTCCATAGCTAGACAAAGAAAAAAGAGGGGTCTCAAATAAAATCAGAAATGAAAGAGGCGACATTACAATTGATGCCACAGAAATGCAAAGGATCACAAGACACTACTATGAACAATTATATACCAATAAATGAATAATATAGAAAAAGTGAATAAATTCCCAGACACATACAACCTGCCAAGACTGAATCATAAAGAAATAAAAAATCCTAAATGGACCTATGAATAATGAGATTGAATCAGTAATCAAAAAATCTCCCAATAAAGAAAAGCCCATAATCAGGTGACTTCACTGGTGAATTCGACTAAACATTAAAAAAAATTAATGCAAATTCTTTTTAAAAAATTGAAGAGGAAGGCACACTTCCAAATGCACTTTATGAGGCCAGCATTACGCTTATCAAAAGCCAGACAAGGACACTATGAGAAAGAAAATTTAGAGTCCAATAACCCTGATGAACATTGATGCAAAAATCCTCAACAAAACACAAGCAAACCAAATTCAACAGCACATTAAAAGCATTATACACCATGATCAAGTAGGATTCATCCCTAAGATGCAAGAATGGTTCAACATAAACAAATCTATAAATGTGACACACCACATTAACAGAATAAAGAATAAAATCATATTATCATCTCAATAGATATAAAAATGCATTTGAGAAGTTGTGTATAGAAGGAATAGACAATGTAATAAAGACCAGAGATGACAAGCCCACAGCTAACACTTTTTCTCTAAGATCACTTCTATTAGCACTTCTATTCAACCTTAGCACTTCAGTTCAACATGGTATTGGAAGTCCTAGCCACAGCAATCAGGCAATAACATGAATAAAAGGCATTCATATTGTAAAGGAAGAAGTAAAATGATCTCGGATTGCAGATGATTTTATATGTAGAAAGCCCTAAAGACTCCAAACCAGATTCAGTAAAGTTACAGAATAGAAAATAACGTGCAAAAATCAGTTGTGTTTCTATACACTAGCAACAAACTATTCAAAAACGAAATTAAGAAAACAATCCCACTTATAACAGCATAAAAAACAATTAAAAAACTAGGAATAAGTTTAACCAAGGAGGTAAAAGATCCGTACACTGAAAACAATAAAAACATCAATCTAAAAAATTGTGGAAGACACAAATAAATGGAAAAATATTCTGTGCTCATGGATTGGGAAAATAGTGTTAAAATGTCCTTACTACCCAAAGAAACCTACAGATTCGATGTATTCCCTACCAAAATTCCAATGGCGTTTTTCACAGAAATAGAAAGAAAAATCTTAAAACACAGAAGACCCCCAATAGCAAAAAAAATCTTAAGCAATAAACCAAAACTGCAGCCGTAACTTCCAATAATTTCAAATTATATTACAAAGCTATAGTAATCAAAGCAGCATGGTGCTGCCATAAAACAGGATAGACCAGAATACAGGAGCCAGAAAAAAGCCCACACATAAATGGTCAACTAATCTCTGACAGGACACAAGTACACAAAATGGGGAAAGGAGAGTCTCTTCAATAAGTGGTGTTAGAGGAAATCGATATCCACATGCATAAGAATGAAATTGGACCAATGTCTTCTTCCATACACAAAAAGCAACTCAAAGTGAATTAAAGACTTAAACATAGGACCTGAAACTGTAAAACTACTAAAAAAAAAATTGAGGGAAAGCTCCAAACATTGATCTTGGCGATGATTATTTTGGACATGAAACCAAAAGCACATGCAACAAAAGCAAAAATAAACAAGTAAGACTACAACAAACTAAAAGTTTCTGTGCAGCGAAGGAAATGATCCAAAAAATAAAAAGACAATCTACAGAATGGGAAAAAAAAGATTTGCAAACCATATATCTGAAAAGTGGTTAATATCCAAAAAATAAGAAAACTCATATAACTCAATAGTACAAAACACAAATAAACCAATTTAAAAATAAACAAAGAACCCGAACAGACATTTCTCCAAAGAAAACATACCACTGGCCAACAGGTATATGAAAAGGTGCTTAACATCATTAATCAGCAGAGAAATGAAGATCAAACCACAGTGAGATATCACCTCACACCTGTAGGGATGGCTATTATTTAAAAAATAAACAAGGTAAGTGTTGGCGAGGATGTGGAAAAAGGGGAACCCTTGTGCACTGCTTCTGGGAATGTAAATTGGCATAGCCATTACGGAACACTGTGTGGAGGTTCCTCAAAAAATTAAAAACAGAAAGAGTTACTCATTTTCTCTAGATATCTCCCATGTACACATGAGGTATACATGCTAATAAACTTCATTTTGTTTTGGTTTTGTTAAAAAAATTAAAAATAGCCCAGCCAGCGCGGCTCAGCAGTTGAGCGTCAACGTAGGATCCAGGAGATGCTGCAGGTGGATTCCTGGTCAGGGCACATGCCCCGGTTGTGGGCTCGATCCCCAGTAGGGGGTGTGCAGGAGGCAGCCGATCAATGACACTCACCATTGATGTTTTTATCTCTCTCTCTCCCTCTCCTTCCTCTCTCTGAAATCAATAAAGACATATTTTTTAAAAATTAAAAATACAACTACAATATATTCCAGAAATCCCACATCTTGGTACTGATCCAAAGGAATTAAAATCAAGATCTGGAAGAGATACTCACACCCCCATGTTCACTGCAGCATTATCCACAAGAGCTAAAATATGGAAAGCTAATAATCCTTCTAAAGATGAGTGGATAAAGAAAATGTAGTTTAGCCCGGCCGGGAGTGGCTCGGCGGTTGAGCATTGACCTAGGATCCAGGAGATCGAGGTTCGATTCCCGGTCAGGGCACATGCCCAGGTTGCGGGCTCGAGGCAGCTGATCAATGACTCTCTCATTACTGATGTTTCAGTTCTCCCTCTCTCTCCCTCTCCCTTCCTCTCTCTGAAATCAATAAAGATATATTTAAAAGAAAAAACGAAAAAAGAAAATGTAGTATATTCATACCCTGGAATGTTATTGAGCCTTAAAAAGCAGAAGGAAATCCTGCCATTTGCGTAAATATGAATGGACCTAGAGGACATTATGCTAAGTGAAATACGTCAGCACAGAAAGACTGCATGATCTCATGTACATGGAATCTAAAATAGTCAAACGTGTCAAAACAGAGAATAGAATGGCGATTGTCAGGGGATAAGAGGCAGAGAAAATGGTGAGGTTATAAGGTCAAAGGATACAAAATTTGTTATGCAAGATATATATACAATACTGTGTATTTAAGCTTAGCTAAGAAGCAGGTAGATCTTATGTTAGGTGTTATTATCACACACAAGGAATATAACAATAATAAAGAGGGTGGGAGGGAACTTTGGGGGTGATGAATATGCCTATGGCCTGATGGTGGTGATGGTTTCAATGGTGTATACTTATGCCCAAACTCACTGAGTTCTACACCTTAACCATGTACAGCTTTTTATATGTCAATCATAGTGAAATAAAGTAATGTGAATGATAAATAAATAAATAAGTAAATAAGGCCATAAAAGTACTGAAAAAGAACCCCACCGGATATATTTTTTTAAATGGCCATAAAGAAAAGATTAATAATTTGAAAACTTTGACTACATAAACATTATTCATAGTGTATGGCCAAGATCCTGTTAAAGAACATTGAAGGACCAAGAGAAAACCGGAAAATGTTCACAACAAGAACAACAAAAGTTTGGATTAATTTCCATGCATTATGGGAACTCAGGAAATCAACAGAAAAACAGGCAAAGGATGTGAACAGACTTCATAGAAAAAAATGGCGTTTTTAATGTGAAGCTGGTGAAATGCCCAGCGGTGGAAACACTTTACTGCTGACTATTAGCCACGAAGGTCTTTCTCAACAACCTTGTGCTTCTCTCAACAGAAGCACAAGCATGGTTACTGACTGCCAAAGGCCCTTCCTTGACGTGGAGCTAATTACCGGTGACACAGACCACACATAACTGGACTGTGCTGACCCATCCAGTGGTGACCAGAGCTACCTCCAACCAGCCCACGAGAGCAGATTGGACACAAATCCCCAATTCCATATTTGTTGACCTCAAGTGGTAGCATGAAGTCGGCCATGGTGGGACTATTGACACCACAGAAAGTAACAAATGCTGCAAATCAAAGATTTTCTACTTCCATAGAGCCAGGTGTGAAATCCTTGCCACCCACCACAGGATCCATCCCACATATCTTCAAGTCCCATAGGTCGTCACACTTTCTAAGAGTTGTTTTGAACTGGGTGGGAGTAAAAGGAGGGCAAGGGATGGAATAGGAGACAGGCTGTGTGCATTTTGAAAAGATCCCAGGCAAACGTGACACTGCACACACGCATATCAGCAGCCTCACTGAGCCCCCCAAGAACCCCATTCTATGCTGTCATGTGTTGGCGGAAGGTCTGAAAATATAGAACCTGATGTTTTTCAACTTTCCCAAAATCATAGAGCAAAAATGAGAGGCTTGTTTAGAAGCCAACATGGTTTTTGGTAGGTTCTAGGAAGAAAGGCCTGGGGGATCAGCTCACCTGAATTTCTATCTTCTCCTTTAGGGCCTGTAGCCCCTTCAGTGCCTGCTGGTGTTGCTCCTTGAAATCATCCTGCAGAGACCAGGGCATAATTTAATTTTCATGGAGATCTAAACATGATTTTGTCTTTTACATCCTGAGCTGTGGCAGAGGGCACACCTTACCCGCCCACAAACGCCAGCCTGCCCTCCTTAGATATCCCCACACCTGGAACATCCCCACGAGCCCATGTTCCCCTTCACTGGGGTCTCCTGAGAGCTCAGGCCGCGCACGGGACCAGCAGGTTCCAGGGGAGAGCGGAAGACAACCTGTCTTACAGTGCTTTTCACAGTCACTCTAACTGGAATCTTAACTGAGGTTTTCCCTCAGAATTTAAGAAATATACTAACAAAACAGTTATTCAACTACTCTGAAAACTTTGTATCCAGTTTGGCTCCTATACTTTCCTAAACGTAAAATAATAAACTGTCGGGCGAGAGGAGACAGCAGTGAGACACACAGGCATGAGCACGTAAGCAATCCTTGGGGGAAAGACAAAAACAAAAAGGGGTGTCCCAGTTCAGGAGAATGTGGCCCAAGTTCAAAGGAAAGCACCGATGGTAAAAGTCATGTCTTCATTTATCAACACTCAGAATTTGCTAACCGGAAGCAACCCTTTGACCCCTGATGAAGTGGATTCTGAACAACCCCAAATTCAGAACGATACGTGTCGGGGAGGGAGGGAGCCGGGGAGTTTAGCTGAGCTGAGGAATGGGGCCTGGGAGCTGGGGGTTAGGAGCATGAGGTCCCTATGGTGAAGCAGCATCTTATTTTCCACAAACCACCCCTGACCACTCTGGGGAAACGTTTAGGATGGGAGGGCAGGGTCACTACAGAAAACTATACCACACACACACACACACACACACACACACACACACACACACACACACACACACACACACACACACACGGCTCTCATTTCCACCCCACCGCCTCCCATCCTTTGCTTTCCAGCTCAGATCGTGAGGATGGATCACCCAATACTCTAGGCACAGTCCAAGACAATCACCTTCTTGAAAAGTTGACTTTTTAGGCAACTGGTATCTGACCTCACAGCTATTAGCCTAGCAGTTGCAGAGGAAATAAAACTAGTACAAACCAGCAAGTAACTTTTGAGAACATAGAAGCAGAGTTTCAACAAAAGAACTCTGAAAACTTTTTTACCCCGGGTATCTCTTCTAACAAAGAGTTATGGAAAGCAGAACTTTTCATTTCATCCCAAAATGATTTTTTTTGCTTGTGCATTTCCTCAGATAGCATTTCTTTCAAATTATCAAAAATTTGGTTAGCATCTCTTTCCCTCTGAGAGGTGGTCTCTGCTTCCTACAATGAAAGGCAAGAACAATAGAATCGTTAAAACTGCATTATGGCAAATATTTTCTGAGAAACTTCTAGGGCCCCTTGTCCGTGCAGGTCACCATGGAGACCCATAGAACATCTGTCCCAGAGTCCTCATTGTTTGGATTTGGAGTGGTCAAGTTTTACGTGAACCTTCATGTCCCTTGAGGCTGGAGATCATGCCTCTCCTGTCTTTCTGTCCTCACAATGCCTGGCAGTGTCAATGCTCAATAAACGTGAGCCAAGAGCATGAATAGCGAATGAATAAATGAAGGAATGAGTGAGACAAGTTTATGTACCTTCATTTTATAAATATTTACTGAGAACCTCCTTTGGGCTGGGTTCTGCAGCTTTCAGAATAGGACCCATGCTTTGTCCTCGAAAAGCTGAGTGAACTGTAAGAAGTTAAAATTCACATTCAAATGCCTTTCCAGGGTGCTGAATAATGCAGGAAAGTTCAACTCTCTGCTCTACTTCTGGCCTGACAGGTCTGGCAAAATAATAGAATTTTCCTTTCCAGGCTGCCTAAAGTCATTTGCCACATCTGTGAAGATGCCCCCTGAGCTCGGCCTCCCAGCTCCTGGAAACCAGCCTGAACTTTGGCCTGCGGGACACATGTGCACCCTGCTTCTCTGGGAATCCACGCCCGAGTCTCCTGGCATGTGTTCTCCATGCCCACCTGACGCTGCTGCTTCTCCTCCTTCAGGGCTTCTAGCTCCTCTTGGGTCGACTTTAACTTGGCCCGCAGCTCTTCTATTGCCTCCTCCACTGACTTTTCTTGCTTCTTCTGTTTTTCTGTGGGGTCTGTGCAAACAGAGGGTGACCAGTTTAAGTGAAAACGTCAGTGGAATGCAGTTCCTCGCTCACTTTGTCAGTCACACACCTCAGTCTGAGACCAGCTTTGCCACTTACATTGCACATTGACCTTGGTCTAATTCTCAGTTTCCCCAAACTGGAAAATGGACATAATAATAGCACCTGACTCAGAGGTTGTTGTGAGGATGGAATGTGATCATGGAAAGTGCTAGCATAGTGCCTGGCTTGACGCTTCATAAATGTGAACTGTTACCTTCATTTAAAATAACTCTTGCCCTGCCGGGCGTGGCTCAGCGGTTGAGCGTGAACCTAGGATACAGGTGACTGGGGTTCGATTCCCGGTCAGGGCACATGCCCGGGTTGCGGGCTCGATCAATGACTCTGTCATCATTGATGTTTCCATCTCGCTCTCTCCCTCTACTTTCCTCTCTCTGAAATCAATAAAGATAATGTTTAAAAAATAATAATTCTTTTGACAGTACTGACACATAGAAATGTGAATGCAAAATTACTAGATTAAGAGAAGCAGAATACGAAATAGCATGTACACATTGATTATTAATACAAAGAACATACCTATGTATCCTGACTGCAATCAGAGAGGAATTTAAAGTAATGAAAATAATTGCAGTTTTAAGGTCACTTTTTTTAAATAATGTAATTTAATCACATAGTTCTAAATTTCAAATGAGAGAAAGGCACCATGCAGTATAAATGAACATTTTAGCTAAGGTTGAGTTGTGTGTACAACTTTAATTTTTTGAGGTTAAAAACAGATTCAGAATGAATTATAGAAGAACATTCTAACTAAACCACATACTGATAAAACAGTAGGGTAAAGGTTAATGAAAAAGACACCAATTGTACATTTGTTACCTTTTAAAGTACATTTAGTAAGTATTCCATAGATGACACTGTTATTAAAACTGTAAGCCTTTCTTTTTGAAAAAATTTCTTTTATTGTTGAGAGTATTAGAGATGCCCCCCATTTCCCTCCCTTTTCCCTCCTCCACCGATCTCCCACCCCATCCCAGGCCTTCATCTGTCTATTGCCTGTGTCCATGGGCTATGCTTAATTTGTACTTCTAAATCCCTTCAGCTTCTCAGCCATCCCCCCAAACCCCATCCCATCCGGCAGCCATCAAAATGTTCTCTATCTATGAGTCTGTTTCTGTTCTGCTTGTTCATTTATTTTGATTTATAGATTCAATTGTTGATGTGTATTTATTGCCATTTCATTGTTTGTCTTCTTGATCATGATTCTCCTCCCCGCCCTCCTCCTCCCTCTCCTTCTTCAAGACCCTTTAACCGTCCATATAATACTGCCTTGATGGTGGTGAACTCCTTTAGCCTTTTCTCGCCTGGGATGCTCTTTGTATGTCCTTCAATTCTAAATGACAGCTTTGCTGGGTAGAGTAATCTTGGTTGTAGGTCCTTGCTTTCCATCACTTTGAATGTTTCTTGCCACTCCCTTCTGGCCTGCAAAGTTTCTGTTGAGAAATAAACTGACAGTCTTATGGGAGCTCCCTTGTAGGTAAGTAACTGCTTTTCTCTTGCTGCTTTAAAGAGTCTCTCTTTGTCTTTAACCTTTGGCATTTTAATTATGATGTGTCTTGGTGTGGCCCTCTTTGGGTTCCTCTTGTCTGGGACTCTCTGCACTTCCTATTTCTTTTACCAGGTAAAGGAAGTTTTCTGTCATTATTTTTTCAAATAGGTTGTCAATTTCTTGCTCCCTCTCTTCTCCTTTTAGCATCCCCATGATGCAAGTGTTAGCAAGTTGTCCCAGATGCTCCTTACACTATCTTCATAGTTTTGGATTCTTTTTGCTCTTCTGATTGGGTGTTTTTTGCTTCTTTATATTCCAAATTCTTGATTTGATTCTCAGCATCCTCTATCCTACTGTTGACTCCCTGTACTTTCTTTTTTATTTCAGTTAGTGTGTTCTTCGTTTCTGACTGGTCCTTTTTTATGTAGTTGATGTTCTAAGTTTCTGAAAATTCTTACTAAGTTCCTTGAAGTTCTCAGTAAGTTTCTTGAGCATCCTTATAGCCATTGTTTTGACCTCTGTATCTGGAAGTTTTCTTGTTTCCATTTCATTTAGTTCTTTTTTTGGAGATTTCTCCTGTTCCTTCATTTGTGACATGCTTCTTTGTTTCTACATTTTGGCTGTTTTCCTGTGTTTGTTTCTATGTATTAAGTAGATCTGCTATGTCTCCTGCACTTGGTAGAGTGGTCTTGTGTAGTAGGTGTCCTGTAGGGCCCAGTGGCTCAGCCTCCCCAGTCATCTGAGCTGGCCATTCCAGGGGTGAGCTGTGTGCACTATTCTATTGTAGTTGAACCTTGGCTGATGTTGGTGTCACTGGGAGGGATTGACCTCCAGGCCAATCCATTGTGAGGATCAGCTGCAACTACAGCAAAAGAAGTGCTATGCAGGAGCTGACCTTATGGTGTGTTACTCGTGGAGGTGGAAGGGTTGTAATCTGGTGTGGTCAAAAGTGACCATCAGGTGCGCTGGCTCTGGTGCTTCCCAGGAGGTGCAAAGTCAGCCACTGCCTGTGCCCTGCTCAGGGCCACCCAGCATGCGCTACAAAACAATCTGCAGAAGGCTGCTACTTGTGTTGGGCTTGGAGGTGCCCCAAAGAGGCAAAGCTATGAACCAAGGTGGGCTGTTGCTAGTGCTGGGCCTGAGGCCACTTATTGAGAGGTACAGGAACACTGAGGCCAGCTGCTGCTTGTCTGAGGGATTTTAGGAAAGTCTGAAGCATGAGGCAAGAGAGGCCAGTTGTATGAAAAAGCCACTGGAAATGGCTTGGATGAGCCTGCAAGTAGGGCGTGGTGGGGTCACCAGGGTGGGGCAAAACACGTGAGCCAGGTTGAGGGAGATTCAGATATAGTGCCCCAACTGCTGGCTCTGTGGGGGGGAGGGCTCAGCAACGGAACTCTGGCCTCTGCCATCACTTCTGACTGGGAGAAAGCTGCCTCTCCAGCTCTCACCCTGATTCCAGAGAAGTGTCCCAGTTTCCTTTCAAGCTGCTGCCCTAGTGCTGGAGTTCAGAGGGAGTGAATCTGAGGAAGTGCATCCTCAGGCTCCTTAAGAGAAACTGCTGGTGCCAGCAGATTCTGTATCTCTCAGCCACAATCCTCACTATTTTTTACAGCTAAAGTTATGAGAACTTCTCCTCCTGGCACTGGAAACCTCCACAGCCAAGACATCCCTCCCAATTTTAAACCTCCACATGTGGATGTGGGACCAACTGTTCCATGCCCCTACCCCTCCTCCCAGTGTTGATGTGCTCCCTCTTTAATCCCCTAGTAGTAGGTCTTCAGTTCAACTAGATTTCAAGTGGTTCTAAATCATGGTTGTTCTGTATTTTGGTAATAATTTTGATGTGGTTGTGGGAGGCAGCAAATTCCAGATTTATCTACGCCACATTCTTGACCAGAACTTTAAGTCTTTCTTTGAAAAGAGATACGACTTTTTTCAGATTGGACTTTTTGGGAACAGGCAATTCTTGGATGCTGCAGAAATTGATATGGGTTAATAAGTGATTTGAGGTGAGTGTGGAATAGGAGAGCGGAAAACCCAATAAAAAAAAGTCATGAACATTAATGTAGCAACATTGCTTTACAAACATTTCTTCCCTCTCCTTACAGCACTTTGCATTAAGGAAATAAGAAGGAATATGCACGGAGTGTTACATACAAGAATGCTGATCATCGTGTGATTTATAACAGGGACTTTTTTGAGTAACCCACATATATTATGAAATAATTCAATTGAGAAATAAATTATAATAGCCACTTGATGGGATATTAGCAGCCATTAAAAATCATGTTTACAAAGATTTAATGACATTGGAAAATGTGACATATTCTTAATTGAAAATAACCGAGGTCAACTCTGCATAGAGTATGATTATACATGTATATGGAAAAAAAATTACAGAGAATACACCAAACTATTAACTGCAGGTATGTTATTCATGATTTTTATTTTCTCTACTTACTTGCATTTAAATTTTCTATATCGACAGCACCTTTTTTCAACTTTTTGATTGTGGCAAAATACATGTAATGTAAAGTTTGTCATTTAAACCATTTTTAAGTGTACAGTTCAGTGGTATTAAACACATTCACAATGTTGAGCAAACAATACCACCACCCATCCCCATAACTCTTTTCCTCTTGTGAAACAAACTCTATACCCATTAAACAATAACTGCTCATTCCCCCTCCCACCAACCCCTGCTTTCCATTCTACTTTCTGTTTCTGTGAATTTGACTACACTCGGTACCTCATACAAGTAAAATCATTACAGTGTTTGTCCTTTTGTGACTGACTTGTTTCACTTAGCATAATGTCCTCCAGGTTCATCCATGTGTAGCAGATGCCCCAATTTCCTTTCTTTTTAAGGCTGAATAATATTCCATTGTATGTAGAGACCACATTTTGGTTATCCATTCCTCTTTCAATGGACATTTGGGTTGCTTCCACGTCTTAACTACTGTAAATTATGCTGCTATAAACATGGGTATACAAATATCCCTTTAAAGAAATATCTCTTTATCAGAAAAAATATTTAAGAAGGGGAAAATCTGTTTTTCTTTAGCAGCCTCCAAGATAGAATCAAGAGTAATTAAATATACAATAAATGCACAATGACTAGGTAAATAGTGCTGTTTTAAAACTAAGTCTGTTCTTTGAAATGGAAATTAAAATGAGGGAAAATAAGAAGATAGTTTTATTATGGGACTTTTCAATCTTTGTATTATATTAATATTTTCATGCCTATATGTTATGTTTTAATAGTTTTTCTTACTGAACCTCAAAAAGGGATATAAAGCATGCACATCTCTCTGTGGAGTAAACAGAGCTTTACTACCCATTTTGTAATTTGAAACCGTAAAATTAAGGTGATTATGTCATAATGAGCTTATGTACAGAATAAAGTCAAAGACATGGTCTGATTGCTCATTAACCCCCTTTATGCTCATTCCCGGTCCGAATCAGAGAACAGCAGATTCACAGAAGGCTGGGGGAGGACCCTTCAAATTCACTCTGTCTAACTGCCCCACTCGTAGTGAGAGCCGCTGAGACTCAGAGGGGGAAGCGCTGGCGGCAACTGAAAGGGGCAAAGCTAAGACTGGCGCCTGCCCGTGTGCCTGCCAGCTCCTTCTCCCTACGCACATGGTCGGAAACCCTCCCATCCCCATTGGGATCATCCCACCCTCAGCTGGAGGTAAGGTTGTGAGGGCAGCTTTGGTGATATATGTGCCCCCAACCACTGAGTTCCAGTCAGGGTCCTTCCACAGTCCTAGAAGGGCCACCTAGACTCACCACCTTCCGTCTTGCTCTCATGCCTGCGCTGAATGTGGCTCTGGAGAAAGGTGGCATTCACGAACATCTTGTCACACTGATGGCACTACATAGAGAGGAAGCAGTGGAAAGTGCAGGATTAAATCACCTGACTGAGCCTGGGATTCTCTGTTTCAAAAATATATACACCCTTAGACACATATGCAACATTCACTCATTCACATACACCATAAACATATTTTCATGTGCATGCTTCTACACACAAATAAGCACACATTACACAATACACACTCTACAAACACACACACACACACACACACACACACACACTCGCAGGGTATAAACTGATCAGGCAGCCTCAGGTCCTCTGGCCATGAGCAGTGTCTCTAAAATCTGTTCCTAACCAGTGACTATGGTCCCACTGTGACCTCAGGGTCCAGAGGATAGTGCTGCCCAGGTGGGCCAGTGACTGGGCACCCACCCCTCCTACTCTCCTTGCCCCATTGATATTCCTCACCATGTGGTAGAACTGGCCACCTGTCTGCTGGAGCAGATTCTGCAAGGTGCTGATCATCTTTCGACGCTCATGGCTTTCCTTCCGCACACCCTTGAGCTCTTCAGCTTGGCGGCCCAGCTCCTGCTGACCACGCTCCTGCTGGTCCAGGCTGGCCTGCAGCCGTGCCTCTAGCTGGGCAATGCTGGTCCTCATACTGTTGTGGCAGTGAACCAGGTACTCAATTGACAGCTGCGCCAGGCGCAGTACCTTGAGCAGTGCCGGGTCCATAGGCTTCCCACAGTGGATGCATGCCTCTCTGTCCAAGTTGCAGAGGGTGATGCTAGTGATGTTCTCCTGCAGGGTGGCTACATCCAGCTCCCGTATCACACGGTCCACATCCACGGCACTGATGCGCCTCCAGTCCATGCTCTCATGGCGAGCCTGGAACTGGAAGGGAGGGACTGTATAGGCCCCAAAGACGGGACGATAGAATCCCTGAGCAGTGCCAATGGGTAACTCCATGGCTGGGGAAACCTTGGGCTGAGCACCAAACGAGGGTGCTGCCAAGGTCACGGAAGCAAGCAAAGGAGATGAGATAGGGTCTGGAAAATGAGAAGAGAGTCCACGTTAGGCAAGGTACATGGGCTGCATGTGCCGTACACCTGGCCAGCAGGAGCCTAAGTGGGGGAAGTGAGGGATCTGAACAGCAGCTGGAGGGTGAGTGCTATGCACTGATGTGGCCAGAGCCATGGAAAGCAAGAGTGTAGGTTTTATAGTCACCCAGCTGTGGGTTTAGATCCTCAGTCTTGGGCAAGTCCCTTCACATCTTTAAGCCTCTGAGTTGTACTGGGAATCATGGGGCTCACCTTGCAGGTTTGGAGTTAGAAATGAGGCAGGTGAAGCACCCAGCCTAGTGCCTGGCACATAGTAGGACCTCAGTGAATGACCCATGCCCAAGTCCACTGACACAGTTTTTTGTTGGGGAAAACTGTCAGTTGTATAAGTGGGTCCTTCTGCAACCTTACATTGGCCTCAGGATAAAGTCCAACAACTTGCCATGGGTGGCAGAGCCACCTGAGGTCCACCACTGCCCTCTTCTGCATCTCTCATTATAGGATCATGCCGGACAGGGGTAGGCTGCATTTCCCAGTTTTCCGGGCTGTAGGGTGTCACCACATGACTATGTTCTCTCCTGTGGGGTGTAAGTGAAATGATGCCCACCACCGTGGGGGTGGGAAGAAGGGGTGCTCAAGACAGGGCCGTGTCTCTGAGCTCAGACTGCACTCAGTACACAACGGTCTTTTGTCTCAAACCTAATGGTTTAGTGAAAGGATCTCCAGTTTTTTGTCAAAGACTCAGAGTCTACTCTCCACTTTCTTGGTAGACATAAAAATTTTCTTTCTCTTTTAAAAGTGATTTGACAAAACAACGGCAATTTTAACCCAATATTCCACTACTAAGAATTACAATTTATTCTACAGATAAACTCATACAAGTGTGCAAAGGTGCTTGTGCAAAAATTGTCATTTCAGTGCTGATGGTAATAGCAAAGTATAAGAAAAAGTACAAGAAAGCAAAGTACAAAGACAATAGAGGAATAAATTGTATCTCTATACAATGCAATACTATCAGCTATCGATGAGCCCGAGGCAGCTTTACATGTATTGTAGGCAGTAACATAGAAATATATACACACACATGTGAAAATATATGTGTACATACATGTATACACTTCTGATCCTGTTTAAATGATATATTTAATAACTTTCAAAAATAAGAGAAATGTATTTCTCACATATATATCTCTATATCTGCATATATAGAGATATATTATAAAAGATATATATATTGTATTAGAATGGCTGTCTGTGTGGGAGTAGGTAACTGGATGTGTGAAATAAGATTTAAATAAATGAATAGATGGATGGTCCATGGGTAGGAGATGGATAAATAGATAGGTAGGTAGATAAACAGATACATAGATAGATAGACAGGCCCTACACCTACCAACGATGCTATATGAATGATACATATTGTTATTCCTGTATAATCAAAATTGAATAAAATATATGAATGTATGACTCACTATATATAATTCCATTAGCATAGACTATTTCTAGAAAAATAGGCCAGCTGTTAGCAGTAGTTACCTCGGCATGAGAATGGCAGTTAGGGGATCTTTATTCCCACCTTCTACCATCGATACTATTCAGAATGTTTTGCATCACCATCTATTACTTTTATAATTATTAAGGAAAAATATACAATTTCTGTCCTTGAGGAACTTAGAATCTGGGGCAGTAAGAAGTACATATGACTCTACTTAAGCTCTTTCTAGATCAGGTTTTCAGGCTTTTAAGTGCAATAGAGAGAGAAGAGGAAGGTCGCTGACATCATGAAGGGGTCAGGCCTTGAGGAAACGGTAGTGGTGGGTTTGCAAAGAGGGGAAGCACCTCCAGGAAAGGGCCCGACCTCCCAAAGGCCCTGTGTTCATTTGGGAAAGGGGATGACAGGCTTGCCCCCCCCCCCGGGTGCTGTGGGAACTGAGGACAGGCAGAGGGACTACACTCACGACTAATACCAGCTGCAGTGCAGGGAGTGCCAGCCTCTGAGCCAGATGCCAAGTCCAAATACAAACCTACAGACTATTACTATTCCCATTTTACAGACTAGGACATTGATTTCTGGAGAGGTTAAGTGGCTTGCCCCAGGTAGAAAGGCAGAACTGAAGTGAGTTGGAGGTGCCTCTGGCTCCAAAACCTGTGTACTTTGAACCGCCCAACATGATTCTTGAAACTATCCTAAAAGGTTGCTTTGATGAGATCGTTCCTCATCCCTCAAACTCATTCATTCATTCGCTCACTCCCCCCGCCCCTGATTTATAGCATGCCTTCCTGGGCCAAGCCCTGGGCCAGGCTCCTGAGGGACAGTAACCACACACCTGCCCCCCACCCAGGAGCTCAGGGTCCGTCCGTGTTGCCACAGTAACGAGTCCCAACCCGAAGCCTGGTCTGGAAGCCTGTCCACACGATGCCACTGACAGACCTTCGCCACTTCGGCGCCCACGCTTCCCTTTCTCAGATACTCTTCCCCACCCAGACTCCAAAAGTAAGCCCCGTAGCCTCCAGCACGCCCACCGTGGCCCTGCGGAGAGCAGCACGGGGCTTATGATGATGATAGCAGCCACCATTGATTAAGGATCTATGTCTCAGGCAACGCGCCCGCGTTTACAAGAACTGTTTCTACCCCTCATACAGCCTTGCGTGTAGCTGTGATTCACCTCAACTCAAAATGGAAAAACTGAGGCTCAGAAAAGCTAAGGAACCTTCCCCAGATCACTGAGCTAGTAAGTAACGAAGCCAAGGTTCAAATCAAGTTCTGTCTGACTCCAAACCTTTTCAGTGATGCCAAACTGCCTCCCAATGGTGGTGGTGGCGATATGTAAGTTATTGCCCAGTATGGAAATTACAGTACCTGAGATTTCTAAACCAAACTGCAAGGAACGAACCTTTATAGCCAACCACAGTAGCGTCAACGCTCGAAGCCTCAAATTCTCCTCCAATTCTCCACAGACTCAACTGTCAACCTTGAGTCCAGTAGACAAAGTCCGTTGAGAATGTTCGTGGTTGCCTGGCAACCGCCTTGCCTGTGGGGGAGGGGATGGAACACCTGCTTTCTCCACTGACTCAGCAGCAGACTGCTCATCCCACATCTGGGAACAGGGACACAGGCAGGGAGGACTCACTGTCATTAGAAAGTGCACAGCTGTGTTAACCACCTCTAGAGGTTTAGATCAGGTCCCAGGAAAATGTCGCAATCCTAGACCAATGTCATGAATTGGTGGGACCCAAAGACTGATATTTATGCTAGCATTTCAATCTCACTTCCTTGTTCGAGATCGTTTCTACCTGGGACAATCCCACAGCCAAGGAAGGAAGCCCTTGTGCTGCACATTCCCAGGGACGGGGTGGGGTGTTCAGCACCTCATAAGGCACCCATCCCACGTGCAACAATTCCTGGAGGCTTCATGGTTCTTCTGAAACCCGCCCACCTGTACTCTGTCCAAGGCAACTCCTACAAAATTGACCAAACATTTAAATGCAACTGGGGCTGATTTTTTAATATAAATAGACAGCTAGACTACACAACCACCCCTGCTACCTTCCTGTCTCTTCTGCTTCCTCAAAAGGCAGCCAAATTGGTAGTTACAGACAGACACAGAGAAGAAGATTAGAGCTAGGGAATACAATATTCAATAATATCAAGAAAAATATGTGTGGGGCCAGGTGGTTGCTTGAAGCACCAGGAGTCTGCTCTGTAAAGAACTTGATTTTCTAAGCACTTTCCTGTACATCTGAAGCTAATACAGAATAACATTGACTGTAAACTGCATTTGAAAAATAAAAATAATTAATTAAAAGCAAAATAATGCAGCCTAAAGGAGCACATGGAGGGAACCAGGCTTCCAAGGTGGCAACAAGCCTGTCCTGGGAGTGCAGGTATGTTATTAGTGTTATTAGGGCTAATTCTTGTGGCTGCCAAGAGAACCTTCTCACAGTTTGCAAACAGGCTGTGCACAAACCATAGGCAAGGGAGCTCGAGACACCCAATGGAGATGAGAGTGACTGAGGAGTTCTGCTAGAGCACTGCTGTTACAGACCTTAGATGTCTTTGAGTCCATTGGTCCCCTGTGAAAGGGTTTCTCCTTTCCACTCTTTCTTGCCCTTCGAGGGAGCTGCTCCCACTCACAGAACCTTCAAACAGCGAGAGGCTAGGCGTGGGGTGTCTGGAGGCCATTCCGGGGCTCAGCTCCACAGCTCAGGGTCGGGACCCCCGTGGGGCATCTGGTTCTGCTAGTGTTTAACGTCCTGCCACACTTGGCCAGTCACTGGGACTGCAAGGATGCTCCCCACCCGCGCCCCCAGGCAGAATTCCTGGCTTAGTTTTCCCAAGAGGCCTGGCTCACTTAAGGGTCTCGGGGCCAGGAGAGCGGGCAGAGTTCCCAGAGGTACCAGCTCCACTAGTCCGCGTCTGTCCTACAGTTCCTTCAACTGCCCCCAACAGTCTCAGGCAGTTGCCAAGATCCTGGTGGCCCCCCGGGTCGGGGTTCCCAATACTTCACCAGCCTCGGGAACGCGGGGCTCTCGTGGGCGGGAACAGAGCCGCCTGGCCACATCAGTGCGGTCAACCTGCCAAGCCAGGGACAAGAGAACATTTCTGCCCCAGCAGCTGGAGGCCTAGGGTCTCCAAAGGATCTGCCGCCCCAGACAGACGCCCCAGCCCATCATAAAGGGGGGTGGGACCAGCTATTTCTAGATTTGATACTAAGGGAAGGGAGGGATTGCCTGGCTGACTCCTTTAGGAAAATCCAGGATCCATCTGAATGGCTCCCAGGCTTTGCTGAGAGGCAGCCCCTGGAGCCCAGGGAGGCTGTATGTCGTGCAGGGGTCGGCACCCACACTCACACCCACACCCACCCACAAACCCACATGCCAGCCCTAAACTACAGGGACCCTCCTGGTTTCTGAGCTGGCTCCAAGCTAATCTTTTGAGTGAATCTCAGCACTTGTCAGATGTCAACTACTCTCTCCCCAAATTACCTTAGAGAGTCAAGAAGAAAAGCTGTATGACCATTTTGGTGGAAAGGTGCCAAGAACAGGATAAGATTTGACATCCACTCATGATTTTAATGAAGCCCAAGGAAACTTTCTTCAGCTGATGATGTCTAGCGGAACATACAGCAACCATCATACTTAATAGGAAGCATTTAAAAGACCCCCAGTAAGACCAGGAAAAGGCTACGGATATGCGATGATCACTGTTACCATTCAACATCACGCCGCTAAGTCTAACCAAGGCAACGAAACAAGAGAAAAGATTGCCTACTATGAATTCAGAAAGGAAGAGGCAAAACATCACTGGTTGTAGAAAATATGATTGCCCACCTAAAAAACCCAAGATGATTTACTAAGAAGCTGACAGAACTAAAGAAAATTAACCATGAGAGCAAGCCGAAGGCTAGAATTAAATAACTTGCCAAGATCACACAGTTAGCAGAGCCATTTCCCTTACTTGGGTCCCCTGTCCCCTGTAGCAAGTCTCTCTCTGAAAACATTGGCTCTAACTCTAGCTAACTCCAGGAAACCAGAGATGTCACTTTTTCTGTGGTCAAGGGTTCCCATGCCATATGACTGTTTTAGAAAATACAAAACGAATGAATCAGAGCTTACCTCGAGCCTGGGACTTCCAGTCAACAGCTACCTGAGGTCTCGGAAACGACCACAAGCTTTTCCTGCTATACTTTCTGATAAATCACCACCTAATCTTCCAATTCAACAACTGGGGAAAGTAAATCATTGGCCGAAGATGAACACTAAAGGCAAGTTCTCAGGAAGCTCCTCCCTTTACTAAGTTCCCCAAACACAGAGACTTGGAGGTAATAAGGGGTTCGCACAATTTTTCAGGTGACTCACACATGAAATCCTACTTATTTCTGGGTTTGTCAGAGGGGCAATAGGGTGATGACATTGCTTGGAGAAACTGTATATGGCCTTGGACCCAAAAGATAGTGTGCCCGAGCAGTTTCGTTCCAATCAAAACTATGGGCAGACTTGGGAATGCTTCATCACTGACAACCCTGTAATTTGGTCCAAACTTTGCAAACACAAGGTCTGAGGAAAAGAACAGAAAATCCATCACCACGAATAAGCAATGGACAAGCCCAGCAGTCCAAGGTCCTGCTGATTTAGAACAAGAATTGATTCTCCAATTTCAGTTACAGTGGCTTCAAGGAGGACCCTTTGCACAGAGGTCCCTTCTCTTGAGGTAGAGCTTCCTCCAGGTCTCACAAGGCCAAGTTCATCACTCTCCACCCATGATTTGGCAATTGCCACATCTCCAAAGACAGTATCTTTCTCCTGGGGTCTGCTCCCGGGTGCTCCTGACGTAAGTATGTGGTAATCCTCTTGGGAGCCATCCTCACTGAGGGAGTCATCATTTTCAATTCAGAGCCTTCTCTTGGCCATGAACAGGAATCCACAGCTCCCCCTGGATGCTCTGGTGTGAACAGAGAGGTCCTCCCCTGAGCAGCCTTTGGATCCTGACATAGCAGGTTCTACATTAAGGGAGTTAAGATGTCCCACTTATCAATGGCTTCTTGTTTTCTCTGTGCCCGAGGCTCCCCAGGAACAGCTCTTTGGGAGTGGAATTTCTTCTCTGGAAGTCATCAATTTAGGGCTCAGGTACCTTGGTATCTTCTCAAAGTTCCCTGGCATTGAATGGATGGGTTGTATTTTACCTTTCAGAGGGGAGTTAAGAGGACAGCAGAGCTCTTGCTACTCACTCTGGGAGGACTAGAGGGCTCCATTTGCGGAGTGATACATGCCTAGTGCCTGCATTTCTGGTGGGTTATGTAGCGAGTGTCTTCCAACTCTCCGCACAATAATCAAAACCATTGAACAAGTGATCAAGGCAGAGATCAGTGAAGTAGTTGGGGGCCTTTGTCACAGGGGTGAAAGTGAGCATTAGTAGGACCTGTCTGACCAAGAACCTACTAGAGGGAATGATGGAAAGAGCACTAGTTTGGAGTCATGCCTCCGCTTGCCACAGGCTCTGGGCACCAGGACAAGTCCCCAAACTGCTCAGAGCCTCAGCTCTTTTGTACAGTGTGGGAAATAGGTGACATCACACTCACAGTGAGGGTGAGCGGCTCTGTAAACCCAAGAAGCTACTCTCATTTTTCACCAAGGAAAACAAGAGAAAATAGAACATAATTACTGTAGATGGTATTTGACTCCCTGATGACAAACATTAAGCTGTTGGTGTGTATGTTTTTGTTTTTTCAGATAGGTGAAGTATATTTCCCTTGGAACCCTTAAGAAGAAACCCTCAGCCCTGTGTTGGAGCTGAGATGTGCACAGAGGCCAGCTCTCAGGCACTGATACCCAGGGCCTTTTTGGGATCACAGCCTGATGTCCTTCCTGAGTCTTTCTGAAGAGGCCGCCTGTCATCTGAGCCACTCTGCCAGGAACTCCCCAGGCTCCTAGATCCATCCCTTCAGCCTTCCCTCTGGTGTGAACAGAACTGCTTTCCCTTCCTTCTGCTCCCCATTCTGCCTCATAGGGACAGTATCACACAGACTTTCTGTGTGTGTGGGAGCAGGTGCCACAGCAGCAGCTCCTATGCTGACTCCACAGATCCCCAGAGGCTCCCAGGATGGGCTTTGGAAACTTGGGGCCATAGGTTGTATTAGTCCCTTTACCATGGGTGCCATTGGTGCACCGCTCCTATGTATTACCTGCCCAAAAGAACGTCCCTGCTCTTTGACCCCCCATGACCTTAACTCTGTTCAAAATTCCTCCAGATGTCTTCACCACAATGGCAGCCCTTCTCCCACCAGCCAAGCAATGCCTAGGAATAGATTCTGAGTTGAGAAGTGCAGAGTTATTTATCTTCGAGCAATGGGTGGTTCTGAATATGCTGGTGAAAGCCACCTGTACATCCCGATGTTTTCTACTTTCCTAAAAGTTTCTGCCTCCTGTGAGAGAGCTCCTGCTTCCTCCATTATAATATAAGGCAGACTTGGTCAATGCAGTGACCTTGGGGCCTGGGCAGCTGCTACTGCCTGATGAGACCTAAGGACCTGTGCAGGGATATAGCCACAAGTAAACAAAGCTCATGACCAGGATGGGGAAAGACCTCTGAATCCACTGTACTCCTCTTTTTCCCATTCAATATTATTCCACTCTTCTTTTTATTTTAACAATACTGTTCTTCGGATGTTTGCAGATAGTCTGAAGAAAAGACAGTGCAGGGGGGAAAACCCCAACCAGAGCAGAGGTTTCCCCAACTCTCCAACCCTACGGATAACCTCTGATAAACTCAACTGGGAAAACTCCAATGTTTGGGCCTACACTCCCTCTCATATAAAGGACTCACTGTATCAAGAAGGAAAAGTTAAAGGAATTTTTAACACTAAATGTTTGTTGAACTGAATTACACGTCAAAGGGCACCTCTTGATTCTGTAGCTTCTTTGATTTACTGAACGAAGGAAATACTCAAGCCAACAATACTTGTCCTACTTATTTGGAGCCCTTGGAACCACAGTTCCGGTTTTTAACATATTTGTCAAGTAAGTGGGACTGATAAACATTTTAAAGCATTCAGCTATTAACAGGGCAAAACCAGTACAGAGAATGATGGCTGATCACCATCACCAGTTCCTGCCCTGGCGGGGTAGCTCAGATGGCTAGAGTGTCCTCCCGATACACCAAGGCTGTGGGTTTGATCCGGGTCAGGGCACATACAAGAATCAACCAATCGATGCATAAATTAAGTGAATCAAAAAAAAATCCATGCTTCTCTCTCCTTTTTCTCTAACTCTAAAATCAACAATTTAAAAAAAAATTCTAAAAAGGAACTGAAAAAAAAAGAAGCCAGTTCCTTTCCCCACTGTTCTGAAGCTGGAACAAACAGTGGAGACCTGGGTTCACATGAAGGAGCAGGGGCAGTTCACTGCGGAGTGAGGGATAATCCACAGCCTAGCACCTGGGAACCAGGTGAGACTAACAGAAGGACATTGACGAGTGACAGTATCAACAGTAAGTCCTGAAAACCATTTTCTTTCTTACTGACAATCAGTGAATTCATGCCAGCATAGAATCCCCTGGTCCGAATATGTTACACTCTGCTGCACGTCTAAGGGAGTCCCCCTGGCAGTCAAATGTTGGGCTGTATGAAATTCCACGTCTGGGGGCCGAGCATCGTCTGGGGCTTGGCAGAGGGGAGAGGCAGATGCATACCCAGAGGATTCATTCCTGTGGGGCTGCAGCAGTGGCAGGGGCGTCACTAGTCAACCAACTGAGCGGCAAGTAGCAGCTGCTGTCCTCAAGAACTAGCACCATATCAAGGGCTCAGCGTTGAGCTCTGTTCCTGCCAAAGGGGACATTCGGGGGCAGAGGAGCTAGAGCAGCCTTGGGAAGTGGGTGTCTATGCTGTTGGGCCATGTGGCCTCTCTCTTGCCACCACAGCCATTCCACCCACGTGCCCATCGTGCCAGTTCTGGGCTGGTGACCAAGCAGATCATCAGCAGTGCACCAATGCTCCTGTCGGCAAACAGGCACAAAAGATCTTTTCGGGTAATGGAAATACTCTAAATCTGCATTATGGGATGCTCGCACACAAAAGAGCCACCTGCTGTGGAAGGTCTGCATGTGGCGGTGTTTGGGGGGCACGGCCATGAGGTGCAGGTCGCCGCAGCTCAGCACAAGGTCTGTGGGCCCCGACCCGCTGCTCCGCCAGCGCCAGCGTCTCCTAGATCTTGTCCAGCTCCCTGTGGCAGCAGCCGGCCACAGCTCCCGCATCCTGAGGGCCCGAGGCGGGGAGCGCTGCCCGCAACCCCTCGAGCAGAGGATCCCAGCTCCATGAGCAGAGGCTGGGCTGAGGGCTCAGCTCCCGCCATCGTAAACGGAGCCGCCGCCTCTTGAGAGGCCTGCAGTCTAACTCACTTCCGGTCTCAAATCTCGCGAGAGACGTTCCCTCCCCCAGGATCCCAAAGAGCTTTCAGGGGGACGCGGGTCTCCAAGTCTCAGCAGGGGACGGATAAGAAAAGTCACAACCACTGGAGTCAAAAAAGAAGTCCTCAGAAATAGAGCTTTAGTTTGATAAAATTAAACCAAACTACGGAAGTGAGCAGGTGCGATTGGTAATACCCCAGGAGGAAGCTCTCACAGTGAAGATAAATGCCTGAAAGTCAATTAGAAATTCACCAAAAAAGATGTTTAAAGAAACAAAAAATAAAGGTACTTTAAAAATAAATGTAAAAACTCACTGAGTATTTAAAAATTATCCCCCTCAAGATTTCGGAATTACCAGGGTAGCTGTGTGTGTGTGTGTGTGTGTTTAAGGGGCCAGGGACTCTTCACTCTCTGGGCAGAGGGTCGTTGGCGCAACTGGACAGGACTCAGGAAAGCGCCGAGCGGGCAGAGCGTCCAGGAGGGGGCACCAGGCGCCCACTGAGCGGCCCAGAGGGACACAGCCAACAAGCAGAACACCTCTGACAAAACCCAGTCAAGAGAAGTAACCTAATCGGGACCACTCAGAGGACAGTTCGTCCTTCTCTGCTTGTTTTTATTTTTATTGAATTTATTGGGGTAACACTGGTTAACAAAATTGTATAAGTTCCAGGGTCTCAATTTTATACCACATCATCTGTACACAGTATTGTGTGCTCACCCCCTGAAGTCAAGTCTGGTCCATCACCGTTCATTCCCCTATGACCTTCTCCACCTCCCTCTCCCCTCCCGCCTCCGTCACCACCCTGTTTTCTGTGTCCATGAGTTTTTCTTTTTCTTTATTTTCAATCCCTCCACCCTCAACCCAGCCTCCCCAAACCTCCACAGCTCTCAGCCTGCCCTCTATCTAGAGTCAGTCACTCTTTTCATTGTTAGTGATTTTGTTCCTTAGATTTCACATATGAGTGAAATCGTAGGGTACTTGGAGAGAAGTAACCTAATCAAGATAACACGGAGGATAGTGACTCCATCTCTGCTCATCTCTGAAAACTAGGTAAATAATATTCTAGAAACAGACTCCAAAATTAATTCAAAATGAAGCAGGTGTATGCAGAACAATGGCAATCAGACGACTCTGGAAACATATGTCTCTGAAAAGACATTGTACTCATAGTGATTTATGGCCAATTTCATTCAACTTTACAAGGAAGAGTTTTCATGATCCTGAAATTGATCAAGAGGGTTAAAAAAGATGGAAATCTAGTATTTTCAATTATTGTATGATATTTTACTTTCCTTTTGAGTTGGACTTTTTAAATATATCAGAATCCATGCTTTTTTTTTCTTCTTTTTAATATATCTTTATTGATTTCAGAGAGAGGAAAGGAGAGGGAGAGACAGAGATAGAAACATCAACGATGAAAGAGTCACTGATCGAGCCCACAGCCCCCGCATGTGCCCTGACCGGGAACGGAACCCCGATCGCCTGGATCCTAGGTCGACGCTCAACTGTTGAGCCACGCCCGGCCGGGCTAGAATCCATGCTTTTTACATCATTGCTAAGTTTAACTTTTTCCATTTAATTTTTAATCTACATGAGTTGTTTCTGGATCTTTTTTCCTCCGTGTAACAAATATTAATTGAAGGCTAACTTACTTAAAGTTACATGAGCAAGAGACAGGCCCAACAGCCTAGACGCTCACTTCCCAAGACTGCTCTAGCTCCCCTGCCTCTGAATGTCCAACTTGTCAGCAACAGAGCTCAACACTGAGCCCTTGATATGATGCTAGTTCTTGAGGACACCAGCTGGCTACTTGGTGTTCTTTCACAAGCCTGGATGGCATAGCCTACTGTTTGCCCACCAGGCTATATGGCATAGTCTGTTGCTCACAGGCTACAAACCTGTACAGCATGTTACTATGCAAAATAACATGAGATTAAATCAAGCACAAGGAAAAGTGATGCAATCAAGAGAGTTGATAAATTTGTGTGAGGCTGCTCCCGCTGTAACACTGCATATTGTTTTATAACAAACTTTTCTTCTTATAGAAGTAGGAGGAGTACACTCTAAACAAATGACAAAAACTATAGTATAGTAAATCCATAAGCCAGGAAGTAGTCATTTATTAGTAGCCCCAGCCATGCAAATGCCACACGGAATGGACTGCAGCTGGGAACACAAGCTAACCTAGGCAGATGAGGGAGTGAACTGTGCAAATACAGAGCAGAAACTGGGCAATGGCTTTGATCTTAGCCCTGCTGAAGACAGAATGGGACTTCTTCCACGGTGAGACAGAGGGAGATGGGACCTTAAAACTCAGTGGTTCAATTCCACTGATAGAAACCTTTCGGCGATCACTCCTCCTCCCATGGGGCCTCAGGAAATTCTTTTTCCCTTGGCACCTCAGGAAGCCCACTTCCACCATGAAGTAGGGACACAGAGCACCCCACCAATAACACTGACATAGTCTCAAGCTATCTATTCTTTGAGACTACTTACATGGTCTCAAAGTATCTTTCCAAAAGATTCTTATTGTAACAAAGAGATAGCAGGCTGACACCACATTAACAGAGTGATCAAAGGTGATATCACTAGGCCTAGACAAATCACATCCTGTGCGTTCTGATATGACACATATTACCTTTATGGTATTTCTACCAAAAACACATAACCTGAATCTAACCTTGAAAAACAGCAGGCAAATTAAAATTGAGAAAGATTGTGAAAAATAACTGGCTCCTTTTTTTAATAAATATGATGGTCATGAAATATGAGGACATACTGAGAAATATTAAAAATTAAAGGGGACTGAAGATTTAAGATAAATGAATGCAATGTAGTGCTGTCAAGGACATTATTAGGTCAACTGGCAAATACGAATAAGTTCTGTTAAGTAGATAGTATTGTATCAGTATTAATTTTCTGATTTTGATCATTTTACTCTGGTTATATTAGGGAATTCCTTTTTTAGGAAACCCAGTGAAATTATAAATATAAATCTATATCATATATGTAGTTCTCCGCTCACAATGTAATTCTGGGGCTAGAAGCTGAGAGGAACTGCATTTCTAAGTGACCCTTTGCCAGCTGAAGTCTGGATTAGGTTTTGCAAATCAGAAACACTTTTGTGAGATGTTAAACAAACAAAAAAGAGAATTTCCAAGGCTGAAAGTCATTTTCAAAAAAAGAGTTTATTAGTCCATTGCTAGCACAAATAATAGTTACACTAATATTAAGAGAAAAAAATAGATGCATATTTCAGCACCTGCCCCACCCCCAACCCCTTTTCCCTTTTTCTAAAATGACATATACACACAGCAGTGTCTTCTATTGGTGTGGGAACTGAGCTATTTCTCCCAAGCCAGGGAAAAAGCCGGGTCCTCTGCTCAGCCCGGCTCTGGGGCAGCATCACCAGTTACAGATCTTGTGTTTGCCAGGGGTCCTATTGCTGACGTCATCCTTCCCTGGGTGCAGAGATTTCTTCCCCTTGCCCACGTCCCGTGGGACATCTTGCAAAATAATTTCTTTGATGTCACTCTCATCAGAAAGCTGCATGAGATGAGGGAAGAAGAAAATGCAGGATGGCCACGGGAATAAGATGGGGCTTGGAAGAAAGTAGGGAGACACTGCTCCTCAAGCTCCTTGGAAAGAACTATGGCAGATCAGGCTGCTCTTGCTTTGGGCTGTGGATGCTCTTTCACAATGTGGGGAAAGGAAGGGATGTCTTTTTAATCGTTTGGACTTGTTACGAACACACAGAGCTCCACAACAAACCCAATGATTATATAGTAAAAGCCAAGGGTCGGGGGATGGATGCTACCAAGAACCAAGCCATGACTGCCCACAACTTCTGAATGGCAGGGCGACAGCATTGGCCATCCCAGGAAGCCCCTCTTCTGCCTGAGAAAGTGACAGGATGTGGGAGCTCTTCATGCCTGGGGGGCGGAGGGCAGTGAGGAGGCTCTGGTGATGGTGGAGGAAGATGAGCATCTGAGCTCTAAATATTACGGTGGCTCAAGCCTGAGAGACACAAGGCCATCAGGACATTCTCCGTGAGAGGAATGGCCTTGAATATTTAGAACAAAGTGTCTAAATACTCCCACTGTATGCTGTCGCCCACTGTGATGTGTCTGATGCCACTGCAATACCCGCCCCGTGGGAAGAAGCCACTGGCCCGGGGCCTGTGTGGGGTCCTCAAGAGTGAAGGGGGCGGGGGTCCCCTGTGGGATGAGCCAGAGGGAGGAGAGACCAGCGACCGAGGAAGGCAGGCAGCGAGCCTGGGCCAGGCTCCATCAGAGGCAGGAAAGGGGAGAAACAACCTACCGAGGAGCTGCTTGTGTCATAAACCAAAAGGTCTTCTATTGTTAACATGGACACAGGAAGCACTTGAAAGTGGCCCTGTCTGCACAGTGAGGTCAGTTCCAACGTCCCGCTGGGGCCAAGGCTGACACTCGCTGGACCCTCCCGCAGGCCCACCCCACGTGCCCAGACTTGGAGCTGGTCCTTTAGGGAACTGCAGGGCAACCTGCCAGAGTCCCGCACCCTACCTGAGGCTTCCCTTCCGTCCTGGCAGCCTGCGGTGGCGCGGCGCCGGGCAGGGGCACACTGGTCCATTCTGCAACCTTCTTCGCCTGCTCACGCTCCTCCCGGCTCATCACCAGCACTCGCCTCACTGCAAGGCAACCAGGGGGAAAAGCCCAGGGAGTGAAGGCCGCAGCCTTCTGTGAGGTCCAGGCTCCAGTGCGGACAGAGGGAGTCCAGAGAGGGTCAAAGGCAGAGGAAGGGCGACCGAAAAGACCAGGGCGAGGAGAGGGAGAAGCCCCAGCGACGTGTGTCTCAGGGAGAGGCCTTGGGCATCCCGACAATGTAGCCGCACCTCACAGCCCGGCTGGGCGGGTGGCTCAGGGAGCCCCTTCCTTTGGCCTCGCTCAGCTGGGACATGAACTGCAAGACAGACGGGCAGCCACCCCCTCCCTCTCCACGTCACTGAGACAGGGAGGGATCTAGATGGGACTCAGCACAGGAGGGCTGCAGGCCAGACGTGCTCTCTGCACACTCCATGCAGGAAGGGAGCTGAGCAGTGACGTGCGTTATCTATGGCCACCCGGTGACATGGGAAATGAGGTGCATGTCCAGGCCTCAGGAATCAGCAAGAAGGAGGGAGCTAAACTCGGCTTCCTAGGAGTCAAATGTCTGAGGGCAGGATAGACTCTTGGATCTACAAAAGCCCTTGGCTCCCTGATTCAATCCTTCAGGGAATATTTCAGGGCCTTCGATGTCCCTGGCACTGTTCCTCACCCCTCAGTCACCATCTTGTCCTGATACCTCATTTTACAACAGAGGAACAGAAACCCTTCACACAAGGACAAGTAGGAAAGTAACAAGTGACAGAGCCTGAACTGGACCTGAGGACTCCTGAGATCATCCGCACTTCTCTAAAGGCTCAGTCTGGTGGATTCTGTTGGACCAGCAGGCCTGAAATAAGCTGTGGACTGGATGAACTTCTGCAGGATCCATTAACAGCATGGGCTTGTAGACGGCACAGGCCTAGGCTCACATGCCAGGGCAGCCACAGGCTGGCTTTGGAAAGACACAACTCTGTGTTCCATATTCTTTAAGTAAGTCTAGGCTAGAAATTGCAACTGAAGCCAGACGCCTATGGCCTTTTCACTAACAGTTTATAGAAAATCTTAAAAGAATTGGAGTTGATTTAGTTGTTTTGAGAAGAAAATGCTCAATTTGTCATTGTAACCTGTTAGATAGAAAGTGACAAGTTTCATGGATGCATTCATTCCAGTTAACTGTAACACTTAGCTTCATTTCTGTGATGCCCTTTAAACCAACGAGCTGAATTTCTGTCTAAGTCTCGTTGCTGAAAAGAAAAAAGAACTTTCCTGTAAAACTGAAAGGGGTAAGTAAAGTGGCCCAAAAACGACCTGGGGAGATCCGAGGCAGCCTGCTGTGAGGGTTCACTGTCAATCTCTGAGGCTGTCATCCTCTGTCTCAAGGTTGGCAGGGAAACCACACCTTCCCCTATTCTTTTGTTACAAAAACTTATCTTTGGTAGACTGTGTGTTACAGGAAACTAGATTTGTCAAAATGTTCGTTGTCGCTGAACCTAGTGGAAACTGTGGTGATAGTTAGCCCGGTGACCACAAGCCCTTGGTCCTGCGCTAATGAACTCAAACAGTGTAACAGGCCGTGCGGATACACTTCCTGCTGGGGAATGGCTAAAGGCAGTTCTTTCTGGGAAAAAAGTATCCTACAAATAACAAACACACAATAACTCCAGCACATTAGCTTCAAAGACATAACCCAGAATCAATTCTCCATGACACGGTTCTGTGATCTTGAACGAGTAACTGAAGGTCTCAGCGGCTTAGCTTCCACATCTGTAAGGGTGGGTGCAGTTATGCAGACGCCTTACCTCATGGGCTGGGGGAGGGAATCCCTGCCCTATCCCCAGGGTTAGCCAAGCTTAAGAGGGACACCCTCTCAGTGTCTCCCTACACTTTCCTACCCTCTCCTACCCACAGAACTAGCCAAGCAGAGTCACTGTAACACCCCCTGGGCCATGTTTCAGCTGGGAGAGGGTCAGGAATGCTGACTTCCTTTTTCTCTCAGACCCTCTCCCCCCACCAGTGACTGGGTTTGGAAAGCAGCTGGACTGTCCCCACAGCTGCCTGTTTAAGCCACCAGCTCAGGGTCCTTTTTGCAGACTCAGCCCCATAACAAATATGGTCAAGATCTGGATTTGGGAGGCTGCAGGCATCCCCATTGGCTTCAGGAGCCAATCCAGCTCTAACAGGAAGCTGATGCCTTAGGCATCACTGGGCCCTGTCACCAGTAACAGAGCAAGGCTTTGATCTCGGTGTACCTGGTCACCTTGTTTAGTCACTGTCAGTTCAGTACCTGGAAGAGGAGAGGTAGGAGTGGGCTCCCCGCAACCTACAAGAATCCAATAATTCAATGACAAAACAAGGGCTACAAATTCTATCTTGCTCCCCATATCTCTGCCATTCCAGGAATGGGCAAGGAGGGCCATTCTCCCCAAGGCACAGTAATGAGCTGTCCAATCAGAAGACCCAAAGGAACTTGAAGGGCACTTGTAGGACCTCGAGGAATCTGGGCTGGAGAAGCGCTACCCCACTTGTCCCGACCACTCACCAGTATATGGTCGGCTATGTGTGCCATGGTCAGGGGCCTGGGAGCTCCCCTCCAAAGGATCATTGTTTGATATATTCCAGTTGTCCTCTGACTGGGGTCCTACCGAGGTAGGGGCTCCTGAAGGATGGAGAAATACACTCCTCCCAGAAATTCTCTTCCAGTCCTGTTCAGAACTGAATGGGGCCACAGTGACATGGAGGAGGAAAGATAAAGGATGGAAAGGGACACTTTAAAAGGCAGACGTCATTACTTACAAGCATGTCAGGTTTTCCCAGAGCCTGCCCGCTCCCTCCCTTGGGCCCAGGAGGCAGCCAGAAGTCTCCCTAGAGTGTAGTGGCCACGCCAGCTTCTCCCTTTGGACATGAGGACCCAGTCCTTCCAGAGTGGCAACCGGGGTTTGGGGAAGAGATGAGTCAGGAGAGTGGAGCTTGGTTTTGCAGGGAGCAAAGGACCTCAGTCTCTTTTGGGAGCTCCAGTTGGACCTTTCTTGAGGCCTCCCCCTCCCCTGTCTCAGCCCCTCACTTGTCTCTGCCCCTCTCCTGTCTGGAGAAGCCTGTGGGGAGCCCAGAACAGAGCTGCCTGAGGCCTGGAGCCACACCACAAACCCAGTGACAGTGCAGAGTCTGGGGCTCACCTTAACTTAGGAACTGGATAAACAGGGGTCCTGAAATTTCCATCTGCTCTAGGTGTTGCCATATGGGTGGGCACCTGGGTAAAGCCAGGGCCATGGCTGCCATAGCTATGTGGAATAAGCAGCGGTGGACCGGCCAGCTTGGATGGCAATTCCTCGTGTTGGGTCGAGGTCTTTGACTGAACCTCCTTTGTGACCAGAAGGCTCTGTTGGCTTTTGACTAGAAACAAAGACAAGAATGAGGTTCAGTGAATGCCCATCAGGGTTCTCACGCCAGAGAGGATGTGGAAAGGGGCCCTGAGACACCGGAAATGGACCAGTCACTCTGTTGTAAGATACCACAGCCAATTTAGTAACGTGTTCCACGGCTGGCCAGATTCAGGGCTGGGACCCACAGTTTTATCAGAGACCAGGAGAGGGGCTGGTATTCCAGGGCCATGTCATCATTCCAGGAGACGCACAGGAGGCAGCAGGTCTAAAGAGGAGCCCAGCGGGTCTGCCACTGGCCCACGATTACACAGAAGTAAGTGGCAGATACAAATCCAGGATGTTGGTCGCCCTAAATCTAGGCCTCTTGCCACTGCCTTTCGACCTCCCATGGCTTTGCCCCCCAACGAAAGCAGCACAATGTGAGCAGAGACAGGAGGTGAGCATTTATACAGCTCCGCGTGGTCCCTAGAGAGAGAGCTTGTGGGCAAGTGCTGGAAAGAAGGTCTACAAAATATGGGAAACTGTGAGGCGAGAGACTGGGCCAGCTCTGCCTGCAGACAGTTCTGCCGGCGGACAAAATCTGAGCTCAGACCTGTTCCCTGCCTGGGGTCACCGCTGAAAACAGTGTCACCTCACAGTGACCTGCGCTGGAGAAGGCAGGACCTCAGGACCAGGGAAAGAAGAGAGGTGGGGTTGGGGGGTGGACTCTCACTCTTGCTTCAGGACTACAGGGCCAGGGCTGCAGGGGAGGGTGGCGCCTGGAAGAGCAGGACGCCTTTCCCTTCTCTTGGAAGCGGGGACTAGGAGGGGCTTCCATCACCTTCCCTAACTGCCTGTCCCCTCTCTCTCAGAGCTCCCACCACCCTGTGCTTGGCTCCATCACATCACTAGTTCCCTCTGGTTTCCCAGCTAAGGTGGCAGGTCCTGGCACACATCAACCTCAGTAAACAGCACTCAATGAATGAGTGAATGAGTGAGCATTAGAGGCACAGGGCTGGGAACTTAAACTGAAGTGTGAAAGGCAGCTTAGCAACCAGGACTAATACCCTTCTTCTGAGATTTCTGTGCAAGACTAAGAACTGCCCTTTCCTTAGAAACCTTAAGGCCAAAAGTTTAAACTGCACAAGACAGAGTTTCCCCTATTTTGATACAATTTTACCATCTTCGCCTACCAACTGTTGTGTTATCTTTTTGACATTTTTACATAAAATGTCACCACTTTTACACATAAAATATTCATTTTATATTTGTCCGAGTAAAAGTCTGTGAGCTTACGGCTGGCTGTTAGCACTGGGGAGGCTCCTGAAATTAGGAAGACAAGTTCCCTTGCTCCTGAAGTTCCTTGAGGACAGAGACTGGACGGTCCTTGCCCACCTCCTTGAATCTTCCACAAGAACCACCCAGCCTTCCCTTGTTGTGAGCCCCAGGGACAAAGAAGCAGCGGTCACCCCAGGCGGGAAACAGGGCTGAGCTCAGGATTCGTCCTCAGGCAGAACTGGCCCAGCCTCTCTCCCTCCCACTAGTCAGGGCAGAGTGTCCATTGCCTACTGTTCGCCTCTGCCTGCAGCCCAGCTCCCAGGCCTGGGCCTCCACCAGCACCGACAGGCCTGGGTCACAGAGCCAGGCACCCGGGGAGCTGCTCCCTCTGAGCACAAAGTTCACCCACAGTCAGAGCCAGCAAAGCTGTGCAGAGCTAAGCTGCCCAGTAAAGAGCAGATCTGAGCAGGAGAGTTCCGCTGCCCACAAGCTCTGGCTGGCTCTCCTCTGCGACCATTAGGTACCCAGGTGCCCACCCCACTCCACCCCAGCCCTGACTCTGTTTCCCCCAAAAAAGTCTTCAGGACTGAGTCACCGTGAGGACCCAACTATCTCACCGTTAGAGCAACCCACCTCATGGGCAAACAAACCCAGGCCCTTCCAAGTGACAGCCCCGGGCAAGCCCTCTCTCCAGCTTACGTGAAACCTGGCTCCATGTCTGGGCCACTGAGGCCTTGTTCTGTTCCACCTCCTCTCCGCCAGGGGCTTTCCTGACCAGCTTTTCCCTCGGACTTGGTAAATGAGCAAACTCCTCTTCCCTCTGCACCCACTGGACCTGCTGGTGGAGGCTGTCAGTCTCAGCGGGGCTTGTCCTTGAATCCTAGAAGACACGGAAGATCCCCTTTGGAGACAGGGCTCCCCTGCAGCCCCTTCCCTAAGCCTCTAAACCTGCAGCTGGCCCGGGAGCCACTGTGGTCAGTGCCAGGCGCTCCCAGGGCCAGGGGGAGATGAGTGTCAGAGCAGGGCCAGCAGCAGCTTCACCCGCTGCTGAACGTGCGCTAGTTTAGGGCCTGGGGGCCCCGCAAAACTCGCACAGCAAGAGGACAGAAAGGGTCTGTGCACAATGCCCCAACCACAGCGCCGGGGCTCAGCCGGGCCGTGCCTTTCACCAGCAGACTGAATCCAGCACCGGAGACCCTGCCTTGCTCCTTTTTGTCCCCCAGTCACTATCCTTATGCCAGACACCTTGTCCTCTCTGCCTAACAACGTTTGAAAAAACTGCTGCGAAAAACAAATGCCAGGTCCCCTCTGAGACCTACTGAAAGTTGCTTGGGCTTTTCACATCTACCCAGAACCCATGGGGGCTCCGGCTTGGGAGGCATCTAAGTCCAGCATGAGGGTTCATTCAAGGTTAGAGAGAAATGTTCTAATCAAGCCTGAACTTAGGGCCAGTGTAACCTTAAGCAGGAGATGAAAAGAGTCAAAGATTAGAGCAGCGTCACTAAAGTAAACTAGGTGCCCGTTTTTGTTCTCATCTTAGTCCACACAGATAGTATTTTCAATGAGAGAATGCCCGGCTCCTTTAGTGACCAGGTGTGCTTTTATTAAATAATAGATTTCATTGCTGCCTTGAACGCTAATATGCATGCTCTGGTTAAACACAGGCACGAGGGAGGGACAGCACTCAAATCCCAATTTGTACCACACAGAGCTTCCAGGCCCTGGTCATCCACAGCCACCTGCTGAGCGTGTGTGGCCACGTGTGCCACCGATGATGGACACTTAGCCCAAGGGGCCCACCCAGAGGCCAGACTGAATCAATTCAATTCCCTTTGTCAGAAAGAGAGACCCAGAAGAAAGTAACCAATGAGTAGAGAGCACGGAGAGGTCAGAACACAGGGGGCACCTCAAGTGACCATTGGAGGAAACAGAGCAAAGCGACCACACTGCCACCGAGACCTGGGGGCAGAAGCCTCGTGGGTTTATATTCCTAGGCACCAAAGGTGCCCCTGCTTGAACAAATAAGACGAACAAGCTTAGAATGGAAGGAACGATCGTGCCCTGTCAGTTTAAGAACTTACTTTCTTTACCCCCTTGCTTACCCTTCTGTCTGGAATGGTGTGATGCAGGGCTCGCTTGATCCGCTTCAGCAAGGTGCGTTTTCTCTTCGGAGCTTCCAGAGCTTCCTCCTGTTCATCCGAGGAATCCTCCCACTCTGCAGCACACGGCAATCAACAAGGTCAGTCTGGTGCCCGGAACCTGTGTTCCCAAAGCCCCACAGCACCCACCTGGCTCATGCTCACCCCGTGTGCTCAGGGACACTGTCCCAGTGTCCATCCCTGGGTCACAAACTGTTGTTTCTGTTCCTGGGCACCACCGCCTCAGACCCCTGCCCACATTCAGGATTCCCTTCCCTTCCAGTCTGGCCCTCTGAGATCTGGGCTCAGTCCTGCTCGCAGGACAATTCGGGGCTCCAGGCTTCTGTCTGGCACTTGAGTCCTGGCAGCAGCTTGGTCCCTGACTCCATTCTGATCCCAGATCCCAGGCCCTGTCACTGCCAGCTCCAGCCTAATACTGGCCCCACCTGACGCACTCTCCCCACAGCTGTGTCAAATTCTGTCCCCTGTATGGGGGTATAATGGTGCGCAGGATAGATGGGTCCCTGCTCTTCAACTTTATTGCTCAGATCAGGTGCTCTCCCTCCAGTTGCAGCAAGGTCCGGATCACAGGGTTCAGAAGCCACATACATTCCCTGGCCCCACCCTCCAGAGTCTGGTTCCATAGGTCTGGGGAAGGCGTCTGCAATCTGCATTTTAACTTGCCCAGGTGATGCTGACCGAGGTCAGCCAATGACCACACCTTAAGAAGCACCGACCCAGAGGGTAATACAGTCAGCAATTACAAGGAAAATGCTACCAAGGGACCATCCAGTGTGAGACAGGGAAGCACCCAGAAGTGTTCCTCAGGTCCAGTGAGAGAGGCCCTGCAGTTAGAGCTGGACCATCCCTTGATTCACTCAACGGACATTTACTGACAAGTAACATGAGTGTGAACAGGCCAGTGCTGGGTGCCGGGGACACAGAAGAAAACCCTCAAAAAGTCACAGTGGAGGGTGGTCATCTCCAACTTGGCTGTATGTCTGAATCACTGGGGCCCCATCCCAAGCTAATTTCATCAGAATCTCTGAGGGTGGGCCCTAGGCCTTAATATTTATTTTGTAAACTCCCAGATCTTCTAGCAAACAGCCAAGCCTGAGAACCAACTGTTCTGGAGCAAAGGTTCTCCCCGTGTGAGCCACAGCACCGGCTGCACCTGGCAACTCACTAGAAACACAGATTCTCAGATCCCGCTCCAGCCCGACTGAGCACACCTTCTGGAGGTGGAGCCCAGCAGCCTGGGAGTAGGGAGACCTGCTTCTCACTGCACACCCCTCTGCCTTCAGTCCCTAGTTCCCTTCACCCAGGTTCAGGTGGCCAGGCACAATTAAGGAGCTACAATCTGACCAATGGAGAGGGCTGCAAATCTGTTCTCAGCCTTGGACACCGGGGAAGAAAATGAGGGCCTGCCTCCCTTGGAAGAGTCCTTCTCCGTGTCCACAGCCTTCGGGCCCCCAGGGCTCCCTGAGGAGAACGAGCACTTAGGGTCTCCAATGCCTCGGACCCATGTGAGACTTAGAGAAAAGGTGGGACTGCATGTGGGCGCTAGTCGGAAAAAGTGAGCCCTCTAGTCATCTTTCCCAGCAACAGGTGGGATGGAGCAGTGGTCACAACCACGGGATCTGGAGGCAGAAGGAACAGAGTTCACAGGCCAGCCCTGCCCCTCTCTAGCTGAGCTCCCCTTGGCCAGTCCTTGAACCTCTCTCGGTCTCAGTGTCCTCACCTCCCAAATGAGGATGTTAATGCCCATCCCACATTGAAACCATGGGGATCAGGTAATGAGACCAGGAACCTTAAGTGCTTGGCGAAGCACTTGGCACACATCCAGCCCCCACCCTGGGAAGCCCAGGTCGCAGGAACAGGGCCTCTGAACTGGTTGCAAAACTGGGAAAGAAATGTGGAGCCTCAAGGCAGGACATGGGGGGAGACTGTGGGATTGCAAGAAAAGGCAGGAGGAACAGGAAAGAGAAGAAGCCAGGACATCCGTCAGGCATGATACAGACCATCCCATGCAGACTGCGACTCCACC